>NC_080019.1:196339501-197589501 GCF_030020395.1 Manis pentadactyla
GTGTGTTGATTCTGAAATTGGCATAACAAGACCAGCATGCAGAACACCTGGGAAACACGGAGGGGGAAGGGCCACAGCAAGGAAAGGAGCCCGGTCGACATTGAAAAACCTGTGTGGCCTCTGTGTAGATTGGGGTGGAAAGGACGCACGGACAGACAGACCAGTGGCCAAGGAAGTGCAGAGAGCCCAGGGCAGCAGCATATGTTAAGATGGTATCTCAGTCGCTGGGTCAAGGTGGACTTTTTAATTGATTTGAGGACAATTAGGCACCATTCTGTAAAAGATGTTAGATTTCTACCTTACACCACATATAAGACTAAGCTCCAGGTGGGTCAGAGAGCTAAGTGGAAAAGATGAAAAGTGTTAGTAGCATATATGAATATAACCTATGTGTTGTGAAGGGCTTTTAAAAGTACAACTCAAAATTCAGGTTCAACCAAAGGAAAGATGATTGAATTTGACTACTTTAAAAAACACAGCACTGTAAATCTTCTGCCTGACCAATAGCAAAACAAAACACTAAAGTCAGAAGGCAAAAAGGTCCACTGTGAGAAAATCTCTGCAGCATGTCATATTCTAAAAGTTGTGGTTAAAAAGACCAAAATTCTGTAGGAAAATAGATGAAAGACATGAACAGACAAAATGCACACATGTGAAAAAAATGGCTGTCCCACTTCACTGAGGTACCGTTTCTCACACATGAAGCTGGCAGAAGTTCCAGGGCTCTGCTGAAAGCTGTCACTAATGTGTATGCTTACCTGGAAGTGACGTGTCCAGTAAAGTCAAGGGGCCTGTCCAGTTCCACAGAGAGCGTTAAGTTCGTGGTGGTCCCTTTCTGAGCTCACAGCCCAGTGTGCTCTGAACGAAAGCAGCAAGAGCTCTCTGGCTCTGAGTGCAAACTGCGCGAGGCAGTGGGCACTTAGGAACCCGTGCTCCCACCTGCCGGAAGCCCTCTGCGGCCCATCACTGGCTCTGCTGGGTCACTCCAGGCTATTTCTCCTTCCCGCCAGGCCTCATGCCTCACCCCACACCTGGGTGTGCTGAGTGTAGGGGTTTCCACTCTGCTGCCTTGTTCCCTTAGTGGGGCTCTGTGTTTGTCATGGATTTCATGCTGTGTCGGGGAGCGAGTATCCGGATGGATCAACGGATTTGGGGAGGCACTTGCCTGTGGGCTATGTGATCGTGGCCCCATTAGCCAGCCAGGGGCCAGGTCTCCTCCAAGGACAGCAAGATGAGCCTGTGCAGATGGCACCGGGAGTGTTGGCCTTACTTGGGGACTTGGCTGGAGATGTCAGATGAGAAGAGGAAGGACCCGAACAGGCAGTGGGGACCAGGCCCCTGTGCTCAGGGGTGTGCTGGAACCTTCTGTCCCTGAAACCACAGTCTTAAGACAGACACCCTCTGCTGACAGTGGGTTGCGCTCTCTGCCCCTGGCTGCTGTCACCGCTTCCCTGAGTGGCTTCAGGAGTTAAAGGAACATGGGAAGCAGTGCCACTAGCCGCACGTGCCTGTTTTCTTTTAAATTAGAAGTCCGTCTGCTCACTGCACTGCTGCGGTGGGCAGCTAGCTGTGCAGGGCAGCATAGGGTGGCCAGGCGCCCACGGGAGGCACGGACTGCAGGTCCAGGAGTGCGCTGGTGCCCGCCACTTGCTCCGCACCTCCTGCCTCTCATGTGTGCTGTTGCTGCCCTGACCTATGCTCTGAAAGCGTGTGCTTCACTATAGAAAATTAGACACCAGAGACAAGAGAAAGGAAACCAAGGGAGTCTTGCCGCCTAGTCTGTCATAGCTGCCCTTGTGTGCGCCGATGGGTCTGCAGGCATCACTGAGCCCTCCGTCCCTGTCACCTCATCACGTCTCTGCCCCCTCGGGGAGGGCTGCTGTGGGCAGCCTGCTTGTGTTCAGACAGGTGGCCTGCAGCAAAGGACCGTCAGCACTGCCCTCCTGCTGCAGAGCAGGCCCACCTGTGCTTGGGCTCCTGAGAGTGGCCAGTGTGCACTGTGCATAGCTGTGTCCCATGCACATGTGCATGCATGTGGGTGTGTGCACGGCTGTGAAACCCCGCGGCACTGCTGAGCTGTCTGTGGTCTCACTGGATGTGTCAGGAGCAGCCCACTTGTGAGCTGCCTTGGTGGCTGTGAGGCACCCCTCACCATCTCCTGGGGGCTGTTCACTCGCCTTCCAGCACTTCTCTTGCCACCTATACTGTGTGTGGGCAGCAGCAGGTCCCCTGTGCCCTGTGCCCTGCTGTCCCAGGCACCCTCCCAGGGGCTGAGGCTGGAGGGGCGACCGTGTTTTTAACCTAATAGTGCACCTTTCGGTGGTTTCCACCCTTGGGGCTGAGACCCATGTTCTGGTCTTCTTAGTACGCCTTTGACACAAGTGACAGAAAAGCCACCTCAAGCTGGTTTCAAGCAAAAATAGTTTACTTCCGAAATGTGGTTGTACAATTCTGCAGTTGACCATTGTGTGTGTGAGGTTGTGTCAGGACGTAGTTTTCAGCTATACTGCAAGGAGTCTCTCTGTTCTTCTGTCTTTAGAGATATTTAGTAAAAAGCTGAGAGTAGCTGCAGAGGGTTAAGAACTAGTCAAGTTTCTTTTGGAAGTAAGATGTGAGCACGTATTTTTACCCCACAGCCCTTGCTCCAAAAAGTCCAGGCCTCTTATTTTTAACTTTCTGTTCCATTAGCCAGTGTGGGGAGAAAAGAAGCTCAAATGGTTTGCTTTGCATTTATTTTTCCTTGACCTTTTCACTTTTCCAAGTTTTGAAGAAAATGTGAGATTCTTTTCTCTGCATAATTTTCTTCTTGATGAGAAGCCACTTTCAGTAATTGTCTCTGAAGGTGGTGGCATTCTCCTCAGAATGACATGGTTAGCATTTTCCATTCATGAAACAAACTTTAAAATGTTAATCTGCTTATTCTGTGAAATAAATATTGATTCCTTTTCCACCTTACTTGGCAAACAGCACATAGACATCCCAACAAATGGCCATGATTTCCTGGCAGCCCAGGTTTCCAAGACAGGACCACGGGGTGGGGTGGCTGAGAGCTGTTTTGTGACAACCAGGTGAGGCCAGAGTGCAGAGAGTTTGTTCTCTGTTGGGGCCTCATTTAGTTTTCCTTCAGGAATTGAACTACACGATTGTCACTGACGGAGTCTGTTTAATTCCTAGGCGATCAGAGGCCTCATGTGTAGCAGCTGGAGGAATAATCCTAAATGTTCAAGCACATGGCCATCCCTTGAGAAATTCTAGTAAAAGATTTATTGCACCTTTACTCTGTCTAGTTATAGTTGCTACCAGGCTTTGTTTTATTTTGAATAGGTCCTTTTTTGTCCATTATTTTCAAAGTGTAATAATAAACATTCAATCAAATCTCGTGGGAGTGCTGTGTGAGCAGATTCCTGTCCTGCTTCGTGGCAGCAGGCGGTGTGGCTCTACCTCTGTGTCCTTTGGGAAGACCTGCGCACGTGTGGGGTTGGGACCTGTTTCTCTGCCTGGCACAGAGGCCAGTCTGCGAGGTGGGGCTCTGCCCTCCCAGCACTGCAGCAGTGACCCTCAGGGTCAGTGCTTTCACTGGTGAGTGTGGAGCATACAGGAAGGTGCCTGGAAACAGCAGGGCAGCGGGACCAACTGCTGTGGGTCCTCCGCCGCTCAGGGAGCAGACACGGCCTGCCCAGCAGTGCCTCCCAGCAGGTCTGGCTTTGGGCTGCCGGCCGCCTGCTCGTGTGCCCCCTGGTCTTACTTTGTAACACACAGTCAAAGGCCACGCCCGCCTTGTGTGTGTTTCCTCCTGGTCATCATCCTGCCTGCCGGCTGCCTGGGGTGTCGGAGTGTATTTAGTGCAGTGGGTAAGTTCCAGTTTGACCCTATCATTCTGCTCCCGGGGATTAGTGTGGCATTTAGAGCTGTTCTGAGCAAAACTGCTGTGGCCATCCTGATACATGTTGCTTGAGAGCCAAACCCTGGCCTTGCTGAGGTGGCCACTGGGCTCCCACCCATCCATGCTGCAGGTTCTCTTTCTAATCATCACTGTGCCCTAGGGACAGAGTGGTGCTTCTCTGCAGTCTGCATTTTCCCTGATTGCTAATGAGGTGAGCAGGCATTTGATGACTGTGGGGACTGTCCTGTGGAGGCACGTCTAGATGCCTGCTCAGACCTGCCTCTTGAGGGGGAGGTGGGTCAGGGGCACTGTTAGCTGCCATGAGCATGCCAGACCTGCCTCTTTTCTTTGACTGTCTCCTTGTTAATTACAGAAATTGGCTCATTTTGAAATTTCATCTTGGTATCTTTTGTGGAGTTGCCTGTAGTAGTCTTTGAGAAGGCATGCATATCTCACGACGCTGATACACGTGTGGCCAGCCCCCTGCGATACACGAGGCCTCTGGCAGACCCTTGCTGCTCCATCCCGGGGACTCCTAACAGCACTGTCTCCTAGGTCCCTGGGCCTCGGGTCAGGCCAGGACCTCATGCAAGAAAGCCAGCCTTTGTCTCCAAGTCCCTCTTGGTGCTGAGCGTCAGGAGATACTGATTCTAAGTGCAGGTGGCAGAAATAAGGGGCGAGGGGGCATGGATCACCCAGGTTCCTCGTGGTCACTCTGCCTGGTGTGAGGAGGAAGCTGAGTGGCTGGCAGGCCTCTGTAGCCCTTCTCTCACTTTGGACCTGGGGACGCTACTGCTGATGTAGGTGGCCTTGCAGGTGACTGCCTGACCAGGGACACCTCTGAAAGTGAAGGGGCTCATTAAAGATGGCGGTGTGAGAGGAGAGACAGAGGCTTCCTCCTAAAACTGGATACAATTAGAAAATTTAATTGGCGCAACTAATCCTGAGAGAGCAACAGGAAAGAGGATGCGTCAGATTGCACACACCTGGAGAAAAGAGCAGAGCTCAGAGAATGGGGTAAAGTACCAGAGCTGTGGCTCCGCGGGACCCCGAGCCCCTCCCCCACCTCAGCTCACTGGTGGGAGGAAGAGAAACGGAGCAGGGAGGGAGTGGAAGGCTTGGGACGGCTGAATACCTAGCTCCGGAGATCTGCTCTGGGAGCACAAACCTACATTTCATGGTGCTTTCATGAGACTCGCATGACTACCAGGTTGGAAAGTTAATACAGGCAGAGTTCCTGGGGAGACTGGGATTCCGGCTGCTTGTGGAAAGCAGGGATCCATATCTGGCTGCTCTGGGATAAAAACTTATACCTGTGTGCCCAGCCCACTGGCTCAGGCAGTGGAGACAGGCACAGGAGCCAGGAGGCAGGGAACAGCTCTTTCCTACCCTTGGCACCAGTACTGCTCCCCTGTGACCCCCGACATTGCTTCAGGGGCTCAGCAGCTCCAGAATAGAGCTTCTGGACACAGATCCCCCTACACAAGGGACCCAAGGAAGACAACACCAAGACACATAGTAATTAAAATGGGAAAGATCAAGGATAAGGACAGACTGTTAAAAGCAGGCAGAGGCAGAAATAAGATCTTCTAGAGGGCACCATATACAAACATGAAATGCCAAAGGAACCTTGTCCAAAGTAAAATTGTTAATACAACTCCCGAGAAAGATTTAAATGATATGGACCTCGTGACTCTTCCTGAAAGGGAGTTCAAAATAAAAATAATCAACATCCTAATGGAGGTAGGGAAAGACATCCAAGAACTCAGGAATGAATTCAGGTCAGAGATCCAATCGTTAAAGAACACGATGGAGGGTATTAAAAGCAGGTTGGATACGGTGGAGGAGACAATAAATGAAATAGAAACTAGAGAAGAGGAATACAAAGAAGCTGAGGCACAGAGAGAAAAAAGGATCTCCAAAAATGAAAGAATATTGAGAGAACTGTGTGACCAATCCAAGCGGAACAATATTCGCATTATACAGATACCAGAAGAAGAAGAGAGAGAAAAAGGGATAGAAGGTGTCTTTGAGGAGGTAGTTGCTGAAAACTTCCCCCATCTGGGGAAGGAGATAGTCTCTCAGGCCACGGAGATCCACAGATCCCCCTACACAAGGGACCCAAGGAAGACAACACCAAGACACATAGTAATTAAAATGGGAAAGATCAAGGATAAGGACAGACTGTTAAAAGCAGCCAGAGGCAGAAATAAGATAACATACAAAGGAAAGCCCATCAGACTAACAACAGACTTCTCAGCAGAAACCTTACAGGCCAGAAGGGAGTGGCATGATGTATTTAATGCCATGAAGCAGAAGGGCCTGGAACCAAGATTACTTTATCCGGTGAGATTATCATTTAAATTTGAAGGAGGGATTAAACAATTTCCAGATAATCAAAAGCTGAGAGAGTTTACCTCCCACAAACCATGTCTGCAGTCTATTTTGGAGGGACTGCTATAGATGGAAGTGTTCCTAGGGTTCGATAGCTGTCACCAGAGATAGTAAAATCATGGTAGGGAGGGTGGAGCAGCTGATTGTGAGACAAATGCAAAATTAAACTGACTATCCCCAAAGCCAATCAAGGGATAGAGAAAAAGTATAGAATCTGATACTTAATAATAAAGAATGAAGGAGGAGAAATAGAAAAGACACTTTAGATTGTGTTTGTAACAGTATACTAAGTGAGTTAAGTTAGACTCTTAGATAGTAAGGAAAGTAACCTGGAACCTTTGGTAACCACGAATCTAAAGCCTGAAATGGCAATAAGTACATACCTATCGATAATCACCCTAAATGTAAATGGACTGAATGCACCAGTCAAAAGACATAGAGTCACTGAATGGATAAAAAAACAAGACCCATCTATATGCTGCTTACAAGAGACTCACCTCAAACCCAAAGACATGCACAGACTAAAA
This sequence comes from Manis pentadactyla, assembly GCF_030020395.1. Classification (NCBI taxonomy): domain Eukaryota; kingdom Metazoa; phylum Chordata; class Mammalia; order Pholidota; family Manidae; genus Manis; species Manis pentadactyla. Next base: position 196,346,306 of record NC_080019.1, read on the forward strand.
GTCAAAGGATGGAAAAAGATATTTCATGCAAACAATAGGGAGAAAAAGGCAGGAGTTGCAGTACTAGTATCAGACAAAACAGACTTCAAAACAAAGAAAGTAACAAGAGATAAAGAAGGTCATTACATAATGATAAAGGGCTCAGTCCAACAAGAGGATATAACCATTATAAATATATATGCACCCAACACAGGAGCACCAGCATATGTGAAACAAATACTAACAGAACTAAAGGAGGAAATAGACCGCAATGCATTCATTTTAGGAGACTTCAACACACCATTCACTCCAAAGGACAGATCCACCAGACAGAAAATAAGCAAGGACACAGAGGCACTGAACAACACATAGAACAGATGGACCTAATAGACATCTATAGAACTCTACACCCAAAAGCAACAGGATACACATTCTTCTCAAGTGCACATGGAACATTCTCCAGAATAATCACATACTAGGCCACAAAAAGAGCTTCAGTAAATTCCAAAAGATTGAAATCCTACCAACCAACTTTTCAGACCACAAAGGTATAAAACTAGAAATAAACTGTACCAAGAAAGCAAAAAGGCTCACAAACACATGGAGGCTTAATAACACACTTCTAAATAGTCAATGGATCAATGACCAAATTAAAATGGAGATCCAGCAATATATGGAAATAAATGACAACAACAACACAAAGCCCCAACTTCTGTGGGACGCAGTGAAAGCAGTCTTAAGGAGGAAAGTATATAGCAATCCAGGCATATTTAAAGAAGGCAGAACAAACCCAAATGAATAGTCTAACGTCACAACTATCAAAATTGGAAAAAGAAGAACAAATGAGGCCTAAAGTCAGCAGAAGGAGGGACATAATAAAGATCAGAGAAGAAATAAACAAAATTGAGAAGAATAAAACAATAGAAAAAATCAATGAAACCAAGAGCTGGTTCTTTGAGAAAATAAACAAAATAGATAGCCTCTAGCCAGACTTATTAAGAGAAAAAGAGAATCAACACACATCAACAGAATCAGAAATGAGAAAGGAAACATCACGACGGACCCAACAGAAATACAAAGAATTATTAGAGACTACTATGAAAACCTATATGCTAAGAAGCTGGAAAACCTAGAAGAAATGGACAACTTCCTAGAGAAGTACAACCTTCCAAGACTGACCAAGGAAGAAACAAAATCTAAACAAACCAATTACCAGCAAAGAAATTGAAGCGGTAATCAAAAAACTACCCAAGAAAAAACCCCTGGGCCAGATGGATTTACCTCCGAATTTTATCAGACATACAGAGAAGATATAATACCCATTCTCCTTAAAGTTTTCCAAAAAATAGAAGAGGAGGGAATACTCCCAAACTCATTCTATGAAGCCAACATCACCCTAATACCAAAACCAGGCAAAGACCCCACCAAAAAAGAAAATTACAGACCAATATCCCTGATGAATGTAGATGCAAAAATACTCAATAAAATATTAGCAAACTGAATTCAAAAATATATCAAAAGAATCATACACCACGACCAAGTGGGATTCATCCCAGGGATGCAAGGATGGTACAACATTCGAAAATCCATCAACATCATCCACCACATCAACAAAAAGAAAGACAAAAACCACATGGTCATCTCCATAAATGCTGAAAAAGCATTTGACACAATTCAACATCCATTCATGATAAAAACTCTCAGCAAAATGGGTATAGAGGGTAAGTACCTCAACATAATAAAGGCCATATACGATAAACCCACAGCCAACATCATACTGAACAACAAGAAGCTGAAAGCTTTTCCTCTGAGATTGGGAACAAGACAGGGATGCCCACTCTCCCCACTGTTATTTAACATAGTACTGGAGGTCCTAGCCATGGCAATTAGACAAAACAAAGAAATACAAGGAATCCAGATTGGTAAAGAAGAAGTTAAACTGTCACTATCTGCAGATGACATGATATTGTACATAAAAAACCCTAAAGACTCCACTCCAAAACTACTAGAGCTGGTATCGTAATACAGCAAAGTTGCAGGATACAAAATTAACACACAGAAATCTGTGGCTTTCCTATACACTAACAATGAGCCAATAGAAAGAGAAATCAGGAAAACAATTCCATTCACAATTGCATCAAAAAGAATAAAATACCTAGGAATAAACCTAACCAAAGAAGTGAAAGACCAATACCCTGAAAACTATAAGACACTCTTAAGAGAAGTTAAAGAGGACACTAACAAATGGAAACTCATCCCATGCTCTTGGCTAGGAAGAATTAATATCGTCAAAATGGCCATCCTGCCCAAAGCAATATACAGATTTGATGCAATCCCTATCAAATTACCAACAACATTCTTCAACGAACTGGAACAAATAGTTCAAAAATTCATATGGAAACACCAAAGACCCCGAATAGCCAAAGCAATCCTGAGAAAGAAGAATAAAGTGGCAGGGATCTCACTCCCCAACTTCAAGCTCTACTACAAAGCCATAGTAATCAAGACAATTTGGTACTGGCACAAGAACAGAGCCACAGACCAGTGGAACAGATTAGAGACTCCAGACATTAACCCAAACATATATGGTCAATTAGTATTCTATAAAGGAGCCATGGACATACAATGGGGAAATGACAGTCTCTTCAACAGATGGTGCTGGCAGAACTGGATAGCTACATGTAAGAGAATGAAACTGGATCACTGTCTAACCCCATACACAAAAGTTAATTCAAAATGGATCAAAGACCTGAATGTAAGTCATGAAACCATAAAATTCTTAGAAAAAAACATAGACAAAAATCTCTTGAATGTGAACATTAGTGACCTCTTCATGAACATATCTTCCTGGGCAAGGAAAACAAAAGCAAAAATGAACAAGTGGGACTATATCAAGCTGAAAAGCTTCTGTACAGCAAAGGACACCATCAATAGAACAAAAAGGTACGCTACAGTATGGGAGAATATTTTCGTAAATGACAGATCCAATAAAGGCTTGACATCCAAATATATAAAGAGCTCATGCTCCTCAACAAACAAAAAGCAAATAATCCAATTAAAAAATGGGCAGAGTAGCTGAACAGATAGTTCTCCTAAGAAGAAATTCAGATGGCCAACAGACACATGAAAAGATGCTGCACATCACTAGTTATCAGAGAAATGCAAATTAAAACCACAATGAGATATCACCTCACACCAGTAAGGATGGCCACCATCCAAAAGACAAGCAACAACAAATGTTGGCGAGGTTGCGGAGAAAGGGGAACCCTCCTATACTGCTGGTGGGAATGTAAATTAGTTCAACCATTGTGGAAAGCAATATGGAGGTTCCTCAAAATGCTCAAAATAGACTTACCATTTGACCCAGGAATTCCACTTCTAGGAATTTACCCTAAGGATGCAGCACTCCAGTTTGAAAAAGACAGGTGCACCCCTGTGTTTATCGCAGCACTATTTACAATAGCCAAGAAATGGAAGCAACCTAAGAGTCCATCAGTAGATGAATGGATAAAGAAGAGGTGGTATATATACACAATGGAATATTATTCAGCCATAAGAAGAAAACAAATCCTACCATTTGCAACAACATGGATGGAGCTAGAGGGTATTATGCTCAGTGAAGTAAGCCAAGCAGAGAAAAACAAATACCAAATGATTTCACTCATCTGTGCAGTATAAGAACAAAAGAAAAACTGAAGGAACAAAACAGCAGCAGACTCACAGAACCCAAGAATGGACTAACAGTTACCAAAGGGAAAGAGACTGGGGAGAATGGGAGGGTAGGGAGGGATAAGGGTGGGGAAGAAGAAAGGGGGTATTATGATTAGCATGTATAATGTGGGGGATGGGGGAAAGGGGAGGGCTTTGCAACACAGAGAAGACAAGTAGTAATTCTACAACATCTTACTATGTTGATGGACAGTGACTGTAACAGGGTTTGTGGGGGGGACTTGGGGTAGGGGAGAGCCTAGTAAACATAATGTTCTTCAAAAAAAAAAATAATTAAAAAAAATAAAAAATAAATAAAAAGAAAGTGAAGGGGCTGTGATCGGTAATTACTGCAGGATGGCCTGGTGGCCTGGTGACCTGGTGACCCGGGCTGGTGGGGCATAACCCCAGCCTTATCCCAGGGGACAGGAGGGTCCCCGGCAGGATGAAGATACACTCAGGAAGGGTCCACATGTGTCTCTGTGCCACACCCTGAGGACCCTGGGGGTGATGTGATGAGGACCAGATGGAGCTCTGGGAGGGTCGCTGGAGTGGGAGGTGGAGTGGCTGAGGCTCTCACACATCATCTTTTTACTCTGTGGGGTTTATTTGACCCTGAGGAAGAGGCTCCGCTTGCCCTGATTGCTTCCCCACGTAGGGCTGTTTGGGGAATAACAGGTGATGAGAAATTTGAAAATATTCTGTAAAATGTTGGTTATTTGCTTTGCCCTTGACCTTTCCCTTGCCTACTTTTTCATGGGCACTGAAAGGACATGTAAATAGTCTTTGTCTCCCAAAACTGCTGTCCTGCCTCTGCCTAGGGGGCTGCCCAGGGCAGTTGGGGCTCAACTGTGGCCTCTGAGCATCCTGCCTGGAGGTGCCCTGGATTACTGAGAACTCCTCTGTGCCACTGTGTAAAGGAACTTACAGTTGATACACTGGCAGCCCAGTTAGCTCTTCCTTGACAGGTGCAAAGGTTCCTTTAGCTCACTTTATACATTTCCACAGATTTCAAGTTGGGGGTCACAGCTGACTTGCACTTCTGTAAGCAGTCCTGTTGGAATTGGTCATATATATGTATCATGTATAGAAAGATTAAGATTTAGTTAGTTAAAAATGCTTAAGAACACCTGCTAAAGCGCCAGAATTCTTTTATAAATTGAGAACTGTGTACTCTAACACAGGTGTGCATTCTTTTAACAAATATTAGGATTAGTTAGACATATCCTGTGTACTAACCAGTTTACCACCTGGGTAAAAATACTTACTGAGCACATTTTTGTTGGGCAGTGCTTCGGGCCCCGAGAATACTTGGAGTTTTTCTTGGTTCCTCCCTTATGTGGCTTAAAGCTTTTGAGATGAAATGCACAGACGAAATGGGAGTAAATGAAGGAAGTGTAGTTCACCACGTACATCGAGAGGAGGAAACAGCAATGCTGCTTGCATGGCCATACCATGCTGGGCATTGGGGACCCATTGTGACGCTCAGGCTGTGTCTCAGGATGGCGCTAATTTTAGCCACAAAGGCAGGACAAGCCGGCCGTCTGCCCTCCCATGGGCAGGGGCGGTCTGGGCCCTGCAGAGCCCTCCCTCACTCCCTGGGAGGGCTTTGTGTCTTCAGGGTCTTCACGGAGAGGTGGGGCTTGAGCTGAACATTTATTAAAAGGTTTGACTGAACGGAAGCAACATTAAAACATTTACCGTCACTTAGTTCTGTGGATTAGAGCACGTCTGGGTTCCCTCTTGGGCTTGGTAATGTGGTCATCACTAATGGGGTCAGTGTCACTCTCACTGTGTGCCTACCCCACTTTGTGAGCGTGCCTGGGTCCTGTCACTGGGCCCTCGTCGCAGCCCTGCAGTAGACACTTGCTAGCCCCACGGAGCCCGAGGTGCCGGGGGCTGGACTGCCAGGCAGCAGGCTTCCAACTCTGCTCCTAACCAGGGCATGCAGGTCACGCTGTTCTGCACAGAGATCAGAGCTCACTGGGGAGCAGGTCCTTGAGCTTTTATTCCAAACAGCAGCAACAGAGCAGGTGATCTTTTGGGGGCACACGCCATCTCAGAAGCCGTTTATCCAGGCATAGACAAGCTTTGTGAAGGCTCAGGAAAGAGTTGACCTTCATTCTCTTCCTTCATCCCAGAAATGCACAAGTACATGTTTCTGGACATTTGGTGTCATCTCTTAGTTGTCAGGAGGAGATGACGCACTTCAGTCCTAGTGGCTGGCTGTCAGTCACAGGAGTGATGGATGGGGACCCCTTCCATGTATCAAAGCTCTGCAGCACGCTGGTGTCCTTGATGGGTGTTCCCCTGCCAGGTCGCTGCCAGCTGGTGATGGCTGAGGGTGATGTAGCTTGTCGGTGACACAGCTAGACCAGAAACCACCTAAAGCCCCTGCCAGGCATTTGGTGTGATGTTCTCACATGCTGTTTATCCCTTAGTTGTGTTTCATCATGGCCACTGACTTCCTGTGGGTGTACGCCTTTAGCCTCCACATAATGCACCCCTTCTCTGCATCCTTAGGTTTTGAACTTAACGTATTTACACAGAGAGCTTAATAGGTGAGGTATGTTTCTAACTGTCTCAGGTAACCCAAGGATTCTTCCGTCACGGCCTTTTTGCCGTTATCTATAGTGCACGGAAGGAATCACTCATTGGCTCTGAAAGCCCAGCGCAGTCTGTAGTGCTGTCAATGTCACACACAGTGGCATCAGGGTGAGCCGGGATCCAGGCTTGTTCAAGGAGGTCTTGTGTCTTACCTAAAATCTGGGGCAAGGATATCCACCAAGTTAAATTTTAGGGACACTGACTTGTCCTTTAGGGGACTTTATTATTTTTTTCTGCAAAGCCAAGAGCTGAAGAAATTGTGTTTGCTGAATGATTTTGCCTTTGTTGCCCCTTTGTGTAAGGGACTGTACACCGCATTTCCCTGGAGACCAGCCGCCTGCTCGAGGGCAGGGCCTGGGGGAGATAGTGCTGCCAGGGCTGCTGGTCAGTCCTCTGCTGCATGACAGCATCCACAGGAGCAGCCTGTCTGAGCTGGCTTTATCTCAGCAACCCGATCTGTTTGGGAATCGGCCTCCTCTGAGTGGAGCTGCTGGGTGGGCTGAGCCCCTGAACTCTGGCATGACTGTCTCACCGTCTGCCTGCCCCTTGCCTGGACTGCTAAGCCTTTGAAGACCACTTGTCTCATTTTTAAATTTCTTTTAAGAGTCTTATATTTTATTTAAAAACAAAGTGTGCTCATTGTGGATTATCTGTACTTTGCAGAGGTGCAAAACTAGGAAGAAAGAGGTGCTACTATTATTGCCTAACAGCAATTTTTGGGAACATTTTGTGTGTTTCCTTTGAGTCTTTTTTCATATATTTGCATAGTTTTTTTCCCTAAACATGGTTGGTAGACTGCTTTTACTCTGTGTATTTCTTCAGACCTCTTCATCAAGATGGGTTACAAATTAACAACAACTGGTTTATATTCACATAACATGTTAGTGAAGGTTGGGCTCTTGTGACCCACGTGAAGTGGACAGCATTGTATAATCATTGGCTGTCTTCTGCACAGGGTAAAGATGAAGCAGGTGGCTCCATTGGTGAGCCATTGCATGTAGACACTGTTAAGTTTTTAGATTTTTGTATAATGAGGTTTCAAATATTTGTCTGTTTCTCCTCTATCATTAGGTTTCTGTGCTTTCTACAGCTTTAGTCATGTTTAGACTAAATGGTCAACAGCCCATGAGGAGAGCAGCATTTATATTACAGTAGTACAATAATGTAAATGGATTTCACTGCAGAACCTAGAAGTTAGACTGCGGGAGGCAGAACGTGCGATTCTGCATCACAGAACTCTTGCCCAGGGAGAGAGAATGTCTGGCCAGAACTTCTTGAAATCTTAAGGGTTTCTCTGCTGCTCTTCCTGCTTCACCCACCATGGAGTCTCAGGTCCCACGATGCTGGTTTCTTGGATTCTATTTTCATTTTGCTGGAGCCCGTATATGCTTCTTTATGGAGTGCACGGCTGAGAGGGGTCCCGGGCTCTTGTGTGCAGTGCTCAGCCGTGTAGTCATTTTGTTCCCATTCTTGACTGATGATTTGTCAGGGTCCAGGATTTGAAGTTTGGATAATCTTTCATTTGAACTCAGAAAGTATTTTCTGTTATTTTCCAGAGTCTAGTGTTGCTAATACAAAGTCAGAAGTCAGCTTGAGCCTCACTCCCCCGCAGCTGACTCTCTTCTCCCTCCCCTTCTCCCCCTCTCCTGGCCTCAAACATGGATGCTGGAGTCTGGAATCAGTCCACACCCTCACCTGCTTCTCTTCCAGGCCCGAGTGATCATACTTGGATGCCCCCTGGACAACCTCAGACTGTCTTTGGAGAGTGATTCTCAGGGTTGGCCTGGGAGTAGAAGTACAGCCTGTGTCTCCTTATTCTTGGGAGGAAAGGAACGTATGTATTTTATCACCATTTACAATCCAAAGTCTTTTTCAGTCACTCTTAGTGGCAAGATACTGTACCTTGAACATCGTAAGCAGAGTTGGGTCTTGGAAAAATTGCCAACGTTATCAAAGAATTGAGAGTACAGGAGCCAGTCGCGGCCCGTTTGCCAGCAGCATGTGTGACTCCTTGTGAGACATGTTGTGGGTCCACGAGCCGCCTTGTCAGGTAGGAAGCACTCTACGCGCTTGAAAATGGCTGGGGGATTTGGTTGTATGTCCCTTGACAGTGTGTTGCAGCTAAATCTCAAGTGCCCTAAGTCAGCACACAGTCAGTACCTCATTGAAGTGGGGAAGGGTTCTGTACATCTGCTTTGTTCGCAGTGAGGTCAGAGGTGATTGATGGTACTGACTCGGTGTTGAAAAATTATCGTTCAAAAAGAACATGCAATTTTCATCACTGTCAACAGCCCATATTGAACTAATGGGAAATGATAAAACAAAACTAGCATTAGAATTATAAAACAAGAATGGTAGCAATTAGAATCATGATAAATTAAAGCTGACATTGATAAGGAGCTGTCCATTCTGAAGCCACTGGCACGTGGCCCTCTACACACAGGTGTGCTAGGGAGCTCTGCAGCTGTGCGTGGGAGCCACACTTCCTGGGATCCTGGGATTAAATTAGGCCTCTGTAAATTCTAGTAACATCCAAGTGTAGGTTATGAATTCCAAATTTTAGTGCCCCTTAATAATTCGCTTTATGGGTTACCATTGACCAGCCATAGCTGCATGGAGGGAGCAGAGCTGTGAAAGCTTGACCCTGACATGGGCCTAGGAGCTGTGCCTGTTTATGGAAGAGGAAAAAGAAGAGAAGAGAAGTCAAGGAGCTTGTTGGGGTGATAGTCCTGGTCAGTAGGGGTCCAGCTTCAGCCCTGGTGGCTGGTCTTCTGAGTGCCAGCCCTGGGCCCTTGTCCCTCGGTGTGTGGAGGCTGGTTTAGACACCTGGCTGGTCATAGCCCTGTTATTTAGGCAGTTCACCTCCTTAACAATGGATAATACTGTATTGTGGATAAAATGAGAGTTCCTGTGGCCAGGATTCTCACCTGGCCCTGGTCGGCTAGCTCACTACACATGTGTGGGCAATACTTTGCTATTGAGTCTATATAAAGAGCTCCACTCAGTACTTTGGGTGACATTGTGGCATGGCTGCAAGGCTGCAGGAGAGCAGAGCAGAGGCTGGAGTGGTGACAGTGCCGAGGACAGAGACTGAGACGGCTGTGGGGACAGAGAGGCCCAGAGGCAGAGACCAGCTTGCTGCATGCAGACCTGCTCTGAGTGAACAGGATTTTAGTGATTTACCTGCCACTGTAGAAATAAAGTTGGGTTTAACCTTTTCACCCCAAGAACATTTTACTGTCATTTTTTTGGTCACATTGAATCCATAGCAAACTTGCCGGGGGCTGAAACCCATTGGCAAGACATATATTAACTTTTAATATTTGGAAAATAACCTTATTGAATACTCTTAAAGTTGTAACGTTACTTAAATACAAAGGTCACCTTCATTTCACTTTTGATGAAGAGCTTCTGAAAATGGCAGTTTGGCATGAAGGTGATAAAAGAGGTTGGTGAGCATCATGTTTGTGGAAGAGGCGTGTGACAGAATGCAAGGCTGGCGGCTGTTTTGTCAGCTACATGAGCCTTCAGGGAAGGTGGGAGTGGCTGATCTTGAGGCCTTAAGTCCACTGTGAGTTTAGAGCTGCCCATCTGCCAGGGCTGCGGTCGGGTCCGCTGCCGTCTGGGTTTCTCCAGGCTGCCGATTCTGGGCTCAGACCTTTAGCCTTTCAGGTCTGGGAGGTCTGAGTGTGCATTTGCTGATTCTCGCTTTCCCTCTCCAGATCTTGTACTAAGGCCGTGGGGGTCTGCTCGGTCTCCCCTGCCAGTGTTTGCCATTCCCAGTTTGCTGGGGTTGCTGGTGGGCCAGTGCCTGGGGACTGCCCGCTCCTCGGTGGCCACTCCCCTCCCTCTGCTGATCTCTGGGTGTAATGTTCTTCACTTGGTCTTGTTTATTTATTAGCTGTGACTGGGTAGAATTAGTCTTCACTTTTAGGGCAGGAAAATCATTCCCTGAAAACAAGGGCGAAAGTCTTAGTAAAAATACTTGGTCACGCATCTCTTCGTGTAGGGGAATCTGAGATGGGCCACTGCTCGAGTGTCAGACCTGTGACAGGTTGTGTTGAAGACATGTGTTAACAAAGACCTCTGCTTCCCCCCACTGAGCGAGCAGGCCAGGCCTGTGGTGACCTGACCCAGGACCAGAATTGAGCCTGTCCTTGAGGCATTTGCATGCATGTGGCCAAAGGGCAGGCAAGTGTCCTGAAGCGGACAGTTGCTGAGAGCCCAGAGCACCTCCCCAGGCTTCTTATATGACCCCCACCAGCTGCCATGCTGGCAATTCAGGCAGTCTCTACCGTGCCCTGTCCTGCCCTGTTCCTCCTCTGTGGGGTGGTGCTGACCACCAGATGAGGTCCAGGCTCTGCACCTTCGAACCTGAGTGTGGGGGAGCAGGTGCACAGCCCCTGATGGTGCCGGCAGGCACTGCCCAGAGCACTTCTGCCGTTTCGCTGTCCCTCAACCCCCAGCTTTCTGTGGAGGCTCCGAGCTCATCCCCGGTGGTGGGGGCATTGGGCTCCATTGGAAATGATCATAAAACAGTGACATGTGGCCACATAGGGAAACCCTCACCTATTTAATGAGTTATTTTAATGTTTGCAACAAGCTTTAATTTCCCATGAAGCATTATATTGCTGAAAGTTTAAAAAAATAATGTTTTTCCCTCAGGTCATAAAAACATTTCCAGTAATGTCCACTAATTCATTCAAAAAATAAGATGAGGGGTTTTAAAGTATAAAATGAAGGAGTCTTTTGAAAAGCCGCATTTAAACACTGCACGTGTTTTAAGCATATAAAGTGATAGGCTTTGGGCCGCGGAACCAGCCCTCCTGAAGAAGGTGAGCGCACCCATGGCCTGCCTCGCCCCACTCCTGACCCCTCACCCCGTAGCTGCTCTGTTTTCTGTCACAATAGGTCCCTTGGTTTTTCTAGAGTTTTCTGTACATGGATCAGACAGGATGCTCTTTGGTCTGGCTTGTTTCACTGTGTAGACTCATCTAGAGGTTCATCTGCATTGTATCTGTCATAGTTCATTCTAAAAACCCCTTTTTTATGGGGGAGAATGTATTCTTATTTGCTAAGAGCATGGAATATATTTAATCCTGTAGGTAGAACAAATGGCAGAGTAGATTTCTGTTGGTGTGTTAAGACCAAAATGCAGGGGAAATAAAAGATGAGTAAACTGAGGCTTAGGTGGCTTCAGTGCCAGTACCAGGTCACGTGAGAATGCTGTTGAATGGAGTCTTCCAGACCCAAGTGAATCGGAGCTCCGACATGGTATAGCCCTGTCACTGGCCGCATGGGCCCCACTCAGCCCAGTGAGGACGTTGTGCTTCCATCATTACAGAGCAAACGTGCTGTGCAGACCACTCCCCAAGTCTGATTTAAATAACACAAAAATGTTCAGATTAAACCACGACCTTCAGACCAGACTGTATCTCCTCCTGCTTTCTCCTTCATGGAAGCGATGTTCTTGTGTTTAAGTGTTTGCAGCAGTTTCACCATGTGAAGCGTTTCCTGTTTTCTGTAGTAGTTACAGACTAGAAGTGACTTGATCCTTGTGAAACGTCAGCCAGGGAAGGCTCTGTCGCTATTGAGGTTGAAGTATGCATGTGTACAGTTGCCATACTTCGGAGTCTTTTATAGTTCAGAATAATTGAAAAACACATTTTCTAAAATTTCCTCTTGTGTTTTGGTTTTCTCTTGTTGGCCACTGAACATTCCACCCACCCCGTGACAGAGCCAGGACCCCTGGAGTCCCGCCACCTCTTCCACTCACCACCAGTCCCGTCCGTTACAGCTCTGCCGTCAGCGCAGCTGCCTGTCCCCTAACTGTCCTCACAGCCTCTAGCCTCAGCCCTAGGGCCTTGCCACAGAGCTGTGAGAGCAGTCTTCCTGAGGACGGCCGGAGTGCGCGTGCCCACAGACCTGGTCCTTGGCACCTTCCGCGGTGAGGCACCCCAGCCTTCCCCAGAGCACCTGACGTTCCCATCTACGCCAGCGGCGCCTGTCTGCCCCTTGCCCCTGACAGCCTGCTCCGGGCCCTTTGGCTCTGGCCATGCTGCCGCCCTGCCTGGGTGCTGCTGGCTTTTGGTCTTTCTTTGTGGGTACCAGTTCTGAGGTCTAAGCACTTAAAATAGAAGCTCTACAAAAGTTAGGATGGATGCCTCTCTGCCCTGGTGCCCTTTAGTGACCGATCACTTCCTTGTTCACTGTCTCGAGCTGTTCAAGCCTTTGCGTCTTGCAACAGTTGGTGTCTCTAAACATCAGAGTCCGTTCAGTTGACCATCTTTGTTTGACTGTGCAGTCATGTAATGGTTTTATGCATCTACAAGGTAGAAAACAAAAGTACTTACTTTTTGGCCCAGCAAAGCCCTAATTTCAACAGTCAATTAAATTATAATGATAAATATCACTTTAAAAGGAAATGCAATTGCTTCATTTAGTCAATACGATTATTACTGGCATAGCAAACCCACCAAGTACTGAGTGGTACATTTTAACACAGCTTGCCCTGTCCTTGCTGTCCGTCTGCACCAGGCATGTGGGATCCTACAGGGCCTCTGTTTTGTCAGCATGGCTATGGCGTTTGAGTTCCTTTTGTCTGCAGATTGTCAGGTAGGAACCTGATATAGAAACCTCTCCAGGTTGACTAATTTTGGGTCACACTGTTTCAGAGGAGGTTGACCTGAGCCCAGAAGTAGGCCTCTCACCAGGAGAAGGCTCCGAAAGGATGGTGGGCTGGGCCACGGAGCGGGATCCAGAGCTGGTAGCTCTGGGCCCTTTGCATGCCCCCACGCTGCCTCTGCAGACCTCCAGGCTGCTCCTGCCCTGCCCTGCAAGCGAGGGCTCCAGGCAGACCCAGAGGGGGCAGGTCACCATGCCCTCCAACCCATCTTCCATTGCTGCTCAGCCTCAGTTTCTCTCTTCTCTTGGCAAGAAATCTCGAGCCTCAGCCGCCCTTCCCTATGCCTCTCCTGACCTTGTGGACCTTGTGCCTCTCATCAGTGCTCATCTCCCGGACGTGGGTCCAGCAACCGGCAGCTGGGTGCTTCCCGTGGCCAGTGCTCAGCTGCCACTGGTCCTGTCGCTGTTTGTGGCGCTCTGCGAGGTCAGCCATTGCTGTGGGTTTTGGTCCCTCTGCTGCGTTTTTTAATGTGCTTCTGCTGTAAGTAGTGTTCCTCCAGAAGGGCACACGTGTCCATTTTAACACAGGTCACAGGTAGCACATTTGGTCTCCCTCGCGTTCCTCCTGGACGGTGCCCCTCCCTCACTGCAGGTCTGCCCACCTCTCTGGATTCTGAAATGATGCACTCCTTGCTTCTCTCAGTCAGCGGCAGCAGCTGCAGCCCTCAGCACACAGCCAGCCAGCCTGGGACTGAACTGTGTGCAAACTGGGTCATGGGCATCTTCTGTGTTTCTGTTGATGTGCTCACGTGGCGGATTGCATTAATTGGTTTTTGTACACTGAGTCGTTTTTACATTCCCAGCACAAGGCTGACTTGATCCCGCCATGCCATCTTTTAATGCTCTTGTGTTTGGTCTGATGGCATTTTGCGGTGTGGGGTTGTCACATCTAATGTCGTGACAAGTTTGACAGAAGCTTTTCCTTCTTCATCTTGGCAGAATGTTCTTTTTTTTTTTTTCAGTTTTCTAATTGTAGTGCATTAGCCCATCTTTTTACCTCGTCAGCATTTTGCAATATGCATATTTATTTTACTTGATCTTTGTCAAATTTAGAGTTGAAATTTTTTATTTCTTTATTTTTTATTTTATTTTATTTTATTTTTATTTTGGTATTATTAATCTACAATTACATGAGGAACATTATGGTAACTAGACTCCCCTCATCATCAAGTCCCCACCCCATACCCCATTACAGTCACTGTCCATCGGCTTAGTAAGATGCTATAGAGTCACTACTTGTCTTCTCTGTGCTATACTACCTTCCCCGTGCCCGCCCCCCCCACATTATGTCTGCTAATCGTAATGCCCCTTTTTCCCCCTTACCCCTCCCTTCCCACCCATGCTCCCCAGTCTCTTTCCCTTTGGTAACTGTTAGTCCATTCTTGGGTTCTGTGAGTCTGCTGCTGTTTTGTTCCTTCAGTTTTTGTTTTGTTCTTATACTCCGCATATGAGTGAAATCATTTGATACTTGTCTTTTTCCACCTGGCTTATTTCACTGAGCATAATACCCTCTAGCTCCATCCATGTTGTTGCAAATGGTAGGATTTGTTTTCTTCTTATGGCTGAATAATATTCCATTGTGTATATGTACCACATCTTCTTTATCCATTCATCTACTGATGGACACTTAGGTTGCTTCCATTTCTTGGCTATTATAAATAGTGCTGTGATAAACATAGGGGTGCATATGTCTTTTTCAAACTGGGCTGCTGCATTCTTAGGGTAAATTCCTAGAAGTGGAATCCTGGGTCAAATGGTATTTCTATTTTTAGTTTTTTGAGGAACCTCCATACTGCTTTCTACAATGGTTGAACTAATTTACATTCCCACCAGCAGTGTAGGAGAGTTTGCCTTTCTCCATATCTTCGCCAACATTTGTTGTTTGTCTTTTGGATGGTGGCCATCCTTACTGGTATGAGGTGATATCTCATTGTAGTTTTAATTTGCACTTCTCTGATGATCAGTGATGTGGAGCATCTTTTCATGTGCCTGTTGGCCATCTAAATTTCTTCTTTGGAGAAGTGTCTCTTAATATCTTCTGCCCATTTTTTAATTGGATTATTTGCTTTTTGTTTGTTGAGGTGCATGATTCTTTATATGTCTTGGATGTCAACCCTTTATTGGATCTGTCATTTATGAATATATTCTCCCATACTGTAGGATGTCTTTTTGTTCTATTGATGGTGTCCTTTGCTGTACAGAAGCTTTTCAGCTTGATATAATCCCACTTGTTCATTTTTGCTTTTGTTTCCCTTGCCCAGGGAGATATGTTCATGAAGAAGTTCCTCATATTTATGTCCAAGATATTTTTGCCTGTTTTTTCTAAGAGTTTTATGGTTTCATGACTTACATTCAGGTCTTTGATCTTTGAATTTACTTTTGTGTATGGGGTTAGACAATGATCCAGTTTCATTCTCTTATATGTAGCTGTCCAGTTTTGCCAACACCAGTTGTTGAAGAGGCTATCATTTCCCCATTGTATATCCATGGCTCCTTTCTGATATATTAACTGACCATATATGTTTGGGTTAATATCTGGACTCTCTGTCCTGTTCCACTGGTCTGTGCGTCTGTTCTTGTGCCAGTACCAAATTGTCTTGATTACTATGACTTTGTAGTAGAGCT
This sequence comes from Manis pentadactyla, assembly GCF_030020395.1. NCBI lineage: Eukaryota > Metazoa > Chordata > Mammalia > Pholidota > Manidae > Manis > Manis pentadactyla. The sequence goes on from NC_080019.1 coordinate 196,361,909, forward strand.
TGAAGTTGGGGAGCGAGATCCCCCCCACTTTATTCTTCCTTCTCAGGATTGCTTTGGCTATTCGGGGTCTTTTGTGGTTCCATATAAATTTTAGAACTATTTGTTCCAGAAGAATTGAAGAATGCTATTGGTAATTTGATAGGGATTGCATCGAATCTGTATATTGCTTTGGGCAGGATGGCCATTTTGACAATATTAATTCTTCCTATCCAAGAGCATGGGATGAGTTTCCATTTGTTAGTGTCCTCTTTAATTTCTCTTAAGAGTGTCTTGTAGTTTTCAGGGTATAGGTCTTTCACTTCCTTGGTTAGATTTATTCCTAGGTTTTTTTTTTTAATGCAATTTTGAATGGAATTGTTTTTCTGATTTCTTTCTGCTCACTCATTGTTAGTGTGTAAGAAAGCAACAGATTTCTGTGTGTTAATTTTGTATTCTGCAACTTTGCTGAATTCAGATATTAGTTCTAGTAGTTTTGGAGTGGAGTCTTTAGGGTTTTTTATGTACAATATCATGTCATCTGCAGATAATGACAGTTTGACTTCTTCTTTACCAATCTGGATTCCTTGTATTTTTTTGTTTTGTCTGATTGCCGTGGCTAGGACCTCCAGTACTATGTTAAATAACAGTGGGGAGAGTGGGCATCCCTGTCTTGTTCCCGATCTCAGAGGAAAAGCTTTCAGCTTCTCGCTGTTAAGTATGATGTTGGCTGTGGGTTGTCATATATGGCCTTTATTATGTTGAGGTACTTGCCCTCTATGCCCATTTTGTTGAGAGTTTTTATGATGAATGGATTTTGAATTTTGTTGAATGCTTTTTCAGCATGTATGGAGGTGATCATATGGTTTGTCCTTCTTTTTGTTGATGTGATGGATGATGTTGATGAATTTTCGAATGTTGTACCATCCTTGCATCCCTGGGATGAATCCCACTTGATCATGTGTATGATCCTCTTGATGTATTTTTGAATTCGGTTTGCTAATATTTTGTTGAGTATTTTTGCATCTATGTTCATCAGGGATATTGGTCTGTAATTTTCTTTTTGTGTGTTGTCTTTGCCTGGTTTTGGTATTAGAGTGATGCTGGCTTCATAAAACAACTTTGGAAGTATTCCCTCCTCTTCTATTTTTTGGAAAACTTTAAGGAGAATGGGTATTATGTCTTCTCTATATGTCTGATAAAATTCAGCGGTGAATTCATCTCGCCCTGGGGTTTTGTTCTTGGGTAGTTTTTTGATTACCGATTCAATTTTGTTGCTGGTAATTGGTCTGTTTAGATTTTCTGTTTCTTCCTTAGTGAGTCTTAGAAGGTTGTATTTTTCCAGGAAGTTGTCCATTTCTTCTAGGTTATCCAGCTTGTTAGCATATAGATTCTCATAGTATTCTCTCATAATTCTTTGTATTTCTGTGGGGTCCATTGTGATTTTTCCTTTCTCATTTCTGATTCTATTGATGTGTGTAGATTCTCTTTTTCTCTTAATAAGTGTGGCTAGGGGCTTATCTACTGTTTATTTTCCCAAAGAACCAGCTCTTGGTTTCATTGATTTTTTTTTCTATTGTTTTATTCTTCTCAATTTTGTTTATTTCTTCTCTGATCTTTATTATGTCCCTCCTTTTGCTGACTTTGGGCCTCACGTGTTCTTCTTTTTCCAGTTTCAATAATTGTGACTATAGACTATTCATTTGGGATTGTTCTTCCTTCTTTAAATAGGCCTGGATTGCTGTATACTTTCCTCTTAGAACTGCTTTCACTGCGTCACACAGCAGTTGGGGCTTTGTGCTGTTGTTATTTGTCTCCATGTATTCCTTGATCTCTGTTTTAATTTGGTCATTAATCCATTGATTCTTTAGGAGCATGTTGTTAAGCCTCTATTTGTTTGTGAGCCTTTCTGTTTTCCTTGTACAATTTATTTCTAGTTTCATACCTTTGTGATCTGAGAAGTTGGTTGGTACAATTTCAATCTTTTTGAATTTACTGAGGTTCTTTTTGTGGCCTAGTATGTGGTCTATTCTGGAGAATGTTCCATGTGCACTTGAGAAGAATGTGTATTCTGCTGCTTTTGGGTGTAGAGTTCTGTAGATGTCTGTTAGGTCCATCTGTTTCAGTGTGTTGTTCAGTGCCTCTGTGTCCTTACTTATTTTTTGTCTGGTTGATCTGTCCTTTGGAGTGAGTGTTGTGTTGAAGTCTCCTAAAATGAATGCATTGCATTCTATTTCCTCCTTTAATTCTGTTAGTATTTGTTTCACATATGTTAGTGCTCCTGTGTTGGGTGCATAGATATTTATAATGGTTATATTCTCTTCTTGAACTGCCCTCTTTATCATTATGTAATGTCCTTCTGTATTTCTTATTACTTTCTTTATTTTGAAATCTATTTTGGCTGATACGAGTACTGCAACACCTGCTTTTTTCTTCTCCCTGTTGTTTGCATGAAATATCTTTTTCCATCCTTTCACTTTTAGTCTGTGTATGTCTTTGGGTTTGAGGTGAGTCTCTTGTAAGCAGCATATAGATGGGTCTTGCTTTTTTATCCATTCTGTTACTCTGTGTCTTTCGACTGGTACACTCAGTCCATTTACCTTTAGGGTGATTATCGATAGATATGTACCTATTGCCGTTGCAGGCTTTGGATTCATGGTTACCAAAGGTTCAAGGGTAGCTTCTTTACTATCTAACAGTCTAACTTAACTCTCTTATTAAGCTATTATAAACACAGTCTGATGATTCTTTATTTCTCTCCCTTCTTATTCTTCCTCCTCTTTTCTTTATATGTTAGGTGTTTTATTCTGTATTCTTTTGTGTTTCCTTTGACTGCTTTTGTGGATAGCTGGTTTGATTTTTTGCCTTTAATTATTATTTGTTTGGTCCGCTTTCTTTGGTGTGATTTTATTTTCTCTGGTGACATCTATTTAGCCTTAGGAGTGCTTCCATCTAGAGCAGTTCCTCTAAAATACCCTGTAGAGGTGGTTTGTGGGAGGCAAATTCCCTCAACTTTTGCTTGTCTGGGAATTGTTTAATCCCTCCTTCATAGTTAAATGATAATTGTGCTGGATACAGTATTCTTGGTTCAAGGCCCTTCTGTTTCATTGCATTAAATATATCCTGCCATTCTTTTCTGGCCTGTAAGGTTTCTGCTGAGAAGTCTGATAGCCTGATGGGTTTTCCTCTGTAGGTGATCTTTTTCTCTCTCTGGCTGCCTTTAATACTCTGTCCTTGTCTTTGATCTTTGCCATTTTAATTATTATGTGTCTTGGTGTTGTCCTCCTTGGGTCCCTTGTGTTGGGAGATCTGTGGGCTTCCGTGGTCTGAGGGACTGTTTCCTTCCCCAGCTTGGGGAAATTTTCAGCAATTATTTCTTCAAAGGCACTTTCTATCCCTTTCTCTCTCTTCTTCTGGTACCCCTATAATGCAGATATTGTTCTGTTTGGTTGGTCACACAGTTCTCTTAATATTCGTCCATTCCTAGAGATCCTTTTATCTCTCTCTGCCTCAGCTTCTCTGTGTTCCTGTTCTCTGATCTCTATTCCATTAACAGTCTCTTGCACCTCATCCAGTCTGCTCTTAAGACCTTCTGTCGATTGTTTCATTTCTGTAATCTCCCTCAGGACTTCATCCCTTAGCTCTTGCATATTTCTCTGCAGATCCATCAGCATGGTTATGACCTTTATTTTGAATTCTTTTTCAGGAAGATTGGTTATATCTATCTCACCATAACCTCTCTCTGGGGTTGTCTGAGTGATTTTTGACTGGACCAGATTCTTCTGCCTTTTCATGTTCGCAGGCAGGTGGCACGTGTGTGAGCTGTGAGAACAAAGTCCCTTCCTGCTTCTTGGTTGCTTATCCTTCTCCGCTGCCTGTGCCATCTACCCGCACACCGGGAGCAGTATCTGGGATAATCTCCTGAGCTGCCATGGGCGGGGTGGCCCTCGGGCTAGCCTAGAGCCCTGCAGGGGGTTGCAGCCGCGTCGGGTGTGTTCTCCTGCAAGAACGGTGCTCCTTTGTGCTTTCCGGACCTAGCTCTGGCTTCCACTGCCTGTGCTGGTTAGCTGCGCACTGGGAGAAGACTCTGGGTGGTTGCTGTGGGTGGGACTGTTCTCTGGCTGCTCCCCAGCTGTGGCGGGTCAGCTGGTTTGCTTGCAGCGCCGGCCGAGGGAATTAACGGCAGGCTGCTTATCGCTGTGAGGGGCTTCAGGTCTGCTTTACCAACCAGGAGGCTAGGGGGCCTGAAGTTCCTCAAGATTCCCAGGCTGCTGGGCTGAGTGTGCTGGGATACTTTTGTTCAGCTGTTAAGCCCTTGTCCCTTTAAGACTTTTAAAAAGCGCTGCTTTTCTTTTGTCCCAGGGGAGCTGGCTGTGGAGACCCACTCGCAGTCTCTGTCTCGGATTTTACTTTTCCCTTTCCCTAATATCCAGTACACCACACAATGTGTGTCTGTGCTCCCGGAGCAGATTACTAGGGCTGGTTATTTAGCAGCCCTGTGCTTCCACTCCCGTCCCACTCTGATTCTTTTTCTCCTGCTGGTGAGCTGGGGTGAGGGGGCGCTCGGGTCCCGCTGGGTCATGGCTTGTATCTTACCCTTTTCATGAGATGCTGAGTTCTTGCAGATGTAGATGGAGCCTGGCTGTTGTACTGTGTCTGCTGGTCTCTCTTCTAGGTGTAGTTGTATTTGTTGTATTTTCAAAAATCTATATGGTTTTGGGAGGAGATTCCCCCGCCCTACTCATGCTGCCATCTTGAGCCCCCTCCTCCAGAATGTTCTTATTGAACATCAGGTAGAGCTTTCTGGAGAGGCCATCCAGGCCTGGAGTGTTCTTTGTACAATGATTTTTGCTTTCCTGTTTCTAATTCTTTATAGTTTAGTCTGAGTTTCTCTTTCTTCCTGAGTTGGTTTTGAGAAGTTGTATTTTCTTGGAGTTTGCTCATTTTACTGAGTTTACAAGATGTGTAGAGTAAAGTTCCTGATGCCCTCTGAGATATTTAGTGTGGTCAGGGTTTGAAGTGATGATTCTCCTTTGGATCTCTTGCTGCCAACCTAAGTTTCTTGCCAGACTTAGTGACCAGAGCAACACTGTTCCATTATGCCCATGACCTGTGGGTCTGGGATTCGGGTGGGGGGCAGGGGGCGGGGCATGGTGCATGCTGTGTGGTGACTGGGACTTCAGCTGGGGTCGCCCAAATGGCTGGAGGCAGCCCTGTGTCTGGGGTATCAGTTCTGGCTGTCAGCTGGTTTCTTGGTCTTCGTCAATGTCCTGTCCCTTTGAGGAGGCCTCTTGAGTGACTTAGCATCTGCCTGAGGTTGGCCTGACATCTTTCTCTCCATGTGGCTTCTAGGGCCTCCACACGGCACCGCAGTCTCAGGGTCTCCAATGGCTGACCCAGCTGGCTTCCCCCAGAGAGAACCTCCTGAGCCAAGAGCCCAAAGGCCCATCTCAACTTCTAGCCGGCTTGTCATGGTGGGCATGGGGCCCCTCACGCTGGGTATAGGGCCTGCATGCTGGGCACAGGGCCTGCCACACTGGGTATAGGGCCTTCCACTCTGGGTATGGGGCCTGCCTCTGCAGGCATGGGACTTGCCATGGCTCACGGGGACTCAAAAGGGTCACTAACCTCCAGGGCGTGAGTCACACAGTGGTGGCCCCCAGTCCCTGTCCTTTCTCAGTTCTGAGGCTGGTTCATTTGGGCCTTTACTCTTCTGTTCTCAGTGTGTTCTGATGAGCTGGAGATTGGTCCCTGTGTTGTCTCTTCACAGAACCAACATGTATCATTGTGTGCCTTCTATTATGTGTGATCAGTACAGGTTTAATTTCTCATTATTGCCTTCCTCCCTTGTCTTAGTCTTATTTTCCTCTCATAGACTTTGAGATGGGCTCTCATTTGTGTTTTTCTCCGTTTGCTGCTGGGACCATTTTTTCCACATGCCGCACAATTTGATTTGTGATCTTTTCTGTTTTTAAGTTGTGAATGTTTTGTTTTCTACTGTGATATTTTACCTTAATTTGGGGATTGTTTAGAATACTGCTTAACTTCTGAATGTATGGGGATTTTCTTGTTCTGCTTGAGTTCCTAGTTTCTGGGTTCACAGTCTTGTGGTGCAGCATGAGCCCTTATCTCTGTCCCCGGGAACATCCTGAGTTCTGCCTTAGGGGCTGGGGTGTGGTTTCAGGATGTGGGAAACATTTCCTGTGTGCCTGAGGACATGTGCATGCCCATAGGAAGGGAGTCTTGTGTATGGTATCTCATGTACAGTTTGTTCATTGTGCCGCTCAACCCTTTGATGTGTTGCTGGTTTTGCATGCTGTCAGGCTCCCTCTGTTCTGCCTCTGTGGCAGGAGCCTCCTGTCTGCCCACTGTCTGCGCTCTCACTGTGTGCTCTTGCTCCTCCACGTAAGCCCTGCGGTGCCCTGCGCAGTGCTGGTTCTTTGCTCCATGTACCAGGACTGGAGAGGCCGAGACACTCCCTCCAGGCCCTCAGCTACAAAGCTGCAGAGCTGGGGTGGAACCCAGGGCTCTCCTTCTTGATGTCTGTGCTCCCAGTTCCCCGAGGAAGTGTTGTCAACTTCGCAGTGTACAGAACCCAGCTCCCCAAGGGTGGCCACGCTGGGTGTGCTGGCATGTTTCCCCTGCAGGCACGCAGGGAGGTAGGACTTGCACCTCCACTTCAGAGCTGGCAGGCTGCAGGTTGGGCACTTGTAAAGCTTCTGGAACCTCTTCGAGGTTCACACAGTCCTTCCTCATCTTCCTTAGGCCATGGGAGGGCCGGTGTCCCGTTCCTCGTTAAGAGGGCTGCTGTGACTCACCCACACCCTGCTGACAGGGAGGAGCTGTTCTGCAGGATCATGGATCATGAGCTAGGAGGTCATGCATGGTGGGAGGCCACAGTGGACCCTTGCCTTTGCCCTCCCCTCTGGGCCACAGAGCAGGGACCACGGTGGATGATGGGGTCGGTGACAGCATGCACATCTGGGTGCTGTGCGGACAGGACAGCTGTGTGACCTGGAGCTCCAGGTCAGCAGACCTGGTGGTCGTGACATAGCATGCAGGGGACTGTGCTTACATCTGTCCCAGGAGATATGTTCACACAGTTACAGGGCAACCTAAGCTTCCCAGCCAAGAGAAAGCTGTGCATTGCGAGATGCCCCCGACAACAGGTGTTGTGACCCTCCATCACCCTGAGAGGCTCTTACACCATCCCTGGCTGTTGTCTCTTCAGTGATTCGTGAGTTGAAAGCATTTTTAAACAGACAAGAAATGACATGGAGATGTTGCCTCACAGACTTCTGCATCCCGAGGCGCGGTGGCCTGTAGCTTCTAACCCCAGGCAGAAAGCCTCAGGGAGGGTGCCCGGGCCTGTGTGTCTCCGTGTCTGTGCTCACACGTGTGCGTGTGATGTTTCACTTCACAGAACACAGGTATGCACAGGATTTTGCTGGAGCCCCATTCCTCAGCATGTGAGGGTGCTTGCTTGGGCTAGAATATCAGGGAGCGGAGCCCTGGTTGTGGGGGCAGTTCGTGCATCTGCTCGTGGCGGCAGGCAGGATGAAGGTGTGATTGGTGGTTCATGCTGTACTTAAAAAAAACCATAACTTTGAAAAAACTTGTTTAAACTTGTATTTAGGAAGAAGCCTTTTAATTAAGAGTGTCTATTAATGGAGTTCACATCTGAAATGGTGAAAAAGCTTTTAATATTGAGTTAAATTAATGGATAGTGATTGAACCTTTTTATTACACAGAGTGAAGTCCTTTGGGCCTGGAGCGCAAGAGAGGGATCAAGGCTGCCGGCCGAGCACCTGCAGCCATCCCAGCCCTGCCTTGTCATCAGGCAGATTTCAAGGTAAGAGTGGAAACCTATACAAATCTGCTGACGATTGATAAAAATGACTTCTGCTGGTGTAAACTGATTAATGAAGCCTTTGACTTACCTTTTAATGTGTGTCCCGGCGAGCAGCCCCCCAGTGGGGGCCATGTCAGGCCCTGTACACCCTGGCCGGCCTCAGATCTCTTCCTCCAGGCAGCTCTCCGGCAGGTGCTGTGCTGCCTCCAGTGGCTCGTGGCCCAGTGCCACATCTGGCATCAGGTCTTCATTTAAGGCCGTGCCTCTTGCTGGGTGCTAAGCTGTAAAGCCTTTTACCATAAACTATTTTCTTAGAGGTGATTAAAATAAAATTTCCATAGTACTTATTTTTTGGTGACTATTACATGACTCAGCCTCTGCTTTTGAGAGAAGTTGAGACAAATATTAAAATCCTAGTAAAGTTAGTATGATCTAAGGTTAATTTATGGCTTTGGAATGACTCACTCAAGACAGGTGAGTTTCAAACTTTCAAGGAGGGTTCTCACTGTCACAAGTGGCTGCTGGGGAGCTTCTGGAGCCTCAGGGCATGGCACGCTTATTCACTGGTTCCCTAGACACCGACAGGGCACCCTCTGGATGTGGGCGGGGCAGAGGGAGCCGGGGCAGAGCCCAGGAGGGGCCACCATCTCTAGGGAGTGGAGATGCGCCCACATCCGATGGCTGGCTTTGAGTTCATGCCTGGAAAGGCTCCCCTTGACAGTCTGTCTGTGAAGGGCAGGAATATGCAGTGACTGGTCCCAGGAGAGACCTTTAAGAGGGGCTTTGCCGGCTCCTCAGCCCCTGCTGTTTTCCTTTGGGTCATCTGGGCCATGGGCATGTGGGAAGAAGGGAACCAAGGGCACCTCACGGCCACTTGTGCAGTGGGACAGCTGACTTCTTTCGGCTCCACTGGCAGTAGGAAATCAGTTTCTCTGTCGCAAAGCTCGTGGTGAGATGAGGAGAGTACCAGAGCTGGAGTGAGTCTGAAGGAGATGCTGAGCATCCGGCAGCCAACAGGCACGTGAGGCGTTCCATGGACACAGAGCAAGCTCACACTCTGTGTTGCGTGCGTGAGATAGCAAGTATTTTTATCTCATGTGAGCATGCACTGGAGAAATGAATTATTTATAATGTTTTGCACAAATAAACTGTGCTTGAAGCACAGAAAAAATAATCAAGCCAGAAGGAAATAGCTAAGGCATATGCTGAGAAAGCAAGATTAGAAGGTTGGAAATGCTAAAATACTACATTACGTGCCGTGTGTCCTGCCGATTCCGTGTGGACAGATGTCAGCTGCAGAGCAGAAGTTCTGTATTTTCTTTCCTGACGTGAGAGCTCATTCTGGCAACACACAGTCTGAGGTATCACCCTTTTCCTTCTGGGTGGCTTGAAAGAGAAAAGGTAAATGTGGAAGTTCTTGGTTAAGACTCCGCCTGTGTTCTCTGAAGCCGCCCCATTGGCCTCCGTTGCTGGCAGAGGCTGTTGGGGGGCTGTGCTGGGCTTCACCACAGTCAATGCTCCTGCCTTGTTTTTGTTTCTTGTGTCCTGACACATGAGAACACCTCCTGTGGCAGCATCTCGGGGCTTAGATTGTCAGATTCCTGGTGTTTACCCAACTGCTCGCATTATGAGAGGGACCCAGAGATACCCGACTCTCACTTAAACTTGAAGACTTTCTGTTCGTTTCTCTTTGCCATCATGCCCCAGATGTTCCTTTATAACAGATGTTTATTGACTCCCCCTTTTTATTCTGAAATGAAATTCATAGAAGATACTTACATAATTGCAATCATACAATTTTAAAGAGCAGTGTACTGCCCAAGGGTGCCGAGGGGAGGTAAGGGTGCGTGGCGAAGCCCTGTCCTGTCTCTGTGGGCGCTCAGGCCCTGCTCCTGCCGGTGGGCTGCTGCGGTGTGCTCTGTGCATGTAGGCGGAGCTGAGTGACCTCGTTCCTGAATGCCCTGCGGCTCATGGACTCATTCTGAGAGAAGCGGGGTACACAACGCAGGCACGGTCTGGGCAGTGGAGTGTGTGGAAAGTATGGGGAAACAGTGTTGATGCATAAAACAAAGCTGGGTTCTGGGCTTGGTTGACCGTGAGCCACTGTTTCCCTGAATGTTAGTTTTTTGCTTCTGGGATGGGCATGCTTATTCCACGCAGTGCCCTCTACCCACAGAGCGCTGGGACCACCCAGCACTGGGACGGTCAGACCCTCTCTGGTGTGGTCCCCGAGGCTGACCCTGTGGCCCCTCCCCCAGAGCCGGGTCGAGAGGACTGGGGCAGCAGGCCCCAGCACAGCGTCTCCAGCAGGCAGCGCTCTAGAGGGGCTGTCAGAACGTGTCCTGTAATGCGACTCCAGCCCTGGACGGAACAGCAGGGGGTCCTAGAGAGGGTGCTGCACATGCAGGCCTTGCTCATTGGTGGCAGGGACCCCAATTTACCTGCCATACGAGTTAGGGCTCTGGAGTAAAGTCTGAATCCTTATGTATTGTGGCAGAAACTTGGCATGTTTTTCCCATAAAATGATGTACTGGCTAATGTAACCTCTTGAGCACAGATGACATGTTAGTTCACGTACATTCCCGAAGGTTACTGAATTTATCTAAGAATGAAGAGTGACCTCAGTGTGCTTCTCTGTCATTAGTCATTGTCACCAGGACTGTCTTTGTGAGTTTCGGCCTGACTCAGCAGCATCAGTCCGACAAGAGGTGTGAGCGCAAATGAAAGGTCACCTATCAGAGCAGCTCCCAGGGCAGAGAATGCCTTTCCTTCCATCTGAGGCTTTGGGGGAGCGGGGTGCCTTTCCAGCAGCCTCTGTCATTCCAGAGCTCAGTGCCACTCTCATTTGCTCCTGTGTTCAGGATCTGGAAATCAGAGGAGCAGTGTGTCCCACAGGGGATGTTCTGTATCGAGGCCTTCCATCTGCTCACACTGATGGCCCATCAAAGTTCACGTCCTACCCTGGGAGGAACAGGACAGGTGGCCCTACTCCTGCTTCCCGGAGGACCTGTGGGGAGTGAGACTGCTTTTCAAGGTGACACTCCATGTGTAGGCTTGTTTGCACAACCATCTGTCCAGCTCCATCCAGGGAGTAGAGGGCAGGCTTGTACTGAACCTGCGCAGTAAAGCATGTTGTCAGGGGCAGGAAAGTGGCTTAGTGGAAGTATTTGCTCCTGGAGTGGGAAGGCTTAGTGAGAGTAGATGCCGTTGGATGGTGTTTCATGGCAGCTTTAAAAGGCACCATCAGCCAAATTGAGGGCTAGAGATGTACACAGATGGAGGCGGGCATCCTCATGCCCTCCTGAGGAATAAAACCATTAGCCTCCTGACAGAGCCGCCAGGAGCCAGCCCAGCCTGATGCCTGCCAGGCCACCCTTGTGGTCTTGAGCTTCCAGGCTCCCCACCCAGCGATCCTGGTCCACCCCCGGGAGAGTCAGACAGTGTTCAGGGGTGTCCACTGTACTTAGAAATGTGAGCCCCTGGTCTTGCCCCTGGAAGTGTTTACAGTTGAGGCCCCCCTGACCCCCCGCCCCTCTTTGCTCCGACTTCTCCCACACTCTCAGGGCTCACTGACCAGGGCAGGCCCAGCTCATGAGGGATCTTGATTTCTGTTGGCAAGCTCCCTCCCCCTGGCCTTCTGTGGCACTGTGCCCATCACGTTCACAGCTCCACCTGCCTGCAAGGGCAGGGAATTACAGAGGTGTGGACACCAGCAGGTGGGATGCCAGCCCCACATACACTGGGAAAAGAATTTGCTACACCTGAACCTGACAGGTGGTACCTGACAGAAAGAGGCCTGGCTTAGTTTCCAGAGTCCATAATACATGAAGATTCCCACCTACATCAGGAAGGACAGGGCAGTGCAGTGGAATTACGGTCAAAAGCCTCACACATAATTTTCACAAAAGATGACATCTGAACATCCAGTAAGCCTGTGAAAGGTGCACATTCATTCGGCAAACCTTGAGAGCCTTCTAGAAGCCAGACCCCATCACCTGTGGTGGGAGGTGAGGGCACGAGTGAGTCATCATCCTTGCTGCAAAGCCCACCCCAGTGAAGGTGGAGGTTGCCGGAGAGCTCAGCCCAGAGCCCAGGGTGGTGGCCCAGGGGATGGCAGCCGTGCACCCCTGAAGCCTGGGCAGAGACCAGATGTCCACTACAGATGGCCAGGTGGACCCTCAGGTGAGGTTGGGAGCTAAGAGTGGTGTTTGCATTTTTAAGGAGTTGTAAAGCAAACAAGCAAAAATCAAGAATGCTACAGACACTGTGTGTGGCCACAGAGACTGAAATACTTGCCACCAGGCCTGTGCAGAAATGTCTGCTGCCCTGCGCTCTAAGGGCTGAGCTTGCTGTGGGGGCTTGTCCTGGTGGCTGGCTCTGCTGGCACTGATAGGCCTCAGGAAGGCTGTGCACTGGACACCACTTGCAGACCCAGAGTGACTTGGCCGCCCTGCACCCAAGGCCAGAGGGTGGGGACGCTTGTCTGTGCCTTGCTCGTCTCTGGGCTCATGAGAGACCCCACAGTATGATGGGTCCTGAGGGTGCATACACCCTAATGGGCAAAGAGGACGGCTGGCAGGCAGTTGACACAAACTCCGTGACTTCAGGGGAGAAGGCCAATGCGAATGGTCCAGAAAAAGCGGCTTCTAATGGGGCAGAAAAACTGTAAGAGACCGAAGCTAATGTGAAGCCAGGAGCACTGTGAAGTCTGGGGATGTGGGCAGAGACCAGAGAGCCTGCCTGGGGTGACAAGCCTGGTGTCTGCATGCCACAGTCCAGTAGACTGGAAAAAGAAGGGCATGTTGAGCACATGGGTCTGCTAGAAGATGAGGCGCAGGTGCAGGTGGCAGTCCAGGGGACAGAGGTGGGCAGGAGCTGAGGGCCCTGGGTAACGTCGCCACCCCCCTGCCACCTGCTCACGTTCCACAGGGGTCCTTGGTGGCCTAGGGGTTGGCTGAGTGCTGTCCTAAGAACTGGCTGCCACACCTGCTCTCCAGGATTCCTTACCTTTAGAGGTTGCAGGCCAGGGGAGCCAGGTGGAAGCATGACAGGGACTAGGGACGGCTGCCTGCAGGTAGCAGGCCACACACTGGAGCTGCCCAGGTAAGCTGGAGCCTAGTGGAGACGGGAGTAAAACTGTCCCACCCCATTGTGGGTGGGAGATGCACACTCCTTCCTGCAGGGAGGCAGCTGGCGGCACGGTACCCCCAGACTGCCCTCTGGATTCCCAGTGTCCCCACCTCTGGCTCTGGGCTCCTTTTCCATGCTCCCATGGGTGACGAGGAGCAGGTTTCAGTCTCCTGGCATGTTCTGCATAGAGGGGCTCCTCTCTTCTTCCTCAGCCCTGGGGCAGGCTTAGTCCAAGCTGAAGCATGAACGTAGTGGATGAGGGAAGCATCTGGAGTGTGCAGGTGACCACAGTCACAGTGCAGTCACCCTTAGCCATGGGGGGCCCCAGAGCTCTGGAGTTTGTGGCTCTAGGAATTCCAGTGCATAGAACCCATGGCAACATTCCAGGAATGTTGCGTCCTAGACCCGCTCTTTGATTTATACCACGAATGTGCTGAGCCCTTGAGGGCAGGTGCTGGCCTGACCTTGGGAAGGAGTTAGGACAGGAGAGGCACCTGCCCTGTGGAGGTCGGCTGGCAGCAGGGCACAGTCACACCTCTGCCGCCAGGCAGTGTTGGCCGAGAGGGACACCAGCAGGAGGCTGGGGGGTTGCAGTGTGAGTGAGGATGTGGAGGAGTCACCATGCCACTGAGGGCCAGCCCTCCCCTGGTTTCTCTTCTGCAGACCCACCCGGGGCTGCGGGCCTGGGGCGCAGGGGAGATGCAGCACCTGTGGGTGGCCACAGGGGCTGGGGAAGCTCGTAGTCAGGGAACATGAGGGAGTGAGTGATTTTGGATTATTTTCCATTCAAAAAATGGAAAACTAATTGGAGTAAAACCTGGTTTAAACAGCATCACGTTTGCAAAATGTCTAATAAAATAGTTGTATTTCCAGTTTGTACGTGTTGTGGCTTTAAGTTTCCAAAGAGCCAAAAGTGCACATTAACCATAATACGTGCCTGAATAAATGCAAATCAGATTGCCTGCACCCTGGTGGGTGCAAGATCCTAAGTATCCGTAGTTCTCAGAAGTCCATCGGTAACTTTCTTCTAGTTGTTGTGTGCTCTGATAGTTAAGCACGAAGCGCTGGATCCAGATACCTGATTGGGAAAAGAGATGCCTGTCGGGGAGCTGGGCCCCGGCCCGGTCCCCGGCCGTGCTTTCCGCGTGCGCGTGCGGTGGGGACTCGCAGGCCGGCAGCGCCCTCTCGTGGACGCCTTGTGCGGTGTTGCCGAGCCGCCGGCCGGGAGCTCCTGCCCCAATATGCAGAGAGAATCCTGGAGGGCGAGGCTCCCGGCCGCTGCCAGCTGTTCTGGTTCAACGGCCCACGGGTGACCTTTTGGAAGTGGGCCAGAGTACGGACGTGGCTTCTCCATCACCCCCCGCGTGTGCGTCTGTGCCGCTGGCAGCGGCAAGGAGACTGGGCCCGTACTAGAGGTAAAGCGCAGAGCCGTGGAGAGGAAGGGCGGGCAGCCCCTCGTCCTCTGGTGGAACTTGGGCGCCAGGGACAGGGCCTCCGTGGGCAGACAGCCTCGTGGGCTCAGGGTGGGGATGTAGCCCGTGACCACGGAGGGGCGGGCCGGTGCTGTGACAGCGCTGGGGGCAGCAGGGGCCCAGCGGGCGCTGCTGCCAGGGCAGACTGTTTCCCAGGTGGCAGGCGCAGGGCCGAGGCCGAGAGGGGCTGCGTGGAGGGAGGGCTGTGGCCGGAGGCAGGGCCTTGGGTGGGTGCGTGCGGGCTGAGGGGAGGTGCCAGCCCTGGGTTTTAGTCCAGTTTCTATCAAAGCGATGCCTTCCAAGTCAGACGTCACCTGAGTTTGAAGGGCTTTTGATGGGGAGCAGCAGCCGCAGCCCTCGCCCTACTATGCGGCCGCACTGCTGTTCATGAAGAGCTGCAGTGCTTCTATTTCCGAGTGGGTTAGCGGACGCAGCAGATGGGGACGCAGCAGACGGGGCTTCTCCAGGAGAAAGGGTCTGCTTAGGCAGACAGGCCTGGGATGGTGGTCCAGCCGGCTAGACCCCAGACCCGCTCTGCTCTGGTGTTCTGTGTGCAGTGCACGGACACCCCACGGTTGGGACATGACTGGAGGAAGTCCAGGGTGTGTGCAACTGGCTCCTGAGCAGGGTCCCAGGAGCTGCCACGTGGTACTTCTGTTTCCCGCCTAGTGACACGATGCGGTCTTGTGATCACGACTGTAGCCAGGGTGCTGGGAATGTCCTTCCCCGGCAGGCCTGTGCTCTGGACACCAGGGCAGTGGTGGTCCCTGCCTTACTTCTCACTTGCTGTTCTCTGACTTAACACATTTTAGACGTTGTTTATTGACTTTCAGTTCAGACAGAGGAGGATTTAGCTTACACTGCTCCTCCCCTTATCTTCCTGTGTCATTTAGGAGGGCTTTTGGCTGAAAGTAATGAAAACGTGATCTACAGTCTTAAACAGCTGGGGATTTATTCCTTAATTTTTTTCATAATAAGCAATGCAAAAATGGGTTTTCCTAGAGTTGGACCAGAGCACAGCTGTGTCAGGAATGTGGGTTAGTGTCTGCAGTTCTCTCAAACATCCCCTCATGGTTGCGAGGTGACTCCTGCCACTCCAGCCATCACTTCTGTGTTCAAGGCAGGAACTGGGGTGGGCGGACAGGTCAGCCCTGTCCTTTTGTCAGGGCATTCCGGAAGCCTCCAGCATATTCTCATTTGTGTCTGTTGGCTAGAACTGTGTCTCGTGGCCAGCATGGTCACCAAGAGGCCTGGGACAGTGAGTGTTTGACTCTTGTGGCTTCCCGGGGGAAGGGAGCCCACACTGGGGAAGCACGTGGGGTCAGCCAGCAGCTTGGAAGCCATACTCCTCTGTGGGTTGTCATAGGAACTGGGGGTGCTTTTCCCTGGGCCCCCGACTTCCCCTAGGTCCCCACTGTGTCAGCTCCCTACACTGCTGGTCCCCTCTCCTCACTTTCTGCTATTCAGCTTCTGTCCAGTTTGGTTTTCTGTTTTTTTGTTTTTATATTAATCAAAGTAGGAAAACTATATTTTCTGTAACTGTTCAGTCAGTTTCAAATCCATAAAAGACATTTGTAGTATCATGATTGGTAAATGGTGTTCATTACATAGCCAAGTAAAATGCATCTGATATTTCTTCTCTGCCTCCCCCATGCCATTCCTTTCATGTGTGCAGAGAAAAATATTAAATAATTTCTCTTATAGCACATGCTACTAGTTGCCATGTTTGAGTTTACTTTACGAGTGCGTCACTCTGCTTTTGTGCACTTTCATCTTTTCTGCATTTCCACCATACCTGGGGTGGCAGAGCAGGCATGCGGCTGCAGCCTGAGTTTGGGTCCTGCCCTCCACAGCATCCTTGGGTCCTTGGGCTCCTGCTCAGCCTCCTGTCCATAGTGTGGGTGACGGGAGCGGGTAGGGTTCCAGGAGCCCGTCTAGGTCGGGGAGCGGGCAGGCAGGCCCCTGTGCTTCCTTATCAAGGGGCAATATGCTTTCCTCCCCCATCTCCAGGCCTGCCCTGCATGTTCACTCCGGTTTTTGGAATATAGTCATTCGTTCTTCTTGAAATCTATGTATTTTCTATTTTATTTCAAATTGAGACTGTATGACTTTTCTGCTACACTTTGTTTTTTTTCTGGGAGTTTTGTTTTTTAAGCTGGGTTTATTGGGATGTAACTCACATACAGTGAAAGCTGCCACATGTCCTGGCAAATGTGTCGTTAGGCACCATCCCTGCAGTCCAGGCAAAGATGTCTCCTCCATCCCAGAGCCCTTCCTGCTCGCTCAGTGGTCCTGACCCACTGGCCACAGAGCTGCCTGTCTGAGGTTGACATCTGTGACATTGTTTGTGTTCCACAGAACCCAGGCCGTGTGATGAGGGGTAGACTGGCCCAGGCTTCATCTGGGTCCTTGAGGGCGCTTCAGACAGTAGGTGGTGCCGTGGGCTCGCTCCAGGATGAGGAGCGGGCCCCACAGGGAGCCCTTTCCTGTCCTCCATGCTTTTTCCTGTGTGTCCCCTTGGGAGTCCAGGTACCAGGCTCCTTTGGAAAAGCTTCTGCTCACTGGCTTTGTTTTAACCATTTTAAAGGGTCCATGAGTAATGGCATGGAATATTTAGAGCCGCTTTAGTTCAGTGAGTAATCTGCTTTGTGATTACATTTTATCAAATAATTGATAATTTAATTAATGATTGAGTCCTGGGGCGGGGGGCTTATTATATTATGGAATTGGAAGGTATAATTTTATACATCTGTTCTAATATTTTAAGAATTATTGCTTTGCTTATATTGTTTACATGTAATATAGTTTCATGGTTCCATTTCAGCTTACTATTTCAAATACATAATTATGATAAAATGCAGGGGAAAAAAAGAAAAGAAATAGCCTCTACCATACAGTTCCAAATGTGTGGTGTTAAAAAACAAAATACAGCTGAGTGAAGGTTGGGTATCTTATTGGCTGTGTTCAGTGATTCATGTATTGGGCAGCATCCAGTCTGGCCCACAGAAGGGAGCCCCTTGGAACTGTACAAAGCGAAGCTTGTTAACAGATTGTGGCAAAGTGACTCCTTCCAGGGACAGAGGGGCCCATCAGGCAGACGGCCTCCCTGTGCTGACCGGGCCCTCCCTGCCTGCCTGTCCGGAGGGCCCTTTCCTGGGGGGCGTGGCTGCCATCCGGCCTGGGTTTGGTGACGTGGGCCTTAGCATGAGCAATTCCATTTTGGGTCTGCTGTCTGTTTTTAGCAGTGGTGACAGCCAATTTAACAAGACTAAGTTAACAAAAATTGGTATATGTGTGTGTTTGATCTTTAGTGAAGACTCGCCAGTATAAAGTGAAGGAGTAATAGAAATATTTAAGTTTTAAAGTCTTTCTTCCATGAACCTGTGTCTCACACCTGCTCCTCCTTTACTGGCCATGTTGGAACACATTCCCATTTGGTCCCCTGTCACCCCGCGCCCCCCCCACCAGCTTGCTGACCTTGCAGCTGTGTGGGGACAGGATCCTATGGGGGTCAGATCTGGTTGGGCAGCTGCCAAGATCCATGATGTAATCCAGGCACTTAAAGTCTTGGCTTAAATTCTGCTCACAAGGGCACAGAATCTAGAATCTTAGAGCAGGGAGACTTCAGTGAGCGATCTCTCTGGTCCAGAGGGAGTGAGGAAGCCGCTGCAGCACCCCTAGTGTTGGCCCAGGATGGCACCAGCGCTCCTGGGGGCCTCAGGGCGGTCATCTCCCCCTCCTGCCCCAGCTGCGGCAGTATCTGGGGGATATACATAGAGGTGATCCTCCAGGGCTGGTCCCTACAGCTGAGGTCCGAGGCCCGTGCTCCCTCACTGGACTCTGATCTGGCCTTGGAGATGCTAAACACACTTCAGGATTTCTTACGCCCCTACTCCCACCCTGTGCCTTATAGCTGTTCTAAGATTCCCTTAAAATTCTTTGCTCGTGAAAATCAGTCATAGTGTCGAGAAAAAATGTTTTCTTTGCTTTTTATTACATTTTTCATGTGCATGGGTGTCTGTTCGGTGGCAGAGTCAAATGTTTATTTCTGGGAGGTCTCCCGCATTGTGGCACTCTCCCTGTCAGCGTGCTCTGGTCCTCAGACCCACAGGCTGTGGTTCTGGCTCTCCGCCCCATGGGGCAGGCTGTGGTGTCTCTGATCACTCCTTACCCTTTTCTCCTCCTTTTGGTCTTGTTTGAGCTGTCAGTCAGATCTGAACGTGTCTTTTGTACATTCCTCGTACATATGTATGTTCAAGTCATTTTTTTCATCTACATGTGTCCAGTTTTAGAGGCAATTTGGAACCACTTATAAATCGATGAACTCAGCCAGAGGTCTTCTACTCTGAGCAAAATCGTTCTGTATTCTTTGAAGAACCAACCAGTTTTACTTCATATTTCAAAGGTTCATGTTGAATCTTGTTCTTCATAATCAGTGACGGTAAGCATTGTATTTAAAGGGTGCTTCAAAAAACATGCATTTGGACAGTGGCTATCAATTGTATACCCCAGTTTAGTTTGAATATGTTCAGACCTGATCACAGTATTTCTTCAAGCTTTCTGATGATGTGTAACGAGGAGTTGGAGCTCACCCAGCATAGCCCCAGGCCGTGTGGACTGGATGGTCTGCTGCTGCCAACCACCTGGGCCGCCAAGCCACTGCCTGTGGTTGTGTCCTTTCGGTCGGTGCCTTCAGGCTGTTGGATCTAATTCTAGGGCCTTCAAGTGCCTTTTTTTTTTTTTTTGCTTTCAAATCCAACACCTACTGTACTGATTTGAAAAATGTAGATTTTTATTTTAATTCAGAAATTCTTGGTAAGGTCACCTTGAAATGGAAAAAGCTTAATTGAATTCATGATCTTAATTAAGTGGAGGAACAGGACAGGTAGAGTGAAAACTATACTTATTCTCATGTACTTTAAACCATTTTAGTATAGAAAATAGAAATGTGTTGATTTAAAGAAATATGCATATCTTCAACAGCTGGTGTTGGCAAAACTGGACAGCTACATGTAAGAGAATGAAACTGGATCATTGTCTAACCCCATACACAAAAGTAAGCTAGAAATGGATCAAAGACCTGAATGTAAGTCATGAAACCATAAAACTCTTAGAAGAAAACATAGGCAAAACTCTCTTGAATATAAACATGAGCAGCGTTTTCATGAACATATCTCCCTGGGCAAGGGAAACAAATAAAAAATGAACAAGTGGGACTATATCAAGCTGAAAAGCTTCTGTACAGCAAAGGACACCATCAGCAGAACAAAAAGGCATCCACAGTATGGGAGAATATATTTGTAAACGGCATACCCGATAAGGGGTTGACATCAAAATATATAAAGAGCTCACACACCTTCTTCCATGGGGAGTTTCACCCACTCTCGCCTCTCTGCAGGTGAGTCTGAAGCCTGAGTCCCCAACCTAGGCCTCTCTCCTGCTCTGCAGACGCAGACTCGGAGACCACCAGCATCTCCTCTTGGAGGTCCACAACTGTCTCCAGCTTGCAGCAGCAAGCTGGACTCCTGATCCCTCCCCCAACCCGCAGTCTTACCCTGTCTCGAGGCTCTGAGACCCAAAACAGGGACGTCCCTTTTCCTCTGCCAGCCCCCATCCAGGCCTCAGGAGCCCGTCTGCTGTGCCTTCAGGACAGGGGTGCAGTCTGGCTGTTCTTTCCTCTGCTGGTCCCCCTGCCTCAGCCCTCCCCCACATCTGCGCTTCACCAGCCTTGGTCTCCACCCCTGACTTACCAGTCCCACAGGGTCACATTGATCTGTTTCATCCGATGGGAATTTTGAATGTGGGACTGTATGCTCACTTTACAAGTTTTTATTATGAATATACTCTTATAAAGTGATATCTTGATGTAAAATGATTTGTCTCTTAGGTCAGGGTTATGATGGAGGTGGAGAAATTATCATTCCTCATTATAGGGAAGCGTACAGGAAATTTATGCCGGGGCAGGGTGGTGGGGAGGTCCCCGAGGAACTAGGTTTGACGGTTTGACTGGTGGCGCCCTCACCTGGGGCTGTACCTGCAGGGGGTGGAGGGGCGCCAGCCCCTGGGAGCAGCCCAGCCTCTTCCCAGATGGGGGGCTAGTCAGAGACTGGGCCCACCACAGGGCTTGGCCTCCTGGGGAAATGAAACCAAGCAAAAAGCCTAATGCAGAGGGAGGCCGTGGACATTAATGTCTCAAAGATGCCGGTGTCTGCAGCAGTGAGGGAGATGCTCCTTATTTTTACCTACCTTTTTTAGCATTATTTCCCCAGAATACTTTCCTCATGAAAGAATCCAGAATCCAGACATTTGTTTACCGTCTACCCTTTTTTAAAGTCTGTGTTTGACTTGATGGGGTGTGCTCAAGACCCTGAGGGTATTACGCTCTTTCTCCTGGATAAGAGTTCTGGAACTTCAGGCTCCATTTCCCAGTCATTTTTTTCTGGTTTGCTCCAGTTCCGAGAGCCCTGGGACCAGCCCTGGGGCTGAGGCGCTGCCTGTGCCAGTGTCTCCCCAGAGGCGCTGGAGGACGTGACAGGCACACGCGGTGCTCAGCTGGTCAGGTCACAGCTCCTGGGTGGTCATGGTGCATGACCGTTTTCGTATTTAGATGCCGTACTCTCTTTGATGAATGGCAAGGGAGTAGTTAATAAAGAAACCCATGGCAATCCTCAAACACAGTTTTTAAATACAGTAACTGACTTTGTATTATAAAATAAGTCTAAAGAGATTTTCTTGTTTCTTATTTAAAATAACTGGAGCATGTATATATATCCCTTCACAATAGTCTCCTTTGTGGGTTCTTGGTTCTCATTTCTGTAGGTTGCTTTTGAATTCCTCTGCTGGGGATACACTGCATCCAAACGTCACGGATCCCAAGCCCCAGGTTCCCCTGGGGCAGCAGGAATGCCAGCACAGACGCATGCTGTTGGTAAGGCTTTTGTCCCAGGTGGCTTGTGCTGTGACATCATAAAGCCTGCCAAGTCAGCCTGGAGAGGGGAGGATTATTTGATGTTACCCAAATGCCTTTTACAAAAATAGGGCATCTTGGATATCTCAGGCTAGGCTGTCGGGGGTACATAATGCACAGCACCAGTAGAAGAGGCACATCTCCAGCCAGACCAAGCCACAGAGCCGTGGGAGCTGCAGCCTGGCTGTGGCACTGGGCACTCCCTGTGGGAACCACTGGGGTCTGTATGGGGAGGAGATGGTGCTGGATCTGAAGTCCCAGCCAGAGCTGTGGGCCTGCCCCCACCCCACTTTTTTAGGCCTCCCTTTCTTTGTCCTGCTCCCAGGTTCTTCCCAGCCCTCCAAGGAGCCTGCTTAATGCTCTGCCCTGCCCCCGATGCCTGCCTCCTGAGCCCTGGGCCCAGCCTCTGGTTCTGTTCCAGCAGTGCTGGCCGCCTGGAGGCTTCATGGGGGTGGTCTGCAGGGCTGTCCCAGCACCTGGAGTGTCTCTGCTGAAAGCCCCATGCTTAGGTGGCTGTAACAAAGAAGTTGCCTGCTTCCCCGGGGAGCCCACTCTGCACACAGGGGCAGCCTTCGCCAGAAGCTTCTCTCCCAGCCCCAATCCCAAGGCAAGGACAGCCTTGTGAGCAACACAGACATATGGACACAAAGTATAAAATACTTACTGTCTGACCCTTGGTTCACAGGATTGAAGATAAGGTATGCTATTACCTTTAAAGGGTGCAAGATTGAATATATTTCTGGTGAAAAATGTGAATATCAGTGAACAACAAAGCAAAACAATCACTTTTTCATGTTTTCAGAAAATATTTTTTCAAAATTATCTATTAAAAGTAAGTTACAAAATATAAATTACAGTTAGTAACAAATATTTAAATCAAAATTACTTAAAGCTGAATTTTTAATTTAACACTCGGTAAATTTAGTAAAATCATATTACTAATTTTATGTAAAGTGAAACTGCTGGTAATTCCAGTGTCCAGCATTCTGCCTGCCAGTGTGGGACAGGAATGTGGACATATGCAAACTGAAGAGTAATAGGAACTGCTTATCCCCCATCCATCCTTGGTGCCCATGCGCAGGTCTGGTGAATCCTGTGCTGATTTGTGTGTGTCAGAAGACAGGTGCTGGGCGTAACCAGGCAAGGAACTTCCTGATGCAGGTTAGGGCTGTTGGGGACAGAGAGCGCATCTCACGGGTCAGCTGGTCTTGTCTTCCGCCTGAGTGCGCCTTCTCCATGCCTTCCCCATGTCTCGACCCCACCCAAGACAACGCAGTCTGCAGGGCTTTCTGAGCAGCTGCCTTTTGTCCAAGGACACGAGGTGTGGGAGCGTCTCCATGCCGGAGCAGTGTGCATCCAGAGAGAGAAGGTTGGGGCTGTGGGCTGGGCTGGGCTGGACTGGGCTGTGCGGGCCCCAAAGGCTGGATCTGGAGTGGCCGGCCCACACACCACCTGCGCACCACTGCCCAGGCCCCTGGCTGATGGGGCAGGAAAGGTGGGGACTCAGGCAGGCGAGGGCGGGCTGCACCCCAGGGAGGACGACAGCACCACATGGGTTTGGGGACTTTCTCCGGAGGTGCACGGCCCTGATGTGGGGTCCTGCTGTGTGGTGCTGTGCGGGACCCGCTGCTTTGTGCAGCTCTGTTTTGTGGTCTGTGCTTCTCCCGATGCTCTTCGTTCCTTGCTGGGGAGCACTGTCTGCTGTAAAGATGACAGAAGGCATTTCTAGGCAGGACTTGTGTTTGCTGTGGGGACCCTGGAGAGTCCCTGGCACGTCGTTCTGCCCTTCTGGTTGGTGCTGTGTCCGAGGCTGCACTGGGGCTTGACTGTCACCTGTCACCTCTGGACGGTGTGCTGGGAAGTCCTCGTGGGCTGGTGACAGCCCCACTTCTGTGGTGTGATGAATGAGCCGGCAGAGGAGGAGCCGCACCCCCACGTGTCGGCAGGAGGCTGGCCATTGTGCTGCCGCGCTGCTGCACCCAGAGAGCAGAGAGCCAGCAGGGGTGGCATCGCGGCATCGGCTGTGCTTTCTGGATGGCTTCGCTCTTCACTGGAACTTTGACCCTGGGAACCTTCTTCAGCATCCTGGGGCGTCGGTATAAAAGGAGGCGCAGGAAACGCTCTGAGAGGAAAGGTGACTGAGCTCGTATTCTAGTGTGAAGTAGCAGGCTTTAAATGCAGCCAGAAATGCTCTCTGGACAGACTGCTGTGAGTCCTTCTCGTTACTGCCTATGTATCCCATACCTCCCATTTTCCCTTTTAAAGTGCTTCTCTTTTTTCTGTTGGCCTATTATAGAATTTTAGATGGCGGCTAGCTTAAAAGGGTGGATTTTAAAAACGTGTCTGTAAATATGTGTAGATACCATTTTAGCTTCAAAGTTTAAAGTATGTTTTTAGAAAGATATTTATGAGGGCTTTGAAGTTCATGGCTTTGGGTATTAAACGGGACCTCCTCCTGAGATAAGGTGCTTTATAATGATTTATTCCTTGCTGCCACTCTTTATTAGCAACTTTTCTAACATTAAAACTACACTTCATGCTGCAGAAAGGACTCTGAAACTATTGTTAAAATATTTTCCTTGTAAAAACATGGAGAGCAAATTCCTTACATTCAACACTCATTGTAATTTCAGGCTTTAATTCAACTTGATGTTTCAAGACATTAAAATCTGTATTTTGTCTTAATACCAGATTCAAAAGTTGCCCATGGCTATCACAGTCACAGTGCACAGCTTCAGGGCGGATTGCTGCCTTAGGAGGGGAGCGAGCAGGCTGCCACCCCATTCTGTGCGCTAAGTGTGCACTTCATGCCCAGACACGCAGGGGGGAAGTGTGCCCTGCCGGGGCTCACCAGTCACCCAGTGAGCCCCTCAGGGTGTCATCTGATTACCCACCAAGTGGTGGGACCAGAACTGGGTCTCCTCCACCACAGCATCTTTGGGACCTTCTGTGGCAGGAGATATCACCCCTTCAGGAAATAAAATGAGCCAGTTTTTACTGTGGCTTCCTAAAGAAGGGAACCCCGTTCTGGAGTCCACAATCTTATGCTACTAGCACCTTGTTACATACTCAGAGACGACTGCCCGACGGAACTCCGCATCTGCACATCATGTTCCCTAGACCTTTCTGGTCCGGGGCCTGCCCTGTGCATCTGGGACGAAAGTGCCGTCCCGAAGGGACGTGGTGCGGGGCCCAGTGCCCGAGTCTCCTGCTGCCTTCACAGGCTCGCTGTAGGCTACGGCTGCGGCTGTTTTGTTTCCTCAGTTAAGTGTTGAAAAGCAAGATACCGTTAACAGAGCCATGGAGAAGTAGGACAGAGGCAGGAGCAAAACCACAAGAAATTCTAACCACATAACCTGACTTTAGAATCGCCACTATTTTTCCCCAACCCACATCACTAAACCTTTACATTGGGGAAAATACTGAGGAGTACAAGAATAATTCTGCCATCATTCATTTGGAACTTACTATGATTTAAATAGTTTGTTTTGGTCCCACTGTATGTAAACTCAAAATGTCTTCTTCATGTTTTGTAGAGACTTATTTTCATAGGAAAACCGTTCTCAAATATGTTGCTTTTTTGGACCAACATCTTGAGAAACGGAGTTACAAGATGTGCAATTAAGCCTATGTATTAAATGAGTTGTGTCCACCAGACATTCCTATTTGTGTAAGGTCACTGTGAAGATTATTAAGCAGTATAATGTTCTATATTCTTATTTATAATACACACTATATTTGAAACTAATGAAATTAAAAATTTATGCCTTTTAAAGTTATAGCCTTCCCATGAATGCCAAATTGGCAAAGTTTTACAAGATGTGGAGTATGGTCTTTTAATATTATATAGTTTCAGGATTCTCTGAGTCATGTGTTGAATTTTTCCAGAGACAGCTGAAGTGTGAACCTTCTCACATTGACTTGCTGGGCTCCACGTAGCAGCAGGTGATTCAGCTGCAGTGATTTTTTGGCACCCCTGCATCCTCTACACAGGCACTCGCTTCCACACAGCAGATAGTTGGCTGTCAACCGTGTGTACAGTCAGGTGGAGTGACTTTTCATCAGAAGTGATGGCTGAAACAGGGTGACGTGCAGTTTACATGCTGACCAGGTCCCCCTAGAGCAGGTGCTGCCAGCCCAGCACCCGAGAGGGCCCGGAGGCCGGGTCCCACTGCTGGGATGCTTAGTGCACCAGCCTTTCCCAGGCCCTGACCAGTCCAGGTGGCTACCACTGTCAACTCTTCCCACTCACAGCACTGCTGCTGAGTAAAGGCCTGGTGGAGGGGTATGAGGGATGCGAGGTGCACAGGCTTTCCTGTGCCCCCACCTCCCCGTGAACAAGCTTCTCTGGCCCCCAGTGGAGGCCTTTACCTTGAGTAGTTTGTCTCAAGTGTGGTGACCATATCAGTGCTCAGTCATTCCACATGCCATGTGATGGCCACTGCCACATGCACAGCAACTCTGAACTGTACTGTGGTTAGGCTGGGCTCCTCCACGTTCCTAGGATGGAGAAGGGAACGGGGAATGGGGACATTTTGTGGAAATGGAGACCCAGACCTATAGCGGTGTGCTACCTCTGAGTGTTCTGGGGGACAGGGCACCGGAGATTCTGTGCTGTCTGTTCATGGATTAGGAGATGCCTCTGGTTGTGGACTGATGAGGACAGCACCCAAGGGAGCAGGCAGCTCTCATGCCAGGTTTCTGCCCTGGTTTCTTCTTCAGGTGAAAGTCAGATGCAGACAGCACCTGAGAGAGTGTCTCTCTGTGACGTACAGAGCACTGTGACAGATGCAGGTATACTGTCAGATGGCATTTATCCACCCACCCATCCGTGCATCCACCTGTCCATCTACCCATCCATCTAGTCTTCCTTTCCTCCAACATCCATCCATCCACCCACCTTCACCCATCCATCTACCCACTCACCCGGCCATCTATCTACCCATCTGTCCACCTACTCATCCATCCATCCAATAAGGACCCATTAGAGCCTTAGTGTGCTGGCACCAGGGATTTGGGCATGCACAGGACAGGTGTGATGGGTGGCAATGGCAGAGGGACAGCCCCAGCTTTCAGACTTGGGTTTACTCTGGAAAGGCCATCTGAAGTATCATTTGGTGGATGAGTACGGCGGATGTGCGTGATACCTTGCTGTGCTGTGTGTATCAGGGAGGAAGGGAACTTTCTCTGTCTCTGGCAAGGATGGAAGACACCCTGTCTGCCAGGAGAGGGGCCCAAGAAAGGAGAGTTGCTGATCCCCTCTGAGCAGCAGCAGTTATGGACAGAAGGCCCAGATTTTGTAGAGCTTTTTGTGACAAATACTTGGGTGTGTTTCATTACGCTTGTGCTCATGGGTTTCCCAGCACACGTGAGGAGCCTGCTCCCTGGGAAGGAGCTCCTTCAGCTTGGGGATGTGTTTCAGGGATAGACAGTGTGACTCTAGGTTGACAGATGAAATTCTGAAGCAAACCTATAGAATTAGATTTCTGAGATTATACTTGAACTGCTGTAGAAATTGGATTAAATTTCAAAAGTACCTGTCCTTAGTGCAATTATCAGTGTTCGTTTTGAAAATATAGTTCACATTGTTATCTCATTTCCTTTCATTTCAGAAAACAAGAGTAATTTTAGAGTAAACTGGATTTTAATCAGACAGTGTTAAATAGAGCAAGCATGGACAGTGTTGCAAACATGTTCTTACACATCCATCTTGAAAGACAGAGTGTGGTTATAAAAATTATGTTATGAGGTGTTTTTCTTCTGCATAGTTGACCCTGAGGTAGCATGTTATTTTGTTGCTCTGGTATCAGGCGTCCACAGTTTCTACATTTCTAACTGTCGCTGTTGCTCTAGTGTGACACACTGAGGAGCAGGAGGTGCAGCCAAGTGGAGAGAAAGCACATGGGTATATGCGGCTCATGGGTGTGAGTCACATGTGTGTACATGGGGATGAGGGGCGGGACAGGACAAGAGGGGCGATGCCTACGTGAGGAGCAAGCCCAGGGTGCTGTGACGCAGCTGGCCCTCCTGGCTGCTCAGCGACCAGGCTGTTTTCCCTCTCTAGCAGAAGGTTCTGGAGTAACCCTGGGGTCACGCCCTCAGCCCCTCAGTCAGCAGAAGAAAGGCGAGAGAGAATACAGAGAAAGCTGTGTGGCCAGGCCTAGAAGCACCTCTGTGAGAACATGGCACCTCCCCATGGGAGCTGGGCCTGCACCTTTGTACGCCACCTCAGCCCAAGATGCACAACTGTGGGTAGTCCTTACCATCTACTGTGACTGTCCCAGGCCTGGCAGCCTGCAAGCTACGTGGGACAGGACAGCTGTGACAGAAATGCAGCTAGCGGGGTTGGGGGTGGAGGGTGCCCAGCAGGTGTGACCTGTAGTGATGCTGCAGCCCTGCAGGCTGCGCTCATACATACCGCCTGCTCCCAGGCCCTCCTGCACCTTCTCCGGGGCGCCCTTGTCTTCCCACACTGGCTCCAGCCTTGGGGTTCTCTCTCGCCCTCCAGAGCCCCATCCAAGGTGCGTGTTGGGCAGGACGCTAGGAGAGAACGGGACCATCTGAAACTTTTGCTGTGGGCCTGATAATTACATAATTAATCTTAGGTGTAACTTGTTTCCATATATTTATTTTACGTTTATAACAGTTGTGTAATAGTGGTAGTTGGATGGAGTAAGTGCCTCAGATTTGCAAAACTGTGTCAGTTTAGATTCCTCCATCCCTTGTACCAATCCCATCACTTCATGGAGGCTCATAGGGAGTTGAGGGGCCTGCCCACGGTCACAGGCAGGACTCCGTGCAGGTCCCCCCCGTCCTCTCCCCACCGCACCCCCCAGGTGCCTGAGCTGGTGCATCTCTGCCTGCGGCCCCTGCCAGCAGGTGTGTAATTCTGCCTGCGTTTTGGCTGCTTGCACTGTCTCTGTGAGGTCTGACATATGCTGAAATCTGTAGGGCATCAGTATTTTCTGTAACTTCAGAAGTGGGCTGCTCTTGCGGTCTATGGTGGCTTCAGATGAGACTCAGAGATGGGGCCCACCAGGTTCCCGAAGGTCTGCTGCCTCACCAGACCGCTTCCAGAGGCTACCGTGCTGGAGCCTTCATGTGCAATAGGATGGCTTAGAGTAAAAGCCTTTTTTCTCATTATGGAAGCAGTGTTTATTGTAGGAATTAGGAAATACAGATGCAAAATTAACTTTAAAGCCAATGTTGATAATCATTATAGCTAAATCTTTGAATATGAGCAAAGTCTTAATAATTGTCTTCCAATTCTTAGAACTAGAATTAGAGTTAGAAGTTTAGTGACAGTGGAAGGCTTCATATTTTGGTTTTGGGCAGGAACTCAGTAATGCCTGCTTCTGCCTTGGGCTCTGTACAGGGTGCCTGGGATGATGAGCACACAGAATGGGGTGACTGGACCCCCCACCCCATGCTAGCTGCCCAGGGCCCTGGCGCCCAGTGGAGGCCTGGCCTGAAGCACAGGCACCCAGCTGTCTGCAGCTCTTGCAGCCCCCAGCTCACTCCCTCCCCAGCCCCTTCTGAATCCTGGGGTTGTTTCCCCGTTGGACGGCACTGTGGAAAAGGCAAGTCAGGCCAGGACACCTGCAAGAGGTGTGGCCTTGGCCGACAGGGAGGCCGCTGGTTTGTGTTCATCATAAAGAAGGACCCCTTCCCTCACCCCAGCCAACCTGTGACTTTCACTCTCTGTTAACTGACAACTGCCACCTTTCTGTGCTCACTGGTGAATTTGGGGAAATTTTAAAAAGGAAGCTCATCAGAGCCCATTTGCACCTACTCTTCTATGAGTTTTGTTCATATTTGTCTACCAGTTTTGAACTGGGTGTTTGTCCTTATGTTACTGATTGTAGGAGACTGTTGAAAGGTTTCCTAAGGAGACCTGGCAGGCTGGTCCAGCGAGGTTCCTGAGCACCCTGGGTCAGGCTCACCTAGAAGGTGCTGCTTCCTGATGTGGGGGCCCCAGGGCCCCCAGACATGCAGGCAGACATGCAACTGTTTATCCTGTGGACTTGGCAAGAGTGAGCTAAAGAGGTCCACCTTCTCAGGGGCCATCTGCCACTGTCGCCTTTTTCATTTCCTCAGGCTCGTGGCAGAGTGGAGCATGGAGGGGTGGTGAGTGCCAGGCCCCGGCACAGAGCAGTTGCTCTCTGTGTTTTCCTGACTCGCTCAGTTCAGTGTGTTGCTTGTTTTCTCTAGCCCCCTGGTGCTGGCGGCACCGCATGTTGGCCTCTGTGGGGTGGGTGCACCTGGTCACACTGTTTTGTGAACAGTTGCCATAGCTCAGTTCTTTTTTATCTCAGCGCTCATGTAGTTAGCAACTACAGAGAAGCAGATGATTGTGTGTATTTGGAACTCTTGTTCACTTAAAATCTTTGTGGATATGGCCGTAACTCAGTACTGTTGGCTTTCATCATAACTGAGGTGCTGTTGGTCACTTGGTCACAGCCGGTGCTCTTATGCTTGGTGTGGTCTCTCCTTTTGTGTCAGCCTTCCAGCAGGAACTCTGGTTTGCTAGCCTGACTTCTGTGTGGTCACTGTGCTAAACGCAAAAGCCACAGAGATGTACACCTTGAGGGTTAGTGGTTAGAGGGCAAATGGAGACATGACTTGGAAAATATGCTTTTCCAAGATTCACATTCCTTCTCCTGGGAGTGTAAATCGCCCCGGTCTCTATGCCTGCTGAGGTCTCACTGTGGGTGCCTGGCAAGCTTACTGAGCCCAGGGTGTTAGCTGTGGCCACGCCAACTGGTGTCCAGTCAGCATCTCCTGTGTCCCATGAACCTGGAGGTCGATTCACCAGACACAGCCACACATGGCTAGGGATGTGGACAGCATGACCGGTGAGGACTGGGACGGGTGGGAGTTGGAGGTGGGACCCTGTCACCATTGGAAAACCAGGAGCGAGCCCTGTGCAGTGGCACAAGCAGGGGGCCCCTGGGCAGAGCCGCCGCACTGGCCTGCTCCTTGCGGTGGTGATGATGGTGGGCACTCCGTGCTTGCTGTGCGCAGTTCCTGGGCTTGGGGCTGACTCCCCACTGACCCCCGCCACCCAGAGGAGGGACCTCCTGACCAGGCCAGACTTAGAGCCTCTGAGAGTCTTGCCTGAGGCCCACAGCTAGGAAGTGAGACAGGTTGGCTGGGACTGTTGCCCCAGTGCCGCTCCCACTGCCAGCGGCCATCCCGCAGCCACAGGGGTGGGTTAGGCTTCTGAGCAAGGCATTTGTGACCCGTACGAAAGCAGAAAAATTGCAGCTGCTGGAAAGCGTTTCTCAGTCCTGAATTGAGCTCAGGACACACGCTTCACGTCGGTGGTGACTGATTGACAGCTGCTTCGTTTACAGATGTTTCTGGTTTAAGGGCTCAAGTGGTAAGTTAGTATTTTCTCAAGTTTAGACATGTTTCAGAGGCAGCCTGTAAGGCCGATATCCACATAGTGATACGGGTAAGAGTCAAGAGGCCGGGATTTAGTTGGGGACCTCCAGACGGGACACGTCCCACATCTGCCACACTGAGAACAGCCCCCCTGAGTGCAGTGGGCACAGAGGCCCAGCCCCAGGGCTGCCCTCTGGGAGCTCATGGCTGGTGGGTGGGGCAGGGCTGCTGGGCCAGAGAGGAGCACCCGGAGCAGATGTGCAGGAGGAGCTGGGCCTCACTGGGGCGCAACCCCAGTGTGCTCACGGCTTTCAGGCTGGTGGCCTGGGAGCACGCCGATGTGGGGCTCATGTGGTCGCCTGGGAGGGGAGGCAGCACTAGGGGCGCTCTGCCGCCCTCTCTGGGAGGCCCTGTGTGGCCGGGGTGCTGTGAGCCTGCCCAGGTATGTCCCGTTCAGTGGGGCAAGTGAGCAGAAGCATGCGGGAGATGTGGGACTCTGACCTTGGCCACCGCTGTCTCATGCTTGCCCTCTGGGGTGGGACTGCTCCCCTGCTGCTGGCCCAGTTCCTCAGGGCGCCTGGTGTGCTCAGAGATTCCAGGTAGCTGTCCCCACACTGCCATAGTGGGGCCCCTGGCTTGTCGGCCTTGGGCTTGGTGCTCCCTATTAAGGCCTTGATCACTAACAGCAGCTCGTCCATATTTGGACACATGACACCTTTCAGTAAAAATTACAAGTTAAGAAGGGTTAGGATCAGTGCCAGCTCTGGTCCCCATAGGTCAGCATGCTCTGAAGGGGATGGGGCTCAAGAGCAGCTGGCCATGGCACCTACTAGAGCAGCAGGTGGCGGCTCAGGCCTGTCCATGCTCTCGGAGCACAGGGTGGGTGGTGGGTGGGAAAACAGCTGCAGGAGCAGGTGAGGACTGGGACGGGTGCGAGCTGGAGGTGAGACCCCTGTCACCATCAGAAAGCTGGGAGCGAGCCCTGCGCAGTGGCACAAGCACGGGGCCTCTGGGAAGAGCTGTAGGCGGAAGCTCGGGCCCACCCATTGGGCCCATCATCACAGGCAAGGGGAAGGTGCTGGGTGTGCAGAGCCCAGTGGCAGAGGCGGCCACACACAAGGGGATGCAGATTGCAGATTACAGACTGCACTGTGTGTGTAGGAGGTGGTGGGCACAGCCTGGGAAGGGCAATGACGGAGGCCCTCCAGGAGGAGGCACACCCTGTGGTGACCTCGGGAAGAGCACTGCAGATTGGGCGGCTGGGAGCATGGGGCCCCAGGGCGGCAAAGCAGTGCAGGGATCCAGGGCACAGAGGGGTGCAGTGGGGTGAGGGTGGCCGCTCAGCGCTCTGGGGGGCCGTGGAGGAGCCCACAGGTGTAGTTCCAAGCACCGTGAGCCCATTGCTAGGTGCCGGAGGCCTTCCTGGTGCCCTTTCTCTGGCCACCCAGCTGCCTTGTGAGAGTGGTGATCAGATTCTGAGCGCAGGCTGAGGTCACATGAGTGGGGTGCGTGGGGCCCAGGCACCAGACGCCTGGCACAGCTGAGGGCTGCGGCATCACTTTGGGAGAAGGGCTGCCAGGTCCTCAGATGCTCGTGGGGATGGGGGGGGTGGAAGAACCAGGGTGGGCTCCAATGTCTGGCATGAGCACCAGCTGCATGCAGTGCGGAAGCAGGCGAGGCTGCTGAAGTGACACCGGTTTAGGGGCACTTACTTGTATTGGTACAGTCACCTGCAGACCTGCCGCTGATGCAGAGGCCAGAGGCCCTGAGCCAGGGTGCTGGGCAAATGCTTTACTCCAGGCCTGTGAGCGGGCCCTGCAGGGGACCCCTCTCAGCCACCTCCTCCCTACATGGCCTGTGCTGGGTTGTGGGCACACCGCCACTCCGTGGCACCTTTAAAGTGGGGGAGCCATGCCCACAGCTTGATGTTGCCGCCCCCTCATTTGCCCAAAGGCCAGTGTGTGAACTGCGTGCAGCCTCCTCTTCCCAGGGTGCCTCCATCATTGCCATGAGGCAGTGAACTGCACACCCCACCTGGATCAGCACGCGGACTGGCCTTCTGCCGGCTGCCCTTCTCACAGCGTTTCCCACTTAATATGACTACTGCTATTACACATTACTAGGCTTTTCTTAAAACTAAGGCTCTATTTTTTTCAGAGCAGTTTAGGTTCACAGCGAAGTTGGGGGAGGAACAGCTTCCCCTACACCCTCTGCTCCCCCATTCACACCTCCCCCACCAACAGCCCACCCACACTGACCTCATAATCACCCAAGTCCTTAGTTTGCCTTAGGACGGTGGTGTGCTTCCTGTCCCTTGGACAAATGTGTGATGGCAAGCAGCCACCATTAGGCCTCACACAGCTTATTTTCCCTGTCCTGAAAGCCCTCTGCATTCCACCCGTTCATCCCTCCCCCACCGCTTGCAACCCCTGATCTTCTTACTGCGTGCATAGCATTGCCTTTCCCCAGAGTGTTAAACGGTTGGAATCATACAGAATATATTCTTTTCAGATTGGCTTCCTTCACTTAATAATATGCATTTATGTTTCCTTCACACTGTTCCATGGTTTGGTAGCTCATTTCTTTTTCTTTTCTTTTTTTTTTATTAAGGTATCATTGATATACACTTATGAAGGTTTCACATGAAAAGCAATGTGGTTACTACATTCACCCATATTATCGAGTCCCCCCATTGCAGTCATTGTCCATCAGTGTAGTAAGATACCACAGAGTCACTACTTGTCTTCTCTGTGCTACACTGTCTTCCCCAGGATCCCCCCAACACCATGTGTGCCAATCATGATACCCCTCAATCCCCCTTCTCCCTCCCTCCCCACCCACCCTCCTCACCCGTCCCCTTTGGTAACTGCTAGTCGCTTCTTGGAGTTTGTGAGTCTGCCGCTACTTTATTCCTTCAGTTTTGCTTCATTGTTATATTCCACAAATGAGGGAAATCATTTGGTATTTGTCTTTCTCTGCTGGCTTATTTCACTGAGCATAATACCCTCTAGCTCCATCCATGTTGCTGCAAATGGTAGGATTTGTTTCTTTCTTATAGCTGAATAGTATTCTGTTATGTATATATAC
This sequence comes from Manis pentadactyla, assembly GCF_030020395.1. Classification (NCBI taxonomy): domain Eukaryota; kingdom Metazoa; phylum Chordata; class Mammalia; order Pholidota; family Manidae; genus Manis; species Manis pentadactyla. The sequence continues at coordinate 196,395,780 of NC_080019.1, forward strand.
CACATCTTCTATATCCATTCATCTACTGATGGACACTTAAGTTGCTTCTGTATCTTGGCTATTGTAAATAGTGCTGCAATAAACATAGGGGTGCATATGTCTTTTTAAATCTGAGATCTTTCTTTCTTTGGGTAAATTCCTAGGAGTGGAATTCCCAGGTCAAATGGTATTTCTATTTTTAGTTTTTTGAGGATCCTCTATATTGTTCTCCACAATGGTTGAACTAGTTTACATTCCCACCAGCAGTGTAGGAGGGTTCCCCGTTCTCCGCATCCTCGCCAGCATGTGTTATTCCTAGTCTTTTTGGCCATCCTAACTAGTGTGAGATGATATCTCATTGTGGTTTTAATTTGCATTTCCCTGATGACAAGCGATGTGGAGCATCTTTTCATGTGCCTGTTGGCCATCTGAATTTCTTCTTTGGAGAAGTGTCTATTAATATCATCCGCCCTTTTAATTGGGTTATTTGCTTTTTGGGTGTTGAGGTGACTTCTTTATATATTTTGGATGTTAACCTCTTGTCAGATATGTTGTTTACAAATATATTCTCCCATACTGTAGGATGCCTTTTTGTTCTACTGATGGTGTCCATTGCTCTACAGAAGCTTTTTAGCTTGATGTAGTCCCATGTGTTCATTTTTGCTTTTGTTACCCTTGCCCAAGGAGATGCATTCAGGAAAAAGTTGCTCATGTTTATATTCAAGAGATTTTTGCCTATGTTTTCTTCTAAGAGTTTTATGGTTTCATGTCTTATATTAAGGTCTTTGATCCATTTCTAGTTTACTTTTGCATATGGGGTTAGACAGTAATCCAGTTTCATTCTCTTACATGTAGCTGTCCAGTTTTGCCAACACCAGTTGTTGAAGAGGCTGTCATTTCCCCATTGTACGTCCATGGCTCCATTGTCATATATTAATTGATCATATATGCTTCGGTTTATATCTGGGTTCTCTATTCTGTTCCACTGGTCTATGGGTCTGTTCTTGTGCCAGTACCAAATTGTCTTGATTACTGTGGCTTTGTAGTAGATCTTGAAGTTGGGGAGCATAATCCCCCCTGCTTTATTCTTCCTTCTCAGGATTGCTTTGGTTTTTCAGAGTCTTTTGTGGTTCCATATGAATTTTAGAACTATTTGCTCTAGTTTGTTAAAGAATGCTCTTGGTATTTTGATAGGGATTGCATTGAATCTAGATTGCTTTAGGCAGGATGGCCATTTTGACAATATTAATTCTTCCTATCCATGAGCATGGGATGTGTTTCCATTTATTGGTGTCTTCTTTAATTTCTCTCATGAGTGTCTTGTAGTTTCAGGGTTTAGGTCTTTCACTTCCTTGGTTAAGTTTATTCCTAAGTATTTTATTCTTTTTGATGCAATTGTGAATGGAATTGTTCCTGATACCTCTTTCTACTAGGTCATCGTTAGTATATAGGAATGCCACAGATTTCTGTGTATTAATTTTGTATGCTGCAACTTTGCTGAATTCAGGTATTAGATCTAGTAGTTTTGGAGTGGATTCTTTAGGGTTTTTATGTACAATGTCATGTCATCTACAAACTGGGACAGTTTAACTTCTTCTTTACCAATCTGGATGCCTTTTATTTCTTTGTTTTGTCTGATTGCCATGGCTAGGACCTCCAGAACTATGTTGAATAAAAGTGGGGAGAGTGGGCATCCTTGTCTTGTTCCCAATCTTAAAGGAAAAGCTTTCAGCTTTTCACTGTTAAGTATGATGTTGGCTGTGGTTTTGTCATATATGGCCTTTATTATGTTGAGGTACTTGCCCTCTATACCCATTTTGTTGAGAGTTTTTATCATGAATAGATGTTGAATTTTGTCGAATGTTTTTTCAGCATCTATGGAGATGATCATGTGGTTTTTGTCCTTTTGTTGATGTGGTGGATGATGTTGATGGATTTTTGAATATTGTACCGTCCTTGCATCCCTGGAATAAATCCTACTTGATCATGATGGATGATCTTTTTGATGTATTTTTGAATTTGGTTTGCTAATATTTTGATGAGGATTTTTGCATCTTTGTTCATCAGGAATATTGGTCTGCAATTTTCTTTTCTGTGGTATCTTTGCCTGGTTTTGGTATTAGAATGATGCTCGCCTTCATAGAATGAGTTTGGAAGTATTCCCTCCTCTTCTATTTTTTGGAGAACTGTAAGGAGTATGGGTATTACGTCTTCACTAAATGTTTGACAAAATTCAGGGGTGAAGCCATCTGATACAGGCGTTTTGTTCTTAGGTAGTTTTTTGATTACCAGTTTAATTTTGTTGCTGGTGATTGGTCTATTCAGATATTCTGTTTCTTCCTTGGTCAGTGTTGGAATGTTGTATTTTTCTAGAAAGTTTCCATTTCTTCTAGTTATCCAATTTTTTAGCATATAATTTTTCAGAGTATTCTCTAATAATTATTTGTATTTCCGTGGTGTTTGCAATGATTTCTCCTTTCTCATTTCTGATTCTGTTTATGTGTGGACACTCTCTTTTTTTCTTGATAAGTCTGGCTAGGGATTTATCTATTTTGTTTATTTCTCAAAGAATCAACTCCTGCATTCATTAAGTCTTTCTATTGTTTTATTATTCTTCTCAGTTTTATTTATTTATACTCTAATCTTTATTATGTCCCTCCTACTGACTTTGGGCTTCATTTGTTCTTTTTCTAGTTTCCTTAATTGTGAGTTTAGACTGTTCATATAGGATTGTTCTTTCCTGAGGTAGGTTTGTATTGCAGTATATTTCCCTCTTAGCACAGCCTTCGCTGTGTCCCACAGATTTTGCAGTGTTGAATTATTGTTGTCATTTCTCCCAATATGTTGCTTGATCTCTGTTTTTATTTGGTCATTGATCCATTGATTATTTAGGAGTATGTTGTTAAGCCTCCTTTTGTTTGTGGGCTTTTTTGTTTTCTTTACATAATTTATTTCTAGTTTCATACCATTGCGGTCTGAGAAGCTGGTTGGTACAATTTCAATCTTTTTTAATTTACTGAGGCTCTTTTTGTGTCCTAGTATGTGATCTATTCTGGACAATGTTCCATGTGCATTTGAGAAGAAGTTGTATCCTGCTGCTTTGGGGTGGAGTGTTCTGTAGATGTCTGTAAGGTCCATCTGTTCTAATGTGTTGTTCATTGCCTCTGTCTCCTTACTTATTTTCTGTCTGGTTAATCTGTTCTTTGGAGTGACTGGTGTGTTGCAGTCTCCTAAAATGAATGCATTGCATTCCATTTCCTCCTTTAATTCTGTTAGTATTTGTTTCACATATGTAGTTGCTTTTGTGTTGGGTGCATAGATGTTTATAATAGTTGTATCCTCTTGTTGAACTGACCCCTTTATCATTATGTAATGTCCTTCTTTGTCTCTTGTTACTTTCTTTGTTATGATGTCTATTTTGTCTGATACAAGTACTCTCTGGAGCTGCTCAGCCCCCATAGTGATGTCAGAGGTCACAGGGGAGTGGCGCTGGTGCCTGGGGGGAGGAAAGAGCTGTTTTCTGCTTCCTGGCTGCTGTGCCTGCCTCCACTGCCTGAACCAGTGGACCAAGTGCACATAGGTGTAAGCCTCTATGCTTTGTGTTTGTAGCTGCTGTAGGCAGGGCTTCCCTCTGGCCAGCCTGACTCCAGGACAGGGGCTGCCGGTTTGCGAGCTGCTCTGGCCGGCTTGAAGGAAGGCACAGCAGGCTGCATATCATGGTGGGAGGCCTCTGAGCTGTGTAGCCAGCCAGGGGGATGGAGTGCCTGAAGCTCCTAAAAATTCCCAACCTGATGGGTAGAGTGCACCCAGACAATTTTGTCCACCTGTCCTTTCTCCTGAGCAGCAAGCTCTGTGCAGTCCTTGCCCCTTTAGCTGCCCTCTTGCTGTTCGGAAGTCTCTCAGACTGCCCTCCTTTCTTTTGTCCCAGAGCAGCCAGATGTGGGTCCCTGCTTTCCGCAAGTGAATGGAATCTCAGTCTCTCCAAGTATTCTGACTGTCTTAGCTTTCCAACCCGACTAATCTCCAGAGCACCATGCAATGAAGTTTCATGTTCCCAGAGAAGATCTCCAGGGCTGGGTGTTCATCAGTTCTAGTCCTCCACTCCCTCCCTGCTCCATTTCTCTTCCTCCTACCGGTGAGCTGGGGTGGGGAAGGGCTTGGGTCCCTCTGGGCCACAGCTTTGGTACATTACCCTGTTCTGTGAGGTCTGTTCTTTTCTCTAGTTGTATGCAGTCTGGCGCAGCCTTCTTTCCTGTTGCTCTTTCAGGATTAGTTGTATTAACTAAATTTTCATATTATATGTGGTTTTGGGAGGAGGCCTCTGTCTCACCTCTCATGCTGCCATCTTTAATCCTCCCTCTGGTCTTCTTGTGTGATTATGGAGACTGAGAAGTCCCCAGATCTTCAGTTAGCAAGCTGGGCACTTGGAGATCCAGGTGAGCTGTGTAGTTCTAGTCTGGTTTGATAGCATTAGAACCACAAGTAGCTCATTTCTTTTTATCGTTGAATAATATTCCATTGTCCGGATGACTCACCCTCTGAAGGACATCCTGGTTGCTTCCAGGTTGTGCCAGTGATGAATAAAGCCACTGTGATATCTGTGTGCAGGTTTTGAGTGGACATAAGTTTTAACTTCTTTAGGTAAATCCCAGGGAGTGCCATTGCTGGATCAAATGGTAAGAGTGTATTTCATTCTGTAAGAAACACCCAAACTATCTTCTGAGGTGGCTGCGTTGTTTTGCGTCCCCACCAGCGAAGAGTGGGAGTCCTCACCATCCTCACTGGTGGTGGTAGTGTCTCGGATTTTCACTGTTCTGATAGGTGTGTCGTGCTGTCCTATTGTTTTAATTTGCATTTCCTTGATGACATATGATGTAGAACATCTTTGCTTATTTGCCATCTTTATGTCTTCTGTGGTGGTGTGTATGTTCAGGTCTTTGTCCTCTTCTTTAAATCAGGTTGTCTGGTTTTGTATTGTTGAGTTTTAAGAGTTTTTTGTATGTTTTGGGAAACAGTCCTTCATCAGGATGTATTTGCAAATATTTTCTCCCAGTCTGTGGCTTGTCTTCTCACTCTCTTGACCTTATCTTTCACAGAGCAGAAGTTTTTAATTTTAATAAAGTCCAGCCTATTCAATTCTTTCATGGATCATACTTTTGGTTCTATATCTAAAAAGTTGTCACCAAACCCAGAGTCATCTAGATCTTCTATGTTATCTTCTAGAAGTTTTGTAGTTTTACATTTTACATTAGGCTTGTGATTCATTTTGAGTTAATTTTTGTGAAAGGTGTAAGTCTGTGTCTAGATTTCATCCTTTGCGTGTGGATAGCTAGTTTTCCCAGCACCATTTGTTTAAAAGACCCTCTCTGCTCCACTGTATTTCCTTTGCTCCTTTGTCAGAAATCAGTTGACTGTATTTATGTGGGTCTATTCCTGGACTTTCTGTTCTGTCCCATTGATCTATGTGTCTGTTTTCTCTCTAGTACTACACTGCCTTGATTACTGTAGCTTTAGAGTCTAGAGTCCTGAAGCCAGGTAATGTCAGTCCTCCAATTCATTATTGAGTTGGCTATTCTCTTGCCTCTTCATTTAAACTTTAGAATCAGTTTGTTGATATTCCCAAAATAACTTTCTGGGATTTTGACTGGGTTTGCGAATCTATAGATTGAGTTGAGAAGAGCTCACATTGACAATATTGGGTCTTCTTGTTCATGAACATGGACTGTCTATTTATTTAGTTCTTTGATTCTGTTTGTCAGAGTTTCATAGTTGTCCTCATATGGGTCTTGTACATATTTTGTTAGATTTATACCTAAGTATTTTATTTTTGGGGATGCTAATGTAAACAGTACTGTGTTTTTTATTTCAAATCCACTTGTTCATTGTTGGTATGTAGGAAAACAATTGACTTTTGTATATTAACTTTGTATTCTTCAACCTTGCTATAATTGCTTATTGTTCCAGGAGGGTTTGTTGTTGTTGTTGTTGTTGTTGTTGTTTGCTGTACTTTAATTTTTCCATCTTGCATTTCACTATTAAAAACACGTTTGCTAAAAGTCATGCATGAACTTAATACGCTGTGCACAGTCTGCTGTATCTTGTTCAATGTGTACAAAATCTCTAACAAGAACTAAACTGAACATCCATTACTTGGATGGTTTCCTAGAAAAGAAAATGTTTCATTGTAAAATATTACAAATTGAATGCTTGGAACACTTTAGTGGTATTATTTTGTTTAGATAGTATTGAAAGCAAAATACAAATCATGAAGTGTATTCTTTAAACATGCACGATTGAGTTGTTGAATTTCAGATTACTTTCCTTTAAATAATGTAAGAATTTTATTCTTCAATTACCCTTGTTAAATAATCAAATCATCATTCAATTGTTTTGCTATAGCTACAGAATTAGCCTAGCCTTTAGCTAGTTGCTTGATTTATAGTAAAGAATCAACAGAAATAATACCCATTTTGATGCTTCTTCTTTTTTAAAATTTACATTGTATAGCTTTATTAAAAATAAAAACCCATGGCAGTCATAAAGAATATATAAGTCTCTTCTCAAAACTATCCTATTTTGAGAGTAAACGGATTCAATCCAGTAATACTTGGTAGTCACTTTAATCAAATTACTTATCTTAAACAAGCTATAAATTTTTAGTGAATTCCTAATGGTAGCATCTTTCACCAGCACAAAAGAATATTCAAGTTCTGACGCATCTTTAATGTAAAAATGCTATGTTCTGTGTGTGTCATTCTGTATGTCTTTTCTCACTAAGGGAGGGGGAGGGGCAAGAATGGGTAGGTACACGCACAGCTTCACTTTCCATAGTGGGAAGCTTAGGAGCCCTGTCAGAGTCGATAGGAACATTATATAATGTTTTTATACTTTGCTTGACAACACAAAATGTACAAAGGTGTAAAGAATAATACAACAGATAGCCATTTACCCACCACCCACTTAAAAAATAAGATGTTGCCAATTGAATTGTTATTTGAAATCAGAAGATAACCCATGAGAGCTAAAGCTGGTGCCAGCTGACTGGCATTGTTAGGTCCAGCCTCACCTTCCACGTGGTCATCCAGTGTCCATTCCCATTCATTAAAAAGTGTATTTGCACATTATTGATTTGGGGTGCCACCTTATGTTCTCTCCTAATTCAGGACTTTGCACCCATCCCATCAGTCTTTAGTCCAAGAGCAATGGGTGTTATTTTGGATGTTGAGGCCCCATTGTTTCCAAACTGAGAGGGCCAGCCCCAACTAACTGCTCCTTCAGTTCAGAGTTTTCTGTTTATTTTTCCACATAAACTTTAGAATCAGCTTGTCTAGTTCCATTACAAAAAGAAAAATTGGAATTATAACTAGAAGCAAGTTAAAATTAAATCCCAGGTTTCTTGATGCCAGTTTGATGGCCTTTTGACACCTTCCTGCCTCCCAAGTTTAGCTTCTTACTGCTTTGGTGGTGTCCTGAAAATGAAGACATTTGAATATTGCTATCAAATAAAGGTTGGCCATTCCTGGAATTTTGTTCCATATGGGATTTCTGGTGGGGTTTTAATTCTCACATGTTTGTAGTTCAGTCCATAGGAGGTGCTTTTCAGGATGAAAGAAAAATGGCCATGTGGAATGCACGTGAGCATTGCCCTCACTGCTGTGCTTTGGTTTATCACCCTTGGTGTGAGAGTTGGCATTTGGAGAATCTGGAAACGTTGGCTTCTGCTCTGTAAGAGATTTCCTAGCTTCCATTCTTAAAGTGAATGTGCCCACCCACCACTGCGCACAGCCTTATTATCATCTACTGTGAGACATTTTCTGTGTGCCTTTTTTTTTTTTTTTTTTAATAATTATTTTTTATTGAAGGGTAGTTGACACACAGTATTACATTACATGAGTTTCAAGTGTACAACACAGTGGTAGAACATTTATATACATAATTCTAGGTTCCAGCTATCACCCTACCAGGCTGTTACAATATCTTGACTATATTCCTTATGCTATACATTACATCCCGGTTACTAATTTATTTTACCATTGGAAGTCTGTCCTTTTTTTTTTTTTTTTTTTTTTTTTTTGTGAGGGCATCTCTCTTATTTATTGATCAAATGGTTGTTAACGACAATAAAATTCTGTATAGGGGAGTCAGTGCTCAATGCACAATCATTATTCCACCCCAAGCCTAATTTTTGTCAGTCTCCAATCTTCTGAGGCATAACAAACAAGTTTTTACATGTAGAACAAATTCTTACATAATGAATAAGTTACATAGTGAACAGTACAAGGGCAGTCATCACAGAAACTTTCGGTTTTGCTCATACATTATGAACTATAAACAGTCAGTTCAAATATGAATACTGATTTGGTTTTTATACTTGATTTATATGTGGATACCACATTTCTCTCTTTATTATTATTATTTTTAATAAAATGCTGAAGTGGTAGGTAGATACAAGATAAAGGTAGAAAACATAGTTTAGTGTTGTAAGAGAGCACATGTAGATGATCAGGTGTGTGCCTGTAGACTATGTGTTAATCCAAGCTAGACCAGGGCAATAAAACATCCACGTATGCAGAAGATTTCTCTCAGAACGGGGGGGTGAGGTTCTAAGCCTCACCTCTGTTGATCCCCAATTTCTCACCTGATGGCCCCCCTGCGACTGTGCCTGTCTTAGGTTGTTCCTCCTTTGAGGAATCTTACCCGTCTCTGGCTAACCAGTCATCTTCCGGGGCCATACAGGGAAATGTGAAGTTGGTAAGTGAGAGAGAAGCCTTATTGTTTGAAAAAGTTAGCTTTTTACTTCTTTGCATATTTATGCCCTGTGGCTTCTATGCCCAGCATTTGTCTTGAGGTATCTTTACCACTTGGAAGAATTATGATACTCGGTAAATTTGATATGAGGCACGAATTCTATTTAAGGGTTGTAATTAGGAAGGAAGAAGAAAAGCTATAGAAGTAGCAGGCGGAAGAAAACATGGGAAGATTGATTATTTCTTTGATATATCTTCTTGTAGAGTAACTTCAGCATGTATAGGTTTTAAGCTACTACTTAAATTGCACACACACATTAACATAATAGGAGTATAGTTACATAACCAAAGCATATCTGTAATTACCAGCCATCTGCAGTGAAACCAAGAAAACCATTTAGGCACCTTAGGCATTTGTGAAAACTTATCTATGATATGGTGGATATTGTCCAAATGAACTTGAACAGTCTGAGAGAAATCAGACAAATTAAAACAACCCATTCCTGGGGACTGTTCACATGCCATATGTTCTTTTAACAATAAACAGTTTGTAGTTGTAAGACTTTGGAGCGCTACAATTTGCACTTCTCCAAATTCTTGGTTGAGTTCAAACAGTATAGATCCAGTCCAATTTTGTTGTTTTACTGTATGCACAGGCCAGCTTAGATATCTCCTTCCTCATTCCCATGGCAGGTCCAGGAACTGGTGGGATGAGTGCATCTACAGCTGTAGCAGTGCGTGGATCTTTGTTGGGGTTTTTTGATGATCATCTTCTGGCATGAGTCTTCCAGAGGGTGCAGATGTTGGAAGTTCTTTTTCATATCATATCTTAGTTCATTTTCGGGGTAGCCCAATTAGGCTTTGATCCTCTGTATAAACACAAACAGACCCTTTGCCTACACTTTTATATGCCCTTTATACCCTTGTGTAGAACTCGTTGGAGGTTACCACACAGGAACTGCCCTTTTTTTTTTTTTTTTTTTTTTTTTTGCTATCACTAATCTACACTTACATGACGAATATTATGTTTACTAGGCTCTCCCCTATACCAGGTCTCCCCTATAAACCCCTTTACAGTCACTGTCCATCAGCATAGCAAAATGTTGTAGAATCACTACTTGCCTTCTCTGTGTTGTACAGCCCTCCCTTTTCTCCTACCCCCCCATGCATGTTAATCTTAATACCCCCCTACTTCTCCCCCCCTTATCCCTCCCTACCCACCCATCCTCCCCAGTCCCTTTCCCTTTGGTACCTGTTAGTCCATTCTTGAGTTCTGTGATTCTGCTGCTGTTTTGTTCCTTCAGTTTTTCCTTTGTTCTTATATTCCACAGATAAGTGAAATCATTTGGTATTTCTCTTTCTCCGCTTGGCTTGTTTCACTGAGCATAATACCCTCCAGCTCCATCCATGTTGCTGCAAATGATTGGATATGCCCTTTTCTTATAGCTGAGTAGTATTCCATTGTGTATATGTACCACATCTTCTTTATCCATTCATCTATTGATGGACATTTAGGTTGCTTCCAATTCTTGGCTATTGTAAATAGTGCTGCAATAAACATAGGGGTGCATCTGTCTTTCTCAAACTTGATTGCTGCATTCTTAGGGTAAATTCCTAGGAGTGCAATTCCTGGGTCAAATGGTAAGTCTGTTTTGAGCATTTTGATGTACCTCCATACTGCTTTCCACAATGGTTGAACTAACTTACATTCCCACCAGCAGTGTAGGAGGGTTCCCCTTTCTCCACAGCCTCGCCAACATTTGTTGTTGTTTGTCTTTTGGATGGCAGCCATCCTTACTGGTGTGAGGTGATACCTCATTGTAGTTTTAATTTGCATTTCTCTGATAATTAGCGATGTGGAGCATCTTTTCATGTGTCTGTTGGCCATCTGTATTTCTTTTTTGGAGAACTGTCTGTTCAGTTCCTCTGCCCATTTTTTAATTGGGTTATTTGTTTTTTGTTTGTTGAGGCGTGTGAGCTCCTTATATATTCTGGACGTCAAGCCTTTATCGGATGTGTCATTTTCAAATATATTCTCCCATACTGTAGGGATCCTTCTTGTTCTATTGATGGTGTCTTTTGCTGTACAGAAGCTTTTCAGCTTAATATAGTCCCACTTACTCATTTTTGCTGTTGTTTTCCTTGCCCGGGGAGATATGTTCAAGAAGAGGTCACTCATGTTTATGTCTAAGAGGTTTTCGCCTATGTTTTCTTCCAGGATTTTAATGGTTTCATGGCTTACATTCAGGTCTTTGATCCATTTTGAGTTTACTTTTGTATATGGGGTTAGACAATGGTCCAGTTTCATTCTCCTACATGTAGCTGTCCAGTTTTGCCAGCACCACCTGTTGAAGAGACTGTCATTTCGCCATTGTATGTCCATGGCTCCTTTATCAAATATTAATTGACCATATATGTCTGGGTTAATGTCTGGATTCTCTAGTCTGTTCCATTGGTCTGTGGCTCTGCTCTTGTGCCAGTACCAAATTGTCTTGATTACTATGGCTTTATAGTAGAGCTTGAAGTTGGGGAGTGAGATCCCCCCTACTTTATTCTTCTTTCTCAGGATTGCTTTGGCTATTCGGGGTCTTTGGTGTTTCCATATGAATTTTTGAATTATTTGTTCCAGTTCATTGAAGAATGTTGCTGGTAGTTTCATAGGGATTGCATCAAATCTGTATATTGCTTTGGGCAGGATGGCCATTTTGACGATATTAATTCTTCCTAGCCACGAGCATGGGATGAGTTTCCATCTGTTAGTGTCCCCTTTAATTTCTCTTAAGAGTGACTTGTAGTTTTCAGAGTATAAGTCTTTCACTTCTTTGGTTAGGTTTATTCCTAGGTATTTTATTTTTTTTGATGCAATTGTGAATGGAGTTGTTTTCCTGATTTCTCTCTCTGTTGGTTCATTGTTAGTATATAGGAAAGCCACAGATTTCTGTGTGTTGATTTTGTATCCTGCAACTTTGCTGTATTCCGATATCAGTTCTAGTAGTTTTGGGGTGGAGTCTTTAGGGTTTTTTATGTACAGTATCATGTCATCTGCAAATAGTGACAGTTTAACTTCTTCTTTACCAATCTGGATTCCTTGTATTTCTTTATTTTGTCTGATTGCCGTGGCTAGGACCTCCAGTACTATGTTAAATAACAGTGGAGAGAGTGGGCATCCCTGTCTAGTTCCCGATCTCAGAGGAAATGCTTTCAGCTTCTCGCTGTTCAATATAATGTTGGCTGTGGGTTTATCATAGATGGCCTTTATTATGTTGAGGTAGTTGCCCTCTATTCCCATTTTGCTGAGAGTTTTTAACATGAATGGATGTTGAACTTTGTCAAATGCTTTTTCAGCATCTATGGAGATGATCATGTGGTTTTTGTCTTTCTTTTTGTTGATGTGGTGGATGATGTTGATGGACTTTCAAATGTTGTACCATCCTTGCATCCCTGGGATGAATCCCACTTGGTCATGGTGTATGATCCTTTTGATGTATTTTTGAATTCGGTTTGCTAATATTTTGTTGAGTATTTTTGCATCTACGTTCATCAGGGATATTGGTCTGTAGTTTTCTTTTTTGGTGGGGTCTTTGCCTGGTTTTGGTATTAGGGTGATGTTAGCTTCATAGAATGAGTTTGGGAGTATCCCCTCCTCCTCTATTTTTTGGAAAACTTTAAGGAGAATGGGTGTTATGTCTTCCCTGTATGTCTGATAAAATTCCGAGGTAAATCCATCTGGCCCGGGGGTTTTGTTCTTTGGTAGTTTTTTGATTACCTCTTCAATTTCGTTGCTGGTAATTGGTCTGTTTAGATTTTCTGTTTCTTCCTGGGTCAATCTTGGAAGGTTATATTTTTCTAGGAAGTTGTCCATTTCTCCTAGGTTTCCCAGCTTGTTAGCATATAGGTTTTCATAGTATTCTCCAATAATTCTTTGCATTTCCGTGGGGTCCGTCGTGATTTTTCCTTTCTCGTTTCTGATACTGTTGATTTGTGTTGACTCTCTTTTCTTCTTAATAAGTCTGGCTAGAGGCTTATCTATTTTGTTTATTTTCTCGAAGAACCAGCTCTTGGTTTCATTGATTTTTGCTATTGTTTTATTCTTCTCAATTTTATTTATTTCTTCTCTGATCTTTATTATGTCCCTCCTTCTGCTGACCTTAGGCCTCATCTGTTCTTCTTTTTCCAATTTCGATAATTGTGACATTAGACCATTCATTTGGGATTGCTCTTCCTTTTTTAAATATGCTTGGATTGCTATATACTTTCCTCTTAAGACTGCTTTTGCTGTGTCCCACAGAAGTTGGGGCTTAGTGTTGTTGTCATTTGTTTCCATATATTGCTGGATCTCCATTTTGATTTGGTCATTGATCCATTGATTATTTAGGAGCGTGTTGTTAAGCCTCCATGTGTTCGTGAGCCTCTTTGCTTTCTTTGTACAGTTTATTTCTAGTTTTATGCCTTTGTGGTCTGAAAAGTTGGTTGGTAGGATTTCAATCTTTTGGAATTTTCTGAGGCTCTTTTTGTGGCCTAGTATGTGGTCTATTCTGGAGAATGTTCCATGTGCACTTGAGAAGAATGTATATCCCGCTGCTTTTGGATGTAGAGTTCTATAGATGTCTATTAGGTCCATCTGCTCTACTGTGTTGTTCAGTGCTTCCGTGTCCTTACTTATTTTCTGCCCAGTGGATCTATCCTTTGGGGTGAGTGGTGTGTTGAAGTCTCCTAGAATGAATGCATTGCAGTCTATATCCCCCTTTAGTTCTGTTAGTATTTGTTTCACATATGCTGGTGCTCCTGTGTTGGGTGCATATATATTTAGAATGGTTATATCCTCTTGTTTGACTGAGCCCTTTATCATTATGTAGTGTCCTTCTTTATCTCTTGTTACTTTCTTTGTTTTGAAGTCTATTTTGTCTGATATTAGTACCGCAACCCCTGCTTTCTTCTCACTGTTGTTTGCTTGAAATATGTTTTTCCATCCCTTGACTTTTAGTCTGTACATGTCTTTGGGTTTGAGGTGAGTTTCTTGTAAGCAGCATATAGATGGGTCTTGCTTTTTTATCCATTCTGTTACTCTGTGTCTTTTGATTGGTGCATTCAACCCATTAACATTTAGGGTGACTATTGAAAGATATGTACTTATTGCCATTGCAGGCTTTAAATTCGTGGTTACCAAAGGTTCAAGGTTAGCCTCTTTAGTATCTTACTGCCTAACTTAGCTCGCTTATTGAGCTGTTATATACACTGTCTGGAGATTCTTTTCTTCTCTCCCTTCTTGTTCCTCCTCCTCGATTCTTCATATGTTGGGTGTTTTGTGCTGTGCTCTTTCTAGGAGTGCTCCCATCTAGAGCAGTCCCTGTAAGATGTTCTGTAGAGGTGGTTTGTGGAAAGCAAATTCCCTCAGCTTTTGTTTGTCTGGGAATTGTTTAATCCCACCGTCATATTTGAATGATAGTCGTGCTGGATACAGTATCCTTGGTTCAAGGCCCTTCTATTTCATTGTATTAAATATATCATGCCATTCTCTTCTGGCCTGTAGGGTTTCTGTTGAGAAATCTGACGTTAGCCTGATGGGTTTCCCTTTATAGGTGACCTTTTTCTCTCTAGCTGCCTTTAACACTCTTTCCTTGTCCTAGATCTTTACCATTTTAATTATTATGTGTCTTGGTGTTGCCCTTCTTGGATCCTTTCTGTTGGGGGTTCTGTGTATTTCCGTGGTCTGTTCGATTACTTCCTCCCCCAGTGTGGGGAAGTTTTCAGCAATTATTTCTTCTAAGATACTTTCCATCTCTTTGCCTCTCTCTTCTTCTTCTGGGACCCCTATAATACGGATATTGCTCCTTTTAGATTGGTCACACAGTTCTCTTAATATTGTTTCATTCCTGGAGATCCTTTTGTCTCTCTCTATGTCAGCTTCCATGCGTTCCTGTTCTCTGATTTCAATTCCATCAATGGCCTCTTGCATTCTATCCATTCTGCTTATAAACCCTTCCAGAGTTTGTTTCATTTCTGCGATCTCCTTTCTGGCATCTGTGATCTCTTTCCGGACTTCATCCCATTTTTCTTGCGTATTTCTCTGCATCTCTGTCAGCATGTTTATGATTCTTATTTTGAATTCTTTGTCAGGAAGACTGGTTAGGTCTGTCTCCTTCTCTGGTGTTGTCTCTGTGATCTTTGTCTGCCTGTAGCTTTGCCTTTTCATGGTGATAGGAATAGTCTGCAGAACTGGGACGAGTGACGGCTGGAAGGACTTCCTTTCTTGTTGGTTTGTGGCCCTCCTCTCCTGGGAGAACAGCGGCCTCTAGTGGCTTGTGCTGCGCAGCTGCGCGCAGACGGGTTTCTGCTTCCTGCCCGGCTGCTATGGAGTTAATCTCCGCTGTTGCTGTGGGCGTGGCCTGGCTCGGGCAGCTACTCCAAAATGGTGGAGTCGCGTTGGAGCAGGAGCTGCTGGGAGGCTATTTATCTCCGTAAGGGGCCTCCCTGCTCCCTGCAGCCCAGGGGTTAGGGTGCCCAGAGATCCCGGATTCCCTACCTCTGGATTAAGTGGCCCGCCCTGCCCCTTTAAGACTTCCAAAAAGCACCCGCCAAAACAAACAACGACCACAAAAAAAAACAAGAAAAAAAATTTTTTTAATTAAAAAAAAAAAAAATTTTTTAATTAAAAAAAAAAAAAAGGTGGTCGTTCGTTTTTCTTTATTCTCCGGTGCCAGCCTCAGGCCTCTGCTCACCGGTCTTTCTGCCCTGTTTCCCTAATATTGGGGTCCCTGTCCCTTTAAGACTTCCAAAAAGCGCTCGCCAAAACAAAGCAGCAAAAAAGGAAAAAAAAAAAATGGTCGCGCGCTTTTCTTATGTCCTCTGTCGCCCAGCCTCCAGTGCCTGCTCACTGTTCTTGCTGCCCTGTTTTCCCAGTATCGAGGGCCCTGCACTCTGGCCCGGATGGCTGGGGCTGGGTGTTCGGCAGCCCTGGGCTCCGTCTCCCTCCCGCTCTGCCTGCTCTTCTCCCGCCGGGAGCTGGGGGGAGGGGCGCTCGGCTCCCGCGGGGCCGGGGCTTGTATCTTACCCCCTTCGCGAGGCGCTGGGTTCTCTCAGGTGTGGATGTGGTCTGGATATTGTCCTGGGTCCTCTGGTCTTTATTCTAGGAAGGGTTGTCTTTGTTATATTTTCATAGATATATGTTGTTTTGGGAGGAGATTTCCGCTGCTCTACTCACGCCGCCATCTTCCGCCCCACCTCTCTGTGTGCCTTTTTTAGAATTTTAATATGTAAGAGCTGGCAAATGAGGTGAGCACTGCAAATCAGGGTAACTTCCCTAGAGCAGGGCTGCTCCTGTGGCTCAGACTCGTGGTCACTACCATCGCGAGCAGCTGCTTCCTTGTCCCAGCCTCTGGGAAGCCAGCCTTCTCAGTGCACCAGTCATTGATTATATGTATACGTGTGCTTTCTTCGTACTTTTTAATTAAACTTTTTATTTTGAGGTAGTACAGATTCCCAGGGAGCTCTAAGAAGTAATACAGAGAGAACCTGTGTTCACTTGACACAGGCTCTGTCCCAACCAGGATGCCCCCTCCGTACAGTCATAATCCAGACATCCCCTCGCCATCAGGATCTCTCCCATTGCCTTTTATATCCACACCTACACCTTTCCCAGCCCCCGGCAACCACTGATCTCTTCTCCTTTCTATAGTTTTCTCATCTCAAGAATGTCATATGTAAGTGGGCCACACAGCATGCAGCCTCCTGGGCATGGCTTGTTCATGCAGCCTAACTCTCTGGACACCCACCAGGTTGCTGTGTGGATCAGTAGCTCATTCCTTTTCATTGCTGTGTAGTATTTCATGGTATGGATGTACCACGGTTTCTTAACCACTCACCTATTGAACAGTATCTAGGTTGTTCCCAGTTTGGGACTATTATGAGTAAACTTGGCTATAAACACTCAGATACACATTTTTTTATGTAATCGTAAATCTTCGTTTCTCTGGGATAAATGCCCATGTCTGTTTTTAAGAAACTACCGCACTCTTTCCAGAGTGGCTGTACTGCTTTACATTCTCACCAGCAAAACATTAAGGGTTCAGTTTCTCTGTATCCTCACCAGCATGTGGGGTTGTCAATTTTTTATTTTAGTTGCTCTTGTAGGTGTCTGGTGGTATCTCATGTGGTTTTAACTTGCATTTCCCTGATGGCTAATGATATGGAACATCTTTTCATGTGTTTATTTTCCATCTGTAGATCCTCTTCACTAAAATGTCTCTTCATGTCTTGTACTGATTGGATTGTTTTTATTGTTGAGTTTTGAGAATTTCTTATATATTCTATTTGTTAAATATATGGTTTTCAAATATTTTATCTCAGTCTGTATCTTGTCTTTTTATCTTATTAACAGAATCTTTTTTTTTTTAAGATAATTATTTTTTATTGAAGGGTAGTCGATGCACAGTATTACATTACATTAGTTTCAAGTGTACAACACAGTGATAAAACATTTATAGACATAATTCTAGGTTCCAGCTATCACCCTACCAAGCTGTTACAATATCTTGACTATATTCCTTATGCTATACATTACATCCCGGTTACTTACTTATTTATTTTATCATTGGAAGTCTGTCCGTTTTTTTTTTTTTTTTCTTTGTGAGGGCATCTCTCATATTTATTGATCAAATGGTTGTTAACGACAATAAAATTCTGTATAGGGGAGTCAATGCTCAATGCACAATCATTAATCCACCCCAAGCCTAATTTTCGTCAGTCTACAATCTTCTGAGGCATAACAAACAAGTTCTTACATGGAGAACAAATTCTTACATATTGAATAAGTTACATAGTGAACAGTACAAGGGCAGTCATCACAGAAACTTTTGGTTTTGCTCATGCATTATGAACTATAAACAGTTCAAATATGAATACTCATTTGGTTTTTATACTTGATTTATATGTGGATACCACATTTCTCTCTTTATTATTATTATTTTTAATAAAATGCTGAAGTGGTAGGTAGATACAAGATAAAGGTAGAAAACATAGTTTAGTGTTGTAAGAGAGCAAATGTAGATGATCAGGTGTGTGCCTGTAGACTATGTGTTAATCCAAGCTAGACCAGGGCAATAAAACATCCACGTATGCAGAAGATTTCTCTCAGAACGGGGGGGTGAGGTTCTAAGCCTCACCTCTGTTGTTCCCCAATTTCTCACCTGATGACCTCCCTGCGACTGTGCCTGTCTTAGGTTGTTCCTCCCTTGAGGAATCTTACCCGTCTCTGGCTAACCAGTCATCTTCCGGGGCCATACAGGGAAATGTAGAGTTGGTAAGTGAGAGAGAAGCCTTATTGTTTGAAATGGTCAGCTTTTTATTTCTTTGCATATTTATGCCCTGTAGCTTCTTTGCCCAGCATTTGTCTTGAGGTATCTTTACCACTTGGAGGAGTTATGATACTCGGTAAATTTGATATGAGGCACGAATTCTATTTAAGGGTTGTAATTAGGAAGGAAGAAGAAAAGCTATAGAAGTAGCAGGCGGAAGAAAACATGGGAAGATTGATTACTTCTTTGACATATCTTCTTGTAGAGTAACTTCAGCATGTATAGGTTTTAAGCTACTACTTAAATTGCGCACACACATTAACATAATAGGAGTATAGTTACATAACCAAAGCATATCTGTAATTACCAGCCATCTCCAGTGAAACCAAGAAAACAAGTTAGGCACCTTAGGCATTTGTGAAAACTTATCTATGATATGGTGGATATTGTCCAACTGAACTTGAACAGTCTGAGAGAAATCAGACAAATTAAAACAACCCATTCCTGGGGAATGTTCACATCCCTTATGTTCTTTTAACAGTAAATAGTCTGTAGTTGTAAGATTTTGGAGCACTACAATTTGCACTTCTCCTAATTCTTGGTTGAGTTCCAACAGTATAGATCCAGTCAAATTTGTTGTTTTACTGTATGCACAGGCCAGCTTAGATATCTCCTTCATTCCCATGGCAAGTCCAGGAGCTGCCCTATAAACCCCTTTACAGTCACTGTCCATCAGCATAGCAAAATGTTGTAGAATCACTACTTGCCTTCTCTGTGTTGTACAGCCCTCCCTTTTCTCCTACTCCCCCATGCATGTTAATCTTAATACCCCCTACTTCTCCCCCCCTTATCCCTCCCTACCCACCCATCCTCCCCAGTCCCTTTCCCTTTGGTACCTGTTAGTCCATTCTTGAGTTCTGTGATTCTGCTGCTGTTTTGTTCCTTCAGTTTTTCCTTTGTTCTTATATTCCACAGATAAGTGAAATCATTTGGTATTTCTCTTTCTCCGCTTGGCTTGTTTCACTGAGCATAATGCCCACCAGCTCCATCCATGTTGCTGCAAATGATTGGATTTGCCCTTTTCTTATGTCTGAGTAGTATTCCATTGTGTATATGTACCACATCTTCTTTATCCATTCATCTATCGATGGACATTTAGGTTGCTTCCAATTCTTGGCTATTGTAAATAGTGCTGTGATAAACATAGGGGTGCCCTGATCTTTCTCATACTTGATTGCTGCATTCTTAGGGTAAATTCCTAGGAGTGGAATTCCTGGGTCAAATGGTAAGTCTGTTTTGAGCATTTTGATGTACCTCCATACTGCTTTCCACAATGGTTGAACTAAATTACATTCCCACCAGCAGTGTAGGAGGGTTCCCCTTTCTCCATAGCCTCGCCAACATTTGTTGTTGTTTGTCTTTTGGATGGCAGCCATCCTTACTGGTGTGAGGTGATACCTCATTGTAGTTTTAATTTGCATTTCTCTGATAATTAGCGATGTGGAGCATCTTTTCATGTGTCTGTTGGCCATCTGTATTTCTTTTTTGGAGAACTGTCTGTTCAGTTCCTCTGCCCATTTTTTAATTGGGTTATTTGTTTTTTGTTTGTTGAGGCGTGTGAGCTCTTTATATATTCTGGACGTCAAGCCTTTATCGGATGTGTCATTTTCAAATATATTCTCCCATACTGTAGGGATCCTTTTTGTTCTATTGATGGTGTCTTTTGCTGTACAGAAGCTTTTCAGCTTAATATAGTCCCACTTACTCATTTTTGCTGTTGTTTTCCTTGCCCGGGGAGATATGTTCAAGAAGAGGTCACTCATGTTTATGTCTAAGAGGTTTTTGCCTATGTTTTCTTCCAATAGTTTAATGGTTTCATGATTTACATTCAGGTCTTTGATCCATTTTGAGTTTACTTTTGTATATGGGGTTAGACAATGGTCCAGTTTCATTCTCCTACATGTAGCTGTCCAGTTTTGCCAGCACCATCTGTTGAAAAGACTGTCATTTCCCCATTGTATGTCCATGGCTCCTTTATCAAATATTAATTGACCATATATGTCTGGGTTAATGTCTGGATTGTCTAGTCTGTTCCATTGGTCTCTGGCTCTGTTCTTGTGCCAGTACCAAATTGTCTTGATTACTATGGCTTTATAGTAGAGCTTGAAGTTGGGGAGTGAGATCCCCCCTACTTTATTCTTCTTTCTCAGGATTGCTTTGGCTATTCAGGGTCTTTGGTGTTTCCATATGAATTTTTGAATTATTTGTTCCAGTTCATTGAAGAATGTTGCTGGTAGTTTCATAGGGATTGCATCAAATCTGTATATTGCTTTGGGCAGGATGGCCATTTTGACGATATTAATTCTTCCTAGCCACGAGCATGGGATGAGTTTCCATCTGTTAGTGTCCCCTTTAATTTCTCTTAAGAGTGACTTGTAGTTTTCAGAGTAAAAGTCTTTCATTTCTTTGGTTAGATTTATTCCTAGGTATTTTATTTTTTTTTTGATGCAATTGTGAATGGAGTTGTTTTCCTGATTTCTCTTTCTGTTGGTTCATTGTTAGTATATAGGAAAGCCACAGATTTGTGTGTGTTGATTTTGTATCCTGCAACTTTGCTGTATTCCGATATCAGTTCTAGTAGTTTTGGGGTGGAGTCTTTAGGGTTTTTTATGTACAGTATCATGTCATCTGCAAATAGTGACAGTTTAACTTCTTCTTTACCAATCTGGATTCCTTGTATTTCTTTGTTTTGTCTGATTGCCGTGGCTAGGACCTCCAGTACTATGTTAAATAACAGTGGAGAGAGTGGGCATCCCTGTCTAGTTCCCGATCTCAGAGGAAATGCTTTCAGCTTCTCACTGTTCAATATAATGTTGGCTGTGGGTTTATCATAGATGGCCTTTATTATGTTGAGGTACTTGCCCTCTATTCCCATTTTGCTGAGAGTTTTTATCATGAATGGATGTTGAACTTTGTCAAATGCTTTTTCAGCATCTATGGAGATGATCATGTGGTTTTTGTCTTTCTTTTTGTTGATGTGGTGGATGATGTTGATGGACTTCTGAATGTTGTACCATCCTTGCATCCCTGGGATGAATCCCACTTGGTCATGGTGTATGATCCTTTTGATGTATTTTTGAATTTGGTTTGCTAATATTTTGTTGAGTATTTTTGCATCTACGTTCATCAGGGATATTGGTCTGTAGTTTTCTTTTTTGGTGGTGTCTTTGCCTGGTTTTGGTATTAGGGTGATGTTAGCTTCATAGAATGAGTTTGGGAGTATCCCCTCCTCCTCTATTTTTTGGAAAACTTTAAGGAGAATGGGTATTATGTCTTCCCTGTATGTCTGATAAAATTCCGAGGTAAATCCATCTGGCCCGGGGGTTTTGTTCTTTGGTAGTTTTTTGATTACCGCTTCAATTTCGTTGCTGGTAATTGGTCTGTTTAGATTTTCTGTTTCTTTCTGGGTCAATCTTGGAAGGTTGTATTTTTCTAGGAAGTTGTCCATTTCTCCTAGGTTTCCCAGCTTGTTAGCATATAGGTTTTCATAGTATTCTCTAATAATTCTTTGTATTTCTGTGGGGTCTGTCGTGATTTTTCCTTTCTCATTTCTGATACTGTTGATTTGTGTTGACTCTCTTTTCTTCTTAATAAGTCTGGCTAGAGGTTTATCTATTTTGTTTATTTTCTTGAAGAACCAGCTCTTGGTTTCATTGATTTTTGCTATTGTTTTATTCTTCTCAATTTTATTTATTTCTTCTCTGATCTTTATTATGTCCCTCCTTCTGCTGACCTTAGGCCTCATCTGTTCTTCTTTTTCCAATTTTGATAATTGTGACATTAGACCATTCATTTGGGATTGCTCTTCCTTTTTTAAATATGCTTGAATTGCTATATACTTTCCTCTTAAGACTGCTTTTGCTGTGTCCCACAGAAGTTGGGGCTTAGTGTTGTTGTTGTCATTTGTTTCCATATATTGCTGGAACTCCATTTTGATTTGGTCATTGATCCATTGATTATTTAGGAGCGTGTTGTTAAGCCTCCATGTGTTTGTGAGCCTCTTTGCTTTCTTTGTACAGTTTATTTCTAGTTTTATGCCTTTGTGGTCTGAAAAGTTGGTTGGTAGGATTTCAGTCTTTTGGAATTTTCTGAGGCTCTTTTCGTGGCCTAGTATGTGGTCTATTCTGGAGAATGTTCCATGTGCACTTGAGAAGAATGTATATCCTGTTGCTTTTGGATGTAGAGTTCTATAGATGTCTATTAGGTCAGTCTGCTCTACTGTGTTGTTCAGTGCTTCCGTGTCCTTACTTATTTTCTGCCCAGTGGATCTTTCCTTTGGGGTGAGTGGTGTGTTGAAGTCTCCTAGAATGAATGCATTGCAGTCTATATCCCCCTTTAGTTCTGTTAGTATTTGTTTCACATATGCTGGTGCTCCTGTGTTGGGTGCATATATATTTAGAATGGTTATATCCTCTTGTTGGACTGAGCCCTTTATCATTATGTAGTGTCCTTCTTTATCTCTTGTTACTTTCTTTGTTTTGAAGTCTATTTTGTCTGATATTAGTACTGCAACCCCTGCTTTCTTCTCACTGTTGTTTGCTTGAAATATGTTTTCCATCCCTTGACTTTTAGTCTGTACATGTCTTTGGGTTTGAGGTGAGTTTCTTGTAAGCAGCATATAGATGGGTCTTGCTTTTTTATCCATTCTGTTACTCTGTATCTTTTGATTGGTGCATTCAACCCATTAACATTTAGGGTGACTATTGAAAGATATGTACTTATTGCCATTGCAGGCTTTAAATTCGTGGTTACCAAAGGTTCAAGGTTAGCCTCTTTAGTATCTTACTGCCTAACTTAGCTCGCTTATTGAGCTGTTATATACACTGTCTGGAGATTCTTTTCTTCTCTCCCTTCTTTTTCCTCCTCCTCGATTCTTCATATGTTGGGTGTTTTGTGCTGTGCTCTTTCTAGGAGTGCTCCCATCTAGAGCAGTCCCTGTAAGATGTTCTGTAGAGGTGGTTTGCGGAAAGCAAATTCCCTTAGCTTTTGTTTGTCTGGGAATTGTTTAATCCCACCGTCATATTTGAATGATAGTCGTGCTGGATACAGTATCCTTGGTTCAAGGCCCTTCTGTTTCATTGTATTAAATATATCATGCCATTCTCTTCTGGCCTGTAGGGTTTCTGTTGAGAAATCTGATGTTAGCCTGATGGGTTTCCCTTTATAGGTGACCTTTTTCTCTCTAGCTGCCTTTAACACTCTTTCCTTGTCCTAGATCTTTACCATTTTAATTATTATGTGTCTTGGTGTTGTCCTTCTTGGATCCTTTCTGTTGGGGGTTCTGTGTATTTCCATGGTCTGTTGGATTATTTCCTCCCCCAGTTTGGGGAAGTTTTCAGCAATTATTTCTTCTAAGATACTTTCCATCTCTTTTCCTCTCTCTTCTTCTTCTGGGACCCCTATAATACGGATATTGTTCCTTTTGGATTGGTCACACAGTTCTCTTAATATTGTTTCATTCCTGGAGATCCTTTTGTCTCTCTCTATGTCAGCTTCTATGCATTCCTGTTCTCTGATTTCAATTCCGTCAATGGACTCTTGCATACTATCCATTCTGCTTATAAACCCTTCCAGAGTTTGTTTCATTTCTGCGATCTCCTTTCTGGCATCTGTGATCCCTCCGGACTTCATCCCATTTCTCTTGCGTATTTCTCTGCATCTCTGTCAGCATGTTTATGATTCTTATTTTGAATTCTTTTTCAGGAAGACTGGTTAGGTCTGTCTCCTTCTCTGGTGTTGTCTCTGTAATCTTTGTCTGCCTGTAGCTTTGCCTTTTCATGGTGATAGGAATAGTTTGCAGAGCTGGGACGAGTGACGGCTGGAAGGACTTCCTTTCTTGTTGGTTTGTGGCCCTCCTCTCCTGGGAGAACAGCGACCTCTAGTGGCTTGTGCTGCGCAGCAGCGCACATACAAGGTTTCTGCTTCCTGCCTGGCTGCTAGGGAGTTTATCTCCGCTGCTGCTGTGGGCGTGGCCTGGCTTGGGCAGCTACTCCAAAGTGGTGGAGTCACGTTGGAGCAGGAGCGGCTGGGAGGCTATCTATGTAAGGGGCCTCCCTGCTCCCTGCAGCCCAGGGGTTAGGGTGCCCAGAGATCCCCGGACTCCCTACCTCTGGATTAAGTGTCCCGCCCTGCCCCTTTAAGACTTTCAAAAAGCACCTGCCAAAACAAAACAACGACCACCAAAAAAAAAAAAAAAAAAAAAATTTTAATTAAAAAAAAAAAAGGTGGGCGCTCGTTTTTCTTTATTCTAAGGTGCCAACCTCAGGCCTCTGCTCACCGGTCTTGCTGCCCTGTTTCCCTAGTATTGGGGTCCCTATCCCTTTAAGACTTCCAAAAAGCGCTCGCCAAAACAAAAGAGCAAAAAAGCAAAAAAAAAAAAAAAATGGTCGCGCACTTTTCTTATGTCCTCCGGCACCCGGCCTCCAGTGCCCGCTCACTGTTATTGCTGCCCTGTTTTCCTAGTATCCAGGGCCCTGCACTCTGGCCCGGATGGCTGGGGCTGGGTGTTCAGCAGTCCTGGGCTCCGTCTCCCTCCCGCTCTGCCTGCTCTTCTCCCGCCGGGAGCTGGGGGGAGGGGCGCTCGGCTCCCGCGGGGCCGGGGCTTGTATCTTACCCCCTTCGCGAGGCGCTGGGGTCTCGCAGGTGTGGATGTGGTCTGGATATTGTCCTGTGTCCTCTGGTCTTTATTCTAGGAAGGGTTGTCTTTGTTATATTTTCATAGATATATGTTGTTTTGGGAGGAGATTTCCGCTGCTCTACTCACGCCGCCATCTTCCGCCCCTCCTTATTAACAGAATCTTTAGCAGAACAAAGGATTTCAGTCTTGATGAGGTCCAATTTTTCAGTTTTTCCTTTTATGGATCGTGCTTTTCACGTCTGGTCTGTGAACTTTTTGCCTAGCTCCAGGTCCTAAGGATTTTCCTAAAAGTTTTAGTTTTACGTATAAGCCCATGGTCCATTTCAAGTAAACTTTTATACAGGGTGTGAGACTTGGATGCCCATTTGCTCTAGTGCCTTCTGTGGACAAGGCTGTCCTTCCTTCCTTGAGTCGCATCCCTGCCGTTGTCAGCCACAGTGGGCACCTCTGTATGGGCCTCTCTGGGTTTTCCACCTGCTGTGATCTGCTTGTCTATCTCTAGTCAGTACCACACTGTCCTGATGGCTAAATCAGTTACACTGATTTCTCACATTTTCTTCTTTTTTATGATGTCTATTTTAAAATCTTTCTCAGTTGATTCTGACATCTCTGGGTTGGCATCTGTTGTCTTTTTTCTTTTGGTTTGAGGTCTTCTTGGCTTTCGGTATGATGAGTGCTTTTTTTTACTGAAACCTGGACCTTAAATAAGGACCTCACTCAAACCTTCTGCTTTAGCTGACTTTCTCTCTCACTGCTCTCTCTGTTAGGGCAGGGGATCCACTTCATTAGTTTAGGTGGGGTGTAAGTGCAGGTTCCCGTCAGGCCCACAGGACAACTCCCAGGCCCCTGCTTCCTTATAGTTCCCACCGACTCTGGCTGGTTGGGGACAAAAGTCCTGACGCTCCACTGGGCCTCCTCTGACACGCTCAGCAGGGAGAAGATGGCACCTTGGTACAGGGGAAGGGCCTGTACAGGGTGCAGCCCGGTGGGAATGAGCTTTGAGGCCCCTGCGGCCTTGCTGGGGGAAGGGTGGGGCATGGATGGAGCAGGGCCGTTGCCTCTCTCAGGTTCCTGTCCTGCGGGCAGGCCCAGGGGCTCACCGCGGTGCCGCTCCTGGTTCCCAGCTCTTCTGCTTTCTCCCCTCTGCCCTCAGGGCCCTCTGATGTTTGTTCTGTAATGTCCAAGGCTTTCGATAGTGCTGAGCAGGAGGAGAGGGGAGAGGGCATCTCTGCCGTCTTCCACAGCCAAGTCCGTCTGCCTACTTTAAAACTGGTGCTCTGCTTCTGAGAACACAGTGCTGTGGGCAGGTCTATGCAATTTCCAGAATGGATAGTTTGGGTTGCTCAGAAGTGCTGTGTGACTGTCCTGCTTACACACCTCTGTGCTTTCCCAGGCTCATGGTGTGCTCCTGCGGCCTCCGCTTAGGCACCGTGCAGCCCTCTTCTCACCTGACCCGCCAGCCGAGAGGGTTTGCATCTTACCTCCCTTTCTAGACCTCAAGGAAATGTTAAAACATCTATACATATGCAGAACGTAACCCCGTGCCCATCAGCCAGTATCAGCCATCCCCAGCCATGGCCTCTCAGTTTCATCCACACACCTCCTTCATTCTCTCACCATGCCAGATTGTTTTATAGTAAAAGTCCCAGGTATCATTTCATCTATGACTACTGCAGTATATACCACTAAAAGATAAGTTTCCACACCTAACATGAGAAACAGTAAGTCCTTAATATACTCAGCTATCCGGGCATATTTACAGTATTTATAGGGCAAACTTCTCAATTACAGACTTCATCTGATTCATTCAGCTTCTTGTAGTGTCCATCACTGTGCTGTGCACATAATAGATTTTCAGAAACTATACCTTGAAGTAATTAATTAATATAAAATAATACTTTAAAAACTATTGAGCACTTTCTTGATTAAAGAGTCTAAATAGAAACTCATTTAACTTTTAGCAACAATGTTCCAGACATACAATGAGATTCAACACTATTAATGAATGATTGTCATGAAAACTATATTTTAGATATGTGGTATGATATATATATATGAGATATATGCATGCTGTAGCACATTTTAGTCACCATTTTCCTAAAAGCAATGCATTTGCCTTCTAGTGA
This sequence comes from Manis pentadactyla, assembly GCF_030020395.1. Taxonomy (NCBI): domain Eukaryota; kingdom Metazoa; phylum Chordata; class Mammalia; order Pholidota; family Manidae; genus Manis; species Manis pentadactyla. The sequence continues at coordinate 196,422,622 of NC_080019.1, forward strand.
GTTAGAGTATAAATTGTATTCATATACAGAGAACATGGGGCTGCTAAATTTTGCAAATCTCCTTTTTCCCCAGTGGCACTTTGATGAGATCCTTTATTATAGGTTATATGTTAGTGCAGTATTGCCAAAGTATAGTATAGCCAAAATGTTTAGGAAGAGGAAACGTTTAACTTTGTTAACAACTAGATAATTGGGGTTCTTGTTCTTTGAGGATTTCCTGAGGTTTCTCCTGCCAACAGAAATCATAAGTTACACATGGTCAAGAAATTAGATCATATTCTAATACTTGCATGCATTGTAGTTGCATCCATATGAGACACTCCTCAAGATGGAGGGGAGGAGTCAAGTGGAGCACCAGGTGGCCCATGCTCTGTGCCTTTATTAATGACCCAGGCCACCTGCCAGAGCGCAGGTCCAGGGCACATGGATGGAGCCCACTGTGGGTTCCACCACTGTCTGTGGTGCTGTGGTGCATCTCGTCCCTCCATGGGAGAGGCTTGCTAAGATGTCCCGTCACCTCTTTCTCCCTGGTCACAGCTGCCCAGGGCCCCCAGCCCTGGGAGCCAGGGCCGCCTCTGCCCTCCCAGGCACCTCCCTAAGCGGAGTCCTGTCCTGTTGGGATCACCGGTGCCTGGAACAAGCCACAGTTGGGAGCATGGAACCACGTCCCCATGGCAGGTCTGTCCTCGCTTCCTGGTCTTTGCCTCAGTTTGCAGTAGCGCTGTCGACACTTCCAGAGCACACGGGCCTCATATCACCCACCACAGAGCACTGAGTTTTCTTCTTGCTGTTTTTCAGATAGAGACAGTCTCCACCAATCAAGACACCCTCCAAAGTGCTTTGCCATGGATGTAGAAGATGAAGAAAACATGAGTAAGATTCGGGACTGTCATGTAGTATCAAGCAGTTAATTTTCCATGGAAAGCTGAGTGTTTTTGTAAATTTATTTAATGAAGCAAATTAGGGAAACGTGATTGTTCCTCTGATCTGGGCTATTAACAGTGGCATGTTCTTAATTTTTGATATACTCTGTGCAGTGGGTGTCAGTATTTACTGTGGGCGTTTGCCATCCAGCCGTAATCTAGACTTCTCAGTCCTTGTCTTGGTCCTGGGCCGTCACGCATATACCAGGAAGGGAACCTCAGCCTCCAGATGCTCGTGTATGAAGCTGCATGGCTCCCTGCCAAGTCCCTGCCATTCTCATAGGAATGGTCCACATTTCCATGCACATAAACCTCTGAAATCGATTTAAATACCTGGGCAGTACATCAATTTTTCCCTTCAAATACAGCGAATTCTCCCAGCTCACATGAGTCCACTGATTGTAAGTTCCCAAAGACTCCAGTGATCCCCAGAGCTGGTGTGAACGGAGCTCAGTTTTGGGCCCCTTCACTTTTCCACCACTCCAGGCAGAGGGGACAGACAGCCTCGAATATGCCAGCTTTCCTCACTCAGCGTTTTTCTCTATGAAAAGCTTGGTGAATATGCTTCTCTCTTCTGTTTTATTTTAAATCCCAGATAGCAGTGCATTTAAGTGAGATTTAGATCCTCCCGCAGCAATGGGAGCTTTTAGTAGGCAAATTATAACAAGATGCGGTTTTTCTGATATGCGCATGTGTGTCCACTCTCGTCCATGCCCAGTTCCCAAGGAAGAGCATGCTGGTCTAAATGACCAGTGACATCTTACTGAAAGGGGTCCCTGCTGACTAGGACGCAGTTCAGCCCATTTCCCGTGACTTCACCCAAAACTGACCAACGGGGCCTTGGCACTGCACTCATCAGCCCGTGATCCAGAAGTCACCTGGCAGACACTTCTGCCTGGCTGGCTACCCCTCGGGTTTTGTTGTGGATAACATGGCGTGGGCTGGTCTTTATTGCACAGACCACACACTAGTGTCCTCTGGTGGAAGCCAGTCCTTGTGAGGTGCAGTCACGAGCAAACAGGACCAGCTACCATGCAGAGCCCTTGGGGATGGACTCTCCCTCCTCCTGCCGGCGAGTGCCAGGCCTCTGGCTGCCTGGTGGGGCTTTCCTTGGGGTGGTGTCCCCCCTGGAGCTGGCCCCTGAGGCCCTCTGAGAGCCCAGCCTCCCGTCCTGCCCATTCACTGTTCCACATGATGAGTGTGTGTGCCGATGTCCCCTGGGCCTCCTTTTCGTCAGGACTGTGGGCCATCGTCCATGGTGGCCGTCCTCTGGTTCAGGGGAATGGTGATGGTGTGTAGATTATGTAACTGTCCCAGACTGCTCCTTGGTAACTTACCAAGATAAAGAATCCTTTTGAATGATTTTTCTAGAAAGATAAGCTACTGGTTCTAGTGCTGAAACTTTGAAATGCCAGTCCTGTGTTTTCTGTTGTTTTGAAAGCAACCAACATTTTTATCATGATTAATATTCACATTTATGAAATAAAGTAGCATGATATGTAAAGAGAGCATCTATTTGAGAAGAGTTGTAATAGTGGGATGCCTTCCCAATTTTAATATTTTATTTTCCTTAACCTATTAGCATTTTTAATAAGATGGAATATAAGCAGTAGTTCAGTGCCTCTGAAGCAAATAAGAACCTAGAATTTATGTGAACTCTGTTAGAGAAAGTGTATTTTTCTTATAATTTCCAGATTATTTGTCAATCCAATACTGATTATGTTTACCTTAAAGGAATGCATTTGTTTGTTTCAGAGGGTGTTTGATCAAATGCATGTCAGAATGTGTTCATACTGATCTGGTCTCCGCCCTGATGATCGTGTGGCAGCAGCATCAGGATGTGAGCAGCCATGTGCTCGATAATATTCTCGCTCGTTTGTTGACCTCAACTCTGTCTGCTCTGCTCTTTTGAATCTTTGTTTCCTTCGAGCACCGAAAGGAGTAACCTATCGAGCTTTTGCTGGAGGATGTTATAAATGAAAATTTAGTATCCATTCCGTCAGCTTTGTCAACTGGGAAAAGTGGTGTGTGTGTCACTATGTGGGAGAAATGAGTCTGCAGGGAAAGGCCATCCGTCTCCGCATCTCTGCCACGGAGCCCAGCCCACTCACCCATGGGTGTGTTTAGACCAGGGTCACTCCTTCCTTCTCGGCGGAGTGATGACGGCCCTGGAAATCTGAGAACTTTAACTGCAGGAATGGCAGCCAGCCGCCTAGACTTCCTGTCACGTTAAGCACCCCCATGGGTAGAGCTAGTGAACATTTTCCCAATTCCATCACTTACTTCACATACGAGAATCTACTTTTACATCATGTGGTAGAAATAGAGCCTTGAACCACCACATTGGGGTGCTTGTAAATTGGTTTACAATTGTAAATAATATTTTGGTTACTTAAAAGACTTCCTGTGGGTTTCCCGAAGCTAGCCGTAGGTCTTTGAATACAGCCCTGCCGGCAGTGTCCTGAAGCTCTGTATGACCATGAGGCCTGTGGCCACGAGAACTAACCAGGAAAACAAGGGATCGCTTCTTATTTTTTAAAAATCTTGATAGACTTAAAGGCAAGACTGAACACTTTTTAATTACCCTTTTTGAAATTAAGATCCTATTTTGTCATGACCTTTAGAGTTCTAAAAATATTAACTGTGTATACAAACTGCCCTTAAAAGGTAGGATAACCAAATTATTCCATAAATCCAGGAAATATTTGTTTTTTAAAGAAGATGAAATTTCCAGCTCTGGTTGGGAAGCTATAGCCTGCCTGCAGCTTCAGTTCATACCTGTCCTTCTGTGCCTTTTCACTCTGGCAGGGAATATGCTAAGGATTCAGAGGAAAATCAATCCCATGTACAATGAAAAAATTTTTAATGAGCATTAGAAATGAAGCTGTATCCTTCAAAAGTAATTTCTGAAAGGCCAGAATACTTTCTGTAATTACATAAGCAGTTTTCTAAGATTGATTAATGAACTAAATCAAATAAGTGCACATATCGATTGAGTATTTTAAACCTGGAACACTAATTAACTTGTGAATGCATGTTTTAAGTCCGGTTACCTCTTCCGGGAGATGCTGCAGGTTAAAGCCCAGCATGAGGACAGCAGGAGGGCAGGCAGGGAACGACTTGCCGGAACGCGGCAGACACCTGCCGGTGCTGTACTAGACTTGCTGATGTGAGGTCTTTCTGGATTGATTTGCCATCTCACATCTGGACAAGCTTAAGTAAGCATCTCCAGATGCTTCAGAATATTCTCATAGAAAAAATTATTTTAAAAACTCACCTTTTAATGCAAAAGCAGTTGGTAACACCAGATAGAAATGGTATGAGCCATAACTTAGCAAAATGTCAAATGACTCATTTCAGTTTAGGTGGACAGTGCTTTGGTTAAACATGTAGTTCACGCAAACAGCAAGGAATAAAATGTATAACACACATCACTTAACCAGTTACAAAGAGCGATAAAGGAATCTATAAATTTTGCATTTACAAGGTCCTGCAACGAAGGCGTTGTAAGTTACTCTTTCTGGGCACCGCAGGTCCGAGCAGCACAGATGTTAAGGACAGCTGCCATCAGGACAGCGCGTCCACCGAGGACGGCAGTGCTCTGCGGCCTGGAGAGGGCGGCCCGCTCCCCAATGGGGGTGGAGGGGGCGCCAGCAGGAAGCGGCCCCTGGACGAGGGCAGCAATGGCCACGTCAGGTTCCGCCTGAAGAAGAGGAGGAGGGCGCCAGGGCCCGCGCTGCCCAAGAATGCCTTGATGCAGCTGAACGAGATCAAGCCCGGCCTCCAGTACACGCTGCTGTCCCAGACGGGGCCCGTGCATGCGCCCCTGTTCGTCATGTCTGTCGAAGTGAATGGGCAAGTCTTTGAGGGTTCGGGCCCCACAAAGAAAAAGGCCAAGCTACATGCTGCTGAGAAGGCTCTGCGGTCTTTTGTCCAGTTCCCCAATGCCTCTGAGGCCCACCTGGCCATGGGGAGGACCCTGTCCACCCACACAGACTTCACATCTGACCAGGCTGATTTCCCCGACACGCTCTTCAACGGCTTCGAGACCCCGAACAGGTCGGAGGTGCCCTTCTACCTGGGTGCCAACGGCGACGACTCCTTCAGCTCCAGCGGGGACCTCAGCTTGTCGGCGTCCCCAGTGCCTGCGTGCCTAGTCCAGCCGCCCCTGCCCGTGCCCCCGCCATTCCCACCCCCGAGTGGAAAGAACCCTGTGATGATCCTGAATGAGCTGCGCCCGGGGCTGAAGTACGACTTCCTCTCGGAGAGCGGGGAGAGCCACGCCAAGAGCTTCGTCATGTCTGTGGTCGTGGACGGCCAGTTCTTCGAGGGCTCGGGAAGGAACAAAAAGCTCGCCAAGGCCCGAGCCGCTCAGTCTGCCCTGGCGACCATTTTCAATTTGCACTTGGATCAAACTCCGTCGCGCCAGCCCATCCCCAGCGAGGGCCTGCAGCTGCACTTACCACAGGTGAGGAAGGCTCTGCCGCCATGGTGGCCTGTCCCCGTGATGCTTCGGGCAGGACGGGGCCCCCCTTGCAGCATCACTCTGTCCCCACGCGAACAGTCATGGTGAGTCCAGCTCCCGGCAGCCTTTCATCACTTGCACCAGGCATGTGGTCCCTGGGACGCCCTCCAAGGCCATTGGCCATTGCATGGGGTGGGACACGGGAGCCCCGCCCCCCAGGGGGATGCCAGCACTCGCCAGACAGACCCCACTCCACACGGTGGTCTGCCAGGCCATTCCCGTGCTGCTCACCCCTGCGGGGACCCCATCTGTAGCGGTCTTTGACAGAGGAGAGGGGAGGGTGGGCTGAAGCTCCGGAGCCTTGCCCCAGCATAGTGTCTCATCTGGGAATCTCAAGTACAAGATTCATTGTCTGCGGAGCCCCGAGTACAGCCTTGCCGGCCGGCCCAGTCATCAGCTAGAAGCCAGGCCTAGGTCGGGGGTCAGGGCCTGGGGCTGGCTGGCAGCTACCCCGAGGCTGCAGCCCACATGGGCAGTGAGCCGCGGCAGTCGCGAGGCTGGCTGGAGGCTGGGCGGTGGGCCCTCTGGAGCACTCGGCTCCCACTGGGCACCGCGGTCCCCCACCTGGTCCCTCCTGCTTGGCCTTGCCTTTGGTCTCAGACTGCACCACCCTCCAGATAAAGCTGGGATGAAGGAGGGTGCAGGAGAGGGGAGGGTGAAAGAGAAAAGCACAGCGAGTCGCTGACTCCTGACCCTGCACCTGCTCCTGGCCGCCTGCAGAAATTGCTCTTTTAGGGAGAAAATCTGACCTTCTCTATTTGGTGACACTTGTCAGAATGCCATTGAATTTGACAATAAAACATTTATTGGTTTGATCAGAGAAAGTGGATCCCGAATTGGCCAATAGGATAGCTTGTGTCCTCGCAGGAGAGTCCAAGATTGTCCCATTTCTTGCTTGCCTTTGAGGACAATTAGAGTAATGCTATACCATGTCACCTGAGATGACCACGAATTCTTATTTGTAAAAGCAGAAAATTTATTTTATTTTGCTTGAAGTAATCCCATACAGCATCAGTATGAAGTAACACATTCAAAGTATCTTGATTTTTTTATGAATGAAATGTTTCCTATAGTAAGCTCTTGTCAACATTATTCATAAGAACTGTTATATATTATAATTGTACAAATTAGTGGCACAAGTTCCTAGGTGCTTTTTTATTTTCAGATTTACTGTTCACTAAAAACTGTCAGCCCGAGTTGAAAGGTGTCTGATGCAAGCCGTCTTCCCTTAACGTCAGCAGAGTTGCATGTGAAGTGGGTGGAATCATGTGGATGCTGTGATCCCCGATGCTGGGCTCTGCAGTGGAGATGGGACCTGCAGCGGGCAGGGAGGTGGCTGGCGGTCCCATGTGCGTGGGTGCCTGTGTGGGCCTGCAGCCCACTCCCCGGGCCTGGCTCTGGGACCCATGTGGGGCGGCCACTGGGTCCCTTGCTTGGGGGTCATGTGGAGCTTCGCAGGGAGGGGCATCTGCTGACTCGAGCCTGAGAGGAAGGGTGGAGGTGGGCAGGGGCTCTCTCAGCCCCCCCGGATGCCCCTTGCCTCGAGTTCTGCAGGCACTGAGCCGTAGTTCCTGGGCATCTGTGGCCCGGGTCCGCAAGGCCTGAGGCAGTGGGGCTGTGTGCCCTCTGTCTGCTCACAGGTAGCTCAGAATGTCACCATGTTTTCCTTAGGACCAGGGGGTGGCCTTCGCAGTCAGTCCTTGTGGCCTTACTTCCAGGCTCCCCTGTCTTTCCACGGAAAATGTCTGAATGTTCATTCTGGAGTGGATGAAGCCCTTACCGTTTCCCTGGAGCAGCCACTGAAGGACTCGGTCAGCCATCCTGCTCTTGGTGAATTTTGCCCTCACAGCATTCACAGTGGCACATGAGGCTTAAAAATCAGAAAGCCGACCACATGTGTGACAAGTGCACAGCGCTCTGTCAGTGGTGAATTCTGTGCAAGTGGCACAGCCCAGCTTCCAGCTGGAGCCTCTCCGCTCCTGGGTGTTGCTGCAGGCGAGTGGTTCTCTCTGGGGCCGTGGAGGGGCCAGTTTGACTTTGAAGAGCATGTTACGCTTGTCACTATCTGCTCCCGAGGCTTAGAGGGAGAGAGGATGAGAGAGCGGCTTCTTTAAGGGGTGTGGGACCCTCCGCGTGCTGACACGCCTGCACCCAGCGGGTGAGGGACCCCACACGTGCCTGACTGCCTTCGAGCATCTCTGAACTCTGGCCCCACGTTCCTGCTTTTCTCAAAATTTGGAGGTTTGCCTAATCTTGTGAGAGGGAAACCTCTGTTCCCTCCACTTATCCTTCAGCCCCTTGCTGCTTTTCTTCCACATCATTGGAATGTGCTGTCCTTCATCTTTGGTGCTGTCATGTGGGGTCCAGCGCCTGCTTCTGTCTGTGCCCAAGCGTGGCGCTGATGCCCTTGCCCCTTCCCAGCCGCCCCGTCTGCGCCCATGCCTCCTGTCTCCAGTGCCATCTCCTGGGGCTCATAGGTGCTTGCTGAGCAGTGACAAGAGGAAAAACATCCTGACAGCTGTATTTTTTCCAGACAAGTCATCGTTTAGGATGAATGGCTTTTCTATTCATTTTGAGAGTGCTTTATTATGGGCCAAGCTAGGGACACTAGATTTGGCCATTTGATTGTCAGGACAAATGTAGATTGGTGAGATGTGTGTCCAGCGTGGCCCTTTACCCACCTCTCACAAGGCATCATCTCCCATAACACTGGGTCTTTAGACCCAAGACAAACCACAAGCCTTTGAAAACAAGGCCACGTCTGAAATCTGACAGGTGCGTCTGCTTCTGAGAGGCACCCCCTTAGCACAGGGTCACATGATCAGGAAGTACTTAGATCAAAGGGTTCCAAGTGTCTCACTGAACACCTTCCCCTTCAAAGTGTGGCGCTCAGTGCACTGTGATGTCTTGTGCTCTATGTGACCAGTGCCCTTACGAGCTCCGATCTGCAGTGGTTCCAAGACATGACTGAGCCAGGCTGGTTTGTCTCAGTCATTGAAGTGACCGAGAGACACAGCTGAGGGTGCCTTTGAGAGGGGGTGCCCTGCAAAGCCAAGTGAGTCTTCAGTCTCATCGCTGCGAGCTGCTCCCCACCCCCCTGTGGTCAGGAAAGGAACATTCTCACTTTTCCCAGGAGCCCTGTCATTCAGGGGCTTGTGGCCCCTGCAGCTAGGAGAGCCCAGGCGGAGCATTGGGGGGCCGGGTCAGGCGGCCAGGGAGCCACTGGCCACACTCGCCTGCATCTCCTCATCCCGGGTCAGGGCTGGGGCTCTGGGGACTGGGGCAGCCCAGGCTGGCTCCCGTGGCTGGGCTCTGCATTGTCCTGCCTTTGCAGCCCTGTTGAAGGGTCCGTCCCAGCCTTGGACGCTCGCTGGTCACCTGTTCCCGAGGAGTGAAGAAATGGCGCACACCCACACGCTTGTTGGCGGGGTTTCCCTGCGTGGTTTCCCAGAGGAGACGCCGGCACTGGCACCTTGAGGGGAGCATATGTCGGCGGCCCCGGCAGGTGCAGCCATGCCCCTGACTTGCTGCTATGCTCCCCAGGTGTTGGCAGATGCTGTGGCCCGCTTGGTCCTCGATAAGTTTGGTGACCTGACAGACAACTTCTCCTCCCCGCATGCTCGTAGGAAAGTCCTCTCCGGGGTTGTCATGACAACAGGTAAGCCTCTGGTGCTGTTGGTCCGCCTCATTTCATCGCACGATGGGGGGACGCTGCCAGGGGGTGGTCGTCCTCACAGCGTCTGCCGGGTTCAGGAGCTGCACCATGTCGTTTCCCTGAATGTTCATCTTTTGAACCTGAGTGTGTCTCACTGGAGAAAGTGACTGTATTCACGAGCGGTTCCTGTAGTGTTACAGGAATAGTTTTGACCTGCTCTGGGGAGCTGCACTTAGTCCAAATGTGGCCCCACTGAGTGAATGACCTTGGGCAGGAAACCTGTGTTTCCTCATCTGCAAAATGGTGGCAGTGTTGAGTGTGCACCTCACAAGTCATTGTGGAAGGAGGTGAACACACTTAGCTCTGGCCTCACCCGTGCGTGTCAAGTGCAGCATTCGCCCAGCTGATGCATGTGGCTCTGTGGCCTGCGGTCTGTCGGCAGGTTTGTGAGACGGATCGCTCCGTGCCCACCACGCTGACCAGCACGCTGTGAATTACGGCCGCTTTCCCTTTCGTCCCCCTGGGGGCTGGTGTGCCATTGCTCCTAGCCTCTTCAGTGCTCCGATAGTGATTTCAGGGTTGTTACCAGGCCAGTTAGCCTACCATTACAGTGTGCTTCCTTCCTGTATCTAACGGGTAGTGTTGGAGAAAAGGAATCCTCAAATAGAGACCCTTTGCACTAAATCATGAGGAAGGCTAACATCCCAGAAGGTTCCAGAGCAAGTGCCTGAGTTTACCCAGGAAGAAGCAGGTGGTAGGATGGGTCTGAAGGTGAGCCGAGCAGTCTGTTGACATGTGAAGTCAGGCTGCTGGGAACACAGGTCAGACTACAGGAGCACAGACAGACACAAGTCACGGGATTGTGAGGGATGATTTCTCTTCTGTTTTTCAGGTACAGATGTTAAAGATGCCAAGGTGATAAGTGTTTCTACAGGAACAAAATGTATTAATGGCGAATACATGAGTGATCGTGGTCTTGCATTAAATGACTGCCATGCAGAAATAATATCTCGAAGATCCTTGCTTAGATTTCTTTATACACAACTTGAACTTTACTTAAAGTAAGTTTATTAAGTAAGTAAATAAAGGAAGCTCTTTTTAAAAAATATTCCTTCCTATCAGAATGTATTGCAAAACTTTTCACTGTGTCTGTAATCACTGAAAAACTCTTAAAATAGTAACTGTATTGGTAACCGTGGTTGGACCCCATCTTCCCATGGTGTTGAAGCTACAAAATGAAGTTGGCTAAGTTATAAAACACATACACATGTACATGTGTGTCTACACTTAGCACAGCTCTAGGTTTAAAGTCTGTGGGCAAGACCGTGTGCTCTTGTGCAACATGAATGTAAATAGAACCTACCTGGTGAAGATGTTCATTTGTACTCTAGGCACCATGCATAAAAATAGGTAGTTATACATCCAACTGCTTTCCTTCATAAAGCCATTTCTGGCGTTTGGTCTTCCTGCTCTGAGGCTATCGATGAGAAGAGGGAAAGGCTGCTTGCCTCTCAATGGCATGCTCACGATGGAGCGGCCACAACTATGTTCATTGTTGTGAGTGTATGAAATGACTGTTCTGGCACAAGCTCTCCCACACTCTGCAGAAAGCCCGGGCCTTTGAAAGCCATCGTAAGCTGTGGCACGTGCAAGCCATCACAGCTTGGAAGTTTATTTCTGCAACCTTTTTCCTTTCAGTAACAAAGATGATCAAAAAAGATCCATCTTTCAGAAATCCGAGCGAGGAGGGTTTAGGCTGAAGGAGAATGTCCAGTTCCATCTGTACATCAGCACCTCTCCCTGTGGAGATGCCAGAATCTTCTCCCCACACGAGCCGATTCTGGAAGGTATGAGACGGGTTCAACTGGAGAAAATGCGGGCTTCACAGTAACTGAGAATAGAAGGAACCCACATTAACACCCCATCTTTGTTTAAAATTTCAGCCTGAATGTGGGTCCGATGGGAGTATATAAAAGCAAAAGTCTTTTCTTTTCAATGAATAATTTAATTAGAAAATTTTAATGTATGAAAAACATTGATCCTAATAAGCTAAGTAATTAGGGTAAGGGTATTAGGCAAAATCATTTACAGTATTTGAATTTGGATAATATGTATGGAGGCATGTCCTCTTCTGTATTTCTGGTGAATTGTAGTTTAACTCATATAGTCGAAGCATTTGGCTAAAATCTCAGAAGCTGGTCCGACAAGGAAAGAGATGACCTTGCCCTGCGTGGTCTCTGCCCTTCTCTGCACTTGGGGCTCTGCCTTCGTGCGGTCCTTGTACTACGCATCTGCTTGCAAGCCGAGCATGGTTTATTCCAAAAAAAAGACACATACCAGTGTGGAGAACCGCCATATGTGAAGATATAAGGAAGAAAACGGGGTCCCCCCATTCATGCAGCCTACTAGGTGTTTCTGCTTCCTGTGGATGGATTTCTGTACCCCCATCATTTATTTTTGAAAATTAAAAAATATGGGGAAATTCAAATATCTATCCTAGGAGAGCAAAGTTTGGCATTTGTCGTATTTGCTTTGGCTCATTTTTAATGATTAAAGTAAATAATTTTTGTTAAATCGGAAGCACTTTCTTCCCTCAACCCCTGATTAGACCACTTCTGTGAATTTGGTTTATATCATGTCTGCCCAGTCCAGTTTCATATACTTAGTTTGCATGTATATCTTAAGTGGAATAAATGCCTGCTTATGGGGTGTGGGCTGCATTTTAAGTTTATAGGGAGCTATTAGAGGCGCTTTTCCATGAGGTAAGTAGATCAGGTCTTGGACCTTGTTTTTCTCTCTTAGAACCAGCAGACAGACATCCGAATCGAAAAGCCAGAGGGCAGCTGCGGACAAAGATAGAGTCTGGTGAGGGGACAATCCCTGTGCGGTCACATGCGAGCATTCAGACGTGGGACGGCGTGCTACAGGGGGAGCGGCTGCTCACCATGTCCTGCAGCGACAAGATGGCACGGTAAGGCCCCTGCCCACTCTGCCCACGGTCTGTCCTGCCCCTGCCCCAGGGTCCCAGCCTTCTTTGGAGGGCTGAGGTCCTGAGCAGGAGCCGCAGGGCCTGTCCACAGGCACCTTGGCTCCTCTCACAGGCTTCCCCACACAGCTGCTGGGGTGAACTTGTATGCAGATGGGACATTTTGAGACTGCTCCCAGAGAACACAGAGCTCCTCGCTGTAGTTGGCGGGGCTGTGATGGCCCCGTTCACACAGAGCGCACATTCAAGGGGAACAGGCTCGGACAGCCAGTGGGGGTGTGGGCTGTCATGGGCACTGTGTCTCAGCGCAGGGAGCCCCCACAGCCATCCAGGCTGGCAGTGGTTACGAGGAGCTGGGGCTCTGCACACACTCTGGCTCACATTTGCATGAGAAATGCCATTCTTTCTGAAGCCTTTGCCAGGTCCCATGTGCACATGCATCTTTCCAGTGGCTGGTGAGCGTCTCATGTTGACCATCTATTGTGGGTCTTATCAGGGAATGTAGAATACATAAGCTGAATTCATCATACTTTGTTCTCTGCAGTGGACCAGAGCTACACTGGGATGTGTGTACTTACTGTGTCTTTTCTGTCTACTTCCATATGCTTTGTGTGAAAAAATACACAGCGGTGTCATTTCGGGATGTTGGTATGTTGTTAACATACAGCAATGGAAGTATATTTTAAATCCCATTCTGTATCTTGTTTTATCCAGCCCAGGGTTTGAGAACTATCCCTGATGCTATAATAAACAGCCAGTTGATTATTTCTGACCTTTGCAAAGAGCCCATCGTATTCACAGGCCACATTACGTCCCTGTCCCTGGTGATAGAAGCTTGGGTCTCCTCTGATTCTCTTCTGCAGTACAGCCATGAATTTCCATGAACACAGCTCATTACAGACCTTTGCCATCCATGAGTCATACACACATATGACATCCCAGAGAAAAGCCAGGCACACCCTCAACAGCCACACTGGTCCAGTGGTGCGTGAGGTTGGTTTCCACCATGTCAAAACTGGTATTTCATGGTTTTCATTTCCGTGTCTCTTATCACTAGGAATGTTGAGGGTCTGTTCAGCTGCCCACCCCTCTGTGGATTCCTGTTAATACCCTTTTTCATATTGATTTGCAAAATTCCTTTTATAGTTTATATTGTAATCCCTAATGTTTTGAGGAGCTTCCATGTCTTCTCCAGGTCCAAATCAGTGTCTCAACTTTGTCCATGTCATCTTCTTTTGAATAGAAACCCCTAATTTTTTTGTGATCTTACCCATTAAGTTTTTACCATAGGATTTATACTTTTAAGATCTTATTTAAGACATTCCTCCTCAAATTAGGAGTGTATCTATACCTTTTTCTAAGATCTTTATTATTTTACTTTCACATTTAAGCCTTTAGTACATTTGTATTATATGTAATAATTCAGCTTTATTACTTTAACAGTGAGTCAGTTTTCCCAGTACCATTGATGGAATGACCCTCGTTTTCTTCATTGACCTGTGAATGCACCTCTGATTTATACTGTTACATACTGATGAGTCTGTTTCTAGACTTCTGATTCTCCGTTAGTCTATAATTAGTTGTAATTGCACAAAATTCATAGTTTTTATTATTCTGAATTTTAATATGTTTGAAGTTCTAATTGGGTAAGACCAGCATTCTTTGCTCTTCCTTTTCAAACTTGTTGCAGCTTTTTAATGAACCTTTATTCTTTGTACATATTTTTGAATCAGCTTATCAAGTGTCTCCAAATGTCTTGCTTAGATTTTATACAGAATTATGAAATTATGGATTGAAATGGAAAGAATCAACATTAAGTTAAACCAGTCCAACCATGAATATTGTATGTATGTCCATATTTAAATTTTTTCCTTTCTGTCATTTTACAGTTTTTCACAAGGATGTTGGGTAATTTTCAACAGATTAATTCCTAGAACTTTATATTTTCTGTTAGTGTGAGAATTGTCCTATTGTTTATTGTATACTCTGGATAATTATTGCTGGTTTAAGACAAACACCACTGATTTATTTTATTGTGGTAAAAACACGTGACACAAAATTTACCATATTAACCATTTTTTGAAGATTTTTCTTAAGAGCAGTTTTAGGTTTGCAGTGAAATTAAGAGGGAAATACAGAGATTCCCATATATTCTTCCTACCCCCACCGCATGCACAGCCTCCTGCATCAGCAACACCCACACCAGCGTGGGGCATTTATTACAGTTGGTGTACCTATGTTGACATATCATAATTACCCCAAATCCATAGTTTATAGGGTTCATACCTGGTGTTGTACATTCTGTGAGTTTGGACAAATAGTATAACAACATGTATCCACCTTTATAGCATCATAAAAAGCATTTTCCCTGCCCTAAAAATTCTTTCTGTTCTACCTATTCATTCCCCTTGCCATCCCTGGCAGCCCCTGACTTCCTTACTGTCCCCACTGCTCTGGCTTTTCCAGAATGTTACAGAGTTGGAATCCTGCAACATGTAGCTTTTTCAGGCTGGCTTCTTTTACTTTGTAATGTTCATTAAGGTTCCTCAATGTCTTTTCATGTCTGGATAACTCATTTCTTTGTAGGGCTGAATAATATTCTGTTGTCTGATGGATCACAGTTTGTCCACACACCTACTGAAGGACATCTTGGTTGCTTCCAAGTTTTAGCAGTTATGAATAAGGCTGGTATAAATACCTGTGTGCAGATTTTGTGTGAACATAACTATTTAGCTCCTTTGGGTAGATATAATGAAGTGTGATTGCTGGACCATATGGTAAGAGTATATTTAATTTTGTAAGAAACCTCAAAACAATATGTAGAGAACTAAAATTCAGCAACAATGGGCAGATATGGACAAAGGACTTAAATAGACTCATTTCCAAAGAAGACATACAAACGGCCAGTGAAAAGATGCTCAACAGCACTAACTGTCAGGGAAATGCAAATCAAAACCACAGTAAGATGCCACCTCACACCCATAAGGTCGGCTACTATAAAAAAATAATAATAATAAGTGTTGAGAGGATGTGGTAGAATTGGAACCCTTGTGCACTGCTGGTTGGAATGTAAAATGGTGCAGCTGGTGTGGAAAATCATATGGAGGTTCTTCAGAAGAATGACCTTGTAATCCAGTAATTCTACTACTGAGTGTGTACCCCAAAGAACTGGAAACAGGATCTCAGAGATATTTGTACACCCATGTTCATAGAAGCATTATTGACAGTAGCTAAAACTTGATGAGGTGTCTGTTAAGATCTTTGACCCATTTTTTTAATTGAGTGTTTGTTTTCTTATTGTTGAGTTTTAAGAGTTCTTTGCATTTTGTGGATAACAGTCCTTCATCATGTTTCTTTGCAAAATTTTCTCCCAGTCTGTGACTTGTCTTTTCATTTTTTGGATATTGTTTTTCGCCAAGAAGAAGTTTTAATTTTATGCAGCCTAGCTTATCAGTTATTTCTTTCATGGATTGTGCCTTTGGTGGTGTATCCAAAAAGTCGTCACCATATCCAACGTCATCTAGACTTTCTCTTATGTTATTTTCTAGGAGCTTTATAGTTTTGCATTTTACATTTAGGTCTGTGATCCATTTTGAGTTAATTTCTGTGAGGTGTAAGGTCTTTGTCTAGATTGGTTTTTTGCATGTCGACAGCCAGCTGTTCCAGCACCATTTGTTGAAGGGACTGTCTTTGCTCTATTGAATTACTATTGCTCCTTTGTCAAAGATCAGAACTGTATTTGTTAGATCTACTTCTGGGCTCTATCCAGTTTCATTCTTCTTTTTGTCTGTTGTTTTGCCAATACCACGCTCTCTTGATTTGGGTTCTGAATTCCACTGTGTGTGTGTTTTGGAGGCTGGGATGGGGGCCCATCCCCCACACATCCAACAAGCTATTCTCAGATACCAGCTGGGTGTCCTATAATCCGGCTCAATTCTGACACCACCTACCTAGAGTAAATATCAGATCCCACAGATAAGGGCTCAGTCCCACAAAACTGCCCTCCCCCCCACTTCAGATGCCAGTCACAAACAGGTTGCCATCTGTGCTTTTGACCAACCAACTATAGTTCGGAAGTTTCCAGGACCTCCTCTGGGTTTGATTAATTTGCTACAGTGGCTTACAGAGCACAGAGAAACATTTTGCTCCCTGGATCAGTGGTTTATGATACAAGGATGTAACTCGGGAGTGTCCAGCGGGGAGAGACACACAGGTTGGGGCGTTGGGCAGGCACAACCATGTGTGCCACTCTCGCCAGCACGTGGCTGACTCAGAAGCTCTCCAAACCCTGTCCTTTTGAGTTTTTATGGAGGTTTCATTACACAGGTGTGATTGATTAAATCACTGGCCATTGGCAAAGGATTTACCCTCCAGCCCCTTCCCCTTCCCAGAGATCGGGGGGGGGGGGAGACTGAAAATTCTGTCCCTCTAGCTACACGGTTGGTCCCACAGGCAGCTGCCCCACCCTTAGGTGCTCTCCAAAACCCATTGATTGCACAACAAAAGACACCTTCCTGGCGCTCATGACTTAGGAAATTCCTAGGGTTTTAGCTGTGAGCCAGGAACCATGGACAAAGACCAAGTATATGTAAGAAATGTATTTTGGTCATTCAGATGACCAAAGTATATTTCTTATAAATCCCAACATCACAATCATTATAGCTTTGTAGGAAGTCGAAGTCAAGTAGTGTCAATCCTTCAACTCTGTTCTCCTTCAGTACTGTGTTGGCTATTCTGGGTCTTTACCTCATGTGGGTTCCTGGACTCAATTCCAGTGTGTGTGCATGTGGGGTGGGGGGTGTGCTCCCTCCCCAAGTACCCTGCCAGGCAATTCTCAGACACCAGCAGGGTGTCCGAGGACATGACTCAATTCTTGCTCTCTGCTCGGAGAGCACCAGATCCCCAGTCAAGGGCTCCATCCTACAGGACTTTCCTCTACTCCCCACCTCCAAATGCCAGTGGCAAGCCCCAGGCTGCTGACCCACCAGCTACAGATGGGAGGTTCCAAGTGTTCTTGGGCAGTCTAATCCAGGGAGGTCTCCCTGCGCACTGGGTGAGACCTCAGCCTGGGAGAGAGCTCTTGACTCCGACTGAGAAAGAATTCACGAACAGGTTGGATGAGTGTAGGTAAGGAAAGAACTCATTAAAGCGAGAGTAGCAGCAAATGGCAGCAACCGTGGAGGCAGCAGAGAGCAGGGAAGAGCGGAGGGAGGAGAGGGAAGCTCATTGGACTCCTGCTCAGCACAGGGCAGACCCTCTGCCAACCCCTAGACCTAGGTTCACCTGACGTCGAGTGCCCGCTTGAATCTGCACAGCATTGGAACTAAGCCCCCACCACCCAGGATGTGGGAGAGCTGCAGAGCACAGGGTGGAGTGAGGTTCTGTTCTGAGAACTCCCCAAAGCAAAGAGATTTCCCAGCAGGCCGCTAAAGAGCATCATCATAGAGCTGCAATTCCGTCTGGGTCACCCAGGTGACAGGAACTTGCAAGCCCAAATCAGAGATCTCAGTAGCCCTTCCCTACTTGTTTGAAGTAGGACAGGAAGAGAGAAGATTGTGCTTAAGTCTAGAAAACTGAGTGAAATAGCAAAGTGGCAGAGACACCTCTGGAGGTGGAGGTCGATGAGTTCTTGTCTTATCGTGAAAAAGAGTAGAGACAAAGTGCAATGGGCTTGTGCAACAAGAAAGTCAGGTAAACTCAGACGGGAGTGTGGCCACCTCAGAGAGGAGGTGCAATTAAAGGTTTAGGATTTGGGTTTTTGAGGATTCAAGAATGGGGTAAAGGGCCAGGGGAGTGTAAGCTGTGGTCTCATGATGTCTTGTCTCCAGTGAGAGACAGTATGTTACCATCCAGTCTGTCCTCTAGATTTTCTGTAAGATAAACTTGACACAAGGAATCTATTAGTCCTGTTCTCCAAGACAGTGGTAGCCTTCAAGTAGGGGGGACATATCATTTAGGACTGCTTGCCCTGCCTTAAGATAGGGTTAGTTATTGGCTGATTACCATAAAGTACGTTAGGAATCTTACGTCTTAACTCCCTGGTTTTTAAAATGGAAGCTTAGCCTTGAGATTGAGTCCCTCTGTTCTTACTATACTATTTGTATCTCAGCATTTTTCATCATTTTCTGGAAGAGTTAGTCATGATGCTTGGCTCATGTCCCTGCCATACCTCACAGCAACCTCTCCCTTAGGTTCAATGAATTTGCTAGAACAGCTCATAGAATTCAGGAAAACACTTATGTTTACCAGTTTTAAAGAATACCTTAAAGGATACAGGTTTTAACAGCCAGATGAAGAGATACACTGGGCAAGGCCCCAAACAAAGGAGTTTTGTCCTCGTGGAGCTTGGGGCCTGGCTCGGTGGCACGTGGAAGCTTCCTGGTTCCCCAAGTATAGAAGCCTCTCCAGCAGAGCAGCAGGACACAAGGCAGAGACACACTCTTCCCATGGGTGTTTGTGAGGGCTTCATTGCCGTCAGGGCTGACTGAATCGTGGGCGATTCAATCCCAGCCCCTCTGCCCTTCCCCTCCCGGGGTTTGGGGGCTGGGGGCTGAGAGCTCCCACCCTCTGATCACAGGGTTGGTCCCCCTGGCAACCTGCCCTGCCCCTGGGTGGGTCCAAAAGTCTGTCCTTCACATAACAAGACACCCATTTCAGCTCTATGGCTCTGAAGTATTTTCAGGACCTGTGGATAAAGAACAAATATATCTGAGAAATATATATTTGGTCATCTGAATGACCAAATATATATTTCTCATAACTCCTTATATCACAAGCAGTGGGGACATATCATTTAGGACTGCTTGCCCTGCCTTAAGATAGGGTTAGTTATTGGCTGATTACCATAAAGTATGTTAGGAATCTTACGTCCTAACTCCCTGGTTTTTAAAATGGAAGCTTAGCCTTGAGATGGAGTCTCACCCCTACTCTCCTGAGACCACTGCCCAGACTTGCTTATAATAAATATAAACCGTAGAATCAATTTGTCGGTATCTGCAAGGTGCCTTGCTGGGGTTTCAATTGGGACTGCATTGCATCCGTAGATGGAGTTGGGAAGAGCTGACATCTCGATTCTTCTATCCATGAACATGGCATATCTCCTCCTTTACTTAGTTCTTTGATTCTTTCATCAGTGTGTTGTAGTTTTCCTCATATAGATCTTAGGTTAGATATATACCTAATTGTTTTATTTTTGGAGGTATTAATGTAAATGGTACTGTATTTTTAATTTCAGATCCACTTGTTCACTTTTGGTCAAAACTGATTTTTGAACAAGGTGCAGTTTCAGTTCACTGAAAAAAGAATAGTCCCCAACAAATTGTGCTGGGCAGTTGGATGTCCCTGTGTAAAAACAAACAAATGAACTTCATATTCTGCACAATATATAAAAATGAACTCAAAATGGGTGATAGACCTAAATATGTAAAAGTTCTAGAAGAAAACAGGAGAAAATCCTGGCAATTGGGATACGTAGTTTCTTAGATATAATACCAAAACACTCTCCATAAAAGGAAAAATGGATAAATTGGATTTCATCACATTAAAAAACGCTTCTCCTTGAAAGACACTGTTGAAAGAATGAGATAAAGTCACTGACTTGGAGAAAATATTTGCAAATCATGTATCTGATAAAGGACTGACATCCACAGTATAAAGACGCTCAAAACTCAACAACAGGGAAAAGTAATTTTTAAATTGGGCCAAGTATTTGAATGGACTCTTTGCCAAAAGAGAAATCAAATCAGCACAAGAAAAGAGGCTCGTTTTCATTAGGAATTTGCAAATGAGATGCAAAGGCTCCCCCAGTAGGATGTGAAATTAAGAGGACCAGTCACACCAGGTGTTCACAGGCCACAGCTGCTGTTGGGACCCCTCGTGGGGCCACCTTGGGAGGGGATGAGGCTGGCGTCCAGCAGAGGCAGCTCCTGGGTCTGCCCTGGAGAAAGCCCCACAGGAAGGCTGGCAGGTGACCCCGAGCACAGAGCAGAGCTGGCAGTCAGTCGTGGGCCAGGGCCCTTACAGATGCAGTTCACTCTGCTCCACATGCTCGCCACACTGACCCACTGGGCCTCACCTTCTGCCCGCTTCACGAGGGTCAGGGGCCCCTGGACCCAGGCCCGAGCTACAGGTGTACGAACATGGGCTGCAGAGGCGGAGCTTGTGGCCTGCTAGGTGAAGGGGGTATAGGAGGGGCTCTAGGGACAGCGGTGGGCCTCACCCCGCACTCCCATAGGCCTGGCCAGAGTCCTCCAGCTCCCCACGCCCAAGCCTCTGTGTCCCTAAAATTGCCCCCATGTCCCGTCCCCACTTCCAGCCTGCACTGTGTGGAGGCAGTCCCCCACGGCCTTCCGCCTGCAGTCCCATGGTCACTTCCTCAGACACAGGCCCGGTCCATGCGCCCCCGCAGCAACGTTATGTGAGCCGGTGTGCTGCCTTGGCCGAAGCCTTGAGCAGCACCCCTACTCTCCTGAGACCACTGCCCAGACTTGCCATGTCCCTCCTGGTCTGGGCCAGGCTGGCCACCCTCCACCTCACGAGGCCCTGATCTCAGGCTGAATGTCAGGGTCGCCCTCCAACCGTCCCTGAGATCACCCCCCTCTTGCCCTCCTCAGGTGGCCTTCACCCCCACTGCTCGCTCTGGGGGCGCATGGCCGCTCCCCACACTCTGCACAGGCTGCTCAGCCACCCCTGCTGTCTGCAGGGCTCAGAAAGAGAGCAGAGGCAGCCCATGAGACTGCGTGCACTGAACTTGAAACCCAACCCCAGAAGGTCTGTGACCAGAGTGGCTCATGCCATACTTAATGTCTGCTGAGCCCACGTGCTGTTCCCACCCACTCCCAGTGTGGTTGGTGGGCACCGCTGTGGCCCCCAATGGGAGGGGCAGTGTGGCAGCAGGGTGCTCAGCCTCCACACCCAGGCTGGCCCAGGTCCTGGGGCACCAGGCACCAGGCAATTTGCACCTGCACGTCAAACTGGGCTGGATTCAGTGTTGCCACCAAGAACTGGGAGCAACCCAGTTCACTGTTTTCAAGGACTCCTCTAGAGCTGTCATTTTTGTTAGAAGTAAAATGCTTGTTTTCCCTTTGATTTTTCTCATGAGAAACGTGACTGCATTGACCCCATTTCAGGACCAGTCTTTGGTAAATGTGTCCTCTTGGAAGTATAATGGCAAGAGACCGTTTTAAAGCTCAGGTGATTTTGAAGTAGATTTTTCTCCTTAAAATGCTGAACTACTAAGCTGACTGTTTCTCACTGCATCCTTTAGTTGGTGGGCCGCTGTACAGGACTCAGTCTGTAGCCAGCAGTGTGGCATGTGCCAGGCTGGCGCTTGGTCTGAGCCCCCTCCAATGAAGGCTGTTCCTCTGCCTGCAGGTGGAATGTGGTGGGCGTCCAGGGCTCGCTGCTCAGCATCTTTGTGGAGCCCATCTACTTCTCCAGCATCATCCTGGGCAGCCTCTATCACGGGGATCATCTGTCCAGGGCCATGTACCAGCGGATCTCAAACATAGACGACCTGCCCCCTCTCTACACCCTCAACAAACCTCTGCTCAGTGGCAAGTATCCCAGTGTGGCCAGTCTCGAGGCTAAAATGCACAGGGAGGCTGTTCTGTGGCCTCAGGGAAGTCTGGGCCGTTCTGAAAGGATGGGGCTGCATGGGGGTCCATAGAGAGATTTGAGTGGGCCCGTCACGGGATTCACCTCTTATGGGAGAAAACATTCCCCTCACTGAGCAATCATGGCCCAACCTGGCACCTCCCTGCTCCTCTCCGGCTGATGTGTGTCGGTCAGGTCCTGTCTCAGCAGCAGGCTGGCCGAAGCTGTGGCAATCACGTGGGCCTCGCCTGTCTGAGGCTGAGCTGGCCAGGCACCCAGGACGGGCCCTCGGTAATGGGCTGCACCCCTCACATCCCGGCCCACTCTCGGGATGCTGGTGGTAAAATGGAGATGCACCCAGGATGAGGAGGTGACTCTGGGGTCCCTGCACCTTCCCTGACGCCCTTCGTCACTAGTCTGTTTGCTGTTTTTCTTTAGAATTTCAGTGGCTAAACAGTTAAAGTGAACAACAGCGTTTGAGTTCGAGGGTCCTAGTTTTCCTAGCTTCCCCTGTCACCAGCAGGACATGGTGAAGGTATTTTTATCCTTTTCAAAATAACATTTACTTACTTTTTTTAAGCTCAGAACTAAAATCATAATCCTAAACTAAAGCGTGTTCTTTGGTGTGTGCACTCTGCCGTGCTTTGCAGAGCTGGGCTAATAGCACGTCTTTAACTGGAGAAGAGGCACGTGGAATTTTATTTGAAAGCATGTCTCTTAGAGCACATAAACTATGTGAGGAACGGAGAAAAACAAGTTGTTTCAGATCAAATTTTATAGCGCCCTAACATTAACCATTATTAAGGAAAAAAAGATTCTGATAAAGTTTGATGGAGGATCATTTGAAATTGTACCATCGGCAGCCATCACCTTCCATCAGAGCGGGTGCCGTGCTGTCGGCATTCCTCACAAGCCAGAAAGCGACTTTCCCTGCTCGGTCTCTGCTTTGTGCTGAGGAGCACGCGTTGTTTCACCTCACTGACCCTGTCTGTCTTCTGTATTCACGACACTTGTCTGTGAAATACGGGGCATGTGGGAAGTGTTCAGAAGTAGCTGTTAGTGCCTTGCTGAATAGTCTTGTCTGAGCAACATGGCTTCTGTAACTAAAATCGGAAAAGGTGGTCATTTTCTAAATGAAATTGTAAGATACGGAAATAGAGTTAATTCATTAAAGTCAGAGATTGTAAATTTGTCAGTGCATTATGGAGATTTGTTAAAAATATGATGTGACAAATACAGGAATCTACCCTTCATTCTTGTCTGGCCCCAGAGCCAGAGATGCAGGCATTGTGGTCTTGGCAGAGTACCTGCCGTGGGCACGCTGAGCTGCCTGGGAGGCCAGGCCCTGCTGTGGCTCTAGCCCACTACTGGCTTCTGTGCCTTAGTTTCTTTGCCTAGTGACTGGAATGGACTGGGTGCCCTGCATGACCCTCTGGGTGAGTGTGTTAAAATTCTATGAAATATGAGGACAGCTCTCCTGTTGCAGGGAGCGGAATACCCCCAAAGACTGAGCCAGTGGACAGTGTCACTCTGGCATCGATGTCCATTTTGAAACACCAACTATTGAACTATTTTACTTTGGATAAATGCCTCGTTTTGGAAGCATTGGGGTTATGTCATTGTTTTCCTTGAATGGAGTTCGATGGGTGCAGCAAGTAGCTTTGGGGAAGACACCTGCAGACTGGGCACCCCATCCATCTGCAGTGGGGGACAGCGCAGCAGGACAAGGAGAGCCAGGGGCCGCATGGGAGGGAGGCGGGCATGCCTCTCCCTCCCTCGGTGCGCCAGCATGAGACGGGCTGTGTGAAGAGCTGTGACTGAGCAGGAGCAATGCGGGCGTCATCACAGATGAAGGGACCGGGCAGGAGAGGCCCTGAGGGCCCAATGCTGCAGGAGATCTGCGAGGCCGCACTCCTGCAAGATGGGCCCTAAGCAAAGCCTTCAAAACTGCCTCTCAGCGGCTCCATGTCACAAGTGGCCCAGACAGGGGAAAAGGCAGGACATCTTGTCTCCTTTGGTCCTCGAGCGTGTGCATGTTTATGACCATTTGTGCTGCGTTTGCCCGACATCCTGCACCTGACATCTCAGCACAGGTCATTCCCATGTTGCCAGGGGAGTGACGTAGGATGGCGCCCAGGGTCCCATGTGTCCTACGGGAGGAGCAGAGGGACACACAGCAGAGCAGAGACGGCCTCCAGCACTGAGACCAGACCCTGAGCCCGAGCTTGTCCAGCAGGTACATGTGGGGGGCCCAGTGATGGGCCAAGGTCAAAGCAACATGAATTTCATTTTCACTTCAGCACAAATGTGTGTTTAGCTTTATGAGTTTCTTGGTGGTGAGTCGCAGCACACTGGCCTTTGCTGTGAACACGCATGTGGCACCTCAGCCAGTGGTGTGGAAGGACAGCCTCCTGAGCCCCGTCCTTGATCTGCTTCAGGCCCGGGACCTGCAAGTCTCAGGACACCTCCGGCTCCTGACCCATGTCCCTCGGAGCCCTGTCATTTCCTGCAGGCCTGATTGCTGTCCTGGCACCGAGGAAGCCCAAGAAGAGACTCGTGTCCCTACTCTCCCAGTGCCACGGCTCCAGGTGCTGTGGAGACAGACAGGCTGCCCTGGGGTCACTGGGGAGACCCCACAGCGCTGGTTTCACCACCAGTGTCATGGCAAAGCAACAAACGCAGTGGCGTGGGGGGAGCGAGCCCCGAGTCCAGGCTGAGGTTGTGGTCTCTGGAAGGTGGGGCAGCAGTCCAAAGGGCACGGCAGGGCCAGGCGTGCGGCAGAGAGCGGTGGGAGTGCTGTGTAGTGTGGGTGAAGTGGCTAACTGGCACCTAGATAGCAGAGCCTTACGGGACAGACTGTAAATGCGATGCGTTTCCAGGCAGCAGCATCCGGGACGCAGGGAGAGAGGACGTGGTGACACTGCCATTCCCTGTGTCCGCTGTCTGGAGGGGTGACCTGCCTCAGATCGTGCCACAGCACTCCGCCGAGCAGCGGGCGAGACTGACCCAGGGCGCAGGTGCATCCTGACTCCCCGTATGCGTGTTTCTGTCCATCACACTAACTGTTTTTCCTCCCTTTTTGCTGGACTGATGAAATTGTCTTTTTCTCTTTTTTGCACTGATGGCTTGGACTTTCTAGATCTTACTTCTGTTTTAACCAATGATTACCCTTAATTTTTAAACAAATGTATTTGAACCACTTAAAAAAAATCTCAGCATCAAGAATTAACCCATATCTATAAAGCTCCCGACACAAGAAGCTAAAACCACAGGCTTGTTTTCCCCCGACACTGCCCACCTCCCGGTCTGGACAGACCACCCTGAGTTTTAGAAACTTTTCCAGGAAGCCCCTCCTGGTAAGTCCCACATCCTCAGTGGGGGACGGAGCATGGTTCTTGGTGGGCTGGGTTTTTGCTGGTGGAGGGAAACTGCCTGGGTGAGTGCTATGCGCTTCAAGTTGGGTGGCGGGCGTGGACACCTGCAGACATCAGCCCTGGGTCCCCGCAGGACCCCAGGCCTCCTGCTGTGCCCTGCGCTGCCTCAGGCCACCGCCATCGCCTTTCCTTTCTAGGGACCCCCTTTCTGTTTTCTCTCTGGTAGCATTAAATTCATCTCTTCTCTTAAAATTCAGAAATGTCAACAGATTAAGCCCAGATCTGTGACTAGTTCTTCTTTTCTGCTTACTGGATGCTTTGGTTGGATAATTGAGTCTTCAGGTGAGGGAGGTTTTCCTCAGTTTTTATCTTAATAGTTGTGTTTCCTCCATCCACAAAAGTTCTGAGCATCTTGAATGGCAAAATACCATTGCCTGTGTAGTCAGTGACACCTTTGAGGGCTTTGCAGAGGTTACAATTGCTGTACTTGATTGAGTTCAGTCTTCACACATAGCCTGGACATATGCTCCTTCCAGCCACCGGACAGGGTTCTGCTGTGGTGCCTGGGTGCCCCACCCTGTGAGTGCGTGCTGGGCACCCCTGCCCCAACCGCGGACCAAGCCACAGACACCTCAGGGCTCATGGAAGGTCACTGTGCTGCTCCATAGCACCCACAGAGCTTGGACCTGCTCTGATGTGCCTCCTACAGGGACGCGAGCACTGTGTCTCTGTCCTGGGGTCTGCTGCCCACAGCGTGACAGTCCGAGCCCACTCCCTGCCTGGTGATTCCCCACCTCCTGCCTCCAAAGTCAGGCTTTCCTTCCCTGATCTTTCAGGCGTGGTGGTGGTGGGGATGGCTGGACTGAACACAGCTGTCTCTCATTGTCTTCAGGGCTGCCTGGTTGGGTGAGGGACCGGCTCATTCCCCACCCCTGTGTGTGCGGCCCCACCAGGTTGCAGCACCTTCTGGACCAGAGTGCGGACCCCGAGGACTCCTGGGAGGAGGAAGTCTCACTGTCCAGAGGTTCTCTGGGCCAGTAGGCGAGAGGTGGCCAGCCAGCGAGGCAGCTGCCCTGCCCTCAGGGATGGGCGTCGGTGCCCCTTGGTCTCGTCTGCTCCTCTAATCAGCTTGGCCGCGCTTCACTGTAAAAATCAGAATGAAAAGTCTCAGGCTCTGCTCCTGACATAAGTGACAGGCTGTGTCTCAGCATTTCAGACATAGGGGTCCACGGCCACGGAGGTTCTTCAAGGCCCAGGCCCCATGGCCTGTGTCACCATCACTACTGGGTGCCGTGCCGGCCCCTCCCTGGCCCTCTAACCCCTGCCCAGGTCTTTGTTCACTGGCAGAATAAAGGCCGCTTTCAGCCAAGACTGTGAACTGCACGTCTTCCTGGCTGATCCATGAATGCTGCAGCTTGTGTAGCAGGAGCCCGCAGTGGCTGTGTCTGGTGCTGACCAGTGTGTATAGAACTCATTTCTGAGCGCCCATCAATGTATCAGGAACCGCAGGGAATGTCCTTCATAGGGAGGTAGGGAAAAACGGCAGTGCCATCCAAGCTTCCAGGTCTCTGCTCGACTCTCTGTGAAGCCACCTTGCAGTCTCTCCTTTTCTGCTCTGAAAGTCTGGCTCTGGCGCACTCCCTCTACAGCAGCACAGGGACTCTCGCCACCCGCAGACCCTGCTTCTATTGGCTTCCGCCCCGTGGCCCACAGTTAATTCATTGCCCTACTTCGCTGCAACCCCAGAAAGAGAGCTCCTTCCTGACGTCAGCCCCACGGTGGTGCCACCCCGGGCACTCGTAGAAGTGTGCTCTTGTGGCCATTTGGGGCTTTCTGCCCCAGAAAAAACAGATTGTTACTACTGGAGCCTCAGGCTGGCAGTTTCTTTGTTGCCTTATTCTCTCCATTTTTGCTACAGATGGCACTTTATTTAGCTTAAAGCATAAAACATATTTGTACTGTTAAACTCTTTTTCAGTTAGTTAATTGACTGTTTATAATTTTAATGCAAAGTGTTGTAACTCTCAGGTTTAAGTATCATTCAGCAGTGACCCTTTATTTTGACCTGACTGTACAGAAGTCATGGAATTGCATTGTCCATTTATTTCATGAAAGATTCAATTCCATGGTTAGAGTCCCCACCACCAATTGTGTCTAAATAGATTCCCCCCTCCAAAACCCATCCCGACTCTGCTTGAATAAGCTCAGTGACAGCTTGGTGACCTGAAGGAGCTTACTGCATGCCAGGCAGGTGCTGGAGGTCAAGCAATGTGCCCATAACCACCGCCAAAGGCCAAATACCCCGGCAGGTCCGTGCTGGTGGTGGCCTCAGAGCATGAGGCAGGAGGCCTGGCGGCAGGAGTCAGGTGGGAGAGCGGTGCAGGCAGGCTCTCTGTGACCAGCGGTGCCTTGGTCCCCACGGACTTGTGACAACCCAGGGCAAGCCAGCCGCACCCTCTGTGGGCATCTCCCCTATG
This sequence comes from Manis pentadactyla, assembly GCF_030020395.1. Taxonomy (NCBI): domain Eukaryota; kingdom Metazoa; phylum Chordata; class Mammalia; order Pholidota; family Manidae; genus Manis; species Manis pentadactyla. Next base: position 196,450,155 of record NC_080019.1, read on the forward strand.
GTGAGGCTGCCACTGTGTGGCTGGGGCCCTGACCGCCCCTGACCATTGAGGACTAGCTGGACCTCTGGACTCTACCTCCAGGCTCTCCCTGGAATTGGACACACATCCAAGAAGTGGGCAGAAGAAACCACAACAGCTACCAGTGTTAATGAACTGAGACTTCTGTTCACAAACGTGAATGAATAGCCATTATCAAACTTTTGAGGAAAATAAACAGCACAAAAGAAGATTATCTATATGAGAAAATGGAACCAAGAGAAATTAAATATAATTCAAAGACTAGAAGAGAATTTAAATAATAAACCTCATTAATACATGTATTTAATAAGTATGGAAATCAGATATTCATTTGAAGGTTTAGAAAATATTTAATTAACAAATATATTTGAGTGTGTTGCAGATGCTGTTCTGGGTGTTGGGAGCTTATGTTCTCGTGAGGGGAGAAGGGAATGTAAGTCGAACCCATCTCAGATGACCTGGAGTGAATGGAACGGGGAGATACGGAAAGTTAATCCCAAAGGCCCAACATCTAGTAGCATTTCAGAAACAGAAAATAGAGCAGAGAAAAAAACAGAAGAAAATTTCTGTTCTGAAGCAAACCGTGAGTATCGAAATGGAAAGGATGCCCTGGGTACTGAAAAACCCTTCCTGGAACGTCCTTAAACATTTCAGAGCACTGAAGGTGAAGAGAAGATACTAGAGGCTTCTAAATGAACTACAGTATCAGCTTTGTGTAACACTTGGCAGGGATGCTGGAAGCCAGAGCTGAGTGATGAAATGAACCTTCCAATTCTGAGGAAAGAATATTATTAGTAGTAGAATTTCCTATCCAACCAAGTATTATTAACCAAGCATTAGGACAAACTGACAATTTTCAGATACCCAAGGACTCAGAGAATTTTTGGCCAATGTATATTTCTGGAAAAAAAATACAAGGAACACCTAGTGAAATGAAAAAGACATCTAAGAAAGACAAACATGGGATCTGAGAAAGAATACTTTGCAAATGCAAGAATACTATGAAGAGAATAACTTGGCTGTAAGCCTAGAAAGTAACAGTCCCCAGTTAGAGCCACATCAGAGGCTCTGAAAGGGATGTTCTTCAGAAGAAGGTGAATGTATTTCCACAAATAGCCTGAGAAGCTGAATGGTCTTTATGACAGGGTGAAAGTAAATGCTGCTTTTGTGAACAACAGTAGAGCAAAACGGAAATTCCAGGAAACCCAAAAACTATTCAGGAAAGGAACGGTGCAGGTATAAAGCAGACCAAACGGAGGTGGTGTGATGGTCTGCTCCACATGAGCTGGCCTGGCCACGGGTACCCAAATCAAGCATGATTCTGGGCATCTCCAGACGACGTTAGTGTTGTAACTGGAGGCTGGGGTAGAGCTGATGGCCCTCTCCAGTATCGGTGGGCATCCTTCAACCCTCCGAGGGCCTGAGCAGAGCAGAGGTGGAGCCGTGAAGAGTCTCCTGCTCTTTCCTGCCTCACTGACTAGCAGGGACATCCCGTCTCACCTCTCCCCCTGTGGGCTGGGGTTCCCATGGCTGGCTGCACCCTGGCTAAGCAGGTAAGATGTTGAGCAGAGGGTGGGGGATGGGACAGAGGATCCCTCTAAAGGTGATGCTTGGAGCGGGCTCCTCATGCAGCCCAGCCTTGATGACAGCACCGTGTTTTTCTCTCGAGGCCATCACACCTCTCAGCTCTGTGGCCATCCTGCGGCCACTGTCTTGAGTGATTGAATCCAAACTCATGAAGTGTACAGGTTACTTCTGTTCTATTCCTGACTGCAGGGCACTAAAACCGAAAATTATCCAGAAGGGGATAAAGTGAAAAGCAAAACACCTCAGCCACATGGAAGTTAAACTCTCCAGTAATTCTCAGAGAAGAAACCAGAACTTAAACTGGGTTCTTAGGATCCACATGTCAGAAATGATGACATGGAGCCACAGTCACACATGACAGAGTCACGGCCTTGAATGAATGAATGAGAATGAATGAATTAAACATTTGGGCCAGAAGTGGGATGGGAAACTACAGGAGAGCTAAGTAGGAAATAGAGGAAGAAGAAAAAAATACAAGACAGAAAGATAGTGGGAAGGAGGCAGGGAGGCAATGAGCAATCCAGAAGACTGGAGGTTAAAATCCATGGATGCAGCTACGAAGTGTTGATTTGAAAGAACAGTAAGAGATTCATTGCTGTGAATGATACACTGTGTCACCATTGGGTATGATGTTAGTAACTGCAGGTTTTTTCATAAATGCCTTTATCAGTTTGAGGGACTTCCTTTTTAGTCCTAGTAGGCTGAGGGTTTTTAGTCGAGTGAATTTTGAACATTGTCATGTGTTCTCTATTGAGATGATCATTTGTTTCTTTCTTTAGTTTGTTGATATGGCAACACTGATTTTTTTCCACTTTTTTTTATTAAGGTATCATTGATAAAGAATGTTATAAAGGTTTCACATGAGCAACATTGTGGTTATTACATTCACCCATATTATCAAGTTCCCCCCCCACGTACCCCATTACAGTCACTGTCCATCAGCATAGTAAGATGCTATAGAGTCACTAGTCTTCTCTGTGCTGTACTGCCTCCTCGTGACCCCCCTATATTATGTGTGCTGATCATAATGCTCCTTCATGCCCTTCTCTGCCCCTCCCCTTTGGTAACCACTAGTCCCTTCTTGGAGTCTGTGAGTCTGCTGCTGTTTTGTTCCTTCAGTTTTGCTTTGTTCTTATGCTCCACAAATAAGTAAAATCATTTGGTACTTGTCTTTCTCTGCCTGGCTTCTTTCACTGAGCGTAATACTCTCTAGCTCTACCCATGTTGTTGCAAATGGTAGGATTTGTTTTCTTCTTATGCTGAATAGTATTCCATTGTGTATATGTACCACATCTTCTTTATCCATTCATCTACTGATGGACACTTAGGTTCCTTCTGTATCTTGGCTATTGTAAATAGTGCTGCAATAAACATAGGGGTGCATATGTCTTTTTGAATCTGGGATCTTGTTTTCTTCAGGTAAATTTCTAGAAGTGGAATTCCCAGGTCAAATGGTATTTCTATTTTTAGTTTTTTGAGGACACTCCATATTGTTTTCCACAATGGTTGAAATAGTTTACAGTCCCACCAACAGTGTAGGAGGGTTCCCCTTTCTCCACATTAGCAATGTGGAGCATCTTTTCATGTGTCTATTGGCCATCTGCATTTCTTCTTTGAAGAAGTGTCTGTTGAGATCCTCTGCCCATTTTTTAATAGGGTTATTTACTTTTGGGTGTTGAGGCATGTGAGTTCTTTATGTATTTTGAATGTTAACCCCTTGTCGGATATATTGTTTACAAATATATTCTCCCATACCATAGGATGCCTTTTTGTTCTACTGATGGTGTCCTTTGCTGTACAGAAGCTTTTTAGTTTGATGTAGTCCCATTTGTTCATTTTTGCTTTTGTTTCCCTTGCCCGAGGAGATGTGTTCAGGAAAAAATTGCTCATGTTTCTATTCAAGAGATTTTGGCCTATTTTCTTCTAAGAGTTGCATGGTTTCATGACTTACATTCAGGTCTTTGATTCATTTCAAGTTTGCTTTTGTGTATGGGGTTAAACAATGATCCAGTTTCACTCTCTTACATGTAGTTGTCCAGTTTTACCAACACTAGTTGTTGAAGAGGTTGTCATTTCCCCATTGTATATCCGTGGCTCCTATATCATATATTAACTGGCCACATATGCTTGGGTTTATATCTGGGCTCTCTGTTCTGTTCCACTGGTCTATGGGTCTGATCTTGTGCCAGTACCAAATTGTCTTGATTACTGTGGCTTTGTAGTAGAGTTTGAAGTTGGGAAGCAAGATCCCCTCCTGCTTTATTCTTCCTTCTCCGGATTGCTTTGGCTGTTTGGGGCCTTTTGTGATTCCATATGAATTTTAGAACTATTTGTTCTAGTTCATTGAAGAATGCTGTTGGTATTTTGATAGGAATTGCATTGAATCTGTAGATTGCTTTAGGCAGAATGGCCATTTTGACAATATTCTTCCTATCCATGAGCACAGGATGTATTTCCATTTATTGGTATCTTCTTTAATTTCTCTCATGAGTGTCTTGTAGTTTTCAGGGTATAGGTCGTTCACTTCCTTGGTTAGGTTTATTCCTTGGTATTTTATTCTTTTTGATGCAATTGTGAGTGGAATTGTTTTCCTGATTTCTCTTTCTGCTAGTTGATTGTTATTGTATAGGAGTACAACAGATTTCTATGTTGCATCCTGCAACTTTGCTGAATTCAGATATTAGATCTAGTAGTTTTGGAGTGGATTCTTTAGGGTTTTTTATGTACAAAGTCATATCATCTGCAAACCAGGACAGTTTAACTTCTTCCTTACCAATCTGGATGCCTTTTATTTCTTTGTGTTGTCTGATTGCCATGGCAAGGACCTCCAGAACTATGTTGAATAAAAATGGGGAGAGTGGGCATCCTTGTCTTGTTCCTGATCTTAGAGGAAAAGCTTTCAGCTTTTCACTGTTAAGTATGATGTTGGCTGTGGGTTTGTCTTATAAAGCCTTTATTATGTTGAGGTACTTGCCCTCTATACCCATTTTGTTGACAGTTTTTATCATAAATGTATTTTGTCGAATGTTTTTTCGGCATCTATGGAGATGATCATGTGGTTTTTGTCCTTCTTTTTGTTGATGTGGTGTATGATGTTGATGGATTTTCTAATATTGTACCATCTTTGCATCCCTGGAATAAATTCTAATTGATCATGATGGATGATCTTCTAGATGTATTTTTATTTCAGTTTGGTAATATTTTGTTGTATATTTTTGCATCTATGTTCATCAGGGATATTGGTCTATCTTTTTTTTTCTTTGTGGTGTCTTTACCTGGTTTTGGTATTAGAGTGATGCTGGCCTCATAGAATGAGTTTTGAAGTATTCCCTCCTCTTCTACTTTTTGGAAAACTTTAAGGAGGATGGGTATTAGGTCTTCTCTAAATATTAGGTATTCTCTAAATGTAAAATAGAATGGTGAAGCCATCTGGTCCCGGGGTTTTGTTGTTAGGTAGTTTTTGATTACCAATTCAAGTTCATTGCTGGTAATTGGTCTGTTCAGATTTTCTGTTTCTTCCTGGGTCAGTCTTGGAAGGTTGTATTTTTCTAGAAATTTCTCCATTTCTTCTAGGTTATCCAATTTGTTAGCATATAATTTTTCATAGTATTCTCTTTGTATTTCTGTGGTGTGTAGTGGTTTTTCCTTTCTCATTTCTGATTCTGTTTATGTGTGTACACTCTCTTATTTTCTTGATAAGTTTGATTAGGGGTTTATCTATTTTGTTTTTTTTCTCAGAGAACCAGATCCTGGTTTCATTGATTCTTTCTATTGTTTTATTCTTCTCAATTTTATTTATTTCTGCTCTGATCTTTATTATGTCCCTCCTTCTACTGACTTTGGGCATCATTTGTCCTTCTTTTTCTAGTTTCAATAATGTGAGTTTAGACTGTTAATTTGGGGTTGTTCTTTCTTTAGGTGGGCCTGTATTGCAACATACTTCCCTCTTAGCACAGTGTCCCACAGATTTTGGGGTGTTGAGTTGTTGTTTTCATTTGTCTCCGTATATGTTTTGATCTCTGTATTTGTTTGGTCATTGATCCATTGATTATTTAGGACATGTTGTTACACCTCCATGTGTTGGTGGTCTTTTTTGTTTTATAATAAAATAAAAACTAATTTATTTCTAGTTTCATACCTTTGTGGTCTGAGAAGCTGGTTGGTACAATTTCCATCTTTTTAAATTTACTGAGGCTCTTTTTGTGACCTAGTATGTGGTCTATTCTGGAAAATGTTACATGTGCATTAGAGAAGAAATGTATCCTGCTGCTTTTGCGTGGAGTGTTCTGTAGATGTCTCTTAGGTCCATCTGTTCTAGTGTGTTGTTCAGTGTCTCTGTCTCCTTACTTATTTTCTGTCTAGTTGATCTGTCCTTTGGAGTGAATGATGTGTTGAAGTCTCCTAAAATGAATGCATTGCATTTTATTTCCCCCTTCAATTCTGTTACTATTTGTTTCACATATGTAGGTGCTCCTGTGTTGGGTGCATAGATATTTATAATGGCTGTGTCCTCTTGTTGGACTGACCCCTTTATCATTATGTAATGTCCTTCTTTGTCTCTTGTTACTTTCTTTGTTTTGAAGTCTGTTTCATCTGATACGAGTATTGCAACTGCTGCTTTTTTCTCCCTATTATTTGCTTGTAATATCTTTTTCCATCCCTTCACTTTTAGTCTGTATATGTCTTTGGGTTTGAAGTGAGTCTCTTGTAGGCAGCATATAGATGGGTCTTGTTTTGTTATCCATTCAATGATTCTATGTCTTTTGATTGGTGCATTCAGTCCATTTACATTTAGGGTGATTATTGATAGATATGTACTTATTGCCATTGCAGGCTTTAGATTCATGGTTACTAAAGGCTCAAGGGCAGCTTCTTTAGTATCTAACAGTCTAACTTAACTTGCTTATTATACTATTTCAAACACAATCTAAAGGTTCTTTTTTTTCTTCCCTTCTTTTTCTTCCTCCTCCACTATTTATATATTAGTTGTCATATTCTGTACTCTTTATGTATCCTTTGACTGACTTTGTGAGTAGTTGATTTAATTTTGTATTTGCTTAGTAATTAATTGGTCTGCTTCCTTTACTATAGTTTTATTTTCTCTGATGACAGCAATTTAGCCTTAGGAGCACTTCCATCTGTAGCAGTCCCTCCAAAATACACTGTAGAGATGGTTTTTGGGAGGTAAATTTCTTCAACTTTTGCTTATGTGGAGATTTTTTAGTGCCTGCTTCAAATTGAAGTGATAATCTTGCCGGGTAAAGTATTCTTGGTTTCAGGCCCTTCTGTTTCATTTCATTAAATATATCATGCCCCTCCCTCCTAGCCTGTAAGGTTTCTGCTGAGAAGTCTGATGTTAGCCTGATTGGTTTTCCTTTGTATGTGATCTTTTTTCTCTCTCTGGCTGCTTTTACTACTCTGTCCTTGTCCTTGATCTTTGCCATTTTAATTATTTTATATCTTGGCCTTGTCTTCCTTGGGTCCCTTATGTTGGGAGATCTGTGTACTTCCATGTCCTGAGAGACTATTCCTTCCCCAGATTGGGGAAATTTTCAGCAGTTATTTCCTCAAAGAGACTTTCTATCCCTTTTTCTCTCTTCTTCTTCTTCTGGCACCCCTATAGTGCGAATATTGTTCTGCTTGGATTGGTCACACAGTTCTCTTGATATTCTTTCATTCCTAGAGAACCTTTATTCTCTCTGTGCCTCAGCTTCTTTGTATTCCTGTTCTCTAATTTCTATTTCATTTACTGTCTCCTCTATGTCATTTAATCTGCTTTTCAATTCCTCCATTGTATGTTTCCATTCAGATACCGTATTTTTCAACATTTCTATCTCTTTCTTGAAGTCTTCCCTGAGATCTTGAATATTTTTCTGTAGCTCCATGAACATGTTTATGATTTTTATTTTGAAATCTTTATTGGGAAGATTGGTGATTTCAGTTTCACTTGGCCCTCTTTCTGGTGTTTGGGGGATCTTGGTGTGTACCGGGTTCTTTTGCCATTTTGTATTTGTAATGAATAATATGGAATAATAACTTTGTGTAGGCTGTACCCTCTAGTGCCCAGAAGCTGTACTCTCTGGAGCTTCCCAGCTCCTAGAGTGCTGGCGGGGATCTCAGGCGAGCGGTGCTGGTGCTTACATGGAGTAAAGAGCTCTTTCCTGCTTCCTGGCTGCAGTGCCTGCCTTCACTGCCAGGCCAGTGGGCTGAGTGTGCAGGGAGGAGCCTCTGTGCTATGCCCTTGTACCTTCTGTAGGCTGGGCCACTCTCCGGCTGATCTGGTGCGATGGTGGGACAGCAGGTTTGCGAGCCAGTGCTGACCAGGAGAAAGGAGTGGCAGTCTGTGTAGTACATTGGGGAGCCTCAGTGCTGCATTGCCAGCCAGGGGGATGGAGCACCTAGAGCTCCTAAAAGTTCCCAACCTGCTGGGCTGAATATGCCAGGAAAATTTTGTCCACATGTCCTTTCTCCTGAGCAGTAAGCTCTGTGTAATCCTTGCCCCTTTAGCAGCCCTCTCGCTGTTGGGAAGTCTTTCAAAGCACCCACCTTTCTTTTGTCCAGGAGTGGTCGGTTGTGGGTACTTGTCTCCACAAACAACTGGAATCTCAGTATCTCCAAGTATTCTGCCTGTCTTTGCTTTCCAACCCTTCTAATCACCACAGAGAACCATGCAATGTGGGTTCGTGCTGCCTGTGCAGATCTTTAGGGGTGGGTGTTTTGCAGTACTGGGTTTCTATCCCTCCCCGCTCTGTTTCTCTTCCTCCTGCCATTGAGCTTGGGTGGGGTGAGGGCTTGGCTTTGCTGCTTTACCCTTTTCTGTGAGGTCTGTTTTCCCTAGATGCAGGCTGTCTGTTGCAGTCTTTCAGGTTGCTCTTTCACTATTAGTTGTATTTGCTGTATTTTTGTGTTATATGTGGTTTTGGGAGGAGGTTTCTGCCTCATTTCTCATGCTGCCATCTTGTTTAACCCACTTGCAACACTGATTTCTTTGAGCATTAAACCAGCCTTGCATTCCTGGGATAAACCTTATATGAGGATGATGATAATGATAATGATGATGATGATGATGATTTACATACTGCTGGACTCAATTTGCTAAAATTTTGTGTAGAGCTTTGGCATCTGTGTATATTGGTCTGTAAGGATATTGGTCTGTATATTTATTTAATTTTTGTTAGGTTTTGGATGAGAGTAATGCTGCCCTCATAAAATGATTTGAGAGGCATTTCTTCCTCTTCTATTTTCTGAAGGAATTTGTTTAGATTTGATATCAGTTTTTCCTTAAACATTTGGTAGAATTCACCAGCAAACCCATCTGGCCTGAAGTTTTCTTTACAACAAAGTATCTACAAATTCAGTTTCTGTAACAGAATAGATATAGGGCTATTTGTGTTATCTATTCTCCTTTGGTCAGCTTTGGTAATTTATGTCTTTCAGGGAAATTTTCTATTTCATTTACATTGTTGAATTTATTGGTGTAAAGGTATTTATAAGATTCCTTTATTATCCATTAATATCTGTGGGGTCTCTGTAATGTCACTTCTTTAAGCCCTTATATTGGGGGTATGTCTTCTCCTTCCTCATCATCCTAGCTAGGGACTTATCAATTTTATGGATTTCTCTCTAAGAATCACCTTTTGGTTTCATTGATTTTTCTTTTTTATAACAATTTCTGCTCTGATCTTTATTATTCTTTTTTCCTGCTAGTTTTATTTTTCAGTTGCTCTTCTTTTTCTAGTTTTTTTTTAAGGTGCTAAGGTCTTTGTTTTGAGACTTTTACTGTTTTTGCAGCATTTCAAAAATTTTGTTATGTTGTGTTCATTTTTACTCATCTCAAAAGACTTTATCCCATTGGTTATTTAGAAGTCTGCTATTTAGTTGTACAAATTAGGGGATTTTACAGAGATCTACTGTTGATTTCTAATTTCGTTTCCTTTTTTTATGACTTGAGGCTTGTTTTCAGACCAGGATGTGATCTTTAGAAATACTCCCTGAAAACTTGAGAGGAATGTGTGTCTACTCTTTTTGGGTGGAGTAGTGCGTTAATGTCAGTGAGCAGGTTGATTCTTGTGCTGTGTGTCACTTAGGTCCTTTTCCACTTGGTCTACCAGTTACTGAGGGAAGGATATTTAAAAATCTCTTGACTGTATTTGTGCTTCTGTCTATTTATTCTGACATCTTAAAGTTTTTACCTCATATATTTTGCAGCTCTGTGATTAGGTGTGCAAAAATTTAGGTTTGTGGGTTCCACTTCATAAATTAACCTCCTATATCAGTATGAAATTACCTTCTTTATCTCTGGTAATATTCTTCATCCTGAAATTTGTCTGGCATGAATAGACCCTCTCCTACTTTCTTTTGATCAGTGATAAGAGGGTATCTTTTTCCATCGTTTTATTTTAAACTATTATATATTACTTTACATTCAAAGTACGTTTCTTGTAGGCAGCATATATTTGGTCTTGCTTTTGTCTCCCCACCCCAGTCAACAATCTCTGCCTTTTTCATTGGGGTTCTTAGAACATTTACCTTTATTGTGACTATCATTAAGATTGGGTGTAAATTGATCATCTTGGTACTTATTATACATTTGTCCTATGTTTTCTGTTCCCTTTTCCTCCTTTTCTTACGCTTTTGCATTAATTGAGTATGTTTTAAGATTCCATTTTAACTCCTTGACTTTTTAGCTCTTTTTGTTCCATTAATACAGTGGTTATTTTAGGGTTTGTAATGTACATTCTTAATTTATATCACCTCGGATAGTCTGAGAATCTTACGGTATATATTTTCATTCCTTTCCTGGCCTTTGAGTTATTGTCATACATTTAACTTTTGCATATGTGAAAAACCCACACTACAATTTTTGTTGCAACAGTTAGTTAGCTTCTTTTAAAGACTCACCATTTCTGGTGTTCTTCATTCCTTTGTGTGGATCCCCATTTCCATCTGGTACCATTTTGTGCCTGGAGGACGTCCTTTTATATTCCTTGTAGTTCAAGTCTTCAGATGATGAATTCTTTCAGCTTTGGTGTGTCTGAAAAAGTCTATTTTGCATTCATTTTTGAAATACACATTTTTGGGCAAATATATTTTTGCTGCAGTGTCAGGGCTTTCTTTTCTTTTTGGCGCTTTGAAGATCGCTCCCCTGTTGTCTTGTTTGCGTCATTTCCACTAAGGACCCTGCTGCACCTGTGCTTCTCCCTCCATATGTGACATGTCTGTTCCCCTCTGTGCCTAAGATCTCCTCTTTATCCTGGGATGGAGCAGTTTGTCACGATGTTCTTTGGTGTCATTTTCTGCATATTTCTTGTGTGTGGGATTCACTGAGATTCTTAGATCTGTGGGTTTATTGGTTCCATTACATTTGGGGAATTCTGTTCGTATTTTCCACCTTCTCCTCCCCTCCTTCAGGAAGCCCCCATCACATGTATATCAGGCTGCATAGATTTACTGACAACTCACGCATTTTCTGGGTGGTTTCCAGTCTCTTTTTTGTCTGTGTTTCACTTTGATAGTTTCTGTGATTGTATCTTTAAATCACTGGTCTTTCTCCTACAGTTTCTATTTTGTGGTTGATCCTATCAAGTGTATTTTAGTCTCAGATATTGTAGCCTTCATCCCTGGTAGTTTATGCCTAAACTTTTCATATCTTTGCAGGTCTTTGTGTCTCTTTCTGTTCTCTGTGAGTGTTGTGCATGTTCCTTCAGCCTTCCAGGTGGGTCTTCCTGGCCTCGAGCAGTGCGTGCTCTGGTCAGTCCCCACTGGAAGCTCCCGGGTCCCCTCTGCAGCCTCTTGCCTTGGCTCCTCTGTCCTGTGGGCTCTGCACCTCAGCCTCCCTGAATGCAGTTCAAGGAGTCTGCAGGCTCTGCCTGTCTGCCCAGGAACTCCTGCTGCCCGGAGCCTCCCCAAGGCAGCCTCCCGGGGTGCTCAGCCTCGCCTCATTTGTTTCCTGCCTCTTAGGAGTCACTGTCCTCCTTCCTGGCCGGTGTCCAGGATCTGACGATTGGTGTTTCACATGCTGTCTGGTTGATTTTAGGTAGGGTGAATCCAGGGTTGCTCCACATTGCTCCGAACTTAGGTTTGAGTTACAGTAAACATGGAACAGCCTTTGGACAATGGTCCTTACATCAAGATAGATTCTTGTACAATATACAGACACCCAGGTGTTCAGGCCAGCTAGTTTTATGGGATTATTACTGGTGGAAATTTGGGTTAATGGTTAACATCCCCACGTTTTAGTCTGGGTACCTTAGAAGGTGGAGCCCAAGTCTGAGAGAGCCTAAGGGGTATGCGAACTCGGGTGGCAGGACAGACAGAGAGGCGAGGGGGGCCACTCAGCCGGGGCTGTGTCAGGGCGAGCCACAGGACACAGGCAGCGTCCGGGGAGGCCGGGCCCCACACCCTGCGGCTCCCTGCTGGCAATGTGACGTTCACCCCAGGCCGATGCGTGGAAGGCCAGGCTGCCCAGCCATATGGTGTGTGGCCTCCAGAGGGCAGGGCCGGCAGCAGGGTGGTGACCCCAAGGAGGGTTGTGTGTCACCAGTGCTGCAGGTGTCCGAGGCCCGTCTGCCACTCTGCCTGCCATGACGGGACGGAGGATGAGGAGAACCTGTGCCGAGACAGAGAGGCCGCACAGGGCGTGGGGCAGACAACCGGCCAGCTCCAGGGCACCCACCAGCCTCATGCGGTCACGCCGTGTGAACACACTCATCTGCTCCCTTTGCACACACATCGTCTGTGTCTCTCAGCAAGATCAGTGTGTAGTGAAGGTTAAAGCCTTTTAAAAATGGATTAGGGCCTCTCTTCCTGATTCTTTTCTTTTGGGAAGTGGAACAGAGGTGGGCTGCATGTAGGAGTCTGGGGCAGTTCTCTGAGCAGCTCTGCCTGCTCCCCTGTGGTAAAGTCTTCCTTGCCGTTTGATTCACAGTTTTATCAAAATGAGGTGAAAACTATAGGAAAGGAGAGGTTTTGTCGTGGACGTCGTAAGAATTCAAGTTTCTAACTTTTAAATGATGAAATCTAACCTAGAAGTTGTATTATCTCACCCCAAGCCTTTGAGAGTGTGTCTACCCCTTTCAAACTGAGGAGAAACAGGAGAGGTCACGTGAAGAGCACGGGCTGTCTGGTGGCGACAGTGTGCTGCGTGGCCTCCAGGCCCTTGGGAGTGCCCCTTGCTGAGGGCCACAGTCCCAGCCAGGGGGTGTCTTTGGAGAAAGGTAACTTTGTTGAGCTGGTTTGTACATTTAGTTTGATCTTCCAGTTTTTTTAAGTGAGTTCTTGAACTGAGTGGGAAATGAGTTTGCAGGTTGGTTAGATATTCCCTGCTTCTTGCCAGACATCTAATGATTTGTTTTATGATTTTCTGGGACACTTTTACATTAAGCAGAAAAACATTTGTAAGCCCACCAGACCTGGTTTGCCTGGTATTTTTAGTGCCATGTGCAGCCCTGAGTACACACACAGACAGTCTCCTCCCTGCAGTGTGTGTCCGTCAAACACGCATGCATGTCACTGAACAGTCAAAAGTGTTCGTGCACATGCCAAGTACTAGAAAAATAAGGTGAGGGAACCCACTGAGGTGGGTTCCCAGGCAGATGGGCAGACGGCAGCTCACGTGACCACGAGGGAACGTCGCCAGCACCAGGGACCCCCAGGACACCCCCATCACAGTGTTCAGTGTGGGCAGCACCAGTCAGCGGTGCTGGATTCAGCGTGGTGGCTTCCCACAGGGGCAGGCAGGGGACAGTGGAGGCAGGAGGAGCTTCTGGGCGCCGGTGGGCTCTGCTGGCTCCAGGTATGTGCACTTCGTGAGAACCCACCAAGCTGTGCACATGGGATTTGTCACACCTCAGTTAAAATCTTTGTGTGAAGTGAAATAATTAAATGCCCATGCCTTGGAATGAAACGGTGACCTTGCAGTCTGATGGAAAGGGGAGGGGGCCTCGGCGCCCCCTCAGTGTGGGGCCCCTCAGGTCAGGTTCGCCAGGCTTGGGGCCCGGGCTCTGGTTGCATAGGTCAGCCAGCCGGCTGGTGTTCTGTGCGGCAGCTGTGGTGGGAGGCTTGCATGGCACAGCCCAGGGCTGGCAGGGGCCTGTGCTCCCGAGGCACGGGCCACGGCAGGTGTTAGGGGAGGCGGCTTGGGAGCTGCCAGGGCAGGGCCGCAACGCAGGGCAGGTGGCACAGTTGCGTGTCCTGCATGTCCACTGCGGCTGCATTTCACACACCTGCCTCGCTGTGCGTCTGCGGGCCTAATGCCTTTCCTGCCAGGTTCCTCACTGTGCCAGTCAGGGAGTCAAGCACAAGCCTGTTGCTGGGCATCTGACCGACTGCCCCCCACGAGTGTTCAGAAAGAGACCCTGGAAGCAGCCCTGTGGCAGACATAATGTGTTAGAAAATGGATCAGGAGAAACTGGTCAGTTTTATGGTTGGCGAGTAGAGGATGCGCACCCTTTAATCTGCAGTCTTCCTGCGGACAATGTGGTTTTCGAGTGCGCTTAGTGCCTTGTGGCCTGAAGGCACGTGCTGGTCGCATTACCATCCACGGCGAGATCTCAGGCTGGTCGGACACACGACCTGTAGAGATCAGGGCTGGCTGCCATCACACCGGCCTCTGGTGCCCGCCCGTCTCCTTGTGAGCAGCAAGCTCCTGCCGCCTCTCCCCTAGAAGAAGCCGTGGGCAAGCGGCCCTTGGGTCTGCTGTGAGCACATCCCTGGGATCTGGTTAATACCACAGCAAGTGCCCGATATGCCTTCTGGCATCAGTGGAAGGCTCCATGCGCCCTGACAGTCCTGAGCCTTCGGGTTCAAGTACACCCCCACCTGAGGCAGTGCAGGGGCACAGGTGACACTGGGCTCCCCTGTCTGAGCCCTGGGCAGAATGGGCACCCGGCCTCCTCCCTACATGCCCTCTGGGGAAGGTGCTATCACAGAGGCACAGATGAACCTCAAACACATTGGCCCTCTGAGTAAATACCCCAGACTTTGGTGACCTGTTAATAGGAATTTTCTCCATCTGATTTTTGATCCTGACAAACTGCTGTTTTTCCTAAAGTGAAGTTCCCACCCTCCCACCAGCCTGGCCACCAGTGAGCTGGCCACACCAGCTTGTCCTGAACTTAGTTCAAGGGAATAGGAAATGGTCCCTAGAGCAGACGGCAAGCATGGAGGCAGGGAAAGCGGGGAGCCGTGTGCGGGCCTGCGCCTGCCCCCGTCTGGGTCCAGCACCGGGCCAGCCCCTGCCATAGCACACTCTCAACACTCAGCTCCGATTTTGGCGGCCTGTGTCCCCCATGTGGAAGGAGCTACGAGGGAGGCGCAGTACATGGATGGGGACAGGGGCGTGAGCTCCCAGTTATCTGAGGGCCTTTCTAGAAACTGTCCTAAGTGAGCCCTCGGTGAGTTGGGGTGAGGGGGCTTAAGTGTGGTAAGAAAACGTCAAGAAGCCCGGTTTTTTGGTCTTGGGCCTGATGAGTGGCGCATACCGGGCGCAGTGCGCAGCACTCAGGGCAGTACCGGCAGGCGCTTCTTGCAGCAAGTGGCAGCCCTGGGCTGCGACACCCTGTCCGCCAGGCTCCATGTCACCTCGCCCTGTCCCCTATTCCAGGCATCAGCAACGCAGAGGCACGGCAGCCTGGGAAGGCACCCAACTTCAGTGTCAACTGGACGGTGGGTGACGCGGCCATCGAGGTCATCAACGCCACAACCGGGAAGGATGAGCTGGGCCGTGCATCCCGCCTGTGCAAGCATGCCTTGTACTGCCGCTGGATGCGTGTGCACAGCAAGGTACAGGTGCCCTGGGTGCCGCGCAGCCCATCCCCCTCAACCGCCGCCCCGCCCAGCCCTGGCCTGACCCGACCTCTGCTGGGGCCTCGGGCAGGGCCGCCCGTCAGATGCTGTTCCCCGTGGGAGGAAGGCGGCCTCGCCCACTGCTGGGCGCTGCACTGCAGCCGCCAAGCCTCCAGCAAGGCGTTGGCCCATTGGGGCAGTGAGCCTTTGCCCAGGGAAAGCCTCTAGTCAGCCCGCGTGTGCCTGCTATCCTGTGCCTTCAGCGAGTCGTGGCACGCACTTGCTGCCAGGCTGCACTGACCTTGGCGTGGGTGGCGGACTTGCTGCCTAGCCCGGGCCCACAGCGGGTGCTCACCCGCACCGCCACCGTGAGCCAGCCGTCACGTCCACACTCGAGATCAGCACGAATGAGCTCGCCGGCCATGGAAGGCGAGGCCTTGCAGTTCTCCCTGGGAAGGTAGAATGTGCCCAACACCAGCAGGGTTGTTTCTAAACGGCTGAACTGTCAGTACTGAAGTTGGACTCAGCTGTTCATGGGCTTCCAGAAGCACCTCTTCAGAACTCCGGGTGGACAGCTGCCCATAGCTGAGAAACTGCTCCTCGGGGATGAAACATGGCCCCTTGGAGGGGCTCAGCTTTGCCCCTTGGTGGGACCACCTTCTGCTTGGTGGGCCCCCAGAAACCCCCACAGTGGAAAGCACCATTTTTTGAACATCTGTTGTTTTATTTCCTACTATTACTGTGTAAACAGTGTGCTTGTCTGCTTCTCCCCACAGGTTCCCCCCCACTCACTGCGCTCCAAGGTCACTAAACCCAGCGCGTACCACGAGTCCAAGCTGGCAGCCAAGGAGTACCAGACCGCCAAGGCCTGTCTGTTCAGAGCGTTCATCAAGGCAGGGCTGGGCGCCTGGGTGGAGAAGCCCCCGGAGCAGGACCAGTTCTCCCTCACAGCCTGACGGCCCGCGGGCCCCACATCTGGGCTGGCGAGGCCCCGGGCCGGGGAGGCCAGTGCGACCCGGTGTCTCTGCAGCAGGCGCATGGTCTGGGGGGGCCGGGGAGGCCGGCACGACCCCGTGTCCCTGCGGCAGTGTTCCCTTTTTCAGTTACCCAGTGGCTGCTCTCAACCTCAGTTTACGTTTAGAAATTGAGCTCTACTGAGTAGAGCTTCCATAAGTTTAGGAAAATAGAAATTACTTTGTGTGAAATCCTTGAATAAATAATTTATTCAGAGCTAGGAACATGGTTTATACAGTAAGTAATTATGTCAGGTCACTCTATGCCACATTGATGACAAAAGAGCCTTTATATGTGAGGAGGTGAGAACACAGAGCCAGGAAGCTGTGGCCTAGAGAGGTCGCGCAGTCCCCACCCCACAGGCCCTCCCATTGGTCGGCTCCCACAACAGGTCTTGGCACCCGCCCCAGGAGACACCCGCAGGACAGAGCCAGACCCGCACACGCGGCCTGCCGCTCCGGGGCGCCCCGCCTTCATCCTGTAGATGCTTCTCTGCTCGTAGGACCGTGCCGTGGACAGCTTCTCCTGGTTTACTTCTACATAGTCAGTGACAACACATGGGGGTAGTGGCCCTGGCCATTCATCTGGGTTTTTTACATAGTATGTAACTTTTAGGGCCTAAAAGGAATCCATAGCAGCTACTGCACAATAAGCCTAACATTCCCTCAATTCCATCCTCTGAATCTAAGGGATGCGAGGGACAGTCCAAAGAGCTTCACAGGGTGGAAATAGAGTTAATAGGTAGATGTTCATTCTTAGAAAGTGCCACTTCAGGCATATTTTAAAATCATTCTTTCCAGCTTTATCAAAGACTTATGTAAAAAATAAGTATTCAGGCTGGCAACTGGTGAGCAGGCGGGTCACTGGAGGGGTCTTGACCAGGGTCCGGACGCTGACTGTCACGGCAGGGAAGGGGATGCTGCTGGTGCTGGGACCCCAGGGCGCTGCTCCACGCCCCACAGCACATGGGACAGCCCGGGACCCTGGGGAGCTGCCTCGGCTAAGTGTGAAAATTGGCACCAATTGCCTTTTTGCTCCCATCAGGACCGGAGAGGAGCTGGAGGAAGCTCCCTGCCCTCGGCTAGCCCGGTGCCTGCTTTCCCTGGACTGGCGGGGCATCTTGCAGGTGCGGTAGGCAGAGACGGGGACAGACCCCAGCCCACAGCAGGGTCCAGGGTGTTGACATCCATGTGGTGCTGAGCTGTTCCCTGGAGTCCTGTGTACTTCACAGGCTCAGAAAACCCTGAGCAGGAGCAGGGCGGCCCTCGTCACCTTGGCCGACCTGTGGGCTCAAAGCAGAGCCCTGTGCCTCCCGACGCTGCCACGTGTCCACACAGAGTCTTGCCGTGGCGCGTCCCTTGGGTCCAGTCCGGAGTGCCAGGGGTGGCATGGCTGACCAGGTCCAGAGGAGGGGCGCCAACCCCCCCAGTCTCCTCTGCGGGTGGTGGTTCACCCTGAGCTGGCCCAACCGTGGCCCCGGCCCCCAGCGCCGGGCAGGCTCTGGTCAGGTCAGGGTGCCTGGGGTCTTCCCCCACCTGTGGGGGGGGTGTCTGCATCACACACCCCACCCCTCACAGGCTCTGCACACTCACACTCATCTTGTGAGAGCTGCATTTTTATTCTTGTCTCTGTAAATGGTATTTTTTCTAATGGGGATTGGGGAGATGGACTTAGTTTTTAAAAAATGTGGATTTTGATTACAAAATCCAGTGGAAATATATTGCATATGTGTGCAACCACTATCCAGTATGTCTAGCTGTTTCCCTTCTGCCAGATAATAGTCGACGTGGATGTGACCCCTCCTGCCCTGGGTAGGCAGCCCCCACCCGGTGCCGGCACCGCCCACGCGGGCCTGTGTGACCTGCCAGGAGGGCGGGCCTGGCGGGACCGAGTGGCGGGCAGGGGGTGGTGCCTCCCAGGGAGCCAGGCTGGGCCAGGGGCGATGGGATGCCTGTGAGCCGGAGGGCACATGCCGCCCCCTCCCAGAGACGAATCAGGGCCTCAGCACTGCACCCTGTCCCTTCCCATGCTCAGTGTGCATCACAGGCTGCATCTGGATCCCTGAGGTATTATTTTGCAGCCCCTTGTCCTTAACCGGGTTTTAGAGAGAAAATTTGACCCAACCAAGAATGCGAGTTTTTGAGAAAAACCTTAAATTTGGGGGACATTCTGACAGCAGTGGTGGTTGAGAGGGTCTCTGCTCTGTTTTGTCGGCTCACACTGAAGAGCTGATCGCAGACACGGGCCTCTGGGTCTTCAGGCTGCTGGGCAGCCGCCCTGCGGGCAGGAGGTCAGCTGTGAGGCCTCGGCGGGGTCTCCTGGTTGGGGGCAGAGGGGCGCCGCCGTGTCTTCCAGCCCCGTCTGCTGGCATCTCCTGCTGCTTCTGAGGCTCCCCTTCCCCCGCCCGAGGGGCACCAAAGAACTGCGGCTTCAATTGTCTATCTTAATTGAACTTTGCATCATCTGTTCCTATTTTGGAGATTTTTATTGTAATCAGAAACAGTTTTAACATGTGTAAGCCAATAGCTCACAAGGCATTGATTGCTCTGAAATTTATTTTTATTCAAATAATTTACTTGTTTTCCAAATTATAGAATCACTACTTTCTTTGTAAAAATGGTGTTTTTCCTCACAATTTCCAATAGTTTACACAGAGCTGAGGATGGACTTATGCTGTGGGGGCTGCGTTCCCTGACCTGTTTTCTCAAAATCAAAACACATATGGATCTTTTTCATTTCTAAAATATTTTACACCAAAGTGCATAACGTCTGCCCCAATCATAAATTTGAACTAGCAAATAAAATTAGCAGGCTTTCCCATCTCTCAATTCTGTGAAATTAGAGAATCTCAAAATGTTCATTTTTATCAACCATAAACTATATAAATGCAAAGGGCAGTGTATCCATGGTCCTGTGTCTTTGTCCCTGGCATGTCCTTGTCCTGCGACATCTAGCCAGAGGCCAGCCCACCGTGCACTCGGTTCTGTGTCCCCTGGACTTGGGAGGGCATGAGGGTCCCATCACGCTGGGAGCCATCCTGTTTCTGGCAGTGCCATCTGTACTTCGCATCCGCTGCTGGGGGATGAGCCCCCAGCCCCAGGAACACCTGTCCGGCCTCAGTGAGGGCTGATGGCTCATGAGGTACTGAGGGCCGTCCGTCCGTGAAGGGTCAAGGCTGTCCGGGTGCTCAGGTGAGCCTGCAAAGCTGTTGCTTCTCCTGCGTTGGTTACCTGCTTCTGCCTTCATTGGAGCACGTGGACACTTACATGACTGTTGTTCAGGAGACCCTCGTCAGCGTCTGCACATGGACGCATATGCCTCTCACCACAGCCTGCATGAGCTTCCCCTCTGGGACCAGCCGAAGCTGAGCATGAGACGCTGTCCTGTAGACAAAGGACTGACATGGCCTCAATAAAAGCAAAGTGTTTCACTGCTGCAGCGCTGCTGAGATTTTCTGTTCTTTGTGGTGTTTTCCTCCCCCCCTCCCCCCCCCCGGGGCCACAGACAGCCTCTGGTCCTGCTAATGAGCAGAACTTGGGAGATGTGGGTGCATGACCGCCAAGAGGCGGACTCTGCTCCCGGCCCCTGTGCCTTCCCCCAACTTAGGGCACTCTCAGAGCCCCTGTGGGTGCTTGGCTCCTTCACCACCTGCCTGGGCACGCTGCCCACTCCCAGATGTGATGAGGTGGCAGGCAGTTAAACTGCTGCCCCTGCTCATGGGTCCATTGTAGCAAGGGCTGGTGACAGCCCGCAGGACCTGTTGGCATGTGTGATGGCAGCATAGGTGGGAAGGACCCAGTTGCCAGCAAGACCGAGTGTCTGGTGCTCAGGTGTGGGACAGCAGAGCCACCAGCTCTGAGGCTGAGCCAGAGCGCTTGGGGCTGACGCTTCAGAAGGTCATTCACAACAGGCCAAGGGGGGACATCTCGCGGCTGTGAAGATGTGCAGGCACTCTGCACGCGTGGGCACCAGCCACCTGGACGGGGCTGGGCTGCTCTGTGTGTGGATGATGGGGCCTGGGGTGACTTTAATTCTATTTTCCTCTTAAAAACTTAACCTATTTGTTGTTTCAACAACTAAATGAGAAACACGACAACATTTTGAAAAGTCAAAAGCCCCGTACAAATAAGAGCAGTCTTAGACAGTAGATCACTCTTTTGCATCAATTTTGATTCTCTTCTTTGGTTTCTTTTCCCACAATAGAAACCACATTTAAATGCAAATAAATTATATCAAAAAAAACAAATTAAGCTTCTGAGAAAAGATTGAGGTGACACCCCCTTTACAAATTCAGTCCGCAGGAGAGCGCTTCCTCGTGGGTGTCCTGGGCCATGTGGGGTAGGCTCCCCGGCAGGCCTTCCAGGGAGGGGGCGCATGAGCACAGAGGGTGCCGGGGTCCGTGGGACGGGAGGGACAGGCTGGAAGACCAGAGGGCCCATGGACTGCTGGGGAGAGCAGCTGCTTAAGCAGTATTAGTATTCATCAGTCAAGTCTTAATTAAGGTTGAAAGTAGTTAAAATAATTACCCATATCATTAACAAATCATTTCCTAAAGGCAGAGGGAATAGCCCCAGGAGGCCAGCGAGTCAGGGACGCTGGTCCGGTCGCCAGGCCAGTTTCAAAGCCCAGGTCCTGGAGGCCCAGTGGCCACTGCTCAAGGTGACATTGTGTAAACACAGAATTCGACTCACTCCATAGACTAAGTGCATTTGGCCTCTGACCTGCATGTCAGGCAGGAAATGGGCCAAAATGGAAGTCAGGCAAGGGTGGACAGTTTGTGGCCCGTGAATACCGAGTGCCTCCCTGACACTCCCTCCCCTCCACATTTGGGTGATAGACTGACTGCATTTCATGAGCCAAACAAGCTACTTGCTTCTGTACCAAGTTCTAGTTTCCTACAAATGAGTATTTCTAAATGTACTGCAAACACACTGCAGGGTGCCAGCTACCAGGCTGCTCGGGTCTTAGCAACACATACCTTTCTTTTTCATTAATCACAAAGGGAACTTTCATCACGATGCTTCACAGAGTTAGTGAAAGCTGGCTTTTTTTTAACGATTTTTATACTTAATTCTTAGTTCACCCTGCAGCCCTGGAATAATGTTCAATATATACATACACATACAAATGTTTTACATTCTCATCAAGTTGTTACAGAGAAAATCAGATCCGGACTCATTTTCTCTTACCTGCATATTATAAAGCGGGTCAATCAGCCATATTAAGTCTACATGTTTTAAATCTTTATTGCCTTCAGGAATTTATCTTATATAATTTTATATATCTATTTCTCAGTGGTTTTCTTCTTTAATATCCCTGGAAAAGCATTTTAACACTTTTATTTAAATTGAACAAACCAGATTAGTCCTTTTCTGATGAAAAGTCTAATTTGGTTCACGGGTTTGACAAGGAGGACCCCAAGGATACATGGAGGACGGTCCCCATCTCCTCCTCGAGGTGGCAGCATGCTCGCTGGGGGCGCCCCGCTCTCCGACGGCCCCTCCTCCCCACCCACAGCTGCCTGGTTGCCCCGGGGGCCGCCGCGGCCCACCGCTCTGCCTGCTGGAGGCCCCGGAACGGGGCACCGGACCGCCTACTGCAGAGACACCCCTGGCGGGCTCCCCAGAGTGTTGATACTGAAAACCAGTCCTTGTCACCAAAGTCAAGTCACAAACCACAAACACGAGATTTTCAGGAGAGGAAAGGAACAGTTTATTAATTTGCCGGCAAAAGAGGGAGCAGCGGGCTAGAGCCTTAAAGAGCCCCTGCCCCCCGGAAGCATAGCAGTCAGGGCTTTAAAGGGGAATCGTGGGGCAGGCTGGGCGTTCACGAGCATCGGCCCTCCTCAGAGCCCCGGGACGGGGCGTCTTGGGTTCTGCAGAATCACTGCACTGCCTCTGACCTGAAACAGATAATAGGGAGAACAGAAAGAAACTGCCCCTTGTCAATCGTTACAAGGTTCAGGGGCTACTTGAGTTCATTTTCCAGTTAATCTTCCTGTTGAATTCTAAACCCAGGGATTTAATTCAGTTTTCCTCTGCTATATCGCCCCTGCAGGGGACCCAGAACTGGGTCAGGACCCCACATCCCCTTAGGGAGAGCGAGCCCCTGCTCCTGCACCTGCCTCAGGGGACCCAGGGCCCACTGAGGACCCTGCACTCCTGCAGGGACAGCCTGTTCCAGCCCCGCCCTCAGTACCAGCTCCCCAACCACTCGGTCCACCTGCTCCCCTACCAGAACAGTCCTTCCCTCCCGTTATGTTTCTGTTTGCCTTTGGTTGAATTTGCTGTTTTTGTTATATGGTTTATGATTTTATCTATTTTAAATTAAATAGTATAAAAGTTGTGCTTTGAGAGATGAAGGATTAAAGTTGGTGGAATAGGAAGGCAAGACAGAAACCTCCTCCCAAAAACACATAAAAGAGGAAAATACAGCAAATGCAACTAGACCTGAAAACGGTCTGAAGACTGCAGGCAGACGCCCTGCACCTGAGGAGGGAGAGAGGAGACACACAGAGGGGGTGAGGCGGCAGAGCTGAGACACCCCAGCCCGCAGGCAGGAGAAGGAGGAACAGAGCAGGGAGGGCGTCAGAGCCCAGGGGCACTGCACACCTGGCCCTGGAGATCTGCTCTGGGAGCCCAAGTCCACACTGCACTGGGTTCTGGTGGTTGTCAGGGCTAGACACCAGGGGCAGGTGGAGCACTGTGGGAGGCCGAGTCTCCAGCCAGTGTGGAGGGCAGGCATGTTCGGCCAGGCCTGAGACACGACTGGTGAGCAGTGGGAGGGGGAAGAGGGACAAGAGTGGTGCAGAACTGACTCTTCAGGAGAGAGGGCAAGTGGAGACACCTCCCCAGCCCTTCCTTGGCCCAGCAGATGGGGAGCCCGCAGGAGCTCCAGATGCTCCATCCCCCTTGCTGGCAACACAGCCCCAAGGCTCCTTCCTGGGCACTGGGGGAACCAACCCACTTGGCCCAGTGGCAGCATCAGACTTTGCTGCCTGGCAGGCAGAGGGAGACCCTCCCAGCTTGCTTGGCTCCATTTCAGCCCGACCAGAGAGCTGCCTGGAGGAGCCAGACACAGGAGCTCCTTCCTTCTGGCGGGTGTCCAAACCCAGTGCTGGCGGTCCAGCCGGGACACATTGGTCCACCCACCCCATTAGCCCTGCAGCCCTGCCATTGCTGCAAGCCAGGCAGAGGATGGCCCCACCCACAGCAAGCTCAACAGAGATCCCTGAGCTGATCACAGGCAGCAGCTCAAGCAAACTGCCTGCCCAGACTTCAGCCACTACAGAAGCCAGACAGACAGGTGGCCCTGCCCATGGCACACCCACAGCTGGGGCCCCCACAAAATAGAGTCAGGTGCTAGAGAGTAAGGAATCTGGAGCTTCTGGGCACCACAGCACACCTTCTTCAGAAACCTATTACTCTATAGGCCAGAAAGCATAGCAGAGACACCTAAAACAAAGGAAGGAGCACAGAATCCCTTATAAAATGAGCAGGCAGAGGAATTTGATGCAATCAAAACTACAAGACACCACCCCAGAAAGAGGGCTAAATGAAACAGAGATCACCATCTTCTTGGTAAAGATTTCAAAATAAAAGTCATAAATATGCTCAGGGATTTACAGAAAAGTATTCAAGATCTCAGGGAGGACTTCAACAAAGAAATAGAAAACCTGAAAAGGGCCACTTGGAGCTGAAGAACACAGTATCTGAGATGAAATGTACAATGGAGGGATTTAAAAGTAGATGAGATCACATAGAGGAGATGGTAAATGAAATGGAAATTAGAGACAGGAAAACAAAGAAGCTGAGGAACAGAGAGAAAAAAGGATCTCTAGGAATGAAAGAATGATAAGCAAGCTATGTGACTAAATAAGACAATATTTGCATAATAGGGGCACCAGAAGCAGAAGAGAGAGAGAAAGGGATAGAAAATCTCTTTAAGGAAATAATTGTTGAAAACTTCCCCAATCTGGGGAAGGAAATAGACACTCAGGTTATGGAAGTACAGAGGTCCCCTAAAAAAAGGAACCCCAGCAAAATGACACCAAGACATATAATACTTAAAATGGCAAAGATCAATTATAAGGAGAGAGTGTTGAAAGCAGCCAGAGAGAGAAAAAAGATTTCTTATAAAAGAAACCCCATCAGGCTGTCAGCAGACTTCTCAGCAGAAACCTGACAGGCCAGAAGGGAGGGGCGTGATGTATCTAATGTACTGAAACAGAATGACCTCCAACCAAGAATCCTCTACTAGGTGAGATTATCATTTGAATTTGAAGGAAGAATTCAACAATTTCCAGATAAACGCTGAAGGAATTCACCATCACTAAGCCAGTCTTACACAATATGTTAAAGGAACTGCTGTAGATGGAAATGCACCTAAGGCTAAACAGCTTTCACCAGTGACAATAAACCCACAGTAAAAGTAGTTGACCAATTAATTACCAAGCAAGTATGAAATTAAAACAAAACAAAAGAAGCAAAATCAACTATACACAAAATCATTCAAGGGATATACAAAAAGTGAAGATTATAACACCTAATATGAAAAATTCAGAGGAGGAAGAAGGAAAAAAAGCACCTTTAGATTGTTTGATAGAGAGTAATCAGCGATTTAAGATAGACTATTATGTAAAGAAGCTGGCCTTGAAACTTTGGTAAACACAAAACTAAAGCCTACAATAAATACACCACACACAACAATAAATAAATTTTAAAAAGAGAGAGAAATCCAATTATAACACTAAAGAAAACCACCAATAACAAGAGAAGAGTATAAGAGAGGAAGAAAGGAACAGAATATTAAAAAACAGCCAGAAAACAATTAATAAAATGGCAATAAGTACATATCTATCAATAAACACCCAAAATGTAAATGGACAGAATGCACCAATCAAAAGACATAGAGTCACCGAATGGATAAAATAATAAAACTCATCTATATGCTGCCTACAAGAGACTCACTTTAAACCCAAAGACAGACACAGACTGAAAGTGAAGGATGGAAAAAGATATTTCATGCAGATAATAGGGAGAAAAAAGCAGGAGTTGCAGTATTAAGACAAAACTGATTTCAGAACAAGGAAAGTAACAATAGACAAAGAAGGACATTACATAATAATAAAGGGGTCAGTCCAACCAGAGGATACAACCATCATAAATATCTATGCACCCAACACAGGAGCACCTACATATGTAAAACAAATGCAAAATTAAAGGAGAAAATAGAATGCAACACATTCATTTTAAGAGACTTTAACACACCACTTACATCAATAGATCAACCAGACAGAAAATAAGTAAGGAAACAGAGTCATTGAACAATACATTAGATCACATGGACTTAACAGACATCTATACAGCATTCCACCCAAAAGCAGCAGGATACAGAGTCTTCTCAAGTGCACATGGAAGATTTTCCAGAACAGATCACACACTAGGCCACAAGAAGAGCCTCAATAAATTAAAAAAGATTGAAATTGTTTCAAGCAGCTTCTCAGATCACAATGGTATGAAACTAGAAATAAATTATGCAAAGAAAACAAAAGAGCCCACAAACACATGGAGGCCTAACAATATCCTCCAAATAATCAATGGATCAATGACCAAGTTAAAACAGAAATAAAGCAATACATGGAGACAGTAATGAAAATAACAACTCAACAACCCAAAACCTGTGGGATGCAGCAAAGGCAGTTCTAAGAGGAAAAGTATATTGCAATACAGGCTGACCTCAAGAAACAAGAACAATCCTAAATAAAGAGTCTAAACTCATAATTAATGAAACTACAAAAAGAAGAACACATAGAACCCAAAGTCAGTAGAAGGGACATAATAAAGATTAGAGCAGAAATAAATAAAATTGAGAAGAATAAAATAATAGAAAGAATCAATGAAACCAGAAACTAGTTCTTGAGAAAATAAACAAAATATATAAAACCCTCACAAGACTTATCAAGAAAAAAGACTTGAATCAGAATATCAAGAAAAAAGACATAAACAGAGTCAGAAACAAAGAAGGAATAATCACAATGGATATGGCAGAAATACAAAGAATTATTAGAGAATACTATGAAAATTATATGCCAATAAATTGGACAACTTAGAAAAAATGGACAACTTCCTAGAAAAAAATGACCTTCCAAGACTGACCCAGGAAGAAACAGAAAATACCAGGAATGAAATTGAATTGGTAATAAAAAACTCCCCCAAAACAAAACTCCAAGTCCTCACAGCTTTACAGCTGAATTCTACCAAGCATTTAAAGAGCTAATATCCACCTTTCTTAAAGTTTTCCAAAAAGTAGAAGAGGAGGGAATACTTCCAAACTCATTCTATGAGGCCAGCATCACTCGAATACCAAATACAGGCAAAGACATCACAAAAAAAGAACATTACAGACGAACATCCCTGATGAATATAGGTGCAAAAATACTCAACAAAGTATTAGCAAATGGAACCCCAAAATACATCAAAAAGATCATCCATCATGACCAAGTGGGATTAATTCCAGGTATACAAGGATAGTACAATATTACTAAATCCATCAACATCATCCACCACATCAACAAAAAGGACAAAAACCACATGATCATCTCCATAGATGCTGAAAAAGCATTTCACAAAATTCAACACCCATTCATGATAAAAACTCTCAACAAAATGGATATAGTGGGCAAGTACCTCAACATAATAAAGGCCATAGATGACAAACCCACAGCCAACATTGTACTTAACAGTGAAAAGCTGAAAGCTTTTCCTCCAAGATTGGAAACAAACCAGGGATGCCCACTCTCCCCACTTTTATTCAACATATTACTGGGGGTCCTAGCAATGGCAATCAGACAAGACAAAGAAATAAAAGGCATCCAGATTGTTAAGGAAGATAAATTGTCACTGTTGGCAGATGACATGATATTTTACATAGAAAACCATAAAAACTCCATCAAAAAACTACTAGAACTAATAGCTGAATTCAGCAAAGTTGCAGAATACAAAATTAATACACCGAGATTTGTGACATTCCTATATATTGACAACGAACTAGCAGAAAGAGCAATCAGGTAAACAACTCCATTTACAATTGCATCAAAAAGAATAAAATACCTAAGAATAAACCTAACAAGGAGGTGAAAGACCTGTATTCTGAAAACTGCGAGAGAAATTAAAGAAGACACCAATAAATAGAAATACATCCTGTGCTCGTGGATAGGAAGAATTAATATTGTCAAAATAGCCATCCTCCCTAAAGCAATGTACAGACTCAATGCAATTCCTATCAAAATACCAACAGCATTCTTCAACAAACTAGAACAAATAGTTCTAAAATTCATATGGAACCACAAAAGACCCCAAATAGCCAAAGCAATCCTGAGAAGGAAGAATAAAGCAGGGGGGATAATGCTCCCTGACTTCAAGCTCTACTACAAAGTCACAGTAATCAAGATAATTTGGTACTGGCACAAGAACAGACCCACAGACCAGTGGAACAGAATAGAGAGTCCAGATATTAACCCAAGTATACATGGCCAGTTAATATATGATAAAGGAGCCATGGATATACAGTGGGAAAATGACAGCCTCTTCAACAGCTGGTGTTGGCAAAACGGGACAACTACATGTAAGAGAATGAAACTGGATCATTGTTTAACCCCATACACAAAAGTAAACTTGAAATGGATCAAAGACTTGAATGTAAGTCATGAAACCATAAAACTCTTAGAAGAAAACCTAGGCAAAAATCTTTTGAATATAAACATGAGCAGCTTTTTCCTGGACACATCTCCTTGGGCAAGGGAAACAAAAGCAAAACTG
Organism: Manis pentadactyla; assembly: GCF_030020395.1. Lineage (NCBI taxonomy): Eukaryota > Metazoa > Chordata > Mammalia > Pholidota > Manidae > Manis > Manis pentadactyla. The sequence goes on from NC_080019.1 coordinate 196,478,378, forward strand.
AACAAGTGGGACTATATCAAACTAAAAAGCTTCTGTACAGCAAAGGACACCATCAGCAGAACAAAAAGGCATCCTACAGTATGGGAGAATATATTCATAAATAGTTTATCCATTAAGGGGTTAACATCCAAAATGTATAAAGAACTCACACACCTCAACAAAATAAGCTGATTAAAAAATGGGTGGAGGATCTGAACAGACATTTTTCCAAAGAAGAAATTCAGATGGCCAACAGGCACATGAAAAGATGCTCCACATCGCTAATTACCAGGGAAATGCAAATTAAAACCACAATGAGATATCACCTCACAACAGTTAGGATGGCCAACATCCAGCATACAAGGAAGAACAAATGCTGGTGAGGATGCAGAGAAAGGGGAACCCTCCTGCACTGCTGGTGGGAATGTAAATTGTTGCAACTGCTGTGGAAAGCAATATACAGGTTCCTCAAAAAACTATAAATAGAAATACCATTTGACCCAATAATTCCACTCCTAGAAATTTACCTGAAGAAAACAAAATCTGTGATTCAAAAAGATATATGCACCCCTATGTTTATCGCTGCACTATTTACAATAGCCAAGACATGGAAGCAACCTAAGAGTCCATCAGTAGATGAATGGATAAAGAAGATGTGGTACATATACACAGTGGGATATTATTTAGCCATAAGAAGAAAACAAATCCTACCATCTGCAACAACATGGATGGAGGTAGAGGGTATTATGCTCAGTGAAATAAGCCAGGTGGAGAAAGACAAATAGCACATAATTTCACTTATTTGTGGAGTATAAAAACAATGCAAAACAGAAGGAACAAAACAGCGTTAGACTCATAGACACTGAGAAGGGACTGTTGGTTACCAAGGGGGAGGGGAGCGGGCAGAGGCAGGAGGGAGGCAAGGTGGGCTGTTGAACCACTGTGATGTACATTTGAAAATAAAAAGTAAAAAATTGTTTTTTAATGTTGTGCCTTTACCATTTTAAATTGAACGCCTCTGGGGCACTCTGTACAGCACAGTGTATGCGACAATCACCACTGGGTCAGAGTTGTTCTTCCCCAAAAGCAACCCCTGTCCCAGGGCCCTCGCCCCCCACTGCCCCTCCCAGCCCACACAGCCCCCAGTCCGCTTTCTCTCTCTGCTCCTTCCTCTGTTCTGATGTTTCCCATCAATGGAATCAAAGGACAGGTGCTTTTTGTCTCTGCCCACATATTTTACGAGGGCTCTGGTTAATTTCTGTCTTTACTTGAAATAGCACTTTTCTATTTGGAAAGAAGTATCCCAGGTGAGTTAAAGATTAGGTGCCTAAGTGAAGCCCTCTTAGCAAATACATGCACGGTGTGGGGTAGAGACCCTGGTGTACGTGTGACACCAGAGCCAGAAGCCAGAAGGAAAACGGCTGCCGTTCTGTGGCCGAAACAAAACCAGAAAAATGTACAAAGCTTCAAAGACAAACCACAGACCGTAGACCTCAGCAGCCATTTGTTGACCCAAGGCCAGGGCCCGGCGTGACATCCCCGTGGTCCACAGGGTCTCAAAAGCCAAAGTTGCAAAAAGGGACAAAGAGCAACGCAGGCAATCCCAGGCAGGTGGCAGCGCCGGTGGGGGGAGCGTGCGGCGAGCGGGGTGCGCACGGCGGAGACGGCTCAGGTCCGGCACCCTGGAGGGCCTCTAGTCTGGGGTCTTCCGTCCCATCCTCCCGGGCTGGCGCTCGCGTCCACAAGGCCGGACGATCCGTGCAAAGTCACAGGCGGTGTGGAGCCTCTGCAGACCGTGGGTCCCCAAAGCAGGTGGGGAGCTGGAGATGACTGGGAGCAAGCGGTCTGCTTGCAGGCGGTCCCAGGCCCCCGAGGAGGACACAGGGGAGGGCGTCTGGAGGAGGAAGGCCAGTGTGGGGCCTTGAGGCGTGGGTGCCGGGGTGGGCACGGGGCTCAGCCTCTCCGGGAACCCACATCCCACCCGGCTGGGCTGAGTCCCCACCAGAGGAAGGTCATCCCCCGAGCACCGCGCTCCCGCGCTGAGGCTGACACCTGTTTGCAGAAGACGAAGCAAACCTGGGTGGGAGAGAGCCCTCAGGCAGGGGGGGCCCTGGGGACTCCAGGGGACGCGCCCACCCGGCCGCAGGGGGACTCGGGTGCGCTGAGGGCACAGCAGCGCGCTATCAGCGGCCTCTGTAGCTGGGGTCTCCAAGCAGACCCACCCTCAACCCAGAGACCGGCGGGTCTGCAGGGCGGTTCTCCCCCAGTCAAGGAGCGTGGCCCAGACCACCTGCCAAGCCCACGTTCCCGATCCTTCCCACTCAGCTGAAGCCATAAGAAAGTCAGAGCGTTTTAATTGGTGTCTGGTGCCCAGAGACGATTGTTTTCTGGCCCAGATCGTAAAAAAGAAGTCAGCGCCTTGCTTCAGGAAGCAGGGTGCCGGGGGTCCCGGGAGATTTCTGCAGCGAGCTCGGTGCTCTGCGCCACTGCCGACCGGCCCGCCCGTCTCAAAACGCCCCCCGCCAGACGCACCCTCCGGGTCCTCGGGTGGCCGACGCGGTGACCTCCCACGGCTGCACAGCGGGGGCGGTGGGCCTCACCAAACGCAGGAGGTCAGGTCCTCTTCCAGAGGGCAGGGCTGCCCTGCACAGGCTCAGGACGCAGCCAGCTCAAGACCTGGCAGAGACCCCATGGGCCCCGAGGGGCACTGGGCCCCTGTGAGAACACTGAGATTGGAGGTGCTGTGCCCAGGGCGGCCCCTGTCCCACAGGCCCCCAGGAGGACGGCTCTGCAGGGTGGGCAAGCCTGCAGGAGTGGCTTCCCTGACAGGGGTCCCGACGGGAGGCGTGCCCAGGGGAGGCAGGCCCAGCCCCTAGGGCGTCTGGGGAGAGCAGCCACCCCGGGAAGAGCTGACGTGGGAGGAGGGCCCTGCAGCCACCTGAGTTCGGGCGGAGGGGCAGAGCTGCACACAGGCGGGACGTCCCGGCCGGAGTCAGAGCGGGACGGAGCAGCTGGGACGAGGGTGCGTACACCCCAGGCTCCAGGAGGCTGTGTGCACTGCAGCCTCTGCCCCACAGAAAAGAGCAGGGGGCCCCGGCTCTCCGCTCTCCCCCCGGCTCTGCAGGGGGCCTCAGTGTGAGCACCTGCGGGCTTCAGGCTCAAGACAGGCGCTCATTTCAAAGCCCTGCATTCAGAGCTCTGCGAGCCCAGCCCTGTGGGAGCAGAGAGCCCAGGTGGGGGCCCTGGGGCTCCCCTGGGACCCACGGCATCAGCTGCGACATGGCCCGGGCAGGGACCAGGCAGCGGCAGCTGGCCCTGTGGGCTGGGCGGTCAGCCCCTTCTTCCCCAGGAAGGGACAGCTGTGTTGGGGAGTCCCAGGGCAGAGAGGTGGCAGGATTTGTCCAGACTCAGGCAGGTGGGGCTGGGAGTCCACTGGTGGGGCCCTCAGGGGTCATCAGGACCCGAGGCTCAATCAGCACTGACACATGGAGGGCTTGGGGCCAGGTACCCAGGAGGAGGGATGGGTCTGTCAGGGCACCTGCCACTCCCCCTCAATGGCCCTGGGCCTTCCAGCCACTCCCTGGAAAATGCAGAAGGGCAGGACATGCATCAGAAGGTCCCTCCATGTCCTTCCCATGCCGTTTGGTCGTGCGCGGACGCGACATCTTTAATGGGACTCGTTCACATGAGACACTTTGATAGAAGAAAACTTAAGGAAATGGTCTGAAGTGACAGTGATCCACTTGCCACAGAGGGGCAGTGACTTGCTCAGGACGCCCAGGTGAGGCTGGTCCCAGGGGCCGCAGCCCCTCAGCACCACCTCTGACCTGGGACCGCGGGCTTGGACTCCCTGCGTATGTCCCGGCCCCAGACCATGAGCCGCACAGGGAGGGGCACAGGGCCGCCTGGGGGCCTGTCGAAGGGCTCCTGCCCCACCCCCTGGGGTGTGACCCCAGGTGCGGCCACAGGCTGACTCGAAGGCTGCGCCTCCTCAAGGAGGCCCTCAGGGCTGCGCAGCACGCCATGTCCACCAGCGAGGAAGGGGACCCCAGGGTTCCACCTCTCCAGACAGGAGGGGCTCTCAGGGCACGAGGGGGACGCTCTGCTTCCCCTCTGACCTCATAGCCTCTGACGTCTGCCCAGGAAGGACCCACAGGAATCATCAGCCCCCACCCTTGTCACCAGCCTTCCTGGGGACCTGGGTAGGACCCCGAGTGTGACTGTGGGGCACATCCTGCTGTGGGCAGATTGGGGAGCCTCAGAATGCACATGGCTGCCTCTGGCCCACCCTTCAGACCCACATGGGGCAGCCGTGGTCCACCGGGCCCCCAGGACGCCCGCAGCCCCACCTGGGATGCTGGCACCCTCCCCTGGGAGGTGAGCGCATAGAGGAGGGGCAGGGCTGGCTTCCTGAGGACAGACTGAGCTGAGCAGGGACAGAGGGGACCCACCGCCAGCCCGAGGAGGCCGAGTGCCCGCAGGCAGGAGGGGCGTGGGAGCCAGAGGCCTGCTCACCCTGCCAGCTCAGTGCCCTCCGTGCACAGCCCCGCTGGGCAGCTGCCTCTCCATCCCACCACCAGGGCCTCCTGCCCTCGCACCAACCATCCCACTTCCTGCAGCTTGGAAGGCAGGACGGACCTTCCCAAGACACCTCCAGGGAGAAGGTAACAGGGCCGCGTCCTGCCTGCCCTCTGCACTCCCCATGCTGCACCCGGATGAGCAGCCCCCGTCACCCCCGCCCCCCAAGTCCAGGCTCTGCAAGGTGAGGCGGAGCAGACACATGGAAGGTGTGGGACTCCCACGTGCACAGCACCACGGTCATGCAGAGCGCACAGCGGGAACAGCAGCCACGAGAAGCAGCCCATGTCCCTGGATACACCTGTGCCAGGCCTGCCCTCTCCCCAGGGGAGCCACTCTCCTAACTGCCGAGTTCTCTTCCCCCCTTTGAAGTTTGTTTAAATAGAATCACCCCAAATGTCTTCTTTCACGTCAGATTCCTTCATTATGCTTGTAGACTCATGTACATTATTCGAGCACGTATAATAATGACATATATCCATATGTACATGCACAATGTCATGTGCTCTTTATCCACCCCATGGCTGATGCAGAGTCGCTTCCAGTTTGGTGACAGGTGCAGCAGCCCTGCTCTGAACACCCCGTGCAAACATGGGTGCCGCGTGCTGGGTGCGTCCCTCGCGGAGGGCGTGTCGGCTCACAGAGGGTGTGTGTGTCTGTCCTCAGCGAGTCCTTCCACAGCGTTCGCATAGCCGGCCCGCCCGGCCATGCAGAGGGTTCCCGCTGCCCCACCTGCACATACACTGGTCCCGCTAGGGGCTCTGACTTGCCCCACTGCGGTGCGTCCTGGGATGCTGGGCGGTACTGACTTCGTCTTCCTTCGGAACAGTGATGTGGGGCACCTATTCAGGTGCTTAGTCCCACTTGGGCATCTTTTTGGGAAGTGCCTCGTCCAGTCTTTGCCCATCCTTTTCTCATGGACTGACTTTCTTACCTTCATGGGCGCTAGTTACCTATCCTAGATGAGGGTCCCTCTCAGATTAGTAGACAGCAAGTGCTTCTTGGGCACACTCCTGACACACCATCCAGCCACTGAGCTCCACGGTATTTTTCCAAGGGTTGAAAATTGATGTCCACCCAGAAACCTGCACAAGAAAGGTTAAGGTAGCTTTGCCCCAGTGCAAAGACCCTAAATGTCCTCCATAGGTGAGGGTAGAAAACCCTGGTCCACCCAGATTATGGATGACTAGTCAGCGAGGATCAGGGGCTGACGGTTCTCCACCCAAATCTGGAGGGTCGGAGACCGAGGGACTCCATCTACAGACATTCCCCAAGTGACAAAATGAGAGACGGAGGGCAGCAGGGGAGTCGGGCTGGTGCACTAGAGGCAGGATCAGAGGAAGCCAGGGAAGCACTGTGATGAGGGGTCGCGTGAGCACAGACCTGAGGAGGTGGGCAGGCAGCAGTGCACACACGGACGGGAGGCCCCTGTGCACACGGGAGGCCCCTGTGGGGTCAGCCGAGGCCCGGAGGCAGGAGCAGCCTCGGGGTTTGGAGGAAACAGTCACCCAGGCCGGCTGCCACGTGCCGTGGGAGGCAGTGTGCACCTTCCTTCATGATAGGAACACCCAGGGTTGCCCCTCAGTGCATATGCTTTTCCACGAAGAGCCCCAAACTCTAAGTGTGGGGCCCCATGCATGGGGATCAGTCTTCCAGCTGGAGTGAGGTCAGCCAAGAGGTGGGGGTCATGGAGGTCACGGGGACACGGTGGCACGGGGAGCCCCAAGGGGCCCAGCAGGAGCCCACCCGGGACCAGCTTCATGATCTGTCTGGCTGCTGAGGGACTGGGCCTGGGTGGCTCCGGGGAGGCAGGGCCGGTGGGTGGCTGCTCCTACAGGCCAGGCCATCAGAGGTGGACGGTGGTCACCAATGGCTGGGAAGGGACAGCCGGCAGCCTTTGTGGACAGTTTGGAGACAGGGCTGCAAGAAGTGGCAGATGCCCCCCAGGGGTCTGGGCTTGGCATCCCTGCTCCTGAGTTGGAGAGGCCTGAGGGAGGGGCAGGTGTGGGCAGGTGCAGGGAGCAGGGACCTGCCCCAGGTGTGTATCCGGAGGGGACGGGAGCCACCGCGGCTCCTGTTCTGTCTTCAGCCTGGGGGTGGGTGGGATCAACAGCCCCCAGGACTGTGCTGGGGCCCCGTGCCCGGAGCAGGTGGGGACACAGTAGGGGGCCCCGACGAGGCACCCGAGAAACAGGAGCCATGAGGGAGGGACTGGGCTACTCGGTGGGGCACCTTGGGGCCACACCCACCTGCAGGAATGGTCTGATCAGGGCACCCTGAGGGGCTGGCCTGCCTCCCGAAGCCCCTGAACAGTTCTGTAGGCCCTGGTGATTTGTGGGTATGTCCCCCACCACGGGGACAGTGATCCCAGACACAGGCAAGTGTGCCGTGCCTCCTGAGACCCTGAGTCTTCCGAGCAGGCGCTGAGGCTGCTTCCCCTGTGCCGGCCCAGGAGAGAAGATCTGGTCGGGGCCTCCACAGCCCCGTCCCAAGGACCTGGAGGAGGGATTCTGGGTGCTCTGTGCCCCAGTGAGTCTCTGCACAGGGCTCGAGGGTCTCTCTCTCTCCAGTCTGATACTCAGCTGGAATTCTTGGAGTTTTTGACTTGATATTCCTCCAAAAGTGATCTGTGTCTCCTGGGGGAGTCCACCAACATGGGACTATTTTTATGTCATCAGCTTGATGTTTGGGCCACGGGCGTGAGCTTAGATTACCGACTGCATGGAGGTCTGGCTTGAGTTTATGAACTCCCAGGGGCATTTTCCTCCTTCTGAACGTAAGGGCTGAGACAGAAATGTGTCCTGCTGTCTGTCTACTTCTGTGTGCAGCCTTCCATCCACCCGCTGAAGCCTGAGCTTCAAAGCGTCCTCACCTGTGCAGCCCACCTGGGCGGGGACCCAGCCTCGCTCCCTCTCCCAGCCTGGGCAGCCGTCAGGGCTGCTGCCAGTGTTCAGGGCACTGCAGAATGCCCAGAGCTGAAAGCTGGCTTGACCTAGCCTGCCTCCTGGGGTTCCTGATTCCTCTCTGTTTGGCATCTTGTGGTTTCTTTATTTTCATAAAAGTTCTGTGAATTAATTTAGTGAGTTTTCTTTTAATTCTGCTGTCCACTTACTTCTTTAGGAAGGTTGTTCAGGGCACTAATCTCAGGGCCCCTGGCCTCTTCCAGGTGCCCACTTCCCATGGCACAGGGGGAACATGCTGGTGTTCGCCTTTGCGTCCGTTTGGTGTGACCTGTCTTAGCCAGGGTCCATGGAGACAGCCCGGGCACTACGAGTGAGGAGACGGGCTGGGACGGAAGGGGGTCCTGCTGGGCCAGCCGTTCTTCATGTGGATCTGAAACAGTCCAGCTTGCAGCTGCATGCACGCAGGAGGTAGGAATTCTCAGGATGGGCTGCATGGAGAAAGCAGCCCTGGGGAGTCCACAGGAGGTACAGAGGGGGTGCGTGCCTGCCTGGCCCCTTCCAGGTGCCCACTTCCCACCCTGCCCTGGGCTGCTCCTCTGCCTCCTCACAGCCGCTCCGGACACCATGCCTGAGCTGCAGAGTGCTGCCTGTCTGTGGCCCTGGGGAGCTGAGGTGGGCGGGAGGAGCACCAGGCCTCCCAGGCCGAGGGCAGCAGACAGGGAGACGGAGAGGCCCAGGAGATTTGTGCTGATGATGGGGTGTGTGCTGGACCCTGGGCACTTCTGGGCTCACCTGCTGACCTGGAGTGTCACTGATTTCCAGACAGTAGAACCTCAGGTCTCTAAAAGCCTGGTGAGCCGATCATGCTCCCAGCAGCCTGCCCCTGCGGCCCTCAACATCTACCCACTGTCCCCAGAGCGGCCCTCATCAGCCCAGCACGGGGTCCCATGATAGCCAGGGGCTGTAGTGGTGCCGGGGTGATGGGCTCCACCCCTACAGACAGGGGCTCCCATCTGAGGGATAAGATCAGTTTGGGGGACAGTGGGAAGCTGGTCTGGTGGCCATACGAGCCTGAGCCCAGGCCAGCAACGTCCGTGGCCCTCTGCTTTCAGACACTCTCTGAGACCCAAGTCCTTCCAGGGCAGAACTCCAGGCTGCAGAGCAGCTTCCGTGGGGTCCATGGGCACGCCCTCCCCCACCCGCCCCATCCTCCCCACAGAGGGGCTCAGACCTCCCTGCGTCTGTGCACCAGCCGCTTCATCCTGGCATGATCACAGATGCTGTGGGGCAGCGGTCCACGTTCCATGGGAGAGAGGGGGTCCCGGCCTTGGGAACGGGCACTGCACGCTGCCACACTGAGGCGCCCCTGACCATGGGGCCAGGCTCTGGGGGATGGAGCCAGGAGGCTCTCATCCCTGCGCCAGCATGACCTTCAGGTGTGGGATGGAGGGCATGGAGTGCTGAAACTGGGGGAACCAGGCGCCTCCTCAGGCCCCAGCCTACACCCCCCTGACCACGGCACAGGGACATTTTGAGGATGGCAATGCGGGTCCTAGGGGTGTCCAGCCTGGCAGCAAGCAGGAACTTAGGGGCCATTAACCAGCAGAGCAAAGCCTGCTGCGCCTGCACTGCTCGTGGTGAGTGGTCGGCGGGAGAGCGCCATCTGGGGACCTGGGTGTGCTGCTCATCCTGCCGGTGGAGTGCTGGGGTGGACAGGCCTCCAGCCGGTTCCTCTCGGGCCAGAGTCAGTGCTGGCGGCAGTGGCTCTGCCCTGCTGACTCTTTGGGGCCCGATCATGGCTTTACCTTCTGTTCTGCATGGTGGGAGGTCGTGGTGGCCGCTGGGCAGGGAGGGGGCCTGTGCCCACACTGGATGAGCCCCAGGGTCCATGGGCGAGGGCCATGCCCTTCCAGCTGCATGTGACTTTTCAGTCACAGGAGGGCATCCAACCTGCCCGCTCAGGCTGAGGGACAAGTGGCAATGGGGTCCTCAGAGAGCATTACTCAGGTCTCGAAACAAAACCCGAAATACTGGAGACCAGCCTGGCAGCGAGCTCGCCGTCTGCCAGCCGCCAAGCAGCCTGTGCCAGCTCGTGGCCTTCCTTCCACTCGGCCCCAACCAGAGGTCCACTGGGCGCCCCGCCTTCAGGGGCCTCCAGCCGCCTGCCCGCTTGGGCAGGAGCAGCGTGGCAGTCACCAAGCACACTTTGATGCCGCGCGTGTGGCCAAGCAGCTTGTTTCCATGTGGGCCCTGCTGCAGCCAGCACCTTCAGGGGCTTTATGTAAGGTCACACATTTTCTTAAGCTGAATCCCCACCAGTGGACTTCTGGGGCAAGGCACACACACAACTGCATGCATTAGCCGTGTATTTCCAGCACTGATAATAATAATTTACTGAGCACTGTTTGCAAAGGGGTTGTGTTCCCAGCTGGCTGAGAAAGAATCAGGGTTTCATGACCACTCAGAAGTGTGTAAAGTAAAGCCATAGTCTCTGATGCTGCAAATAACCTTACAAAAGAAAGAAACAAATATATATATAGTTGTGCAGGAAAAACATTGTTGTGTGGGCTGTTATTCACTAATCAGCCATAATGTTTCTTTTTTACTATAGTTGACTGCTAAAAGCTTAATTTCAGAAGATTAATTATCTGTACTAATAGTACTGGCGACATTTGTTGGACCCGTTTTTATGTTCCTGGTGCCGTAGTGAGGACTTAACGTGAATTCTCACATCGAATCCTGATGACCTGAGAGAAAGGCCCTATTTTATTTTATCAGCTTGGAAACGGGCTCAGAGAACCAAACAGCCCAGAGTCGCACGGCTGATGAGAGGCAGGTGGGCGCACACCAGGGCCCAAAGGGGCTGCTCTGCCTTTCTGCCAACTCGGCGCGCCAGAGCTCTGACCTACTCGTCAGTGAGCTGAGCGTGATCACCAGAAAATGAGCCCACACTTGCCTGATGGGCAGGTGTCCGGAGGCGCTTTCCCAACGTGCAAACCTGCTCCCAGAGCTCGGAGGGGCAGGAGCCGCTAAAGGGCCGAGCTCACCTTGGAGCCCACGCCTGTGCCGCCCGCTTCCTGACAGGGCCCCTATTGGCCCTTGACAGCAGAGGCCACCAAGGAGGGTGACATTGGTGAGAAAAGGAGTGATCATTCCAGGAAGGAATATCTTCCTACATGTTTGGAACCAAAACCCCAAAACAGTCTCATTGCTCTATAGGCGAAGGTTAACAAAACCCTTCCTGGGTGAGATGCTGACCTCTGGGCCACGTCCTGCTCCATGTCCCCAGAAACCAGTAGGGCCACCCTGTGAATGCAGCCAGAATTTGGCCCCCACAACCCCTGCTCCAGAGGGAGAAGCCCGTGGGTCCATGACCTTACACAGCAGAAGGGCTGAAACAGATAGAAATGAGGTGACTCAGTCTCTTGTCTTGAACTAGGAGGGGATCCTGGGCCATCTGGTGGCCCTGAGCCTTCCCACGAGCCCCTAACGTGAGAGAGGCAGGAGGGGAGGCAGAGGATCCTGGGGACTGAGGGGGGTTCCTGCGCAGGATGGGGGGCCTGGCTGGGGGGCTCCAAAGGCGTGTGACTCGATTTCAAACATTCATCCTGATCCTGTTGTCTTGTAATTGGAAGTTTTATCTGCTTACATTTATTGCTATTTCTGATAGATCGGGTCTCGTCTACCCTCCTGTGTATGTTTCCCAGTCTGTCCTCGTCTCCCTTTTCCTCCCCTCTTGCCTCCTGTGGGATCCATGCATTCTCTCTCTCTCTCTCTCCACTTTCCCCCCTCAAACCATGTTGACAGAAACCACTTATTCCTCTCATTTTGGTGGAAACCTGAAAACCTTTCATCTGTGACTGATTTTAAAAAGTCCGAAGTTACAGACTCTCTTTAGATCCCTCTCCAGCGCCCTTTGACCCTTACAAGCTTCACCTGTGCCGCCACCACGCTGGCCTGCAGGAGGGCGCTGTTCTCTTCCTCCACCTGGTTTTGTCCACCCCACAGACGAGCCATTAGCACTCTCACCCGACTTCGGAGCCTGCCTGTTTGCCGGTGCTCATGTTCATGGCTTCCTCACTTCTCTCTTTTTCTGCGGCTTTAACTTCCCTCTGGGGTTACTTTCTGATGAGGAAATACTCAGAAAGGTCTCAAATCCCTCCCTCTCTTGGCAGGTGCGCTGAGAAGCCAAGAAAGGCAAGGAGACAGGGTTTCTGTTAAGGCTTCAGGAATGTGGAGGAATCACAGGTGCCTGGGGGCTTGGGATTGAAACAATGTAACAGTGCATCCCCGCCCCCCCCCCCCCCACTGGACTCAGTGGTGTGGAGCAGCTTGTGGATCATAGTCACGGAAGCCCGTTGGTTTATAACGCGGTATCCGGGTAACCTTTACAGAAATGGATTAAAATATAACTAGCATCCTGAATACACCTATAGTAACCTAATAGCTCCCACTGCAATAGTTCCTGGGTGCTGACTGCCCCCTTGGCTTTGTAGTAAATGTGTAAAAGGCGTGGCCCTGCTGTACTCGGGCTCGGACCTCGGGAGCTCACTCTCCTCCGAGCCCGCCGGCGTGAAATAACCTCCGCCCTCCGAGACCTCCGAGGGCCGCTCGGTTCCTCCGTCCACGATCCAGTCCAGGTTTTCCGTAACATTTCCATCTGGTGGAGGCTTCATAATGTCCAGAAGCTCCTTCGCTGAGGTCTGTTTATGGGTCTTTGTCCAGGAATGACCTGCATTTCACTCTGATTCTTGGAGGATAGTTCTGCTGGCAGCACAAACCTCGGCTGTTTCCCGGCGCTGCAGAGAAGGTCCGCCGAGTCTCCGAGACCCGGCGCTGAGGAAGCTGGGTGTTCTGCCTTAGAAGCCGCACCGAGGCACTGGGCTCGGGGCTGCTCTGCCCTTCCTCTCTGCAGCTTCGCCAGCGGCCCCCAGGTGCCGGGCTCTTGGTTTAACCTGGGGGGATTCCCTGCAACATGAGGATCAATTGGAAGATGAGCTGAAAGGCCCCGCCTGACGACCCCGTGAACACGTCCTCCCTGCACGGCCCCCCGCCCCCACCCTCTCTCTTATGTCCTGTTCGGGTTGGTGTCCAGGGCTGCATCTGTTTAGCATCCTCACGTTTATCATTCTGGCCACTAGTCACCTTGTTGGTGAGTTGAATTTACTGTTTAAACTACTGCTTTCTAATTTCAATCATTCTGTTTTCATTTCGAGAAGTTACATTTCATTTTGGCATTATGTTCCCATTTCTAGAAGCCACACCTCATTCCTGCCTGGCCTCGGCACCCTCTTACTTCTGTAAGCATATTCATCCAGTTCTTGCATTCTCGGCCCGATTACTCCTGTTCTGCAGCGGCGGGTCTGGCTCTGCAGGGCCGTGGTATCTGCCAACTCTTGCCCAGGGTGGCTTGTTCCCTCGGGATCTTGCTATGAGGCTGTGTCCATGCAGGAGACCATTCTCCAAGGCACTGACTGGAGGGAGCACTTCCCCAGAGGATGTGTGTTCTCTTCTGCCAGGACCTGAGGCAACCCTCTCGGCCGTGCATCGTGTGTGCTCTCCATGCTGCGTCGTGTGTGCTCTCCATGCTGCGTAAGGACGGTTTGTGGTCAGAAATTCTCAGGGGGCACATTTTCCCCTATTGCCCCTCCACCCAGAGTCGCCCACATGACTGGTCACCACCTCCCTGGGGCGCTGGCTCCCGCCAAGGCACCCCCTCTGGGGCTCCTGGATCGACCAAGGGCTTCTGTTCTGACTTCCCTCTCCCCCCACGCAGGCCCCACATGTGCCTCCTGCTACCTGTCTTGGGCCCACTGAGGCCTGGCATCCTGGCCAGCAGGGATCAGAGCCCGGGACAGAGCACTCAGCCCTGGGGTGCCCGTGGCTTCTCTCTTCCTGGTCCGACTTCAAGATGCCCTTACACTCACCCCGGCTCAGCCTTGTGTCCAGAACTATTTGCTGGGCATTTTCTGGCTCTAGAAGCCCTCTGTTGGGAGGTCCTCCCACGTCTTGCCCACCATGTGGCTGGAAAGCCCCTGGCTCAACCCTTCAGAGTCACCAGTGTGCTGTGAAGACCCCGTGCGGCTCAGCACCCTGAGTGTCCACAGTCACCACGGCACGGCCGGGCGCCATCTTCTCCCTGCATCATTACACCTCCACACACAATGGCAGTCTGAAGAGGTCTCGGGCCCCCCCACTGACTGTGTGCTGCCTGCCGTTCCTCGCCATCCATTCCCGGGAGGCTGAGGGCCTGGGAGGGCAGCAGTCAGGTGCAGACATAGCCTGGCCCCTCAGTCCAGCCCATGCTGGCCTCTGGGGGGTAGGATGGGCTCCAGGAGCCCACCCAGTGGGGCCCGTTGGAAGCAGCTGCTCGAAGGGCGCTGCTCTGCAGGCCGGCCTGCGCACACAGGGCAGGGCTCACTGTGACGCTGCGGATGGCCAGCCGGGGTGCGCAGGGCCTGGGGCCTTTGTCTTGCTTGTTCGGGTGACTGGTGTTGACGGTGCTGTCACACGCCACGTGCTCGTCCTCCCTGCACACAGCTTCACGCCACCACCGAGGCCCACCTGAGAGGGCAGGGTCCCTGGGGACAGAGAGCCTCCCTGGTTTGTCCTGAAAAGGCCTTTTAATAGAAACCAGAGATTTCATTTGTCACAGGCTGTTTCTTGCAGGGTCCGGCCTTCGTCACTCTGCTAATGCGGCGGCAGGAGTCAAGGCACAGTGGGGTACACGCGGCTTGGCAGCCCTGCACGGGGGCGGGGAAGCTGTGGCCCTTGCCCTGCTCGGCTCCCGAGAAGCAGGGACCAGGTCACCGGATACAAAGGCCGCCGCGGCTGACTTCTGGGGGGAAGTGCTGGGCTCTGGGGGCCCTGGTCCAGCTCTAGAGATGCCCCACCACACTCCTTTTGGGTGGCAGGCCTGCCCCCTGACCAGTGTGTGCTGCGTGTGTGCTGCTGCACGCCACTGCCTGGCACCCTTCCTCGGGCTGCAGAGCGGGGCCGGGCCTGGGGTCTCTGCCACCTGCTGCAGACACGGGGCCGAGGTCACCGCCAGAAGTGCCCATCAACAAGCACTTCGCTTCTGAAGAGCCGGGCCCCACACCCCCAGTTCCGGTGAGTCGCTCCCTCTGCCAGGGCTGTCCTGTTGACACTGCTCCAGGGACGTGGGAGCTGATGGTGGCTTTGAGGCCCTCCTGGCCCTGTCCTGGGTAAGTGGAGGCAGGAAGGGGAGGGGCCAGGCCTCAGGAGCCGCTGGCCCCAGGGCCGCACCACACAGGCTGCCCTGCTCACTGCCCTGGGACCTCACTCTGGCACGGGGAGGAAGCCCACGTGGCCTCTGACTACAAGGGTGAAGGGCTGCTCGGAAGTGCCCCAAAGCCCGAGGCTGAGACAATGGGCAGCAAGAAAGGGTGGGTCCCTCCTCTGGACAAAGCACATGCCCACCCTCCCCTTGGTGGGTAGGGGTCCAGGCTGAGGGCAAGGGACAGGCCACCAGCCCATGACCCAGGCCCGGGCAGCGGCTCTGGGGGGGAACAGAAGCCAGGAGGAAGGGCAGGGCAGCCACAGAGGTGGCTCTCATCACAGCAGAGTGGATGGGGGACCACACTGAGCGGAGGGGCTGTCCCAAGGAGCCACCAGAGACCTGGGTGATGTGCGCATGGCCTTGCCCTCAGGGCAGGGCTCATGGCGGTGAGGCTTGCAGAGCTGGGCTGACTTCCCTCTGGGCTGCGACTCCTTCAGGGCCCATGCCAGTGCTGGCGTCCTTCCCGCAGAGGGGCCTCCGCGAGGGCCAGCTGCCAGGGCTGACCTGCTGGAGTGACCTAAGCCAGGCGGCACCCCTACTGCAGGCCCAGTGGCCCTTCCTCCCTAGGGAGGGGCTCTCCTATGTGACCCTTCTGCAACCACTTGGGGCCTCCTGGGCTGGTGACACACAGGGGACTGCTGGGGACAAGCGTGATGGCGTCAGGACAAGTGCCAGCCCCTCCTTGGCGCTGATGTTCCTGGCTGCTGGGGTCAGGTCCTGTGGGACAGGTGTCACAGGGCGGGTGGGCTAGGCAGAGTGCAAACCAGACACCTGGGACCCAGCGTGACCGCGAGGCAGGCAGGTCAGTGGCCAGGAGGGAAAGTGAATTACTTCACTGTGAGGAAATTCGCAGCACTTAAGATAAACATAAGGCAGAGGAATAAACAGCAGGGGCATGAACAGGGGCAGACAGTAGGAGGGCCCAGGGAAGCCAGACAAGGGGAGGGGGGTCCCTGTCGGGGCACAGGGGAGCTGGGGGGCAACATGAATATATAAAGATATATAAAAAAATATATCTTTATATATAATAAACATACAAATTAAAAATGTAAAGGCCAGGGACTGCAGATGGGGGGTGTTGGGGGTGTAGGAGCTCGGTATGCAGGCAGGGAGGAGGCCCTGGGAGGACGAGGCTCATGGGGACGTCCCTCCATCGGGGCCCAGGAGCAGGCAGGACACGGCCAGCCACCCTGTGACCTCAGAAGCCCAATGGGGCCTGTGGGTCACAGGGCTCCTGAGCAGGGGTTTGCAGCACAGGGTGCACAGGGCTCAGGTGAGAGGTGTCACGGGGTGGGGCAGGACCACGCAGTGTGCAGGAGACAGTCCCCACCGACCACATGGCCGAGCGGCGGGGTTCTGGGGGAACCCGGCAAGGACCTGTCCAGGATGCAACAGCGGGAGTAAGGGCCGCTTCTCTCGCCTGCTGTCGGAGTTCCTTTCCCTTGGAGCCGGGCCCGACTGTCCAGGCTCTGGGGACATCTTGGCAGGAGCCCTGGTCTGGTGGATGCTGGGCCTGGAAAGGACATGGGGTGTCTCCACAGTACCAGGAGCAAGGGGTGGGTGGGCAGCTGGGGTCTCCAACAGCATCAGGGAGCCGAGGAAAGGTCTCCCCAGCCCTGCCATGGTGGAAGGCCCGGGAGCTTTCTGGGACTCAGAGCCCAGTGGGGGCCCTGAAGGAGGCCCCCGCACCCAGGGCTGGGCAGCTGACTGCAGTTCCCAGCTTAGCAGGAGGATGGGTGGGAGGCAGAGGTGTGCCACGCCCCCTGACCCCTTCCTGGGTCTCCAAGGCCTGGCTGGCAGCTGAGCCATCTGCTGGGCAGCCTGAAGGCCTGGTCGTCATGGTGGCTGTGAGGCGGGACTAGGGAGGCAGGGGGACTCACAGAGCCCAGAGCCCTGGGCAGACTTGGGGGGCAAGGATGGGCGGTGGAGGCTCTGGACGGGCAACCGCCCTCATCTGAGGATTTTAAGGCTGTCTTCCTTAGCCATACTGGCCTGGCAGCACCAGGCAAGAATCAGGGGTGCCTGGGGGGGTGCTCAGGGGTGCCAGGGGGAGGGCTCAGGGGTGTCTGGGGGAAGGCTCAGGGGTGCCTGGGGGAGAACTCAGGGGTGACTGGGGAGGGCTCAGGGGTGTCTGGGGGAAGGCTCAGGGGTGACTGGGGAGGGCTCAGGGGTACCTGGGGGAAGGCTCAGGGGTGACTGCGGAGGGCTCAGGGGTACGTGGGGAGGGCTCAGGGTGCCTGGGGAGGGCTCAGGGGTGTCTGGGGGAAGGCTCAGGGGTGACTGGGGAGGGCTCAGGGGTGCCTGGGGGAAGGCTCAGGGGTGACTGCGGAGGGCTCAGGGGTACCTGGGGAGGGCTCAGGGGTGCCTGGGGAGGGCTCAGGGGTGTCTGGGGGAAGGCTCAGGGGTGCCTGGGGAGGGCTCAGGGGTGTCTGGGGGAAGGCTCAGGGGTGCCTGGGGAGGGCTCAGGGGTGTCTGGGGGAAGGCTCAGGGGTGACTGGGGAGGGCTCAGGGGTGCCTGGGGAGGGCTCAGGGGTACCTGGGGAGGGCTCAGGGGTACCTGGGGAGGGCTCAGGGGTGACTGGGGAGGGCTCAGGGGTATCTGGGGGAAGGCTCAGGGGTGACTGGGGAGGGCTCAGGGGTGCCTGGGGAGGGCTCAGAGGTGTCTGGAGGAGGGCTCAGGGGTGCCTGGGGAGGGCTCAGGGGTGTCTGGAGGAGGGCTCAGGGGTGCCTGGGGAGGGCTCAGGGGTGTCTGGGGGAGGGCGCAGGGGTGACTGGGGAGGGCTCAGAGGTGCCTGGGGGAAGGCTCAGGAGTGACTGGGGAAGGCTCAGGGGTACCCGGGGAGGGCTCAGGGGTGCCTGGGGAGGGCTCAGGGGTGCCTGGGGAGGGCTCAGGGGTGTCTGGAGGAAGGCTCAGGGGTGACTGGGGAGGGCTCAGGGGTGTCTTGGGGAGTGCTCAGGGGTGACTGGGGGAGGGCTCAGGGGTGACTGGGGAGAGCTCAGGGGTACCTGGGGAGGGCTCACGGGTGCCTGGGGAGGGCTCAGGGGTGACTGGGGGAGGGCTCAGGGGTGACTGGGGAGAGCTCAGGGGTACCTGGGGAGGGCTCACGGGTGCCTGGGGAGGGCTCAGGGGTGACTGGGGGAGGGCTCAGGGGTGACTGGGGGAGGGCTCAGGGGTGACCGGGGAGGGCTCAGGGGTACATGGGGGAGGGCTCAGGGGTGACTGGGGAGTGCTCAGGGGTGCCTGGGGCTTGCTCAGGGTGACTGGTGAGGGCTCAGGTGTTACTAGGGGGTGCTCAGGGGTGCCTGGGGGAGGGCTCAGAGGTGACTGGGGCTTAGGAGTAACTGGGGCACTTGGTGGTGCAGGGGCTCAGGGCCACGGTAGCATTGCTGGGGTCTGGTCCATGTCCTCTGTCCACTCTATCTTCCGGTGATCCCCATTCTCAGCAGGCACTCCATGATGGTCACAAGATGTCCCGTTTCTACATCCAGGAGGTGAGAGTGTCACAACATGGATGTCCACCTGGCCCCAAGAGTGGCCTGGTGCGGATAAAGTGAAGGTTCCTGTGGCCAGGATTCTCACCTGGCCCTGGCTGGCTAGCTCAATGCACACATGTGGGCAATGCGTCATACTGACTCCACATAAAGAGCTCCACACAGTGCTCTGGGTGACACAGTGGCACAGCTGCTGAATGGCTGCAGGAGGGCAGAGGCTGGAGTGGTGGCAGCGCCGAGGACAGAGACTGAGATGGCTGTAGGGACAGGGGCCCAGAGGACAGCTGTGTGGACAGAGGGGCCCAGAGGCAGAGACCGGCTTGCTGCGTGCAGACTCGCTCCGAGTGGATGGGATTCTAGTGATTAACCCGCCACTGTGGGGATAAAGGTGGGTATAACCCTTTCACCCAAAGAACTTTCCAGTCATTTCTTTGGTCTCATTGATCCATAGTGAACTTGTCTGGGGCTGAAACCCATTGGCAAGACACCTGGGATGGGGTGGTGGGCTGGCCCAGCCCCCCCGAGGCAGGGGTGCCCCCTCCCAGGCCATGCAGCAGGGCAGGGCAAGGAGGCCAGTGTCCGCCCGACAGCCCACCTAGCCGGGATCACGTAACAGCTCCCAGGGACACGTGGATGATCCAGGAAGCTCTTGTACATGGTCTGCCCCGCACAGGCACGCTCAGGCCCTGAATAAACAGACTCCGGAAGCTTCGGGACAGAAGTCATGTCTGACACCCTGCTTTCCTTCCCTCTAAGATCAGTCTTTCCTCATTTCAATATTTCTACAATTGTTCACACAGTTGAGCCTCAGGATTGAGGAAGCAGCTGTCTCCTCCTCCCTGACAGCTGGTTCTGCTCTAGATCCCTTGCTGTGGGGTCTGCTGCCCAGGGGCTTTGGGGTGCCTAAGGACCCGCGGGCCACCCAGCCTGGCGACCAGGCCTCCCTCAGGCCACACGGGCCACAGACCTGGTCACAGTGTGGGCTGCCCCATGAGTTGTCCTGAAAACCCCCACGAGCTCTCGGTCCCACCTCGGGGTGTTTGAGTACCCCAACTAGCCTGCAGATCGACTCTCTGAGCATCAGAGCAGGCTCCTTCCAGGCGCAGGTGCCCCTTGACTGCCCCCCTTCAGGGAACACAGGAAAGGCACAGGGGCACACACCTGGGCCCCGCACGCGCACCAGGGCCTTCCCACCTTCTGTTCGAGGCTGGATGGTCAGGTTAGCCCCCCACCGCACCGTCCATCATCCTTGGCCGTCCTGCAGCTGGAGGCCACCCCAAATGGCCAAGGAAGCTACAAAGCTACAGGAAGCAAACAGCAGTTCAGTCATGACTTAACAAGGCAGCAGCTTCGTTCTTGCTCCCCGTGAAGGTTACCTAGTGAAACACACTCTCTGGAGGCCCACCTGGACTTTGAGAGCCGGCAGACTGGTGCTAAGAGTCCCCCGCACAGCAGGCTTCCCCGAGCAGCAGCGGACAGCCAGCCTCCCCAGTGGCAGCTCTTGCCCTGCACCCACCTCCTGCCCATGGGGCAGTGCCCTGGGCCTTGATGACGGGCAGCCCTGTCCCCTGGCACTGAGGTGTCCTTTCTGGGGCACAGCTGGACCCACTAGCATGCTTGCCCCCACTATCAGCTGGATCTGACCCCCTATAACCCTGCAGTGCAAGACACGGTCCCGGCCCAGCCACAGTGCTGGGTGCCCAGGCGGTGTTGCTGGATCCTGGGTCCCCAGCTCCCTCACATGCCACTGCTGTGGTGACTTGAGTCAGGCACTAATATGGGGCATAGTACAGGCGGCTCTGGTGGAGAGGGAGGTGGCTGTGAGGCCCGTAAGGGCACTGCCATCCCCAGGACACTCATCTAAGAGTGCACAGGCCGAGGCCACAAGCCGTCACTGAACGGCAGCTTCTGCCAGAAAAAGTCCCTGGGCTTCAAGCCATCTGCCCCCGGGTGTGGCAGATGGCACATCCTTCTGCACCCCTGCCCTGCGGTCTCACCCACCATTGGGTCATTCCTGCAGCACACACACCCCCGACCCCTCCACCAGGCCAAGGCTGAAGGCCCCAGGTGCTCAGCAACCCCCAACCCTGTCAGCAGGTGTCCCTCCAGCTGCCGAACCCCCCCACCTGATCCCATTCTTCCCAACAGCCACTGACCACGTCTCATGGACGCTGGCTCCTAGGCTTCACTCCTTCTCTGCTCAGACCCTCCAGGGGCTCCCCTGACTCAGGGCCCCGACTCACTCCTGCACCCCGCTCCCCCTTAAGCCTCTTCCTCATCCAGGCTACCTGGAGCACGCAGGCCTGCCACGGGGCCTTTGCACAGGCTGACCTAGAATCAGCTGTGGCATGATTCAGCCCCTGCCTGCCCCCACCATCAGCCCCCAGAGCAGCAATGTCCTTTGGCTGGTCTTTCCTGTCAGGGGCAGGCCCAGGCAGGCACAGCACTGCCCCCCTGGGGCCTCAAAGGCCGGCGGCTCTCATACTCCCTCTGACCCAGGACTGCTTCAAGACAAGCCTGGCAGCAGACGGCCCAACGGGGAGAGCAAGGCCGAGGGCACCCGTCTCCACCACCTTCTCCCAGGGGCACTGCACGCTGCCTCCTGCAGACCTGGGTCCCTTAAAGGGACTGGCGGTCACAGCCCCCACCACTTTGTACAGCCCTCAAATGGAAAAACACTTGAGGACGTGGAAAAGCACTGTTTCTAGGGTTCCCACTTTCTAGGAAAGGTCTTTATTAGTATTTCAATGTACAAACGGAAGATTTCATCACTTCAAGCCACATGGCTGAGTGACACCACAGGCCCCTATTATGTGTCCAGGGTTGACTTCAAAAGCCTGGGAAGGAGAAGAGGCAGGAAGGACCCGAGACCCTACAGGCCCTGGACGTGTGGGCTCTGCAGAGGCCTCTCCGTGCCACGCTTGCCCCCTGCTGCTCAGCCAGGGCACCTGTGGGATGCCGGGCCCCTAGTGAGAGGCGGCAGGGGGGCCGAGGCGGTGCTGCCCCACGGCCAATTCCACGTGCCCTGCGGCGGGTGTCTGTGAGGTGGCCCAGAGGGCCCCGACCAGTGGTGTCTGCAGTGGCCACACGCCTCAGGCCCCCAGCCAGCCCTCCTGCACCACCCAGACACCGGGGTGAGCAGCGCAGGCCGCTGGCTTCCCACAGACCCCCAGAGCTCCTCTCCACGTGCACAGCTGCCGGGGGCTCCCAAGCTGATGGGGGAGAGACGGCCAAGCCCCAGACCCACTCTGCACGTCAGCGCTACAGCTCCCGTGACCCCACCCTGAGTCCTCACGCGGGGCCAGAGGGCAGGGCGGCGGCGGCCTGAGCATGACGACACAGGCCTGCCCCAGGCCAAGCTTGGCACCACCGCCCACTTGGTGCGCCCTGGGATGGGAGGTGCTCACAGCTCATCTGTCCCCACCCTGCCACAGGGAAGCCTCCACACGGAGGCCTGAGAAACGCACCCCTACACCTTCACGGCTGCATGTGGGGCCTGCTGGGGGCGGGGGTGCAGTTTCAGACCCCAACACCAGAGAGCAGCGGCGCCTCCCAGCGTAGGACGGTGGCGCGGCTCCTGACGCAGTGCTCCACGCTGTGACCTAGTGGCCACAGGCCATACCCCGTGGGCCACGCCGTGCCTGGGCCCCCGGGAAGCGCGTGTGTGCCCAGCCTACTGGCTGGGGGCAGGCGCCATCCCACGGCACACACGCGACAGGCGGGAGCCCACAGTCCGCCCGCCGCGTGGACACAGTGCGGGCCCGGGGCCGCGAGGCCTCCGTGCGCTCAGTAGGCGACCCTCCAGTGAGCGGGCTGCTCGCATGGCTCCTCGCGGTCTCCGCAGAAACGGTTGTAGGTCGTCCGCGGGTCGAGCCCCAGGATCTCCCGCTCCTCGTGGATCCGGAAGGAGAACGTGGACACCGACGTGCCGATGAAGAACCTGTCGAGGGCGGCGGCGGTCACGGCGCTGCAAGGGGGAGGCGGCGGGCTCGGGGCCCCAGATCTCGGCTGCGGGGCCAGCGGCTCTGACCCGAGGGGCGGGATTCCCGGGCTGGGGGCGGAGCCACGGGCGAGGCCAGGACGGCAGGACCCGGCAGCCCCCGTACGTGCCCACCCTGCCCCAGGCACCCGCCCCTCGGGGTGCCCGCCGGATCTGGGTCTGTGTGAGGGCAAGCAGTGGGGGAGCTGAGCCCAGCGCCCTGCAGCAGGGCCTGGGGCTGAGCTGGGGGGCTGGTCTCTCAGCCCCGACGCACCTCCACCTCAGGTCTGCTCGGCAGAGGAAAAGGGCCCGGTGCTGTGGGGACGAAGTGCCCTGCAGCCCGTTACACGTGTGCCTGGCAGGCCTCAGGGTTACCTGCGGACCTCACACAGCAGACACGCCCACCTGTCACAGCCAAATGTGCCCGTACCCGGCATGGCTGAGAATTCTGAAAACTGGGAAACTAACCCCCTCGACTTTAATTGTCCATTTTACTTGAAGCAGTGTGGCCTCCTCCCAGCCTGGGTCCCCGAGGGCTGACGGATACATGACCCCCGGCACCGCCCCTCCTGCCTCCCAGGCATGAGGCAGTAAGGGGCCTGTGCTTCTGGGCCGCGAGGAGCCATCCAGCCTTCAACGACATGGGAATGATCGAGGGCGCAACCGAGCCTGCTGGGGGGGCGGGGAGGCCCACTCAGAGGGGCCCCACACGGCCCCAGACAGGATGAGGTAAAGACGTTTGCGTGGTGGCGAGCTTACACCCTGTGGTGTCTGCAAATGAGGGTCAAACCATTACAATGAATGACCCTCAGCCTAAGGAACTAACTAACTGTCACAAGAGACCTAAACAAGCAGCGAGACCGATGGGGGCCCATGGCTCAGTGTGTACACGCAGACCACCACCAGCCCCCCAGTATGTGACCACCACCAGCCCCCCAGCGTGTACACGCAGACCACCACCAGCCCTGGCTGTCAGCTCCTGGAGACAAGAGGACCTTCTGAGAGCCACAGATGCACCCTCGGCTACCAGGCACCTGGCATGTGCGCAGACCCACTGGTCAATGATGGCCACGCCACCGTCTTTGTAGAGCTCCAGCTCCTCCCATGTGGGCTCGAACCGCAGCATCTCGGGCAGCAGCTTCTTCAGCTCCTCGTATTCTGCAAGTGGAGGGGAGGAACGCCAGAGGCTGAGCACAGCTGGGTGGGGCTGTGCGTTCCCTGCCCCACGCAATTCCTCGTGGGGTGGCTGGGAGGGAGGGAGTGCGTGGCAGAGAATTCTGTGTCATCGCCCCGGGTTGCCTGCCCGGGTGCGCCCAGAACTTCACGGGGTGGCGGGAAGTGCGTACCCTCCCTGATGGCATCTGTGGCCACAAACACTCTGTCCAGCTGGTGGGTCTTCATAAGGCTGCGGATGGTCCTCACAGCTCCGTCTAGACTGGGCACGTCTTCTCTGTGCCCCCAGATGAAGTCCTTTCTTCTCAGGTGGACTCCCAGGTACGGGCCCCCCAGGGAGGAGCCCAGCCTGACCTGGCAAAGAGGACAGGGCCTGCTGAGCCGGACCCACGGACGTCCAGGGCGGCACTTGGACGCGGCGGGGTGAGAGGGTCCACACGGTTATGCCACTCGGTGAGCCAGCCTGAGAGGCTGTCAGGCCAGAGCCTCAGGGCGCCAGGACCAGCTGTCTTTCTGTGACCATGGTGCCTGATCACCAGGCCCCGTTATCTGAGTGAAATAAACTGGAAGGAAATACAAACTGGGTAACAGAGAAAACCTATTTAAGGTTGCATTTTTCCAGTAAAGACTCTCCAAACGAAAGGCCTCCTGTCGCTGACCCGAAGAGCCACGTGTCCTGCGAACAGCATGCCCCCGGGACAGGGTGGTGGCGCGGCAGCTGTCACGCTGAGAACGCTCCCAGGTAACGGCAATTTGAAAACACAGCACAGTTTTTGTGGAAATTAAATTATAGGAAAACCCAACCTTCAGAGAAAATATTTTTTAAAAAGCATGATGCAGACCAGAGGGTATTAAAGGTGCTTCTGGGTGAGTCTCGCCTCTTGTCGCTCTAAGGGAAATACACTGACGCTGACTCTGATGGTCTTTCTACTCTCCTTCCTGTGCCCCCTTCTACTTGAGGACAGCCTCTGGGTGGCTGGAGCCTGTCGGGGCCCCATCTCACTGAAGGGCAGGCCACCACGCAGGCCGCTAAGTTGGCTCAGGGCGAGAGGGCACAAGCACAGCATGTGGTCACTATAGTAACGTGGGCTGTACCCCGTGACACCCAGCGACATCCCGCCTGGCTTGTTTAGCTTAGGGCCCCAGCCTGCACGCACACCCCAGCGGGGGGATTTACCTTCATCTTGGTCCAGTCCTCCTGAAAGGGGATCCTGTCGGCCTCGTTGGTGGAGTTCAGATACTTGCTTCTGAACTCATCCCCCACGGCCCGCAGGTGCTTGGCAAACACCATGCTCCGGCGGGTCTGTGGGGCAGAGAGCCCGTGGCTGACGCCCATCCGGCCAGCAGGGGAGCCGCCCCGCCTCGTGGCAATGCCCAGCCTCTTGGGAGTCCAGCCAAGGCTCTGACGGAAACCCCAGGATGAGAGGCCGGCACAGTTGGCGGGGCCGAGCCCTGACCAGAGGCGAGTCAGCAAGGCCGTCCAGCAGAGCGACAACCTGTCAGCCCTGGGATGCCAGGTGAGGTGGGAAGGAGCCCTCTCACTAGGCATGCAACCATGTGATCATATGCTGAGCCTGGGATGTGCAGACGCCTCTGCAGGCTGACACCAAAGACCCCCGCCAGTGGGGTGCACAGTGCAGTGTGGGAGGGGCTGACGCTCGTGACCTGCCCAGCACTCAGCCTGGAGCACCCCATGCACAGGTGTGAGAATCACTGGAGTGCTCACGCCCGCGCCTGCCCCGGCCCGGTGATGTCAGTCAGCAAGGCTGCAACGAGAGCGGTGGAGGGCCGGGGGAGAACAGAGGAGGGCGCCCGGGGCGGCACTCACGTCCCAGTACTCCTTCCCTCCGTAGTGGTCGTGCAGCAGGTTTTCGGCTCTGTCCAGCATCACAGACCTGCGTTTACACAACAGAAAAGAGGAGGAGGTGCTGGCAACAGTTCTGCTCACGCTCCCGAGGCCGCTGAGAGCGTGGGGGTGGGACGGGCACTGGGGCATCTGGCAAGTTCCTGCTGACCCCCCAGGCAGCAGCTGGGGGGCCCTCCCCGCCATGGCCCTGGAAGCCACACTAGCACACCTGCGCAGCTGCCCAGTCCCAGCCTGAGCTGGTGCGACCACTGATGCAAATGAAAGAGCAAAGAGAACAGCAGCCACTTCCATTCTGGGTGCCAGCCTCCACTTATCACCCACCGAGATTGTGCCAAAATGTTCTGTTTTCAGGACCAAAAAACTGGAACCAGCAGCGGCCAACAACTTGAGTTCAATAAAGTTTTATGTCTGTACACAGAGGACATAAAAGGCTGTGGTGGCCTCGTGGGGCTGTTAACTCGCAAAGTAATTCAGTAAGTGGGAAAAGCAGCCGACAAAAAGGCATGTGGAGAACACACACACGGTACAACTCCGCTTGCGTTTAAGAAGGTGAGCATATGTTTTCAACATGAGTGGGAAGGTTCTGGAAAGAAACAGGATGGCAGGATGGTGGTGGGCTCGGGGTCAGTGTGGAAGCAGGGCTGCTCTTGGGAGCTGTTTCCCAACACACTGTGGCGCCCTCAGAGCACAAGGCCTGTCAGACAAGTGGCCAAGGCCAGGAGCAGGTCACCCCTACGCCTGCCTCCTGCCCCAGCCTGCCTGGCCAGCGGGTGGCCTCCCAGGGCAGGACACCTCCCAGTACAGATCGGCTGCATGTCAGGCTAGTGGTGCCAGGCTTTCAACTTTACACAAATGCAATTTGTCTGGATTTAGCTTTTGCATTTTTACTCGATATCACACCCACGTTTCTTCATTGAACACGGTGGGAGCCATGTTTTAGTTTGAATATGCCACAACCTGTTTGTCCCCTCTAGTGCTGAGGGCCAGGAGATACTTCTGCTTTGGGGCTGCCACTAACACCCTTGGAACCTGAGCCAGGTGCAGGCACAGCGCCTGCGTGCAGAGCTGCCACCTTCAGCCTGAAGGCACACGTCCCCGGCCGTCTCCCAGGCTCTCCCGCCAGCAGCAGCCCCGGCTGCCCATCTTTGCAGGAGCACGAAGGGCTGGCACTCTGCTTCCCCGGCCAGCACCTCTCCTCTGGCGGTGGACCTGACCACCAGGCTGCCTGCCCTCCATCCACAGGTGTTTAGGGCCTCCATCTGCACCCTGCACTGAGCCCTGTATGGAGCAAACATGTGTGTCTTCTCTCACTCTGTAGGTCTTTTCATTTTTTTAATGGCACTTTGATGGGAAGAAATTCTTACATTCTTTAATGTAACTGAATTCACCAATCTTTTCTTTTGTGGTCAGTGCTTTTTACATCTTGATGAAGAAATACCCTCCCGAGGGTCAGGGTGTTTTTTTCTGAACGCAGCATCTTTGCCTTTGATGTGAGGTCTCTGTCCCCCTAGAAGTGGTTTTCTGCAAGGGGGCGTGACTCCCCGCCTGGCCCCACAGGTCTCAGGGCACTGCTTTCTGCCCACCAAGGCCTTCTGGGCATGAGCCTCTCTGGGTCAGGCAACATTGCCACCCATGAAGGGACTCAGAAAAAACTGAGGTTACATGTACACAGGTCTAAAGCTTCAGCCAGATCTGCTTGTGAAACCCACATACTTTTTAGCAAGGGCCCTGCCTACAGACACCCGTCAAGCTGGACCTCAGCTGGCTCATGACCGGCCTGCTCACCTTTTGTCCGCAGCGGCCCGGCATGCCCCATGGGGGTCCCATCTCAGAGGAGACGGGCTGGGGAGGGTCTGGTACACGGTGCGGTGCGGTGGCTCTGTTTGTGATCTGCAGGGTTGTGGCATCTCAGAGTCACATGAAAGGCTGCCCTGGGCACTGGTGGGGCTGTCACAGGCCTGCCCCCATGTGCCTGCTTTACTCTGAGGGACACTGATGGTGGCTCACAGACAGGCTCAGTCTCAGGGACCCCTGACCCCAACAACTAGCAACAACCCACAGCAAACTGCTAGGAACATGGTGGCCTGGCTGCTCAACCCATTTCCGCCTCCAAAGGAATTCATTTCACAAGCCAAGTGTGACACTTGCCAGAGACCCGGATCCCTGCCTGCTGGCCCCTCAGGGCCACTCAGTGGTGAGGCGGGCAGCTGTGTGGCCGGTTCTCTGCATTCCACAAGGCTGGTGACACCGCTTCCCAGGGGAGGCCAGGAGCAGCCGCCACAGTAGAGCTGGAAGAGGCCGGAGCCGGTCCTCTGGCCACTCAAGGGTCAGGCTTTGAGGAGGCCAAGTGAGAGGCCTCACCTCAGAAGGGGTTCCCCAGTGGGCAGGGCCGCTCCACCTAGCCCTGCAAGGCTGGCCCTGGCATGCTGGGCAGTCCGAACCCTCCCAGCCCCACGGCGGCAGCCCCATGCGACACACCATGGTGTGCTCTGCCATTGCCCAAACGGGAGAAGTAAAAGAACATCGGCACCCCCCTTGTAGTCCAGTCATCGCCGACGCCCTCGGCCTCCCCTCTCTGCCACCCTCCTCCCCACAAGCCCCTCACCCAGCCGTGGCCACCTGTCACCATCACCCCACGCCAGGAAGCCCAGGCTGGGAGGGGGCCTGGGGGGGGGGCACTACGGAGGAGCGTGCAGCATGGGGCTGGAGCCACAGTGCAGGGGCGTGGCCAACCCAGCCCCCAGGCGCCCCCCAGGGGCATGGGCAACCTCTTCTTCTACTCTTCTACTCCCGGGCGCCTCGCTGGGAGGGCAGGGGTCGAAGGGGACATGGTCTAGCCCCCCCGGCAGCTGGATGTGGCCAGCAGGACGGAGCACATGCCCACACCCCACGCTCAGCCACTGTGCCGATCAGGCACTTACCGTGCCGACGTGTTGCCCAAGAGCACGGGCGCGATGACAGACGCTGATCCTTGAACAGACAGACAGGAGACATTTAAACCCCTCGTTTCTTCATAGCCCCAAAACCATCCTCTGGAAATGAAGATCCACAGCACCCATTAATGTCCCCACACAGGCAACGAGATCCAGGTGTGCACTGGCGGGGCTCCGGGGGTGGACTCAGCTAGTTCCCAGGATGGACCTACTGGGCATGACCACAGCTAACGACACTCTGGTGAAGATTTTTAAAGGAACCGTGACTTCCACCTCATCTGATGGAATGCCTGGTGCTGCAGGGACCTGGACACTGCGACAGTGGGAAGCAGGGGCAGTCCAGGGGACCTGAGCAAGCGCACTCGACGTGTCACTGCCAGAGCTGACAGTGGCTGTCCGGGGGACGGCTGCGCTCTCCTAAGAGCTGCATTCCTGAGAGCAGAGCCGAATCACTCTGGCGCTCTGCCCGTAGAGACTGCTGGGGTGACAGCCCTCCATGGGGAGGGCTTCTGACGGCAAGTCCTACTGATGCCTGGGTGACCAGACCTCACTTCCACGGCCACATGCAAACACATTAACCAAACCCGCATCAGGCGTCTCAAAAATGGCCCGAGTTTCTGCATCTGTAAGTGGGATGGGAGGCCTCTGTGCAGGGGTGGGGGGTGGAGGGGGCCTTTGGGAGCCCAGCGGCCGCTGGGCCCGTGGACAGCAGCTGCCCGGGGCTGGGGCGCCCACCGCACCTGTAGTACTCGTGTTTGTCTTGGGAGTACAGCGGTGGGTCCAGGCAGGGCCGCGCGTCGATCTTCTCTTCCCAGGTCCCCTCCTTCCACCCTTCGGCGTAACTTTGCAGTACGTACACCTGGTCAATGAAGGGCCCACCAGACTCTGGAACAGACCGAGAGCAAACAGTGCGGCAGGAGCCACAGCGCCCAGGCGCCTCTGCGCTGGCAGAACCATCACCTCCCACAGCGCCATCTCCCCAAGGGGCTGAGGCAGCTCACAAGAGAGACAGGTCAGCAGATGCCACCAGGCACGAGGGCCCCAGGTGGGGAGAGGGCTGCCCGGGGAAATGAGGTCGTCCAGGCTGCGGCTGCCCCCAGGCTCCTCAGCGACCCCTCCCAGCCTCTGGGCTTGCCTTAGTCTGCTTCTCATCCCTGCACCGCAGGCAGGCCAGAGACCACACACTGCCTTTTTTCCTGGCTCCCTCCCCCAGGAGGCCTGCTGGGCTGCCTGCTGTCCCCGGAGCACACTGGCCTCCTCCCTCCCAGGGCCTCTGGGCTGGGACCTGGGCTGGGACCCTTCAGGGCTCTCCTGAACCCTGTGGGGCCATTCCAACCTCACCTCCTGGGCATACCTTCCCCAGCCACGTCCCCCCAACTCTGCACCCCACCCCTTCTTCTCTGTGCATTCTTTGCCATCGCCTATGCTGCACGTTTCAATCCCTCACTTCTGCTATTTTCCGCCTCCCCATGACCCACAGGAGCTCCAGGACCTCACTGTGTCCCCCTTCCCCACCACTCCCAGAACAAGGCCACATTCATGGCGGTCAATGAAAATGCGTTCAAAGATGGGTTGGTGGAGCCCAGTAACAGCAGAACCACAGCAAGCGGGGGCCTGTTGTCTTTTCCACATGGGTTCTTGCTAGGGGCTGACATCTGCCTCACTGGTGGAGCCCAGCGCCAGAGCTCCAGGGGCCTTGTTGCACTGGGACAGTGATGAGACCCTGGAGGCAGAGATGCCAGGTGCCCTGCCGCACCCATTCCAGCAGCCTGTCGAAGGACAGGCACCCAGCCTTTCCCCTGTAGGGGGAACAGCCGAGCAGAGTCAAGGCGAGGTGGATGGTGGGGGGCAGAGCTGGTCTGCCTGCTCCACAGAGTGTCGCCCAGGGCACCTGGTCTCCCCTGTCCCTGGCTGTTCAGGCTCCAGGCTGGAGGCTTGGACAGCAGAAGGGAGGACACCTACCTCCTTGTCCCCACACTGCAGCCTCTGCTCGCTAAACATGAGCCGGGATGGTTATGGCCCAGACCTGCCGCCTCTGTGTCTGTCTGTCAGGAAACCTGGCAGTCCCAGCCCCCATGAGAGGCGAAGGGCAGGTTCCCTAGGAGGCTCCAAAACCTGTGGTTCAGACCAAGGCTACAACAATACCCTGGCTACATCAAGTCTGACTAAACGCCCAGATACACTTCTCATGTTGGGTGGGGCAAAGGTGCATTTCCAAGAATGCCTTTTGCAATTCTAAGGGTTTGCCTCTTGGCGTGACGGGAGATGTCAGAAGACACTGCCTGTCTTTCCATGCCTGCAGCATTCACAAGGCTGACTCTGATCTGACACAGAAGACGCTCTGAAGTCACAGGTTCAAAGGTGCAGCAAGAACCGAGCTTGAAAAGCGAACCGGGAGCTCCACTCGGTGCGGGGACCCTGGCTGGCTCCTCTAGGCCTCTTTCAGGCGGCAATGGCGAAGCATCTGACTTTGAGTTTATGGCTTCTAAACAAAGCAATGGGAAGCTCTAAGTACCTTAATTCTAAGAAGGTTTTCAACTCTTCTCTCTTAAAAAGATTTAAATGGGGAGGCTGAGCTGGACTCCATGAAACACGACGCACGGTTACAAGTCCTCACAGCACCGAAGAGCAACCCCACGAGGTCAGCCCCACAGCCACCCTGCACTGGCCTGCAGGTACAAACAGCCTTTCCTGCCAGGCCAGTGGCTCCCAGTCTGTGCCAGGCCTTTCCTATTCCAGCTCCAAGCGCACCTCCCTGAGACACTGGTCACCTGGTTTTCAGAGGCGAGGGGGCACATAGCTCATACACTTCAGATGTATTTCCCTAGAAAAACTATGGAAAGACCAAGGCCACCCTACACACTGCAAAACCACAACAGGCCCGAGGACAGTGGGCGGGGCTGGCTGAGGCCTAGGGCCTGGCCTGAGGTTCACAGCAGAGGTATCAGCCACCAGGCCCCAGCTAGGAGACCACTGCTCACCTGCAATGAACTGCTCATACTCAATGACGGGGATGTTTCTATTGAGACTCGGAAGATCAAAGAAGTCAGACCAGGGAATGCGGACCTGGTGAATGTCAGGGCTCCGCCAGTGGTAGAGGCGGCCCCATGGGGGCAGCACGAGCACCCACTCTTCGGTCTTCAGCAGCGTCTTCAGGAGGGAGGCAACACGGATGTAGACGTCCCTGCGCAGGTTGAAGCCCTCCGGGGGGTTCACGTCATATAGAAGGTACCTAGCGAGAGGGAGCAGCGAGTGGCACTTCAGCACCCGGGCTCCTGGACGCCCCACGGTGGCTGCCAGATCCTGGGAGTTCTCTGTAGCTGGCAGTTACTATAGAGAGCAGGTGACTGCCCACCGGCATCTTAGACGACGGGTTACTTAGAGCCTGCGTAGGAGCGGCAGACACCTTGGCATCCCTTTAACAACTACCAATATGCACAACCAAGCATGACAGAATCTCAACAAACAGAGCCTGCAAATCAGTCCTGCAGGGGAGCTCAAACTTTCTGGCCTAGTGATCTCTTTACAGCGGTGATCATTGAGTACCCCTAAAGGCTGTCATTTATGTACACTAAATCTATTCCTGTATTAAAAGTTTAAGGATTTTAAAAAGTACTTACTAGTTCACTTAACGATAACAATAAACCTATGTTACCACTATTAACATTTAAAAATGAAAAATAAGTACTTTTCAAAACAAAAACAATTAGTGACATTTGTAATGTCTGTAATTTCTGCAAATCTCTTTTTTATCTGGGGATAGCTGGATTTTCAACTGCTTCTGCCTTCTATGTGTCCTGGTAACACAGGTCGGGTGACCTCTGGAAAATGTCCATAGAGAGAATGAGAGTGGAAAAGCAAGTAACATCCTGGTTTTACTATGAAGATGATTCTGACACCTCAGAGCCCCCTGGACACTTTGAGGATACAAACGACACCCCTCTACACCAGACACAGGCGGGGCGGTCCTCAGCTTCTCCGACACCTTACTCCCCTCCTTTCTCTGCGCTGGTTTCCCGCAGCTGCCCTCACTACAGCTGAAGCTCTGCTGAAATCCCCTGCTGGGGCCTCCACATCCCCCCAAGACTGCCGTCCCCTGGAGGAAGGGGCCAGGGCCACCTCCACATCCCGGCACACGGTCTGTTTTGTACCAAGCCCTCAGTAACCGCTGCACGGCACTGACGCCCATCTACGGACGTGCACCTTCTGCACAGAGGCCGAAGGATTCCGTGCAAATCAGGCTGGGCTTCAGGGACATCGGCTCCGGTGCTCCCTGGACCCCGGGCAAGGACCCGATCATCTCAGTGCCCGGGACGCCCTGGAGGCTGACGCACAGCCGCCCCTCCTGGGGGTCCGGGGAAGGGGACGCGCGCCCCGCCCCGCCCCACCCCGCCCGCTCCTCACAGCCGGTGGGCGCGCGTTACCGTCTGCGGGACGCCGCCCCCGACAGGATGTCGGCCGCGGACTGGCCGGGCCAGAACTCCTCGCCCGAGGCCGAGGCCAGCGGCCAGCAGGACGCCGCGAGCAGCAACAACACGACACACACCGCCGCCATGGCCCCGGGCGGCCACGCACTTCCGGCGGCCCCGGCCCGCCCCGGAAGTGCGCGGCCACCCCTGTGGACGCGCCGCCTGGAGCCCCGGCAACGCCTTGGCCCGCCCCCCCCGGGCGGGAGCTTCCGGGGCGGAGTGCGCGGGCCCGGGGGCGCGCTGCCGGCTCTGCCCGGAGTGGCGGCGGCGTGGGCTCTGCGTCCGCACCAGCGCTGGGGCTGCGGGGCTCCGGGGCTGCGGGCCGCGGGTGGGCGGGCCCGGCGGGGCGCTGCGGCGCAGGCCCGCGGGCCCGGGGTCGCCGCGGGGCCCTCCGGGCAGTGCCCGAGGTGAGGGGGTGCAGGAGGCAGGCAGGGCGGGGTGCGAGGGCGGAGAGCGGCCCTGGGTGTAGGGGGCGCAGGGCATTGGGGGATGGGGCGGAAGCTAAATTTGGGGAGCTGAGACCTGTCCCCCGCCCCGTCTGCGCCTCTCCCGGTGTGTACCACGCGCGGGGCGAGGGGTCTCCTCGAGAGCCCTGCTCCCGGCATGGGGCCTGGCTCGCCTTCCACCTCGCCCCGCAGCCGTTAGTACTCAGCTGCGGTGGCCCCTGCCCGAGGATCGGCCGGCCGCGTGTCCCAGCCTTTAGGTGGCTGCAGCCTCTGTAGTTGACAGGTCCCAGGGGAGGACCGGCTGCAGCCATGAGGGGCTCCTGGGGAGGGCACGGGTCAGGTGAAGGGTCCAGGGGTCTGTGGGACCCGCTCAACCGCA
Source organism: Manis pentadactyla (assembly GCF_030020395.1). Lineage (NCBI taxonomy): Eukaryota > Metazoa > Chordata > Mammalia > Pholidota > Manidae > Manis > Manis pentadactyla. Next base: position 196,511,876 of record NC_080019.1, read on the forward strand.
GCTCCTGCCCTGGAGGTGCTGTGTTAGGTGGAATTAAGCAGCTTTATGTGAAGCCACCTTTACTTGGAGGTGTCTGGAAGCAGGGTAACAGGTCGGGTGTTGCCTGCGGTCCTTGGCCCGAAGGGCTCGCACCGGTGGACTCGGAGGGCCGCTCTGCTCCAGGAGGGCCAGCAGGCGCTGCAGCCCCTCGCTGGTCAAACGCCGGCAAACCCCTTGTCTTCTGGGGGCAGGAGGTGATGGATGCTGCAGCTCGAAAAGGGAGAAAGAATCTGCCCTTCCTCCCTTTTTGTTTTATTCCCGTACTCAGTGGGTTGGATGAGGGTCACCCACAATGGGGACAACTTTACTCAATCTGCCAATTCAGATGCTAATTTCTTCTGGAAAGGTCCTTAGAGACTCACCAGAAATCTTTTACCAGGTATCTGGACATCTGGACACCCTTAGCCCCATTAGGTTTTCACAGAATTAACCATCACAGTCTCCTTAACTGATCACCCTGTCACCTGGCAGCTCAGCTTTTGACACTGCAGGCCCCCCAGGGGTCAGTCCCAGTGACTCCAGCCAGTGGTCAGGGGGCTCTGTAGTGGGACCAGGCTCCACACCTGCTACCCCACCACAGACCTGGCCTGGCTCTAGGGTTCTCACAGCCCCCTGGCCAGAGAAAGACCACCATGAGGGACTCTGAGATATCCAGACCTCTCCATGGTCAGCGTGCAACCAGCTGGCTCACCTGAATTCCCCTCTCCAGGAACACAAACCCACATTCTCCCCTTGGATAAGGCACTTACTGGCCAAAGGTATCCCCTTATGGATGTAAGTGTTCTCCCCAGGACAGGTAACCTGAGTGCAGCCTGGGGGAGACACAAGGCGCTCAAGGAAAGGGGGAACATGTCCCTCACCCCTTTGTGCATGGAGCGCTTCAAGATGGAATTCCCTGCATGCCTGCTCCTGGTGGCTATGCCTGGGGCACTGCCCACCCGGACAGCGGCTCCTGGCTGCTCAGGAAGGCTTCACCCCCACTGCTAGGCATTTAGCTCCCAGCCACTTTGGAAGAGCAACTGCTATTTTGGGAACAAATACTTGCTCTTTAGAAAAGATAGGAGCACCAGAGGATGGAGGGTACTCTGTTTCCCTGGAACTGGTGACTGGGGCCCAAACAGAAGCCAACCACTTTCAGACCGAGCTGCAAGGCACCCGACAGCCCCCGTGCTGCGCTCCACCACAGGCCGACCAGTCGGCCTGCCCGCCTGGGCTGGGGCCCTGCAGCACCCAGAGCCTGGGGCTGTGGCCGGAGCTCAGTCTCTGACAGAGCCCCCAGCCCAGGACATGCCAGAAGTCCTTTCTCAGCAGAGTGTGATCTCCACAGATGGCCAGCCTGCTCCAGACCCCGGGCCTGTGTGGAGACTCCCATCTGTTCCGGGGAGTGGCAGCCTGTCCACCATCGTTTCCTCCAGGAGCACCTCCCTGAGGAAGGAGGTCCCAGAGCAGGGCAGCCACGCCACATGCTAGGGCCTGGGGCTCTCCAGGCACCCACGGCTCCATTCCTCACCTGAGGGAGGGGCCCTCCTTCCCTCTGGCCTTTCCTCCCCAGCTCTGCTGATTAACCCCTGGATTATGGTCCCTACCAGGAATGACCCAGGAGAGCTGTTGCGAGTCCTTCATTACTAGAAAAAGGAAATCCTTACACAGACAACAGTTTCTTCCCCTACACAACGCCACTGTCCAAGGACCACTGGTTCAGGTTTGTGCCTGGGTGTGAAGTCTACCCGTTTCAACGCCCAGGCACGGGAGTGGCTGCACCAGCAGAGGGCAGGAGAGGCCCTTCCCCAGGCTCCCGGGAATGGAGGCAGAACAGGGAAGGGCCCATCCTGGGGCATAGAGGCTGGCCACAGAAGCCAGCAAGGAAGACCCCTGTGATGGGAGGAGCTGGGGATTCTCAGGTGCCGGCCCAGCAGGGGAAACCGGGCCAGGCTGCCAGGCCAAGTCTTTTGCCCCAGCGAGCCCCGAGAGCTGCTCCAGACCCCGTGACCTGGGCCGGCAATTCTGAAGCTGAGCCACAGAGCCCTCTGAGGGAGCAGGGCTCCCATTTGGCCTGGGGTCCAGCGGGCACAGTATGAGTCCTGGAGCCACACCTGTGAAAGCCTTGGGTCCGGGGTCTCATCTCCCATAGGTGTCAGAGGGCTGGGACTGGATGCCTGGATCCCAGCTCTGGGGTGGCAGAGACACGGGAACAGGGGTCACCTCCAAGCCAGGAGTCTCCAAAGAGGGACCAAGAGATTCTTCTAGAAGCTTGGGTTCCAAGGCAAGGCCCTGCCCAATCTCGGCAGGCTGTGTCCTGAGCGGACCACCACGAGAGCAGAGAAGGGGTGACAAGGAGCCAACGGGCGCAGGTCCTTTTCAAAGCGGGGGCAGATGGTTCCCAGGAGGTCCTTACCTGTGTCCAATCACATCCCAGGCTGGGGCCACATTCAGACCCCTGGCCCTCCACAGGTGACTGGAGACCAAGAAGGGGAGGGCTGCCTGGTCCCTGGGTGGGTCAGCAGCAACACGGTGGGGACATCACCGTTGGCCCTCTGAGGCCCCAGCAAAGTTGTAATAAAGCAGCATGAAGTTGTGCCCTTGACCACCGGATATGAGCAGCTGTCCACCAGCGGTGGGAGCTGGACGGTAGAAGTGGATGCAGGTGTGAACAGGTTCAGGACCTGAGAGTGGCTCTCCTGGGCCTTTGGGCATGTAGCGGGTTATCAGAATCCACGTGAGGAGCTCCTAGACTTGTGCCTGGTCTCCACCTCTCACTCATGTTCCTGGGCAATAAAATCTTGCTTCTGTCCTCAGGAATGCACAGGGGAGCTGACTAAGTAAGTCACTGGGAGAAGCAGGGGGCTTACAGTTGGGCTCCTTGGCCATAGGCCAGACTTGTTCCTTAGCAGAAGCTCCTGGGGGCCACCTCTAGGACTGCCCTCAAAGATAGGCCAAGGCACCTGTGAGGCCCAGACTGTGACCAAGATGTGACAGCGGCTGACTGCCATGGTCACCAACGGTCCAGCACCCCCAGGCGAGCTGCCCAAACCGGGGTCTCCAGGGCAATGGCTCACCAGGGTGTGCAGGGGGCCTGTGCCAGGAGCCCTGGGCATCCGTGAGGGTATGGCGTGCCGTGTCCCTAATTTTGGCTCCAAATAAGATGTGACTGGCTCAAGATGGTCCCCCGTCTGTGCCTCCAGGGGTGGTTTTGGCAATGGGGACCTGGCCAACATCTGCCTTCTCTCCTCTGTGAACCACAGTACCCTGAGGAGGCTGCTGTCAGGGGAGATGTGTGGGACTTTGGGAATTGCCCCACAGCCTTTCTGGGATCAAAACAGGCAAATGTCAAAAAGTGCGCAATGTATTTCACTGAAGGAGGCTGCTTATTTATGTTTGCAAGGCCAGATTCAAGGCCTCGTCCTCAGCCCTCAGATGACAGCGTCAGTGGAAACAAATAGACAGGGCGGGGGGTCTGGGGCTCCTTGGAATGAAGCACAGAAGAGGGCCTTCTGATTTGCACGCAAGGAGACCCACCGCGGAGCGGGGAGCAGCTCCACGTGACCCCGGCTCCCTTGGTTTGGGGCTTGATGGGGATCTGGCCAGGACTAAATGCTTCCTGCTGAGTTCCAGAAACTGTAGAGTGCATTTAGAGTCCTCTAAATGGGAGGCTGCATTTAGACGCAGCCCATGGGAACCAGGGAGGGCCAGATCCCCTCAGCCTAATACCTGTAGCTGTCCGGCAGGGTGTCCGGCAGGACAGCAGGTCCAGCATGGAACTTGGGCAAGTCCTCGCTGCTGCCCCATTACCCCGTCCGTCCCCTTCCTCACCCAGACAGTGAAGCTGGTGCTGTCTTCTGTGTCGTGGGGACACCCTCCTCCACCTTCCAGTATTTCCCTCTCCTGCCGTGTTCTCTTCCTGGCTAGGTCCTCCATAACATGGAAACAAACCACAAAAGTGGGAGCTGCTCCCCAGGTCCCCGGCTGTGAGGAAGGGAGAGCTGGGGGTGTAACACTTTCTTTTTCAAATGCACAGTCCATCAGCATTTACTGAAGTTACCCGTTCTTCACTGACATGAAATGCTGCCACTGTCATTAACTAAATTCCCACAGACACATGGCTGCCTGGTCTTTTAAGCCTGACCCGTGGACCTTGTCAATTTCTGCACATGGTGCTGCATTAATAAGGATGGCTTTACAGCAAGTTCCTTCTCTGTGTCCTTTAAAAAATATTTCTCAGCTTTGCTTTTTAGATTCCACGTGTAAGTGAGATCATCCAACTATTTGTCTTTTTCTGACTTACTTCACTTGGCATAACACCCTGTAGGTATATTCATGTTGCAAATGGCAAGGTTTCCTTTTTGTAGCTAAACAATATTCCACTGTATATATGTACCACTTCTTTATCCATTCATCTATTGATGGGCACTGGGGTTGTTTCCAGATCTTTGCTACTATAAATAATGCTGCAGTATCCATAGGGGTGCATATATCTTTTTGAATTAGTGAAAGTAGACCCATAAATACAACAGACTATTGGTTACCATAGGGAGAGGTTTGGGGGGATGGGTGAAGTAGGTGAAGGCATAAAGAGGTATAGACTTCAAATTATAAGGAGGGGAAGCAGAACATAGAGAATATACCAATACTATTGTAAAGTCTCAGGGTGGTAATGGGGTAGCTATACTCACCACGATGAGCATTTAGTAATGTATATAAAATTCAAGTCGTTCTGTTGTACATCTGAAACCAATATATTGTATGCCAACTGTATTCCAATAAAAAAAAATTTATCAGCTAATCTTGCACATTTTTCTATGTGAAGTTTAGAATCAGCTACTTCAAGCCAGTCCTGTTGGGTATTGTATTGGGATTGCACTGAGCATGTGGGCACAATTTGGAAAACTGACATTGATGGATGCAGAGTCCTGCTCAGGATGGCTCTGCTTTCAGCTTACTCAGAATGTCAGTGGAGTTTCCTAGTTTCCTTTGATGGCAGATTTGCACACTTCTTGGTTTTTATTCCTGGATTTTATTCTTGGTTTTATATTCCTGGGTTTTATTATTATCACATCTGGGACATTTTACTCCATAAAAAATAATTTGTACTATTTTATTTGTACTTATATATTTTCTAGTATTACATCCACTGAAACTCAAATATAAAATCAGGCATCTTTCTTTTGTTTCTGACTCTAATGTAACTGTTCTAATTTAGGGGTCTACGAACTATGGCTGAATCCAGTCCACCACTGTCTCTGTAAATAAAGTTTTATTGGCACTCAGCCACCCCCATTCATGTATACATTGTATAATGGCTGCTTTCATGCTACAACAGTGGTGCTAAGTAGTTGGAATAGAGACCTTATGTCCTGAAAAAACTAAAATATTTGCTATCTGACCCTTCACAGAAATGTGTTGACCCATGCTCTAATGTATTGAGTACAATGTTTGTTAAAGGTCAAGGATTTCCTACTGTTCTTAGATTCCTGCAAGTCTGTGGTTGTGTGCTTGAAATTGAGTAATGAATATAAAATTTTACCAAATCCTTTTTGGGGGACAGGCTATCTTTTGAAATGATGAAAGATTTGCCTCTTCTGTCTCTTAATGTAGAGAATTGTACCAACAGGTTTTACGATGTTGACTCACCCTTGCATTCCTGAGGAAACTTTTCCTGCTCCTGACCTAATGGATTCTGTTTGTTAATGCTTTTGTTTAGGGTAATTATGTCCTTATTATGAATCACATGTGCCTATTATAAATAATATGCTCCTCTCATCATGTGTGCATGTGTGTTATCCCTGTCATTGGTTTTCCAGGTATTGACTAGCTGTATAGAATGAATTGCAATGTTTATATCTTTTTCTGTGCTTGCAGATAATAGTAACTCTTCATAACAACTTGCCTGTATTGAGTTCTTCCTATGCAACAGGCACAATTCTATATATTTTACATGAGTTAAGTCTTTAACCTTCAAATCAACCCCGTGAATTAGGTACTATTTTCACGTCCATTTGACAGATGAGGAAATTAAGGCATGGAATTAGTCTGCCCAAAGTGACCCTGCTGACAAGAGGTGATGATGGGAACACGAAATCAGCAGTTGGTCTCCAGAACCTGTGTTCCTAAATGCAGGTCCTTCCATCTCTCTGTTGCAAAGAGATGATTCCTTAGAGACTGTGGAAACACACATAAAACCGCCTGGGCTTGGTGCCTTTTTAAGGATAAAACTTGGGCTACTATGAGGCTAATTAGATTTCCTACTTCTACTTTTGTCAATTTTGTACTCTGTTTTCCAAGAAAATCATCTGAATTTTGTTAATTGGTGGAAACATGTTGAGGCTTATAAAGTTATATCTGCCAGTTCAAAATCTGGGAAACATCTAATTAAGTGGAGATGTTAACACCCGGCAAAACCATGATGCAAACAAGGTGTCAAGAATGAAAGAGCCGTGCTGTCTGCCTGCTGCTGGCTGGTCAGGGTGTCTGAGGGCATGGCAGCTCTGCAAACTGTGGTTGGGCCATTTCCTGCGGGAATCCCAGGAGCTCTAGAACAGAGCCTGTCTGGAGAAGGGGGCTCTTGTCCTAGGCCTGCTTGGTGGGAGCCTTCTGGGCCAGGAAGTCATGTCTGGGCAACTGTTTGCCATGAAATGAGATCTGGGGTCCCTGTCTGCTCCTTATCCTAGATGTCTGTCTTGCAGCTCCCCCACCCCGCCATCTCTAGTGCTGACCCCAGTCCCGTACCCATGCGGTAGGCCCCTGAACAGGATACACATTTTCTGGATACAAGTTTCTGGAGGTAGAGGTCTGGACCCGGCTTCCTCAGAGGTGTGAATCCAGGGGTTATTCTGTAACCATCACCACCCCACCAAGTTTCTGGGGATTCCACAGCCCTTGGGTTGATGGTGATCTGGGTCTGGGAGAGACTTCCCACAGCTAGTGGGGGCCATCCAAACCCCTGGAGGCATGAGGATTATCCCATTGAAGATGGCAGGGATGGAATGTCCATCTAACCAGGAAATTTACTGCAAACCATAACTTTCTGTCCTAATTGCCTGAAAGCGGAAAGCCTGGGGCATGGGAACATCAGAACAATTCCTTTGAAATCTAGGGGGTGGTGCTTGTGGCTGAGGACTGGCCCATGCCCTGGGAACCTCCTCAGCCCCGGATTCACACCCACAGCATGTAACCTGCCCCTGTTCCCTCAGGACAGGACCTCTCAAGCCCTGCTTGCCACCCCTTCCTCTCTGCCAAAGTCTATTGCCCACCACCATCCTCTCTGCCTTGCCCTTCCCCGCCCCCAGGAGCCCCTCGCCCTGAATGACTCCCTTCCCCCATCATGCAGCTGATGTCCTGAGAGTGTTGGAATAGCTCGTGAAGACAGGAGCCGTGTCCTGGGGTCCCAGATGCCCCCACACACCTTCCTGGGGTTCCATCTGCTACTTCTACTTTCATTGCCTGTCCTCCTCTGAAACCCTAGCAAACAAAATAGGGCCTCGCCTGGCAAATGCAGCTCACCTGGTTCCCTCCAGCACCCATCCGCTCCTGGGTGGTGGGTGCTGCCCCTTCACTCTCCCAACCCACACCCCCACCCGCCAGGGACAGGTCAGCAGCCACCTCCATGTTTCTGATCTGGGCCGTCCTATGGCTCCACCCATCCCAGGCTTGGAGTTTCCTTTGCATCTGCTGTCCTGTTTGGTTTGGGGTGTTCTTTGTCCCCTCATGCTGGGCTCCTTCCCTGAAGCCTCCTTTCTTGGCACATGCCAGATCCTCAGGAGGTTTTGTCAAGCAAACAAGGCAGGCAGTGGCCCAGCTGAATGTCCAGAGGGTCTGTGGGTCCGGGACCTTCAGACTCCACCTGGTAGAATGGGGGCAGCAGGGACCCACATGGGCAGCTCTGCCATGCTGTGCCTGCTGGTGTGCCTCTCCTGTCCTCACAGTGACCTGGGAGCATGCTCCTCCACACTGAGGTCGCTGGGATCCCCTCGAGGTAAGTACCCTCGCCTTCTCCCTGCAAGTGCTGCCCACTCTTCCCAGGGCCCTGAACCCCACCACCCAGACCACAGCATCCTTGGGGCAGATGTGGGAGCCAGTCCAGATGCAGTTGGAGTGACTTCTGGGTCCCGGGAGGCTCGGCTCCAGCCGGCAGCCAGCCGGGGGTCGGCACCAGTCTGGTCTGGGTTCTGCCTCTTGAGAGTGCGCAGCTTTGAGCAAATTGTCTACCTCTGTGTCTCCATTGCCCTCACCAATGCCAAGGGGGGACCAAGCCAGCAGGTCCCAGAGTGGGGATGGGGATGGTGGTTGGTAGGAGGGTGCCCTGATCCCAACAGCCTGTGGGCTTGAGGGGACGAGGCAGCCCAAGCCCCAGGGACAGTCTGCCCTTCCCTGGGTCCCATTGACCCCGAGGGCCTGTAGTGGGCGCTGCTCAGTGCTGCTGCTGGTCAGAGGCCCCGCGTTCAGGTCCCACGACACTCGCTCAGCCCAGAGGAGCCAGCTTCTCTGGCTGGCCCTGAGGGCCATGGCTGCCACATGGCCATACCAGCCTGGCCTCTCCTGTCATGCCACGCAGACCTGACAGGGACCTCAATCCTTTGCCCGTTTGTCAAGGAGAAGGGAGGATGTGCCTGGGGGATGTGAGCAAGATGCTGACGGGCGGGGGAAGGGTGGGGACTGGGATCTGGACATGAACTTCATGAATCCTGGTGCGGCCGCCTGCACTTGGCAGTTTGAATAGTTGGGAATGCTGGAGGCGTCGGCCTCACAACAGCTGGGCAGTGGGCAGGAGGAGGGGCTGGGGCATTTCTAGGTGCTTATCCCCCAGATATGCAGCGGAGCCGCTGCCCTCCCACCCAGAGGAAGTGGTCAGCCTTGGCCAGATCACTGTTCCCCAGCCTCGCCTGGCACTGGGATGCAGCCCAGGGGACTGGCCCCAAGTCCTGGCCTCACACCCGGGAGTGTGGACAGGCGCCTGCAGCCTGTCTCGGGGGAGACCATTATCACTCTAGTCAGAGACGAATGGACAGAGCAGGGCTGCCTGCACCACATCCAGATGCAGCCTCCTGGTCCCGTGGTATGTGGGGAATCCACCAGCCAGGAGGCAGATGGCTTTGCCTTCCGTTCCTGTAAGCCTGAAGCACCCCCACCGTGCTCCTGTCTCGGGGAGTGGCCAGCAGTCGCCGGGGAGGCCAGAGCACTGCACAGCACTGCGGGCCCAGCTCCAGACCGGCTCACCAGCTCACACCGGCTCCGACGGACAGGCAGGGCCCAGCCTGCAGTGCAGTGATGGCAAACGGCAAACCACGCGGAGGGGTGTGGAGCGGCTGGGCCCTGAGCTGCTGGCCAGGGTGGAGCCCTCCGCCTCTGCCCCTCCCGTGTCAGGCAGCTTCACCTGGCTTCCCAGGACCTTGGCATTTCTCAGCCCCTTGGCAGGAGGATGTATGGCACCTCCATTGTGGTGATCCTATGCAGCTGGCGTGGAAACAAGTTGGCATCTAGGGACACACGAGGTCCGCCTCAGTGTCCAGCCTGGGAATGCCTCCTTCCTCACCATTTCTGGCATCCATGAGTTCCTGCCAAGGTCCCCCGTTGTCTGACTCTGAGGAGGCCGTGGCAGCTGGTGGGCACACAGGGGGAAGCTGAGGGCCAGTGCCCATCCGAAGCCACATGGACTGGGCTCCGCACCATGTGGCAGGACAAAGGGTGGCAGGTCTGGGGGTGCCCAGCTGCTGGCGGGGCTGAGGGGGGAGGGAGATGTCAGTACCTGGCCTCAGTAATGTTTAATGGCAGAGCTGCAGCCATGCCTGACTTGCTGAGTTAGAATTTCAGATGTGTTCTCTGTCCCAGTATTCACTCCAGAATGGTCAGGGGCTGAGCTGGGTCCCCCAAAGCCGTGTTGAAGGCCTCCCCCCAGCACCTCAGAATGTGACTGTGTTTGGAGACTTCAAAGAAGTGATTAGGTTAAGATGAGGTCACTGGGGCCCTGCTCCAACCTGACTGGTGACCTTGTGAGAAGAGGGGACCAGGAGCAGATGCTCGCAGAGGGACGACCCCGTGAGGACACGGGGATGGCGGCATCCATGTGTCCAGGAAGGAGGCCTGAGGGGACCAACCCTGCCCACACCCAGATCCTGGGTGTCCGGCACCCAGACCGAGAGAATAAGTGTGTGTTCTTTGAGCTGCTGGGGGTGTGCTATTTGTCATGGCCGCCCTGCTGGCTGATACACATGTCAACATGTGGCTCTGGCTCATTTTGACCTTGACCGTCAGCCACTCTACACACAGCCCAAACAGGCTTGCGCTGCACCAGCAAGTCAGAGCAGTTCTCATGGCCCCACTGGCCAGGCCTCTGGTGCTCTCACAGCCCACAGAGCCCCTGGAGGACGTGTGCGGGGCAGGGCCAGGGTGCTCCAGGCGCGGGCTCTCACCGCAGTTCCCCCGTGAGGCGGTGATCAGAGGGCGCCCTCCTGCCCACACACATTAATGCTCTTATTCCTCATGACTGCATCCCTGTGCTTCAGATGGGGAAACCGAGGCACACAGAGACGTGTCTTCTGTCCCAGGTCACACAGTGACCAAGTGGTGAAGCTGGCCCAGCCATCTGGCAGCTGATTCAGTCTATCCTGCTGCTGAGGTTCCTAACGGCTTTGCAAGTGTGGTTTGTCTGTGGGCCCAGCCCACTCAGCACAGTAGCCTCTCCTGCTGGCTCGGAAACTGCAGCCCCTGGTGCGTTTCTAGAGCCGTGGCGCCCTTGAGCCCACCTGCAGACGATGTGGTGGGGGCCTCAGGAGACTCCCTGGATCCTCAGGGCCCCATCTTTCTCCTGCAGTGCGCCTGGTTCCCAGCACCACACCCCAACCCCTAGCGGTCCTCAGGCCAGGGCACAGGACCTCACCTTAAAACTAGGCAGGCCGGGCACCAAGCTACAGCTCCCCTCGGAGCCGAGCATGTCCTGTCTGCGGCCCATTATAGTGTGGTAGGGTGGGGCCAGTTCTGGTCACCCCTCCTATCAAGAAGCTCCCTGCACACAGGAGTCCTGGCTTAGCCGCTATGTCATCACTGTCCCAGACTGTGGGATCAATGTGGTCTTGATTTTCTATGTTTTGCTTATTGGGAGCTTTCCACAATGAATACATAATATTTTGTGATGGGAATACACAAATAATATTCTCAAAAATAAGAATATTTTGGATATTTCTCCAACACATCTTTCCAGCCTTATCTGCAAGGGAATGTGGGTGCATGTATGTGTGTGTATATACATGTGTAAGTATATGGGTGCACGTGTGCATGTACATATATGTGTGCATGCACGTGCACATATGTGTATATTTATGGGTGCGTATGTACGAATGCATGTGAATTGTGTGTGTGGTATACATGCATGTGTATGTGTGCATACGTATGTGTGTACATGTGTATGTGCATGCATGTGTGCAAGTGTGTTTACATGTGCACATGCACGCACGTATACATGCATGTGCATGGCATGTGTGAGTGTGTGTATGCATATGCATGGGTGTATGGTTGTGTGTGCATGTGTGTAGGTGTGTGCAAGTGTGTGGTATGTGTGCATGTATGTGTGTGCATATGTGTGTATGAGTGCATACTCATTTGTTGTGTATATGTGTGTGTGCACATGTGTGTGTGTGGCATGTATGCATGTGTGTGTCTGTTCCTGCATCTGCAATCTGTATCTCTGTGCCACACAACCCCAGGGCCTGCTCCTTGTACTCAGCATGTCATATCTCGCCACCAACCTTCCTGCACTCCTACATTTTTCCACAGGAGGGTCTTTCTTTCTCTTACTGATCTGTGACAGCTCTTGTTTTCTGTGTTTTGCAAGTGTGTTTTCACTGTTTCCAATTTTTTAAAATTAGAAACAAGCCCCTTAAGCTCCTGGTGATGTTGATTGAATTAATGGCTGATATGTTATAATCAAACTCCAGCTTGAGAATTTGAATAGATTTTCCTATAAATCTCATTTATAGTAATTTTTGATATACAAACATTTGCACAAAGTGAAAATCTATGACTTGATTTCCTTTTTGGTGTCAAGCTTAAAAACGCATTTCCTACCCGGACAAGAGTTCAGACACTTACGCATCAGATGTGTGGCACACGTTTGGTTAAAAAGCACCTTGACTCTTATTTTCACTGCTCCTTGAACATTTGTTCACAGGAAAGCTTTGCCCTGATTTGAAAACCTGGATGGGACTCGTGAACTTTCTGGTCCTGGTCAGTCTTGCCATCGACCCAAGTCACACAGAGTCCGTGCAGCATCAGTGGGGCCCAGGCTAGTGGCCTGGAGAGCGCCCGTCTCGTCTGGGCTGCCACGTGCCCTCCCAGGGCAGCAGCTGCAGGTGGGTGAGCATCCAGGCACAGAGTGTGGCCAGTTCTTCCCTAGCCCCCAGCCCATGGCTGCTGTTTCTGACCCTCTGGGGCTTGGCCCAGGATAGAGGGCAGGGGCCAGGAAGTGTTCCCTGCAGGCACAGACTCGGGCTCCTGGGGCTGTTGGCAGGTTGGTCTCATACCCAGGAACCATGTGCGACCCCTTGGGTGGCAATCCCACTGATGTGGCCATGCCTCCCTCTCCTGGGGCCCCCAAGGCCAAGGCTTGCTGACTGTGTCTGGTGGGGACCTGTCCTCTCCAGGTGCTCTGGGTGGGAAGCCTTTGGCCCAGCAGTTCTTTCTTGAGCACACGTCCTGTCCAAGCCACAAAGCCACCCAGCCCTCCCTTTGGCACATGCTGGCAGTGCGGACAATCTCCTTTGCTCCTGCTGAGCACATTCCTTAGATTCCTCTGGGGGACAGGCCCAGCCCTCCCGACTCCAGATGAGATAAGAGGTCACAGGTCGGATTATGCTGTCCCACTGGGAGCCTGACTAGGAGGCTGGGCTTGGATGGTGGCTGCCTCCCACCCCTGCCTGTCCCTAAGGGTGGGGCGGGAATCACTGCCCAGCTGTCTGCAAAGAAGCTGCTCCCCAGTCCTCCTTTCACAACAGGGGTCGGGGGTGGGGAGGAGTGGGGCCAGGGTCCCATGCAGTGGGCTCCAGACAGGGTCAGCCTTGGCGGGGGGCAACTCCCCCAAGGACACACACACATACACACACACACACACACCATGGGCAGCCTGGAGGCTCCCGACAGTGTCCCGGGGCCACACTACCAAGTCCATTTTAATCCCCCATTACCATTCTGATCCAATCTCCTCTGAAAATGTTACACTTGATCTGATGTGGAATTAGTCTGATAGCTGGCAGACAGGACGCCTTTGTTAAGTCTGTTTGCAGTGATTAGTGTGTCTGCCCTCTGGAGCACGGTCACAGGTCGGGGTCTCTTAGGCAAACAGATGGATGGACTCAGGCTCTGGGGGCAACACGGGGTCCCTCTATGTCCTTCCCGGGGACCAGGCCGGGGCGAGTTGTGAGTGGTCGTCAGGCACAACTCGGGCCACGAGGAAGAGCGCCTGCACAGATGCACAGGCAGCTGTCGGGAGTGGCCCAGCTGTGCCCGGGAGGCGCAGAGTCAGAGAGGCAGGGCCTCCGTGGGCGGCGTGGCAGACAGCCCAGCAGGACGGGGCTGAACGTCGGCGGGGGCTCTGGCCGGAGTCCGTGTCCTGGGCGGGAGGCAGCAGGGGCAGGACCAGGTCAAAGTCGGGCTCTGCCGGGCGTCATGGCCAGCAAGCAGACTCAGAGGCAGTCACCACCAGGGGCCTGCCTCTTCCAGGGAGAGTCCACGCGACCTCCTGCACCCCTAACCCTGAGGCTTGGGGTCTGGGATTTGGGAGGGGCCTGGCAATGTGGACTTTTAAGAAGTTCCTTGTAGGTGTCTGACCATCAGGGAAATAGGAACTTAATTAGATGATGGGTTGGGGCCCTTCTGGAATGTGGAGGCCACCCTGGTATGTCTCACTGCGACCCTCCTTACCCCAGAATGACTCAGGAGACAGGGGCCCACAAGAGATTTTATTATCTGAAAGAGAAAGTGGCTGCCCTGAGAGAGGGAGCAGCGGCTCGTGGGTGAGGAAGCGCGTGTTTGAGGAGTAGGGGTAGGGTGTGTTCTGCGTTGGTGATCGGATCTTAAGGGGTGGGTGACCATCTGGTCGGTGGTGATTGGATCTTAAGGGATGGGGGTCTTAGAGGGCCAGAGTTCACCTTCACACCCCATGTCCAGCCAGAGAGCCCCTGGGTCCAGTGGGGGCTGGGGGTCAGTGGGCCTGAGCCCCTCTCTGTTGTCTAGCTCTGCTCATGTGTGCGGTGAGCCCTGCGGCAGCTGGCCCCACGGACTGTGGCACAGGTAACCTGCCCATCCATCTGGGTGTGGCCAAAACCCACAGCTCTGGGAGCCAGACCTGGCCTTGAGGATGGACAGGCCCCTGCCAGCTGCAGGGCACATCAGAGCCGGAGCCTGGACACCAGAGCAGGACCCCTGAGTGGGTTCACAGTGGGCGTTCCTGGGCGTGGGCAGTAGATGGGGCTCACAGTGGGGGCTCAATGCAGTCATTTAGCCTGGTGAATGGGCAGCGTGACAGGTGCTGGCCTATCCACCTGGCCACCTGTTGGCCTGGAGGCCCCCAGCTCTGCGCATCTATGCAGGGGAAGAGCGCCCCCTCTGTGCTCCGTCTCTGCAGAGGCCAGGAGTGGGGTCTCACCCTCCCCTCCCTGGGGACCTGTGGCATTGCTTTCTGTGAAGGCAGGCAGGCACCAGCTTGCTCACAACAGCGGCTGGGGGAGTCTCTGGAAACTGGCCACACAAGGAACGGCTTTAAAAAGGGATTTTCCACCTTTTATTTCAAAACAATTTCCAATATACTGAAAAGTTGCAAGAATAGTACAAAGACTGCCCATGTGTTCTTCACTTAGAGACCCATTTAAATTGGCAGTTATCCCCATAATGTCCTTTTTATGGCAAAAGACCCAACCTCGGGCCACATGTGTGTCCAGTCACGTCTCCATGTTCTCCCTCGGCCCGGAACATCCCTTGGTCTCTCCTTAGCTTTCATGACCTTGACAGTGTTGATGTGTGGGTTTGTCTGGTTTCCCTGATTTCCCTGCGTGGCCCCTGCGGTGCTGGCACCTCTGAGCGCAGCCTGGTGGGGGGTGGCTTGTCCCGTGTCCATTCCGGGAGGTGCTCATCTTGACCACATGGGGCCGTGGGTCTGCAGCGGTGTCCGCTGGAGAACTAGCTCTCCTGTAATTCGTGCGCATTTTGTGGGGTCAGGAGGGGGTTCTGCCTCCCACGCCCACCACAAGGTACGTCTTACCGCCTGAGTCAGTCACTGCAGTAATGGCTGTGGGGTGGTGACCTTCTAATCCTGTCCTCTGTCGGCTGGAAGAGTTCTTTTCCTGGTTCATTGATTCAATCTTTTCATGTCAATAGACATGCAGGGTGTCATGATACACAGGGGCTGTCATCCATTACTGGCCTGGTTCATTTTGTTTTGATGTTCAACTTCGTCCAGTGGGAGCCCCTTGCAGCTGGTTTCTGTGTCTTTTTGAGGTGTACCCATTTTAAAAGCATTTTCTTACCTCCTTTCCCCGAGGCTTCCTCCTGGGGCATGTACCTGACCTCCCGCTCCCTGCAGCCTGCACGTCTTTGCTATTTCTGAGCGCCCCCCACCCCCATTTATGTAGGCTCCTGACCAGCCAGCCGCACCCTGCCTGGACCCCTGCCCCCCCACCCCCAGTCTGCATGGCCCCTCACCTCAGGCTGCCTTCCTGTCCTACTTTGAGGACCCCACCAGGGGCCCTGACCCCCACTGCACTCCCTCCCTGTCTGCATGGGAAGGGGGAGGAGGGGCTGCTAATTATCAGTCTTCCTCTGAGCAGAAGCAGACACCTGGGAGCCCAGAGGTCCCTGACACGGAAGACGGGGACCCACACTGGACCCTGCCCCTGGGGGACGAGGGGTGGGTTCTGCTGATCTGGTGCTGCCCCATGGCCAGGCCAGGCAACGGAGGAGGGCTCCTCTGGGGCCTGCAGGGTGGGGTTGGCGGAGGGCAGTCTGCTGCAGGAGGGCAGGGCACAGAACTGCGTCCCCCCTGCCCCCGGCCCTCCGCGTGGCCATAGAGGGCCCCACACAGACCCTGCGCTGGTCCAAAGCCTCTTGCGTTTCTTTCCCAGCTCAGACCCTGGGACTCTGCCTCAGCCAAAGTCAGTTTAAATCATCCACTTCTGATTGTTCCAGCTGTTCTGAGCACCCACCAGGAACGCCATGTTCATGAATATCTTGGCCTGGAAGCGCTCCCCCACAGAGAAAGTGGCTTGCCTGCAGCTAGTGTCCAGGGCTCCTGCAGGTCCAGGGACAGGGCTCCTGCGGCGAGGCCTCAGACACCCATGTGACTCGCATCCTGGGGCAGGCCGGGCGGCCAGACAGCCAGTCCATTCAGCTTCCCTGGGAGGCCACAGCTGCCCGGGGTGCACAAGGCGGCCTTGTTCTCGCTGGCGCCGTGTGCACCCAGCCCTGCCCCTCGACCTCTCTTGGGACGTGATTAGGTGTGGGAACTATTTCCCTTGGGGCTGCACCTGACATTCATTCCAGAGGAGGTGTCTGGACCAAAGGGGCCCCCAGCCTCCCCCGGCCCCGGCTGACTGCAGAGGGTCCAGCAGGTGGCCCCCATGCCCCTGCGGACCTGAGCACAGGCTGCAGCTCAGCCACACCTCCATCATCTTCCCCTGCAGAACAGGCTGGTCTGGGGGGCAGGAAGCAGAGAGAATGAAAGGAAGACAGAGCCAGGTGCACAAGGACACCCGTGCACAGGCACACAGAGAACACGCATGACATGCACACACCAAGAGCACTGTGCACACATGCACAGTAGGAATGTGTGTGCACCTGTGTGCACAAGCAAAGAGAACACACATACACACACACAGATACACACCAATAACACAAGCATGCCTGTGCACAAGTGCATAGAAGGAACACACATGCACAAATACACAAAAAGATGGAGTGTTTTGTGCTAAGTGGGTGGGGTGCACGTCCATTCCGTAGGGACTTTTGCACACACACCTGCACACACGGCCAACCAGCCCCAGCGGAGCTGCAGCCTCAGGGAGATCAGGGGCTTGATGACCCCACCCCGTCCCTTCCTGCCTCTGGCTGCCCCATGGCCCTGTTCTGGAGCTCAGAGGGCCTGGGTCTCCCAACTCTCATGTGTGGGGCCTAAGATGCTGCTGGCTGGCAGGACGGAATGTCCGCAGCCTCCAGGAGGGCGTTGTGGCTGGAACCCTAGAACTGCTGACGCCTCTCCAGGCGGATTCCAATGCCATCCCGGAAAACTGTGGGGCCAGGAGTGCATTGCTGGAACTGGTCCCCAAAATTACAATTAGGCAGCTGAGAGCCGGTGGTGTGTTTACAGAGCACCGGGTAATGGGAAGAGGTTCCTGTAAACATGCAGGGGGATTGCAAAACCGAGCTTCCCAGCATCCGAAATGGAAGGGGCGTCAGAGGGTGGGCCAAGCCTGGGCCTGAGCACTCGGAGGGCAGCATCTGCAGTTCTCCTGCCACCACCTGCAGACACCCCTGCCTTTGCACCAGAAGGGACTGGGCCCTGGGCACGGAGGGGCCGCTGAACCAGTATTGCTTCTCCCCCATGTCCTGGGCCTGCCTCTCGCAGAGCCCCTCCCCCAGATGGCTTCTCACGCCTCCAGGCACAGGGGTTGGTGACCCACGGGCAACAGCGTGTGCAGGAGAGATGTTCTTGTCCTCAGCAGGTGGTGGACAGGAAAATGTCCCCCCATCATGGCCAATCCCTGGGACCTGGGAGCGTGACCTTATAGGGAGAGAGTGTCTGCAGTCTGGCTGAGTCCAAGCTCGTGGGATGCAGAGCTCATCCTGGATTATCTGGGTAAGCCCCGGATGCCGTCACAGTGTCCCCCGAGATGGCGGCAAGGGGGAGGACAGACTGGAGCAACGTGGCCGCAAGCCCAGGGGCGCCTGCAGCCTCCGTGAGCTGGGAGGGGCAGGAAGGGGCCTCCCCTCTGCTTCCGGACCACAAGAGAATAAGCCATAGTAGCCAGTCCTTTGCGGTGGCAGCAGCCACGGGCACTGAGAGCCCCTCGCCTCCAGGGCACATGCAGGCTGCTTGGAGAAGGCTCATCTGACTTTTGCAAGAAAACAAACTGCTGACAAGGGGTTGTGGCTTCCAATGTTGCCACAATATCTCGTTTTCTTAGACTTTAGCTTTCTCTACACTGACCAGAAGATCAAAACACACAGTGCTGAGCAGCTGGCAGCCCCCGTCCTGCTCCTGTCAGACCAGCACTGGAGGAGACCCAGGGCAGGAGTCCGGCCTGGGGTGCCAGGTCTGACCTCTGCTAAGGGGCCTCCTGCAGGAGGTGGGGGCTGGGCTGGGCAGTCCCCCCTCGCCTCACACTCAGGGTGGGCAGCTGAGTCTCTGTCCCCCTGGCACCACATCCGCACTGGCTTGTTCCTCACCACAGAGAAAACAGGTCCCTGAAGGGACAGCGACTGGCTGAGGTCAAATAGCTGCTCCAGGGAAACCGACCACTTCCCGTCCTCAGGGCTGCCCTGCTCTCTGAGAGCCTGGGCCTCCCAGACACTTCCAGAAAGTTCCTGGCCTGCCCCTGTGGAGATGGGACTGGTGCTGTCCTGGTGATGGAGATACTTCGGGAACACACATGAGCACATGCACAAGCACACATGTGAACATATGCGCATGGCTGGCACACGAATCACGTACACATGTGTGGACATGTGTCTGCACGTACATGGGTATGTGGTGCCTGCACACACATGCACATGCACACACACATCCAGTGTGTCCACAGGCAGAGGTGAATGGGGAGGATGTTCCAGGCCAAGTGACAATAACGCAGGTGTGCAGGGGACAGCTGGGCACGTGCTCGGTCTGCTTTGGGAAGCCCGGGGGCCTGAGATGGCCAGACCCCACTTCCTGGGTGCTGCAGGCCGAGGTGGAGCTGGCCAAGTGCCCCGGGGGAGACAGACCCAGTCCTGGTGAGGGCGAGAGCCCCACACACTGCAGGCTGCCTTCCCAGCCCCACTGACCCCCGTTCATGGCTGGGCACCCCTCCCTTTCCCAGAGCCAGCAAAAAGATGGAAGACTAAACAATTTTATTCACTTCTCATTTCCTGAAAAATTCTTTCTGCCAAAATAAATAGTTGTCGATCAGCAGCTCGGCCGGCCTTGGAAACACTGGTCTGCTCCTGAGACAGAGGCGAACCCCAAGCAGGGAAGTGTGTGGGGCTGCTTAGCAGCCTGGCCCCTGGGAAGCAGGTGTGGATCTGCTCCCTGACCCCCGGATGCTGGGAGCACCAGACCCAGCAGTCCTGGGGCTCAGCATCTGCAGAGAAGTTGGGACAGCTCTGCGTGCCAGGCCGCTGTGGTGCAGCCACACTGCCCGTCGGGGTACACCCAGCTTGGGCCGCAGTGTGAAAACAGTGTGGAAGGCCCTGCTCACCCACCCTCGTCCCACCCAGGAGTGGAACACAGGAGAGGAGTGTGCTCCTACCCTCACGGCCCCTGCCCTCCCTAACCAGTCTGCCCTTGGGGGAGTCCCGCGGGGGATTCCCGCTGCCAGCTTACAGCACCCATGACTTCCCGCAGGGCAGTTCTGGGCAATCCCCCGCAGGTCAGGGTCCTTCAAGGGGGCCAGTGTCAGGGTAGCAAAGGACTCGGACACACATCCTGGGACTCAAAACTCTAAAGAAGTCAGTGCTCCCCACACTGAGACATATGTTCAAAGCAATCTTAATAAAATTCCTGAAGACTTTTGATGGAATCTGACCATGGAAATAGTAAGTGTTCAAGAAATACCAAGATGGTTTGGAACAGCATCTGTGTCTTAGTGCAGCTCTGAAACTGCGCAGCCGAGGCAGTGGGGTGCTGGCGAGAACAGGGACGTGCACTGGGAACAGAGGAGGGTGCCCAGAGAGGGCCCACGTGAAGACGTCAACTGATCCACGACAAAGGTGCCTGAGCTGGGCGACGGGGCAGAGCCAGTCCCTCCAGGTAGAGCAGCTGGACGCCCACATGCAGAAAAGGAGTCTAGACACAGACCTCCTGCCTCACAGAAATTACCTCAGAATGCATCACAGGCCTAATGTAAAGTGCAGAACCGGAAAAACCCCTACAAGATCATCACACAGGAGAAAACCTAGATTGTCTTGAGTCTGGAAACGGCTTTTTAGGTACACCGAAGGCCCTATCCATGGACAAAAGAATCAATGAACTGGACTGCATTTACTTTCATTAAAATTAAAGACTTTTGCTTTGCCAAAAGCACTATTAAAAGAATGAGAAGATAAGCCACAGACTGGGAGAAAATACTTGCAGAAAGTCTGTCTGCTAAAAGAAGATAGACCCCAAATAATAAAGACCTGTTAAAACTCAACAGTAGGAAAAACAATTAAAAAATGGACAAAAGATCTTAAAGGATATCTCAAGAAGGACATACGGATGGCAAATAAGCATACAGAAATGTGCTCCACATCACGTGTCACCAGGGAAATGCAAATTAAAACGAGTTACCACTACAGGTCTATCAGAGTGGTCAAAGTCCAGAACACTGACATCCAGTGCTGGTGGGGCTGTGGGGCAGGAGCTCCTGTCCACTGCTGGCAGGGATGCAGAACTGCACAGCCACTTAGGAGACAGTGCGGCATTTCTCTCAAAAACCCAACACATTCCTACCAGGAGATCCAGCAGTTGTGCTCCTTGGTATTTACCCAGAGGAGCTGAACGCTTATGCCCACACACAGACCTGCACACAGATAGATGTTCACAGCGGCCTTGTGCATCATTTTCCAAACTTGGAAGCAACCTGGATGCCCTTTAGTAGGTGATGGATAAATAAACTGCAGTCCATCCAGGCGGTGGAATAGTCTTCAGTGCTAAAAAAAGTGAGCTATCAAGTCATGAAACACATGGATGAAACCCACATGCACATCGCTAAGTGGAAGAACTGAGTCTCAAAAGCTACGTACTGAATGATTCCATTTCCATGATGTTCTGGAAAAGGCAGAGACATTAGATCAGGGGCTGCCAGGGGCTGGGGGAGGCGGGGAACAGGAGGCGCGGAGAGGATTCTGGGAGCAAACTACTCTCTGGGGCATGTTGTGGTGGATGACATCACTGCACACTCGGCCAACCCACAGAATGCAGAGCGCCAGGGCCCCTGCTGCAGGCTGTGGACTCTGGGGGGTAGCTACGTGCCCGTGTGGGCTCACTGTTGTAACCAACGTCCCAGCTGGTGGCGATGTTGACAGTGGGAGAGGCTGTGCATATTGGGGGATGAGCTACATGGGAATCTGTACTTTCTGCTCAATGTTGTTTGAACCTAAACTTTCCTAAAAAATAGTCTATTAAGAAAATAACTAAGAAGCAGAAGTTGCCTTAATAAACATGCAGATGCACAAGGAAACCAAAGTAAGTAAGACAGGGCTGCCTGGTTGCTGGAACAGAGAAGTAAATCCGTGGCGTAGGAGGCAGGGCTTGGAGAGCTCCTCCATCTGTGGGAGCTCCGTGCACGGTCAGGGGTGCCTCCGGACGAGGGGTGAGAATGAGAGACAGAACAATGTACGTGGGGTCCCACCCACTCCCCGCTTCATCCATGAACTGTGAAAAACTAAACGGCCAGCAGAGCAGAAGGTGCGATATCTTGGTTTGTGCCCTGGAGCAGGAGTGCTTTCCCACCAGGACAAAGAGGAGCCCAGGGTACACTGGGCCACAGCAGGTTTCTGTTACCCTGACAGGGGTCTGCAGCCTCTTCTGTAAAGGGCCGGGCAGTAGGGCTGCTGGGCTTGGTGTCACACGTGCCCAACCACCCAGCCCTGCCCTGCCCTTGACTCTGAGCACAGAAGCTTCTGGGCTCTGAAGCCACCAGGGCTGGCCGGAGTCCCTGTGGGTGGGGCCACACCAGCCCCAGAAAGGCTCTGCAGGGCCCCACTCAGACCTGGGAGCGGGGTGGGGCCGGCACTCCTGCTTTGCTGTGTCCTCCGGGGCTTCTGACAAGCCTCTGAGGAGGCAGTTCTGGAAGAATGCCGGCCCAGGCGTGCACCGACTACGCCTCATGCAGCGGTGTGGGCCAGGAGCCTCCGGGTGCTCCCCCAGGGCGCTGGCCCCCAAGGCCCTTGCTCAGCTGCAGGCCTGACACAGCAGCTCTGGGTGGGCCCAAGCGCTGCACCCCTACCAGCGCCTGGGGAGGCCTGGCATGCTCAGGGGACCGCCTTTAGCTCTGTTTGGCGCCTGTAAAACCCCCAGCAGAGCTCTCTCTTCACCAGCAGCTCACATGGGTGCTGGGAAGAAATGGAGATGCCAAGTCGGCTGGAGATGGAGCGGGACTGCTGCTGTCCTCTGCCCTGGGCTCCAAGGGCCTGATTTTGAGGGGGCGGAGGGGACAGGAAGCCATCCTGGGGAGAGCCAACGGGCAGGCCCTTCCTGCAGCACTCGACCGCGGAAACAACTGCCGCAGGGTTTGTCCCGCAAGCTCACCTTGGACACCGCTCCTGTTGCCTCAATGGGCAGGACCCAGGGTGGTTGAGGTGTCCCCCAGCCAGACCACACCCGGTCTGTCGGGTCCCCCAGCTGAGGAGCAGGTGGGCAGGAGGAGGTCGAGGCCCTGTGATGTGGACAGTGGCTCAGAGCCAAGGGCACCTCGGCTGGGCCAGAAACGGGTGCCCCCAGACCCTCACGGCACTTGGCCCAGGGAGGGCCCGCCAGACGGCTCCCCACAGCCCCTCGAGTGCGTCCCTCAACTCAGGTGCTGTCACCACGTTGTGTCTGGAGGCTCACTACCGCCTCCCCATTGGGGCATCCGTGGGCTCAGCAATGCCCGAGGACAGTCCCCAGGGGCTGCGGCGCCCCTGCACCCTTTACTCGTAATTGGTTTGTATAACTTTTGTGTTTCTTCCTTGGTCAGTCTTGGAAGGTTGTATTTTTCTAGGAAGTTGTCCATTTCTTCTAGGTTTTCCAGCTTGTTAGCATATAGGTTTTCATAGTAGTCTTTGTATTTCTGAGGAGTCTGTCGTGATTTTTCCATTCTCGTTTCTGATTCTGTTGATGTGTTTTGATTCTCTTTTTCTCTTAATAAGTTTGGCTAGAGGCTTATCTATTTTGTTTATTTTCTCAAAGAACCAGCTCTTGGTTTCACTGATTTTTTCTATTGTTTTATTCTTCTCAATTTTGTTTATTTTTTTCTCTGATCTTTATTATATCCCTCCTTCTGCTGACTTTAGGCCTCATTTGTTCTTCTTTTTCCAGTTTCGATAACTGTGATGTTAGACTATTCATTTGGGATTGTTCTTCCTTCTTTAAATATGCCTGGATCACTGTATACTTTCCTCTTAAGACTGCTTTCTCTGCGTCCCACAGAAGTTGGGGCTTTGTGTTGTTGTCATTTGTTTCCATATATTCCTTGATCTCTATTTTAATTTGTTCATTGATCCATTGATTATTTAGGAGCATGTTGTTAAGCCTCCACGTGTTTGTGAGCCTTTTTGTTTTCTCTGTAGAATTTATTTTTATTTTTATACCTTTGTGGTCTGAAAAGTTGGTTGGTAGAATTTCAATCTTTTGGAATTTACTGAGGCTCTTTTTGTGGGCTAGTATGTGGTCTATTCTGGAGAATGTTCCATGTGCACTTGAGAAGAATGTGTATCCTGTTGCTTTTGGATGTAGAGTTCTATAGATGTCTATTAGGTCCATCTGTTCTAGTGTGCTGTTCAGTGCCTCCGTGTCTTTACTTATTTCCTGTCCAGTGGATCTGTCCTTTGGGGTGAGTGGCGTGTTGAAGTCTCCTAAAATGAATGCATTGCATTCTATTTCCCACTTTAGTTCTGTTAGTATTTGTTTCACATATGCTGGTGCTCCTGTGTTGGGTGCATATATATTAATAATGGTTATATCCTCTTGATGGACTGAGCCCTTTATCATTACATAATGTCCTTCTTTATCTCTTGTTACTTTCTTTGTTTTGAAGTCTATTTTGTCTGATACTAGTACTGCAGCCCCTGCTTTCTTCTCTCTGTTGTTTGCCTGAAATATGTTTTTCCATCCCTTGACGTTTATTCTGTGCATGTCTTTGGATTTGAGGTGAGTTTCTTGTAAGCAGCATATAGATGAGTCTTGCTTTTTTATCCATTCTATTACTCTGTGTATTTTTATTGGTGCATTCAGTCCATTTACATTTAGGGTGATTATTGAAAGATATGTACTTATTGCCATTGCAGGCTTTAAATTCGTGGTTACTAAAGGTTCAGGGTTAGCTTCTTTAGTATCTTACTGCCTAACTTAGCTCACTTATTGAGCTGTTATATACACTGTCTGGAGCTTCTTTTCTTCTCTCCTTTCTTATTCCTCCTCCACCATTCTTTATATGTTGGTTGTTTTATTCTGTGCTCTTTTGTGTTTCCTTTAACTGCTTTTAGTGGGTGGTTGATTTTATTTTTTGCCTTTAGTTTTATTTGGTTGGTCTGCTTTCTTTGCTGTGATTTTATTTTCTCTGGTGACATCTGTTTAGTCTTAGGAGTGCTCCTGTCTAGAATAGTCCCTCTAGAATACCCTGTAGAGGTGGTTTGTGGGAGGCAAATTCCCTCAACTTTTGCTTGTCTGGGAATTGTTTAATCCCTCTTTCATATTTAAATGATAATCATGCTGGATACAGTATTCTTGGTTCAAGGCCCTTCTGTTTCATTGCATTAAATATATCATGCCATTCTCTTCTGGCCTGTAAGGTTTCTGCTGAGAAGTCTGATGTTAGCCTGATAGTTTTTCCTTTATAGGTGACCTTTTTCTTCTCTCTAGCTGCCTTTAAAACTCTGTCCTTGTCCTAGATCTTTGCCATTTTGATTATTATGTGTCTTGGTGTTGTCCTCCTTGGATCCTTTCTGTTGGGGGTTCTGTGTATTTCCGTGGTCTGATTGATTATTTCCTCCCCCAGTTTGGGGAAGTTTTCAGCAATTATTTATTTAAAGACACTTTCTATCCCTTTTCCTCTCTCTTCTTCCTCTGGTACCCCTATAATGCGGATATTGTTCCTTTTGGATTGGTCACACAGTTCTCTTAATATTGTTTCATTCCTGGAGATCCTTTTATCTCTCTCTGTGTCAGCTTCTATGCGTTCCTGTTCTCTGGTTTCTATTCCATCAATGGCCTCTTGCATCTTATCCATTCTGCTTATAAACCCTTCCAGAGTTTGTTTCACTTCTGTAATCTCCTTTCTGGCATCTGTGATCTCCCTCCGGACTTCATCCCTTAGCTCTTGTATATTTCTCTGCATCTCTGTCAGCATGTTTATGATTTTTATTTTGAATTCTTTTTCACGAAGACTAGTTAGATCTGTCTCCTTCTCAGGTGTTGTCTCTGTGATCTTTGTCTGCCTGAAATTTTGCCTTTTCATGGCGATAGAGATAGTTTGTACAGCTGGCACGAGTGATGGCTGGAAGAACTTCCCTTCTTGTTGGTTTGTGGCCCTCCTCTCCTGGGAGAGCAGCGACCTCTAGTGGCTTGTGCTGGGCAGCTGCACACAGACAGGGCTTCTGATTCTTGCCTGGCCATTATGGAGTTTATCTCTGCTGTTGCTGTGGGCGTGGCCTGCCTCGGGCTGCTGCTCCGATATGGTGGAGCCAAGTCGGAGGGGAAACGGCCAGGAGGCTGTTTATCTCTGTGAGGGGCCTCCGTGTTGCACTGCTCTCCAGGGGTTTATGGTGCCCGGAGTTCCCTGCTGCTGGACTAAGTGTCCCAGGACACTTCCATCCAGCGGTGGGGTCCCTGTCCCTTTAAGACTTCCAAAAAGCACTCGCTTTTCTTTGTCCCCGGGGCACCAGCTATGGGGCCCACTCACAGGTCTTACTGTCCTGTTTCCCTGGTATCCAGAACCCCACGCATGCACTGTGTCTACGCTCTGGTGTGGATGGCTAGGGCTGGGTGTTTAGCAGTCCTGGGCTCCCTCTCCCTCCTGCTCAGACTCCTCTCCTCCCACCTGGAGCTGGGGTGTGGGGCACTCGGGTCCCGCTGGGCTGCGGCTTGTATCTTATACCCTTCATGAGGTGCTGGGTTCTCGCAGGTGTGGATGTGGTCTGGATGTTGTCCTGTGTCTTCTAGTCTCTCTTTTAGGGAGAGTTGTATTTGTTGTATTTTCAAAAATATATGTGGTTTTGGGAAGAGATTTCTGCTGCTCTAATCATGCCGCCATCTTGGCTCCACCCCCTTCACCCTTTAAAAGCTCCAAGGTCCCTGCAGCGAGTTGGATGTTCCCTAGGCTTTGGATGACTCCCCACACCCCTGGCTCGAAGTCTCCTCTTGAGGGGCTTCCTTGCTGCTCCCCTAAACCTCTCCATCCCCCACACCCATGAGGCATCTTCCCAAGGCCAGGGTGGCCCCCCCGGATCTGGGGCAAACTGTTATGACTGCAGTGGCTGCTAGGTGGGCTGCGGAGGCTGCCCTGGCCTCCCAGGGGTCTTGGGGACCAGGCGGGTGCCCAGCTTCACCCCAGGGCTCCAGGAGCATGGCGATGCCCTCGGCCCCCAATTCCCTATCTTTGCTCCCATGGTCCTGGCCTGGCACCCTCCCTGTCTGGTGACTTCCTGGGGCTCCGGAGCCTGGCTTGGCTCCAGAGATGATGGCCCCTGGGTGCCCTGGTCTTGTAATCACCTTCCCGTTGCTTGGGGGAGTCAGGGCCAGCCTGCTGCAGCCCACCACGGTAGGGCAGCCCCTACACCGCGCCAGGGCCCCAACAGAAGGGCAAGGGACAGGCAGGGGTGGGGAGCAGGTCCAGGGCTGTGCGGCAGATGCCCCTTCCCAGAGGACACTCCTGGGGGCTGGTCAACGCGGGGAACCCCCCACCACACACCTGTCTGGAATGGGCGGGCGCCCTTGAGTTTCTGTCGGGGACACCGGAGCTCCAGGGCCCTGGGAGCCCCTCAGCCTGGACCCGAGCCACTGCAACTTCCAGGCGGCCACCAGCGGCTGATCTCTGCCGGTGGGGGAGGCCTTGGTGGGCAGCACCGGGAAGGCAGGCCTGTCCGATCAGAGTGGGCCAGAGGGGGCTGGTGGGAAAGGAGGGAGGACCCAGCAGTGGGCCAGGCTTGTCTCCAGGCTGAGGCTGGGGGTTTCAGGGGGTTGCAGCTGGGCAGGGGGCCCCTCATTCCCTCACCATGACCCCCAGCCAGCACCCCCACCAGGCCTCACTCTAACCAGCCCCACATGTGCTCTGGGGCCCTTTCAGGGTCTGTGTGCACCCTGGAAGCTCTCCTGAGCCAGGCTTCAGAACCCGGGCCATCCCTGGCCTAGTGGTGGAGCCTCTGCTGCCCTGTCCTGCAGGGCCATCTGAGTGGGAGGTGACCAGGTGACCCCAGACCTTGGCCCTGGGCCACCTGCCTGACAACAAGGCTGTCCATGACTCATTTCTGAGTGAGGCAGGTTGGAGGGCACTGGACGCCTGGCCTTTTGCAGTGGAGAGATGGAACGAACCCTGGGCATGGAGTGGAGGGCGGTGCCCTGGCTGGGCGAGTGTGAGCGTGTGTCTGTGTGAATGTGTGCACATACGTGTGTGAGTGCGAGCAGACAGACAGTTAGGTGGAGAAATGAGATGAGAAATGGGTTCGCATCTGCCTGGTGACAAAACCTGATGCGTCTGATCTGGAGCCTGAGGCAGTCCTGGTGCCTCCAGTGGGTGGCGTTGGGCTTCCTGACACTGTGGGGAGGAGGTGGCACTGGGCGCCTTTGCGGCTTCTCAGCTGGGACACTGCGTCACTGCAGGGCCATCCAGCGGGTCTGTGGCCCTGCATCTCCTTTCACACATTGGAAAACAGCATTCTGAGAAGAAAGAGGCTTCACCAGCCACCAGAGGCCCCCGGCGCCGAGAAGGCGGGGAAGTCCCCGTGCGGCCCAGGGGCAGTGCCAGCCCAGGCGGAGCCAGGAGAGAGCTGTGTGTGCCCCTGGAGCTGGCCAGCACCCCCCAGCCTCTTGCAGCCACCAGGGGCTGGCCAGCAGGATGGAGGCCTGTCTGAGTGTGGACCTGACCATCTCTGGCAGGGCTGCCCGGTGCCGGCCCCAGGGCCAAGCCCAGGGGCTATTCTGGGAGCTTGCGTGGAGGCCCAGGAGCGCCTTATAAGGCTCTGTCCGAACCGAGGTCCACCCTGCCACCCCAGTGGCAGCCGGGCCTGCCCTGAGACCTGTCACCCAGGCCCAAGCTTCCTCCATCTCCAGTGAATCTCTCCTGAGATTCACAAGAATCTAACCGGCATCTTGGTCCTGAGGACACCTGGGAAAAAGTGGGGAGCAGAGCCCCCCTGTTGGCCAAGGCTGGCCTTCCACACCCTTATATGCCGAAGCGCCTGGTTCTGGCTGAGTCTCAGGCATTTGGAGCCGTGGCCGTGGGAGCCAGTGACTCTGGCTTATTTTTAGACACTCTTACCGGATCACCTGGGTTGGGCCCAAATAATACATGTATTTTAGAGGTTCAAAAATATAACTTCATAGAAAGTCATCCAATGGGGAGACAATGGCCAATGAGTAAGCCCAGCAGCCATTTCCTGAGGCCAGAGGGCCTGTGCTTCCTCTGCGGCCAGCCGTCCAGGGCCGAGGTGGACCTGGCTCTGACCGGATGTGTCCCCAGGAGGACACCCTGGCACTGAGCTGCCCTGTAGGAGAAGAAAAACTGGTCATGCTTTCAAAGGGCATCAGAGAATGAGCAGCTAGAAGCCTGAGACTAGGACCAGATTTTAACTCTCTATCCAAGGGGGTTATGGTTGGACACTAGCACCCAGCATTGAGCATGGCACCCCATGGGCACCCTGAGAGCACGGGTGTTAGCAGAATGGACAAGTGAATGAATGAAAGAGCGAGCCAGCCAGCTATCTTCAGAGTGCCCGGGGCCGAGGCCCTCCAGTGTCCCTGCTGGGCAGTGCCCAGCACACCCTATGGTGGCCGAGGGGCAGGCATACTGGGCTCGTTGACCGGGCACAGGATGTGACAGTCAGCCCACCTCTCCATCCACTGTGTGGCAGGCATGGGACAGGGGTGAGGAAGCACAGAGGTGCTTGCACCCTGGTGCTGCCTAAGGGCTCCACAGGGACCGAAGAAGGCAGGCACATGGTGGGCGACAGGGAGCAGCTGGCCGCCACCCCTTGCCGCATGGAAAGCACCCTTCTCCGATTTTAGGTTGAGCCTCTGGGTCCCCCTGCTGAGGTCCCTGGCCCAGTGCCACTGGTGTCCCCGAGAGCCCACTGGAAACAGTCTTGGTCTGAGCCCTGGCCCCTCAGACTCTGTGAGGCTGCCAGCAGGGTGGCTGCAGCGACATGCTGGCTGGGGCTGTGGCCATCTGAAGGCTGGACCCAGCCAGATGTGGGCCGGCTCTTTGAGGTGGTGGTGGTCAGCTGGGAGCCGGCCCAGGCCATCGGGCCACCCCACGTGGCTTGTGCTTCTCCCAGCACAGTGGTGGGTCCCAGAGGCAGTGTCCCGAGATGCCCAGGTAGACACTGCGAGGCCCCTCATGTGAGCTTGGGAATCAAACTCCCTTCTGCCCGCCCGTCTCTGCAGGCCGTTAACCCTCCCGCTGTGGCTCACCCTGACCACTCCTCGCACCTGTGCACCCTGACCCCTTGTTCTCTAGCTGTCTGGCCTGTGCACCTGCTGCCTTAGCCCACCACCTGTATCACCTGTTTATGAGGCCAAGATGTGCTGCCCTGCGGGAACACATTCTGGGTGTTGGGGACCTGGGTCTGCTTCCCTCGCTGATGTGTCCCAGTGCGCAGAGGCGCTCCACAGATCCTCAGGGAGAATGTGGCATACATGTCGTGGCGGATCTTAAACCAGGAGGAAGTGCCTCGTGGCTGCGTCTTTGATGTGGCTGCAAACTAGCCCCCTCGTCTGATCGCCGCTGACCGGGATGGAGGACCCTGGGACCTGGGCATCCTGGGAGCCCCCTCCTTCCCTGCAGTGCCACGACCCGCTCTGCAGGCCTTTGTACAATTCAAATCACCCTGGAAGCTTCATGCTCCAACTGGAGACCAGGCCTTCCGTGGGAAGGAACGGGCCTTCTGGCAGAGCTCTGCACATGGGCCACATCCCTGTCCCTCCCTTGTTAGCACTGACAGCTAAGGGAGGGACAAGGGACCCGACTATACTGTGTTTCCATGGGGTCAGACCCCCTCAGCTTAATGTGCAGTGCCCTAGCAGTCCTGGCCTAACCACCGCCCTCGATGGCCATGTTGCCTTTGTGATGTGAGCAGACCTGGGCGCAGCCCTGCAGCTCTGGGTGACAGGGTCCCTGTCTGCAGTCCTGGAGCCCAGTGGGCCCTTGGTGCTGGGCAGGTTCTCAGGGGTGGCTTACAGAACCCCCCTTGGTGAGAAGCTGGCCTTGCATGTATTCATTTTGTCCTGGGATAACATCAAAGTGGGTACAGGAAGGGGCGTTCCCAAGCGTAGGCCAACCCCAGCCCATCTGAGGGCTCACCTGCAGCACCGAGGTCCCGGTTATTGCCCTAGAGGACTCGCTCCCAGGCCACCTGAAGGTGTCTCTCAGGGCCACAGGTGGGTGGGCCGCATCTGTCTGTGGTTCACAGGCCACGCATGCCTATTCCCTGGGGGCCAACACTGGTGGTCACAGTAGGCCAGGGCCTTTTCACCAGACCTTTGCAGGCACATTCCACACATTCTTTCCCACTACCCTGGGGGTGGGTGGTGGGTGCTGGGCCTGCATCTCTCCCATGGCCTCCAGTGTCAGCCACATCCACCTGGGGACCCCACCCCAGCCCCCACAGGCAAGTGCCCATGCACAGAGCATGCAGGGGCCATGGCTGAGCCGCTGTGGAGGGAAGAGTGGGGGGCTGGGGTGCAGCTTCTTCTCTGAGGTGCCCCCTCCACAGCCCCCACAAAGGCACATCCTGAATGGGAACAGTCTGGGAGATTGGTTGGCACCACACGGTCCCCCATTCCCCCTCTCCTAGTGTCTGAGGTCCTGACCTGCCTCTGCAGGCACCTGGGCACCAGCTGGGCACTATGGGCTGATGGGCCTGACCCTGACCTGCAGCTGTGACCATGTCCCAGTCTCACCGTGGATGGTGTAGTCCGGGCTACTGTCCTGCCTCCACCAGGCTGCATGCTGCCACCTTCCTGCCATGGGCTGTGGCCCCTGTGGGCTGCCGTTCCCCTGGGCTGCATTCCCATAGGCTGCGGTCTCCCTGCGGTTGTGGTCCTATAGGCCATGCCCCTCATCCCCCCATGGGGGACTTGGGCTAGACTGCTCTCCCCCGTGGTCCTTCAGGGCCTGCCGCCCTGGCCCCCTGTAGCCCTACCTGGAAGAGGTTTCCCACTGAGCCAGCAAAGCCCTGCCCCGGGGGAACCTCCGCCCCTTGGAGGGCTAGCTCTGCTTTTGACCTGAGGCAGAGCTGGAATAAGAGAAAGCCGAGGCCACCGTCCCCCAGAGAAGTGCTGTGGCCACAGCGGTCCTTCAGCTATTTTTGAATGAGTTGCGTCAGCCGTGGCAGCCTGCCCCCAGGACCCAGAAGGTCACACCGGCCTTGAGCGTGGATGGGGTGGGCTGGCGTTGCAAAGGGCTCTGTCCTCCATGAGGGCCTTGGAACCAAAATACTAGCAGCTTTGTTCTGAAGCCCGAGCCCTCGGAGACCCCTCCTTCAGCGGGGGCCTGTGGGGCCATCTGGAGCCCCACGCCAAGTCACTGGGGTTGTGCCTCCCTGGGGGCAGTGCAGGCTGATGGGGACTGTCCCAAAGTCACTGCCTGAACGTTGGCCTCCTGACTGCCTGACCCCGTCCTTGGAAGCCAGCCTGGGGTTGTGCCTGTCTGACACCCTCCCTGCTGGACCTCATATCCCCGAGTCAGTGGGTGAGGGTGACCAGGACCTGGCATTGCTCAGGGCACGTGTGTGGACACCTCAGGGAGCCTGCCAGAAGACCCAGCGTCAGAGGCTGCCGGACACCCTGGCTGGAAGGATTAGGATTTGGATTTCTTTCACCTGGGCTGTCAGTATTTTCTATTTTCTCCAAGATATGTGCTGTGCTTTGCCATAAACGGGGCACTGAACCCTTAGCAGGAGGGTGCTGTTCATCGGGTCTGATCCCCAGATTGCCCAGTCTCTGCTGCCCCTGGTCTAGCTGGTTCTGTTGATTCTACTCAGAAATGCTATAGCTGCCACATTTGGGGCCCCAGGACCCTCATGACCTGGCCCCCTGCCCATGGACCTCAGCCTCCACCCATCCCCACACCGGCATCATTCAGGACCCTTTCCCCCAGAATGCAGGTCACGTCTCTCCTGGTCATCTCTGACGAGTCCACTGCTACAGGACAGTGCAGGTCCCAGCCGGCCCTGCTGCCCTCCTGTCCCCTGGCTGTAAGTGGCTGGAGCCACAGTGTCCACTCCCACACGCTTGACTCTGTGCACAGACTGTTTCCTCAGTCTTCACTGCCTGGTGAGATCAGCTCAGCCCTCAAAACCCAGTTGGCATGTCAGCTCTTCCAGGAAGCCTCCCCTGACTGCCTGGGAGAAAAATGAATCCACCCCTTCTAGATGCAATGGAAGACAGCAGATGATGAGTCAAACAGCCAGGGTGAAGCCCCCAGTGGGCAGCAGGCTCTGTGCTAGGTGCTGAGGACAGGTCGGGGGTGAAACACACGGAGCCACCCCAGCAGAACGTGCCGCAAGGGGCAGACATGAGCCAAATGAGGGGCCCAGAGTCCCTTACTGGGGGCCATGAAGGCTGCCCCCTGGGGCCAGTGCAGTGTACCATGCGAGACAGGCTGCGGGGCATGGCCAGGTGGTGGGTCAGTGTGAGGATGCCCTGGTGAGACCTGGGCAGGCCCAGGGGGAGCATATGAGAAGCAGGAGGAAACAGCGTGTGCCAATGTCCTGAGGTGAGAGGGAGGGGCTGGGGAGGGAGGGTCACAGGGGTCAGATTTGGGGAGATGGTACAACTTCATGACACAGGAGATCAGAAAAGCCATGTCTGCCCAAATACAAAGGCCCCTTTGATATCGACAGTCTTTGGTGATGTGGGGGCCCCTGTGGGCACTGTGCTCCTGGAAGGACACTCCTGATACTGTAGGAAAGCATCGCGTTAGGACCTGGGCTGTCTTTTTTTTTTTTTTAAATAATTATTTTTTATTGAAGTGTAGTTGACGCACAGTATTACATTACATTAGTTTCAAGGGTACAACACAGTGGTAGAACATTTATATACATAATTCTAGGTTCCAGCTATCACCCTACCAAGCTGTTACAATATCTTGACTATATTCCTTATGCTATACATTACATCCCGGTTACTTAAAATTATTTTACCATTGGAAGTCTGTCCTTTTTTTTTTTTTTTTTTTTTTTGTGAGGGCATCTCTCATATTTATTGATCAAATGGTTGTTAACGACAATAAAATTCTGTATAGGGGAGTCAGTGCTCAATGCACAATCATTAATCCACCCCAAGCCTAATTTTCGTCAGTCTCCAATCTTCTGAGGCATAACAAACAAGTTCTTACATGTAGAACAAATTCTTACATAATGAATAAGTTACATAGTGAACAGTACAAGGGCAGTCATCATAGAAACTTTCGGTTTTGCTCATGCATTATGAACTATAAACAGTCAGTTCAAATATGAATACTCATTTGGTTTTTATACTTGATTTATATGTGGATACCACATTTCTCTCTTTATTATTATTATTTTTAATAAAATGCTGAAGTGGTAGGTAGATACAAGATAAAGGTAGAAAACATAGTTTAGTGTTATAAGAGAGCAAATGTAGATGATCAGGTGTGTGCCTGTAGACTATGTGTTAATCCAAGCTAGACAAGGGCAATAAAACATCCACATATGCAGAAGATTTCTCTCAGAACAGGGGGGGTGAGGTTCTAAGCCTCACCTCTGTTGATCCCCATTTTCTCACCTGATGGCCCCCCTGCGACTGTGCCTGTCTTAGGTTGTTCCTCCCTTGAGGAATCTTACCCGTCTCTGGCTAACCAGTCATCTTCCGGGGCCATACAGGGAAATGTGAAGTTGGTAAGTGAGAGGGAAGCCTTATTGTTTGAAAAGGTTAGCTTTTTACTTCTTTGCATATTTATGCCCTGTGGCTTCTATGCCCAGCATTTGTCTTGAGGTATCTTTACCACTTGGAAGAATTATGATACTCGGTAAATTTGGTATGAGGCACGAATTCTATTTAAGGGTTGTAATTAGGAAGGAAGAAAAAAAGCTATAGAAGTAGCAGGCGGAAGAAAACATGGGAAGATTGATTACTTCTTTGACATATCTTCTTGTAGAGTAACTTCAGCATGTATAGGTTTTAAGCTACTACTTAAATTGAGCACACACATTAACATAATAGGAGTACAGTTACATAACCAAAGCATATCTGTAATTACCAGCCATCTCCAGTGAAACCAAGAAAACCAGTTAGGCACCTTAGGCATTTGTGAAAACTTATCTATGATATGGTGGATATTGTCCGACTGAACTTGAACAGTCTGAGAGAAATCAGACAAATTAAAACAACCCATTCCTGGGGACTGTTCACATGCCATATGTTCTTTTAACATAAATAGTCTGTAGTTGTAAGACTTTGGAGCGCTACAATTTGCACTTCTCCAAATTCTTGGTTGAGTTCCAACAGTATAGATCCAGTCAAATTTGTTGTTTTACTGTATGCACAGGCCAGCTTAGATATCTTCTTCCTCATTCCCATGGCAAGTCCAGGAACTGGTGGGATGAGTGCATCTACAGCTGTAGCAGTGCGTGGATCTTTGTTGGGGTTTTTTGATGATCATCTTCTGGCATGAGTCTTCCAGAGAGTGCAGATGTTGGAAGTTCTTTTTCATATCGTGTCTTAGTTCATTTTCGGGGTAGCCCAATTAGGCTTTGATCCTCTGTATAAACACAAACAGACCCTTTGCCTACACTTTTATATGCCCTTTATACCCTTGTGTAGAACTCATTGGAGGTTACCACACAGGAACTGCCTTTTTTTTTTTTTTTGGTATCACTAATCTACACTTACATGACAAATATTATGTTTACTAGGCTCTCCCCTATACCAGGTCTCCCCTATAAACCACTTTACAGTCACTGTCCATCAGCATAGCAAAATGTTGTAGAATCACTACTTGCCTTCTTTGTGTTGTATAGCCCTCCCTTTTCTCCTACCCCCCATGCATGTTAATCTTAATACCCCCCTACTTCTCCCCCCCTTATCCCTCCCTACCAACCCATCCTCCCCAGTCCCTTTCCCTTTGGTACCTGTTAGTCCATTCTTGAGTTCTGTGATTCTGCTGCTGTTTTGTTCCTTCAGTTTTTCCTTTGTTCTTATATTCCACAGATAAGTGAAATCATTTGGTATTTCTCTTTCTCCGCTTGGCTTGTTTCACTGAGCATAATACCCTCCAGCTCCATCCATGTTGCTGCAAATGATTGGATTTTCCCTTTTCTTATGGCTGAGTAGTATTCCATTGTGTATATGTACCACCTCTTCTTTATCCATTCATCTATTGATGGACATTTAGGTTGCTTCCAATTCTTGACTATTGTAAATAGTGCTGCAATAAACATAGGGGTGCATCTGTCTTTCTCAAACTTGATTGCTGCGTTCTTAGGATAAATTCCTAGGAGTGGAATTCCTGGGTCAAATGGTAAGTCTGTTTTGAGCATTTTGATGTACCTCCATACTGCTTTCCACAATGGCTGAACTAACTTACATTCCCTCCAGCAGTGTAGGAGGGTTCCCCTTTCTCCACAGCCTCGCCAACATTTGTTGTTGTTTGTCTTTTGGATGGCAGCCATCCTTACTGGTGTGAGGTGATGCCTCATTGTAGTTTTAATTTGCATTTCTCTGATAATTAGCGATGTGGAGCATCTTTTCATGTGTCTGTTGGCCATCTGTATTTCTTTTTTGGAGAACTGTCTGTTCAGTTCCTCTGCCCATTTTTTAATTGGGTTATTTGTTTTTTGTTTGTTGAGGCATGTGAGCTCTTTATATATTCTGGACGTCAAGCCTTTATCGGATGTGTCATTTTCAAATATATTCTCCCATACTGTAGGGATCCTTCTTGTTCTATTGATGGTGTCTTTTGCTGTACAGAAGCTTTTCAGCTTAATATAGTCCCACTTACTCATTTTTGCTGTTGTTTTCCTTGCCCGGGGAGATATGTTCAAGAAGAGGTCACTCATGTTTATGTCTAAGAGGTTTTTGCCTATGTTTTCTTCCAAGAGTTTAATGGTTTCATGGCTTACATTCAGGTCTTTGATCCATTTTGAGTTTACTTTTGTATATGGGGTTAGACAATGGTCCAGTTTCATTCTCCTACATGTAGCTGTCCAGTTTTGCCAGCACCACCTGTTGAAGAGACTGTCATTTCGCCATTGTATGTCCATGGCTCCTTTATCAAATATTAATTGACCATATATGTCTGGGTTAATGTCTGGATTCTCTAGTCTGTTCCATTGGTCTGTGGCTCTGCTCTTGTGCCAGTACCAAATTGTCTTGATTACTATGGCTTTATAATAGAGCTTGAAGTTGGGGAGTGAGATCCCCCCTACTTTATTCTTCTTTCTCAGGATTTCTTTGGCTATTCGGGGTCTTTGGTGTTTCCATATGAATTTTTCAATTATTTGTTCCAGTTCATTGAAGAATGTTGCTGGTAGTTTCATAGGGATTGCATCAAATCTGTATATTGCTTTGGGCAGGATGGCCATTTTGACGATTAATTCTTCCTAGCCACGAGCATGGGATGAGTTTCCATCTGTTAGTGTCCCCTTTAATTTCTCTTAAGAGTGACTTGTAGTTTTCAGAGTATAAGTCTTTCACTTCTTTGGTTAGGTTTATTCCTAGGTATTTTACTTTTTTTTGGTGCAATTGTGAATGGAGTTGTTTTCCTGATTTCTCTTTCTGTTGGTTCATTGTTACTATATAGGAAAGCCACAGATTTCTGTGTCTTGATTTTGTATCCTGCAACTTTGCTGTATTCTGATATCAGTTCTAGTAGTTTTGGGGCGGAGTCTTTAGGGTTTTTTATGTACAGTATCATGTCATCTGCAAATAGTGACAGTTTAACTTCTTCTTTACCAATCTGGATTCCTTGTATTTCTTTATTTTGTCTGATTGCCATGGCTAGGACCTCCAGTACTATGTTAAATAACAGTGGAGAGAATCGGCATCCCTGTCTAGTTCCCGATCTCAGAGGAAATGCTTTCAGCTTCTCGCTGTTCAATATAATGTTGGCTGTGGGTTTATCATAGATGGCCTTTATTATGTTGAGGTACTTGCCCTCTATTCCCATTTTGCTGAGGGTTTTTAACATGAATGGATGTTGAACTTTGTCAAATGCTTTTTCAGCATCTATGGAGATGATCATGTGGTTTTTGTCTTTCTTTTTGTTGATGTGGTGGATGATGTTGATGGACTTTCAAATGTTGTACCATCCTTGCATCCCTGGGATGAATCCCACTTGGTCATGGTGTATGATCCTTTTGATGTATTTTTGAATTCGGTTTGCTAATATTTTGTTGAGTATTTTTGCATCTACGTTCATCAGGGATATTGGTCTGTAGTTTTCTTTTTTGGTGGGGTCTTTGCCTGGTTTTGGTATTAGGGTGATGTTAGCTTCATAGAATGAGTTTGGGAGTATCCCCTCCTCCTCTATTTTTTGGAAAACTTTAAGGAGAATGGGTATTATGTCTTCCTGTATGTCTGATAAAATTCCGAGGTAAATCCATCTGGCCTGGGGGTTTTGTTCTTTGGTAGTTTTTTGATTACCGCTTCAATTTCGTTGCTGGTAATTGGTCTGTTTAGATTTTCTGTTTCATCCTGGGTCAATCTTGGAAGGTTATATTTTTCTAGGAAGTTGTCCATTTCTCCTAGGTTTCCCAGCTTGTTAGCATATAGGTTTTTATAGTAGTCTCCAATAATTCTTTGCATTTCCGTGGGGTCCGTCGTGATTTTTCCTTTCTCGTTTCTGATACTGTTGATTTGTGTTGACTCTCTTTTCTTCTTAATAAGTCTGGCTAGAGGCTTATCTATTTTGTTTATTTTCTCAAAGAACCAGCTCTTGGTTTCATTGATTTTTGCTATTGTTTTATTCTTCTCAATTTTATTTATTTCTCCTCTGATCTTTATTATGTCCCTCCTTCTGCTGACCTTAGGCCTCATTTGTTCGTCTTTTTCCAATTTCGATAATTATGACATTAGACCATTCATTTGGGATTGCTCTTCCTTTTTTAAATATGCTTGGATTGCTATATACTTTCCTCTTAAGACTGCTTTTGCTGTGTCCCACAGAAGTTGGGGCTTAGTGTTGTTGTTGTCATTTGTTTCCATATATTGCTGGATCTCCATTTTGATTTGGTCATTGATCCATTGATTATTTCGGAGCGTGTTGTTAAGCCTCCATGTGTTTGTGAGCCTCTTTGCTTTCTTTGTACAGTTTATGTCTAGTTTTATGCCTTTGTGGTCTGAAAAGTTGGTTGGTAGGATTTCAATCTTTTGGAATTTTCTGAGGCTCTTTTCGTGGCCTAGTATGTGGTCTCTTCTGGAGAATGTTCCATGTGCACTTGAGAAGAATGTATATCCCGCTGCTTTTGGATGTAGAGTTCTATAGATGTCTATTAGGTCCATCTGCTCTACTGTGTTGTTCAGTGCTTCCGTGTCCTTACTTATTTTCTGCCCAGTGGATCTATCCTTTGGGGTGAGTGGTGTGTTGAAGTCTCCTAGAATGAATGCATTGCAGTCTATATCCCCCTTTAGTTCTGTTAGTATTTGTTTCACATATGCTGGTGCTCCTGTGTTGGGTGCATATATATTTAGAATGGTTATATCCTCTTGTTGGACTGAGCCCTTTATCATTATGTAGTGTCCTTCTTTATCTCTTGTTACTTTCTTTGTTTTGAAGTCTATTTTGTCTGACATTAGTACCGCAACCCCTGCTTTCTTCTCACTGTTGTTTGCTTGAAATATGTTTTTCCATCCCTTGACTTTTAGTCTGTACATGTCTTTGGGTTTGAGGTGAGTTTCTTGTAAGCAGCATATAGATGGGTCTTGCTTTTTTATCCATTCTGTTACTCTGTGTCTTTTGATTGGTGCATTCAACCCATTAACATTTAGGGTGACTATTGAAAGATATGTACTTATTGCCATTGCAGGCTTTAAATTCGTGGTTACCAAAGGTTCAAGGTTAGCCTCCTTAGTATCTTACTGCCTAACTTAGCTCACTTATTGAGCTGTTATATACACTGTCTGGAGATTCTTTTCTTCTCTCCCTTCTTGTTCCTCCTCCTCGATTCTTCATATGTTGGGTGTTTTGTGCTGTGCTCTTTCTAGGAGTGCTCCCATCTAGAGCAGTCCCTGTAAGATGTTCTGTAGAGGTGGTTTGTGGAAAGCAAATTCCTTCAGCTTTTGTTTGTCTGGGAATTGTTTAATCCCACCGTCATATTTGAATGATAGTCGTGCTGGATACAGTGTCCTTGGTTCAAGGCCCTTCTGTTTCATTGTATTAAATATATCATGCCATTCTCTTCTGGCCTGTAGGGTTTCTGTTGAGAAATCTGACGTTAGCCTGATGGGTTTCCCTTTATAGGTGACCTTTTTCTCTCTAGCTGCCTTTAACACTCTTTCCTTGTCCTTGATCTTTGCCATTTTAATTATTATGTGTCTTGGTGTTTTCCTCCTTGGATCCTTTCTGTTGGGGGTTCTGTGTATTTCCGTGGTCTGTTCGATTACTTCCTCCCCCAGTGTGGGGAAGTTTTCAGCAATTATTTCTTCTAAGATACTTTCCATCTCTTTTCCTCTCTTCTTCTTCTTCTGGGACCCCTATAATACGGATATTGTTCCTTTTGGATTGGTCACAAAGTTCTCTTAATATTGTTTCATTCCTGGAGATCCTTTTGTCTCTCTCTATGTCAGCTTCTATGCGTTCCTGTTCTCTGATTTCAATTCCATCAATGGCCTCTTGCATTCTATCCATTCTGCTTATAAACCCTTCCAGAGTTTGTTTCATTTCTGTGATCTCCTTTCTGGCATCTGTGATCTCCTTCCGGACTTCATCCCATTTCTCTTGCGTATTTCTCTGCATCTCTGTCAGCATGTTTATGATTCTTATTTTGAATTCTTTTTCAGGAAGACTGGTTAGGTCTGTCTCCTTCTCTGGTGTTGTCTCTGTGATCTTTGTCTGCCTGTAGCTTTGCCTTTTCATGGTGATAGGAATAGTTTGCAGAGCTGGGACGAGTGACGGCTGGAAGGACTTCCTTTCTTGTTGGTTTGTGGCCCTCCTCTCCTGGGAGAACAGCGACCTCTAGTGGCTTGTGCTGCGCAGCTGCGTGCAGACAGGGTTTCTGCTTCCTGCCCGGCTGCTATGGAGTTAATCTCCGCTGTTGCTGTGGGCGTGGCCTGGCTCAGGCAGCTACTCCAAAATGGTGGAGTCGCGTTGGAGCAGGAGCTGCTGGGAGGCTATTTATCTCGGTAAGGGGCCTCCCTGCTCCCTGCAGCCCAGGTGTTAGGGTGCCCAGAGATCCCGGATTCCCTACCTCTGGATTAAGTGACCCACCCTACCCCTTTAAGACTTCCAAAAAGCACCCGCCAAAACAAAACAATGACCACCAAAAAAAAAAAAAGAAAAAAAAATTTTTTAATTAAAAAAAAAAAAAAGGTGGTTGTTCGTTTTTCTTTATTCTCCGGTGCCTGCCTCAGGCCTCTGCTCACCGGTCTTGCTGCCCTGTTTCCCTAGTATTGGGGTCCCTATCCCTTTAAGACTTCCAAAAAGCGCTCGCCAAAACAAAACAGCAAAAAAGCAAAAAAAAAATGGTCGCGCGCTTTTCTTATGTCCTCTGTTGCCCAGCCTCCAGTGCCCGCTCACTGTTCTTGCTGCCCTGTTTTCCCAGTATCGAGGGCCCTGCACTCTGGCCCGGATGGCGGGGGCTGGGTGTTCGGCAGTCCTGGGCTCCGTCTCCCTCCCGCTCTGCCTGCTCTTCTCCCGCCGGGAGCTGGGGGGAGGGGCGCTCGGCTCCCGCGGGGCCGGGGCTTGTATCTTACCCCCTTCGCGAGGCGCTGGGTTCTCTCAGGTGCGGATGTGGTCTGGATATTGTCCTGTGTCCTCTGGTCTTTATTCTAGGAAGGGTTGTCTTTGTTATATTTTCATAGATATATGTTGTTTTGGGAGGAGATTTCCGCTGCTCTACTCACGCCGCCATCTTCCGCCCCTCTCCAGGACCTGGGCTGTCTTGATGGTGAAGAATAGTCATGTCATTGTCACGGAATCCTGGGGGGAGGAAACGCTTTCAGGTGTGGCTGGTCAAATGGTGGCTCACAGCTCTTTGAAATATGAAATCCTCTTGGATTCGGTTTACACTGCCTCAGTCCACAGAGGAGTTGTGGGTTTCACTTCAAAGTTACTCTCCCCATTTAGCGAGAACCTGCTAACTCCCCACATAAAAAGATCATTTCCCTAAACATGTTGTTTGAAAGGGTTTTAAAGCTTTTCAGTCTGGAGTGATTCCAGCCCATAGACGAGCTGCAGACCTCACGCCTCTCCTGCTTGCCCTGCGGTGGCATCTGTGTGGCCCCTGCACACCAGTCCCCTCTGGGAAGTCCCCACGGACAGCCAGACTGCACTGGGACTTGGCCAGTGTTGCTTCACGCCCTGGTCCGGGCCCCTCGCGTGCTGGTTGCAGGGGCTCCTGAGGCGGCCCTGCGGGCTTCCTGAGGGTTTCCCTGCCTTGACGCCTGGGAGGCGCACCGGCCCAGCTCCACACTCTTTAGGCTTGTCTGACGCTTGCTCATAACGAGGCTGGAATTGCATGTATTTGGCAAGAACACTGCAGAAGTGGGTGCTTTCTTGTCACATCAGACCAGGGGATTGTGGTGTCATCCCGTCCCAGGTGCTTCTGACCTCGGCTGCGGGGATAGGGACAGCCTGCCCAGTTTCTCCACAGGAAGGCTGCCGTTTCCTCACTTTGCCCACAGGAAGCCCATCAAGAAATCCTGTCATGCCCGTGGGCGGGGAATGAGCCTCCCCCTCCTGAGGGCGGGGCATCAAAGAGCATACTGACCTGTGCCGAAGCCGTG
Organism: Manis pentadactyla; assembly: GCF_030020395.1. Taxonomy (NCBI): domain Eukaryota; kingdom Metazoa; phylum Chordata; class Mammalia; order Pholidota; family Manidae; genus Manis; species Manis pentadactyla. Next base: position 196,553,937 of record NC_080019.1, read on the forward strand.
AGAGTGATGAACGCTGTGGGGAGACACGTCCAGGCTGGGCACAGACCCTCCTTCTCCATACAGTCTGGCCCCCAGCTTCGGTGCCACCACATTGCCAGCAGCAATTATTGCTGAGGGGTTTTGGGGCTGATTTTCTGTTCCGCCACTCGTTCTGCATTCACATTTGGAGTGCGTCTGTAAGGAAGGAGACTTTTTTCTCTCTCTTCTGTTTATTCATCTATTCAATCACTGCTTGTTTCAGCATGCACCCATATACATGCGTTTGAGTTACCACACAATACGTTGTTTGACTTTATGAATAGCTTTATTATTTTTCTTATGATACTCTGTGAATTTTAGCACCTGTATAGATGTGCATAACCATCACAATCAGGACCCATAACTGCCCTAACACCCCAAAACACTCCTTGTATCCTTTCACAGTCCTCCTGATCATGATCCCTGGCAACCACTGACCTGCCTTTCTCACTATGGTTTTGTCTTGTCAAGCGTGGCTGGGATTGGAACCATACACTACATCACTTCTCCTTCCATTCAACATAATGCTCTGGGGTCCACCCAGGTTGGTGCGTGTGTCAGTGGTGCACCCCTCATATTACTGACTCATGCTCTGTGGTTTGGACAGACCACAGTCTGTTTAGCCACCCGCTATTGAAGGCCTCTGTGCTGTTTCCCATTTGGGGCTGTTACAAGTCAAGCTGCCCTGACGCTCCCATGCAGGTTGTGTGTGCAGATGTGTTTGTGTGAACCTGTTTTCATCATTGTGGGGCCGATGGCCAGGAGTGCCATGTGGGGTCATATAGTGGTCACATGCTTAATTTCATAGGAAACTGCAAAAATGCTTACCAGCATGGCTGTACTTTCCCACCAGCAGTGCAGAGTGAGCCAGTTTGGGGAGCACAGAAATCTTGCCTTTCCAGAGGAGCACCTATTCCTGCCATGGGTGGTGCTGACCCCATCAGGAGTTGGGCTCTAAGTTGCCCCAGCCATACCTGTGTTTGCCCCTGCTTAGTTTTGGGGCCTCCCTCCCTGAAAGAGTGTCTGTCTCTTGCAGCCACACCCACTGGGGGCAAAGGGGACATTCTCTGATGCTCTGATCACACCTTGGCCTTGGGCATTGAACACCTGCTCTCAGGTGTGGGCTCCCCGAGCACACCCCTCCAGCTGTCTCTGACCCCTGCAGCCTTTCTCTGCCTCAGTGGGCCCCGAGGGGGCAGTGGGGAGGTGTCTGGGCACTCCACCCCGCCGGCACTGTGGGGAAATTCTCCCCACCTTCCCCGGGGACACATGCCCCTGGGACCTGCACACCTCCCGGGCTCCCCAGCCCTGGGCTCTGGCACTTGGTGACCATCTCCAGCTGACTCTTCTTACCACCTTATACGGCAGCCGGTGGCACCTGCTCAGGGAGGCAACTGCTTGGGTCCTACCTGCAGGAAACTGACTTACCAGATTTTAGGTCCTTTGATGGGTTCAAAAAGTTGTTAATTTGCAGTGTGGCCCGGTTTTTGTTGTATGGGTGGGAGCAGAGCCCCTCGGGTGGACCCAAAGAGGTTTCAGTGACACCAGGGCTGCATCCCACTGGGGCTGCGTCCCTGCCTGGTCTCAAATGCAAACATGGTCCAAGACCCAGAAGACACATCTGCTGTAGACCAAGGCCCCGGGAAGAGACCCGTCTGCCTTCTGGTGGGGATGGTTTCCTTAAGCACCCCGACATGCGTGGGACGTGCTACCTGCCCTGCCAGGGCAGTTTCCAGCCAACGCTTCACTGAGCCCTGGGCAGCCGAGCCGAACCGTGTTCTCAGCTCCAAAGAGCACCAGGGACCAGCTTGGTTAAGGAAATCACTAAAACCCCACTGTTGGGGAGCCCCAGCCTCCCAGGCTCTGTGCTGTGACCTTGGCCAGATGCCGTGTGATGGACGCTGGTCTGGCCTGAGCACACGATGGTCAGAGGCCAGCCTGGCCCCTTCACGTGCACATAATTCAAGCAATGTTGGATGAGGGCATAGTTGGCAGAGGTGCCATGGGGCGTGGGGCAGCCCGAGGACAGCATGTCTCCCTCCAAGGGCACAGCTCCTGACACAGGTCACGCCCCCTGGAGAGGCCACCCAGTGGGGGGGTGGTCCTCCTCGGCAACCCCACCGACCTTGGGGGCCTCACTCTGGGGATGCGTCCCTCCCCTCCAGCCAGGGCTCCTGCAGGCTGACCCTTACCGAGCCAGGGAGTGCAGGACCTCAGGCAAGGGCTGCCAGGCTGGGCAGGTGTCCAGCATGTCTGGAGGGCTCCTAATTACCATTTTCCTTCTTTAATCCAAAAAATATGCAGAAGGCAGCTCCCCTCCCAGTGTCTGGTGCCCCCTCTTCCTGGCCACAGTGGGAAGGCCTGTCATGGAGCCGGTGGGGAAGGAGGCTTCTCCCCCTGGATTCCGGGAGCTCCAGGGGGGCCCTCTGCTAGGTCAGGGGGCAGGTTGGGAGCCTGTTCCAGGGACCTATGGGAGCCCCTGCCACCCTGACAAAGAAGACTGTCCATTTTGGTACAAGGCTCCTGTCCACAGGGCAGTGCCGTCCCCTCGGGGCCCTCCTGATTCCCTCCCCCACCACTGTAAGGGTCCCTGGCCCAAGACAGTCAGAAGATGCTTGTGCAGAGGCCCGAATGCCCCTGGAGTCCTTCCAGGACACAGCTTCACCTGCTGCCTGCGTGGCGCCTGTCCAGAGGGCCCTGCTGAGTCGCTTCTGGAGGCCAGTCAGTACCCAGGTTCTCTTCTAGACAGGGGACACCTTCTCTGCTCAAGGGAAGCGCCACCCTGAGGGCGCGGCCTGGAAGCAGGAGCAGGACCAGGGTCCCTCAGGTGCCCTAAGGCTTGCTCTTCCCTGGCAGACACGCCCAGGCAACAGAAGAGGCTGGGGGGAAGCCAGGGGCGCGGAGGCTGGGGAATGCTTCTGGGGCCCCACCTGTGTGGTCACTACTACAAGGGCACCACACGCCCAGGCCCGGGGAAGAGGCCACTCCAGACGCCTGGTTTAAGGTGCAGGCTGAGGACTAGCTCTGGCCTCCGACGAGATGAGGGCGCAGTAGGACAGAGCCTGGGGCAGGGGACGGGCGGACACAGCTGGGCAGCCCCAGACTCTGGAAAGGCATTTCTCTTTTAGAAAGAACTTTGATTTTTTAACTTTGACTTTGATTTTTTTATCATGGACTTTTTGCATAATTTTGATCTTTCAAACACTGGTTATTTTGATGATTGAGTTTTTTGGCATCTTCCCCTCAGGTCCGCCCCTCTGCAGGCAAGGGCATGTGTGCACCTGTGTGTGCACACGTGTGTGCACTTCTGACCATCCCCTGCCCTGCCGGGAAGTGTGCGTAGGAGGGGCCCACACCCTTGGAGTTGAGGCCAGGACTTCTCGCCTGCTGCGGGTGCACAGGGCACAGGGCTGGCCTCAGCCTCCCGGGCCTCAGCAGCCTCTCCTCTCCACAGACGTGTGACATGGTGACCCAGGGACCCCACCTCTTGAGGCGCAGGGAAGGAAACATGGACTTCAGCCCTGGGGTCAGCCCTCCCCTCTGAACCCCCGGGACTAGCGCCCATGGCCCTCTTCTCCTCCCCATCTGCAGCGGGGCCTGCGGCTCCTGGACAGGGTGGCCGGCCGTGGCACACAGGCAGCCCTGGGTTTTGCACGAGCTGTTCAAACTCTGAGCCAGGGGCCCGCAGCAGGTCTCCCGCGGGTCACACAGCACCCATCCCTGAGGGCACCGGCGGGCAGGTGGCTGGGGGCAGGACTGAGTGTCAGAGGAGGGGCAGGCCCCCCTTCACCTCAGTTTTCCCTAGGGCATGGCGGTGGCGGGCAGAGTGGAGAGAGTCCCCCTCCCCGCCTGGCTGCTGGGGTCCTTCCCTGCAATGCAGAGCTTTCTGGCCACTCTTGCTGCAGACGAGTGTGTGTCCCCTGAGCCAGCAAGTGGGGCCAACCAGGGGCCTGGGCAGGCGGGGGGCAGCTTTACACTGGAGGTGGCAGGCTCCAGCCCCGCCAGTGCAAGGCTGAGTCTGTGTTCAGCCAGTTCAGCGCCAGCATGTGGGGAAAGATGTTTTCTTGCTGGTTCTGGAGCAGAAGGACCCTGGAGGGGTAGAACCACTCTGGCCTGCACTGGCCCTGGGCTGGGGCTGGGCTCTGTCAGGCTGGCACACCGTGCCCATGGCTGAGTCTGCCATTGGAGCCCCCCAGCACTGTGGTCCCTGCCCTCACCCCCACCCCATGCCAGCCTGGACCAACCCTGCACCCAGCCATGGCCCAGGAGCCCCAATGCCCACATTACCCTCAGCAGACCTGGTTCCCACGCCCGCTCTAACCAGGCTTGGAATGAGGGGTGCAAGGGTCCCGGCAGAGACGGTCCCCTGGGGCCTGGCTTCCAGGCTGCGGAACATAAAGTCAGATCCACCGAGACAGCACCGAAGGCAAGAGAAGGCAGCTTCCTTATTTCATCTAAACCTGGGCCAACTTCTCTTCTGAGCCCGAGCCCACCAGGGCACAGAGAGCCAAACAACGTAGTGCCACAGCACAGATCCTCAACTGTATGAGTTTAATTTGGCAACGTCTGGGTGACTGCTCACACCTCCAGACTTCTCTTGTCCCCCTCAAATATAATGGCTGATCACCCCACCTAGGGGCTTGCAAAAACAAGTGGAAGTACGTTGAAGTTCCTCAAGGCTGACAACCAGGAGCAGGTGGAAAAACAGCGGAGCGGAGGGACCTCCATCCCTCATGGGGCCGCAGTTGATGGCCAGCTCTCAGTTGCCAAGTTTGCCTTCTGCAGGGACAGCTGGCCCCTGGGCACCAAAGACCAGACATGTCGGGTCCAGGTCAGATGGGAGTCCCTCTGTGTGTCTCACAGTCGGGTCCCCGCTGGCCCAGTGTCCCTGATGAAAGGAGGAGCCCTTTGGAATCCCAGATATTTTAGAGACAAACCGCCCGGAGATCCGGAGCAATGTCAGTGCCCGCCACCCCCAGCAGCAGAGGCTCCTCAGCCCTGGGGCTCTCTGTCCAGGCTGTGCGGGACCAGCCAGCTCATAACCTGGGACCTTGCATTGCAAACCGTGTCACTGAGACCAGCATGAGCTCTGCTTTGAGGGTGCCGCCGACCCTTCATCCTGTCTTTGGGAATTCAGGAGCATTTGATGAGCTGGGGGTGGAGGGTGTTTACCATGAAAGGGGCATCGTGGCAGCTGAAACAAAAATGAACGGGCACACTCCCCTTATGTCCCTCACAACTGGCCGATTTGCACACTGGGTAATAAGGCACCATCTTTGCAGGTGGCCCAAAATTCACAGGGCCCCATGATCCCTTGTTTGTTCATAAGTTTGTCAAATGGACATTGCCGCAGCCAGCATGTGAGGGCCAGAAGCCCCAGGTCAGCAGGGCCCACCGCACCGCACAAACCCACTGACCCCAGGCCGAGGTGCCAATGTCAGGAGAACATGTAAGCCCTGGACACACACTGAGCTTGGCATCGCACCCCGCTCTGGCCCCCTGGCCTCCTCTCCATTCCTTGAACCCAGGCAGGCATCTATCCGTGTCTTTGCATTGGCTGTTCCCTCAGCCTGCTATGCTGTTCCCCCCTATGCAGGCCCTTCCCTTGCCTCATCCAGCCAAGCTCCTGGGGACCCTCGGGGGGACCCTCTGGCAACCCCGTTAGAATTCTCGTGCAGCCCGCTCGGGAGACACAGTTAGTGCCCTACAGCAGCGCCCAGGACGGGCGTCACATGGAGCTCAGAGACACTAGTGATGGTGACTCAAGGGCTTCTGGAGAGCAGGCTCCGAGCACCATGGTGGACACACCGGGCTGTTTTGCTTTGCAGCTTCACGCATGCACCCTCCCAGGGGCATGTTACTGGGTGGAGACACCACTGTCCTGAACGCACAGCCGTGTCCTATAATGCGGGGCCACCGGCCCATCCACCATTAGCAGAATCACCAAGACGTGGATCTGGGTCCCCCTCCAGAGCAGCCCACCAGCTGCGTGGACTGTGGGTGGCTGCAGCCTTTCCCGCTCACTGGGAATTTTCTTTCTGAGAGAACCTTGCCCAGGAATCAAGTGCTCCTGGTCTCCTGGGGCAGTGAGCCCAGCTGGGCACCAGCCGTGACGCTGTGGCCCTAGGTCACGATCTCTGTTTTCCTTTACTAGCACCTTCCTTTGTCTTTGGGCTCATTATATGTTCTTTCCCCAAACTTTAAGTTATGTGCCCAGTTTACTTAATTCTAGTCTTTCCTGATTTATGACAGATGCACTTAATGGCCCTGGCATGGCTCTGCCTCCTGTGGGACCCGGGGGTGGCCATGTGCTTGTCCCTCAGTGGATCGAGGGACACGCCCCTGACCCGCTCCCCTGTGACACCCGGACTCCACACACGTGCCCACCATGCTTCCCCACTGCCCAGAGCCCACATGTGCGGGAGCCTCCCAGCTGAGATGGGCGCCCTTCCTGTGGAGATCGGGGCCAATGCTCAGGCGTGGCAGTCAGGGCCACCCTCTCTGCCTGTGCTCTCTCACACCAATCCTTGTTACTTGGAGTTGTCACCTGGCCTGCTGGAATCGTGGTCCACATGAAGGCGTCTCACTCGCTAGCCCACCCGGGTGCCAAGGTCTACCTGACCTGGATGTCCACCCACCAGGTCCAGATGGAGGCCGCGATTTGGTGACATCAGGGCACCCAGCCACCAACCGACCAGAGGTGGAGCTGAGGCAGGGACTCGGAAACCCCCAGGATGGTCATGCACTCTCGTGGCACATGGGGTCTGGTGCAAGCTCTGCGCCTGCCCCTGTGGCCCCCAGGCAGGTGCCCACTCGGCACAGCACAGCTGACTGACCAGCAATCCCTGGGGGACTCTTCCGCCCAGGCCCTGCCCACCCTCCCCACTCTCTCCTCATCACCTCCCCAGCCTCCCCCTGCCATTTTCTTTCCTACCTCAGGCCCACCATGCACTGTGACCCCAGCGTTTCCTTGGCAGTTTTTAATTCCTGCTGTTACCCGGCTCACAGCAATGCCAGCTAAGGTGCTTGCAACCATGGGGTTTTCCAGCCGGCACGTGTGGCCCTTTGCTCTCCTGGGCAGGACCCTGCCCCCTCCCTGCGTGTACTGTGCTCTGTGGTCCCCAGCCCACCACAGGAAAGAGTCCATGCATGAGGTGGACCTGCAGTGAGGGAGGGGCTAAGGGCTTCCTGGAGGAGGGGGCACTGCTGACCTCAGAGAAGGAGCAGAGAGAAGGCAGCCAACAGCCCTGATGCTGGGCCCTGTGCTCTTCCGGGGAAGTGCAGCCCTCAGGGCCCTCCAGTGAATGGACACCACCCCTTGCCCCAAGGCCCATGTGGTCAGGATTAACTGCCAGGTTGGCCCCCCGCCCCGGCAGTCCTCAGGAATCCCCCAAGGAAGTCACCCCGCGGCCGCCATTCTGCAGTTTTGCTCTCCCTGCACCAGAGGCCAGGGGCCACAGCAGGCCCTGCTTGCTTGCTCTCGTTCCGGATACTAAGGCTCCTACTGGCCAGGAGATGGTGCACTCTCTGGGGACCTCGGCCACCAAGAGGGTGTGCCCCATGGCAGGAACAGGCACTGCTCCCACGCTCCTCTGCTGACCTCCTGCCCTCAGTGAAGACTCCTCTGGTCAGCCTTAAGATCTATGACTTGTCACTGTGGTGCCTGGACAAAATGCCCTGAGTTTAGTGATTCAGCCTGCCTACCTCTGAGACAACATTTAGAAGGTTCTGTGGTTTTCACACCTGGGAGGAAGAAAATAGAATCCCCCAGGTGTTCTCATTGTTCCAAAAAAGGAGACATCCCCAGCCACAGGTATGTCTGGAAACCCTGCCGCTTGCACAGAACTTCCCGAGGAATCCTGCAGGAACGGTCCGCACAGACAGAAGAGGAACACCTGTTGGCGTCCCAGAGGTTGTAGGAGTGAGAAGCCCCGGGTCTGAGAGCCGAGGTCGTGCACAGCAAGGCTGGAAGGCCGGCAGCCTGGCAGATGGTTTGTGAGCGCTGAGGCTTGGGGGCAGTGCTGAGGCCTCCCAGCAACAGCCAGCCCCAGCCTGCCAGCGTGTGAGTCAGCCTGGAGCTGGACCCAAGCCCAGGTAACCTGGATGGCGAGGCGCAGGGACAGCCCACTGCAGGCCCAGAGAGGGCTGAGCCAGGGGCACCCAGCCCAGCTGACATGAGGACCCTAAAGTGACTGTATCAATTAGTATCCTAAGCTACGAAAGGGGAGGCAGTTTGTCATGCAGAGATAGATACCTAATCCACCACAGATGGCCACAGTGTCCCCAGCCTGGGGACAAAGTCCTTCCAGAGTCTTTGCTCACGGAACTGGGTTGACCTTGTGCACAGATACCTTTTAGTGTAGGTTGAATTACGCCCGTCTACCAAAAAACATGTAAAGTCCTAACACCCTGTACCTATGGATGTGACCTCACTGGGACACAGGCCTTTGTATATTTCATGGAGTTGAGGTCATGAGGTGGGCGTACACCTTCTAGAAAGGGGAACTTTGAACACAGAGACACACTCAGGGGAAGACAGAGGCAGAGATTAGGGCCAGAAACTCCTGCAGCTGCCAGGGTCCTGGAAGAGGCCGGGAGAACCCTCCCAGGGCCTTCACAGGGAGCAGGGCCCCAGCGGCAGTGTGGCTTCTGACTTGAGAGGGTCCCCAGACTGTGAGAGGATCAACATCTGCTGTTGAAGCCACCGAGTTTGTGGGACCTCATTGCAGCAGCCCCAGGAAACACATGTGGATTCCTATGCCTTTGAGGGCAAATATGCCATCGAAACCAGTTCAAATGAGCAGTGTTTCTACTGAATACTAACATAGCCCTGTCAGCTTGACAAGAAAAAGGAGGTGCTCCTAGTGCAATTAGCAGCACCCAGTGTTTAGACACCAAGTTTATTCTCCACGAATGTGGTTTTGTTCTCTCCCAGGGTGCAGGCTGCCCCCCCACGAAGAGCATGACCACCTGGAACTGTGTCTTCAAGAGCCTGGGGGGCTCCTGCACCAGGCCGGTCCCAGGTCCCCACCAGCTGCTGGCCCGGGGAACTCTAGGGACAGATCTGGAATGAGACTTTGAGGTCGCGAGTACCTCCTATGCATGAAAGTGTGACTGTTACTTCTCCCACTGAAATGGTGATTCAGGTGGGAATATATGTATGTTGGTGGTGTTGACATACAGCGAGTTTAAAATGAAATCACAATTAACACTAACATGAAAATAGGGCATGCATAATGAGATGTAAATAGTGAGCCACTTTTGAATACATATCTTTAATAATATACAGTCAAATTGCTTTGAGCATGCATGATATTTGTATATGATTCTGATTGTATAAACCCTCCTGTGGCTTGTGTTTCTGTCCAATTATTAAACGTACTGGAGGTGTTTCACTAATTGGAGCTCATACCTGGAAGCAGTTCCATCGCCGAGCCGTGTGAGGTCAGGCGGTTCCTGGGAGGGGGCATCTCTTCTGCTGGGACACGGGAGGCCCACCGTACCCCCAGAGTCCAGGGCAGGACTCCCAGGGCCCCGGGGGGCCTCCTGTGACAGCTGCACACGTGGCTATGTGTACACGTTCCGCACGCACATGGGGTGTGTAAGACAAGCCCACTCTACATCTGTCCACAGGAATGGAACACCTAGCAGTAGTGTAGAAATGCACATGTTGTTTTCTGTTTTAGGAAGGGGAGGCGCCGCGCTGTGGGTTGTATGTGGTGGGCACGCCCACCAGTGGCAGAGGGCAGTGGGCAGCTCGGGGAAGTGCGCCTGTTCTTTCTCCTTCTGTTCTAACACAAAGCCTTCCGGTTCATTGCTCCAGCAATTCTGATCAGTCAGCCTTTCCTGTCTCACCTCCTCAGTCCTGTCAACTGTTTTCCTATGATTGTCCCTCTGCCACCCACAGATGGTGTCTAACAGCACGTTCACATGACGCCTGTGAAGTGACTGACCCGCCTCAGTTTAAAACAACCACTTCCCATTTCAGTACACTATGTGGATGACACCTGAGACGGTGGCCACCTTCCCGCTTTGCGGCGGTGTCAGGGGGAGCCACGTGGCTGGCAGTCAAGCAGAGGAGGGAGACCCCTCAGAAGCCGGGCGGGCGCGGGGCCCTTCCCTTCATTTTGCCACATGTCTTAGGACTGGAGCCAGAGCAGATGGTGGTGGGCGGTCAACCCCATGGGTGTTACTTGAAACAGTCCAGATCTCCGGAGGGACCAGGGGAGCAGCCGGGGAACATCACTGGTATTTCAGCAGAGCATGGGGTGATCAACAGAAGGGCCAGCCCCATGCAGGTCCGGGGGACGTGTCTGGAATTTGTCTTTCTTTTTCTAAATGACCCCCAGTTTGGTGTTGAATTCTCATTTGTTAAAGAAACTCAGATATTTGTTTCTTAATGTTGTGTCTGTACAAAGTACAAAGGCCATTTGGGAATGCCAGAAACCAGAATGAAGCCAGATCAAAATACAGTAAGTCCGCATTAATGTCATTAGGGTCATTTGCCTTTGAACTTTGCCCTGAACATGGATTGTGATGGTCTCAATGCCTGTGTCCCCCAAATTCTTATGCTGAAATTCTAGGAGGCGACTCCACAGCGGGGTTACTGCCCTTAGAAGGGGCCCCAGGGAGCTCTTGCTCCCCCAGCCACGAGCACACACCCAAAGCGTGTGATGAGGAAGAGGCCCTGGCCTGACCACGGCCCCAGCCGGACCTCACCCTTCCAGCCTCCGGAGCCGTGAGCAATCTGCTCTGGGGTGTGCAAGCCTCCTGGTGTGCGGGGCTGTGTTCCTGCAGCCTGATGGGGCTGAGGCGATTCAGTGGAGCAGTTTCATAGATCTCTATGTTATGATGTCATCGGCACTCCTATAAATTCCTATTTATGAACTAAAGAAAAGGGAGCAGTTGGTTTGTTACAAGTCATTTATGAAAGTCAGGCAATGATATGACCAGAGAATTACTAAAATGCCCAGTTTTCTTATGCCATATAATATTCCAAAAAGTTGATATGAAAGATTCCAAATTCGACACTTAAAATGATTACTGTTATAAGGAAAAGCTCTGTAGGGTTTTTATAGAAGAGAACTATGGCTTGGCTCCCTCTAAACTTTTTTTCATTGGCAGACTTCCTTTTTTAGGGCAGGTTTAGGATTCCAGAAAAGCTGAGTGCAAAGTACAGAGAGTTCCCAGCACCACCTGCCACCCTGCCCCATGTGTGCACCGCGTTTCCACAGCTGGTGACACCGTGCACACCTGGGGTGCACGTTACAGTCAGAGTCATACCGATGACACCCTAGTTCACATTAGCGTTCACTCTTTGGGTCAAAAGTCTATGGGCTCTGACGAATGTATAGCAACACGTGTCCCCTAGTTTGACTCCTTATTAGGTTAAAAGTAAAGTGTGGTCTTACAGAGATTTAAATGTGGTGGTAATGACGTTTGTTTTATTTTTCCTTCTGCAAATGTTGCCCCAGAGGGAAATGTTTTAACAACTGGCCACTGTGTGCATGTCAGCACACATCCACAGTGTGTCATCTTACCTGTTTCGTGGTGTGTCGCCAATTTGCAGATGGGTAGCTCAGAAACTGTTTTTTCTTCCCAGTGTAAGTTTATACACACCCAAAACAGTCTGGGTGAAAATCCATGCAGTTTGATCTGAGCACTCTGTCGCCAGGCTACCGCCGTCCCATGTGAATGCCCTCCACCCATGTACTTGTTTGCTCTTCCGCCCAGGAGTCCATCATTTTCTGAACAAGGTTTCAGCATCGTTTCTTTTCTCTTATAAGGTGCAAGCTTTCTCTAAACAAACCGAAGCTGAGACCAGCTGGCACGTGCCAAGCTGGAGTCAGAGTCATGTCCAGCCCAGCCCCGCGGCCTCAGAAGTCCTTGGACGGGAAGGGAGTGGGGGTGGGGGACACACAGAAGGAGGGAGCTGGCGACTGGGGGCTCCCTCTCCCTGATTTTAGCTCCTAAAACTTGATATTTACACTTGTGTGGAAACCAAATGATCAATGTGCAAATCTGTCTCACTGAAAATCACTGCGTTGTTACTGGCATAGCTGCCCTTGAAGATCACTGGCTCTGAGCTGGGCCTGCAAACCTACGGAAGCAGAAATGATCTTAGTCTCACACCCAGTGTACCTGAGGTTGACTCAAAAAAATATTCAGTCACAGAAAGAATTTTTCTCCTAATTATGCCAGCCACCTGGAGAAGTAGCCCCTCTGCCAGGGGCAGGTGCTTTCACTTTCCAAGGACCACTAGGGGTGGCACCCAGCTGGCCACCAGCAGGCTCAGACCTGGTCCAGAGCTCAGCCTGGGCAGCATCTCCCCAGGGCACAGCCACCAGGTGCCAGGGGCCCCTGGCCTGCCAGCAGCACAGGGGAGAGGACCAGCTTGCCACAACCATGCCGCCTTCCCCTCTGCTGCAGACCCAGCACATTTCGTCTGCTCAGGGGAGGGGAAGGGGCTGCATTTGGAGAGGTCCTTGCAGGTGAGGGCCTTGGGAGCTTATACTGGAACCGCCCCCACCCCCACATGCTGTTTGCCTCTGACCAATTCTCAGTCTGCACCTGAGATTAGAATGCACACTTCACTTAGAACACACCCATACACACGCACACACAAACACACACACATGCACACACATGTGCACAAGCCCACTGCGCTGCCACTGGGCCTGGTGGGGCCTCCCTCACATCAGCACATGCAAACGCTCAAGTCCAGTTGGTGTCCCATCACCAGCAGGGCATGTTTTTGTTAAACCTCCCCTTCCCTGGGTTCTGGCAAGCCTCACAACAAACACAGCAGGGGTGTGACTGTATATGTAGAAAAGCCAGAAGAGTCTACAGATAAATGTACAGGATTAAAAGTGAAGTTAGCTTAGGTGTGGGGTTTTTATTGGAGAAGGTGAGAAAAGTGTCCTAAAATTGATGGATGATGGTAGCATAATTCTGTGACTATGCTAAAAAACACTGAATTTTACACATTAAATAGGTGAATTATATGGGATGGGAATTACATCGTAATAGTGCTGTTATTTCAAAAAGTGAAGTCAGTGAGGACACTGGGCACAAGATACACAAAAGTCAGCTGTGTTTACGGCTTGTTGCCAAGCTCACCTGAAACGGTGAGAAAGTGAGAATTTTAAATGACAGCATCTCAATAGCATAAAAAAATATCAGTACCCATAAGAATGCTGACAAAGATTCTGAAAACTATATGTTGTTTGTTAAGGTAGATTAAAGAAGACCAAAGTAAAGAAGGGATGTGACATATAAAGATTAAAAGACAAATGTAAGAGAGGAGGAAAAGATGGCGGCATGAGCAGTGGGGTAGAAATCTCCTCCCAAAACCACATATATTTTGAAAATACAGCAAATACAACTATCCCTAAAAGAGTGACCAGAAGTAACCCTACACCAGTCAGGCTACATCTGGGAGAAGTCAACATCTCACAGAAAAGGGTAAAATAAAAAGTTGCGACTAGGCGGGACCCAAGCACTTCCCCCACCCTAGCTCACCAGCAGGAGGAAGACAGAGCCACGGCAATCAGACAACACAAAGAAATAAAAGGCATCCAGATTGGTAAAGGAGAAGTCAAACTGTCCCTGTTTGTAGATGACATGATATTGCACATAAAAAACCCTAAAGAATCCACTCCAAAACTCCTAGAACTAATTAATGTCTGAATTCAGCAACGTTGCAGGATACAAAATTAATAAACAGAAATCTGTTGCACTCCATTACACTAATGATAAACTAGCAGAAAGAGAAATCAGGAAAACAATTCCATTCACAATTGCATCAAAAAGAATAAAATACCTAGGAATAAACCTAACCAAGGAAGTGAAAGACCTATACCCTGAAAACTATAAGACACTCCTAAGAGAAACTAAAGAGGACACTAATCAATGGAAATTCATCCCATGCTCTTGGCTAGGAAGAATTAATATTGTCAAAATGGCCATCCTCCCTAAAGCAATCTATAGATTCAATGCAATCCCTATCAAAATACCAACAGCATTCTTCAATAAACTGGAACAAATAGTTCTAAAATTCATATGGAACCACAAAAGACCCCAAATAGCCAAAGCAATCCTGAGGAGGAAGAATAAAGCAGGGGGTGGTGGGGATCTTGCCTCCCAACTTCAAGCTCTACTACAAAGCCACAGTAATCAAGACAATTTGGTACTGGCACAAGAACAGACACATAGACCAATGGAACAGAACAGAGAGCCCAGATATAAACCCAACCATACATGGTCAATTAATATATGATAAAGGAGCAATGATATACAGTGGGGAAATGACAGCCTCTTCAACAGCTGATGTTGGCAAAACTGGACATGTAAGAGAATGAAACTGGATCATTGTCTAACCCCATACACAAAAGTAAACTCAAAATGTATCAAAGACCTGAATGTAAGTCATGAAACCATTTAACTCTTAGAAGACAACATAGGCAAAACTCTCTTGAATATAAACAACTTTTTCATGAGCATATCCCCCTGGGCAAGGGAAACAAAAGAAAAAATGAACAAGTAGGATTATATCAAACTAAAAAGCTTCTGTACAGCAAAGGACACCATCAGTAGAACAAAAGACATCCTACAGTATGGGAGAATATATTCATAAATGACAGATCCGATAAAGGGTTGACATCCAAAATATATAAAGAGCTCACACACCTCAACAACCAAAAAGCAAATAACCTGATTAAGAAATGGGCATAGGGGGCCTCTCTTGTCCCCTCCTGGCCTGAGCCAGGAGCTCTGTCCTTTTGCTATAAATAAAATCTCTGCCTTCCTCTCCTAAAAAAATTAAAAAATTGGGCAGAGGGTCTGAACAGACACTTCTCCAAAGAAGCAATTCAGATGGACAACAGGCACATGAAAAGATGCTCCACATTGCTAATGCGGAGAAAGGGGAACCCTCCTACATTGCTGGTGAGAATGTAAATTAGTTCAACCATTGTGGAAAGCAGTATGGAGGGTTCCTCAGAATGCTCAAAATAGAAATACCATTTGACCCAGGAATTCCACTCCTAGGAATTTACCCTAAGAATGCAGCAGCCCAGTTTAAAAAAGACAGATGCACCCCTATGTTTATTGCAGCACTATTTACAATAGCCAAGAAATGGAAGCAACCTAAGTGTCCATCAGTAGATGAATGGATAAAGAAGATGTGGTGCATATACACAATAGAATATTACTCAGCCATAAGAAGAAAACAAATCCTACCATTTGCAACAACATGGATGGAGCTAGAGGGTATTATGCTCAGTGAAATAACCCAGGTTGAGAAAGACAACTACCAAATGATTTCACTCATCTGTGGAGTATAAGAACAAAGCAAAAACTGAAGGAACAAAACAGCAGCAGACTCACAGAACCCAAGAAGGGACTAACAGTTACCAAAGGGAAAGGGACTGGGGAGGATGGGTGGGAAGAGAGGAAGAAGGGGGAAAAAGGGGCATTATGATTAGCACACATAATGTAAGGGGGGCACAGGGAAGGCAGTATAGCACAGAGAAGACAAGTAGTGATTCTATAGCATCTTACTATGCTGATGGACAGTGACTGCAATGGGGTATGCGGGGAGGCGGGACTTGATAAGGGGGGGATTCTAGTAGCCACAATGTTGCTCATGTGATTGTAGATTAGTGACACCATAACAAAAAAAAAGACAAATGTTACAAAGACATAAATTGATCTACAGATTCAACATGATCCCTCTTAAAATCCCAGCAGATGTGCGTGGGGGGTGGGGGAGGGTGCATATCACCAAGGCAATTTCAACGTTTACATAGACATTCAGAAGGACAGGACAGCAAGAAGGTCCTGCGGAGAAGCGCAGCAAGGGGCCGCCCCCAGACTCCGAGACTCAGTGTGAGAGGTGGCGGTTCAGGCCGGTGGCAAGGCGACGCACGAAGGGGATGAAGGGCTCAGACACAGACACTTGGCTCACATAGACGCGGAGCAGGAGAAGAGGAAGGGCATACCCCCAGGGAAACAGCTAAGTGTGAGTCCTGCAGGACCCCACACACAGAAATCAATTCCCAAGTGGGCCGTGGGGGTCCACGTGGCAGGTGAGACCGTGGTGCTCCTGGAAGCAATCACAGGAGGACGTCTGCAGTGCTGGGCCCCGGCATCTGCCACGACCAGAACAAAGTCCCCTCCTAGGGGTTCTATGTGCCGGGGGGAGGGGGGAGGACTCCGAGCAGCAAACCAAGCAGACAGAAGAGAGGACAGAGGCGTGTGGGGGTGCACGTGTGTACAAGGACCTTAACTCCAGCCCCGATTAGCCGAGGAAGGCTGGCAGCAGCCCCATGTTAACTGATGGATGCTGGCCGAGCCAGACAGCTGCTCAAAGCAAAGGCTTATGTACACTGGACTGTGGGAGAAAGGCACGTCTGGACGGTGCTGGCGTATGTGGGGGCGCTGAGAGGAGAGGCTTCGCGCAGGGCCAGAACCTCTGAGGGGGTGCAGAGGAAGGCGGGTGCTCAGTGGCCGGCAGGCCCGCCCCCTCCCCGCATTCGTGGCTCAGCACGCGTGCGGAGGCTTCTGTTCCCAGCACAGGAATGTCAAACGCTGCAGGGCTGAAATACAGGGCGATGCTGGCAGCCGCGTGGAGGCGAGGCATGTCCGGCCTCTGCGCAGGGAACGGCCGCCGGTGCCACATCCAGGTCCGGCAGCAGCAGGGCCTCGGGAGGCTTCTCTGGTCCGCGGCTCCGTCGCCACACGTCCAGCTCATTGTGGGTCAGCTAGGCGGAGCTCGGATTTAGGGGCAGGTGAGAAAAGCCGGGCTCTTACCGGAGCACGCTAAGGCTCCACGTGGTCGGCCGCCGGCTCAGCCGCCCGGCCAACGACCCCACTCTGCACCGGCGCTGGGGGGCAGGACGACAGAGCCGCGAATTCCCCCGGGTCACCCACCCACTTACCGGGTTGAGCACACGCACGAGCACACGCTGCCTATGACGCCACCCAGGCCAGAGCCCCATCTCCCTGTGACCGGCCTTGGTCTACATCCTGTACTGCTCGGGCTCAGCTCTCCTCTCACTTGAGCCTGGGCCTCTATGACCTGCCCCGGGGCGCAGCGCAGCTGCCAGGCACTGTGTTTGTCAAATACAGCAGCCTGGGGGAAGCGGGTCCCGGCACAGGCACGACCGCTCTGATGGCAGGTGGGGGCCGAGCCCAGCCGTGCAGAGGGGCACCTTGGCCCCGGCCGCCCCAGTCCTGCCTCTGACCAGAAAGCCAAGTTCAGCTGAGTGACCTTGGGTGGTGGTCTTGCTGTAGGAATCATGTACAGCCAACCTTCGAACAGCACAGGTTTGAACTGTGCAAGTCTGCTTAGATGCAGATTTTTAAAAATGAACACATTGGAAAAGTTCTGTAGATTGTGGCAGTCTGAACAAAACCCACCTGCAGCCTAGAAATACGAGAAAATTAAGGAAAAATTAACTATGGCATGAAAGCATTAAATATATGTAAGGTAGTAGTCTATTTTATCATTTATTAACATAAAACAGACACAAATGTATTAAAAACTTGCCCACATGCTTTCAGATCATAGGTGGCACCATTCGTAGTCAAGAGAAATACAAACAATGCACGTAACATACAAAATGGGTGCTAATTGTTTATGTTAGTTGGTAATCATATCATTAGTAATGATATTGGCGTGATGAAGTCACACTGTATATCAATTAAAGCCTGTAAAGATAAAACTAAAAAATATCACGTTAATGCCATTAGGAACCAAGAGCTGGTAGTTGCTGAAGTTCAGTGGCACACGTGTGGGCTTGGGGTTCGCCTGATAAAAACCTTACACATTATGTAAGAGTGGGTCGCAGGAGGACACCACGGAAGGAAGGAAGAAGAACAAAATGCTCCCTGATCAAGGTCGGCGGGTGATTTGTCCTGTATCAGCCACGGCTATGATCTGTTCACTGACCATATGTATGACAAGAAGCTGAAGAAGAAGCTGCTGGGGACCCCCAGGGCTCCCGCCAACTCCCTTCCTCTGAGGACCCCCAGGATGGCACCCTCCACATTCTCCTGGGGGTCTTCAGACTCACCGGACCTGGGGCAGGGCAGAGCAGGGGTCAGGCCCCTGTGAGCAGGATGGGTGGCCCTGCCGCAAACCTCTGCCTCGTTCCCGCGGTGTGACCCTGGGCAAGTTAGCTGACTTTGCTGGGCCTCAAAGTTCTCATCTATAAACAGGTGTCATGGTGGCCCTGGGAGCCCCCCCCCACTGCAGGGGCTTTGAGGAGGAAGTGGGAGTGTAGGCCGGCAGGCAGCTCCTGATCCGTGGCTGCTCGAGCCCAATCCTGTGGACTCTGACCGGGAAGCCGGGGTCCGGCTGCTGGGACCTCAAGTGTCTGAGAGACAGACAGCCTAAGTGGCCAGCAAGCCCAGGAGTTGGCCAGGGCCCTGCTCACCATGAGTCTGCATGCTGGGTGCCCCCAGAGGTGTGGGGAGACAGGGAAGCCCTCACGTCCCTGGACTGAACCCTGTGCTCCAGCGGGGTTAGGGAGAAGTCTGGAGTCCCATATCCCTCATTTGGGACATTCCAGGGACCTCCAGTGAGGAGGCTGGGATTGTGGCGTGAGGTCAGGAAGGGCACCGGAGGGCAGGGGTGAGGACTGCATCCTTGAAAACGGCAGGGGAGGGCCTGGGAGTGGGATGGGCGCCAGGCTTCCAGTTCTGTCGGACTCCTTGCCGCACTACACACCTCCTGCGATCAGAGGGAAAGCAGGTCCCAAGGAGTCCGGACTCAGCTACTGAGCTGTGATGCACACAGACAGCTCCACCCCATGTCCCAGATGCCACGGTCAACTGCTGCCTGAGTGCCAGGTCAGGGGACAGCTGGGATCCTGCCACAATCAAGCTGAGGCACACTCCTGGGCAGTGACGGCCTGAGGCACCCCAGGGGAGCAGCGCTGAGCACCTACCCACGCTGTGGGAGGCTGAGGGAGACCCAGGGCCTGGCGTCCCAGAACAGGGGCCCACCGGAAGTGAGACCCACCAGCTCAAACCTCGCCAGGACCTTGGAGGGCCCACACCGACGTCCATCCTCCCCCAGCTGGAGCCAGCTTGGCCTGCTTACTTTGCGTGGAAAGACTGGAATTTAAGAGCTGAGTTTTATCAAACACAGAGGCAACTGGAAGCCAGGAGCGGGAGTGAGACCGCAGATGCAGAAGCGCCATGGTAAGAAGCGGGTGATGGGCAGAATCCGCAGGGTGTGACGGCATGCAAGGAGCAGCCTGAGCGGGAAGGCCCACGGCAGCCAGGCTGCTGCTGGAGGTGGAGGGGCTGGGCCGAGGGTCCCGTGGGGGGACTGCCCCTCCCGGCCCACCGCAGCCCTTCTCCAGCTGTGGCCCTCACTGGGCTCCAATTGACAAGAACTCACCCATGGCTATCTGCAAAGTTAAGACTCAGGAAGGGGGCAAAGGGCCCTGGACCCCCGGGGCTGTGGGAACAGAGCTGCAGCAGACCAGACGGGCCAGGACACGCAGGAGTCGCAGCCCTGTGGCAGCCACTGTGTGCTGGCTCGAGGAAGGCTTTGCTGCTAAAAGGGAAAGAAACCCAGTGAACTCCTCTGGGGGACAGTTAAAGACCGTCCAGCCTGGCCTGCAGGTGCTGGGTGCTCATTCGGCTCATACTCAGGGCCTTCTGAGCATCTTGGATCTGAGGCCAGGAGAGGCCAGGCTGCCCCCTCCCACCTGCCCAGCGGCAGCCTGGCCTGGACTGCGCCGGGGGCACGGGAGCCTTAGAGGGGATCCCTGCTTCAGGAGTGCATTTGGCCTGCGTGTGGCCGAGGGTCAGCTCACCTCTGCACCCTGCCCCCACGGGGGCCCTGGGGGTTAACCTGGGCCCATGGCTTCCGGGCAAAGCAGGGTCCAGACAAAGCGTGCACAGCCCACCCTTCCTGTGGGGGCAGGAGGACTTATCTGCTCCTCTCAGGACTGCTTCCTTCCTCCCACGCTGGCGACCCCAGGGGTACAGCCCTGGAAAATCTGACCAGCCACCCGAGGCTGACCTTCTCTTTCCATACATTGGAGGCTCACACCCTGGTCCTCCTCACCAGCATCTGGGACCCATTTCCTGCTGGTCACACACCACACACCAGTGGCTGCAGCCAGCTGGCTGTCTGAGGTAGCCCCTTGCCATCACTCAGCCCCATGGCCAGCCCGCAGAGAAACTGCCCCATTGCGGATGCCACCTCCTCTCCAGAGTGGCTGCCCATGGGCCTCAGAGGGTGCATTCTTGCTGGGCGACTCAAGACACTGCGGGTCCTGAAGAGCAAGGGGCTGCAGGGAGTATGTGCCACAAAGAAAAGCATTAGACATCAGCGCTGTTCTGGGGACCCGAGAGAAGAGGCCAGGTCCCCGCTTGCCACCAGGGACTGCACAGCCATCCAGACCCAACACCCTGGGCCCGCCATCCTGCTTTCTGCCCCCAAGTCCACCCACAGCTTGGCAATGCACCCCAGCCCTCTGCTGGCCTCCTCCAGTGCTTGGCTTTTTGGCCCTGTCCTGGGTGCTGGCTGTCACCTCCATCCAACCACACACAGGATTTGGGCCTCTGCGGTGGCACCATGCCCCCCCCCCACAGACAGGTGGGGGAGCTGCAGATGGGCACACCATGCCAGGGTGACAGGGCCGCATCACTCAGGAGGGGTGAGGGATGGCAACGGGCTGCAGAGCCAGGGGTGCAGCACAAGGGAAGCCACTGCCCAGTCTCCTGGGTCCCCCGGCAGGTCCACTCCCTGTAGTTTCTCCATCTGCGTCCTTCATACAGAGTCATGCAGTTTATGCACATACATGAACACACCTATACACATGCACACACGTGCACACTGTCACTGCCTGAAGTTGACCCCAGAATTCTCATGTTGAGGCCCTGACCCCAGATCTCTACAGAGCATCTCAGCTTCCCAGGGCGACTGTACCAAACACCACAGGCGGGCAGCTGAGACAACAGATGCTGACTTTCTGTCTGGGGCTGGACGTCCGCTACCCAGGTGCCGCTGATTCCGTTCCTGGTGAGAACTGGCTTCCTGGTGTGTAGATGTGCCTTCTCTCTGAGTCCCTCTGTGCGTGTCCATGTCCTTACCTCCTCTTATAAGGACACCAGTCATACTGGATTAGGGCCCACCCACTGACCTCACTGTAATGTAATCAGCTCTTTAAGGACCCTGTCTCCAAATAAAGTCAAATTCTGAGGTGCTGGGGCTCAGGGCTTCTGCATAGGAATTTGAGGGGACACAATTCAGCCCATAACACAGAGATAATCAAGTTACAGTGAGGTCACTAGGGTGGTGTCCTTATAAAGGGGAAATGTGGACAGTCAGGTGCCCAAGGAGACGCCACGTGAAGGTGAAGCAGAGATCAGGTGGTGCACCTACAAGCTGTGCAGCCCCAAGGTGACCAGCAAGCCCCAGAAGCTGGAGGACAGCAAACAGTCTCCCTCCCAGACCTGGGGGGACCCACTTTGCCAACACCCTAATCTTGGGCTTCTGGCTTCAGACTGTGAGAGAACAAACCTCTGTCATTTAAGGTGCCCGGTTTGTAGCACTTTGTTACAATAGCTCTAGCAAGTAGGCACACACAAGGGCACACACACACATGCACACGCACACAGACACACTAGTGGTCAGAAGCACTGCTGTGGAGCCACCGCAGAGCAGGGCTGGGAGCCAGCTGGGCCACATCTGATCTGTTTGACCTTGAAAAGGCTACTTTATCATTCTGAGCCTTAATTGTCTCACTTAGAAGTGGAAATAATAATTATCCCTCCTTCATAGTGTTGTTTCAAAGACAACATGGAACTTTGTCTGAGGCCTGGCATGGAGTGAGAGGCCACATTGTTTCCTATGCATACCTTATACATATTTAAAAGTCTCATTTATTTGGAAATCAAACAGTACACATCTAAATAACTTGAGGGTCAAAGAAGAAATCACAAAAGAAATTAGAAAATATTTTGGACTGATGACAATGGAAGTATAATGTAATAACTATGGAATTCAGTCAAAGAAGTGCCTCAAGGGAAATTCATAGCTTTAAATGCTTACATTAGAAACAAAGAAAGCATTAATATTAAATATCTAAGTGTCCATCGTAAGAATTTAGAAGATAAGCAAACTGAACACAAAAAGCTAAAAAAATGATAAAATAATAATAGAAATAAATGAAATAGAAAACAGCCAAAACGGATTTTTTGAAAATTTTAAAAATTGATAACTCTCTAGAAAGACAGATCAAGAAAAAAGAGAGGAGTCAGAAATCAAGAATGAAATAAGGGACAGCAACACAGATCCTTCAGATGACAAGAGGGGAATGAACTATTTTATACCAATAAATTAAACAAATTCCTGAAAAACACAACTTTCCAAAACCACCAAAAATGAAATAAAGATATGAATAACTCTATGCCTATTTTTAAAAATTGAATTCATCATCAAGACTTTCTACACAGAGAACTACATTCACAGACGGTTTCATTGGTGAGTTTTATCAAAGATTTAGGGAAGAAATATCAATCTTACACAACTCATTCAGAAAATAAAAGAGTGAACAACTCCAGCTCATTTCACGAGGCTCACATAGCCTGACACACGCCTGACAAAGACATTGTGATCAAAGAAATTCAGAGAGTAATGTCCTACGTGGACATAGATACAGCATACTTAACAAAATCTTAGCAAATCTAACTCAGCAATAGATAAGAAGAATAAACCACATACTACAAGCAAGCACAATTTGGCCCAAGAAAGCAGGATTTATTTAATACTTGAAAATCAATGTAATTCACCATATTAGCTGAATAAAGGAATAAAGCAATGAAATATATGGACACCTCAATAAATTGAGAAAAGTGATTCAACAAAAATTCAACATCTATTTATGATAAAAATTCTAAACAGACTAAGACTAAAATGGAACTTTCTCATCCAACATGGACCATCCATGAAATACCCACAGCTAAAATCAGATTCAACAGTGAAGTAATGAATATTATCCCCTAAGTCTGAGAACAAGACAGGGCTGTCTGCTCTGATCTTGTCTATTCAACATTGTATTGGAAAATATAGCCAATGCAATAAAGCAAAACAAAGAAATCTGAGACATATAATTTGGAAAGAGTGCTGGTACTAAGGGAGTGTCTTTCACCCCAACCCACTGTCTGTCCTCAGCTGAAGACTGCCAGGGCATGACTGCTTATCAGACTTCTGTTTGCCCTCTCACTCCCTCTTACACTCTTGCCAATAAAGAGGCCGCCGCAGTTCAAAGGGACAGAAAGGCCAAGTGCCTGACAGAGGCTAAGTTCAGAGTGGGCAGCATCCTTGATGGGAAGGAACATTTGGGACAGTTGACAAAAAGTGAATTTGGATTGTTGATTAGATGTCTGTGCCCTCAGGAAATGCACACCAAAGTGTTCAGGGTGGAGGGACATGTTGCTTCCCACTAGTCTTCCATTGGTTCTAAAAACACTTCAGAGAGAGGAAGATGGAGAGTTTTGAAGGATGCAGGAGTGAAGCCTATACAGGAAGCTCCCTCTCTATTCTTGCAACTTTAATTTTCTTCAAGTTTGAAATTATTTCTAAATAAAACACTAAAAAAATAAAAGAACATTTAAGTCGGGGGGAAAAAATATCTGTTGCATTCCAAGGGAAGCAGCCATATGTTCAAAGTCACAATAGCTCTGACTCCAAGTTTGTGAAGCTGTTTTGCTGTCAAACACGCTGAAATTGCACATTTTCAGAGCTGACCTTAGCTCCCTGGGGTTGCATTTCTTCCAATCGGACATTCTTCCACAGAGAAAGAATGTTCCATTTTCCAATTTTGCTTTCTCTGTCAATGGTGCTGAGCACACAAGGCCTCACAGGTTGCACCGCTCGCCTCCTTCTCCACACTGAGGTGCCGTCCGTCCCTCACAAAGGCCCAGGCCAGGCATGGCTCTGGCACGGGGACTCACTGTGAACAATACTGCTGGGCTCTCCCCCTGTGGCAACTGTGGCCTGGTGGGCAGAGGAGCCTGGGTCGCCTCCTGTCAAACGCTCAAGCTCACCTGGTCCTATGGCTTTCAGCTTTCAATCCATTTTGTAAACAACAGCTTCGGTGTAAACGAAGCCCAATATGAAAACTACAAAAACTGACCATTCTAGCTGAATGGGGAGCTGGCTGGGCCTCCTCACAGATCCGTGGTCCCTTGATGAGCCCCCTGCTCCTAGGAGGGAGGGCCCCCCATCAACTCAGGGCACACAGGCAGCCACAGAACAGCCCAGGACCCCAGGAGGGGTTTGGCCTCACAAAGTCGTGTCACCTCTGCCCAGAGCAACTGCCCAAAGGCCACCGGCTGGTCAGCTGAGCGAGTGGAGAGACACCCTTCCTTGCACAGCCCCGGCCCCGCTGGCCCCAGTCTCCCAGCTTGCTGTGTTCCAGACTCTGGAAGGCCCTCCTGCCAGCAGACATGACTTGCGGTGGCAAGAGCTGGCCCAGGCTCTCAGCGACCAGGGCCACTTCCACATCGCACCTAAGGCAAGGACCGGGTGCGCGGCCAGCTGCAGGACTGGGCCAGAACTGCGGGTGCTCTGTCCACGTGAGTCCTCAACACCCAAGGCTTTGCCTGCCGCTGGGTGCAGGCTGGTCAGAGCTTCCTGGTGGGGGAGGCTGCAGCCTCATCACCACTGCTTAATTCCAGCGTGGAGTGAAACTGCTACACTCTCCTCTCCAGGTTCTATGTGCTGGTCCCCCAACAGGCACTGTCATCACCCCCAGCTACAGAGGGGAGAACTGAGGCATAGAGGCCACACAACTGGGAAGCCCAGAGCCTGGGTTGGAGGCCCTAACCCATGGGCCCCGAGGAAGGACAGTCCAGGAGGGCACGCTGGGGTCCTGCCATCAGGGACCTGGGGCAGCACCAGAACAGGAACCATGGGCAGAGAGGAAGGCATGACGCGTCCTGCAGCAGGTGTGCACTGGAGGTGGGGAGAGGGGGCTGGCAGGGCGAGCCAGCTGAGCAGACACCTGGGGAGGTGCACTGGGCTGGTGTGCCAGTGCCCTGGCTGCCCACATGGAATGCATGCAGGGGCCACCTGGCCGGCAGGTCTCTCCTCCCCAGGCCCAGGCCCCAGGGCAGGGCTTCATCAGCTCTGCAGTAGGAGCCTCAGCTGCCCCCTCCGACCCTGTCCTGAGAGTCCTGTGGGAGGAGTCCCATGGCGACCCCCCCACGCCCTCCCTCCCAGCCAGCCAGACTCTGCAGGAGCAAATGACCCACTCACAATCACCCGTTTGTAGCTCGAGGGACAGGTGACAGGCAACGTGTGCACCCAATAAAAGGAGACTTCCAAACTGCACCGTAAGCTTTCCAAGAGAATTCCAGCCAGGGGGGCCTTTGCCACATCTGCCTGGATTTATGGAGCACCTGCAGGGTGCAAGCGCATGAGGCTCCTGGAGACCAGAGACCCCGGGAGGCAGGTCAGCCCCCTCCGGCTCCTGGGCCTTCCACCCCGCCCGTCCTTGGAAGTGACTAAGGAACTGTGATCACTGGTTCACAACAGGAGGCAGAGAACAGGGAGGCCACCCTGGATCAGCCTCCTGCTGTCGCAAGGGCCCTCGTAAGGGGTAGGTGGGCGGAGGGCAGGCAGCAGGAGGAGCAGAGACAGAGTGGGGAGGCCACAGCAGAACCCCTGAGCCTTGGGAAACTGCAAAGGGTGGGACATGTCCTGCCCGGGGTGTCCAGGGGGTGGCCTGGTGGCACCAAGGCCCTGCTCCAGGAGGTGCTTCCGGCCTCTGGAGCTGTCAGGTGGTACCTGCGTTTTTTTAGGCCACTGAGTGTGCCACCATTTGTTACTATGACCATGGAAAATGAATGCAAACATCAAATGCAAATCATCTGGGGGGAACTGAGAAGTTACAAAAGGAAAATGTCATAGCAAAACATTTTAATTCAGTGACCACCACGTGGGTAGGCAGACAGACAGCTTGCATGGGGTCCTGTGCTGCCCCCAGTGAGGGCACCCTGGGAGTGTCCCTTGAGGCTGCAGACATCAGCTCCTGGGCTGGGAGCCCTGAGCAGCTTGGCCGGCAGTGGGCCCAGGTGGCCCCATGCACCTACAGCTCTGCCAGCCACTCCTGGCCCAGGACACGCCTTGGCCTCTCACCACTGGTGATGTGGGGGGGCCTGGGCTTTGGGGACAGAGAGGGCCTTGGAGGGCTCTTCCGCATGAGGGGGAGAACCACCGCGGCCGCGCTCTGGGACAGGGGCTGTCGGGGATGCCAGCTGGTTCCACCCACTGCTGGGGCCAGAGCACGTGGCCTGCGGGGTGGCTGGGCAGCCGTGGCCCTGGAGTGGAGGCCGTCCCCGTGTGGCCTCGAGGGGACCATGCAATGCTGAGAGCCGCCCGCCGAGGGAGCTGCAGCGTCCTATTCACCAAAGCTTCTTTTAACTTATTTTCCTTAAAAACCCTGTTCTGATTTTGGATTAAAGGGGATCAGGATAGGCCACCCTGGAATATGTCCCTCTGGCTTGGTGTCCAGCTGAGGGATATAGACAGTGAAGCAGGAGGTGCTGCCCTTCTTTCTGCCCACAGCTACGGCACACACTTCCCTTTGGAGAGACCCCCATTCGTGAAGGTGTCCTCGGGAGACAGCTTGGGCTGTCTTGAGTCTGCATGACAAACCTTACCAAACAACCCTGATTTATCACAGTTTCCTAGTCACTTTCCTACAGCTCGCCATCCCCACACCAGAACCTCCCGCCCCTTTTCTGGTCTCTTCTCCACAAGGAGCTACCCTTGGAGAAAACGGTGTGTGTGCCTGTCCTGGGTCTCACCACCCTCTGGAGTGCTGGCTTCTTCTCTGTGAGCTGCTCCACCTTCCTGCACATTTGAAATAAACCTTTTCTCCTGTTAATCTGGCTGTTGTCAGTTTAGCTTGCAAGCTTCAGCCACTGAATTTAAGAGGGTAGATGAAAGGTTTTTTTTCTCCCCCGCAGGGAGTTTAGAGGAGAAGGGGTACCTCCTGGCCCTCTTTCGGATGTAGGTCACCACACAGAATTCCCATTACTTGAAAATTCTGAGAAACCCTCAGGAACGTTTTCTCTTAAAAATCAGTGGAACACCCACCAGGCCAGGCAGGCAGGGCTCCCGAAAGCCAGTGGGGTGGCAAGGAGGTCCGATGACGGCCCCGTCTCCCTGCAGACATTCTGCAAGCTTGTCCTGACCCACAGAACCCGCTTCAGGACTATTAGGGGCTGCTTCCTTCTCCCGAAGTACATCATGTCTTGTCCCTGGAAGTTCATGCACTTGACTTTCTAGGGGGAAAGATGCAGCAAAACCGAGCAGCGCCGTGCCTGCACCTCCTTCCCAAGGGCCTGGCTGTCTGGCTCTCGTTCTGTACCAGAACGTCCCCATCGTGGCCTGACTCCTGGCTGCTGGGTGTCCTTGCTTCCTGGGGTTTGGTGAGGACTCCCCCACACCCAGGGCTGTGAGTGGAACGGGGTCTGACTGGGCATTGTTAACCCTGGTCTTTACAAGGAGCCCCTGTGGTCATTTTCCTGCCTGGACCAGGGCCTGGGGGTGGCAGCTGGACAGAAGCCCCGGAGGGGTCCTTGTTGTCCCTCTCGTGGAGTCAGGAGGGCGGGCAGGCCTGTGGCCCCACAGCCTGTGGCCCCTTCCTCGTCAGGCCCATGTCCCCTCAGAGGCCAGCTGTGCCCATTCAGGCCCGGAGCTGCCCAGGGCCAGCCAGAGGGCAGCTGCGAGGGGTGCACAAATGCCCTCCCTGTGGAGAGTAAGACCCCCCCACCCACCCTTCTTCAGTTTCTTTCTCTGTGCTTCCCAAAGGTGTATAAACCTTTTTAATGGCTATGTGAGCCTTGGGCCAGCCTCACAGCTGAGGAATGTTTCCTCGGGCCCGGGAGCCAGCTCTCTGAACCGTGATCGTCAAGGAAGATGAAGCCCTCTTCCGGGCTTCTGGAGGGGATGGTCCTAATGTGTCTCCTGACTCCAAATGGCCAAATCTGCCTGTTTAAAGGAGTCAGGCTTCCTTCTGTCCTTGAATGGCTTCAGCGGATGCCTGTGATGTGCTCCCCATTCTGGTTGAATGCTTATCCACTACTGGAATTGTGTCCTTTTCTCTTCTACCTTTAGGAAGAGGTTTTCTAGGTTGGAAAGGGATTTGTGTTTAATTGTATTCCCCAGGCAGGAGATGGCAATGGAGGGAGAGAGAGACTAAAACGGCCCCCTCCTGGGTCCAGGAAGCTGCCGAGTCCCTCTTCCGCAGGCCGGGGCTGAGCAGCTCCTAGTTGCTGACCACGGCGACCGCACCGGTCCTTGGGAACAGCCTTTGTCAACATCTCCACTCCCTGGTATGTCTCCCTGGGCCGGGCACCCATCCTTGCCAAACAAGGGAAGGTCTTCTCAGAGCTGGTCACTGTGTCGGCTGCATTTGTCCTGCTGGTCAGGAATGTCCCAGTAGATGGAAGGCCACACAGAGGGTCATGAGTTCCAAGGTGCTGTGGGCAGCCGTGCTTCCTCCCTCCCATCTGGGCATGTGCTCTGCAAGGCTGGCACTCACCACTGTCCCTCCCTGCCTGCTCAGCACACACCCTGTACTTGGGGGGCAGACTGTCAGACGTCAGGGGCCAGGGGTCTTTCTGCAATTGAGGGCATTTTGTCCAGGGGTCTTTCCACAGCACTAGTGGACTAGCAACATAGACCAGCTGTCCCCCACTGTGGGCATGCCCGACCCTCCTGCCTCAGGGGGGCTGTAGCCCTGTAACCAGCCTCACACACATACATGCACACTCATGCACACACATGAATGCTTACACACACATGCGTGCACATGGATTTGGCAGGAGTGGCAGGCCAGGGTGCCCGCTGAGCCAGGTGTCTCAGGAGCTGGTGTGGAGGTCTGGGGGGACTCTGGCTGTGGGAGGAGGGCACGTGGCTGCCCCTCAGCCAGAAATGACCATGACAACAGAAGCCCCAGAGGTTTTGCCAGTGTTCTGGGTGGGCCTGGGATTCTCACAGACCTGGAGGTGGGCAGGCAGCCAGACCAATTCTCAGTCTCCAAGGCAGGGGTGATGCGGCCACCGGGGCCACAGGCAGACTGTCCGGGACAGAGAGGGTTGGGCCATGCCCTCCTCTGCCAGCCTGGCCCAGGCACCCCAGAGGCCGCTCCAGCTCCCAGGCCCCCTGACCCATGGCTGGCCAATGCCGCTTGAGCCTGGAGGGCTGCCAAGTGCCTCTGACCTTTCTTCCCTGACCACCAGCCCTCCCCAGGGCCTTCCGCTCCCCAAACCCCACAGGCTCTCCCCTGGTCCAGGGTCACTGGTGACTGGCATCCCCAGGGGACCAGGGGTGGGGTGGAATGAGTCTGGCTTCCAACTTCCCCTTTTCGTCTGTGTGAACTCTTTCCCGATGCGCTGGTAACACAGGCGAGGTCCCTGTTGACGTCTAATCAGCTGTGGGCCTGGGGGAGTCACCTTGGCCAGCAGGAAGGAGGGGGTGGTGTTGGGGGCTGTGCATCTCCAAGGCCCCTACTGGACGGCTGGCCTGGCCCGATGCTGTCCCCATCTCTGGGCCTGTGCCAAGTCTGTGGGCACCAGGGTGAACCAGAGGCAGGACACAGAGCCGAGCCATGTGTGGCCCCGCGGGGCCCCAGTGTTCCAGGCCTTAATTTTCCTTATTTTGTGAAGTCACAGGTAAAAGAAAGCTGCAAAGGTGCAAGCTAACATGCACAGAACTTTGATTATTATGTGGAGGATAAAAGCCCAGGTCATGAGAGACACAGGTGAGTGGACGCAGGAGGTGGCCGACTGGACAGAGGGCTCCCAGACTCCTAGGGCTCTGAGTGCCAGGAATTCCCCCAAAATCTCCAAACCGTGCAGGGAAAAAGGAGCTCACAGGACGACCCCTCTCCTGCTCCCAAGGTGCCCATCTCAGCTGCTGAGCGTCAGAGCACAAATGCAACAGGATCAAATGCCCACAGGTGGTGGAGACATGCTCACTCCAGAATGGCCCGAGCCAGGGAGCTCGCACATAAAGGCGCCCAGGATGGTGGTCGTGCCTGAGGCGTCCCTGTGGCCACAACAGGGACCTGCTGTGCCGCAATAGGCCTTCATCACCTGGTCCTGCCCTCGGCCCTCACGGCCCAGTTCTGGACATCTACTCTCTTCTGACTGACGCTTGGTCTTTCAGATTAACACTCTCCCGGGTGATGGTGGGATTCTCTCCTCTGGGGGCCTCCCCTTAGGGCCAGGTCGGGGAGGTACCCCACGGCCCTCTCCCCATCTCTCCATGAAGCTGGATAGGGCCTGTCTCCTGAGCTACGCAGGAGGGGAGGGTGGCCATAGCCCCTTCCCCCCCTGCCCCCAGGGCCTGGCTCAAACACTGAGCCCCTCCAGGACCAGGAACCCAGACCCCTTCCGCCTTGCCCAGAGGCCGGCTCTGGCCAACGGAAGTCGTGGCTGCCGCCCTGGCCTGAGATGAAAGGCTGAACACCTCCCACTTGGTCAAAGGGGCCTCAGCCCAACTCTGGAGCCAAGGGGGCCTCAGCTTCCACAGGAAGGGGGCTGCAGGCAGCCAAAAACAAGGAGGAATGAGAAACAGATGGGAAAGTGCTGCACACCACTGTTCGTGCTGCTCTTGTGCACATCCGGAGAGGATGGCGAGAGGCTGACGGCCACGAGGCGGCCCGTGTGAGCCCTGCTCTGTCCCTTCTCGTGAGTCCCACTGGGTCAGGCTGGCTGTCACTGTGGCCTCGTGCTCTACAGAGGGAGAGCAGACATGACGGCTGACAGCCTGCACCACCAGCGTCCCACCTGCCGCGTTGGTGCGCACCCCTCCTGGGTCTGCGAGACACACCAGCCGGGAGCATGGCCTCACCATGCTCTTGGGGGGAGCAGTTAGTGGGTCAAAACTCTTAGCTTGCTTCTCAGGCACCATTTCACCCTCTTAGGCAGCTCCAGCCCAAACCCCAAACTATCCCAACCAAGCCCTTGTGCCCCGGCCCTCGCCCTGCTGCCCCACCACGCTGTCCCTACAGAAAGTCAGGCTGGCTCTCCCTCCTGGGAACTGCCACTGGGCCACAGCTGATTAGTGGAAATGCTGATGGGGTGACTTTGCAACCCCTGCACCTGAGATGCTCCAGGGACATGCCAAGTGTCCGGGTCCCCAGTGTAATGGGAAAAAAGCTGGAATCAGGTCATTCAGTCTTTGGCCAGCGTCCACCTCATTGTTCACGCTCCAGCTCCCCACTTCCTTTGCTTCTAAATGAGCAGAAATTGTTGAAGTCTGTTTACCCCATCAGAGTTCAAATGGCCTGGGTGAGTCATATTCCGGCCACTTCCTTCTGGACACATTTACCAAATATGCACTGTTTCACTCCCAGAGGCCAAGAAATTTCCATGTGTTCAGAACATACAATTAAGAATACATCCAAACCAAAAGGAACTTATGACTCAGCAGAATCCCAAGGAGTTACTCACCGGCGTTGAGCAAATCTGGCTGTGAAATTCCTGGCTTGACAATTCCTTCCTTAATGCCCTCACTATGTCCTTGCCAAGCAGTGGCTCTGTGCCAGGCACCGGGCACAGTGGCTCACACCACCTCCTCTCCCAGGAGCTCACAGCCGAGTGAGGGCGGAAGCTTATGGTGATCGCATCGACCCAACTGGGTCGGGCCCAGCCAGAGCCAGGGGGAGGTAGGCCAGGTGTCCGGGTGCAAAAGCTCAGAAGCCTCAGGTCCCAGCCGGCTGGCTCTGGGGGGGCGGCTCCCTAGTTCATGTTCTGTGTCTGGCTGCAGCCCCTCAGTTGTCTGCCTGTGAGATGCACCACCAGGCTGGTGCAGCAGTTTCTTGGCTGCCACTGAGCATCGCTTTGAATGGTGGTACCACACACCCACTGCTTCCACTTCTATAAATAATCTTGCGTGTGTCCTCCGGAGGACACAAGCAGGCACTTCTGCAGGGCACATCCAGGGAGCAGATGTGCTGGGTCACAGGGTGTGAGAAGATTGAACTCCAATAGAGAGAGAATGTTCCAGGCCCTCGCTAATGCCTGTCCACCACTGCTGCATCCTTGGTAACACTTGGAGTTGTCAATCTTTTACCTTTAGCCACTCTGGTATCTCATGGTTTAGTTTGCATTTCCCTGATGATTGAGGAGGCTGAACACTGTTCCATGTGCTTGCAGGATGCCCTTCATTGTGAGGCAGGTGTGTTTAGTCAGGACCAGGCATCCATTGGGTTGTGTGCTTTATTCTCCCTATTTATAAGAGCTCTTTGCACATTCCCTGTGCACATCCCCTGCTCACTCCAGCGTGATACGTACTGCTCATCACAGGCACTCACACTGCACGTGGTCTTCCTGACACTCTTTCCTAGGCTCTTCAGGTCTGATACCACAGTTAGGTGTCTCCTATGTCACATCCTACAGTCTTTGCCATTTCCCCTTCGCTTTTAGAGTGACAGTAGATCTGGAATTGTTTGAGGTGATGTGAAGTGCAGCTGTGGTTTGTTTTTCCCCGAATGGATGTCCACCACGTCGGTGCTGCCGGCTGACCAGACTGCCTGCCCCCTGGCCCTGTGGCCACTCTGTAGTAGGTGCTCACGCTGCATGGGCTTCTGAGGTCTGGGTATGAGTGGCACAGGTTTACATCTCTGCAGTTTCATCCTTCTTGTGTATTTGAAGATGTGGCTTCTTGGAGAAGATTGTTACTAGAGTAGGTTTTCTTCCTAGTCTGACAATCTTTACCAGTGTTTTTCACTTGTCATTCTGTAATTGCTATATTTGAGGTTACAACCATCATGTTACAATTAATTCCCTCCATTCCTACTTAACCCATAATTAACTAATTATCTTTTTTAGTTTTATCAACTATCTGGTTAATTATTCCATATTCTCCCTCTATTAGCTTGCTTGTTATAAATTTTTTTAATTGTTCTATCAGTGGTTACTTTAGAAATTACAATGTGCATCTTTGACTTCAAAGAGTCTAATAGAAGTTGACACTTTCATCTCTTCCCAGACAACGCCAGGACCTTAGAACTCCTGAGCTCCGCTTACTTCCTGTGGCAGAGGGCACAGCCCCTGCAGAATGTCCATATTCTAATCCCCATACTCTGTGGTCCTGTGAATATGCTATATTACATGGAAAAGAGACTTTATGGATGCAATGAAGGTGTGGACCCCAGGTCCAGATGCTCTCCCGGATCACCCAGGTGGGCCCAGTGTCAGCCCGTGGGCCCCTGAGGACACAGGGCACTCCCTGGCTTCTGCTGGAAAGACTCAAAGACAGAGGACTCGTGTGGGGCTGGTTTGGAGATGGAAGGGACAGGGACAGGGAGGGGGCAGCCTTTAAGAGCAGAAGCCCCAGCTGACTGCTGGGAAGGGGGTGGGGACGTCAGCCTCACAGTGTCAAGGACCTGAACCCTGCAACACTGGGATGAGCTGGGCATGGACTCCATCCCCTGGGCCCGCAGACAAGAGCCCGGCCTGGCTGCTGCCATGACTCTGGCACAGAAGCAGGTCAAGCTGCCCAGGACTGGGACCTACAGAAACTGGACATCATAAATTTGTGGTAATTTCTTATGCAGCAATGGAAAACCAATGCCCTCCCCCACTGCACTTCCTGCAACTCTGTCCACGGTTTAATTCCACATGTAACTCACGCCATGACGGTCCCACTCCGCAGTTTCAGTCAGTGTCTATGGATGCCTGGCACCATGCTGCTGCCCTGCTCCTTCCACACTTGCATGTCTGTGTGTGACTTCCCCTCCTGCTGAACAACTTTTTTGGAATGCCCTGCGTGGCTGGTTTGTTGAAGCTAAATGCTCCCTGTTTTTATTTGTCTGGAAATACCTGTATTTTGCCTTCATTTTTGCTGGACATAAGATACTTGGGTATCAAGCAACAGATCAGTTGCACTATTGTTGACTTAGAGCCCAAAGAATGGAACAAATATCTGTGAATCCACATCGATTTAAGTAATGATCGAATATGTAAATAAATGAGAGAGAGAGGCAACTATTCCTTAACAGAAAATTCCAATTTACAAATGTAGCAGGAATGAGGGAAAAGAAAACCACTGTCATGGCCCCACGGGAACGGCTGCTGTGGCCGAGAGCCACTGGCGATGCTGAGGTTAGCGGGAGACTCTAAGGAAAGAGAGTTATCCGCATGCTCAAAGCGGCAAGTGCTGTGGTGATTCCAGGAGGACTCCACCGGCTCATTTATCCCGTTCTCTCCTGCAGACAGAGCTTACATGGCCCCCCCTTGAGTGTGATCTGGACTCAGGGGCCACTCCCAGTGAGTACACAGAGGGAAAACTCATGGCTTTGTGCTGGAGAACCGGGCAGACGCCACCTTGCCTCACCCTGGCGACCGAGGCAGCATCGCCAGTGACGAGTGGTGTGGTCCCGCCCCAACATGTTGGAAAGGGCACTTCTGTGGTGCTCTTCCCCAAACCCTTGGCCCAGTGGCGATCACGAGAACACTTCCCATGAGCCCCCCTTGAGGTTCCTCCTGCAAAACACCCAGCCAGGGCTCTTCAGGAGCGCCACGGTCATGAGAGAGCAGGGAGGGCTGAGGCGGTGTCCTGGACGGAGTGGGCGGAGCCGGGCAGGCCGGGAATGCAGTGCGGCATCGAGGATGGAAAAGGGACATCAGCGGAAACCCGGGGACGTCCCAACAGAGCTTGCTGTTAGCTGAAGTACCGAGTCAACGCCTGTGTGTTACTTCTGATCATTGTGCCCGTTATGTCACATGTTGATGTTAGGGACACTCAGTGAAGTATATACCAGGATCTTGCCACTCTTAAGAATAACATGTAAAAGCATCTCAAAATAAAAAGTTAAACAGATTGATTGGAACCTCAAAATCCTTGGCTGAAACTCATTTAAAGACCCTGCTCAACCACCTCCCACCTTCCATGGTCTCTCTGGGAAAGTTAGCTGTAAGTTTTCTTGTCCTTTGAAGATTTTCTTTCATCTTTAGTTTTTGGTAACCTGGCCCTGGTGGGTGGGTGTGTTTTCCCTCATGTTTACCTTGATCTTCTCTGGGCTTGCTCACACACTAGGGGTTGGCTGGCTGAGGGCCCAGCACTGTGTCCAAGCTCCCCTCTGCCAACAGACGCTCCTGGGCATGGTCTAATGGTGGTGGCGGAGGCTCCGGCTGAGTGACCCAGCTGTACAGGTGCTCCTCAAACCTCTGCTTGCACCACATCTGCTGACACCCCATTGGCTAGAGAGCCACATGGCCTGGCCAGCATCAGAGCACAAGGGAACCCAAGTCACATGGCAAAGGTGGGTCCAGGGCGGGTGAGTGTGGGCCATCACGTCAATCAGCTCACCTGGCTCATATCCCACCTGCCTTTGCCCACCACAGCTGAGGGGTGTCAGAGAACATACAAATGGCAATGCTCATTTGCAGAGCCTGCCCTGAGCACATCATGCTCAAAGCACCCCTATGAGGCAGGAGCTTTTAAACATTCCTATAATGCAAGAAGTCAGATTACTTGCCCACCACATACGCCAGTCTGGAGCAGAGCTAGGACCCAACACCCCAGCTCTGGCCTCGCCCTTGGCCATCACATCCTGCTGGTGCTTAGCAGATGGGCCCCCTGCCCACGGCCCTCTGTGTGGGCCACCCTCAAGCTGGCCAGTTGAGGAGGGCCACCCCCATTTCATCCGAGTCCATCACCTCACTCCTGCCAACCTTTTTCAAATTCAGACACTGACAGTTACATGCAGAACCTCTGGGTGGTCCGTCCACAGGAGCCCCTGCTCAGCTGGCCATGAGTCCTTGGCCCTACAGCACTTTGGGGCTGAAGTTCAGGGTCAGGGGTTCTGAGAAGGGCTGAGGTTCCTTTCAGTGCCCACTCCACTCTGTTTTCATTGCCGCCAACCTGGCCTGGGCCAGGATCAGGCAGCTTTAGGGGAATCCAGGAAGCTAGCACTGACTGGGTTCTGGTGTCCCCAGCCAAGGACTGTGCCACCAGGAGGATCCCTGTACTCTGCCTAAGCAGAAGGAACCCCTGAGGACAGCGCCATCCAGCCGCCCAGCATGCCTCACACCAGGAGCTCTGCTGGGCAGGAACAGACAGTGACTCAGACATGGAACATCCGTCTGTGGGCACCACCCTCTTACCCCACAGGGGGCACAGGGCCCGGCCTCCAGGCACATCCCCAGGATGAGTCTATGGAATCCCTAATTAGAGCAGACGCCCCCGGCAGGATCCTGGGAGGCTGCGTCCAGCCAGGCAGGCCAAAGGTGCCCACAGTCATCAAATGTAGATGTTTGTTGCTGTGTTTCTTTCAAGGAAAAGAGAACTGACTGCGGCTGATGCCCACCCTGCGGGAGGGCGTTGGCATGTGCGTGCAGAGCACCTGCACCTGCAGGCTGCATATGTCACAGTGACAGCGCAGCCGTTTGTGTAGTGGTAGGAGAGATGCACATTTTCCATTGCCCTCCGCGGTCATCTTGGCATGGAGTGAAGCAGCTCCCTCCTGGAATTGTTCACTCTTTCAGGATCCACATTTTGAGTCTGGGGGTTGTGTCGTTCTCTCCCTGTCACCGACCTGACTTTCCACAGCAACCCTGAACTCGTGACAGCAGTGATGTGAGATCTGGGAGAGGTGCCCAGATACAAGGCTGAGCCCTGATAGAGGATGTGTGTGTGTGTGCGCGCTTGCATGTGTGTATGATACAAGTGCACATGTGTGCATCATGATGTGTGAGGTGTGTGCATATGCATGAATGCGTGTGCATGAGAGATTGTGCATGTGTGTGCTGTGGGGATGCAGCGTGCAGTGTGAGTGTACATGTGCACTGTGCTGCGTGAGCCTGAGTGTGTGTCGGGGGGTGAGACCTGAGGTTGATCCTCGGACACAATCTGTCACTTGCTCAGGCAGGGTTTCCCTGAGGACACTTGGGGGTGGCCTGGCTTTGCAGACACACTGGCTGGTCTGGAGCACAACACGAGGGCTGTGTCTGCACGTCCCCTGGCAGCCTCCGAGGCTTGGGCACATCTGAGCCTTGGAGGTCTTCCTGGTGGGGCTGGGGGCCACCAGCCACTGGGTCGGCCAGTGGGGGATGGAGTCTAAAGGCCTGGACCCCAGCTCCCATGGGGGCTCCTCAGAAGGGCTGCCCCAGACCCCTGGAGGCCAGGGCCCAGGAATTCATGTGTGACGTTGGGCCCTTGCCGGGGGTGGGGCCCTGCCTGGGAGCCTGGTGGGGCTCTGGCCCCTCACAGTCCAGGTGGGAACAGCAGGTGGAGGCCTTGGGGGCCTGGCAACCCCAGGCCAGAGGAAAGCTCACCCTCAGAATCGTGGATGCCCGCTGGCTCCTGAAGGACCCAGAGGGGCGAGAACTCCTGAGATGCGTGACTCCCCTGGAGAATCCTACCTTGGGGCCTAATTTTGGGGAGGGATCAAGAGGGGGACATTTTTCTCCCTCTATTAATCATGAATATTTGAGTTTATTATTATAGTCTTTACTGACATTTGTGGGAGCCAATATTTATTTGTTAAAGGAAAACAAATGTCAAAATATTTGCTTTGTTGCAAAATAAAAACCACATTCCGGGCAGTGCAGGGAGGGCTTTACCATAAAAGGCAACCCGCAGCGGGCGCTCTGCACAGAGGACCTCTCCGCAGGCTGCAGATTCTCCTTATTCCTCCCTTAAAGACCTGAGAGGGGACAATAATCACCAACAAGCAAACACGTCAATCTCAAAGCGGAACTCTCACAGCAAATTTAACTGAACCACGTGGGAAGCACAAAGCCCCTTCAAAGTTGGGCTGGTCCTGGGGCTCGCTGGCCTTTAAAGTCTAGCGTTTCACCCCAGTTCTCATGGACAATCAGAGAGGGGCTGCCTGGCCCCTCCAGGCCCTGTCTTTGCATGACAATAGGCTTGTGGTCTGAGACCCAGCAGCCCACAGGGCCAGCTTCCAGAGGCGCCTGGCCCTCTATACTCTCCCAGCCTTCCTGTTCACCCCGCCCTCCTCCGGGGCCACCCAGGAGAGGGAGCCCCGCACTCAGGGGCCAGGAAACCAGCAGACGCATCACTCAGAGAGCATCCCCCTGCCCCCACCCATCCCAGTTCCGTGACTTCCTTCTGTGTACAGGGAAACCCTGATTCCTGCTGACTCTTTACCTCTGGGTCACCAAGAGCAGTTTGCTTCTTGTCCCTGGGGCGAGGAGGCCCAGGGTGTCTGCCCAGCCCCGCAGCCCTGACCCACACCCCCATCCCGAGTCCCCTCTCTGAGCTCCTTAGTCCAGCCCCACAGCCCCAAACCAGACCCCTGCCTCTGCCCTCAGGCCACATCCTTGCTTCCCAGGCCCAGCCAGAGATGCCCTGCTCCACGGGCCACAGCTCAGTGTGGGCACTCACCCACCTCTCCTGACCCACACCCAGGCCCTGTGGTGGGGGACCCAAGTGCTGGGCTGGTCACTGGTCCAGCGTGGAAATGGACACTGATGGTGCCTTTGATGGCACAGAGGCTGGGCGTTGGGGGTGAATCCTGGGAGCCCAGGCAGCCTGCAGGGCCTGGGGAATGAGCCCCTAGAGCAGCGACCACATGGTTGGCGGGTGACAGCAACAGGCGTCCTTCCCTCCTGTGAGGGCCCAGCGGGGGAGGCCGACAGTCGGGGAGAGCTCCCCCTGCCCTCCACTGTCCTCGGGGCTGGGTTCTCAGTCGGCTGCACAGGCACATCATCAGGAGTTTGCCGCATGCACGAAGGCCCTGCTGCCAGAGACCCACCCTCCCCACAGGTGGGCCCATCGTCCCTGGGATTTCCCCTTGCCACCGTGCCATGTGGCCTGAGCACACGGCCCAGCTGGCCTCGGCTCCAGAGGAGGGGGAACCTATCAACAGCCGTCAGTCATCAGTCCTGGCACGGGAGGAATGCTATGCAGCCATGGGGCGGAGGCCTAGCATCCCCAAGGCCACATTGCCAGTACAGAGGTCTCTGCCCCCCACAGTCCACTGCTTGGTCTCTGAGTTTCCAGGAGGGTCAGTGAGGTGGAATCTGCACCCAGCACATGATACAAGCTCCAGGAATCAAAGCAGCCATTTTCATATCTAAGAGGCTATTTCTTTCAGATGCAATAAAACAGAAAACCCAGACAGGGGTCAGAAATCTCCATCACTGAAACAGAGGTGTCCGGTTTCTCTGACTCAGGCAGAAGCAGCGCCAAGAGAAACACCGTTTGTGGTACGAATGTCAGAAAGTCTGAATGCCTCTTGCTGAGGCCCGTCCCTGCCTGGGGCGGTCAGTCTGGAGGTGCCGGATGGTTCAGATGAACAGTAGGTGCACATGTGTGCTCACCTGGGGGTACTCAGGGAGGTGAGGCGCTGTCCTTTTCCCCCAGGATGGGTTTGTGTGTTGTTTTGTTTACCTGCCAGCAGTTCTTGGTTGAAAGTTCTCTGGTTTCATTTTTCCATAACAAAATGTGCTTTCTCAGTGAAGACAAAAGAAAACAATGTTCTGAGCAAAGACACCTCCAAAAAGGAGGAGAAAGTACCTCTTATTCTCAGGGGCCCCTCAGCCGCCCTGAGGAGTCCTGCCTGCTAGCAGCCCTGCCCGGAGGTGGGCTCAGCACGGCTGCGCAGACGCGCTCTCCTTCAACCAGTCACTGCATTTCCAGCTCCTGCAGGAAACCCTGGCCCATAGTCATTTCCTCACCAAAGGCTTCCGCCAGAACCACTCACCAATCCTCGGCCCCCCTGCCTTCTGCCACCAGAGCCCAGGATGCAGCCACACGCATCCTGAAGTCAGCATGCAGTCGGGAGACCTGGGACCGGCCTGCCCTCTGCCCCTCTTGCGTTTATGGTGATTGGCCAAGTCATGGCGGCTGGGCCTCAGTTCCCCTACGTGCAGCCTGGGTTAGCCATCATAGGTCATTGCCGGAGTCTGCCGGCCCCAAGGGAGTTGTGACCACCAGGAGGCCACTCACTGCTTGGTAAAGACAGGTGGAAAGAGTAAAAGATGGATTGAGAATAAGGGATAGAGCTGCAGATGGAGATGAGATGGACATGGAGGTAGAGGTGGAGGATGGGATGAGATGAGATGATGTGAGAAGAGATGAGACTAGACGAGGAGATAAGATGAGATGAGGTGAGATAAGATGAGCCGAGATGGAGGTGGAAGTGGAGAGGAGATGGAGGTGGGGTCCGGGAGCAGGGCAAGGTAGAGACTGGGCAGATCCAGGAAGCTGCTCTGCCCCTGCCCTGTCAGACTGTGGGTGTCCCAGTGGGGAAGAATGGCTGGAAGGGGGGCTGAGATTCTGCCTTTGTCCTGCCCAACGCAGGGCCCTCCCTGTAGGTGGGGTGCTTTTAGGCAGGAGCCCATCTCAGTCAGAAAGGCGCAGGCTCCCCCTGCCCCAGCCTCACCCTCTGCACTGCTGCTGCAAAGCCAAGTGAGGGTCTGCCCGCCCCACCCCCAAAGCCAGAATGCTCTGGAGGGCTCCCCAGTTGGACGGGACCCTCGGGGGGCTGTCCCTACAGAAGCTGCCCTCCTCCCGAGGGGGCTGTGGGCGGGCCTGTGCACCTCGCCCAGAGCCGTGGAGTCCAGACGGTCCTTCCGAGCGTGAGAGGCGGAGGGGAACACGCTGGCCCGCCTGTCCGAATGCATGTCCGCGGGCTTGTCCTGTCAATGGAAAAGGACGACTCCGCTTTAAAAAACGTGGGAACAAAAGCTAAGGGGCCCTTTCTGCAGAGAGGCTAGGCCCCCTGGGTTGTATCTACTCCTGCTTTAGCCACTGTGGGTCTGGGGCTCAGGAGCAAGTTCACAACACACAGAGGTGTTCTCCAAGGAGCCATTAGTTCCATGGAAGCCAAATTCCAAGCATCCCCCCCCCCCGTTCTGGGCCCCCTCCCTGCTGGGGACACAGAGCTGTGTGAGGAACCCAGCCGGGCACAGCCCCCACGTGCATCTGTGTGGCCACCCTAGGAACCAGCATGGCGGGTCAGACACATACTTTCAGAAGGGACTCCCCAGCCAGCAAGTTGGGGCTAGAAGGCAGAGGCCATGCAAGTCTCAGGGGGGTGTGCATGCAGCCCCAAGGCGGCCCCCTGAGCAGCATGGTCTGCCAGGAGTTGGGCGGGGGGCACATACCCGGGCCACCTCACAGCCCCTCTCCCTGGAAGAACTTGACCTGTAGCATTTTGATCTTGTTTCCATGTGGCCCTTGCATTAAGTGCTCTGCAGATAAAAGATGTTTTGAGGATATTAAAGCAGGAACCAAATGCAAAGACCGATTTGATCTATGCCAAAGCGGGGCAGGTCTCCTCTGAAGCTGTCCCATGTGCTTACCTCTCTCTCTGATCGAACTTTGCACTAAAATAGCCTGAGAATCACTATGACCTTGAAAAAGTCCCAACTATTTTAAAACTAGCTGTCCCAAGGGACGCAGCGAATGACTCATCGAGACAAATCTTCCCTTTCTGTTCCTTTTGACCCGCCACGCTGGGGTCCTGCAGGCTCCGGTGGGCTGAACTCAGCATCCCTGACGAGGTTTCACATGGGGAAACCCGCGTTCTGATCTGCATGAGGCCTACAGGAGGAAGCTGTCACAGGCTCTGGCCCAGCCCGCTTCCCTGCCTGCCCCGCAGACTGACCCGGGCCCCACGGCCTTGCTCAGGCAAGCAGAGCCCGGCACCGGTCTCCCGGAGGGGCTGGGCAAGGCACCAGCTGGTGGGGTCAGGGGAGCAGCGTCACCAGGAGCTCACTGCAGGCGCGCCTGCCGGCCACTAGAGATGGCCACACCAGGGGCTTGGGCTGGCCTCGCCACCAGCCCCCAGGTGCTCTGACACAGCAGGAGCTCCAGAGGAACGCTTGGATGCCTGCCGGTTGTGCTGTGTCCATTTACGTCTGATCTCGATTTCCTGCAAAGAAAATAAGCCACGTCTCGTTATTTGCAAGTTCCATATTGCGAATTCACTGGCTCAC
The DNA here is from genome assembly GCF_030020395.1 of Manis pentadactyla. Classification (NCBI taxonomy): domain Eukaryota; kingdom Metazoa; phylum Chordata; class Mammalia; order Pholidota; family Manidae; genus Manis; species Manis pentadactyla. The sequence continues at coordinate 196,595,919 of NC_080019.1, forward strand.
TCCTTTGTGAGCACAGAGTCGGCACTCGCGGTGCTTTCCTGCCTTGCATGGACACGGGCAGAGCCGTGGAAGCTCGAGCTGCCCACACACATCCCCGGTGGAGGCTGCATAGGCGGCTCTCGGGCTGGGGTGCCCCTCCCATGTGCACTTTGGGGTGGTTTCCTGTGTACAATGGCCCAAGGCACAGCGTGGAGCTGGTGTCTGAAGAGCAGAAAGGCTGTGAAGGGCCTCACAGAGAAAATACGCAAGTTAGATAAGCTTCTGCCAGACACCGGCCAGGTGCTGGCAGTTGAGAGCCCAGTGTGGGTGAATCACAATATACGGGGACTGAGGTGTCTTTGTGCAGAAACACACAGTAAGCAGGTTAATATGGGTCAGCAGGCAAAAATGTGACCAGAGGCCCACAGCGACCTAAGCCCGGATCTCGGCAGGAGCAGCTGCCCAGTGCCCACTCCCTCAGGGGGGACGGTTATGGAGGGCATCTCCCCACAGTGCAGGGCTGCTGAGAGCTGCGAGCCTCCGGTGGAGCCCTGCCGGATCTGACTACTCTGTGTTCTGTTTCATGTTGACATCAAGGTAGCTTGCGGCCGAGGTCTGACAGGGACCCGCCCTCCAGGCTCGAGGTGGCCGGCCAGTGGAGGGCTACTGCGGTGGGGCAGACGGACGACAGGACACAGGGTGGCAAGGGGCTGCCACAAGGGCATGTGAGCATGCATGTGTGTGTAAGTGTGTGGGTGCGTAGGTGTGCATGCGGGTGTGTGTGAGGGCTGGGCTTGTGCATCTTCGCGCTGACACAAACTCCCTGGAGCAGGAGTAGTGGCTGTGGCCGGTATCTTCAAGTGCACGTGGGTTTCCTCTGTGTGCTGGAAGCTTCTAGAGCAAAGATAGTGCTATGCTCACCAAACCAAACCACAAAGGGAAATGAAGTAGGTGAACTTTACCCCCCTCCTGGGCCCAAAGCAGTTCACAGACCAGATCATGGCTCCTGGAATCCAGGACGCTCCTTGAACACCACGGGACCTCTGGGCCGATGTAAACCTCCAGAGGATGGTAACAGGGGGCCCGGGTGGTGCCGGAGGCCAGTGACGACTGCTGCCCGCCTCTGCCCCCCCATGCCTGTGGGACACTGTCCCCGGTCCCCAGGGAAGAGGGATCGCTGGGCTGTATGCAGCCTCCCAGCTTCCGGACCATAGACCAGCTGGGCCAACCTCATCCCCACGGGCGCACACCCCCTCCTCCAAGAACAGCTCAGATACCCTTAAAAGGAGCTTCTTGGTGATCCCTGCATTAGAAATCCCAAGTGGAAGTCAGAGCCAGGAATCCAGGCCCCAGGAGCACCCGTCCTGTCCCCAAAGGTCACGGCTTTCTCCAGTTATGAGGAATTCTAGGTCTTTCCCAGAGAGGTCTGTGAGCCAGGCAGAACTGGCATGGACAGGAGAAGGCTGGAGCCCACATTCTCAAGCCCTGCGAATTCACCTTGTAGCTTTGGGGAGTGGAGGGGCCACGGAAGCTCAGGAGCCACTCAGGAAGTGTGCGGACATATGACTGCCTCCCGTTCGGGCTGAGCACACAGAGCTGGGTTCACTCAGTCCTTGATCCAGGACCCTGCCTCCCTGGCCACGCATGGCTGCTGCTGGCCCTGTGTTGTTACGTTGTTGTCTTAAGCGATGTGGCCAGTGTTGGAGGCATCAGTGGGGACCTAACAGAGCCTTGTTCTGACCCTGGGTCCTGCTCCATCCCGTGTGCATCAGGGAGACCGGAGTTCCACAAGCCTTCCTCCTTTGCCATCCTTCTTAATGCCTTTAAAAAAAGCATTAAAAAAAGTGCACACAGGAGGCACATTGCCCTGTGAGCGCCCCCTGGGCCTTCCTCCCTGAGGGGGAGTGGTGTGAGCGCCCCTGGGCTGTCCTCCCACAGGGGTATGGTGTGAGCACCCCAGCTGCTGAGGTCACTGTGCTCCTTTGTCCTGATGCTGCTGCTCCTGTGTAGACTCCCCACAGGTTTCCCATTTGGGTTGTTCTCCAGTTTTGCTGCTCGGAACATGCTTACACGTCCCCGTAGAATGAGAACGTGGCCGGGAGTGGCGGTGTGGGGCCATAGGCTCGAATTTATGGGAGAGTGCAAAAATATTTCCCAAAGTGACCACACTAACTTAAACTCTCCAGCAGAGGTAGGGACACTGAGGGTTCTCGTCCTCTCCAGCTCTTGGTGTTACTAGATTTTTAACTGTTCTCCAAAAGAACAGGTGTGAACAGAGCCTACAGCTCCCGCTCTGCTCCCCTAGCCAGCCTCCCTGGTGAGCATCCCCCGATTTTGGCTGTGTGCTTTTCCTTCACAGGCCGCCCGAGCTGCGGGTCCCTTTGCTTTGCTGGGGTGGCCGGGTTCTTGGGTCCCCGTGGATGTTCTCTGTGCACCCGTGGTGCTGCCCTTCCCAGGGGTGTGTAGCGGAGGCATCTTCTCCCCGTCACAGCTCACCTTTTCACTTTCTTTAAGGTGCTCTTTGACTAACAGAGCCCCTCACTGGAGCACAGCCAAGCATGCTGACCGTTTCCAGCTGTGCGGGTGACCTCTGCCCCCCCCCACCCGGCCCAGGCTCCCCTCCCCGTCTGCACTCCCCTCCATGCCTGAGGCATGGGGGCGGCCTGACCCTGGCACCTGCCCTTTGGCTTCTGGGGGCTTTAGCCCTGCAGATGCACCAGCAAGAGCAGAGACTGGGAGCAGGGTGAGGCCGGGCCACCAAGGTCAGCGAGTCCCCCCACCAAGGCCACGGCTCCTGCAGGGGCCGGCTCCCCGGACCTTCCTCTGGGTCCCGGCGGATGTCCCCCCCATCTCCCTGGTGTTCCTGCCCCAGAGTCCCGTGCATCCTGTCCTAGGTTCCATAAGCCTTGCCCACACTTTTGTAAATGATCTCTTTTTTTAAAACTCCCCACCAAGTGCTCATTCTGAGTGTGTCTTCTGTTTCTTGTCAGGACTCTGACACATTCAGTAGTCCAGACTTTGTGTGCCGTGTTTATGAAATTGTTTCCAACCCCAATATCTAAAAGAGTCATGTATTTACTACCTAGAATTTACTGTTTTGTCTTTGACATTTATGTCCTCAGTCCATAGGGAGTTAATGACATCGTTTTCCATTTGAATAGCCATTTTTTTCTAGCTTCACTGACTGAAGGGCTCTCCTTTCCCCCTGACCTCACACGCACGCACGCACCGCTCCCCCTGGGCCCACTGTCCTGTCCCAGCACCCTGCTGTCTATCCATGCAGTGGCCTCACACCACCCAAAGACTGTGATTCACAGAGGTCCCAACGTGTGGCGGGGAAACTGCCTCCCTCCGCAGAGACGTATTGGTCATTCATTCTTCTGTGTGCATTTCAGAACAGTCTTGTGTGTCCTATGAAAATACCTGGTTGGGACTTTGGAATGCATTGAATCTACACACTGATTTGGGGAGAACTGTCATCTTTAAAACATGAACCCCGTCCGTGGCTCTGGCGTGCCACTCCATTTATGTCTTTGAAAAATTTATCATAATGAAATTGTATAATTTCTACTGCAGAGGTCTTATACATCTTTAGTTAGATGTATCGTTAAATAATTGATATCCTGTGATTCTACTGTAAATGTATTTTCTATTTACTTCTTTTTTGGGGGCGTTTGTTTGCTCTGGTGTGCAGGAATCCAGCTGAACGCTGTACATCGATCTAACACCTGGCGGCCTCACCAGCTCTCTCCTTCCTGTGGTCACATGTCTGTCGGCTCTGGGTCCATGGTCACAGCCCCTGAAAATGACAGCCGTCTGCTTCTCCCTTTCAGTCCTGATGGTGTCACGTGGAACAGGGTCGAGTGACAGGGCGGTGGGTTTCACATCCACACAAGAAAGACCTCTCCTTCTACTGAAAGAGCGCGGGACAGAGGGCCTGCCTCTCCACGAAGGCGCAGGAATGAGATTGGGGCGCCACATTCTCAGGAAGTGAGATGAAGGCTGGGGCCCAGGGGAGGCAGGTCTAGGTGACCAGTGCCTTCCAACCTCTGCACCACCAAGTCCTGGTTTCTGTCGCCTCCCCCCAGGGGCTTCGGCCTGATGGCAATGGCTCTCAGCCCAGGACCCAGCCCCAGGCAGAGCCCCACGGGATAGGTGGCTTTGACGCTTTCCCACACCCTGCGCCCTCGGCACAGGCCTGGGCCGCAATGTCTCACTCCAACCTGCCCTGCCCAGCGGCAGGTCCCCAGGCAGACCCATCATCCCAGCCACACAGGGCCACACAGGATCGCCAGCTGGGCCCTGTCGCACAGAGTCTGACCCCACAAGGTCCTGGGTAGGGTGAGCTGATGGGTTCTGGGTGAACCTCCCCCAATGGACTGTGCCTGCTGAGAGTTTGCAACACTGAGCCTGTGGCTTGGGTGGCCCGAGCTTGCCTGTGGGGAGGTTCCCTGGGAGCTGGGGAAGGGCGCTCGACAGGCTTGAGGCGGGCCACCGTGAAGGTTCCGGTCTGTGGGTGGTGCAGCAGTCTCGCTTGCCAGCCCCCCTCTCAGTGGCTCCTGCAGGGAAATGTCCCGTCCAGCAGCTTGACGATGCAGCGGCTGCCCCGGAAGGCTGGGGCCAGGCTTCTCTGCATTCATCAGCCTGAGGAAGCCCTGGCTGTCCGACCGGACTTCAGGCAAACCCTGACCCCAGACGAGGTCCCTGAAGGACTTGCATCCAAACCCAGCCCCTGAGCAGCCACCACCTTCAGTCCAAACATACTGCGAGTGTGAAGCAGAGCGCAGAACAGCCGTGGGGTGTCCAGAAACCAGTGTGAGGATAGCACGGTGGCGACCTTGGGGAGGGCAGCGACCTGGACGGACACCAGGGCCATCCAGGGGACCAGTAACATGTGCTTGATCTCAGTTATAGGGAGTGTTTACTTTGAAGATCCATAGAGCTAAGCACTTACAATTTGTGTACTTTTTTATATGCATGAGTGCTTCCACAAAATGTTTATTTAAGAAAACTACAACTACAGATTATATATGTAGTAAACAAATTCAAGAACACTGCATATCATAGCTTAAGCACCGTGCCCGGCCATGTGCAGAGGAAAATTCACACCACTGAATGCTTTTATACCAGACAGATGGAAATAGCTTTGTAAGCATTCAGTACCAGAAATTTCCAAATGAACCAGGTGAGCCTAAGGGAAGAGGTTCAGGCCCCAGGACTCCTGCACGACCAACAGACTGCTGTCTCGGCTTGCCGTCCCCTCCTCACTGGCACCAAAATGGTTTTCTTAGGCACCAGTGTTCAGAGGCTTTCAGTAAAGCCCCATCAGGACAAAACCCAAACTTCCCAGTGGGAAGCGCAGCTCTGTGCTGGTACTGCAGCCCAGGCTTCAGACTGGCTGCCTCACACCAGGGCTCCCTGGCCTGACACCGGGTGGCATCAGTACATGTGCCCTTTAAGGGTCCCGGGATTTGTTCCATTCCGGGAGAGTAGGACAGGCAGATGCAGACACGACTGTCCTGGAGGAAGAAGTTCACGCTGACAGGTCCCTAGAAAGGGGAGGCCGGGCAGACCACACGGGGCCACGCGGGGAAGCACCAGGGTGGGGCAGAGGCAGAGGTGGCTGGGGGAACACGGGGGGTGGCAAGGGGTTCACTGCACTCTCCGTGGGATGGAACGGGTGAGGCAGCATCAGCAGGCTCAGGATGGACTAGTTCGAATGGTCTCAGCTGCTCTGTAGGGGGAGGGGAGGGAGGGAATCGAGGCAGGAAACGCGGTGGCGCCGCAGCTCGCATGGCCGTCACCCTTCCTGGGCGCTCCCCACGCTGGCTTCGCGTGTTGTTGGACATCCGTGTGCTCATTTTCGTGTTCCTCTTAACCTGATACATAAGCCACTTCCCGCATACCCTATAGATCCATCGCCATAGTTGTTGACATTGCGTGATGCTCCACTAGTTGACTCACTCCAGTTTTCCCAAGGAATTTCCAGGAGCTGGTCATTTAAATTCCTGACCTTACACGTGTGAGTCACTCCACTCTGCACGGAGCTCCGTACACATCTCAGGAGCCATCTGAATCACTTCCTTCTGATTCAGCCCCAGAAATGAGATTAGGGAATCGGAGAATCCGAACATTTTATGACCCTTAATCTGTACTGCCAATTTGTTCTTGATAAAGGAAGGAAGGCGGGACTGAGGGAGGCTGGGAGGACAGGAGGGAGGGAGGGAAAGTGGGCCACCCTGCCGCCGGGAAGGACTGTCAGGTTTCTGGGTGGGGAAGAAAGACTGCATGCCTTAAAAGGCACGTATGAATAAGAAAACCAGAAAGCAGTCACACGCACATATGTGCACGCACGTACACGCACGTGAGCACCTGATTGCTGGGTTTGTGCACGCATCCCTCCACAGAATCACGGAACCACAGCGCATTCCCTGTGCCATGGGGACCCTGGGAATCCATGGCTGGGATCCCAGCAGGTCACAGGAGCCCACAAGCGTGCTGGCTGCACACGCAGAGATGAATTGCAGCTCATGCGCCTGGAGAGGTGTGGCGCAGGGGCTGTTCAGGTTTCTGGAGCCCAGTTTCAGGTGCCTCAGCACTCAGAGGGCTCCGCCCCAGCCCTGCCCCTGCCCGTCACCTGGGGACCTGCATGTACGGGTTCTGCTGGAGCCTCGCATCACTCTCCCCTGCAGGCACTCACTCACGCCCCAGGGAGGGTGACTAATGGCCGCTGGTGCCTGCTCCAGGTCTTGTCAACAGCACCTGACACCAACACAGGCAGTGGTGCCCAAACACAGAAACAGCAAGGAGGGTGGGCTCAGAGGAGCTCACACCTTCCAGGAACGGTTGTCCTGCCACTGGGTGGGTGGCTGCTGGGAGCCCCAGGCAGCCTGTCACCACGTTTCATAGCTTACAGCCTGAGACTTGGGCTGGCCAGCTTTCCAGGCCACTTCACTTTCCTTTTTCCTTTGCCTTGAGTGAAATTAAGATGACGGATAGCATCTCTAAGGGGATATTTGCACTGACTTGTCCACAGTGGAGCGAGCCCTGCAGCCAGCATTGCTGCTAGGCAGGGCTCCAGGGCAGAGCAGAGTCAGCGCAGACCCAAGCACCCTTCTGGAATGTGGCACACTCAGCCCAGCCAGTCCAGGGCAAAGCTGGCTGCAAAGAAGTTCCAGGCCTGGTGTCCTGCAGGCCTTGGGCACAGGCGCAGCTGTCTTGCATTTGCTTTCCTTTCTGTCCCCTGCAGAAACCCCTACAGGGGTGCTGAGGAGAGCAGAGGTGGCCCCACCCAATGCAGGACAGGGGATGCTGATGGGGTAGCAGGCATGAGCTCAGAGGAGGGAGGGGCAGTGCCAGCAGAGGGGCTGGAGCGGGAGCAGCAAGGACATTTGGGCTGTCATTTCCTGCTCTGTCCCCGCCAGGGCCTCCCCCATCCGGGATTTCAGAGCCCCTGGTCTTTCTTACCCTGTGGCCCCTGCCAGCACTCCCTGCAAAATCTCCTTCCATGATTCAGGGCCAGTAGTGCCACGGGTCCCCATGCAGCTCCTGATGGCTCAGGACAGCACTGGTCTGGATGGCCTCTCTCCAACCAACTTTCTGGAGAATCCCGTCTTTCATAAAAATGCATTCACATTTGTAATTCTGATCTTACAGTTTTTTATTTACTTTTATTGTAAGAGGCGTCATATATCCAAGAAGTGTGTTTGTAATGCTTAGGCAGAGTTTCAAGAATGGTAAGACACCACCGTCTCTTCCGGTTGCTTGAGAAGTGACTCTGAGATAAGGACTGAGGGGCAAAGAGCATCCCGGGGGACACAGGCCAGGCAGAAGGACACCAGCCGTGGAGGCGCAGTCAGACCTCCTGCCACCTGGGCCTGCAGACACCTGGTAGGCCATGGGGCTCAGCGTCAGCCCCGCTGCGGGCGAGGCGTTAGGATGTGCATCTGAGAAAGCCCTCAGGCGAAGAGCAGCTGCTGGTGGGCCCTTCACAGGTGCGCCCTGAACTGGTACTGCCCTGGGGTCTGGGTGGGGCCCCAAAGACCCGTGCTGCACCACCCATTTGGAGATATAGAACATTCTGGTTCCCCCACAAGCCTCTCTCCATCACTCTTCGTGTAGTTGTTCCCCAAGGGCGTCATCACGACATTCTGCTTCTTGAGCCTTATAAAGAATCACACTGTAGTGCTTCTGCTCACTTGTCCTCCAAGATTATGTTGCTGAGGCCCATTCATGTTGATGCATGTTGCTTGCATCACCCAGGACGCAGTCAGGAAAACAATGCACACTGAGCAGGCAGAATTTAATGTGGGGAGCTGGGCACGAAGGCATGGAAAGGGCTGAAATGTCACACAAGCATATGAGGCAATCAGAGATAAGCTGAGGTGGGAAACCACTATTGTCCCTGAGCTGGAGGGGGCAAGGGAAGAGGTGCTATTATTCCAGGGGCTGGGCCACCTGCCAGGAAGCAAGGCAGCCTTCTGGGTGGGGGCTGGGACCATGGGGGGGACACAGCTGCTGACTGATATGCCCCCTGAAGCTAGAATGCCCAGATTGCCAGCACCTCCCACGGGCTGAACTTCACTAACAACCTCGACCAGAAAGCCTGGAAATGCAGTGTCTAGGCACAGAGCCGAGTGGAGCAGGAAGGGTGGGAAAGGGGCCTGAGCACGATGCTCCCATCTGCAGCCCGTGTTCATGCCTCTACAGCACTCCAGGCCTGAAGGGCGTTTGCTCAGCTGCAGTTTTTTCTCCTATAAGTCTTCCTGTGCATGTCACCTGGTACACATGTGTGCAAACATTTTCCTAGACAATGTTTTCCAAACTTTCTGACCACCATATTTTCATGATGACCCAGCTGACATACTCACACACACACTCACAACTGAAACCAAAGGTTGTGAAGCACTTATCCATAGAGTGGGTAAGATTGCTGACGATTTCTGCCATTTTCTATCATTGTTGTTGCTGTTCTCATCATCACCATCATCACCATTGCCATCTCCTCCACCACCACCACCACCACCACCACCATCACCACCACCACATCACCATCACCACCGTCACCACCACTACCACCATGGTCATCACCACCATCACCACCACCACCACCGTCACCATCACCATTTCCACCACCACCACCACCACCACCATTGCTTGTGTCCCACTAAATTGAGCTAGTCACTCACTAATGGGTATGAACTTTGAAAAACACTGCTCCAGGGTGCATATCTAAGAACAGCATTGTAGCATGACTGGGCATGCGTGTCTTTAAGTTTGCTAGGAAATGCCAAGTAGTTTTCCAGATCAGTACCACCGCACATATCCACCAGCAACATAGAAAAGTTCCAGCTGCTCTCCATCCTTACCAGCATCTGTGAGTACACGGTAGAGTCTCAAGGTAGGACTTAATTTGCACTGTTTACTAAAGAAAGAGAGTAATTTTTCATTTCTTTTCAAGCCATTCATAAATCTTTTCTGTGACATTTTTTCTTAGACCCATCTTTCTTTTGTGCCACTTGATTTTTCCTTTTTTAACTTGTAAATGTTCTTTACATATTCAGGATTATCCTTTGTGACACGTCTTCTCAGTTTCCAGCTTGTCTTTTCGCTCTCATTTTTGTATCTTTTTATGAACAGTCCTTTACTCTAATATTGTTGTGTGTATCAATCTTATAATTTATGGATGAATGTTTTGTGTATTATTTAAGAAATCCTTCCACCTTTTGTGATATTCTTTTATATATTCAGCTTTAAATGTTTCCTTTTACATTTACATTCCTCTAATCTATTTGGAATTTATTACTATTTTTGAATCTTGATCTGAGAGAGAGATTCAATTTCCTCCTTAAGCACATAGGTCCCAGTCTTCCCAGCACCATTTCCAAAGCCCATCTTTTCCCACTGAGCTGATTTGTTGCCAGCTCTGTGGGTATGTGTTTTGGGGTTTTATGTTATGCTTTGTTAATCTCTTTGTCTATCCCTTTGCTGATACTTCACTGTCTTAATTATTGTATTGTTTAATATGTCTTGATACCTAGCAGGCAAATCCCCACCTGGTTCTTCTAGAATGTCTTAACACTTCTTGGGCATTTGTTCTTTCACGTAAACCTTAGATTCAATTTGTGAATTTCCATAAAACCCTTTGGTATTTTATTTGAATTGCATTGAGTCTGAACATTGATTTAGAGACACTAGACTTCTTCATAAAGATTTGGTCTTTCTGTTCATGAACATGGTATTTCTCTCCATTTATGGATGTCTTTTTAATTAATTTCCATGGGAAAGGGACCTGCCATTTTTCTTCAATAACTTGAGAGCTGCTTGTGGGGTGGGGGTACGGTTGGTATTAATTTCTCTGTCTTCCAAGCTGGGCTCCAGCCAGAGGAAGCCTCAGAACAAGAGACAGATGCTGGCATGGAATCGGAGGGGCCTGTGCTGGATGTTGGGTGATACAGGGGCGCCATAGCATCTGCTACATGTGAGGAGCAGGATTTGTAAAAGGCATTGTTGTAACTGGAAGAAAAATCCACTTGTTCCAAGCCCACTCATTTTCTGCAATGAGCTTCTTACTTTTTCACGTGTGGACACAAATCACACATCCATTTGTCACATTTTCAAAGTGGCCTTTGGGAAACAGTAGTCTTTTTATTTGCCTGCTGTCACTTCCACAGCAATGCCTGGTGTACTGAGTTGAATAGTGTGCCCACAAAATCCAGGACCTTCCCACAACCTCAGGATGTGACCTTCTTTGGAAATAGGGTCTTTGCAGATGTAATTAGATGAGGTCAGAACGGAGTAGGGTGGGCCTGATCCAAATGACTGCATCCTTATGAGAAGAGGAGACACAGGCAGGGAGAAGGCAGCCGTGTAGACAGAGGCAGAGACTGGAATGCTGTGTTTACGAGGCAGCTGACATCTGGAAGCGCTGGCGGCCTGGAGCTGGGGAAGAGACCTGGAAAGGCCCCTCCTCCTCAGCCCTCCTCTTAGGCGCCCAGCCTCCAGACTGAGGAACAATAGACCTCTGTTGTTTGAGTCACCTAGTCTGTGGTACTTTGCAGGGCAACAGGACACTCACACACCTGCGGGGACCATGTCCCACCTAAGCCGATGTGCAAGGGCAGACGTGGCACGAGCCCGGAGTCCGAGGAGGCAGACCTGGATCTCCTGCAGGGTCCCGCCTGGGGCAGCCGCTCCAGAGAGAGACGTGAAGAGACAGCTTGTGGGGCCCTGTGGATGCCCACCAGGCAGCCTAAGGGTGCTCCTGGCTGTGACCTGTCCCAGGTGTCCCAGGATGGTTCCAGAATGTTTGGGAAGGCGGGCAGCTCTGCACAGGTGGGGTGGCTGAGAGAGGCTTACTCTGGTGTGAGGGGTGGGAAGAGGCTGCACTGGCTCTGAGGCTTCTCTTGGAGCCCCTCGGAAGGCCCTGGGGTGGGGGCTGGATCACGCATATTCGCTACGGCTCAAGCGTCGATCTGCTGTCAGTGTCTACCACTTGGCTCTCTCTTGTGAGACCAAGATCTGTACAGCCACTTGGCGGCCATCCCCCAGGACACTGGACTGAGCCTGAGACCAGAGTTCCTTTGGAGGAACAGAAGCGGCCGTGCCCAGGACATTGAGCTGTGAAGGGGCCTGAGGGTGCCGTGCTGGGCCAGCTTCGACTTCCCGCTCGAGGCAAAGAAGGGCAGGCATGGTGTGGGGACCCACCACGCCTGGTTTGGGGGCTGCCAGACCCTCCGGCATGTTCCCAGTCCTGACACCCAGTCCCCTGGGAGGGATTTCTCTGTCGTGATGGCCTGGAACCAGGGGCATCCCCCTGGGGGAGTATTGGAAGCACCGTGGCCCCAGGTGCTGCTGGTTCTCTCCTCAGACCACTTCAGATGCCAGCGGCAGCAGCCAAGGTCACTCTGGGGCTCCTCTGGCTGGCCCCCCACTCCCAGACAGCCCCTCATTGCCTGGTGCCATGCCTCCCCGCTGCCCTCCAATGCCCCCTGCCTGCTAGCCCTGCTCCCCAGGCTGTCCGCCCAGGTTCCCCTCATTGCACCCCCTGTCCCGCCCCACCCTCTTCTCTAGCCACCCCAGCAGAGCCAGCTCACTTCCCTCAGGTCCTAGCTACTCTCTGACCCCCCTAAGTACCGTCCAGCCCACCCCCCACCCAGCCATCAGCCTGGATGACAGTGACGAGGAGATGAGGTTGAGCTGGGCAGTGGTGCCTGGCGAGGGCGAGGTCACCTCTCCTCCCTCATGGGGGGTTGGGGAAAACCGCACACTGTGCTCACATCTGACACCAACAGCATGATTTCCACATGCAGCAGCTCTGGCACTACCTGCTCTGGGCTGCTAGCGCAGACCCCACCAGGAAAGCTCAGTGCCTTGAGGTGGTCCCCACCTCAGACACCAGTTGCCAGTTGTGTCCCCAAGTCACTCACAGTTCTGTCAGATTTGGCCACAGATCAGAGGCTGTCATGAACCCCTCTTTAGTTTCAATAATTCATGGAATTCAAGAAAGCACTTTACTTACCATTATTGGATTTAGAAAGGACATTCTAAAGAAGACAGATGGACAGCCAGATAAGGGGTTTCCCAGTGCGGGAGCTTCTGTCCCCATGGGGCTGGGGTGCACCTGTACCCCCTGCAGGTGGATGCCCTCACCAACCCAGACACTTTCTGAATTCGTTCACTTAGGATGTTGATGGAAGCCTCACTACATAGTCACGATTGATTAAATCACTGGCCACTGATGACTGACTCAACCTCCAGGCCCTCTCCCCTCCTGGAGGCAGGGGGTGGTCCTTCTGGTACCAGCCCCATCCTGATGGAGTCACCTCATTAGCATGAACTCATTGGCATGATCGTCCCCAGACTGAGGACCCCTCTTTGCCCAGCTTGGCTTGGGCATCTGAACTTCTTAGGGTAGTTCCTGCTGGGTCCTTCCGTCTGGTCCTACGAAAGATCAAAGCTAGTCACTTTCGCTGGTTATTTTACTTTTTGAAGTTTGAATGGAGTTTACAAATTCTGGCCACCACGGCCTCCAGCAACAACGGTGGTGTTTGGTGGGGCCCCAGCTAACCTCCAGGGACCGCGTGCTCCCAGCCAAAGCAACCACCCACCCATGGGGGCAGATTAAAATGCCAAACACTCAGACTGTCACAGCATTTTCCACAGCCCTATCGACATGGAGCTGACACACAATGAAGCGTACTTAAAGTGGACAGTCTGGTGTGGTTTGACATCGGTGCACTGGGGCCCACACAGTGAACAGCCCGCTGTGCCTGGCCAGCTTCCCGAGTGTCCTATCATCTGTGTTCCCCGGCCGTGCCCACCCACACCCACAGGGACCCACCAGGGGCTACACAGGTTGGTTTGCACAGAAACAGAGTCACACCGGCTGCACTTGTAGTCCACATCTTTCACCCAGTGTGGCATTCTGGTACCCCCTGCGTTGTGGCAGGTTCAGTAATTAATTCCATCTTACTGCTGAGTGGTGTTCCATTGTAGGGAAATTCCAGGGTGTTTATCTCTCGCCTCCTGATGGAGGTTTTGTTTCCAGTTTGGAGTGATCACAAATAAAGCTGCCATGCGATTTGGGTGCAGGTTTTTGCATGAGCATGTGCTCCCAACCTCTCCTGGGCTGGGGTATTGGGGTGTCTGGGTCACGGGGCAAGTGTGTGTTCAACCTTTTAAGAAACTGCCAAGTGGTTTCAAAGTGGTTGTTCCATTTTATACAGACAGTCCCCAACTTACGATGGCACGAAAGCCACACACGCTCACTAGAACCCAGACTTGGAACTCTGAATGTGGGTCTCCTCCCAGGCTAGTGATATATGAATCCATCCTCTGCCCTGAGGCTGGGTGACAGCGAGCCTGGCTCCCCATCATCACGTGATCACAATGGTCAACCCCCGAATCGCTGACAGCAGTTTGATTTTCACTCGGTATAGGATTCAATCAATCACAGGAGACAGTCAACTGTATCATAAACTAGGCTTTGTGTCAGATAACCTTGCCTAACTATAGACCGAGGGGAGTGTTCTGTGCACATGAAGGTGGGCTGGGCTGACTGTGATGTGCCTGCAGCAAGTGCAGTGAATGCTGTGGCAGCTCAGGGGACGTTCATCCCGCAGTGGGTTTATCAGGATGCAGCCCCACCATGAGTGGAGGAGGACGTGTGTCCAGGACTAGTGGGGAGATTCTGGACCGTGTGGACCCCCGCCAGCACTCAGTGGGCGCCAGCTCTCGGGCATGCCGGTGGGCATGCGGGGTTCTCCCAGTCTTAGTTTGCATCTTTCTCATGAGTGATGGCGATGCTGGGCACCGCCCACCCTGTTGGCTCCACTGCCATCTCTGTGCTGGCGCTCACCCGTGCTGCCTGGTCTTCTCCAGAGCCCTGGTGGAGGAATTCCTCTGTTTGCATTTTTATGGATGAGGAGATTCAGGTACAGAGAAGTTAAGAAACTCCCAAGTCACAGAGCCTGTGAGTCCCACAGTCAGGGCAGAAACTAGGCTGTGGTCCCTGAGAAGAGAGCCCATGCCTCCGGGCGGCTCTCCCAAGGCCTCCGCGCCTCTGCTCAGCAGCAGCTCACAGGGGCCTGGCAGCATCTGTGCTTCACCATCAGGCTTTACTACCCCAGGAGCGGGGCCTGCCTGCCATCCCCAGAAGCTGCTGGCCACCCATCCTCGCCAGACAGATGCAACATCTGCGCTGTCCGTGGGGGCCAGGGCCCCGTCCCACAAAGGGACTCTGCACCGGGGAAGGCCCTGGGACCACCTGGGGGGCCTCCAAAGGGAGGGGGAGGAGACAGGGCCCCAGCCGAGCGCTGCCCACCGGTTTACCCTCCCACCAGGGCTTCGCTGCGGGAAGGGAATGGGCCCGCTGCTGACTGTGGCCAAACCCTTGAGGAGAGAAGTGCACACGGGCCGGCAGGTGAGGCATTCAGATGCGAGGCTGAGCTGCAGAGTGGCTACCATGGCACCCGCACCTGGTTGGCACATGCTGCCCAGTTATCATTCACTGCCTGGAGCTGTCAGCCAGCCAGCCGGGCCCCAGGAGCGGGGTGAGTCAGCACCGGTTCTCGTGACCCTGGGCATGTCCTTCTCCACACCCACACTGCCTCTGAGACCAGACTGTGGTCCGCGGGGGTGTGGACAGCGGCTGAGCCGGCCTCCGCCAAGGGAAGGCTTGCTGGAAGAGCAGGAGAGAGGCCCCGGGAGAGGTCGCACTGCAGCCCACGTGTCTGCACTAAGAGATGGTGCAGGAACGTGGTGATACCCATCTCTGCAATAAAACTCTCAACAAGACGGTGCTTCTGGAAGTCTCCGGGAGCTTCTGGAGAGTGGCACATTGAAATGTGTGCATGACAGGGAACACACAGTAACACCAACACAAAGCAGGTTCCTACTCAGATATCCAGTCAACCAGCACACGTTTCAAACATGAGAGATCTTGGACTGAACAACCATCCAAGAGTTTTCCCAGAACGTATGACTCAGGAGTGGAATCCAGGCAATGCAAGTGTGCCAGAAGAAGCGATGGAGAGAAGGCAGAAATGACCTCCCTGCCGTAGGACAGCCGAGAAAGGCCGGCACACGGAAGGGGACGGGGTGTGCACACTCAGGTCAGGATGGGAATAAGATGCTAGAGGGAGGGAAAGGGGGCTCCATGGATGAGACCTGGGGACCCAGAACAAGAACCTTGTGAAGAGGGGAGGGAGGGCATTCAGGCACAGGGAGCAGCATGAGCAAAGGCTCAGCGTAGGAGGGAGCAAGGCAAGAACAGGGAGTGGGAAGCAGGTGAGGTTCACGCTGCCGCTGGAGAGAGAGGCCAGGCAGGGCAGTTGCGGTCTGCAGGCCATGGCATCAAGCTGTGAGGGTGACACCGGCTCTTCAACAGCATTGAAATTGTCCCTTTAGCTGCAGGGTGGACAGCAGGTTGGGCTAGGGAAGATGACATGGAGCAGATTTATGACCACTCTAATTTAGACTAGAGTAGTAGTGGTAGTGACTGAGATGCAGGTGGATTCAGGAGAAGCCTAGTAGACAAAATTAAAAGGACTGAGGGGGAATGACACAGAGACCTCCACATAACTGCCCTGGATGGGGCTCCCACCCCACAAGAGGGGAGGCACCGAAAGGGTGACATTCTGGAAAAAGAGCTGCGTTCAGAAAAAGAGACATGCTGAGGATCACAGCCTGGGCAGTGGGCATGGGGTTCTGAGACCATCCACCCGAGTCCCCTCTGTGCTCTCACCAGACACAGGGTCTTGGGTGTGTTGCTTGCCCTCCCTGAGTCCCGTTCTGAAATGGTGTCATTATACCCCTAATTCCCTCTCCGGCATCAGCCTTCACTTCCCAGGATGAGGAGGTCTAGTGACTGTCTCCCTGGGCCTGCACCAGGCGCAGGAGGCAAACGCTGCTGTTGCTGCTGTTTCACGGATGGGGATTGTGAGCACAAGAGCTCGCCAAGATCCTTGCTGCAAAGTGGGCATGACTCTGCTGTGCTGGCTCAGGGGACTTTATGGGGACTGTGATCCAGGACCAGGAGTGGGGCAGGGGAGGAGGGAGGGCCATGGCAGGATGCTATGGCCAGCTGTGCCAGTGGGTGCTGGGTCCTCTCCAGAAGGTCAGAAGCCGTTCTATTAACCTTAGGCTTTAATGTTCCGAGGACAGGGTGGGGCTTCACATTCATTGAGGTCTGCTTTATAATCCCTTGATAGAGGTTTACCATTTTAATCAAGTTGTTTGCATGTCTTACTAAGTTCACTTCTGGGCATTTTATGTGTTTTGTTGCTATTTTGAAGGTATTTTCCATCATATTAAAATGTATTATTGTTGACGTATGAGAAAACCTTTTTTCAAGTTTAACTTGTCTATGACCACTATTCTCAACATTTATTTATTCTAATGCCTCTGTAGTATTGTGGCTGATTTCTCTTGGAATTCAATGGACAATGATGTCATCTACAAATACTGAACTCCAGTTATTTATTCTTAATTTCTTTCCTTGCCCTATCACATAGTCTGGAATCTCAAGAAGAGTTAAATGTTTATTCTTATCAAATTTTTATCATTTTCTTTCTGCTGATTTTTGAAAGGAATTATAGTATTTCACATTAATTTTAGGTATCTGGAAGATAACCTTTAACAAGTTAAGAAAGTATGTTTGCCCATAGCATGAGTTTTTATCAAGTGTTACATTTTATTTAACATTTTAGAATTTGTTTTCATAGTCACATGGCTTTTGCCTTTTGACTCACTAGAGCAGACTCTCCTAGTATGGATGTCCTGATGTGGATCTGTCCTTATATTCCTGATATAAGATAATGTTCAGGAGATGCACAGATGGATTTGATTTTGGTTCTATGATAACCATTTGATAAGGTTCTGTGCCTCTGTATTTATCAAGGTAATAAATCTTTAGCTTGTGGGTGCACACATGTGCACCATCTTTGTCTGATATAATTCTGGAGGGTATGCCTATCATATGTAATGAATTGGAAAATGTCCCAATATTTTATCATCCATAATAATGACTTTCAACATTCTTGACATTAAACAGTGAGAACTTTGTGTGCATGGAATCATAGAATATCTACTCTTGTGTCTGGCTTCCTCTATTCAATAGTAATATTTGTGGGAATCACATGTGTTTTTGCATACTCTTCATCACAGCTGAATACTAGCTCACTGTGTTAATTTAATACAACTGGTTTTTCCATTCTGCTGTTGATGGACATTTGGATTGTTTCCAGTTTTGCTACTATGAATACTGCTGCTGTTACATTCTTGTCCATATCTGTTAGAGAACATACAAAACATATCTGTTGGGCATCTTCTCAGGAGAGGAATCGTGGGTCAGGGTATGTGTTTACTTGATATGGCTAGTTTTCCAAAGTGATTGACCAGTTTACACTGCTCCCAGCAGTGTGTGAACATTCAACCACTCCACATCGTCTCTGAAACTTGGTATTGTCTGTCTTGTCCTGTTTAGCCAGTTGTGAAAAGGATTAGCATGAGCCTTTATTATCACTATGGATGGGTTTTATGCTGGTTTTATCTTCTAACTCTGTTCCCTTGGAAATCTGATAAAGGTGGAACATTACTCAGGAATGATGCTAATGATAACAATGGCCCTGAGTGGCTCACTGCACCTTGGCCAGCAGGTCTGTGCATGCTCTAGGAACACCTGGTGGGCATGCCGCAGATTGAGCTCCCCTCAAACCGTGACCTGTAACAGGGCATATTTCTTGCTGGACTTTGTCCCAATCCCTCTTGAGCTGTATTTGGTACATGGGGCTTTAAAACCAGGGTGGCTTCACCCATCCTCATGGTCTTGCTCTCTCACATCTGATCTGTCCCTTAGTAGGAGAGGGCACATGGAAGACTAGCACCTGTGCTGCAAATCCACTCACCATGTGCACATGGGTCTGTTTCTTGACACTCCGGCCAGTGCTGTCAGGCCGTGTCACTACCCCTTTGCCGATACTCCTTGCTTGGATCCCTGTGGCTTGACAGTAAATGACTGAAATCAGTGAGGGTACATTTTCGTACTTGGTTTTCTTTTCCAATATTGTTTTGCCTATTCTTGCTCCTTTGCATTTTTATATACATTTTATAATCAGATTGGTAATATTACTGAAAAATCTGCTGGAATGTAGCTGGATATTATATCTATAGTTCTATTCAGAGAAAACTGACATCTCAACAATATTGAGTCTTCTGGTCTAAACACATGGTACAACTATCTTTTTATTTAGAACTACCTTAATACCTCTCAATAATATTTTACAGTTTTTAGCATACAAATCTTGCATAGATTTTATTAAATTCATTCCGAGATAGTTCACATTTTTATGCTATTGTATATATATATATGGTTTCAATTTCAATCGCCAATTGTTCATTGCTAGTATATAGAAATACAATCAATTATTTTTTGTATTGCCCTTATATCCTGCAACCTTGCTAAACCCACATTACTTCTAATAGCTGACATGCAGATTCCTTAGGATTTTCTAGATACAACCATCTCACGTGCAAACAGGCACTTTATTTCCTCCTTTCCAACCTGCATTCCCTTTCTTTTTCTTCACTAGAGGCCTCTCTTGTCTAAGGTCTCCAGAGCAATGCTGGACGGAAACGATGGGCTGACGCCTCATCTTGTTTCACTCTTTGCCCTAAGGAGAAAGTCTTCAACTTTTCGACATGCAGTATAGTGTTATTTATAAACTTTTGGTGGATGCTTATCAGGCTTGACGAGGGTCCTTTCTGTTGCCAGTTTGCTGAGATCTTTAGAATGAATGGGTGTTTGACTTTGCCATGTTGGTTTTCTGCGTTGAGGGAGAGGACCCTGTGACCTCTCTCCATTGCCCTATTAACTACCGTGAGTTACACTGGTTTTTTAATGTTAAACCAAGCTTGCATTCCTGGAATAAATCCTACCGGGTCATGAGGTACAATCCTTTTTATAGGTTACTGAGCTTGATTTGCTCACATACTGTTAAGGATTTTTGCATATTTATTCCTGAAGGATACTGTTTTGTAGTTTTCTTTTCTTGTAGTGTCTTTGTCTGGTTCCAGAGTAATACAAGCCTCATGAAATGAATTGGGAAGTTTGATTCCTTTATTTTCTGAAAGAGTTCATGTAGGTTTGCAATGATTTCTTCAATAAATATTTTATTATGCTCACCAAGGAAGCTATTTGGGCTGCAGTTTTCTTCTTAGGATGGTTTTTAGTAATGAGTTTAATTTCTTCACCAAATACAGAGCTATTTAGATTTTTTAAATTTCTTCTTGCATCAGTGTGGATAATCTGTGTCTTTCAAGGAATTTGTGTATTTCATCTGAACTGTAGAATATATTAGCACCGAATTAAATTGTTTGCAATATTCCTTTATTCGCTTTAGGGTCTGTAGTAACATCCACTCTTCATTCTTGATATTGGTAATTTACGTCAGCACTCTTTTCTTGATCAGTCCAGAGTTTTTAAAAACAAAAGGAAACAAAAAACAGACTGCTTTGGGTTTCAATGATTTTTATTTCGTTGGTTCTGTCCTGTCCTGATCTGCATTATTTCCTTTCTGCTTCACTGGCTCTTTATTCCCCCTAGTTCCGGTGGATGGAAGCTGGCATCATTTTTGAGATCTTTCTCCTTTTCAAATATAGGTATTTCATGCTATGAATGTTCCACTAAACATTGCATTTGCAACATAAATCTTAAATTCATCAGAGTTTACCTTCCAAAAGTATTAGATGACATCATAAGCAGTGTGAGGACTTACAGCAATGTTTTCCCAATCCTCTCCCATCCTTCCTAGTGTTACTATCATACATTTTACTTTTTGCCTGCTAGCCACATAAACGATGTTATCATTTTTCCTTTAGATAGCAGCTATCACTTAGAGCAATTAAAAATAAAGGGAAAAGAGAATTTTACCTTCATTTTTTGTGATGATCCCGTCGGCAGATACCATATTCTTTCTGATTGACGAAGGTCATTTATCATCTCTTGTAAAGTAGGCATGCCAACGAAAAATTCCTGTGGTTCTTGCTTGTGTGAGGTTGCCTGTTTTCCACTTGATTTTTAAATGATATTTTCACTGGTACAGAATTCTGAATCAGCCCTTGTTTCTTTCACGACTATATTGTTATCTGGCTGGCGTGGTTTCTGAAGAGGATTCTGCTGTCATCCTTATCTGTTTCTCTGCATGTATCTGGGTTCATTCTGGCTGCCTTAGAGATTTGTTTTCTGTCTTTTTTCCCCAACGGTTTGAGCATGTTATGCATATGGGGCTTTTGTTTCCTATTGTTGCTTTTACCTTTTCTTGGGCACTTATCCTGATGTGTGATCCCTTATCTATGGTTTGGTATCTGTCATTAACTTTGGAAAATTTTCAGCCATCTTTCTTCAGATGTGTCCCCTGCCTCTCACTCTTCCCGTCTGTGAATCTAGCTGTGCACTCGTTAGACTGACGCTATGACATCTTTCCAACGCACAGCTCTATTTTCCCTCTCGTTCTTCTTTCTCCTGGTGCCTTGACGTGGGTAATTTCTGGAGAGAGGCTTCCAAGCCCCCAGTCCTGTCCTCAGCTCAGCCGGGCTGACTGTGAGCCGCTGAACCTGCTCTTCACCCTCTCCCAGGCGTTTCAGCCGGAGCATCCCCACACCACTCTTTCTCACAGTTTCTGTCTCTTTTTGGGGCGGTATATTATTTTAAGCAAAGAATTGAAAACAACCTGAGTCTCATTAATGGTGGGATCACCAAGTATGCTTTTTTCTATGCCATGGAATACCTTGCCATTATTTAAGTGAATTTATATATAGTGACATGAAATGAGGTACAAGATATATTGTGTTAACAAAGCAAATGTTAGACCGTGGGTATTATCTCATGTATGTTTTTAAAATGTCTCAAAAAAACTTTCTACATCTCTAGTGTAACACATATCTTTAAAATGCATTTTTTTAAAAACCAGCAGGAGGGTGAGAACAAGAACTGTGCTTGGCAGGAGACTAAGCTGCGGAGGCAGGTCCAGTGCACAGTCAGTCTTTTTGGTAACATTTGGGTTTTCTGCAGTGTGTTTTAGTCCTGTTAGTTGTCTATCATCAAGTGGCTCATGCTTTGAGGGGAGCGGGAACAGGGAGGGGTGCCAGGTAAGGAGGCTGGAGGCTGCGGTGGGTGCACACGGTCCCTCACCAGCGGTGACGACGTACTGGGCCCTGGTGGCCAGGTGCGCCTTGAAATGCCTGTGTCGGCTCTATTACCGGCCTGCGCTCCCTGCTCCATCCTGCTCGGGAGTAAACCAAGCAGAGAAGCCACCAGGGCCCAGAGCTCAGCTGGTCAGGGGCTGGGGTCCAGCACAACCACCATCTCTGGTGAGGCGGAGTGGGAAGGGCTAAGATCTGCAGACACGTAAGGTCTTTCATTTGGCAGGTGTTTATGGAACATCTAGCATCTCCTCAGGAGCTCAGGTGCAAACACAGAAAAGTTAAGGCCCCACATGTGCTGTAGGAGCGCAGGCAGGAGACTGGCTGCGCAGGCAGCAAGCAGGACCACCTTTCTTCCTCAGCCATAAGAGACAGGAGAGGGGGAGTCCTGGGGGTGACACAGTCTGACAAAGACCAGGCTGTGGGGCCACACACCGTCACAGCCAGAGCGCGGAGCAGCAGGCTGTGTCTCAGGCCCGGGTGGACCCTGGGATTGGAGGCCAGGAACTGAGGGGCGTGTCTGGCAGAGACATCACACCCTCTGTGGACGCACTGCTGCTCACAGTGTGCCCCACCCGCGTGCAGTTTCCTGCCTCCCTGATGAAACAAGACTTTTCCAGCACTCTGCAAGCTCAGTGGTGCCTCCTTGGATGTAGGGGGAAGGGACAGCCTGGGCGGAAGTCGGATGTCCTGCTTTCCACATCCCTGGCCTTGCTTGGCTCACCCAGTCCGGGAGTGGGGTGGGGGTGGGGGTCCTGCTCTGTCTGCCCCTCCCCTCCCTGCACAAACCTACAGTCCCCAGTGCAGGACTGGCCGGCAAAGCCCCCAAGGGTGCAGGCCCGACTTGAGGGAATCCACTGCAGTTCTGGAAAACCCTGTCAATTTAAAACCAAACCCAACTGAAAATAGCAAAACGAAAACCACCCCAGCGTTCAGTGTGAGGGTTTGCAGAGCCTCGGTTTCCGGTCGTGGGCAGGACCTGCAATCAAGCATTGGGCCAGCACTCTGCAGGTCACGGCTGCGTCCATCTCTGTGGGACCCCAACTCCCTTTTGTGGGAACGAGCCCGCAGGTCCCCCATTGCTACCCTTTCTCCCTTTGGAAAGAAGCAGCCCGCAGCCTCCAAGCAATGCAAGAACAGCCAGAAGCCGAGACTGTGGGGGGAAGGGTTCAGGCCCACTCCCGTGTTCTGTCTTTAAACTCCCGGCGGCCCCCGCTGCGCCCCCACAAACGTGCTGAGAGCCCCAGAGCCTCATGGCGCACATGGGAGGCCCTGTCTCCAGGCTCCCCTGCAGTACGCCTGCTCCCCAGCCCAGCCACTGGCTGCCCGCAGGTGCCCCGCTGCTAACGCTCTGGGGCCTCCCACCACAACACACTGGACTTTGGGATGAGGTGGTTTGCGTCCGCCCACCTGGGGGTGCCGAGCACAGCTCCCGCTGAACGGGGTCTTTGTGGCCCAGGGTGGGGAAGACCCACTGTGCGTTAGCTGAGGGTGATTTGGGGTCTCATGCTTCTAGCTGCATGTCTGTGCTTTCTGTGTTTCCTACAGAGATCATATGTTATGTGTGTACATAAAGGAAAGCATAAAACCCTAATAGGAAAAGGACTTGAATGCCACCGCAGCTTAGAGACACACAGCGACAACTATATGGGGAGCCATCATGCAGGACAGAGGCGGTGACCTGCAGGCCCCGTGGGGAGAGGCAGGGACCCGGGCTGTCCCCGGTTGCAGCTGCTCCTTCCTGGAGCTGCAGACAGGCCCGGGCCTGCGCCAGTCGCACAGTGGAGGGTTGTCCTCTGAGGCATTTGATCAGGTGGAAGCAGGATGGGCTTGGAGGGCAGGTGAGACCAAAACAGTCCCTGCGCCTCAGCTTCCTAGTGCCCAGACAGACAGACTGGCTGGCAGGCACAGGACAGATGGGCCACGATGCCATGGGGACCTAGGACATGCCTACTGTACACGGGAACACACTGCACACGCACAGGCGATGTGCATATGCACACACGTTCAGGAACACAGTACACACACACCAATACACAATGAATACAGACTTACCCACCCTCAAATGCCTACCAGACACGTGCACACCCCCCACTCCTCCATCCACATGGGAAATAGTTTTCCAAAAGATCATATGCAACCCTCTTCCACACTATGCTGTCCTCTCCTTTTAGAAAATGCGGGTCACAACCCTGTGACTGATTTCTCTCCTTGCTGGGACCACACGGGCCCTTTCCAGCCAACCCGGAGGGCTCCAGGCTCCAAGGCATGGGGCAGGGGGACCAGCAAGGAGAGATGGGGCAGGCAGGGCCTGGTGTCCAGGGCGATGCAAACCTTTGAAGAGTGAAGTGGGCAGGGTGGGGTGGGGGTCAGCACACCAGGGGCAGAGACCCAGCGGCCTCTTTGCTGCAACGGGAGAACCGGTAGGGCAGGAGGGCTGAGGGCCCTGCTGGGAGGGCCCAGGCAGAGCACGCCAGCCACCAGTGGGTGGTGGTGGTGGACAGGGCAGGGGTAGGAGCATTTCTGAGATGCGTGGGGGGACTGGCACAAGGCTGCCCTGCAGGGTCAGTGTGGACGCGTTGGTGTGCAGGGCACGGGCTTAGACGAGGCCTGGGGCTTGGTCTGCAGGCCGGGAGGGGCTCAAGTTCCACGGTGTGGTGGGGCTGTCCCTCCAGGTGGATGTGCTGGGCATGGGGACAGCGTGCAGGCTCAGAGTCTGGCCCGCAGGGGCATGGGCTGCTCAGCACCCCTCCTCCCCACAGAGGTGACCCCTGGGCGGGGTTGGAGAAGGAAAATCCAGAGGGCCTGGGAGAAAGTGACCA
This sequence comes from Manis pentadactyla, assembly GCF_030020395.1. Taxonomy (NCBI): domain Eukaryota; kingdom Metazoa; phylum Chordata; class Mammalia; order Pholidota; family Manidae; genus Manis; species Manis pentadactyla. Next base: position 196,620,422 of record NC_080019.1, read on the forward strand.
GGCCAAGGGCAATGGTGCTGGGCCCTGTTTTCTGCAAGCTGTGGGTTCCAGGTCCAGAGAAACTTGGGTTCGCCACACAGCTGCATGTGTGGGGCCCGGGTAGGTCCCTTCGTTGGTCTGAGGACAGGACCTCAGGCACAGGGTCCGGGAGGGCCAGGTTGCGGGCCTGCAGTCAGGCAGCGCTGAGGAGCGCTGGCCTGAGGAAGTGGGAACGCAAACTGGACATGCGAGGGGGCCTCGCCAGGCTGTGGAAGGCGCCGCCTCAGGCAGGCAGAGGGGCGCTCCTGGCCAGGACCTGGGGGCTGCTCTTCTCACTGCCCTCCCGCCCCTCTGTACAGTGGGGACTGGCCCCGCAGGGGCGCGGCTGGGCCACCGGAGGCTTCGTGGGGCGCAGGGCCCACCCACGGGAGCGGCTGTGGGAGGTGGCCGGAGGCGCCTGCGGGAGCGCGACCATGCTGGGCTCCCCGCCCCAGGGCGGTGGCGCGGCTGGGGGGCCCCACGAAGCTGCCACTGAGCCCACGAGGCAGGGCCGGACGAGTCCAGCCGCCTCCTCTTCCATCCGCTGCTCCCTGGAGGGGAAAGTCTTTGTTCAGAACGCCCGCCTCCCCGCTGCGCCCACCCGGCTCGGGGCCTGAGGACCGATGCCCTGGGGCCGCAAGGACACCTCCCGATAACCGCCGGGCTGGACTCCGCGCCGCCGGACCTTGCCCGAGGGAGCAGCCGGAGCCCACGGGCCGCACGGGGTGGACGGAAACAGCCCGGCTCCCGCGCGGGGGTGCTAAGACCCGGTTCCGGTCCGCGCCCCGGCCGGCGCCGGGTTTGTCCTGGTGCTGCTAGCCGCCCCTGCGCATCCGACCCTGTGCCCGCCCCTCTGCCCGCCCCCGGCCGCCCACCGCCCCGCCCCTGCCCGGACCCTGTTCGTCCCCGGCGGCCGGAACGCGGCGGGCCGAGCGGGCGCACCGCGGCGGAGGGCGCAGCATCCGCGGCTCAGACGGTCCGGCCCGCCGAGCATGGCGCCGAGGTGCGGGCTCTGCGCGGGGCCGCGGGGTCGCGCAGGCGGGCGGGCGGGCGGCACGCGGCGCCCTGACCTGTGGCCTCTCGCTCTCAGGTGGCCCCGGCTGTGGCCGCGGCGGCAGCGCCTCCTGGACGTGCTCGCGCCCCTGGCCCTGCTGCTCGGAGTCGGCGCGGCCTCCGCGGAGCCAGGTAAGAGCCGGCGGGGTCGCCGACCTTGGCGCCCCAGGCCCGCCCCTCGCGGCCGCGTCCCCGGCCCTTCTCCGCTTCGGCCCCGGGCACTGCCCCGGCCCTGCCCGCGCGCGCAGGTGGCCCGAAGGTGGGGACAGGGTCGGGCCTGGGCCATGCTACCCGAGTGTCCCGCAACGGCCATTCATTCTTCGGCGGCAGGGGTTCGCGCCACCTCGGCGCGCTGCGGACCCGAGAGCGGCTGGGCCGGGAGCGGGCGGTGCGCGCCTGGAGCCCTTCTGGTCGTGACCAAACTTGAGCGACTCCGTGGGGAAGTTGGTGCGCTCGGTGGACTGCGCTGCCGGTCGGAGGCCAGCCGAGGCCCGGGGCTCGGTCGTGGCTGCGGCCGTTCACGCGCGGTGGTTCGCAGACGTCGGCCCTGTGTCGCCGTCACCGGCCTGGTTCCTCTGGGCGCAGGAGCGACCGCAGCGGGTCGCCCTTCAGGCCCAGGAGGTCCGAGCGCGGGGCCCGGCCAGTCTCCGGACAGACGGTGCAGTGCGGACGCCGTCGTTTCGTGTCCAACCTGTTGAGGCAAAAGCGGCCGAGGATCCCCAGGGCCCGCCTTTGTGCGCCGCCCCGCCGCCAGGCCTCTGTCCCTGCGCCCGCCGCGGTGTCGGGTTGCGCGCGGTCCCCTTTGATGCGGCCGAGCTGCTGGAGAACAATGCTCGAGCCGCTGCTGGGGGGCACGCGCGGCCTTCCCGCGTGGACCTCAGAGTGTGCCGCGGGAACGCCGCCCAGGGCGGTGAAACGTCCCTTACCCCCGTCTTCTGGGGCCCCGGCCCAGCCACGCGGCGGGGCAGGCCCTCTTCCCAGTATGCCCAACAAAGGCTGCAGGAGGTGGGGGCACGTCAGGCCCAGGGGGACCCCTGCCCCAGAAGCGCCAGGGGTCTTATGACAGGTGGAAATAGAACGCTGTCCAGGACACTCCTCTCAGGCGTCCTGTCCTCCCACTGAAGTGAAAATAGGAGCGTGTTGACTGGTCACCTGCTCCCCACAGTTGGCCAGGAAGGAGGCACAGAACTGGAGGGGTAGAAACAATAATTTGTTTCATTGTTTCCAATTGGCTTAGTCACCAGGTTAAATAGTATCACAGACATTTTTAAAAAGTATCTCGTAAACAGATGTGCTGAAAACACCTGTCTGTCCAGTAGCAGATAATTCCCCCGTTATTTGTGTTAACTCCAGGGGGCATTTAGGGAGCATGTTTGTCATCACAGGGGCTGTGGTCTGCTGGGTTCGTACTGATGCCCAAGGCCACTCGTGGCTGTTGATCACAGCTTCAGGGGCCGTCCTGCAGGCAGCTGCACAGAGGGTGACAGTGCCCACTGGACCCAGATGCTCACAGGCCCAGGCCGGGGCTGCAGGGCCAGGGATTTGCAAGCCTGAAGCCTCTTTGATAATCACTTGAGGAAGAGAAAAATGAAGACCCTGGAGTGGCCAGTCCCGCTCATGGAGCTGTGTGACCGAGACAGGAGGCCAAGGGCTCTGGCCTTTGCCGTGGAGTGGGAAACAAAGTATGTCAGGGAGCTCTGCTGAGATGAGATCGTAAGGTCTAAGCAGTGCTCCAGTGGATCTGGACTTGGTAGGGGGTATTTTCTGTCCCACAGTGTGGCTGCGGTGGGGGCGGCCCCGTCTGTCCTCTGGGAAGGTGGGACACCCCTTCCCTGTCCAGGCCTGGGGAGTAGGCTCAACCAGAGCACGGGTTCCAGCCAAGCCCCCTTGACATAACTGCCTCCAGTAGGTGACCTTGGAGAAGAGCTACTGTGTGTGAAATCCTGACTTAGCAGGGGCTCAAGTTCTTCAAGAAACACTTAAAGTCACCTTTTGGAATTAAAGGCTTGAGGCCCAGTTTGATGACTTGTGTATTTCTTCTGAACCAAAAATGATGCATTTTTCTATGTCTGTCTGTGTTGCACTTGACCTCCAAAGAAAAAGTCTGGCTGTTTTGTCTAAGGGTTGGTCCCTGTGATTTTGATGCTCTTAGATGGCATTTTGTGCATTTGCCCCATAGCTGGAAACCTGGCGGGACCATGTGCTGAGCAGGCTTATGACCTCAGGGGCTCAGTGCTGCCCACAGGCCCCCTTTCCCAGGGGGACGTATGTGCTTTCACATGCCCTAAAGTGTCCATTGGACCCTAGGAGGTGTCTTTTAAGTGTCAGAGCCAAGGAGGACGGCCCACACTGGGCGGCGTTTGGAGCTGGTCTCCTCATCAAGTCCCTGGCCTCTCCACGAGTGACCATGGCATCAGGCTATCAGCTGCCCCCACCCCCAGGCCTATGTGTCCCTCCCCATCTCACCATAGGATGTCCCACCGCCCATCAGTTGGCACAAGGCCCCAGTGACTTCAAGTCTCTGGGCCACCCACGGCTGGATGCTGGGATCCCTGCCCCTCACCTGCACTCCCTCTGGGGGCCTGCAGGGATCGGCCTGGACCCCTGTGGGTGTCTGCCCTCCCGGGGGACACGGCACCAAAGCAGGAGGGAAAGCTCCGGTCCAAGGCCAGCCTTCCTCTGGGTGAGCCGCCGCCCGGACTCCCTCACTGGGGAGTCTTCAGGGCTCCAGTGAGGGACCTCAGAAGATAGTTTTGAATTTCAGCAAAACTTGTTTTTCAGGGTACTCCTGTTTTCCTTTAAAGGAAGGAGAAGAGGGGAAAGTCCTATGCAAGGAAAAAACCTAGAAGGAGTGATACCCCATCCAAGATATGCATGAGGTGTGGGGCCAGAGCCCTGCCCCGCCTCCCCCACCTCACTTTGAAGAATATATGTGTGCACATTCAGACACATGTCTGTGCATGCACACACATGCACACACACAAACACATGTGCAAATGCACACACATGCTCACACTGTTGCACACACCTGTGCACATGCAGATACATGCATAAATGCACTGCATATGCACACCACACACACGTGTGCATACTGGTGCATACACTGGTGCAGATGTGCACAGGCATGCACACACATGCACATGCATAAATGTGCATGTACACACACCCACACTCATGCACACGAACTAGTGTGTGTGCACATGTACATGCACAAATGTACACACACATACACAATACACACAAGCTGATGTGCACACGTGTGCACATGCATACACACGTGCATACACCTGCACTCATGCACACATTGGTATATGCACACACATACACACGGGTGTGCGCAAATGCACACACCTGCACTCATGTGCACACACTGGTGCACAAGCATGCACATACTCCTCTCTCTGCCGAAAGTGTCATCTCTCTTGTTCTCTCTTCATCAGGATTGTTGGAAAGATATTGTTCCCTGGGCCCTTGGGAGAGCTGGAGGGGCCCTGTATGGGGTGCCAGCCCTTCCTTCTGGTGTGGGCAGTAACACTGCCCCAAACAGCTCCAGGGCAGCAGAGGGCAATCTGTGGGGCCTGGGCCTGAGTGGCAGCCCATGCGCAGCATGGTGAGGGAGTCCTCCGCTCAGCTGTCTGTCCAGGGTGGGGGAGCCCAGCTACCCCTTCCTCAGGAAGGCGTTGGCTTCCCACCTGCCAGGCGCTTCATCAGGCTCTCCGAGGTCAGGGCACACTGAGCCACTCCAGGCCTGGTAGTGGGTGCCCGTACAGAACCCTAGTCCACCCTGGCAGAGCCTCACTGCCGGGGAGGGAAGGAATGGGGCCAAGCCCAGCCTTCTGATCTGATGTGCAGCGAGCCACCTCTCCTCGTGGTGTGAAGGGCCAGTCACGGAGGGGTGGCCTCTGGGACCAGGGCTGACTCCCGCCGGCACTCAGGGGCTAGATGCAGTGTGGCGCTGGCAAACTGGCCTGGCTGCAGCTGTGCTGACAAGCAGCCCCCAGGCCGGCTGTGTCCACGGGGCACTGGCAGCCACCCTGTGGCACATGCCCAGTGCAGCTCTGGTCAACGTATGGCCACCCAGGAGGACTGGGTCGCAGAGGGCACACTCTCATCTGGCCTCTTCACTGGGAGGCTTTGGGTTCACTGGTATCCACAGTGTCCTCTTCCAGGCCCACCGCCGGCCTAGCACCAACTGTCCGATGTTTCCGACATCAGCAGGGTGGAAGGTGGACATCACAAGCCCTGTCACGTAAAATGCCCCAAAACTTGGTGCTGGTGGCAGGGAGGGGTAAAATGTTGGGAAAATTAAAATATGTGTTTGTCAAGCTTATATGATGAAACTTGGTGTATTCTGATAGCCAGAGCCCAGAGGGAAAGAGCAGTAGGGGGAAACTCACGGTGTGGTCTGCCTGCCTGGCTGGGTCAGATGGCGCCTCTGGACCCCACAGCCTCCCATCCCTGATGATTCAGGGTCTGAGACTGGCCCTCTGCCAGGCCCTGGTGCCTTCCCAAGAATGACCAGGCCCATGGGCTCCCTCCTGGTGGGGAAGGAGCCAGCATTAGGGGTAGCTGGAGGCCACAGAGGCTCGGCGCTCTGCCTGCCCCTGCCCCACGCCTGTCTCACTGCCGGTGTCCCTCCCTGGCCCGGGTGGGAGTAGCTCCCTCCCTGGGGCTGTGAGCCGCAGGTGCCCTTATCCTTGTGCCACACATTGTATCTTCTCACTACCACACATCTGTCTTGAGCCACACATTGTCCACACCGTCTGTCATGTTGCTCAAGGGGACAGGATGCCCTGCTGGAGACAGCTTTCCCATTCTGGTCCCCTGCGTGGGCAGGGACGAGGCGCACTGCTGGCCCCCAGGTGGGTGTGGGTGCCTGCGGAGAGGCTGTTAGAGGAGCCCAAGAGTGCGGATGTGCCGCTGAGTCAGCTGACATCTGGAGGCTACAGGGCAGTGTCTGCACCCCACCACCGCGCCTGCAGGGGCGCGTCCTGCCTCCCCGGCACCTCCGGCACAGGCAAGCCCCAGCCGGCCTCTCTGGCTGTCTTCAGTGACAGCCCCAGGAAGGAGGCTGTTCGCACGCCCGTGCATCTTTCTGGAATTCTGTGCTGGCACACAGGGTCACTTCCCGGCTGAGCGCCCGTGCCGAGGCAGGACAGGGGAGGGCCTGTGGCCGAGTCAGGTGACTGGTGGGGCTCCCAGCTGTCCCTGCTTTTTGGAAGACGGGAGGCTCTGTGGCGGGCAAGGGCCAGAGCTGCTTCCAGCTGACACCAGAACTGGTCGTGGGGTCGGGCTGACCTCTGCAGGGCTTCTCCCTGGAAGACATCAGAGCAGAGCCCAAGGCTCCAGGGCAGGATGGCGAGGTGACAGGTGGGGACCATGGCAAGAGAGCTCGGTGACAGGGAGAGCGGCAGAGCCTGGATCCAGACCTGGGGGACCGCATGCCGTTGACTGGGAGCCTGCAGGGACCTGGGAGAGTCGCCTGCGTTCCAGTCTCTCCGTTTGGTCTGAAGTGCCTGTTTTTACATTTTTCACCCCACCTTTGAGCAGATTCAAGAGTAGCCACGGTGAGGCCTCCTGGTTTTGAATCCAAGCTTAGGAATCTTCCAGATGGCTCCAGGCTTCGGCAGCTGGGGCTCCTGCCTGCAAAGAGCCTGCTAGCACGGGCTGTTCTCAGTGAACACGAGGCACCCTCCTGTCTCGGGGTGACCAGAGCCGGTGTGGAGGCGGCCAGGAGGGCATGTCTGAGTAGCAGGTTGCCAGCACCCGGCAGCCCCTGCTGCAGTGAGCCCCCCTCTCCGGGGCTCCCCCACTCTTTGGTCTGTCCAGCAACTCAGGACCCCGAGGCTGGCCATGCCTCTTCAAGGGCCCAAATCCAGACACCCTGGGGCCTCTGGGCCGAAGGGAGACTTGTGTCCATTCAGACAACCAAGGCCTTCATTTTAGAAGGAACCACACGATGCGCTCTGATAGTGCCAGGAGGGAAGAGCTTGGCCTGCCCTGTGCTTCCAGGAGGACAAGGACATGGCAGGAGGGGGTGGCAGACTGGCTAGCGGGCAGAGACCCAGCCCACCAGTGGGCCTGCGGCAGGGTGGGCCTGGGGACAAAGAGGACCAGCGGGGGTGGCCTTGCCTTCTTGGACCAGTTGACCCCATGGAGCCAGTGTCTGTAAGGTTTCCAAGCTGGGGCAGAAGAGGTGTGGGGTCAGGGCCGTGGGGTCAGGCGCTGGCATCAGTGAGGGCTCCTAGTGGCCTTACTTCCACCCCTGGCTGGTCCGGGGCTGGGAGGCAGGGGTGGTGAGGCATGCTGGTCACCATGCTGGGCCTCTGGTGGCGAGCCCGGCCACTGGCCTCTCTGTCATTCGGGCATCAATTCACTCTTTCTTTCTTGTATACATTTTGAGCATCTTCTGTGTGCAAGGCGCCCGGCCTGCCCGAGACACAGGAAGGGACGTGGCGGTGAGGCCCTGGCACAGGGGTACCGGAGGACAAGTGAAGGGGGGAGATGGGTGTCTCAGGTGGGCAGTGCGCCTGCTGTGGGGCCTGGGGCCCAGTTAGGGCTTTGTGTTCCCACGCTCCTCATCTGGGACCCCCAAGGCCAGCGTGGGGCTGCTGGGGACTGGCCAGAGGGAGGGCACCCCTCCAGACAGACAGCGTTCATTCATACACAGCTTCCTGCCCGGGCCAGGCCCCTGGGGCAGGCACCCACCCTGACTATCTTGCTGCATTGGTGAATGGCAAATGCCACTTGGGCCTCTGTGTCCTGAGCGTCCGTGGCTAGTGGGGGACGTCCATCTGGCCATGGTGCTCCTCCCTGCTTCGGCCCCCACTCTGCTGGTGGGAGTCTCCCCACCAGCGGCTGTCCATTTGTGGTGTCAGCTCTGGAGTGACACATTTTGTACATTTTCATAGTCTGTGGTCGGTCCTTGAGTGTGGAGTTGTTTGGTGCTTCATGTGTACGGCCTGTGCCTTCGGAGGAGGGACCCGCGTGAGGAGCATGGCTCAGCGAACATGGCCAGGGCTCTGCTGTCTGCAGGGGCTGGCCCGGGGCAGCAGAGGCTCTGTGCATAACGGGGCACAAGGCGGTGAGCCCTCGCGTGGGGAGGGGCCCTGTGCCCCCTGCTGATGGTCGTCCTCTTTACTCTGCCTCTGTAGGGGTGCAGCAGAAAATAGTTGTGGAGTTGCTAAACGGGGAAATGACAGCTGGTAGGCAGCCTGGCCGTCCACTTCATGTTCACAGATGCGACCTCATCTGCTGTGAAGGTTGAGAGCCCAGGCTCCAGGTTTTAACTCCAGCTCTGCCCCTGAGTGCTGTGTGGCCTCGGGCAGGTTACTCACCCTCTCTGTGCTCTGTCTATGATCTGTGAAATGGGGGACAGTGGCTCCTCATGGGCACACAGCACTGTGGGATTTGACGGGGTATTCCCGCAGAGAGCACAGGTCACACATTGGCCTCCTGGGATGTGTCCTGGTGACCCCTGACTAGGCTCTGGGGATGGCTCCCACACAGCCTTCGGGCAGCGGGTGCTGGGGGGGTGGGCTCGGCGTGGGTCCACACAGCAAGCGTGGTTCTGTGTTCCTTCTTGGCGCTGGGCTGTGCCTGCTGGACCATCACTCACGCCGGACAGAGCCGCCCACTGGCCCCTGTGCTCCACGTGGTCCCAGTGGCCTGGCTGGTGCGGTGCGGTCACTCCTGCCCACAGTTCCGGTGGGCACTGACCTGCCTCTGCTTGTTGGAGCTGCTGTGCTTTTAGAAATTCTCAGCAGAGATTCCAGGAGGCTGTTGGGGGCACTGGGCTCCTGTTCGCTCACAGCTGGTGAGCAAGCAAACTGTGTCCAGTGAACAGGCCGGTCTGTGCTTCGTGATCTTCAGCCTGATGTGGGGCCGCCTGGGGAGAGCTCAGAGGTTCGGGTCCCTTTCTGCCATCTGTCCCTTCACCTTCTAGCTGAAAGAAGGCAAGGTGCCGCCATCCCCACCTGCACCCACCTCCAGGGCCCCTCCGCCTCCCCTGGGCCCTGAGGCCCGTGGGGTCCCCTCCAGTGCTGCCCCCACCAGGGCCACCAGAGGCCGCCCTGCAGGCCTGGCTGGACACCTCCTGGCTCTTGGGTCCCTAGGAAGTGCCCCGGACGGGAGGGAGGGGCTCCGGCTCCAGGGGGGTGGCGGAGGTGCTCCCACCCGCCCGTCTGTAGAGCTGGGAGAGGCTTTCCTAGTAAATACTTATTTCAGCTGCACAGCTTCCTGCCGCCCCAAGCAGGCTGGCACCTGGTGCTGACCACCCTGCCCCTGAGCCTCGTGCCTCTGGGAGCAGGAGGGAGGCCCTCTGAGTCCAGGCGCATCTCTGGGGCCCCCGGCCCTCCTGCGCGCCCCCCAGGCCTCCAGGCTGACCCTGCTGTGCTGTGGGATCACGGTCCAGCAGGAGGGGTCTCTGATTGCCTTGGGTCCTTGTCTCCATGTGGCTCTGAGGGGGACCCACCTGCTTCCAGGGTCACCAGGCCTCTTGGGGCGGCAGGGACATTCCTGCTTTCTGGCTGAAATGAGCCTCCGCCCCTGGGGACTTATTCAGAACCTGTGAGGTTCTGGTTGCTGTTCATGACCTTATATTGTGAAAATAAGAATTCCATGGGGGTTTGGAAACCAGACCAAGGAAAGCGCCCACCTGCACCCAAACGGGGAAAGCTGACACCTTCCACAGGCCTGGGCTACCCTCTGTGGGTCCCGCCCAGGCCCCAGTGGACAGTGGGTGCAGAAGCTTAAGGGCCAGCTGGCTGTGGGTCTGCTTCCCAGAGGGGAGCACACTGCTCTGCCCGCCAGCGGGAGGGCAGACAGCGGGCTGGCATCCAGACGCCCCCCACACTTAAGGATCTGCACAGAAGGGCCTTACTTAGGCTTGTGTGGGGTCGGCCAGGTGGCAGCCCCAAGGCATCTGGGTCCTGTTGGGAGGCACTGTGCTGCCACCCGTGGCGAGCAGAATGTGGCAGGTCTGATCAAGTCTGTTGAGCTGGGGAAGCGACCTGGGTCATCATGGGGGCCCTCCATGCAGTCCCAGGGTCCTGCTTGGGAGATGGTGGACAGGCGGGTCAGGGTCATGTCAGAAAGGGGAGCCATGGCAGCGGGCGCAGAGCAGGGAGAGGGGCCGCCATGGCCATGAGGTGGGGAGGGACCGTGAGCCAGGGATGCTGGTGGCATGTGGAATAGCTATGCCAAGGTGGTGGGCTCTCCACAGAGCTTCCGGAAGGGGCCCAGTACTGGGACACCTGATGGTGACTTCAGCCTCCAGGTCCGAGAGGGTCAGCTCACGCTGCCTTTGGGGCACTTCCCCGCGGCAGCCACAGGGCAGGCTGCACGTGTCCCCCAGCTGGCCGGGTAGGGTTGTGGTGGCCATGGAGGCCTCCCACTGGCCGTGTGCTGTTTCCTGTGGGTGTGAAGCCTCTGGGTGGTTCTGAGGCCTTGGCCCCCAACCTGTGTGGGGTCTCTGGGGCATCCTTCCTGACCCCTAGGCTCCTGACGGCCTGTGCCTTCCAGTCTGACACACCTGGCACGCTGGGCAGGCTTGCCCCTGAGGTAAGGTGGGCTCATGCTAGGAGCCTTCCAGAGCTCAGAGGGACCTCAGACCCTAGAGTGACCTCCCCGTGCCCCAGGGAGAGCAGGGGCTTGGGCACACGGGCTGGGCTGGGGAATGCCTGGCTGAGGGACTGTCCTGGGCCACAGTGCATGTGGACAGTGGGAGCCTGAACGGGGCAGGGAAGCTGTGGCTGGGGCAGCTGGGGGCAGCAGGGCATCCAGATGCCCACACAGTGCCCCATTTGGGTGCAGTACTGTCAGCTGCCAGTCGCCACTCATGGGGGCCTCTCTGGGCCCCATGGCTGCTGGGCCCTCCAGAGCCACATGCATGTTGTTGCCCTGTCATCCGCAAGGGCAGACATCGACCTGCTCTGTTCCATTGTGGGGAGTGAGGTTTCCAGAAATGCCTATCAGGCCGGCACCCTGTGTGCTGTGGAAAGACTTTGTGATGAGAAGCTGAGTGGATGCTGAGATGTGAGCTCTGATGTTTGGCTGGCGGGCCAGCGTGGCATGCCCACGGTCCTGCAGAGCTGTGACAGGCCCGCGTGACTGGGGTGGCGGGGAGCTGTGCCCGGACTGAGCCCTCGGGCCCGTCAGCAAGGCAGGCCCTTGCTGCTGGTCCATGGCATCATCTGTGTGCCTCTGTGTACTGGCACTTTGACCTGCAGTCCAGCACCGGGGCCTTTCCTGGGGGCGCACGTGTGTGGCAGAAACAAGGTATGACTGGCTGGCAGTTGGCCATGGGTCCAGCCAACTTCCTGCCAGGCCTAGCTGTCCACGGGCTCAGCCTGGCTGGCCACGGGCAGGGGGGAGTGAGGTGCAGTCAGGGGGCTGCCTGCTGTTGGTGAGGGGCTACAGGGCTGCACCCATCACCTCTTGGGATATGGAATGCGGAGTTTGGTCCCATCCCCACCCCCTGGCTCTGGGAATCGGACAGGCCTCCCTGGGCTCCATCCAGGGAAGGAGCAGCCAGGGCTCTGGAGGGGGTACAGAGCGGCATTTCTCTGCTCAACATTGGAGACCCAGGGCCTTGGGGCAAGACCTGATGACCGGAGCTGTGAGGCCCTCCTCTGTAGCCTGGCCACCCTGTGCAGTCCCAGATTATGGCCTCACACTTTCAGTCTGAAACAAGTTGAACTGGCTCCGAACCCTAACTAGTTGGAAAGCAATCTCTTAGTTGTTGAAGTGCGAGGCTGCAGCCACACTGCGCACCAGACTGGAGTCGGCTGGGCTTCCCCGCCCACCCAACAGATGGTCTCCTGCCTCGGTTTCCTCGTCTGGCCCCCATCTTCCTGGCTGACAAGTGTGATTTTCTCTGGTAATGGCTGTACCGGTATGACGTCGTAGGACTGGCCAGTGGCCTCCGTGAGCAGCACAGCTGCGTGGCTGGATCTCGGCAGCATCCCCTTCTCTCTGCAGGAGCCCTAGCAAAGGGCTGCCGGGCAAGGGGCTTGCCCTTTCCCCAGGCTGGTCACGGGGCAGGGGGAATCCAAGGGGTGTGCAGCCCAGTCTGTCATGGGCTCCCGTTGCTGGGGAGTGAGGTGGAGGGCCATGGGCATGGGGGCGGGAGCAGGCCAGGGAGACCCCTCCTGCCCCCAAGGGGCCCCCCATCATGCCCCTGTCCCTAACCCTGTGACTGTGGTGTGCAGCTCATCTTCCTCTCCCGCAGCTGCTGACCGACCACCGCATGCTGGGGAGGGGGCTGGGGTGTGGGGTCTCCCTCGGGCACTGTCCCCCCACTGGGGGCTCGTGCCTGCCTGCCTGCCGTCCCCTCACGCCTCCTGTGGCTGCCCCACCTCAGAGTGTCACAGAGCCTGGAGTCGGGGCCACTGCGGGACATGCCATGCGGTGCCTGCTGGTTTTCTGCCCACCTGCCCGCTGCACGCCCACCCTCTGCCTCCCAGGTCTGCTTGCCCTGTGCATGGCACAGTGACTGCCGCGTGCCTGGGGAATCCTGCCGCCTGGCCAGGACTGACATGAGCCGGGAGCCGGGAAGGGCAGCCCACACATTCACGCTTGTGTGCGTCTCGTAAGCGCAGCCCGCTATCATGAATAGAGGAAAGGGACCCCAGTGTGCAGGCGCACGGCCTTGAGTTGGGGGGCCGTGGACATTGTGCATTGTCCTCTGCGCGGACGTGGGACCCCTGGCTCCAAACCTCGGCAGGCAGCTGCTCGGGCTCTGGGGCCTCCTCACCACACCTGTGACCCACTGCCTGTCTGGCCATCTTTGTCTTTATAACCGTCTTTACAACCCAGACACATGTGGCGCGGGGCTTTTCTGTGGTGCATGGATCCTCCTATGGGGCCAGGGTGTTTGTCCTCAGCTGGAAGTTCCCCTGCCGTGGGGCCACCACCAGGCCCTGGGAGCAGCCCAGACAGGAAGAGAATCACCACCAGGTTTCAGCCTGCCCACCCCCTACAGTCCCTTCCTCACACGGTGTAACACTCCCATCCAGTGTTGCCCACCTAAGCCCTGAGGGCCGGTGCTGCCCACCCTGTCCCCTGACGCCCTAGGCTGCTGGGTGGCTGGCTTTCGCCTTGCCTGGGGTCTCAGGTACGTCACCCCTGGCCTCAGCTGTCTCCCTGCTCTGGCCTCAGTGTCCTGAGCCTGGCCTCCCACCTGGGATCCGAGGTGCCCGAGGTGCCAGCATACATGGAGCTCCGTTTGTGACCGACATGGCCCTGCCTGGATGCTGAGAAATCGCCCCCCGCAGCAGTTGGGGCACCGTGTCCCCCTGCCCGAGCCTTGCAGGTGTGGCCCTTCAGTGGCATGGACTGGCTTACTGTCTTCCATGTGAGACGGTGAGGACATGCCACCCAAACCCCCCAGCTTCCCTCTGTGCGGAGGTGATATTGAGGGGACAGGGCCAGCCCTCAGTGGCCTGTGCTCTTCCTGGGACCACTGGCAAACGTGAAGTTTTGGGGGGCACCTGTGGTGGGACCGCGGCTGCCGGAACGTGAGGCTGGGGCCAGTGCCCACCCCCATCGGTGCCCTGGGAGTGCTCACAGCCACACTGGGTGCCGACTTTATTTTCCAGCATGCGCTGGAGTCTCTCAGCAGATAAGTGTCAAAGGTTGGTCCTGAAGGCCGGGGCCAGCCCTCTTAGAGCCCTCCCTGGGCACCGTGTTTAGGGACAGGTCCAGCCGGGCTGTGTCGTGCCATTCTCATGATACTTAAAACAATTTCCTCGTGTAAAGTTCTGTGCGCCCAGCAGGGATGCACAGTTGGCTTCTGTGACCCGACAGTGCAGGACCTCGGAACAGACGTGCTGTGCCTCCCCTGCCCCTGCAGTTCCCCCCGGGTAGGTGACCCTGGGCACCACACTGAATATCTCCAGATTTCAAATACGAGTCGTAATCTGTTATGAGGCCTGGGACCTGGGTCTGGGTGGTTCTGACTCAAATAAGAGAGCTGTTCAGATGCTCTTATGGGCAAAGAGAATTAAAAAGCAGCTTCTGGAGAAAAATGAAACTGGACATAAACAGCACAATACCCAGGCCAGGCTGAGTGCTGGCGACAAGCTCTCACATGCTGTCAGGCCCCCACAACCCCTGCCCCCTGGGGGCAGGAGGTGACAGAGATGGCTGGACCGGCCTCTGAGCCCGGGACAGGGTGCCCATCTGGCAGCTCGGGGCAAGGGGAGCCCCTCTGGCTGGGCCCCCTGGGTGAAAGCCCCCTGTGCCTGCCTGTGGCTCACGGGCCCCAGGAGCAGGCAGTGGATGGCCTCTGGCCAGGGAGGGTCCCCATGAGGCACTGTGCGCAGCCCCCTCCCTCACCCGTGCCACCAGCTCATGGCACTGGCTGGCTGGGGTCCCAATTATATCTGTGAAGGGGGAAGGGCACTCTGTCTGGACGCCGATCCTGTGTGGCTGCGTTTCTTCCTTGGCCTGTATCCTGGCAGCAGGACTGTGGCCGGCAGGGGGCTGGCCTTCCCTGAGGTCCAGGCAAGACTGGGGGTCCCCACTCCTCCAGCTGTCCGGAATCTTCTCGGGCCAGTGGTGGGGTGTGGGCAGGGAAGGCCAGCTGCCCTCATGCTGACCACCAAGAGATAGGCCCCTGGGGGCAGGACTTGAGGGGAGAAGGGCCCAAGGGCTGGCGGGGCTCAGGGGAGGGGTGAGCTGGAAGCTGTGGAGGGCTGAGTGCCACTCATTCCTGCCTTTTACCTAGAAGGATGGGCAGGGCACTGCTGCAGAGGCCACCCCCCAACCCCAGCCAGCAGACAGGCCCCCCTGCTGCTCCCAACAGGTCCTCTGACGGAGCCCACACTGGCTTCTGCTCTTCACGCTCCTCAAGGACAGATGGACAGCAGACGGGCTCCAGGCAAGACCGGGCTTCGTCCTGGGAAGTGCTTGCAGCCTGCTGCCACTCCTTACAAAGATTTTAAATCGTGCCATGTGTCCAGTGCCCCTTGCAAAGTGACCCACTGCTGAAGTTCAGGGACACAGGATGAGGACCCTTGCAGGCTTGAGATCTGTGCCAAGGCCCCGGGACCTGATGCGGCTGCACCCGGGAGCAGGGCACTGAGAGGCGCTGAGCCCGAGTGGGGACCGCAACAGCCACAGGGGAGGAGGGAGGAGGCAAGCCTGGCAGAGGGACATGGGAGTGCAGACCATACCAGGACCGGAAACTGCAGCGACAGAGAACCCCAGTGCCCACTCGTGCGGTGGACTCCCGGGCCGCCGGCAGGACCCTCCTGACGTCTGCTTTTCGGGAGCCTCAGTCCGGTGATGGGCCCCGGCACACTTCCACTGGTCCTGCTCTGTCCTGCTCTGTGCCGCTCTGCGCCTGGGCAGCCCTAGGGGTCCGGGAGGTGGGGTGAGGGGTGTTTGCGGGATGCATGCTGCTCGCCTGCCGTCCTTCCAGAACCCAAGGCAGTTTGGTGTCACTCCAGTGCACCTGTGCAGATCTGAGCTGCAGCTTCTGGCCTGTGTCTGCCAGCCCCCTCCAGTCTTTAAAGGTGAGAGTAATTTGCAGTTCAAATATTTTAAAATGGCTCAGGAGAGGCTTGAGTGTCTTCTACTTGGCCTATCGTGCTGTTCCTTTGACTAGAAGACTCCAGCCTCCGTCCAGCCCTTCCGCAGGCCCTCCGACTCCTGCCTGCGAGGGCTGTATGGGCGGGCGTAGGGGTGGTCAGCAGGGTGTGTCTCTGTGCCAACACAGGTGATGTCCTTGTTTGGGAACCCTGCCAGCTCCCAGGAATTAGGCAGCCAGATGGGTGGTGGGGTAGGCGGCCAGGGACCTGCTCTACAGGGGGCAGCAAGCGCATCTGCTGAGTGACCCCTGTGCCTTTGGATCCTGGGCAGCTGGGGTCCCACATGGGTAGGCATGTGTGCTGAGCCCCCACTCCTCTCATTCCCAGCTTGGGGGTGACCCTCACCCCCAGCACCCTCCTGTTCCCATGCACATGTTTACATGTGCTCACACTTGTACACACTCACACCTACCCACACATGTGCACCACGCACTCACACACGTCCACGTACATATGTGCACACCCCCTCACACTGCTTGCACATAGTCTCAACCCACACTCTCATATGATCACACACATGTTCACACGCTCCACTCACATGCACACACACATTTAGACATGCTCACACCCTCATATATAGTCACAGTGCTCACACATACACTCATACCCTTGTGCTTGTGCACTCATTTGTGCACCTGTGCACACACGCACACCTGCTCACACCCGCACATGCTCGCGCATGAGCTCTCGGCTTTGCCCTGCCATTTGGAGGGACAGCTTTGTCTTCTCCCAGAGGACCTGTGCCCAGGCAGGCCGGTGCCTTCCCGCTGGCTCTGTGCCCCCGAGTAGCCACTGCCTGGTTGTCTCAGGACCAGACTGCAGCGCCGTCCCTGCGGGCGGTGGCCCAGCTCCCAGGTCCCAGCTGGGACACTTGGCTCAGCATTTTGGTTTGTAATCTAAGGCAGAGCACCAGGAGCCCCAAGTGGGCTGCAGAAGGTCTGCTCCCTGGTCTCCATGCCAGGGAGCCCACAGGCCATGAGTCTGACAAGCTGAGCGCTGGTGGACAGCCCCTGGGGTCTGGGAGCTGGCCTTTGGGGTCAGGAGAGAGGCTCAGACCTGAGGCCCGCAGCTGTTGCTGGTGGACTCCCCAACACTGGCTTGCGGTGCATCCTGTGGCCCTGAGATCAGAGCACAGGGGGATTCCCATGCTCCCACCTGCAGTTTGGAATCATGGGCACCATGCTTGCCTGCAGCTCCTGAAATGCTGTTCCCCTGGGGTGCCTTGGCCCTGAAGCTCCTGACAGCCCACTGCCCAGGAGTCCACCCTGCAGACTAGGCCAGGCCCCCACTGAGGCCGATGTCCCCTCCTGCCTCAGGACCATCTCAGCCACCTCAGGCAGCACCAGGTGTCCCCTGGAGGGTGTCATGCCACTGGCCCACACTTGGGCAGCCTAAGGCCCCCTGGGAACCTCAGTGTCACAGTGAGACCTTAGAGGGGGTGGCTTGGGTGGCCCAGGCTCACAGTGCTGTGCAGTTCACGGGTGTCCTGAGGGCCCAGGGCTGGCCTGGAGACCATCGGGCTGAGCGGCACCAGCAGGTCCACATGCTCCATGCTGATTAAAGCCACAAGGGTAAAACCGAACCTTTCCCCAGATGCCAGAGGCCATGGCCGCTTGCTTCGGTTCATGGTCAGTTGGGGAGGGTCTAAAATGTTCAGTTCTGGCCCACAGATCTTCCCAGCAGGTCCCCCGTCTGGTGGTTGGCTCTGTGGCTTCCTGTTTTTTCAGCCTGATTTTTCTCTTGTCAGCATCATGCACTTTATTGGCACCCCCACAGTGCCTGGGGTGCCCTGTGAAGGGCAGGGCAGGGTTGGCAAATGTGGGGGCTCGGTCTGTGCAGGAGCCAGCCCCAGGGACCCCTGTTTCTGCAGCTGGAATGTCCCTTCCATGTGTCCTGCCTCCCAGGCTCCTTGTCTGTGGGAACTCGGGGTTCTGGAAAGGAAACACCCCTCCTGAGGGGACCCCATGCTCCCCCGTGATCCAGGAGGGCACCTGGCTTTACGAACAGATCTGGGGGGCCCAGGGCTCCTCCCAGGACCCTGCAGGAAGCGGCTGTGTTTTGAAGTGAGCTTAGTTCTACTTGGTTTAAACCCCAGTAACACCGGTGAGGGAGAGAGAGGGAAGGAGGGCATGCGGGCATCGCCGTCCGTCAGAGCTCACATCCCCCCTGCCAAGTGCAGGCAGCAGGGCTGGAGGATGCCTGTGTGGGTGTGGGTCTGCTGCCTGCTCTCCATGGCAGCTCTGCATCCCAGCCCATCCATGATTTACTGTGGGCCGACTTGGGGAGGCGCTGGGTGCGAGACCCTCTTAACTCTCTGGCCTCCCGCCCCTGTGCCCAGAACAGCCATGTGCCCTGTTTAAGCCGCGTGCCCTGAACCACATCCTTCTAAGGCATGTGCATTACTTTCAGAGGGCTCCCCCTCTCGGCTGCTGCCTTGTGGGTGATGGGATCCCTAAGATCCCTAAGGCCTCCTAAAGTCAGTTGTGAACTTCAGCTGGCTGCTGGGTGGGGGTCAGATGGCCCTGGGCACCAAGGAAGGGGCCAGGAGGGGACCGGACCCTACCCTTGTTTCCAGTGAGGGCGCCTGTGGCCCCCTGAGGCTGAAGCCATGTGCTACCCCCTGCCTGGCCAATCTGTGGATTGGAGGGAGGACCCTAGTGGTCACAGCAGGGTTTGAGGTGCCCTTTCCTGCTGAAGGCCAGAACCAGGCACATAGGGACCTGCTTGGTCAGGCCTAGGACCATGTCAGAAAGGGCATGCTGGGGCAGCCAGTGGCTCTCACAACGCCTGGACTCCAGGGGAGCCCCACCAGTGCCCCAGGAGCAGCAAGGGTACCTGTGCACCCTGTTGGCCAGCAGGGCTTGCTGGTGGAGGCTCCTAGGTGACCGATGCGCTGTAGCTCTGAAGACATGGCGGTGTGTGCACACTCCCTCTGTCCCTGCCCGGGGTCCTGCTACCTGAGTGTTTGTGACAGCTGCCTGGGGCAGGAGCCGTCCCCTCGGGGGTATCTGTGCCTGGTCCCTGCTGAAGGGGTCAGTGCTCTGAGATGGCTGGGGCTCAGCCTGGGGGGCTGCTTCCTGTCTGTGCACAGGGGCCTGCATTTCCCGGCTGGATTTGGGAATACACAGGGCCACTGTTGACAGTGCCTGAAAGCGTGCCAGTGTCTGGAACAGGGGCTTCTGGCCCCAGATTGTGAGGCTGTGTGCCCTCCCTTTACCTGTGGACTCCGCCTGCCAGTCAGGATGCAGTATCCCTTGGTGACAGCTCGGGCATCCCTGGATTGGAGGTTCTGCTGTGGATTCGTTGGCCACACTGCCTTGCTCCCTGGCTCAGAAGCTCGGAAGCACCCTCCCCCTGCAGGTACCCACCTGCTCAGGGGCGCCTCCCTGCCCTTCCTCCTCCATGTCCTCTGTTGCCGGGGCCCCTGCCTGCTGCAGAGTGAGAATATGCCCATCTCAGGAGCTGTCGGAGCTTCTCTACGTAGCTTGGGGCTGAGCACAGGCAATGGTGTGATGTTTGGTCATGTGACACGTGGGCGTCTAAGTCCTACTGCCAGCGGGTGCTGCAAGGACAGAATGTCCCTACTCACACGTGACCTCTTTCCAAAGACTGTGCCTGTGCTTGTGTGTGTGCACAGACGTGTGTGTGTGGGGCTGTATGTGGGTTCATGGGTGTGTGTATGTGGGGGTGTGTGGGTGCATGGGCGTGTGTGCACAGATGTGTGTGTGCATGGGTGTGGGCATCTGTGCACATACATGTGTGTGCATCCATGGGCATGTGTGGCTGTGTGTGGTTGCATGTGTGGGTGTGTGGGCGTGTGTGCACAGATGTATGCACGGGTGTGGGGGTGGGTGGGGTGCATGTGTGTGTGCATGTGTGTGTGTGTGCATGCATGGGCATGTGTGCATGTGTGGGGGTGTGCATGCACGGGTATGTGTGCATGTGCAAGTATGTACGTGTGTTTTAAACCAGGCTTTCTATGGAGCATCTGTGAGGGGCTGGTCAGCAAAAACACCTCACTCAAGAGGTGGTGGGCAGCCTGGCCTGTGGTTCTCTGACACCCCTCCCTTGCTGGCCTGCATCTCACCAGAACTTTTACACCAGTGTCCCCTTCCCTTCCCCGCTGGTCCCTCCTTCCAACTTGGACACAACCTTCTCCCCCATGCCATGGACCCCTGTCTGCCTGTCACCCTCACTCACTTCTGGGCAAGGGGCTTCCTGTGACCCCTGGCCTGACTGCCACCTGGTGCCACCTAGACCCCCTGAGCCTGCCTGGTGCTGGCCGGGCCAGTGCTTGGTGAGGGCATGGAACCCGTGGCTGGGCACTGCCTCCTCCAGGCAGGCCCCTCCTATTCCTTTCTGTCCTGGCTGTGACCTCACCTGCCCGCCCACATGTGGGGTCCCTCTGGAGCATCTGGGCATGCTGCCATGCTGACTGCACCTGCTTTGCCCTCTGTCCTTCACTGGACAGTGGGGTTGGACAGCCCTGAGCCCCTGGTTCTGGGCCCAGATTTTGGTCTCCCCAGGCAGTTCACTCTGACTGGCTGGTAGTCAGCTCAGGGAGGCTGGGCCTGTTCCAGGTGCTGTGGGGCTGACGGAGCGGGCAGAGGGGCGAGGCCGAGGCCTCAGGAATGCAGGCTGGCACCTGGGTGATGAGCTCAGGCCTGACTAATGATGCATCAACTCCTGGCCCTGGGAGCCTCCGGGCAGTGCCAGCTCCTGCATGGCAAAGGCTGCTTCCTGGCATCATCCCAGAGCCAGGGGACACCAGGCCAGGCAGGCAGATGTGCCCACCCTGCCTCCCCCATGCTGCCACCCTGATTGCCCCCTGCTGTCCCTCCGTGAGTTTCTTCGAGGGTGTGTCTCTCCTTGCTGGGTGGGTTCTGAGCTGTGGTACCCACAGGGCTGGAGGAGCATCTGGGTGATGGAGATCCCACACTGTGAACATGCTGCAGGGTGGGGCAGCCACCCAGATAGGCTGGCCAGCCTTCGAGGAAGGTGGGCTGCCCTTGGCCCACGGGGTGCAGGCTGTGGCCAGGCATGGCCAGGGCCCAGGCCGTGAGGCCGGCAGACTCCCAGACACACCATGAGCAGTTCCCATGAGGGCCACATGCTCTTTCTTCTGTAGGTGGGGAACAGTCAGATTCCTTAGCTGTTTTATTGGGGTGAAATTCACACAGTGTACAATTAACTGCTTAAAAGTGGACATTTCAGTAACATTTGGTGCGTCACGATGTTATACAGCCACCATCACTGTCTAGTTCCAGAATATTCTCATCACGGGAACCCTGCCCTGTCCCAGGACCCGACCACTGCTCTAGTCGTGTCTCTGTATCTGCCTGTCTGGGTATTTCATACTGATGGAATCCTGCAGTGCTGGCGCTTCTCACTGAGCGTGAAGTTTCTCAGGTTCACCCACATTGCTGAGCTTCAGTCCTTTTCATGGCTGAGTAATACTCCGTTGTTGATTCTTTGACTTATGAACATTTCTTATGTGACTGAAACGCTTCTGGACTAGGGCCTGTAGTTCCTATAAAAACAGCCCTGGGCTGTATCCAAGCACTGTCCTCCTGCATGTCCTATAGAGATACGTGCAGGCAGCTTCCTGCTCAGCCTTCCTGAGGCTCAAGGCAAGAGCTTGGTTGGGAGGCAAGGACAGAGAGACATGGTTCTCTCAGCCATCACAGAGGCAGCCCGCCAGTGGAAGGGTGATTGCCGTGGGAGGAGGTGCCTGGGCGGGAAGGTTAGCAGGACACCCTCTGGCTCGCAGGCCCGCGCTCCGGAGTGACCCTCATTCACATGCCCTCCCTGCCCTTTGCTCACTGACCGCTGACTGCAACTCGGGAGGCCTCACCCTGCACCCCAGGCCAGTGCCCGGGCCCCTGCTGTCCTCTCTCTTTGCTCTGTGGTGTGGCTGGAGGCATCCTCTTCTAGTGTGAAGTGCTGAGTTGGTGAACCAGCCACAAGCACGCACCCAGGTGACAAGGAACTGTGTCTGAGAGCAGGAAGGGGACAGGGAGAGTGTGGAATGCCTGCTAAGGCTTCGGGTCACTGGGGGCAGTGACCTTCCATGGCCAGTGGCTCTGCACGGCAGACAGACTGCCGGGGCCCTTCCCGCCGTGCCCATCTCCCCATCGTCAGGACCCCTCAGCCTCTGTGAGCTGCTGTGACCCTCTGCACCTGGGCCTGGCTCCCTGGACTGCTCGGACCCAGCCCGATGCCCACCTTCCTGGTGCCACAGAAGGGCCCCTGGCCAGTGCAGGGACTGGGGACCATGTGTCCACAAAGTGGGGAGGTGTGTGCACATCCTTCCATGTCCCAGGACTCTCTGAGGTCCAAGCAGGTGGACGGTCCCTCCCCCAGGGCAGGCAGGGACATGATTAACAAGGCAGAAACCTGCTCTGTGGCTGGGGTTCCTTGTGGGGTGCCCTGGGCTCCTACCCTGCTGCCGATGTAAGCTGCAGAAGAGGGGGCTGGGCCCACTCAGGGAAGGCTCGGGGTCACTCCTGGTGACCCTGGTTCCAGTAACACAGAGGGATGGAAGAGGTGGGTGGCTGCCTTGGCCTCTGGAGGCCCAGGAATGCAGATGAGGCTGCCTCAGCCTCAGGTCTGGGTGAGTTTGCTTTTCTTTCTAGGCAAAGACCACACCAGAGACCTTTTATGGCCGGACAGATGCCCCCAGCCCAGCCCTTTCATCAATAGGCTGTCAGTGGGGAGAGACCAGCCCAGGAAGCCAGGGTGGAAGGCCATGCTGGTGAGGTCACCCTGTCAGGTCTGTGGGACAGTGTGGGGACCACGCAGAGGGACCGAAAGGAACTGTCTGGGCCCCACAGTGCCTGCCACTGGCCCCCATAACCTGTGCCTGACTGCTCCCTACAGCAGGCTCCGGGTCATTTGTCTTCCAGGTGATTTATTTGTAAGGCTGGGGGCTGACATCCCAGGGGGAGGTCACATTCCATTCATAGCAGCTTATCTGGGCTGTCAGACAGGCCTGGGGGGCCTGAGGCAGAGCAGAGCTCCCCGCCCCCGCCTCCCAGGGCAGTGGGAGACCTCTACAGAGACCTCCGAGTGCCTGCTGTGTGCGGGGCTGTGCTGGGGGTCCCGTGGGGACCCACCTTCCAGGGAGCGGGCAGGCAGCACCCACCCCACACAGCAGCCATGGGTCTGGGGGTGGAGGCCGGGGGACTCATTCTGATGGGGGTTCCTGATGCCCCAGAAGACATTGCCCTCCTCAGGGCCACAGTAGCTGTGCTGTGTGTGTTTCTGAGCCCTACAGAATTCTCCCCGAGACCCCCAGGGAGCCCACCACCCAGGCTCTCTGCTGCCTTCCATGTCGGTCACTGGAAACCAGTTTGGATGCAGGCCCAGGACTGGTGCAGGGGCAGGGAGGCCTGGGGGCAGCTGGGGCCCGGGCGGGGGAGTGGACCCAGGAGGAAGTCCGTGCAGGGCCATCCCGACTGATGAGTCCGTGGTGGGAGACATTTACGGAAGGCCTGGGGGTCCCCCCTCTCTGTCTTCAGCCCATTGGTCCAAGCCTGTTGCTGTGACGTTTCAGGGGAGCAGGCACCCAGCAAGGGCCACAGGGAGTGAGGGCGTGGCCTCGGGGTGTGGGGCACCCTGCGGGGCCTGGAGCCCGAGGCTCGGGCCCTGGAAGGGAGCACGGGGGTGGGGTGCCACTAAGTTTGTCCTGATAAGGGACCCCCAAAGCACCCCCTGTGAGCTTGCCCAAGGGCCAGCCTGCCACATGACCAAACAGTGGGGCAGCGCCTGAGGCTCTGCTCCACCCGCAGCCTCCGCGCTCCCGAGCTGGGTGGGCCGCACAGGCTCCGGGGTGAAAGCCCCCTCTCCACGCCCCTGCGGCTCCACACCGTGAGGAACGTGGCCTGGTGCCCAGGGTGCCTCCTGGGGAGGGAGCTGTCCCGTCCCCCGCCTAACCCCCACCCCCACCCCCTGAAGCTCACTCACCAACCCCCGGGTGGAGAGCAAGGACTCTGCAAGTCAGAATGGCCCCGGGCCGCCCACTGGACTCCCAAGTTGGGCCAAGTGTTGGGTTAAGTCCACCCCAAGAAAGGCTCCTACAGGGCAACACCTCCCCTTTTACTTTAATGACTTATGAGAAAACTGCAGGAAGGTTTTAGAGAAAAACAGGGGCTTGCACAGATGTTAATCCTCTTTAAACTTTACTTAATAGTTTAGCCAAAGAAAATAACAACAGTTTCATTTGGGAAGGGGTCACGGGCTCTTTAAGGTTTGGTTTCTTCTGGCCTTCTAAGTATTCGGATTTGTTCAGGTGCTGCGGGGGGTTTACATGACTGGATGGAACATTTTGTTCAGTCCTTGGAAATTGCAGCAAAAATCCTTCATTTTTTTAGTGCTTTCTTAAAGACATTAAAATACCAGGTCATTGCCACCCACCACATATGTGAACAGGACTATCTGATCCCGTTTGGGAGACGGAGGACAGAGGACCTGAGCTGGGCGCTCCCCATGCTTCTCCTCCTGGGAGTTCGGGTACGGGGGAACCAGGGAGCCCGGGGCCGGGGGTCCTCCTGGGAGGTGGGGGCTGGGGGACCAGGGAGCCCGGGGCCAAGGGTTCTCCTGGGAGGTGGGGGATGGGGAACCAGGGAGCCCGGGGCCGAGGGTCCTCCTGGGAGGTGGGGGATGGGGTACCAGGGAGCCCGGGGCTGGGGTTCCTCCTGGGAGGTGGGGGACGGGGGACCAGGGAGCCCGGAGCCGAGGGTTCTCCTGGGAGGTGGGGGATGGGGGACCAGGGAGCCTGGGGCCGGGGGTCCTCCTGGGAGGTCAGGTACAGGGGACCAGGGAGCCCGGGGCCGGGGGTCCTCCTGGGAGGTGGGAGCTGGGGAACCAGGGAGCCCGGGGCCGAGGGTCCTCCTGGGAGGTGGGGGATGGGGTACCAGGGAGCCCGGGGCTGGGGTTCCTCCTGGGAGGTGGGGGACGGGGTACCAGGGAGCCCGGGGATGGGGGTCCTCCTGGGAGGTGGGGGCCAGGGACCCTGGAGCCCAGCAGTGGCACATCCGGGCAGAACTTTGTTCCTCCTTCTCAGCCTGCCCTGGGGTACCTGGCCTTTTTCAGAGTCTGTGAGTCTGGTCTGACTCTGAGCCTCAGAATCAGGGTGAACTTTGAAGCTGCTGAGGCTCCGGCCGAGCGAAGCCCAGAGGACGCAGGGATTGGGTTTGCACCCGGACCTTCTGCCGTCAGCTCTGCCCTTACTGAGGGTCTCCTTGTAGATGGAGGCGGTTCAGGTGTGTTAGGGGCAGGCTGGCACCTGGGGAGAGCGGGGGCCCCGCCTCCTCCTGGCCAATGGTCCTCGTGGGCCAGACACTCAGCTCAGCCCCTCTGGGGGGTGCCCTGTGTGTGGAGTGACCCCAGGACCTAGGGATGGCCCAGGGAAGCCCTGATCAGGGAGTGAGTCAAGGCGGCAGAGTCCGGCCCACTTGGTCATCTGGAGGGTTTGTCTGCGGAGCACCCTCCACCCTGCGCTCTGTCACTGCAGCCCCGGCCTCCTGCCCTGATGGCCTGAGAGGGGCCAGGCAGATGGGGCTCCCCGGGGGTGGGGGGAGCCACTGCTGGGAGTGCTGGTGTGGGTCCAGGAGGTGGCGGGGGGCGGGGGGAGCGGCAGGTGCTGTGGGCCTGGGCCCCTCCCTGCAGGCAGCAGCCCCCTGGCCCCTTCTCTGGGCCATGGCGTGGGGCTGGGGCTGGGTGCAAGGGCTGGCCAGCCCACCCTCTGGCATCCACACGCAGCTCCAGCCCCAGAGCCATCTGGAAAGGGGAGCCCTGTCCTTGGTGAGTGCTGGGGCCCAGGGTGCCCCTCCCCCGGCAGAGGGGACCCCAGGGCAGCCCTGGGTGTCAGGGGGGTGCTGGGGGCAAGGCCATAGGTGGTGGGTATGGGCAGGCCAGGCTGGCCAGGCTCAGGGAGGGGCACCAGCCAGGCCTGCTGGGGGTGCTGGGGAGCCCCAGGGGTGGGCAGGGTGCAGATGGGGTGGGGGAAGCAGGAGTGTGAGCTAGCAGCGGTCAGACTGGGGGGAGGGCCCCACACCACAGTGGCGCCCATGGGGTGGGTGGTCTGTTCTGGCTCCAGGCTGGGGTGCTGCGGGCATTGCAATGGCCTGTGTCCCCCCAGGGGTCCCCTCACGTGGTGTGCAGGAATCAGTCAGGAAGTGAATCCGCTTTCTTCCACCCCCAGCCGTGGGAGCCCCTCATGGTGCGCCGGCTCCCCTCCGCCTTCCCCCCAGCAGGGAACGGGCATTGGTTCCTCTGGGGAGAGTCCCGTAAAACCGGGACGGTTTGGGGTGTTCGTGTACAGTGTCCTCGCTGAGAAAGAATGTGTCCTCCACACAGGTGGAGGGAATTCGCCTAAGACATGCTGGGGCCCCGCTGCCTCCTGGGGCCTCAGGGAGACGTCAGCCTGGTCTTCACAGCTGATCTGTTGCCGGAGGGAGGGGACCTGCTCTGAGGACATCAGGAAGGCCCGCAGGGGGCAAAAGGGATGGGGAGTGACCCCTCTGGGCCCCGCCTGTGTGGCGGGGGATGTGCCCGGCGACCCCATACAACAAGCCCACCTTCAGATGAGTCAGCGCCCAATTCTGTAACTTCTGTAGACCGTGTTACCTGTAAATCTTACTGGAATCCCATTTCCAGCTCCATCCGGCACGAGGAGGCTTTCCGTTGGGTGAATCTTGGCTTTTTGGATGTGGGGCTGAGGCCTTGACGGAGCCCGCTGCCCAGGCTGCTCCAGGGGGGCCTGTCAGGGCTGACGGAGGGCTGGCCACCCGTGCCCATGCGGGCTGTGAGTGGCGGGGGTGCCGTCCACTGTCCTCCCCCTCCTCTGGCTCTGGCTTCTCCACGGACCTTGCTGGGCCACCCTCCGCCTCTGTCCACATGCTGTACCCAGGGCTTAGACTCTGAACGGCTGGTGGTCTGGTCTGCAGGGCAGCTCCCCCCAGGAGAGGGCAGGAGGGACATCGGGGTGAGTCCTGAGCGAGGCCCTGCCTGCTCTCAGCCTTCCAGTGGCCCTGGAAGCCAGCAGGCATCTGCTTCCCTTGGATGCTGGGTGCCCAGCCCACCTGAGCTATGTGTTAATGTGTGCTGGGGGGATGTGGGGTGTGTGGGGTGGGGCGCAGAGCGGTATCTCTAGAATCCGCGAGAACGAGGTGGCACTGTTGTTCTTGTGGACAGAGTGGTCCACTTATAACTGGCCCTGGCAGATTTGTCCATGTAGCTGGAAGAATTGGACTTAGATGCACCACAGGTGGCGTGACGCAGATAAATTCCAGCCGGCTGACCCAGTGCTCCTGAGAGCAGTTTGGGCCGTGCGGCGTCCATTCTGGGCCTGTGTGGAGGTGGTGCAGAGAGGGCAGAGGGCAGAATCTTCAGGAGTACTCACAGCCATCTGGCACCACTGGCTCTCGGGACGTTGCGCTGTGCTTTACGGAGTACGTGCCACTCAGAAAGGGGAGCACACACCTCCTCACCTAAAGCAGTGGCCTGAGGGTCCAGGGCCACAGGCCGTTCCTTCTGGGGGCTCCAGGAGAGAATCCGTTCCTTGCCTTCCTGCCTCTGGAAGCTGCCCCCGCTCCTGTGCTCGTAGTCACCATCCACCTTCCAAGCTGGAAATGGACAGTTAGTCTTCCTCATGACACCATGTCCTGGGTCCTGGCTGTCCGGCCTCCCTCCTCCCCATTCAAGGACCCTGGGAGTACTGTGGGCCCCTCCAGATAATTTAAGGTCAGCTGTTAACAGCCTTAACTCCCTTTTGCCATGTAACTGGCCTATTCCTGGGCCCCAGGTCGCAGAGGACATGGGCACAGAGCGGGGCATTATTCTGCCTCCCAGTCTAGGCCCCAGAGACTCCTGCCCGTCCACATGCAGCGCACATCCCCACTGGGAACACACCAGTGAAGTGCCAACACCCCCATCTCCCACCCATCAGGCTGGCAGGGCTGCCGGGCCACCTCTGTGCTGCCAGGGCATGGGGATCAGGCATTCTTAGAAGGGACTCCACCCTCTCGC
The DNA here is from genome assembly GCF_030020395.1 of Manis pentadactyla. Classification (NCBI taxonomy): domain Eukaryota; kingdom Metazoa; phylum Chordata; class Mammalia; order Pholidota; family Manidae; genus Manis; species Manis pentadactyla. The sequence continues at coordinate 196,648,117 of NC_080019.1, forward strand.
ACACCCCGGGCTCTTGTCCCTCTGACCCCTGGCCCCGTAGCTGGAAGTCTGTGCCTCCCGCCCACCAGGACACGGCTCAGCATCACGTAGGAAGCCAAAACAGACTGGCGCCCAGGCAACAGCCCCACCCGGCAGGGCAGAGGAGGAAACTCCGCAGCCAGGCAGCTGCCGGCCCTGAGCAGGGGAGGCCAGCCCCATTTCCACGAGAGCCTCCCCCTGGGACGTGGGCAGCGTGGGGGCGTCTCCAGACTGTGGGGACACATCCTCAGCCATGTGCGCCCCACTTTTATCAGGGGAAAACCAGGCAGCGGGAACCGTGGTGGGCTCTGGGACCCCTCCTCCCTGGAGGAGACCCCGGGCCTGTGGCGCCCCCTGGTGGCCGCTCTGGTACAGCAGCTAGGTGCCCAGGCTGTGCGGACCTGTTCCCGGGTAGAGCCTGGCGTCCCTCCCGCCACTCTTGTGGCTTGTGGTTTGGGGGCAGCCTTAAATGCGGTGACCCCCAGGCTGACACCACGCCTGGTGTGTGAGGGCCGCTCCATGTATAAACCCTGAATGCAGGCACTGGGAACACGCCAGTGAAGTGCATTCCCGCCCAGAGTGTGGGCAGCTGCAAGTGAAGGTGGGGCTGGGCCCCGTGTGCCGCCTCCCTCCGCAGACTGCAGGGTGGACCCTGCTCCTTGCCCCTCCTGGGGCCGTGGGGGTGTGAAGGGGCAGAGGCAGGGGCGCGCTGGCTTGGCCCTGGGGCAGCCCCTCCGGGTTTCCTGGCCCCCCAGGAGGCAGAGGAGGAGATGAGCAGCCAGCCACAGCCGTCTGTTCCGTGAGGGTCCCGGCACTGACTTTCCGTCCTGTTCAGGGCCCACTGGTCCTGGGTGGATTTGGTTTTCCGAGCACGTGCTTTCCTGGAGGGCTAGCAAAGGGTCCAGAAGAAGCCCCCAGGATCAGGACATCCCCTGGCTCCCTGGCCACCTTGTGGTCCTAGGTGGGTGGGCCTCTGTGCTCCATGAGGAAAGTCGGGCCTACGAGCCTGCTGTCGGCCTATGCGAGGGGGTCACACCCATGCCAGGGCCTGCGGGGGCCTGGGATCTTGTTCCACACCCCCCAGAAGCAGCCAGGGTCTGTGTGATTTTATTTCACACCCACCTGCTTTAGGAATCAAAGTACTGAGGCCAGAACCCTGGCCTGTGGCTCAGAAGCAGCCCGAAGGCAGGACCAGCGCTGGAGACCATGGCCAGTACAGGGGTGGCCACTGTGCCCCCAACCCTGGCCAACCCACAGGATGGCAGTGGAGGGGAAGGATGGCAGGGAGGGATGAGGGGAGGGCTCAGGTGTCCTGAGCAGGCCGGCAGGGGTTAAACAGGCCGTCTTCGCAGATCCCCCCTCCCCGGCTCTGCCCTTGGGATAGTCTGCCCAGACCCTCCAACTGGCAACTGCAGGTCTTCCCCAGAAGCCAAGCTGTCATTTCCAGGGTGGTTGGGGGGTGCCATCAAGTGACCCGGCCGCCTGTGTCCCTCCACACCTCTCCACCTGGGTTGTCATGTAAAGCAGCTTTATTTTTCTGGGGTGGGGTTGCCGGCAGAGGGCGGTCTGTCCCCTGCAGGCCCCACAGAGCTTCTGGCCTGGTTATCTGGGTCTGGCTGTCAGTGGGGAGAGCAGAGGTCCCTGTGCACAGCCCCCTCGGCTGGGTGTCCTTTCTGTGGGTGAAGGCGTGGCCCGTGGGTTCTGGCCAGGGCGTCGTGGGCTGGGGGGTGTCCCCCTTCGTGCGGAGGAGAGCCGCCTTTCCCGCAGTTTGCTCCATTCTTTCACGGTAAGTGGCTATTCTGTCCTGGAAGTAGCTTCCCAGAAGGGAGCGTTTGAGGAAGCACAGGCCGAGCTCGGTGCTGGGACCCCTGCCCGGCTCTGCTTAGGGACAAATCTGCTGGCAGTGAAGAGCAAGAGGCTAGAATTTGGGGACACATTGTTGTATTTTGTCAAAATGCCAGCTGTGAACGTGTGGCCTGTGTGGGGTTCTGCTAGTTCCCCTTGCTTCCCAAAGTAAAAGCTCCCAGCCTGTTTGAGTAAAGATGATAAATAAGCAGAGAAGAGGGACGGAGAGCTGCAAAGCCCAGAGCAGGTCATTGGCTGGTGGGGAAATGCTGGCAGGGAGCGGGCGCAGACCCCCGGGGAGGAGCTGGGAGGAGCTGGTCTGGGGACAGCTGCCAGTGTGTAGGGGGTGGGAGTGGGCATTTGGGCAATTTTATGGTTTAAAACAATGAAACAGAGCTCTTGTGTGTAGGTTCCCACAGCTGCCCAGCCCCCTGCTTCCCTGCTGTCCCCAGAACCAAACCCCAGAGCAGCAGGGACCAGCTGGGGGCTCCCAACCCGCAACCTTGCACTCACGGTTATTTGCACCCTCATTCTGCCTGCATTCCTGGAACTCACTGCAGCCTCCATGGGGCCTGGCGGCCGAGGGCCAGGGGCTTGAATTGCCCTCTGCTTTCCCAACACCCAGAGCAGGGCCTGGACTGCTTGAGGCCAGAGCAGGGTGGAGACACATTGTATTGACCCCAAGTGGGTAGCTATGGCCAAGCTGGGTCCACTGGCCTCTCCTGGCCAAGGTCCAGGTGGGGTGAGATCAAGTTCCTGGGCTCGAATTTTTGGTGATGGGAGGCCGCCCCCAGTGGAGGCCACTGTGGCACCGGGCACCCTCGGGACAGGCCAGCGGGGGCATGTGGAGGGCCTGGAGGGGATGACTGGATGGGCTGACCCAACGGCAGTGCAGGCCCAAGGAGGGCAGCTGGTTCTGGGAGGCCTGAACACGGTGTGGCCCCACAGAGGTGCACCCGCCCTGTCCGCGAAGCCCCAGAGCCTGGGTGCCCTTGAGTGGGCCGGTTCTGCCCAGGCAGCCCCCCAGGCTGCCCTAGGTGCTGCCCACCCGCTACGGCACAGGGTGTGTGTGAGGCGAAACCACTGACCTTCTCAATGCCTGTATCTTGTTCTTTTTCTCCTTTTTTAAAAATTGCTCATGAGTTTTATTTTATCCTTACCCCGGAAGAGCAGGCCAAGAATGGCAGAGCCCATGGCTGTGGCCCTGCCCTGTATCACTCGTGTGGACACACAGGCCCACGGGGAAGCCCCTGGCCCTGGGAACCCGGCTCCTGCCCTGGCCCCGCCTGCCCCAGCCTCCTCCGTGGCATTGGAATGGCCACGCATCAGGCAGTGTGGTGCCAACCCTCCTGCTGATAAGCACACCCAGGCCAGGCACCGGGGCAGGCGGCTGGCCTCCCTCACCTGCTGACTTGGTGCTCTGTTCCCAGAGGGCAGCACTGGAAGGGAGCCAGGGTCCTGCCCTGAAGGGGTGCCCCCAGAGCATTGGGTGGCTCCGTGGATGCCCTGTGAGCCTGGGAGCTTGGTGCCTTCAGGGGCCACCGTCTGCCCAGGACAGCATGTGTGTGACGGAGCCAGCTGTGGTCCCTTCCTGTCTATGGGGCAGTGCCCACCGTGTGTTCAGTGGCCCCTCCACACCCTGCATGTTCTCACCGTGTGCAGCTATTTCTAGGTGCTTTCTCTGCAGGGGGATATGGAGGCAGGCCCAGGCCCAGGGACTGCTGCCTGGCGATCCGTGTCAGGGGCCAGGGCCCTCATCAGCCATGTGGCTCCAGCCCCCACAGGGGCCCAGTGTATGCGGCGCTCTGGGTTCTGGCTGATTCGGGGTGCCGGCCCTCAGCTGGCCCTTTCCCCAGCACCCCCGTGGGACTGAGGCACAGCGGCCATGGACCGGGTGCCAGGCAGGGCAGCCGCTTCTGCACCCCCATCTCCTGGGAACCTGGCCATGTGAGCCTGCAGGCCAGCCTTCCATTGAAAATCCAGTTAATGAGCAACCTGCCAAGCCCTTAAAAGCTAACCGGCGACTCCCCGGCCTTCCCCTGTCCAGCAGCCCTGCCCTCTGGGGGACAGGCGGGGGGTCATGAGCCAAGCTCCCTGTCCTCCCCAGTGTTCTCGTGGTTCTAGGCCACAGGGTGGCCGTGTGTGCCCATAGTTCTAGGCCACGGGGTGGCCATGTGTGCCCGTAGTTCTAGGCCATAGGGTGGCTGTGTGTGCCCGTAGCTGGGGGCTGTGGGGTGTTTCTCCTTTCCATCACCTTCCAGGAGGCACCTCTCCTCTGTCCCATGCCCGGGTCTGGGTCCGTCAGCCCAATGTCCTTTGCTCTGTCTAGGTTCCTTTCTGTGTCCACTTGGTGAACCTTCCCACCGCACAGCCAATGCGTCTTCAGCGTGAAGAGGAAGGCTGTGTGCACAGTAGGAGCTCAGGAGGCGCTTACTGAGCCAGTGGAGGGAATGTGCCCTCAGAGGTGGAGAATTCCTCCAGAGGCCAGCAGCCTGCAGCCCCAGCCCACCCCCAGGCTGTCTGCCTTCCCTGGGCTCCGGCTTCCTGAGTGTAGCTGCTGGCGGCAGGGGGAGGCTTAGGATCGCCAGGCTGCTGCATGGTCTGGTGCACCTCGCCGGAGTGAGCGCCCAGTGTTGGCCACGAGCAGCTCAGCAGATGTGCCAACACCCAGGACGAGGGGCACCAGCGTCCACTGAGCCCATGGGGACTTTAGTTCAGTAGCCAGCCCGTGTTCCCTCAAAGAGACTGCTGGTAACGTGTGGGAAGCTCACTGTTGGCAAAGATGCCCCAGTGTCCGTACCCTGAGCTGTAAGAAAAAGGCAGATGCCCCCTTGGAAAGAGAAGAGTGAATGGCAGTGGGCACAGGACAGACACGCCCTCACCAGGTATGTGGAGCTGGCGGCCACCCCCAGCCCGAAACGGCCACCAACCTACTTTCTCTGGATCTCCCTGTTCTGGATATTTCGTGTAAATGGAATCACACAATGTGTGGCCCTTTGAGGCGGCCTTTCACTGAGCACAGTGCTCCAGGCGCATCCGTGTGGTGGCAGGTGGCAGGGCCTCGCTCCTCTGCGTGGCTGAGTCACATTCTCCTGGGTGGGTGGAGCACATTGTGCCAATCCAGTCAATTGATGGACATTTGTATTGTTTCCACCTTTTGACTGTTATGACTAATGCTATCATAGGCATTCGTGTGTAGGTTTTTGTGTGGACGTGTTCTCATGTCCTGTGGGTGTGCATCTAGAGTGGAATTGCTGGGTCATAGGGTGACTCTGTTGAGGTGTTTGAGGACCTGCCCGACAGTTTTCTCGAGTGGCTGTGCTGTTTTACGTGCCCACCAGCAGAGCGTGAGGTTCCGGTTCCTCCCCACCTCGCCATCACTTGTTGCAACTGGCTTTCTGATTCTCGCCATCCCGTGGCTGTGGCGTGGTCCCGCTGTGGCTGTGGCTTTGGTTTGCGTCTCCCTGCCGGCTGCGGCTGTTGAGCATCTTCTCGTGGGCTTGCTGATGCTGGTGCACCTGCCTTGGGGGGATGTCTGTTCAGGAGCTGTTCCTGCTTTTGAATCGAATGATTTGCTGTTAATGTTGTGTTGTGTGAGTTCTTTATATATTCTAGATACAAGCCCCTTTCTGGATATATGATCCGAAAATATTTTCTCCCATTCTATGGGTTGTCTTTTCACTTTCATGATGGTGTCCTTTGAAGCACAGCAGTTTGAAACCCAGTCAGTTGATGTTTTCCCAGTAGCTTAGGCTTTGTGTGTCCTATCTAGGGACCCCTTCACCATCCAAGGTTGTGAGGATTTGTTCCTATGTTCTCTTCCAAGAGTTTTATAGTTTTAAGTCTTACATTTAGGTCTTCAATCCATTTTAAGTGATTTATATACGGTGTAAGACAAGGGTGTGACTTCATGACTTTGCCTGTGGCTATCCAGGTGTCCCAGCACCACATGTGGACGTGCTGTCCCTTCCCCACCAAGTGGCGTTGGCATTCTGGTTGAAAATCAGCCGGCTGTTGATGCGTGAGTTTATTTCTGGGCTCTCAGTTCTGTCCCACTGGTCTGTGTGTCTGTCCTCCCACCTGTACTGCCCTGTCTTGGTAACTGTAGCTTTGTAATAAGTTTTAAAACTGAGAAGTGTGAGCTTTGTTCTAACCCATACAATGAATATGTCATTTATTTGTCAACAAATTAGATAAGTTTAATGGAAGTGACAAATTCCTTTGAAGACACAAACCACTGAAACTCAATCAGAAATAGATAATTTGAATAGATTTTTAATAAGTGGAGAGATTCATTTAGTCATCCAAAAACTACCCAGAAAGGAAAGTCTAGCTTTGCTGTGGAACCCTACAAAACATTTAAAGAAGAATCCATTTTTCACAAACTCTTCCACAAAATTAAATAGATAAAAGAGAGGTAAACACTTCCCCAACTCATTTTATGAGGCCAGTATTTCCTGGATCCCCAAACCAGCAAAGATAACACACAAAAAAGAAAACTACAGGCTAGTGACTCTGATAAATGTTGACACAAAAATCCTTAAATACTAGCAAACCAAATCCAGCAAAATAGAAAAACAGTTAATTACCATGACCAAGTGGGCTTTATCCCAGAAATGCTAAGCTGGCTTAATGTCTAAACCACTGTAATGCATCGCATCAACAGAATAATGACAAAAATCACACGATCACTTCAAAAGACATAGAAAAGACCTCCAACAGAATTGAACACCATTTCCTGATTTTAAAAAAACCCTCAACAAACTAGGAATAGAAAGGAATTTCCTCATCCAATGAAAGGCACCTCCCCCAAACCCGCAGCCCACACCCCACCTCCTGGTGAAAGCTGGGTACTCCCTTCTGAGACTGGGGATGAGACAAGGACGCCTGCTCTCACCACTCGCAGTCCACACCATCCTGTTCACGAATAGCGTGGTCTTACAGATATAAAGTCCTAAGGACCCATGAAAAAGCTGTCACCGCTAGGAAGGTCAGCAAGGTTGCAGGGTACAAGACCCATACACAGAATCAGTTGCATTTCCATGCGCTTGCAGCAAACAACCCAAAAATGAAATTAAGAAAAAAATTCCAGTTACAAAAACATGAGAAAGACTAAAATACTTAAGAACGAATTCAACAAGTGCAACACTTATACTCTGAAAACTGGAAACCAATGTTGAGAGAAATTGAGGAAGATCTAAATAAATGGAAACACCTCCATGTTCATGAATCAGGAGACTTAACGTGGCTAATTGGGATGGTGCCGCACACAGAGCTGGTGCCAGGCTGCCAGAATCCGCTGCGTGACTCCGGATGGAACTTGAAGGCACTCGGACCCCTGAGCAGTCCCGGAAAGGAGGGGCGAGGTGGGGCACTGGGTTCTCACCGGGTTCTTAGGGTCTGTAAGAGCACCCACTTTGTTCTGGGCTGGGCCTGGATGGCTCCTGCGGGCTCCGGCATTTGCCTCCTAAAGCATGTGTGGACTTTTTGTCCTGTGTCAGTGAACCTTAAGTTATACGGTCAAGTAAGAGAGCAGGTGACCCTTGCTGGTCCACTGCGGCACCCGGGCGCTCCCAGCTTTGGCGCTCCCTGGAAGGCAGAGGTGCCTGCCTCTCTGCCTGGCAACCTGCCAGGGGGTTTGCAGGCTCGTGGGATGTGCCCACATAGAGCCTTGGGATGGGATCGGGGCCTGGAAGCAGTTCCTGCCAGCCTGGCTGAGTCATGTGTGTTTCTGGAGATAAGGCGGATGGACGGGGCGCCCAGGAGGACGTCAGGAAGGAACCTCTTTGCCTTCACAGCAGAGCCTTTAAGACCTACAGGGAAGATGGAAGGTTGGGTCCCCTGAATCCTTCACCTCGACGACCGGTGCTCACATCGCCGCCTTTCCCAGGCCCTCTCCTCTAGCACATCCATGGACACACGTATCCACATGTACATGGGGGCGTCTGCAAGCACACGGCCCCGCACACATCCACACACATGCGCACACCTGTGTGCAAGCACGCAGTCTTGGTAGTGAGCTGCAGCGTCCTGGCTGGTTCCCCCGGCACCTCTACTTGCGCCCCTACGGCAAGGGCACTCACAACAGTCTCTCCCGGCCTCTGATGCACAGACCACTTCAAGTCCCAGCAACATCCTGGATGGAGTGGGCTCGCACCTCCGCTCGGCGGCCCCGGAAGCTGTGAGGCCCTGCGTCACCCTCAGCGGTCCTGCCCCTTGGCTCCTGCACTCCGGACAGCACCCCTGCCTTCTTTCCTGGCGTGGACGTTGCTGGAGAGCCCAGCCAGCTGTCCAGCGAAGTTCCCTGTGGCCTGACTGGTCCAGCTGCTTCCCCGAGTTTGGACTGAGGCTGTGGGTGAGGTCCCTGGACGGGCAACTGCACGTCCTCCCTGCGGCCATTCATCAGAGGCAGGGGTGGCAGGTGCTGCGGGGGCCACCGCCGGCCATGCTGGGACACCTGGTGCCCTGCGGATCTGCTCTCTGACCCGTCGCCCTCTCTGCTGGTGCTCCTTCCCAGCGAGGCTCTCCATTTTCACGGTAGCTTCCCAAGACAGGCTCCCTGGGGTCCGAGGGGACCCAAGGCCTCATGTGCATCTGGCCGCCTGGAGCCAGTGTTGGGGGTTGGAGGGAGCAACCACCCAGCTGAGGGACGGGCACCACGGGGGGCCTGTCAGGAGCCAGAGGGCCCCCATGGGTTCCTCTCACCCTGTGGAGGAGCTGGACTTGAGGGCTGGGAGAACGCTTCCCACCGGGCAGCCCCGGCCCTCTGCCTGGCAGTGGGGACGCCAGAGCCTCGGGCACATGGGGGCTTCCATTGAGGGAGGTGGTCTGGGAAGAGGAGAACGGCCAGGGCATCTCTGCACCCCTTGCCCTGGGGAGGACCGGGAGGAGGGCCTGGTGGTTACGAATTAGATGGGGGTTGCAGTGTCTGCTGCTGCCATCGATCTTTAGGTCCGTGTGCTCAGCAGCCCTGGTTGGGGTGGGACGGGCTCCTTGGGTGACCAGGTGCCCCCCTGGGAGGCCAGGTGCCCTGGCCATGCCTCCTGGACCTCACGGCCACCCTGAGCCTGGGTGGTGTCATGGACGAGAGGCCCGGGGAGGCACCAGCAGCCCCTCGCTGCAGGCCGCCTTCCGGCGCACCTCCAGAGCTGCGCCCTTTGTCACCGTGGGCCTGAAAGGCCACCATGAGGCTTGGGCAGCACATCCAGGTGCTTTCTACGAGCTGCACTACTGAGAGGGAGGTCGTGTTTTCATCGCAGAAGAGCTGGAAGTGAGCCCGCAGCACTTGGCCCCTGGCTGGGCGAGTCTCCGGGTCCACCCTTGGGTGTTCCGTGCTGCACGCATCCTGGCTGGAGGGCCCCAGATGGGCTGCGCGGCACTGAGAAGGCTGTGGACATGGGGCCTCTCTCAGAACGAGAGCCATGCCAGCGGAGGTGTGCAAAGCCCTAGGGCCCCGCCCTGGGGCACCTGTGGGCAGCTGTGCAGACCCCCAGGCAGAGCCTCACACCCTGGCCTTCTGGTCTCCCTGTGCAGGCCCTGGAGCCCCCCAGGTGTCCAGGGATCTCAGGAAAACTGTCTGCACGGGAGTGGGTGGACACATACAGGCACAGACATACACATATCACATGTGTGTGTGCACAGTCACACATCCACACCTACAGACACACACGGACACGTGGGAGTCCTGGAGGTGAATTAGCAGCTGAGGGGTGTCGGCTGACTTGACACATGAGCTGCTGTGTGTGACGGATGGAAGGGAAAGGAGACGTCTCTGAATGGAGCGGGCGGCCAGGTGCCCACTAGGTACAGCGGTGCCCCAGAGATGTTCTCAGAAGCCTGTGAAAGCAGCAGCTGCCCCTTGCTGTTGACCATTTACGCCTCTCCGCTCAGGATTCTGTCCTGTATCTAAATTAATGCCCTCGCTGTATTTGGTAATATCAAGGAGTCTTCAGACAGAAATCCAGTGTTCCTCCAGCTCAGTTTTGACAGTCATCAGAGGCAGTTCTGCAGGCGTGGGGAAGGCAGGGTGTGGGGGAGGAACCCCCCACACAGGACCCTCACCTTACCTCGGGAACCAGCAACTGAAATCTGAGTGCAAGTTAACAGAGAGCAGAAGGAGGGGCATCACCACCAACACAGGATCCAATCCAGGGGCTGCAGGATAGCAGGCACAGGGCATGGGGTATTGAGGGGTGCGTAAGAGTTTGCCAGATGGAGCCCATGGCAGAGATTGTACTCTGCTGGCTTTTGGTCACTGATGTGGTGAATCCCTAGCTCACCGGGAATTCCTGAATCTCTGTGCTCCTGAATGCTTGCTGGCAGCCAGGGCTGGGCTAGCTCCTGGTGAAGGGCCACTCCACGTCAGCAAGAGCTGCGTGAGAGCCCCAGAGGGTGTCCCCCACAGGTTTGGGTGTCTGCCGTCTTGGTGCTTGCATTTGTGGTCAGGTGCATTCTATACCCGGCTGCTCTGGAAGCTGGGATAAACACATGCATTGTCTCAGCTGTGCCTCAGGCTTCCCCGGAGACAATCTGCCCTGGGCGCTTCCTGAGGAGTCCCCTTGGCCTGCCCCTCGTAACTGACACCAGATGAAGGGAAATCACACAGGCCTCCCAGAGCCACGAACGGGGCTGCCCTGGGCAGATGGCCCCTGCTCTGTGGCTCTGCCAAAGGGGGCCCAGGGCACTGACGACATTCTCACCCCTTCCCCTCTGGCTTCCAGGGATGACGCGCCCGTCCGCATGTGCTTGCTGGGGGACTTGGGATTAAACGTTGCCTCTGTCACCTCCGTGAGGACTCAGTGCAGTAACCTGGCTTCCTGCATCAGGAGTGTTCTGAAACCTTCCCACGGCCGATGGGGACAGTGGGCAGGTACACAGCCTGTCTCCCTGAGAGGCAGCCATGGGGTGATGGGGGTGCAGGGCCTTCAGACCAGGGCCATCCCTGGTGTGGTCTCTCCATCTGCGCCGGGGTCCTGCTGGAGGACCTCCACGGAGAGTCACGGGCATCCCCCTGGGCCCACAGTCGCCTCACTGGAGCTGCGTTTGCCACCCCCTGCAGTTCCGCCATGTCCCCCTGACACACGTGTTCCCTACTCGGATGGCAGTCGCCGTGGCGGGGCTGTGGGCTGCAGGGAGGCTGGCCAGGCGCCTCCCTCTGTGCCGGGAAGGAGGGACTCCGCCCGGGCATCCACGGGCATGCACGTCTGTGTTCTGACTGGTCACCCAGGAGCATTCCAAACTGCACTTAAATGCCTCCCGTGAAGGTGGTGGGCAGAGGAGGCGGGAGGGGAAGCCAGGTCACACGTGGGACAGGGCGCCTGCCCCGGAAGGACCTCCCTTTGGGATGTCAGCCTGAACCCTGTCCCCCAGCCTGTGCACCCCTCACCCAGCCTCTCGTCTGGCACTCTTTGGCCTTTTGATACCTTTAAGGCTTGTGGATGGATGAGTGATGCCATGACCCCCCCCGGAGTGGCTGAGGGATGGCGGCCACTGCTGTCAGCAGGGCAGTTCTGTCAGGGCCACACTAGCCCAGGGATCTGGGGTGGGCCCCAGCGCTGAGCCATCCATGGGAAGGGACTCTCTGTCTCTGCGGGGAGCACGAGGGGCTTGGGAAGAGGGGTCCTCCATGCTATGGACGTTTGGTTTGAGTCTGGGGAAATGGGTGGTGGACACTTCTCCAGGAGCGACCTGGTCATGCCCCCTGTGCCCCTGGGGTAGCCACCTGCACAGGGAGGTAGTGCTGGGGGCCAGCTCCTGGTGGAGGGCAGGGCTGGAGTGGACGGGAAGGCACCTCCGAGGCCTGCTGCAGAGCTGACACTCTGACTTCTGACTTGTTGTTACCAAGTGGGGGGCCAGCCCCTGCTCCCCGAGGGCCCAGCCAGCTCCTGACCTGCACTCCTTGCAGCAGGCTGGCCTGGAGCTGCCGGGTCAGCCCGTCGGCCACAGATCCAGATCCCGCAGCAACTTGTCAGGGGTGATGGCGATGAGATGGGTGTCGTATGATGTCTTGTAAGGACAGCCAAGGGCCTTTCTGGACTTGGGTCCCTGGAGAAGCCAGTGCTTTCAGCGTAGAACCAAAGGTATTTGTGCTTTAAGTATTCCAATGGATTTTTCTCAAAACTCACTTTACCTCCTCCGTCCCCGTGGGTGACTCGAAGTCAGCAACAAGCCCAACACTGGCAGAAGAAGCTGTAGACAGGAGCCTTTACATGGAACTGCCGCAGGACCCCGGGTGGGGCTGCTCAGTGACAGCAACTGAGTTGCCATCTGGGACCCTGTTGCAGCAACAGCCTGCTAGGGACCTGCCTACACAGCACTGTCTGCGTGACCATGCAAGTGGGTGTGTGTGAGCACGAGGGAGAGCATGTGTTTGCATGTGTGTGCATGCACGCAGGTGAGTGCATCTGTGCAGGTGTGAACATGAGTGGGCATTTGCATGCATTGCGTGAGTATGCACACATATGAACATGTGAGCATGCATGTGACAGTGTGCATGTGAGCATGCATGTGTATGTGGAGTGTTGTGTGGACACGTGTGAGCACATGTGTGTGATGAGGCTCACAGCAGCACTTCGTCACGCCACCTCCTGGTGGGGCCAAGTGCTGGGGGCAGAGCTGTGGGGCCATGCAGAGTGTGCCGGCATTTCCCCGGAGGTTGAGCATGGGGTGCTCTAGAAGGGCTTGGAGCTGATGGTGGCCTCTGGACGGCAGGCAGGAGGGGCAAGGCCTGGAGCAAGGTGTGGTGGGAGCCAGGTGCCCAAGAGGACCGGCTCCCACCCCGGGCAGGCGGAGTGGCCGCGGACAGGGCTCACTCCCCCAGCCCACCTCACAGCCCAAAGGGCACCCGCTCTACACATGGGCGAAAGGATGTCGATCCTTCTGGAACCGCTGTCGATGGTACGACCGTCTCCGTGAGTCCACCGCCCTTTGTGGCCTTCCTGCCGATGCCCGACTGCTGCTGTGTCCCGTCCCTTTCAAGCAGTTCTCAAAACTTAACCCAGAGGGCCCTGCAGGCCTCGGGAGTGGGTGGGGATCCTGGGACCCAGCGGGGCCAGCCCTGGTCACGCGGGAGAAGCAGGCACTGAGCAGGTTCTAAGAATGAAAAAGGCAGGAAGGCCTGTGTCCCCCATGCTGGGTGCTGGTGCTGGGCGCTGGCAGGGTTGGGGACAGGCTGGTATCTGCGGGGGACGGCAGGCAGAGGGCCATGGTGGCCTTCTCTGAGCAGGCGGAGCCCAGGGGCATGGGGGCCACGGGGGGCACGGGGGTGTCTCAGAGGCAGTAGTCCCAACAGAGGAACTGGGATAGCAAGTGAGCATTTTTCAAGTTCCAGTTTTCTGCAGAGCGGTGGCCCTAGGCCAGGCCCAATGAGCTGTTTTCTGCTGCAGCTCTGGTCCCAGAGGGTGTCAGGCAAGTGGTTCGGGGGGCTGCCGCCTTGGTGTCCTTTGGTTCCCGGCCCACCCCAAGCAGATGCCCCAGGGACACCAAGCCAGGGGCGTTCTTTCTCCTGGAGCCAGGCTCTGCACAGGGAGACCAGGCTGCTGCAGTAATCCAGGAGGCCCTGCCCTGCCCTGGGGACAGGAGCACCTCCATGCCCACAGGCCCTCCAGCTCATGGTGAGGGGAGCCAGGAAGCCCACGGAATGTTCTTTAAGTGTCCCTTTGGTCTCCTGGAGTCTGTGCCTGCTTTAAGGAGGTGCGAGAACTTTTCACAGGTGCTTGTCACCTTGATTTAGAGGTTTGTGTCGTTTTCTGATGTGGGAATGAAAAGGTGGAAGGAAGAGCCATCTGGAAACATGAGCGGGGGAGCAGGCTGCAGGCCTGTGGGCGGGGAGGGCGGAGCCGGGCTGGCCCCACCTCCGGGAGCAGCGGCCGCCGGCCCCCTGCTCCGCTGAGCACACAGCCCCGATGGCTCCCAACCCCGGCGGCTGCCTCGGCCTGCTTCTGCTCACCTGCTGCCTCACTACGGCCCAGGTCGACCTGCTGAGCCTGAACTGGCTGTGGTCCACTAGGACTGCAGGGCCCACAGCTGACCTGATCTCCGTGTCCCGGAGCAGTCCCTCTGTGCTGCCCACAGAGAATACCACCACGCATGTGGCCTCCCAGGATGCCCCCACCAATCCGGGGACAGCCCCTGCCAGCCCTGAGCCACCCCTGGAAAGGCTGGAGGCTGGCCAGGACAGAGCCTCCACAGCCCCCCTTGCCTCCACCACGAGCCGGGACACGAAGGAGGAGAACATTGCTGGTGTCGGAGCCAAGATCCTGACCGTGGCTCAGGGCATCCGGAGCTTCGTCCGGCTGTGGGACAACGCCACTCCCACTGACAGCACCACCCGGGCCAAGATGCCTGCCTCTGCGACTCCCACGGACCCCCTCACTCTGCCTGGGCCATCCGGCCCCCCCCGGGAGAAGACGGCTGCTCTCTGGCTGGGCAGTGGGGTGCACAGCTCTCCGGACTCCCAGGGGACTGTGGCCAGCACCCCGCCGGGGCCCCCCCAGCCACCTTCCTCTGCGGGCGGGCCCCAGGCACGGCTCAGGGAGCCCACGGTGCCACCCCCACCCCCAGGTAGAGCTTCTCTCTCCTCTGTGCTGGGTGGGACCCCTTCCTGGGGAGGCCAGCTGTCCCTGGGGCGGCTCCAGGACTTGGACCGCGAAGGACACTCGTCTGTGGCCCGTCCCGGCCGGCAGCATGGATACCGCGGGGGCACACCACAGCTGCTTCCCCTGGTGGCGGGTTCGCTGGGCGCACGTGCCGGGCCCTCGGCTCTCTCCCCTGACACCCCCTCTGAGCTGTCTCACATCCCACTCTCGGCTTTAATTGGGGACAGTGGTGCTTGGTCTCCTCACGCAGCTAATTCTGTGGGGCCTGCTCTTGTTAATGACTCTGTGCTGCTCGGGGCTGACCCACTGGCCTCCGCCGGGCAGCCTCCCACAGGCCGCTGCCTGCCCCTGCCGCCCTCCCTGCCCATCTGCGGCCACCTGGGCATCGGGCGCTCCTGGCTGCCCAACCACCTCCGGCATGCAAGTGGTGAGGAGGTGCAGGCGGCGGCACAGGCCTGGGGGGGCCTCCTCCGGACGCACTGCCACCGCTTCCTCGCCTGGTTCTTCTGCCTGCTGCTGGCCCCGCCCTGCCCACCGCCCGGCCCCCCACCCTGCCGCCAGTTCTGCGAGGCCCTGGAGGATGCGTGCTGGAGCCAGCTGGCTGGGGTCGGGCTGCCGGTTCCCTGCGCCTCGCTCCCAGCCCTGGAGGACGGGTACTGTGTGTTCATTGGGCCGGCGGCAGGTAACTGCCCCCCCCCACTGCCTCCTTTTGTCCTGAGCTTGGCCCAGGTGCCCACCCTGGCCCAGGTGCCCTGATGCTGAGTCCTGACTGGGCCCTTCACAGCGTTGGGGGTGAGGGGGTGCAGTGTGCCTTTATGGGGGGCTGAGGTCTGGAGAAGGCAGGAGGCCTGTGCGTGACCCTAGGCAGATGCATCAGGGGTGACCCTGCCCTCTGGCGCTCCCCAGGGCTGTGAGATAGCTGGCCATGCCCCAGCCACGGAGGGCGACCTGAGGCACATACGGCGGCCTGGTGTGCCCAGGGGAGCCTGGATTCCCGCCAAGCTCTGGCCGCTGCCCCCAGCCCAGGAGGTGGAGGCCCGTGGCACCTTGCTGAGCATCTGGAGGGCAGTGGGGGGCTGCTGTGGCCCTGTGCGTGGGGCCGCACGGTGGTCTTGTCACCGCGATGCTCCGAGGGCAGTGTGCCGGCAGGTGTACAGGGGCCCCTCTGCCGTGGGCCCACCCAGCGCTGGGCCTCCAGGCTGCTGGGCCTGAATCTCACTACTTTTTCTCCCATGGATCTCAGAACCAGTGACTGCTGTCTAACATGCAGTTAGCTCGCAGTTTCTGTTTAACTTGGTTTAGGAAGACAAGGCCACCTTCAGAGAAAACAGTGTTGCTTTTCTCTGACCTTTGGCGACCTTTTGGGTGACTGAATTCTCCACAGATGCCCGGGCAGTGGCTCTGGTGTCCAGGCAGTGAATGAAACTGCTGCTAGAGGATCACGTGTGACCCTGGAGAGCCAGAACGGGGTTTCCCCCGTGGTCCATCCTGTCCTTCGAGCTCACCACCTTCTGCAGCACGTATTCCTTCCTGCTCTGAGGGAGGCCGGTGCCGGACACTAGGTGGACAAGAGGCCCCCTTCAGCCTCACTGGGCGGGAGCAAGATGGCGCTGAGATTATGCCTCGGCAGTGTCAGGTCAGACCCTCCACGTGGGGCCCATGAGACCATCTGCCTGACACTGGCCTCCCCTTGGTGAAGAAGCTGTCCCTCCTGCCACAGGGACTCCTGCCACAGGGAAGCCATTTTTGAACACTCCTCAGTTGAGAAATCAAGTCTTGAGCCATTACTGCTATTACATTTCCTGCAGGCAGCTCACCCACCCACCCACCTACCATCCATGCATCACCTGTGGATCAGGTTCATCAAGAGTATGTGATTGCCACATGTACCGTGCAGTTTGTTCTATCTTGAAATGTGTGTCTGGAGAGACCCTCACCAACCTGGGGCAGGTCGCAGCCTGGAGGAGCTCTGTGTGTCAGTGCGTCCAAGTCAGTTCTTGTTCGTGATCATTCCCTTTCCTGGCATCCCTGGCCAACTTCTCTTCTACCCCCTTGCCAGTGTCCCCCTTTTTCTGATCTGATTACTGGAGAACACGGGAGGCTCACCCCCTTTACTGGGGCCACTCCGTGCTCCTAGAGAGGCTGGCTTGTCCGCCCCATGTAGCATGCCCAGGGCCCGGGGGCCCTGACGAGTCTGTGAGGTACATGAACTGCTCAGGACGCCGCCTCCCAGAGCCGCTCCTGTCAGGGGTCTGTGGGCCTCCGCCTGGACGGGGCAGGTTCTGCAGACACACGGCCTCGGCCCTGAAGGGGGAGAAAGTGCAGAGTGGTCCTTCCCCCACACCTGCAAGTGCCAGCCTGCTTCTGCCGCCCCAGCGACCTCTCTGCTGCTTCCTCTTGTCCTCAGCTGCTTCCCTCCTGCGTTGGATTTTTATCCCGGAACCAGCTGGTGAACACTGTCGGCAAGGTTCAGGCCCCACCAGAAGGGGCTGAGCACAGCTCCTAAGGCCTGCCGGCTGCTGGGGTGGGGCGCCCTTCCCGCCCCTGTGGATTTGCACAGATGTGGGGCATGAGTTTCCTGCGGCTGCTGTGACACATGAGTACAAACTTAGAGGCTTAAAACAACACAGATGCATTAGCTTACAGCCCTAAGGTCAGGAGACTGAAATGGTCTCAAATCAAGGTGCTGGCAGGACTGTGTTCCCTCTGGGGCTCTAGGGAAGATTCTGTCCCCTGCTCTTCTGGCTCCGGGAAGCCCAGCATTCCTTGGCTGGGGCTTTTCTTACTGGGCCAGGACTTCCACAGTCCTGGCTGGGAGAGATGTGTGCCTTTAAGGGTGTGATTAAATTTGGGTCATCTCCCCTTCTCAAGGGCCGTGACCTTGATCGCGTCAGCAGAGTCCCCGTCACTGGGTGCAGTAGCCTTCACAGGTTTCCACACATGGCAACAGACATCACTGGGACCGTTATTCTGCCGGTGCAGCATGTGCCTGCCCGTGTGTGCACACCACTCAGGGGCGTGGACTCTCAGCTCCTTCTTTGCACTCTGTGTATCGGGAAGTTCCTCTCTTCCTTGACGCATCCCTGCAGGCAGACTCCTTGCTCCTGAGCGTGGCTCTGTGCTGTCTTCAGTCCCCTCCTCAGGGCAGACCTGTAGGCATTCCCAGCCTCTCTTGATAACAGATGATGCCGTCACAGCCCTGCCCACCATCCCTAAGTGTTCGCTCCCCGTCCGTCGTGTCTTTGTGAGTCAACACTGGCCGAGCACAGGGCGCGGTCTGATTTGGACCCCAGGTGATAGCAGTGGTCAGCTCAGACCTGCGCTCAGGAAATTCACAACCTTCTTCAAAGATTCATTGAACTTCCTTGGGCATGTCCTCTTCTAGAACATCAGAAATATTCCCCCGAGGGTCTGATTGGGTAGTTGAATGTGTTGAATGTGTGCACAAATGTGGATGCTACCAATGAGTCAGCTGTCAATAGCAAGTGTCCGCCCAGGGACACGGAGCACCTCTCCGTGTGCTCCACATGTTCACTATCTTTCAGTCCAGTCTTAGAGTCTTAGATGTGTTTTACAATGTTTGTGCTCAGAATATTTTTTGCTTTGATATTGAGATTAGGGTTTCCATCTGTCCTAGACATTTTGACTCTGTAATTGTTACTGTGCATAAAAAAGCGACAGACAGGTACAGAACTTTCTTTACACGCTTTATAAGGTTCAGGAAGTCTTTCGATGTACATCTAACTGAGTGTTATGTTCTAGTTTAGCAGGGGCGTGGAATAAGAGATTGTCTCAGGGCTTGCCTTGGGAGAGAGGACTTTCTCCCCTTGACGCTGTGTGTCTGGGGGCCCCACTGTGGGTGCACGTAGGTGGCCCCTGGCCCATCGCATGCCGGTGGATCGTCAGAAAGCACTTATTCGCCTTGCCCTACTTAATGGCTTTCAGCCTGAATTCTGATTTATCTGATATCAGTGTTGCAATATTTGCTTACTTTTGTTATCATTTGTCCAATCTTTTAAAAAGAACTGGTTTTTTAAGGTTTTAGGTTTACAGAAAAATTGAGCAGAAAGTGCACAGCCTCCCCCACTGTCAACATCCCCCACCTGATGGTACATCTGTCACAGTTGATGAGCGTGCACTGACACGGTGCAGTCACCCAAAGTCCAGAGGGGTCACACTGCGGCTGTTCTGTGCTTCACTCTTGGTGTGCGGTCCATGCGTCTGGGCGAGTGTCCAAGGACATGTGCCCACCGCACAGTGTCACACAGCCTTTCACTGCCCTGAAGGTTCTGTGCTCCGCTTACTCATCCCCACCCCTCAGCCCCTGGGTGACCCCTGATCTTATTGTCTCCATAGTTCTGCCTTTTCTGAACTGTCATAGAGTTGGAACCATACAATATGTAGCCTTTCAGACTGGCATTTTTCACTTAATAATATGCACTTACATTTCCTCCATGTCTTCCCATGGCTTGATAGTTCATTTCTTTTCCGTGCTGAATAATATGCCATTGTCTATATATACAACAGTTTGTTTAGCCACCTATTGAGGGACATCTGGTTGCTTCCAAGTTTTGGCAATGATAAACAAAGGTGCCACGAACACCATGCGCAGGTTTTTGTGTAGACGTATGTTTTCAGCTCCCTTGGGTAGCACCCAAGGAGTGTGATTGCCAGATCATGTAGAAAGAGAAGGTTTAGTTTGTAAGAAGCCACCCACTGCCCCCAGAGTGGCTGTGCCGTGCTGCGTCCCCACCGGCAGCGATGAGAGTTCCTGCTGCTCCCCATACTCGGCAGCATTTGGTGGTGTCATTGTCTGGATTTGGCCATTGTAATAGGTGTGTGGTGGTGTCATTGTTTTAATTTGCATTTCCCTGATAACATGTGACCTAGAACATCTTTTCATATGTTTATTATGTCTTCTTTAGTGAGGTGCCTGTTAAGGTCTTTTGTCCATTTTTTAATCAGGTTTTTCATTTTTTTGTTGTTGAGTTTTAAGTATTCTTTGTATATTTTGGATATCTCTCCTTTCATCAGAAATACATTCTGCAAATATTTTCTCCCAGCCTGTTGCTTGTCTTCTTATTCTCAATGTGCCTTTTGCAGAACAGAAGTTTTTTATTTTAATGACATCCAGCTTATCAATTCTTTCTTTCATGGATTGTGCCTTTCATGTTGAATCTAAAAAGTCATCAGCAGATCCAAGGTCATCAAGACTTTTTCCTTCGTTATCTCCTAGGAGTTTTATAGTTTTGCATTTTACATTTAAATCAATCATCCTTTTTCAGTACATTTTTGTGAAAGGGGTAAGGTCTGTGTCTAGATTCATTCTTTTGCATGTGACATCCAGTTGTCCCAGCACTGATTGTTGAAAAGCCTGTGTGGGCTCTGCTGGGCTGCCTTTGCTCCTTCGTCGAGATCAGCAGATTGTATTTATGTGGGCCTATTTTTGGGCTTTTTATTCTGTCTCACTGATCCATGTGTCTATTCTTTTTAGCTTTATGAGAAGTCTTGAAGTTGGGTAGTATCAGTCATCCAACTTTGTTCTTCAATATTATGCTGGCTGTTCCAGGTCTTTTACCTCTTCATATAAACTTTAGGATCAGTTTGTTGATACCCACAAAAAACCCTGCTGGGATTTTGGTTGGGATTGCATTGAGTCTACAGATCAAGTTGAGAAGAGTGGACATCTTGACAGTATTCAGTTCTGTCCATGAACATGGAATATCTCTGCATTTATTCAGTTCTTTGATTTCATTCATCAGAGTTTTGTAGTTTCCTTTGTATAGATCTTGTACATATATTTGTTACACCTAAGTATTTCATTCTGGGGGTTGCTAATGTCAATGGTATTGTATTTTTTATTCCAATCCACTTGTTCATTACTGGTATATAGGAAATGGTTGGCTTTTGTATATTCTTACATCCTGCAACTTGCTATAATCATTTATTAGTTCCCAGGTTTTTTTGTTGTTTGGGGTTTTTTTTTGATCAGGTCTTTTGGATTTTCTACATAGATGATATGCCATCTGTGAATAGTTGTATGTCTTCCTTCCCAATCTGTATACTTTAATTTTTTTTTCTTGTCTTATTGGATTAGCATGAATTTCCAGTATGATTTTGAAAAAGAGTGGTAAGGGGGAACGCTTTTGCCTTGTTCTTGATCTTAGTGGGAAAGATCATGTTTATCACCATTTAATATGATGCTAGCTGTAGGTTTTTGTAGATATTCTTTATCAGGTGAAGGAAATTCTGATCTATTCCTAGTTTACTGAGACTTTTTAACATGAATGGGGGTTGGATTTTGTCAAACACTTTTTCTGCATCTATTGAGATGGTCATGTGATTATTCTTCTCTAGCCTTCTGATGTGATAGATTACATTAATTGATTTTTGAATGCAGAACCAGCCTTGCACACCTGGGATAAATCCCACTTGGTCATGACTGGTCTGCTTGCTAAAAAGGAAACTGTATTCAGCTAGGCAAGTCCCCTGATGTCCTGATCTGAGGGGACTGTGACTAAAAAGAGGGGCCCCACCTTGCCAAAGGTGTCACCCTCTGCATCCCTGTGATGGTGTTCCTCTGAGCCCTCAGAAGGCAGCGCGGCCTTCACTCCGGAGAGGAGCTGGTTTCCTGCCCAGCACAGCTGGGCTGGGGCCTGGAGCCCAGGTGGGTCCACAGTGCAAGGAGGTCTGCATGGAGGTGGCCGCATGGTTCACTCACTGCCTGTGACTGGAGACTGGATCGGTGACCTCAGGGCCATGGCATTCAGAGGCTTATTCACAATAGGAGCCGTGAAGAATTCCATGGAGATGAAATGGAGAACTTTGTGAAGGAGCCGTTCATGTGTCTCTGGGGTCCCTGGAGCAAGCTGCTGCCTCTGGCCTTGGAAGTCAATGGCTGCTACATCTTGCATTCTTATTCAATTTGAAAAACTTCTTGCTGGCCTAGAAGGAAGGGTGGTGCTGGCATATCCATGTTTAACTTCAGGGACACCAGGGCCATTGGCTTCCAGGCTGGTAAGACTCATGGTTCCCAATCTTAGAACATCACCCTGCAGCGTACTCAGGCCCCATGCACTTCTAATACTAAAGGACCGTCACAGCAGCCACCACCTTGGTGACAGTGATGCCTGTCTTTGAGCAGGAAGGGGCCGTGGTCTCCCAGAGCCCAAAGTCTTCCTGCAGGGATCCATCTGTCCATGGCAGGTGCTGAGGCCAGGCCACTGTCCCACCAAGGCTACTGTCTGTGGTGCGCCTGACTGTCCCCTGCTTCCCATCTGCACGAGATGGACATGAGGGATGGGAGTGAGGTGGAGCCCTGGTGGTGCTGCCCTCACGGCGGGAACCTGGGGCCTGCAGAACTGAGATGCCACTGCCCGAGGAGGACCAGCCTTGGCAGGTACCCAGAATGCACCTCCTCCTCTGGGTGGCTCTTGTCTCTTCCTTCTGTTTTCATTGTTTGTTCTCAAGATGCTCTTTGAAAGGCACAGTGTGTGTTAGGAAGTTGGAACTTGGCATTTCTTCCCTCTTCTCTGCCCTGGGAACCCTGGCTCAGGGACCAGACCCTATGTACCCACCGCCAGCATGCAGGCACACACATCCACTCACACACACAGCATGCATTTACACTCACCCTGTGCTCACATACTCACACACATTGGCACACCACTCAGGCTGGCCCACTGAGGCCTTCCTCAGGACATCCGCACAGCAGCAGCCCCTTCCCAAAAGACTCTCCCCATTGTGAGTCACAATTTGGAGGTAGACTACACCCAGACTGCAGGTGGGGTTCTGGAGAAAAAGGCCATGGGTCGGCACCCTTGGCCAGACGTGGCCCCAAAGCCAAGACTCTGCTTGGCAAAGTGAGCATGCAGGGGTGTCCTCGGTGAGCAGGCCTGTCCCTGGGTCGGTGTTTGCCCCTCCCTGTGTCCAGCAGGGACCAAGGGCCCTCCCCCCAGCACTGACACCCCTGGCCACAGAGATCATCAGCCAGGTTGCTGGCTGTCCCCACATGCCCAGGAGGCAGCCCTCGTCCCCACTGTGCCCACAGGCTCAGGCAGACCCAGCACGTGATCAGCCAGGGCCTGTGTCCCCCTGCAGTGGCTTCTGGTCTCACCTGGAGGGACAAGAAATGAAGGAGAATGCTGGGCACGGTGGCTGTGTCCCCAGCCTGGGCTCACCTCGCTCTGTATGGCGGAAGGTCCCATTAACACTCCGTGGCACTGCGGAGGAAGACAGGGCTGGTTCTGACTGGGTTCCTGAGGACAGAATGAAGTGGATGAGGTTCTGCAGGGACCCTGCAAGGCAGGGTACTACATGGGTGGGTAGCGCTGCCCAGCTGAGTGCCAGCTAATGAAGGAAAATGCAGTATTCACCCGCTACTGGCCCCCCTCCAGTTCAGGACGATGTGGCACTCCAGTGCGGACACAGTGGGCAGGGAGGTGGGCCCACAGGAGCCCCATGCAGCAGCCATGGGGTCGGCTGCCCACACTCGGTAAACCCCGACAAACCAGTGGGACTTGGGTGGGATTCACCGTTGGAAGTGTGGGCCCACACACAGAAACCCCAAGGATGGGTGCAAGCTGAGGGCCCTCCAAGAAACAGGCCCCCCACCCCACGGAGTTCTACGCCCCAGAAGGAAGCCTTCCAGGCCGGCTCCTGGCATGCACAGGTCTCAGGGGCCTGCAGTGCCACCATGCCTGGAGCCTTGAGGGGGCCTGTGCACTGCCCCTCCCAAGGAGCTGGGTGGGGGGGCCGGGCTTCGGCTGGAGTTCCGGTGTGGGGCAGGGCTGCGTGCAGAGATACAGGGGTCCCAGCATGGGGGGTGAGGAGCAGGGGGGGCCCGGGTATAGGTAGGGTCCACGCAGGGGGCCGAGAGTGGGGATGGGGGTGGAGAACAGAGCAGGGGTTTCCCAGAATGAGGAAGGGTCGGGACAGGGGGGTGAGGTCAGGGGATGAGGCAGGGGTGGAGGGACTCTGAGTCCCCAGCCCCCACAGTGGCCCCTTGCACCTCCCGCTGCTCTGCTTCGGGGTGGTCTCTGCGGCCCCCTTGGGCCTGTGAGCCTCTTGAGGGAAGGGAGGCTTGTGGCCACCGTGCTGCGGCCTGCATGGTGCTTGGGAGAGACGGTGGCCATCGGCGAGAGGGGCGAGAGGGGACCCCCGTGCCTCGGTTTCCCTCTGGGCCCTGCTGCTGTTCCGGCCACGCGTGCCCCTCACCCGGGTCTCCTTCCCCTTCGCAGGCCGCGTGGGCGCCGAGGTGGGGCTCCCGCAGCTGCTCGGGGAGCCCCGGCCACAGGTGGAAGACCCCGAAGTTGGGCTGGCCTACGTGTTCGGCTCAGACACCAGCGGCGGCCAGGCGGCCCGGGACCTCGTCCCCAGCCCCTTCTTCCGCGACTTCTCGCTGCTCTTCCACGTGCACCCGGCCACCGAGGGCGCGGGGGTGCTGTTCGCCATCACCGACGCAGCGCAGGCCGTGGTCGCGCTGGGCGTGAGGCTGGCGGCCGTGCGCGCAGGGCACCAGGAGGTGCAGCTGCTCTACAGCGAGCCCGGCGCGGTGCGCACCCGCGTGGCCGCCAGCTTCCGCCTGCCTGCCCTTGCCCGCCGGTGGACGCGCCTGGCGCTCAGCGTGGACGGTGCGGCCGCCGCGCTCTACGTGGACTGTGAGGAGGTCCAGCGGGCGCCCCTGGTGCGCGGTCCACGGGGCCTGGAGCTGGCACCCGGCGCCCGTATCTTCGTGGCTCAGGCCGGAGGAGCCGACCCCGACAAGTTCCAGGTAACCCCCTCCCACCCGTCGGGGGTGGTCGGCCCTGCAGGGACAGGCCACTGGGACAAGGGACCATGGCGGCCTCAGGCTCCCTGCAGCAGCCCTAGGGGGGAAGCTCTCGAGGCCAGCTGGCCACCAGCCCGCACCTCCAGCACAGGCCTGGTGCCTGGCTGCACCTAGCTCCCAGGTGTCACTCAGTCTCCTGGTGTCCTGGCCCCTTGGCAGCCCCAGCAAGGGGCTCCCTGGGCTGTGAGGCTTCTCTGAGGGCCCCAGCACAGCCCAGCAGGCCCCTGTGGGACCCCCTTCCTATGTGCACACCCACCCCTGCCCTCTCACCAGCCCCGTCTGAGTGTGTGCACCTGTGTGTGGTGCCGTGGTGACCCCAGGGCTCCGGGCCCTCATCTGCCCCACCAGGCCCAATACAGGACCTGTGCTCAGTGGGGCTGGCAGTGCATGGGGTCCCTGGGCGGGTAGGCTGCACCTCAGGAAGGCTGGCAGTGTGTGAGCCCCTGGGGAGGGGGCGGGCTGGGCCAGGGGCTTTACCCCACCTACCATCAATTGTGCTGATCACTATTACTTCTGCCAGAATGTGCAGTGTTCCCACCAGCTTCAGGGCAGTGTGGGCACTTTCCCCAGCAGTGATGGGCCCGTTGCCGGCTCCACCATGTCCCCAGGGAGCACCTTTCCCCTGGCCCTGGCCACCATTTTGGGAGCTAGGCAGATCCCAGAGCCTGTGTGGGTCTTTCTCCTGGGCCCGCAGCCCCCACACTTCTTGGAACCTTTAGCTGGAATGCCCCTCCTGGAAACCACGTGGGCCTCCTCTGCAGCGGGGATTCCAGAGACCCTGAATTCTAACATTAGCTGGTCTGCAGCTGGCATGCCCCTGCCTGGCCATCCAGACAGCGGTCCCTGTGTGTGCTGACCGCGGATGTGTCTCCAGGGGACAAAAGTTAATTATTGTCCAGACAAAGGCTGCTTGATTAAAGTTGTTCTAAGTCCTGGTGACTCAGGTTCTGAAAGCTGACCTTTCACCTTTGGCAGGAACTTTAACCCTTGGGATCTGGGAGCCAGCAAGACTTTGATACCAAACTGGGCCTCTTTGTGTTTTCATTTTGATCTTCAAACATGATTAACTGGAAGGAGGTCAGAGGACTTGACCTGTGCAGGGAGGTGTTGTGTTATTGCCTGGGCATTTCTAGGTGGCTGGGCACCTGAGACAGTCCATGTCTTCAGTGCTTTAACAGGAAAGGCGCCGAGTGCTGGTGGGGGCAGGGGTTTCCTTTCTCGCAGCGCTAAATGCAGCGGGTAAACCCAGAGGGCCTTTCCTAGGCCTGGCCAGGGCTGCATGCCATCCACATAAAACACATATGCCAGTTAGCTACAGAGACAAACAGTGACTGGGTGTTTTAATTCGCATTTCTTGGTTATTAAAAAAGATGCACTTCTACTTTTTTTCATATATTTATTGGCTACTGGCATTTCTTTTCTTGTGATCAGCCTTTTTATATTATTTGCATTTTTGTTTTGATGTACTCAACCATTTCTTATTGATTTATACAAACTCATTATATGCAAAAGAAACGATCTTTGTTTTGCATCCTGCAAACTTTATTTCCCCAATTTGTCATTTGTCTTTTCACCTTGCCTTTTTTTTTTAAGCTACTGGGATATTTAAAGTGTTTGTGTGGTTAAATATGGCCTGGAGAAGCACCCTTGGCATTTAACATCCTAGCAAAGTCTTTGAAGGTTAGAAATACAGAGACAGCCAGGAGGGTGAGGTTGCCTGCTGGACTCTGGGCCGTGGCCCCCTCACCCTGGGTGGTGTCTGCTGGACACACTTGACTCCCCTTGTGTCACGTCCAGCCGAGCCAGGTGCAGTCTGGCTCCCGTGTCCCTGCAGACCCGAGTTTCAGGAATCTTCTTTGGGTGTGTGATCAGATTCCCGCCAGCTGAGAGGAGAAGCCTGTTTGGTGGGAGACAACATTGGTTGAGGACAGTGTTTCACTTTCTGAACTGAGATTCTTGAGAAAGAGTCGTTCAAGTGTGTGATTTATGAGTGGAAGGGGCCCCGAGTGCAGGGTTCCCGAGGAGCTGGGCGTCCCCGCGGACCCTCTCTGGGTGGGACGCTGAGCCCACGCTCACACCACCCAGCTGCTCGCCCGGCGCTGGTCCAGGCGGGGCCTTACAGACCCCTCATTGTTTTGTGCTGCAGAGAGATCCCCACCTCCTTGGCCTTCTCGGGCTTCCTGGAGTCAAACGTGTGGTGAATGCCTCCTGGGAAGCCTGTATTCTGTCCAGTTGCTCCAGTGCTGTGCTTAAAATCTTACTTCCTGCTTCCCCTTGGCCCGCCCTCACTTTCCCAGCTGTCTGTACCCTGTAGCGGCACGTCCCCAGCCTTCATGTCCCCAGCGGACGTGCCCGCCTTCTCCTGCTGTTGCCCGGCCCCCTGTCGCTCACAGAGCCACCTTCCTGTTTCCCTGGGGTGTCTTTGGGGCTCTCTGTCGATGGTGGTCCTTTGTGTTCGAAGAGGCCACCCGCAGACACCACGGCCCCATCTGTAAGTGGCGCTGCTCTCCGGCAGCGGCTCCTCGTGCCAGACACCCACTTACTGTGCTGAAGACGGACACACAGGTGCACGGGAGGTCGTGGTTTCCCTGAGCCCCTCACCCTGCTCCAGCAGCACCCCCTTTACCACCGACTCCCGACCCTCTTACCCATTGGAGGTGATACATGCTAGGATAGCCTGGACGGGTGTGCGTGTACCTAATCGAATGGGGCAGTGGAGGAAAGGGGTCTGTGGTGAAATAGATACCTGGTGTGACCCCAGGAGAAGCAGCCAGGTGCACCCAGGCAGGTGGTCCCAGGCGAGTCTGGGCTTGATGCAGGTGAGGTGAGCAGAAGCCTCTCAGCACAAGAAGCATCAGGAAATGGGTGGTGATGGCGTCCACACAGCAGGGGCAGGAGACAAGGGACCACGCTGACTTGGGGTGCCAGAGCAGCAGAGGGAGAGGCCAGGAGGTGGAGGTGGGGTGAGGAAGGCCCAGGACTGCCACTTCCCCCCAGAGAATCCTGGGGTTCCTGGAGTCGGGATCCCATGGGGGCAGCCCCAGCCGCAGTGACGTCAGTGACTCTCTCCCAGCCCAGAGGTCTGACTGACCACATTCAGCTTGAGGATATGGCGCCTGCAGCATAGCCGACAGGCATATTTTTGATGGTCTTTGTCAGTAAAACAGTGTGTCTGGGTTTCACAACACTTGGCTCTAAGTCTGCGTCTGCAGTGGGTCTCTTGCCTTTTGCACTACTGACATCTCCCCAACTAGACGTGGCCTCGGGAAAGCTCCAGCGGCCAGCAAGCAGCGGCCCAGGCCTGAGGCTCCATGCCTCTCGCTCCAGCCAGGGCACCCGCCACATCTTGCAGAGCCACCAGCGTTATGCGGAGAAGCAGACAGCCTGCAGGGCTTGGGGCCTCGCTGGCCAGGCGTGCAGAGCCTTATGGGACAGTATGTGGCAACAGTCACAGTGGGCTGCCTGGCACCCCACCCCCATCTGCCCGGAGCTCCCGTGCTCTCCCCTACACTCAAGTTCATATGCCCACACAACACACACGTGTGTGCACACAGGTGTAACATGCACACGGGCAGGTATATTACCATCACACACACAGGGAGATGGGACACCACCCCCAAGCCTCATCACCAGCAGTAAGGGTCAAGGAGAAGCAGAGTCAGGCAGAACTGACCCCCAGAGGCACTGACCCTCCAGGGGAGGGAGTCCAGGAGTGCTTCCTGGCAGAGGCAGCCTGAGCTGAGTCCCAAGAGACAAGTGGAGCCCTCGGGTGCAGCTCAGCTGGGCATGTGTTGAGAGGTCTGTGGGTCTGTTGCACACGCTCCTTGTTAGTGTGCAGGAGGTCGTGAGATCGAGCATCAGCTGCTAACGGGAGTCTGAAGGGCAGTTAGAGGGATGAACAGGGTGACCGAGGCCGGGGTCAGCACGTGGCCAGTGGGCACAGCCAGCCTGTCGCCTGCTGCCAGACAGCCCCTGAGCGAGAAGGGCTCTTACTTGTTTAAGTGGTTGGGAAAAGCAATAGAAGAATGTTTTGTGACACAGGAGAGCGATGTGAAACGAACCTCTGGGGTGGCACGTCTGAGTGGGCTCACAGGTCGTGGCCGGCTTCCCGTCGCAGCCACGTAGAGTGGCAGAGCCTGGGAAGGCCAAGCGTGTGGCCCTTCACAAAGAAAACGTGCCGACCCCGGACCTCAGCCCTTCTCTCAGGAGGGCTAACATGTGCCTCTTCAAATTGTCGAAATACAGACTATTGAGGAAAAACACACTGGGGTAAATCCCAGTGTATTAAAATATAAAGTAAAAAGCAAAAAAAATACTAGAAAAAGCAGGACACACTCAGCATTGCAGGGAGGGAATGAGAGGGATGG
Organism: Manis pentadactyla; assembly: GCF_030020395.1. Classification (NCBI taxonomy): domain Eukaryota; kingdom Metazoa; phylum Chordata; class Mammalia; order Pholidota; family Manidae; genus Manis; species Manis pentadactyla. Next base: position 196,676,772 of record NC_080019.1, read on the forward strand.
GGGGGGGCAGCAGGCCCCGGGATCTGGTGGCCGAGATGCAGAGCCTGCCCCTCGCTGTTTCCTCTGGGGCACATGGGGCCTCAAGGCGAAGGCCCCGGTGCAGCTGGCGTCCCACTCCTCGGCGCCCATGCTGGGCCTGCTGCTGGCAGTGGCCCTGCCCCCTGCCTTTGATGTGGTGCGCTGTGTGCTCTGCTCAGAGCTGACCCTCTGCGCTGTCGGTTCAGGTCAGGCCTGGCGCATGTCAGCCTCCCCCAGTCCACTGCCATCGGCCTTGTGTCCCTGGGGGACACCACCTGCAGCAGCTAACCTCATCTGCCTCCCTGCCTGGGCATGGCCCCCGCTGCTGACCGCTTGTCCATGCCGAGACCCAAGAGCACAGAGCCCCCTCACTGCTGTGTCCTGGTGCCTAGAGTAGGGCTGAGTGCACAGAGAGTGTGTGCAGAGGAGCGAGTGAGGGGATAGGGGAGGGCAGCGGGAGGGCGGGGTCCAGGGCACACCGCGGGCAGCGCCCCAGACCACAGGGGTCATTGCCAAGCCCTCTGTGGCCTGGCCTGCCTGCTCCTCCTGGGAAGGTGACCTTTCAGGCAGCAGTCCTGCACCTACCTGGTTTTCTGACACTTTGTGGCCCCGTCTCAGGTTTGCCAAGGGGACCACAGCTGGCCCCGGGGAAGGTGGCCCCTCTCTCTGAGGACCTTGTCAGTCCCGCTGCCCCTTTTCAATATCGACTCACTGGTCCATAAAATAGCCTGGAGCCAGGCTCGGCTCCTCCGTTCCTGCCACCCCTCCCCCGTGACGGCAACTCTCCTTGGTTTGGGGGGATCCTCGAGGCTCCCATGCTGAGTGGGGGTGCTGGCACCACCTCTGGACCCCACCCTGTCCCCTCGTCACACCCCAGAGGCGGCGACCTGAGGATGCTCTGCTAAGACGGGCTCACCCTTGGCCTTCATGCTCAGGTTGATGTCACCCGCTGAAATCAGCCTCAGCCAGTGCCAGACTGGGAGCTGGGTCCTGGCACAGACCCGGGTAGCCGGCCCCGAGCCGCTGCCTTGGGACTGCTGCTGACCTCTCTCCCTCTGTGTTTAGGGCATGATCGCAGAGCTGACGGTGCGCGGGGACCCCCGTGTGAGCCCCCTGCTCTGCCTGGAGGACGACGATGATGACGGTGAGGTGAGTGACTGCCCTGGCCCAGGCTCGGCGAGGTCTCCCTCCTGCAGCGCCGTGTGGCAGGGGCCCCGAAGCGATGGACTGGAAAGGCCTCTTGGGGTGCCAAGATCCTGGGGTAGTGTCTTCGCTCACCTAGGACATCAGAGCCCTTGCCGGGACCCTCCTGGTCACAAACGCGCTGAGCATCGGGCAGATGTGAAGGGCGCCCAGACAACCGCCAGCCGGGTGACGCAGGCAGCGGTAGCCGTCTCAACAGGACCACGTTTGGTGGCCCTGCACCCACACATGTGCCCTAAGCAGGAACAGCCACCGGTTCTCAGGTGGAAGGTCAGGACAGTCTGGGGACTCGGATCTCGGCGACAGCTCCTGACCACACAGCTGTGAACAGAGTCCTGGGTGGGGACGTGCTGGCAGGTCCCACCTCCCTGGGCCACACGCCGCTCTATGCAGGGCTGCCAGGCATGACGTTGGTACCTCCCGTGCCGAGCATCCCTCTGAGGCTTGTGCCCTCGGCCAACCCCAAGAACATAATCAAGCCAAAGGGAGGATTTCCCTCAGGGCGCCCTGCGGCCAGCGGCTGGGTCTGTTTCCAAAGGGCTGTTCTCACCCGGCTGAGCATCGTGCATTGTCGGTGCCTGTCAGACGCCTCGCAGGGGAGGGCCGGCGCTCCCTCCCATGGCCACCCAGAGCCCCCAGGACCCGCATGAGGTGCGGGGGAGGGGGCCTGCTGGCTGTGTTCCGGCCTGTGGGGGGCTCTGCTCACCCCCCTCCTGTTTCCTCTGAACCCACAGGCATCCGGCGACTTGGGCAGTGGGCTGCAGGAGTCCCGGGAGCTGCTCAGGGAGGCAGCGGTGAGTGCAGAGGCGGTGCCTGGGGGCTGTGCACTGGTCACACTTCTGGGGCTGGCCATCCTCTTTTCTCTGTTTTGAGGGGTCATTCTTTAAAATTTGGTTTCTGATTCTAAATATTCTTCGGGCCTGTGAGGTGCCCTTGATACCATTCGTGCCTCTCTTCCAGCTTGTGGGGCCACATGGGACTAGCGGGTTTGTACATACAAGAGAGGCAGGTCCCTGGAGGCCACACCAGGCTTCCCGGCCCAGCCACCTGAATGCCCCACGGAGCAGGGGTGGTGGCTTCCCTGCTGGACGAACCCAAGGCAGAGTGCTGGCCTCCCTGGGTGACCAGTGGGTGCCCTGCCAGCCCGCCTGGGTCGGATGGCCTGTGCCTCTCCACCTCCAGGCCTCCCTGTCTCAGCCACAGGTTGGGTCTGGGAATTTACCCGCCAAGCTCCCATCCCTACGAGGTACCCAGGGCACAGGCCAGCAAAGGGCGCACAGGGACCCACAGAAGCGGCGGCTCTTGGCTATGAAGGGCACGCTGCACAGCGCGGCAGCCGCGTGGCCACCTAGCGAACTGGAGGGGTCAGTGCCCCGACGTGGGCTGTTACACAGCCTCCCCCGCCCCTGGCGCAGTGCTCTAACGAGGAGCACACGCTGCGGGGCCCCTGCTGCAGGAACGCGGCCGCAGGCTGCTCGGAGCTTCCCTGACACAGGAACCGTGCAGAGCCTCTGTGCGGGCCAGTGGGCGGGTCCGGGGCCCTTGCAGCCCCTGGGGGCTCCCTCCATGCTCTGTGTGGCCCCTGCCCCCACGCTCACTGAGTCTGGGCTGTGGGCCTGGCCAGCCATGGCTCAGGGTCCCCGGGGACATTGCCCGGGTCAGCAGGCATGCAGCCGCAGGGGCCCTGTTGTCTGGCTCGGGCTGCCTTCATCCCCCCAGAGAGCATGGGACCCCGGACAGGCAGCAGGGTTGATGATGGTCCCCAGGAGGTTCAGACAGCACCGTTGCCCACACGCACAGCGTCAGCACCTGAACACGCTTGTGCCCACGCACTCAAGGCCCTGCGGGTTTTCAGAGCACAGCGAGCCTCATCCCCAGGAGTGTGGACGTCACGGGCCCTGTGGCCATGACCCTCACCCAGGACACGGCCCACACTACCCTGTGCTCGAACGCAGGTGGCTCCCTCCCTCCTGGTGGCACTGACCAGTCAGCGGGCACCATCCCCACCTCGGGAAGGAACCAGGCCTTGCCAGTGTCACACAGGGTCTGTCCTGGGCACTCAGCACGGACAGGGGACACTCATCTGTCCCTGGCACGCGGGAAGGCCTCCAGGCGGGGGGCGTTCAGTGACTTGCTGGGACTGAGGGGTGGGCCGCAGGAACCCCATCCTCATGGGCTGTTAAGGAGAAAACAACTTCGGAGAGCCCTGACTCCTTCTCCTCAGAGAGGAAGTCCGTGATGTTTTCTTCTTATCCTTGAACTCAGATCCGTCTGCCCCTGGTGGACTTGCCAAGTGTGCATTCATGGGGCAGCCGCAGCTGCTGGATAACTGAGCCGCTTCCCCCCTCACCTTGCAGGGCACACCCCCGAGACTCAACCTCCCCGAGGCTCCCCCGGTCACTTCTCCTCCCTTGGCCGGAGGCGGCGATGAGGAAGATTCCAGAACCGAAGAAACTGAAGAAGCCACCGTGTCCTCATTAGGAGGTAGAGCCCTTCTCTGGGCATGGTGTGCATGTTGGCGTGGGGTGCCCAAGGCGTGCCGGGGCAGTGATCCCTGCCTGCAGGGTCAGTAGCTGGAATGAGCTGCCCAGGAGAAGTTGGGGCACAGCTGCCCCTCCCCACGCTTCCCTCCCATTTCTTGTTTTGGGTGGGGAACTTGGCGCCATCCTGAGGGTGCTGCAGAGGGGTGCCACTTCCCAGCCTGGGGCAGCAGGCTCTCTAGGAGGACACGAGGGGTGCTCTGAGGGGGGATGGCCTTGGAACCAGGAGGGTCAGCATTTGGAGGCAGGACTCCCCTGGTGGCCGTGGTGGTCTGCCGGCCCCGCGGGTGCCACATGCGACCTGCTAGAGGCAGGGCCTTTGTGTGTCAGCGCCTCTTGCTGCGTGACGAAAGCCACAGACCTGGCTGCTGTCAGGAGTGCCACCTTGTCTCGGGGCTCTGTGGGTGCACCTGCTCGTGGCACCCGAGGGCTGCATCCCCTCCCAGAGGCCCTGGTGGGCATCAGGGTCCTTCTCCCTCGGGCTGCTGGCAGGATTTAGTTCCCTGCAGCTGTAGGACAGAGGTTCCAGCATCCTTACTGCTGTGAGCCAAGGGTCATTCTCAGGTTCTATGGCCACTGTATCCCCCACGTGGCCCTTACAGGGGACAGTACTTCCCCAAGTGCTTGGACCACCCACTGCTTATCCATCCACCTGCTGACGGGCATGTGAGAGGTTTCAGTTTGGGGCTGTTCCAAATAGGACTGCTTGGGGATTCTAAGCCAGGCCTCTGTGTGGACACACGCTTCCACTTCTCGGGGAAACGCCCTGAGTGGGACACCCGGATTTCAGGGCAGGGCTGAGGACTGAGAAGCCACCCGCTGCTTCCCGAGCAGCTGCCCTGCTTGGCATTCCCTTGGGGGTCTGGGCTCCTCACGCCCCCTGGTGCCTGCTGGGGACCCAGTCCGCATCCTCACGCCCACCCTGACAGGTGTGAGGTGGCGTCTCGAGAGCTTCCTCGGCCTCCTGGGGACGGATGATGTCAGGCATCTTCCTGGTGCTCACATGCATTTGTGTGTCGGTTCTCCTAAGGGACCCGTCGAATCCTGCGCCTGTCGGCTCACGGGCTGCTCACTTCCAGAGCTGCGGGAGAGCTTTCTGCCCCGGGCGTGGCTCCTTCACCGGGTGTTCGTTCTGCAGATGTCTCCTCAGTGTCTGTGCTTCTTGCCATTGTGTTGATAGCATTTTCGAAGTGCGGAAGTTTAAATGAATGTTCGGTGAATGTTTTTTTGTTTTTGTTTTTTGGTGTCATTAATCAACAATTACATGAGCAACATTATGATTACTAGACTCCCCCCATCATGAAGTCCTCACCACGTACCCCATTACAGTCGCTGTCCATCAGCGTGTAGTAAGATGCTGTAGAGTCACTACTTGTCTTCTCTGTGTTGCACAGCCCTCCTGTGCCCCCCCAACATTATACATGCTAATCGTAATGCCGCCTTTCTTCTTCCCCGCCCTTATCCCTCCCTTCCCACCCGTCCTCCCCAGTCCCTTTCCCTTTGGTAACTGTTAGTCCATTCTTGGGTTCTGTGAGTCTGCTGCTGTTTTGCTCCTTTAGTTTTTTTCTTTGTTCTTATACTCCACAGATGAGTGAAATCACAGTGAATGTTTTTATTGTGATTTAAGTTCAATGAATGAATTCATCAATTCATTCTTTCATGGATGTCACTTTTGGCACCACACTTAAGAAATCCTGCCCCACCCAAGGTCACAAAGGTTTTCCTTTGTGTTCTACAGGTATTTCAGTCTTAGGTCTGCATTCAGGTCTGTGATGCACTTTGAGTTAGTTTTTGTATATGGCATTAAGGGATGGATTGGTTCTTCATACGTTTTTGCTTCTAAACGTCTATTCCCAGCACCGTTTATCAAAGGCTGCCCTTCTTCCAGCTGTTGGAAGCCGGCCGGCCCCATGCGCGTGGCTGTCTCTGGGCCCTGCTCTGTCCATCTCTGTGACTCTCTTGGCAGCGGTGCTGTGGCGTCTTGACAGTGTAGCTTTGCCGTGAGTCTGGAGACCACGTTGTGTCCTCCAGATTTCTTCTTCCTTTGCAAGATGGCTTTGGTATTCATTGTCCTTGCATTTTCTTAAGAATTTTAAAGTCAGTTTGTCAGTTTCTACGAAAACAGCCTCCCAGTTTCATAGGCAGGGCACAGGTCTCCCAACCTGTGAACACAGGCAGCCCTCTGCTTTCTCTTCAGTTTCAAATGTTCACTGAAGCTGGGATGTTACATTTTCCCTAAATCACGTAATAGGATTCGGCTCTGGAAGGGGCAGGGCTGCCCTCCAGTGGCCGACTTGTGACTCACAGTGCAGCCCTGGGGGGTCCCAGCTGCCAGGCTGGGGACTGCAGGGGCTTCCAGGGTGGATGTAGTCCCAGTTCTTCCAGGCATGGTGACAGGCGCCCACAGAGCTGTGCCAGCCCATGAGGCTGCAGCCCTGGAAACTGGGGCTCCCCCCCGGGTGTGCCTATCCAGCTCCACTGAGGGGCCTCCGCACCTGTCCAGTGCCCAGCCCACTGCACTGCCAGGGCCCCTCCAACCCCACCAAGGGGCCAGAGTCCCACGGCTCCCCTCAGGAGCAGGCCCCCACCAGCCCCCAGGGACACTCGGCGTTTCCAGCTGGGGGTCCTGTGTTTCCTAAGTGACCAGTGGTGCTGACCCTTGGGGGATGGGTTTGGGAAGAGTCTGCCCCTCAAACACCTTGTCAGTCACAGAGAGGGCAGTGCTCACCCTGACCTGGTCGTGGCAGGACTAGGGTGGGCCAAGTGGCAAACACTTCGGGTGCCTCCTCCCCCTGTGACCCCTGCCCCCTGTGCCACCCTGGTCCCCATGCTTCTTCCCACGCCCTGTGCTCCACTGTCCCCTGTGCCCACTGACCCCGTGCTTGCTGCCCACCCATCCAGTCCCCTGTGCCCCCATCCCCCATGCTTGCCCCCACCCGTCCAGTCCTCTGTGCCCCCATCCCCCATGCCCCATCCCCCATGCCCCCGTCCCCCATGCTTGCCCCCCACCCATCCAGTCCTCTGTGCTCCCATCCCCCATGCCCCCATCCCCCATGCTTGCCCCCCACCCGTCTAGTCCCCCACCCTCCCCTCCAGAGCTGTGTCTGCCCCCCGCCCCCCACCCCGCACCCTGTGTGTTGCTTTGTTCTTTCACAGCCTGTGGGAACCGTCCTCAGCTCCAGGTCCCACAACAGTGGGCTGAGGGCTGGTTTGGCTGGATCTGGCCCATGGTCAGGACGCTTGACAGGGTTCCGGAACTCCCAGCCCACCACGCCCCAAAAGAAGCCAGAGGGGAGGTCTCTGGCCCGTGGGGACCCTTCACCAGGCCCTGTGCCTGTCTCCCTCCAACGCAGGTCTCGGCTTTCCCTCGTGGCCAGCAGGTTGTCAGGCAGCCTCGCTCTCGTGGCCTTCGGGGCAGCAGGGTGCTGATGCACGCCAGCCCCTGCAGTGGTGCAGCGAGAGGAGGAAGCACCGGGCTGTGCCGGGTGGGCGGCCGGCGCTGGGAGGGGTGGCCGAGAGCAGAGCCCGGGCTCGTCCGACGGTGCCTCTGCCTCCCCAGCTCAGACCCTGCCTGGCTCAGATGTGGTCTCCACGTGGGACGGGAGTGTCCAGAGCCCCGGGAACAGCCTGGAGCAGGTGCGGCCCCCCCCAACCCAGACCGCAGGATGAGCTCCCGGCTCAGCCCCTTCCTCTGTGTCCCCTCCCATGCCCAGCACATGAGGGGCGCTGGCGGCCGCGTGCCTTGGGCTCCGCAGCCTATGCCCTCTCCCTGTTGTCCCCAGGGAAGCCTGGAGGGGCAGAAGGAGGAGCCAGGCGCTGGGATCCTGCCCGGCCCAGTTGGTCCCCGGGGCCCTGCAGGCGCAGCAGTGTGGAGCCCCGAAGCACAGCCTGTTCCTGGGCCACAGGGCCCCCCCGGGCCTCCCGGGCCGCCAGGGAGGGATGGCAGCCCTGGGAGGGACGGTGAGCCCGTGAGTACATGTGCCTGGGGTCTGCCCAGGGTGAGGGGCTGGGGGTGGGGGCTGCTGGGGCAGAGCAGCGGGGTCCTTGGGCTTCGGAGCTCTCAGGACAGCACCTGCTCCGATGGCCGCCTGCTGCCCCTCGGGACAGCTGTAGGGTGTTCGGGGAGGCACAGCCAGGGCAGCCCAGAGCCGGCCTCCGTGGAGCAGGGCTGGGCCGCCTTCCCCACCACGCGACAGCCCCCCTCCCGTGGAGGCCCAGTGCTGCCGGGGCTTGGAGGGCAGGGGGCCGCTTCCACTGCCGGGGTGGGGGGCAGCCCGTCCTGTCCCTGACGGCTTCTCTTGCGTGTTCCAGGGCGACCCCGGTGAAGATGGAAAACCCGTAAGTTTGCTTCTCCTCCAGGGCCTGAGGGTCTGTGACACATGCACAAGACCGTCTGGCCTCTTCACCTGGTGACACTCTTTAAACTCAACACAGCAGAGATTTCAAGCTGAAGCCATTTTGAGAATGGAACTCAACTTTCGTGAAGAAAATATATCTAACTGTTGATAGAAAAATAGGGGATTTAGCCTGTGTGCGTGAAGCCCAGGCTGAATACCGGGAAACAGGTGAAGGGAAGAAATGAAACAGCTTCCAGATTCTTTTGAGGGGGGAAGACTGCCCAGGGAGGGGGGCCATGGCCCCAACAAGGACCATCTTCAGGGCTCACCAAGGGTGCATTTCTGGCCTAAAACACTTAGTCGGGATTTCTAAAAATTACCAAAATGCTACTTCCAAGAAACATGGTGAAATGACACAAGAAGATTGCAAAAGATTTGGGGAACAACATACCAGAGAAAAGGTAACAAGAGATGGAGAAGGACAGCACACGACCAGCCCACGGTGGCTGACCCAGACTCAGTGCATCCTTGGGCCGAGGCCGGGTGATGGGGGACACTGGCGGCCTGCCCTGCCCATGCAGGGAGACCAGGGCGCCTGGGCACAGACGGACTGGCGCTCAGTTGTGGGGGCCTAACAGAGCAGGGGCCTGCATGTGCCTGGAGCTCAGGGGCCTGCAGCCCGATTAGCAGCTTGCTCTAAGTGTCAGAATTTCAAGTCTGATGAGCCCCCCCAGTCTTCCATTGAGGGCCAATGGGTGTTCAGGGCACAGAACCCCAGTCATAGGCATGGAGATGGCAACAAGATGCAGGTGCACTCTCCCTGACTGGGCTGCCTGGCCTTTGTCTTCCAGGGGGACACCGGGCCACAGGGCTTTCCGGGGACCCCGGGGGATGCAGGCCCCAAAGGCGAGAAGGTGAGAGTCCGACTGGGACCATGAGGGGGTGTGTCAGTCTCCACCCCCTGACCTGCAGAGGGGGCCAAGCATCCTGGTGTAACTGTGTGTCTTCTGTTCCCAGGGAGACCCTGGCCTTGGGCCAAGAGGACCCCCAGGACCCCAAGGGCCCCCGGGGCCACCAGGACCCTCCTTCAGGCAGGACAAGCTGGTGAGTCCTGGCTCACCTGTGCCGGTGGCTTCTTAAAGCCCCGTTCAAATCGAATCCCAGGCCTTCCCAGCACGTCACGCAGGCCCAGGGAAATCATCTGCTGCCTGCGGAGGTGGCCATCCTCAGGCCCCTCCCCTTGGGTGGGTGCCCACACCCACGCTCTCTGCTGCTTGTAGCCACGGGTGACACTGGGGCATGGCTGTCCAGCAGGGCTGAGTGGGCAGCCAGGGGGCTGGGGCTGGGCTCCTGGTGACACGCCTCTGGGCTTTTTCCCCTCAGACCTTCATCGACATGGAAGGGTCCGGGTTCGGCAGTGACCTGCAGAGCCTCCGAGTGAGTGTCCTTCTGCCCAGATGGCCGCTGCCCTGCCCCCTCCGTGCACTTGTGGACCCCGTGGGGCGGCCGTAACGCCTGGTCTGGGTGGCTGCTGTCCCCACGGGGTGCCGCACCCAGTGGCCATTCTGTTTTCCCATGTCCAGGGCCCAAGAGGCTTCCCCGGTCCCCCAGGGCCCCCCGGCGTCCCAGGCCTGCCTGGAGAGCCAGGCCGCTTTGGGATGAACAGCTCTGACATCCCGGGACCTGCAGGCCTTCCTGGTGTGCCGGGGCGGGATGGGCCCCCTGGGCCCCCTGGGCCCCAGGTGAGTCCTGCACCCCATCCCCCACCTGCCCTAGCCCCCATTCGGGGTCAGCGGGACCAGAGGGTTCTCCCATCTGGACACAGGCGGCCCCCAGCCTCTGTACGCTCCAGGCTCTGGGCACCCCCCGGGGTGGGGAGGGGCCAGAGATGCTGGCCCCAGGTGACCGCACGCAGGCTGCTCCCCTCTGCAGGCCTCAGTGGGCCAGCAGACCTCACAGAGGCCGTCTGCAGAGGGGTTCCACGGATCCAGGGGCAGGTGAGTCACCACTCCGGGACCTCAGGGCCTGCCATCTCCTGCTCCTGGCACTGCGGACACTGTGGCCTGGCAGGTGCCCACACATGTTGCTATCGTAACCAGGCCACACGATGACACGCTCTGAGTGGACAGTTTGGCAGGCCTGTGCAGCTCCCCTACTGAGGGGCATGCCACTCCCCTTAGGGGTGGCCACAGCCAGCCACCAGCCCCACCACCGAGGAGTGACAGACCCTCACTGAGGGTCTGGTGGCCCTACACATCGTCCTAGTTTGGTCAGCAACCAAAACAATAAAGAAGAGAAATGAAAGGCCTGGCAGAGCCGCCTGCCCCTCGTGTCACTGTGGGCAGGGTCTCCTGTGAGCCCTGCCCAGGGCGTGTCCTCAGGAAGTCTGCATGCCAGGACCATCCACCCACTGTAAGTCTTTTCAGCAATGAGCTGCAGTCTGAGCCACACTCTGCTTTTCGGTTCCCAGGGACCCCCTGGTCCTCCAGGAAGAGATGGGGAACCAGGAAAGACCGGCCAGAAAGGCAGCCTCGTAAGTCACCTCCTGGCATCCAGGTGGGCCTGACCCAGTGCCACACGGCGTGGCCAGAGGGTGATGAGCCGTGGGTGTGGGGCCCACGGCCCAGCGGCCTCCGTGGAGGGACAGTGCACAGGGTGGCAATGCAGAGGCAGAACGCAGCTGCCACCTGCCATTGTCCTCAGGGTCCCACAGCCCTGGGGCCTCGGGCTTTGCAACTTTGCTGAGAATTGCATAAAAAGTCTGGACCTCATTGTCACATTAGTGCTTCTTGGTGATGTCGAGTAGATAAGGTGTTTGAAGGAAACCTTTTCGCAAATTTCAGTCCGGGCTATATCCGAGAGCTTCCAAGGCCACGCAGACCTCTGACCTGGGTCCGTGGTTTTCCAGTGAATGAACCAGGGAGGCATCAACAGGCAGCCCTTTGGAGGCAGTGGCTTCCACGTGACACTTCCGGGGAGAACCTGGCAGTTTGGGACTGAGCAGAGGCCGTGCATCTTACCTGTTCCCACTCTGGGAACAGCCGAGCTGGGAGGCTGACCAGCCCATGGTGGCTGACCCAGACTCAGTGCATCCTTGGGCCGAGGCCGGGTGATGCTGACCTCCGGGGAGGCGCCAGGCCAGCCTTGGCCCACACAGCCAGGCCTCCCGAGCCCCGGCCCCCAGCAGGACGTGGCAGGAACTCACACAGGTGTGCCGGGACCAGACGGAGGCGCTTGGGTTTCAGGCACATGTCTTCCAGGGGCAACGCCCAGATATCCCCGCTCCTGAGACCAGGGAGAGAAAAATCAGGGATGACTGAATCTGCACAAATGGCAGCATAGTGGCCTCATGGGTTGGGATAAAATGAGACTGTTTATCTTGCTGCCCGCAGGTTGGTTGGTCATACAGCAATTACTCTCTCCTTCCCACAGGGTGAAGCGGGTGCCCCAGGACCTGAGGTACAGACAGACCTGGTGCTGCCCCTCTTCCAGATAGGGACTGCCCTGGGGGTGCCCCGAGGGAATGGGGTGGGGCAGATGCCAGTGACAAGCCCTCCTTGGCAGATTGTGGGGTCAGGCCAGGAGGCGTCCCCTGGCGGCAGGCGGCACGTTGTCCCACAGAGTTCTGGTCTGCAGGGTAGCTGGGACACAGCAGCCTGTTAGCAAACAAGCATCCGGAGGAAACCACCATAAAGCATGCTGGGTGCATGAGCCCACACGGCAGGGCAGGTCCCCTGCGCCTCCCACCGTGGGGGTGGTCCCTCACCCCCCTCCATGGGCTGGACCGGGCCACCACCCAGGGAAGCTGCCAGAAGGTGGTGCAGCCGCGGGCAGGGCCACCAGGAAAGCCCCAGGGGGAAAGTGAAGAAGAGGGTGGCGACGGGTCAGGGTGGCAGTTTAGGGGCCCGGAGGGGCCTGAGGAGGAGACAGGGTTCAAAGGAGAGGCAGATACATGTAAGCTATGTGCACTTGTGCACACATGTGAACATGTGGGGCCTGAGATGAGGGGAGGCTGCAGCCCCAGGAAAGGCGGGGGTCAGGGGGCGGTCAGACCCACGGTGACAGTGCGGGCTCTCCAGCCCCACACCGGCATCAGATACGTGTGTGGGAAGACGACCTAGGCTTTAACAGAAGCTGAGTGACTTGCCCGAGAACATGCCCAGAAGCCTCCAGCCCCACTGCTCCCGGGCAGGAACCTGGGAGCTGATGACACGAGACGGAGGCCACAGACAGCAGGAGCGTAGCCAGAGCCACCTGCAGGCCCAGCTGTGGAGGGTGCTTGACTCACCCAAGGAGTTGTGCTGGCCCTGTGGCCCAAGTGGGGTTGGGGTCGGGAGACCCTGGGGCCCAGCACAGAGGGGGTCGGGAGACTCCAGGATCCAGCAGAGAGGAGGTTGGGGGTCCCCAGGGCCTGGAGGCGGGGCTGACATCCGTGTTGGCTGGCCTTCTACTGTCAAGCCGGCCTTGAGGCTGAAGCAAGGCGGTGGGTGGCCCTGGGGGCTTGGCATGTCCCTCACAGCCTGGGAGAAAATGGGTTGCCTCTGTTCACAGATGAGACCGAGGCTCGGGCAGTCAGGTGACCTCGGGGCTCAGGGGTGCTGGGCACAGCAGCAGCAGGTGCGCCCAGCCCTCTACCAAGGGTCTCCTTTCCGCGTCCCTGCTCACAAGCACCAGGGTCTCACCTGGCCCTTGAGGCCCAAGGTCTGTCACGGACACCTCCTCCGGGCCCCGCATCCCAACTCCTCTAAGCACCCCCCAGGGGCGCACCTGCCCCTCACCAGCCACAGGCCCCCTGCCCTGGTCCTGCACTGGGATCTCCGCCCCGTGTGAGCAGCTTGCCCAAGCTCATGCCCACCACCTGGGAGGGAGCAGGCCTCGTGTGTAAGTGGGTGAGCTTGTGACTTCAGAACTGAGCTGCTGTTGGGCCTGCACGCTTTGTGGAGTGCCACTTACCTCTTTGGCTTCCAGATTTGTGACAAGTGTGGAAGCTCAGGTGTCCCAGGAGGCAGTGGCTTGGTTAGCTGACACCCGGGGGCAGGGGTGATGACGCCTCTCTCCCCCCTGTGCAGGGAAGCAAGGGAGACCCCGGACCCATTGGCACTCCTGGAGAGAACGGCTTGGCAGGAGCCCCTGGACCAGCTGGACCACCAGGGCCCCCAGGACCCCCTGGGCCCCCCGGGCTCCCTGGACCAGGACTTGCTGCAGGATTTGTGAGTACCGGTGGCTCCTGGCCCCCAGAACACCTCCCCCAGCCCCGTGGCAGGACCCCATTCTGAGCCGTGAGTGTCCGTGAGGCTCTGTGGGGTGGCTTGTTGTCCTCAGCACCCTGAACGAGGGATGTCTGCAGCCATCCCTGACTCCTGACTGCGTGCCTCCCAGACGGTGCCCCAGGGTAGAGCCATGGGCAGCCGGAGCCACTGCTCAGGGCCCATGTCCCGTGCGTGATGCTGAAAGGCTGCTGGAGGGGAGCAAATGTGAAAACTGAACACAGCCGGGCCCCGGCACTCAGACAGACCACCTGGCCCACAGGGGCTGGAGGAGGTGCCCACTGGCAGGGTCCCTGGGACCTGGCTGAGGCTTCTTATCTGAGGACAAAGGACCTGGTTTCCAGGCAACCCCAGCCCTTGGCACAGCCTGCTCGGCCATGGCATCTCCACCTCGGGCCACTGACAGCCTTGGGGAGGGGTCTCCTCCTGTAAGAAGCGGCGCAGACCCACGTGTCCCTGTGTGTCCTCCTGCAGGATGACATGGAAGGCTCCGGGGGACCCTTCTGGCCGACAGTGCGGGGCACCGAGGGGCCGCAGGTAAGCCCAAGCCAGCTGGCTTGGTGCTCGGGGGTGTCCCTGGTTCGGCCCCAAGTGAGGACAGGAAGGGCCGTGAGATTCCAGGGCACTGTGCCCCCTCGGGGCCACGGGAAGAGAACCATTTTCCAATGGGAAAGTGACACTGAGGTCAGGATACAGGAACAGGAGCTTCTGGGAAATGCCAGGTGCTGAGTTCTTTTTCTGGCTGTGATTTTGGGAAGTAAATTTTTGGCCTGAGTAGAACTTGAATTAATAAAAATGGGGCATTCCTATGAAATCCTGCTCTGTTCAGCCAATAAGGGGTGCACTGGGCAGGATCAGGTTCAGCCACAGTGACTTACAACCCCAAATAGCCAAGCTCAGACAAGACGCCTGTGAGGCTTGCCCCTGGGCAGCTGCCTAGGGGGCGCAGAGAAGGGGCTCCGTCCCCTCAGAGCCCAGGCCCCATGGCAGCCCCTGTGGGAGGTGCTGGGAGCAGTCTTTGGCCAGGGCACTGGGCCTGGAGTGTCCGCCTGGCCAGAGGTTGGCTTCCCACTCCGAGCTTTGAGAATGAGGCGGCCCTGGGGCAGAGAGCAAGCCACAGTGAGCTCCAGCCCTTTTCTTAACTGGCCTTTGCTTTTTTCATTGAAAAGTCCTACTTTTTGGCATAGCCGTTAACTGCTATGTAACAGGTGACAGTCATCACGGCTGTGACCAGGAAGGTGGGAGGCCTCCATGGGCGGCGGCAGTGAGGTCACGGGCATGGCCCTCTTTAGGACAGCCTTCCATCTGTTCACATCACTTGCATTTAGTTTAATAAAATGCAACCTCCCTGTGTTCCGGCCACCGCCCAGCTGAGTGTGCCAGGTGGGGCGGCCTCTGCACGCCCAACTGGCGGGTTTGTAACGTCTGCGGGATACAGGTGGTGCCCAGGATAGACCCCCTTGGGGGCTCCTGTGGGAGAAAGCACCCCCGACCTGGAGCTACTCCGCCTCACGCCCTCTTTCTGCTCTGCCCACAGGGACCACCTGGCCCTCCTGGAGACAAGGTCAGTGGGTGCCATATTCCCTGCTGCCCCCCCAGCCAGGAGTTCCCACCACAGCAACAGCAGGCGCCCCCCCCCACCTGGGGGACATTTGCAAGCCACAGGGCATCTTGGGGGGTGGGGCAATCCCCCAGCTGGCTGCTCACTGGTGCCCCAGATGCCTCACTTCGCATAACTGATGGGCATTTGCTGGCCTGGGGACAGAGGGGAGCCAGGGGGCAGAGCTGGCTCCCCAGGCCCCCAAGCACCCCATGCTCCCCACGTGGCACGGTCAGGGGTGTTCAGGGTCACCCATGCTATGGCACCACTTCCCTGTAGAATGTTTTACTTTGAGTTGCAAACCTTTGGGGCATTTGAAGAGGTTGAGTTTGGGGCATGCTAGCTTTCTGGAGCTGCTAAAAGTGGTTCAGTAGAAGCCTCACAGTGAACGAGTGGCATGGACCCGGGACAGCCCGGCCGGGTTCGGTGAGCAAGGCCACCCACCAGGACCCTCAGCTCTGAGCGCCAGCTGAGGAGTTACCCACAGCCCTGGGTCGGGGGCGGGCGCTGCTTTGGGCAGTCGACTCAGAGCAGCGTCGTCCTCTCTAGGGGGATCCTGGAGCGGCCGGGCCGCCAGGGGCCATGATTGGAGCCTCTTCTTGGGTTCAGAAAACAATGGTCACTGGCCATCAGGGGCTGGGGAGGGTGTCAGGCCTTGGGTGGGATGTGCCCCGCAGGACACATGGTGCGCCCCTCGGAGTGTCAGTGGGGGGAGCTCTGCATGCTGGCCTCCCAGCTCCATCTTCCGTGTAGCACCTCAGCCCTGCCTTCCTTACAGTGTGGCACGGGCCTGTCCTGGGGTACCACCCCCAGGGCTTGCCCCCGGACATCCTCCCCAGGACACCCCCTTCTGGACACCCACCCCCTGGGTTTTCCCCAAATCATAGGACAGCTCCCCCCTGCTTTGCAGGGTAAATCCTAGGGCCCACCCAGCAGTCCTCCAGCCACCTGGCCCCTGGCCCCTCCTCCCCTCCCCTGCCCCACATGGTTCCTGGGGAGGCCTTCAGGGCTGTGAGCCAGTGAGGCAGAACCCGGACGCCGTGGTTCGCTGGGCTGGAGGCTGACAGGTGTCGTCTCCACGCGTCTGGTGCAGGGAGAAGTCGGAGCAGACGGACCTCCCGGCTTCCCCGGCCTCCCTGGCAAGGAGGGCATGGCTGGGACCCAGGCAAGTGACCCCCAGGGCTACTGAGGGGGGACAGCCCTGAGGGTGCCACACCTGGACGAGAGATGGCTCCTTGGGGTGGGGTCTCCAGGGATCCCCCAACCTGCTCTTTGTACCCCAAGGGACCTGGAGGCCCCAGCCCCATGGGACATGAATCAGGGGTCCATGCTGCCCAAGGGGTTTCCTGCCCGGCTCACCCATCCCACCCCCAGGGCCCCATGTGGTCAGAGAGGGAAGGATGCTCCCTGTCTTCATTCAGCTGGGCCTGGTGGTCCAGGGTCTCTGGGAAGGGGCCTCAGTTTCTCTTTCGATGAGCTGTTTCCTTCCTGTCTCTGCAGGGACCAAAAGGAGACAAAGGGACCCAGGGACTGAAGGTGAATGTGGGGGCTGGGCCTGCAGGGAGGCGTGCAACCAGGCCTCGGGCAGCGCTCCCCACACGCGGCCCCCCAGCCCGGGCACAAAAACCTTGGGCTGCGTGCAGGGTCCCGGCTGAGCACCTGCCCTGCCCCCCCCCACTCCACGGGCTCTGGTGACCCCTTCCACATCCTGGGTGGGCCCCAGGGTCCCGGCAGGACCACTGGACAGTCTCCCCCAAAAGCAGCCCACGTGTTGGACGCTGGCTTTTTCTTCTAGGGCGACCCGGGGCGGGACGGAGTCGGGCAGCCAGGCCTCCCTGGACCCCCCGGACCTCCAGGGCCCGTCATCTATGCTTCGGAGCAGGATGTAAGGATGTCGCCTGGTTGGGCTGGCACTCTGCCCCGGGTCGGGGCTGCCAGCTCTGCGCCCGGAGGCTGACCCCTCAGGACCCCGGGTTCCCATCTGTGGGTCTGTTTGGAACCGGGGGCATGTCACCCTTTGGTCAGACTTCCCAGTAACTGAGAGGACAGATGGGTTTGGGTATCCAGAGAGGAACGAACCCCCCAGAGAGCTCGGCGGGGGCCCCCCGCCTGCCTCACCCTGCGGCCGCTCCGCCCTCAGCCCAGTGCCAGGCTCCAGGTGCCACATGTCCCCCGGGGCCCCACACATACGGTGTGGCTCCCAGGAGGCGGCTCCACTCTACCCATGGACCTTGAGGCCAAAGTGGGGAGACTATTGAAAGCAAAATTCTCATTTGCATTTAATGTCTTATGTTGTGTTGTTGATCTTTGTGCAAAATAACAAGACGTAGATTTTAATTTTTCCCTTTCTTGATCTTCTTTCTGCTGACTTGCTGACAGGGAGTGCTGGCTGGCGTGCCGGGACCTGAGGTACGAGCCACCCTGTCCAAGGGCTGCAGCCGCATGGCGGGCACCCACCTGCCGTGTCCCCACGCGGTGCCGTGTGGCACTGGGACTGACTCTCTCTCCTCCACAGGGCCGGCCGGGGTTCGCCGGCTTCCCCGTAAGTAGCTCCTGGCCCCACCCCAGCGCTGGCGTGGCAGGTGCTGCAAGGCCGGGGGACTACTGGCATCTGAGCAGGAGCCCCGGGGTCCAGGGCAGGGCCATGGGGAGGGGGTCTGGACGGGGTGTAGCAGGCCCTTCTCTACCTGTCCCCACTCAGACTCTGGAGGCAGGTATGGTCTGGCAGCTGGGGTGGGAGGGTTGGGAGTGGCCATCACAGGTTGTGGTCTGCCGGGCAGACCCCCACTCCCCCACTTCCCTGCAGGGACCAGCCGGGCCGAAGGGCGACCTGGGCTCCACAGGCCCGCAGGGACCCCCGGGACTCAAGGTGAGGGCAGGGGCAGTCCCCTGTGACCCTGAGGGGCATTCAGGCTCTGGGGAGGGCCGCAGGAGCCCCCCGGCCGACTTGCCAAGTCGTCACATCAGGAGCCATGAGCCGTGACTCAGCTTCTCGAGGTCCCCCCACTGTGACCCAGGAGGCCCCGCTCACCGTGTGCCTGTCTCGGGGGTTCACTTGACGCCTCCTGTTGGGGATCCCCTGGGTGGGCGCCAGGCCCCTCCTCCCTGGAGCCCACCCCTGACCACAGGCTGCCCGCCATTGCTCTAGGGCGAGAAGGGCGAGCCAGGCGCAGTGTTCAGCGCCGATGGCAGAGTGCTGCCCCCTGCCCAGAAGGGCGCCAAGGTGAGTGGGCTGCTTGCACCCTCGCCCTGGGTCGGGAGCGAGGTCCCCAGGACTGCAGAGGCAGCTTGGACAGGTCTGTCCTCCTGAGGGGGAGTGGATGCCCGGGCCCAGGGAGGACTCTGGCGGCCCTGCCCAGCTTCGCGCCCCGCGCCCGAGGCCGGACGGCGGCCAGCGCCCCAGCCAGGGCACCACACGCACAGGGTCCCTGAGCTCAGGGCCCCAGGGTTACCCCATCTGTGCAGTCCTGGGACAGAAGTCCCATTCCAGGATCTCCCTGCTTGTTCCCAGTCCTCCCTCCCCTCTGGGCCCCCCTGTAGGGGGTGACCTGTAGTCCCCTAATGGTGTCTTCTGATCTTCTGTTCAGGGAGAGCCCGGCTTCCGAGGACCCCCGGTGAGCAGGCCCAGGCCCCCCGGTGACCCTGCTGCCATCTGGAAGGGTGGCACCTGTTGTCCCTGCCTGTGGAGCAGGAGTGACTGGGTTCACATGCCAGCCGCACCTTTGAAACCCGGGGCAGGTGTTGGGTAGGAGACCCCACTGGGGGCTCTGCTCGCCTCAAAGTTCTCCCCCTCCTGCAGGGCCCTTACGGACGCCCCGGGCACAAGGGAGAGATCGGCTTCCCCGGACGGCCGGTGAGGCCTGGGGTCTTGCATCCCGTGTGTGGTCAGCAACAGCCTGGGGCAGGGAGGGGCCTCATCGCGTGCATGGTGGGCCTGCAGGGCTTGGCCCAGATGGCTCTCCCGCCCGTGGTCCTCCCCCAGGGACAGCTGCGGGTGCTGTCCG
The DNA here is from genome assembly GCF_030020395.1 of Manis pentadactyla. Classification (NCBI taxonomy): domain Eukaryota; kingdom Metazoa; phylum Chordata; class Mammalia; order Pholidota; family Manidae; genus Manis; species Manis pentadactyla. Next base: position 196,695,741 of record NC_080019.1, read on the forward strand.
TCCCCAGGCCCTGCTCTCCCTGTGGAGGCCCCAGGTGGGGGCCCCCCGAGCCTGGGGGTGCAGGCTGGGGTCCGGGTGTGTATGGGCCAGAAGGGAGCAGTCGCCGCCCCCTGTGCTCTGTCCCAGGGTCGCCCCGGGGTGAATGGATTGAAAGGAGAGAAGGGGGAGCCAGGACTCGCCAGTGTCGGATTTGGAGTGAGGGTGAGTGTCCTCCAAGTGACAGCGGCTTCGGGACACCTGACCCATGACCCCGCTGTGGTTCTTCAACCCAACATCCCTGGCACACGTGTGCACACGTACCACGAACGGGCACCTGTGTGGCTCTGGCACGTGCCCACCTGTCGCTTGTCCTCTGCTTATTACCAAGTGGTGATTTCCCGTGGCCCTGCTGTCCTTAGAGCTGAGGGTCCATCTCAGCGGTGTCAGCAGGGTAAGGCATTTTCAACTGTTCCCCTGAGATGCCATCAAGCCTCAGGACTGGCTTCCGACAGGGCAGTGTGGTGGGTTGCGCTGGCCCCCCACCGCGTCCCCAGCTGGGCAGGCCCCCCGCCTCGTGTCCCCAGCACTCTGGGTTCTTTGTGGGGGCCTCTTCTTTCTTGGGGATGACGACAGGGCTGAGGTCTCATGCAAATCAGGAGTGGTAGTGCGTTTGCAGGGCTCTGACCCAGCCGGAGCATGCGGCCTGTTGGTCAGGGGATGGGATGATACTGGCTCGTGGGGCGGTACAGCGGCCACGTGGGTGCATCTGGAGGAGACTCGCCCACCCACTGCCTGTGGGCCGGAGTCCCGGCCCTCATCCCACTGCCAGGCCTTCCAGCTTGGCCAGCCTGACCGTGGCCTCGGGGCGGTCATGGGGCGAGGGCGGGCCCCAAAACATGTCAGCATGGCGGTGGGGGGAGCAGCCCACCCTCACACTGCCTGAGTGTGTTCCCAATGCACCTCCCAGGCACAGGCGGGCCCCTGGCCAGGTGGGCACAGTGCTTCAGGGTGGCCGGGCAGGATGTTCTGTCCATGAATGATCCCATGGAAACAAGGTCAAATCCACACTGGCTCAGGCCTGCTTGCGCTGGCCTCCAGGGCCGACCTGTTGACTGGGAAGCGTGCAGCTGGACACCTGGAGCTTGCGTCTGAGAATCTGCATTCATGTCCAGGCACACACACACACTGCCTGAGGGACATTCTGAGCCCAGCTCGCCTGGAATGGGCGGGGACAGCACCATCCCCGGGAGCTGCAGGCACAGAGGAAGCTCCGTCCTTCCTTGATGTCATGCTGTCAAGTGCAGTTTTCCCATTTTGCCGTGATTTTTAGAAATGCTCCCCACCCATCTACTGCCCTGACCAGTGTTGCTGGCCCAGCTGTGCCCACGACTGACCAGAGCTCTCACCCCTGCAGGGTCCGCCGGGCCCCCCAGGGCCTCCGGGGCCCCCAGGCCTTCCCGGGACTCCTGTGTATGACAGCAACGTAAGTCACCCCACTGCCTGTTCTGCCACCATGGTCCTCACCCTGGCCCCTGGCAGAAGCTGCCACCTTCCTTCCTCCACCACAGATGCCCCAGGAAGGCTGACACCCCTGGGGGAGGCCAACCCTGAGGCAGGGGCAGCCCAAGCCATGGCCTCTGCACCCTGGGGTCAGGGCTTCTGGAAGGAGTCTGGGACCCAGGCCCACCTGCCCAGTGGGCCACACCTGGCAGGCAGTCCGTTAGAGACAAACTCCCCAGGGAAGTGAAGGCCAGGGGAAGGGAGGGGTCTCTGGATCAAGGAACCTGAGCCCTAAGCCCCATGGTCTGGGGAGGGGCAGGCATCCCCAATTACAAGGTTAAGCAATGTGACAAGGGCGAAGCCGGTTGACTGACTCCTGATTCCGAACCCCTGCTCCCGTCCCGGCACCCTGCCCCTGGGCGGAGCAGGCAGTGCCTGTGTGGCCTTGCAGCAGGGATTGGGCCTCTGGGGTGGACACCCCCAGGTTGGGGTGGCCTCAGTCGCCAGAGCCCCACCTCACTGGCCAGCTTCTTTGCAGGTGTTTATGGAGTCTGGCCGCCCAGGACCTCCAGGATTGCCAGGTGGAGCTCCTGGGGCCCCAGGGAGGGCCTTCATGGGGTGCTCCGGGATTCCAAGCTCCCCAGTAACCCAGCACCCCTACCCTGAGGCAGCGTGAATGCCAGGGGGCCCATGCACTCCAATCCCAATTGATCACGGCCCCCTTTGCTGGGCCTCCTGCCATGTCCCAGCATGGCCTTCCAGGTGGCCTGACCGTGGGCAGGAGTGGACACTGAGTGACCACCCAGTCGCTGGCCAGAGTTTAGATCTGGCTTCCAGACTGCCGCTTGTCAGTGCACCCACCCCACAGGAGCAGCGTGGCCTGGAGAACAGACCCGTGGGGCTGCGGCCCCTTGGGTGGGGCCACCGAGCGCTCCTGCTGTATGCGAGCTCTTGCTCTGAAGGGCCCCGCGTCTGTGTGGTGCCCTGTCCCCCATCTGGGGCCAGGGCCAGGGGTGTGTGGGCAGGGGGCACATCCCAGAGGTCCCTGTCACATGTTAGATGACGGTCTCTGCCCCTCCAGGGTACCAGGGGCCTTCCGGACCCAAGGGAGACAAAGGAGACGTGGGCCCTCCTGGACCACCAGGTGAGCGCTCTGGCAGCCCCCTGCTGAGGGGCCGAGGCACTAGGAGCCAGTGCGGTCCCCGGCACTTGTCGTGCCTGTGGTCACCCATCCCTCTCTCTGGGGGAAGGGGGCCCTTCAGGGCTCGGGCCTGAGCGGACCTGTGGTGCTGGGTCTGGATTCAGGGGGTCAGGCCTGAGGCCGCAGGGACAGGTGGTTGGAGGCCGTGGTGCTGAGGAGCAGGGCTGGTGCCCAGTGTGCCTCTTCCAGAGGAGGCCCAGTGCCCCTGGTGTGTGGGGCTGTGTGGGGCCCTCGATGGGCCTGGTTGCCTGGGGGTGTGAACGCCCAGGACCCTGCGTGTTCTCTGGGCTGGGGATCCCCTCCTGAATTCTCCCATTGCGGGATGGAATGCTAGACCCACCAGTGTGGATGTCGGGGAGCTGGTAGGGCAGAAGCCCAGAGAGCCAAGGCACCTGCTACCCAGCCATGCCAGCTGTCTGGGGGCCTCCGCGGAGGAGGGGATGAGCTGAGTGCTGGATGAGGATACCACTGTCAGGCCAGCCTGGGGCAGAGGGCGGAGCAGAGCACTGGAAGGCTAATGGCCAAGAGTTCTCCAAAAAGGAGCAAAGATTCGAGGGGCTTTGCACAAAGGTCAGTAAGAGGGCCAGCTGACCCCCGGCAGTGTGAGCGAAGCCAGAGACCATGCTGCGCCCCCGAGAGTCCACGAAAGGTCCCTGCTAACTTGGGACTCCACAGCCAGTGGACACCCTTCTAGGTGGAGCTGAGGCAGCAAGGCTGTCCCAGGACTCTGCCTAGCGGAAGAGGGATGTGATGCAATGAGCAAACACACGGAGAGGGGAGTCAGGACGCCTCCCTGGGCAGCGTGGCAGGCGGCCTGGAAGTCTACACTGGGCTGCCAGCCAGTGAGCACCTGGGCACCTTGGGGATGAGCCGAGGACGGGAAAGGGATGTGCAAGGGGTGACCTGACATAGCAACGGCGTAGAAAGACCTGACCCAGGAGAAGGCAAGAGCAGAAAGGAGCAGAGGCCGGGCAGAGGAAGTGGGAAGTAGGGAGCGACTCCGATCCATCGGTGAGGCCCTGCACGCAGGCACTGTGCTGCTGGAAGGCGCGGGGCCCAGACGGCCACGGGGAGCCCGAGCCCCGCCTGCCAGGCAGCCCCTGCCCCGCAGTGACCACAGGGTCGCCTCCCCAGTGGCCTGACATCCCCCTTACCAGGTTTCCAGGGTAAAAGCCATGGGAGAGGGTGAACCCCAGGTCACTCTCCCACTGGAAGGGGGAAGGGTTTTGTTAATTCTGTTCACAGAATCACAGCCTTAATCAGTGCACAGTGCGGAGCATCTACAAGTTAGAAGACAAATGGCAAATTTAGCCTTCAGAAGACAGGGTAGTACAGGTCAGAAGTGAATGGACACATCTACATAATAGGAAATGTCAAGAGAGTCAAAAAACCAAGTTAATCCTTCAGAAAGGCTGTAACGGTGGCTCCCCCTTGTAGAGCTGACCAAGGAGAGGCACCGGGTGACGCTGGAGCTGGGGCTGTCCCGTGCTTTGCTGGGGAGAGCTTAGCCCAGGCGGGGTGTCTGGGATCCTTGCTGCAGGCGCAGGGCCCCGCTGGGCGGGAGGCGGGGAAGGGAGATGCGTGGTGTGCACTTTGGGAAAGGACACAGCCTGCCATTGTCACAGACAGTGTGTCTTTGAATGCGGACAGCCTAAAGGATGTACAGATAAACTGTCACAATTAATCAGCAATTTACAAGGGCACAAGGGCAATTTACAAAAGTCAGTGAGCAGTCAAAAACAAAATGAAACTTCAGAAAGGCCCCATTTAGAAAAAGAGATCAGATCGGTGGTCGTCACAGGTGGGGTCAGGTGGCAGGCATCCAGGCACAACCGGGCAGCCGTGAGGTAAGGTTGTGGGGACACAGTGGCCCAGTTAACGCTGTGCATGCTCAGAGGTGGTAAGAGTGGGTCCCCAAAGTTCTCACCACAGGAGAGAGCTTCTCCTTTTCTTTGTAGCCATGAGGCGATGGGTGTTGACCTATGTGTGGTCATCACGATAGTGCCAGTCAGTCTACGGCACACCCTTAAACTTGCCCAGCATGCACATGCTGATCACAGCTCAGTGAGACGGGAAAAACCCCCAAAAGCCACCAGGGAACCGGGAGCGAGTCACAAAGCATGCAGCAAATCCCAGCACAAACACAGGAACTGCGGCCAAATGCAGGAAGGCATGGGGGGAGGGGGCGAATGGAAGACGCTGGCGAGATGCCAGCTCACCGAGGCCCCCAATCTCTCCTGCAGGGCCATTCCCATCCGACCTCCTCCGGCTGGAGGCTGAAATGAAGGTGGGCAACCCCCCCAAGCCTTGGGAGCGCATCCCTCTGCCCGCCCCACAGGGTCACCAGCCCTGCTCAGCTTTCCGGGGACTTGGTTGACCAGAGGTGTCCTGCGGGGCCTGCCAGGCCCGGGGTCCAGAAGCTCCCCGCCACTTACCACCCACCTGAGGGCTCACGAGGGTCAGCACCTGGTCCCATGCCAGCAGCGCAGACCAAAACATTCCTGTCCACAGGGCGAGAAGGGTGACCGAGGGGATGCAGGACAGAAGGGAGGAAAGGGCGAGCCCGGGGGCGGCGGATTCTTCGGCTCCAGTGTGCCTGGCCCCCCAGGCCCCCCTGGCTATCCTGGGACTCCGGTAAGTCGGCCCCGGAGTCCCCGGGCCTGGATGCCCGCTAGGCCATGGGCTGTGCTCTGTGTCCCTGGCCTGGTCCTCGCCCCCTGTAAAGGGGTGCATGGTAGGCTGGGGGCTGTGCCTCCTCTGCCCTCCCAGGGTGGACCCTAACCTGGGGTGTGCCAAAACAGGCAGGGTCTCTTGGCAGACACAGCCTGGCCCTCAAACTTCAGTGTCCCCGCCTGGGGGATGTAGGTTACAAGGCCGCATGTTTTGTCTTCTACCCTAGGGTCCCAAGGGAGAGAGCATCCGGGGCCAGCCCGGCCCACCTGGACCTCAGGGGCCCCCCGGCATCAGCCACGAGGGGCGCCAGGGGCCTCCTGGCCCCCCTGGCCCCCCAGGCCCCCCAGGCCCCCCTTCCTTTCCTGGTCCTTACAGGCAGAGTGAGTTGGGTGGAGGGGTGGGCCCTGGGCTCCAGCCCCATCCAGCCAGGGCCTTGTTCCCACTCCACTTTCTGTCTGGCAGCTATCAGCGTTCCTGGGCCTCCAGGACCCCCAGGGCCCCCGGGCCCCCCTGGAACCATGGGCGCCTCCTCAGGGGTAAGCATCCCCTGGCACTGACCCACCAGACCCCTCACGACCTGGCCACCCTTCCCTTTGGAGGCCTGTCAGTGGGGGGCTGCCTCCGAGGACTCCCAGTGGACCCCACAGGGACCCAGTGCTCAGGCGGGCTCTGTCCCTAGGAAGGCACATGGAGGCCCTGAGACTCGTCCAAAGCAGAAATGGGGAGCCCAGGGCAGCCGGGGAGGATGAGGGGCTCGGCTGTTGAGGAGTCCCCGCGGGTGGGCCCAAGGCCCAGAGGCCCAGGTGGGCTGGGCCCCCCACTGCCTCCTCCCGGGGGGGGGGGGCGGCCTCAGCTGCCCAGCCACAGCGGAACGCTCACAAGGACACCCTGCCTAAGAAAGGCATCCACTTAAGTCAAGGACCACCCTCCATCAGGAGGTGCTCAAATGTCCAAATGCAGCCGCCCCAAAGATGCTGCCTCTGGGCACATGGGGACCCCTCTGGGCGGGCTTCCTGCAGGTGCGCGTCTGGGCCACGTACCAGACCATGCTGGATAAGGTGCCCGACGTGCCTGAGGGCTGGCTCATCTTCGTGGCTGAGAGGGAGGAGCTGTACGTGCGGGTCCGCAGTGGCTTCCGGAAGGTCCTGGTGAGTGCCTGGGACTACAGCCTTGCCGCCATTGCTGTCTTTAATTAGCAGGCTATTTGTTGAGCAGTTTCAGGTTTACAGGGAAGTGACCCACTTTTTAAAGTAAACGGATGTATTAAATGTGTCGCGTGCCAGTCACCTGACTAGACTCCTGGATCTGGGGAGGGCCTGGCGCTGGTGAGGGAGGCAGGGCTGAGCCTGGGTGGGGGCCGCTGGGTAACTCCGTGTTTTCTTCCAGCTGGAGGCCCGGACGCCACTCCCTCAGGGGACGGTAAGCCTGCTTTCCTTTTGTTTAGAGGCACGTCTTGGAGCCTGGTGGCCGGCCAGACTCGAGGGGCACGGGATGGCGAGGGGCTGTGCATGGCCTCGTTCCAGGGACACAGTGCTTTCGGGTCCTGGTGCCCAGCACACGAGTGGGATGCGGGCTGGTCCTGCTGGGGAAAGGGCTGCCCAGACCACCAGGGGCACCCTCCCCGGGGTCACAGTCACATTTCGTTTGAGCCTCCATCTCCCACCTCCAGTGCTGGGCTGCGGCGGCCCCTCTCAGGAGGCTGACCAGTGAGCTGGGATGCACATGTATCTTACCGCTGCTGCAGGGTGTTCAAAACACACAGCTCTCAGGCCAAGGCCTCTGTCGCATGGTTGGCCGGGGTCCCATGCCAGCCCCTGTGCCCATGAGGCTCAGTCAGTGGTCAAACAAGAAGGAACAGCCTGCAAAGCAAACCTGGTGTTTATGTGGGGCCTCTAGGGACCAAGTCCCAGGGACTCGACTCTGGAGCAACCTGGGACGTGCTCCGAGTGGGGGGAGGGGTCATGGCAGCAGGCCGCAGGCACGTAGGAGTGGTTCTGGAAGAGCTGCAACTGGCGCAGATGCCAGCGGCCAGCCTTGGTCCCTCTCGTTTGGGTCACGGCACCAGTTACAGGCGGGAGCTCAGCGACCTGAGCCTGTGGAACCCGCAGGGGGGGCGCGGACTTGCAGAGACCAGCTTCCCCGCGGCCCCCACTGCATGCCAGGCCCCGGACTCCCCCTCAGACGCGTCCATTCAGTCCCTTCTCCCCTTCGCGAGTCCATTCAGCAAAGGTGCCCCCCAAGACGGGGCAGGGCTCTGCCTGGAGCAGGGGTGCAGGCAGCAGAGTAGCAGGACGGGGCCTGCTGATGGCACGAGAATGGTAACAGGTGTTCTGTGCTGTCAGGGGTTTGCTGCTGCAGGCTGTCGGGCGGCACAGCGCCTGGATCTCACAGGGGGTCGCTGCTCCGAGGTGGGGGGGAGCAAAGGCTCAGGGGCTGAGACATGGCCCACAGGCATCGCGGCCACGCGTCAGCTGCACCTGGGAGAGGCCGGGAGGCTTGGGGCATGTGGTCAGGCACCGGGCCTCCTGGTCAGGGGGGTCCCAGGTTTCTCAGTGTAGAGCTGGGGGAGGTGCTGAGAGGCCATCCCACTGATGTGTCGAGAGGCCATCCCACTGATGTGTCAATACGCGATCAGAGCTTCCCCACCCTGGCTTCACCCCAATACTCCAGGCAACCCCAGGGTCTGGGGGTGCAGCCCTCTCCCGACTAGGAACACAGCCAGGGTTCAGAAGAGGGGGTGCCCCAGGACAGGTGGCCAGGAATCGGCCTCTGCAGGAGATCAGAGCCCAGGTGGCAGTGGGGCCTTGCTGCCCATGGCCATCTGCCCCTCTGTCTGCAGGACAATGAAGTGGCTGCCCTGCAGCCCCCCATAGTGCAGCTCCACGAGGGCAACCCGTACACCCGGCGGGAGCACTCCCATGCCACAGTGCGGCCCTGGCGGGCAGACGACATCCGGGCCAGCGTCCCTCGCTTGCCAGACTTCCAGCCCTATCCCGGAGCGCCACACCACAGCTCCTACACGCACCTCCGGCCGGCACGCCCCACCAGCACACCTGCCCACACCCACCAGGACTTCCAACCGGTGGTGAGTGCCCCGCTGGCCCCTTAGCTCCCCAGGCCCTGGGTGAGAATCCAGATCCTCAGAGCTGCCAGGGAGGGTTCTCCAGGCCTAGAAGGTCAGTCCCTGCTTGTGTCCTGGAGAAGCTGGGACGGGGAGGTGGCAGTGCTAGGGACAGGGCACTGGAAAGCCTCTGCCATGGAGGCGGTTGGCAGAGCCTGGGCACAGGGGCCTGCATGGGATGGAGGAGGGTGGCCGGAGGGTGGCTGCTGTGGCCTGAAGGGGCTGAGCGACCCCCTCCCACTACAGGGGCGGGTTGTTGCTTCCTGGGTGCCCAGCACACAAACCATCTCTGCTGCCCTGGGCAGAGGGGCCAGTAGCCAGCTCTCACAGAGCCCCCAGCACCAGCCAGCCAGGCATTCCACATGCTCAGCCCTCCTAGGCCGGCCTGAGTTCAGACCTGGACTTGTCTGTGTGGACCAGGTTCAGGGGCCCATGACCTCAGGGACCGCTAACGTGGTGCCTGACGCATGGCTCTCCTGCAGCTCCACCTGGTCGCACTCAACAGCCCGCAGCCAGGCAGCATGCGAGGCATCCGTGGGGCCGACTTCCAGTGCTTCCAGCAGGCGCGTGCCGTGGGGCTGGCTGGCACCTTCCGTGCCTTCCTGTCCTCACGGCTGCAGGACCTCTACAGCATTGTGCGCCGTGCCGACCGCACGGGCGTGCCCATCGTCAACCTCAGGGTGGGTGTGGCTGCCCTGTGGGTATGGGGCAACCCAAGCTGGAGCAAGGGACCCTGGGCAGGTGGGCACTGGGTCCTGCACCCAGGGACCACAGTCTTGTTGGGGTACCCCATGGATCCCCTCGTGGACCCTGAGCCCTGCACCTCCTACTGGGGGCTCTGGTGCAGCCCCCGGCTGTGTGCCCATTCGGCCCAGGGCTGGGGGAAGATATCCTGTGAGCAGAGCCCTCCCTCGGACACTTGGGTATTCTGAGGCTACCTGGCCACTGGTCCCTTGGCAGGGTGCGGGCAGAGATGCAGTGAGCCTGCCCGTGTCCCTTCCCTCTGCAGGACGAGGCGCTGTTTCCCAGCTGGGAGGCCTTGTTCTCCGGCTCCCAGGGCCAGCTGAAGCCCGGGGCCCGCATCTTCTCTTTTGACGGCAGAGACGTCCTGCAGCACCCCGCCTGGTAGGTACCCCCAGTGTGAGTGCAGCAGCATGGGGGCACTGCTCCCCAGGCTGTGCCCCCAAAAGCAGCAGAAACGGCATGGGGCAATCTGGGAGGTGGGACAGCTTGACTCCATGCCCCCTGAGCTCCTGCCCTCCCACTGCCCCACATCTCCGGCCACCCTGCCTCTGGGAAGGGCCCTTTCCTGCCTGAGGTGGCCTCTGCCCTGGGAGGAGCCAGGCCAGGGGCACTGATGGGCCGTGGGTCCTGTAGGCCCCAGAAGAGTGTGTGGCATGGCTCAGACCCCGGCGGGCGCCGGCTCACTCAGAGCTACTGTGAAACCTGGCGGACCGAGGCCGCCGGCGCCACCGGCCAGGCCTCCTCACTGCTGGCGGGCAGGCTGCTGGAGCAGAAAGCCACAAGCTGCCACAGCGCCCTCATTGTCCTCTGCATAGAGAACAGCTTCATGACCTCCTCCTCCAAGTAGGCCTCTGCAGGCTCAGGAAGATGTACAGAAGGACAGGTGGCCAGAGAGGAGACCAGGAGGTTGGGGAGAGGAGAAGCCCCCAGGGCAGGGCAGGGCAGGGCATGTCGCCAGCACCGTGGGGCAGGGGGGTGGGGGGCGGACCTGGCTGGGACACTTTCCTGTATAGCTCACATTTCCTGTAACCTGCAAGAAATAAAGCCAAAGAGTGTATTTTTTAAAAAGTTTAAAACAAAAAGCTTGGCCTCAGGCCTCCTTCCCTGCCTGCCCCGCCCCACCCAGGGCGCTGTCCTTCACTGAATCAGACCAGGGCAGGGCTGACTCCAGAACTGACTGCCCTGGGGAGGACGTGTGCCCTTGGCCACCCAGGTGGGGCTGACAGCTTCCTGCCTGGCACCCCTTCCCATGCACGAAACAGTCCCGTTTGCATACGGCCACGCGCTGAGGCACTGGAGGCTGCTGCTGTGGCCCTCCCCCTCCTTGGCCTGGGTGGGGGCTGTGCTGGCAGCAGGTGGGTGTCCCACCCCAGGTGGCCAGCAGGCAGGCAGCATCAAGCAGGGTTGCTGCAAGAACCTGAGGAGAGGGGGTGTGCACAGGTGTGCACAAATGTACACAGGTATGAGCAGATACACACGGGTATAAACGTGATTCCACCAGAGCCAGCCCTGCCACGTGGGCCCATCTTCAAGCCTCTGTCCCACGCTGATTTCCAAGTGACCCCAGGTCACACCCAGTGTACAGCCTGGCACAGCTGAGTTCAAGTGGGGAGTTCTGAGGGGTCCACAAGCCTGGCACGAGCACCCCAGGTTTACCTTTGCAGCACGTGGAGATCAGAAAACCTGGAGGCAAAGGGCACAGCCATGCGTGGCCCCAGCTGAGACAGCTCATAGTCAGCACAGGGCCTGCTGAGCCACACCCAGGGGCAGACGAGGCCACATGGAGGCAGTACTGAAGGGGACCTTTTGGGGCACATGTGGGCATCTCTGGAGCAGTGAGCAGGGATCCCCACTGGTGGCTGTGCTGGAAAGGTGGCAGGCCAGAGCCCAACTGCCTCAAGGTCTGCCGTCTGAGCACTGGGACTGGGCCACGGGAGCTGGTCCCACTGTGGAATGTGGTTTCCAAGCAGGCTCCAAATAAAAGTGGCCGTTCACACAGACATTTGCTTCCAAGCGGCTTTATGGTAAGTCCTTGGGGGCCTTCTGTCTCTGGACTCCCAGCCAGTGGCTCCTGCGTGGGTACATACAGGTGTGAGAAGACATACATGGGTGTGCACAGGTATGAGCAAATATACATGCGTGTGCACGGGTGTGAGTGAATGTACACAGGCGTGCATGCGTATGCACAGGTGTTAGCAAATATACCTGGATGTGCACGAGTGAATATACACAGGTGTGCACATGCATGAGTAGATATACATGTGTGTGGGGGTGTGCACAGGTGTGCATGAATGTACACAGGTATGAGCAGATACACACGGGTATAAACAGATATACCTGGGTGTGCACAGGTATGAGTGGATATACATGGGTGTGCATGGAAGTACATGGGTGCACACAGGTGACACGGTTGCCACAGGTTTCCTACACCTTCCTTCTCCCTCAGGGGTCTCCCTGGAGGCGGCCAGCAGCACCCTAGCTCTTCTTAAGGCTGTGTAGGTGGTGTACACCCTGGGGTCCCAGACCCAGCACCCATATTCTCTCCACAGCTACTGCAGCTGGCCAGGTTGCAAGTATCTGGTCCCAAGGCCTGTGCACTCCTGCTCCTCTACCCTCAGGTGCCTAAGACGCCCCCCTCACCCACACTGGGACAGCCAGATCCAGCAGTCCCTCGTTGACCAGGAGGGCTATTCCTAAGCATGCCGAGCTAGCTCCGAGCAGCCAGCCTTCCTTTGGACCCTTCTTAGTGTGAATGCCACTTGGCTGCCCTGTGCTGGATGAGGTCAGAGCATCAGGGAGGGGGCAGTGTCCAACTCAGGATGCACAGGCCCAGACGTGTCCTTGCCTGTGGCTGGGGACAGTGGCAGGGACCCCTTCCTTGGGCCCAGATGATGGACCACTGGACAGACAGGGCCGGCCCAGAATCAGGGCCTCACACTTAGGCCCACAGCTTGTTTAATGAACTGGGAAGAGCAGACAGATGAAGCCACAGGGAACACAGCTGGCTTTCACTAGGTGGCCATCCAGGTGGGCAGGGCAAGTCATCTGGGCAGCCGGAGTGGCCATCCATCACCAGGAGACAGGGTCAGACTTCCCCTGCAGGGATGGGGGAAGGGCAAGGGTCTGGGAGGGGAGGACCTGCAGTCGGGGGCACCACCACACCCACTTCTACAGAAAGAGAAGACGGACAAGGTGTCTCATTTATGCCAGTTTTTTAAAAAAATGGACAGTATTGTTTAAAATGCAGCACCTGGACATGTCACAGTCTGGCCCAAGTCAGGGACCAAGGCTCTCATCCCTGCCGTGCAGGGCCTAGGACACCATGCGGCCAAGTCCTGGGGCAGGTGCAGGCTGCCTCCCAAGGCAGCCAAGGACAGGGATGACCGACAGGCAAGTGAAACCCCACCGCGAGCAGCATGGCGGCAGGAGACAGTCACCTAACCCCCGGCAGACTGGGGCCGGGGCCAGGGCAGGGCCAAGGGGCACGTGCTCAGGGCTGCTGCAGGACAAGCCAAGGCAGGCGGCCCTCGAGGTGTGGGTCATGAGGACAGACCATGCAGGGGCCCCATTAGTCACTGGTTCCACCAACAGAACACGAATTTGGATACCAGGACATGCCGGTTCTGAGATGTCAAGGCCCCAGGCTTGGGCAGGACGTTGGCGGGTAACCCACAGGCTGCCTCTGGCATCAGCAATCTGCCCTCCACTTGGCCAGCTCATCAGGACTTGGCCTTAGGCTGCGGGCTTTGCTCCTGCAGGGCCCATCCTGTGGCCTGCACGCCGTACTCTGGGGCCGGTGATGGAGCATCAGGCTCTAGGCTGTTGAAGGCTCCGTCCTTCACACTCAGCACCTGCACGGTCTCCTCTGCAGGGCGCCTCAGCTCCTGGGCCACAGGCAGGGGCTGGCGGTGGCCCTGTCGTAAATGCTGCAGGATCACTAGCATTGCCCCTGAGAAGTAGGCGACGAACAGCACCAGGAAGTACACGAAGTAGATGAAGAACTGGAATAGGAGGGTGGGGCGGGCAGGTGAGCAGTGTGCAAGGGGCAGCCTGCCCGGGCAGGAGACCCAGGGAGGTCTCGGGGACTGGCCGAGCAGGTGCGGACCCCCCAGAGCCAGCTCTGCTCCCTGCGGGCTGGCCTCCTGAGCCACTCTGCTTGTGGCACTCAGCCTCGCGGGCAGGCGCTCTTCAACCAGGAAATGAGCCACAGATGCTGTTTCAGGGAAGATGGAGTTGACGCCTTGTCCCTATTCCTCCCCCAGTGTGACCAAAACCCTGCACGCTGCACACAGAACACTCCTAAGGAGACTGGAAGGCAGAGGGCAGGCCAGCCAGGGACCTTGGAGCCCACGGAGTAGTGTGGCCATGTTACCTAGGCTTCTTTTTCTTTTTGCTGCATGCACTTTGGAACCAAAGAAGCCAGCAACCCAGAAAGGCCACAAACACAGGAGAAAAGCCCCAACATAAGCTGCCATCTGGCCAAAGGCTCAGGAGCGACAGCCCAGCAGGACAGGCTGCTGATGGGTGGGAGCCGCCCAACCCCACCAGACCCCACCCTCATCACCCAGCCCATGTGGGGCCCTGCCCACCCCCCTTGCCCCAGTGCAGAGGGGAGCTGAAATGTTCACCCTGCAGAGGCCACATGGAGAGGTTGGACTTTCGCCCCACCAGGTGGTAATGGCCCCCCAACCCCCAGCCCTGCAGTCAGGAGTTTTACCCCCACCCCCAGCAGTGTCACGTGAGGCCACAAAGGGAGCAGTAATGAGGTGCCCATACCCCTCCCAGCCACAGGGGGCCGACTGGGAGCAGCAAGGGACCCAGCAGTACGAGGGAGGAGGGCGGAGTAGGGACCTGCTGTAATAAGGCACATGCCCCAACATCCCCTGCTAGAGTGGTGTCAGGAGAAGCCAGCTAAAACAGAAAGATTAAGTAAAATCCAGTCCCATAATACCTAAAAGTGTCAAGGTTTCAATTTAAAAAATCACTCAGCATACTCAGAACTGCAGATCTCTAACTGAATGAAATCAACAGAAGCTGACACTGATGTTACAGAGTGACATCAGGTGTTAAAATTACCTGAGAAAGATTTTAAAGCAGCATCATAAAAATGCATTAACAAGCAATAACAAACATGCTGAAACAAATTAAATTTAAAAAAAAACAGGCTCGGAAAACAGAAGAGATAAAGCAATTAGAACTGAAAAGTAATAACCAAAGTAAAAACTCAACAAATGGTCTCAATAACAGACCAGAGGGGACAGAGAAAAGCAATCAGTGAGCTGGAAGACAAAACAGTAAAAATGACCAAAGCTGAACAGAGAGAACACAGATTAAGCAAAACATAAGCAGAACCTCATTCCCTGTGGGGCTGCATGACAAAAGATGTGACGCTGTGTCATGCGAGTCCCACAAGAAGGAAGAGGATGGGGCCGCAAAAGCGCTTGAGGAAATAATGTCTGAAAACTCCCTCAAATTTGGCAGAGGCATGACCTACCTACAGATCAAAGAAACTGAGGGACCCTAAGCAGGACAAAGCCAAGAAAACCAGACCAACCAACACCATATTCAAACTTCTGAAAGACAAAGACAAAATAAAAGGAAAACTCTTGAAAGTAGCCACAAAAAAGTGACTCCTTAGTGGAAAAACTATTAGAATGCTAGTGGATTTTTCATCAGAAGCCATGAGGACCACAAGGAAGTGACACACTTTTCACATGCTGAATGGAAAAACTGTCAGCCCAGGGGCCTGTGTCCAGTTACAGTATCCTTCAGGAATGAAAAGGAAGGACCTCAGAGGAAGGAAAAACTAAGAGAAGAATTTGTCACCAGCAGAACTGCCCTAAAGAATGGCTTAAAGGAGGTTCTTTAAACAGAAAGATAACAATAAAGAAAAATATAGGTAAATAAAATAGACTTTCCTTCTCCTACCAAATTTTCTAAATATTTAATAGTTAACACCAAAATTATAACCCTCTTATGTGGCTCTAATAGTATGTAAGGTAAATACTTAAGACAATTGTACTATAAAGAGTGGAGGATAAAGTGACATAATAGGAGGCAGATTTCTGTACTTCACTGAAACTGATCATTTACTGCAGAACGCCACCATCAAAAAAACTATAACTACAGAGGATCAAAGCCTAATTTGGCTACCCCAAAAATGAACTAAGATACGATATGAAAAAGAACTTCCAACATCAGCACTCTCGGGAAGACTCATGACAGAAGATGATCAGCCAAAAAAAAAAAAACCCCAACAAAGATCCACGCACTGCCACAGGTATAGATGCACTCATCCCACCAGTTCCTGGACTTGCCATGGGAATGATGAAGGAGATATCTAAGCTGGCCTGTGCATACAGTAAAACAACAAATTTGACTGGATCTATACTGTTGGAACTCAACCAAGAATTAGGAGAAGTGCAAATTATAGCACTCCAAAATCTTACAACTACAGACTATTTACTGTTAAAAGAATATATGGGATGTGAACAGTCCCCAGGAATGGGTTGTTCTAATTTATCTGAATTCTCTCAGACTGTTCAAGTTCAGTTGGACAATATCCACCATATCATAGATAAGTTTTCACAAATGCCTAAGGTGCCTAACTGGTTTTCTTGGTTTCACTGGAGATGGCTGGTAATTACAGGTATGCTTTGGTTATGTAACTATATTCCTATTATGTTAAGGTGTGTGCACAATTTAATTAGTAGTTTAAAACCTATCCATGCTGAAGTTACTCTACAAGAAGATATGTCAAAGAAATAATCAATCCTCCCAGCTTTTCTTCTGCCTGCTACTTCTATAGCTTTTCTTCTTCCTACCTAATTACAACCTTTAAATAGAACTCGTGCCACATGTCGAATTTACCGAGTATCATAATTCTTCCAAGTGGTAAAGACACCTCAAGACAAATGCTGGGCATAGAAGCCACAGGACATAAATATGCAAAGAAGTAAAAAGCTAACCTTTTCAAACAATAAGGCTTCTCTCTCACTTACCAACTTAACATTTCCCTGTATGGCCCCGGAAGATGACTGGTTAGCCAGAGACGGGTAAGATTCCTCAAGGGAGGAACAACCTAAGACAGGCACAGTCGCAGGGGGCCATCAGGTGAGAAAATGGGGATCAGCAGAGGTGAGGCTTAGAACCTCCCCCCTCATGTTCTGAGAGAAATCTTCTGCATACATGGACGTTTATTGCCCTTGTCTAGCTCGGATTAACACATAGTCTACAGGCACACACCTGATCATCTACATTTGCTCTCTTACAACACTAAACTCTGTTTTCTACCTTTATCTCGTATCTACCTACCACTTCAGCATTTTATTAAAAATAATAATAATAAAGAGAGAAATGTGGTATCCACATATAAATCAAGTTTAAAAATCAAATGAATATTCATATTTGAACTGACTGTTTATAGTTCATAATGCATGAACAAAACTGAAAGCTTCTGTGATGACTGCCCTTGCACTGTTCACTGTGTAACTTATTCACTATGTAAGAATTTGTTCTCCATGTTAAGAACTTGTTCGTTATGCATCTGAAGATTGGAGACTGACGAAAATTAGGCTTGGGGTGGATTAATGATTGTGCATTGAGTATTGACCCCCCTATACAGAATTTTATTGTTGTTAACAACTATTTGATCAATAAATATGAGAGATGCCCTCACAAAAAAAAAATATATATATATATACATATATATATATATATATGTATATATATATATATAAACAGACTTCCAATTGTAAAATAAATAAGTAACCGGGATGTAATGTATAGCATAAGGAATATAGTCAAAGTATTGTAACAACTTGGCACGGTGATAGCTGGTACCTAGAATAATCATGTATATAAATGTTGAATCACTGTGTTGTACACCTGAAACTAATGTAATGTATTACTGTGTGTCAACTACCTTTCAATAAAAAAAAAAAAAAACACACACAACAGATAAACCAAAATGAAATTCTAATGAATGTGCCAACAACCCACAGGAAGTTGCAAAAAATAAAACAAATAAAAAGCAGAAAAAAATAAAAGGGAAACAAAATAAGAAATGGCAGACCTAGGCTCTAACACATCAATAATTACATTAAATATAAATGGTCTAAATAAAACAATTATTAGATTGACAGAGTAGATTAAAAAAACATGACAATCATATGCTATCTACAAGAACTGCCATTTCAAATATAACAATATAGTCAGATAAAATAAAAAGGATTCAGGAGAATATATCATGCAAACATTAATCAAGGAAAGCAAGAGTGACTACATTAGTATCAGGTAAAGTAGACTTTAGAGAAAAGAAAACCAGAAGCAGAGAAGGACATTATATAATGATAAAAGGCTCAATTCACCAAGACACATAACCCCACATGTGTATGCAACAAAGGAGCTGTGAACACACAAAGCAAAAACATGAAAGCACTGAAAGAGACAAACCCACAATTACACATGAAGACATTAACACCCCTCTCTCAACAAGAGAACAAGACAGAAAACCCACAAATTGGAGAAGAAATCACCACCACCAACAGTAACAATCTAATTGGTATGTATAGAACAGTCCACCCAATGACAACAGAATTCACATTTTTTTTCATGTGTCCATGGAGCATATAACAAGATTAAGTCACACCACAGGCCATAAAACAAACCTTAACAAATTGAAAAGGATTTAAACCATATAGGTGTATTCTCTGATCACAAAAGAGTCAAAATAGAAATCAGTAACAAAAAGATAACAGGAAAATCTGAGAACGCTTGGAAAGTAAAAAACATTCTAAAATAACCACCCTAGGCCAAAGACAAAATCTGAAAGGAGATAAAAAATACACTGAAATGAACAAAAATGAAAATACAACATATCAACTACAAGATGCAGCTAAAGCAGTACTGAGATGAAAATATATAGCACTAAATGCAAATATTAGAAAAGTCTCAAAGCATTACTCTTAAGTCCCCATCTCAAGAATCTCAAAAAAGCTAAGAAATAATAAAGTTCTTGCCAATGCAGTAAGGCAAAAAAAGGAAATACAAGGCATACAAAAAAAGAGAAAACCTCCTAGAACTCAAAAATAACCTCAGCAAGATTATACAAGATAAACATACAAGCATCAATTGTATTTCTATACACTAGCAACAAACAATGGATATTGTTATGAATGAACTGTGTCCTCCCCACCCCAAGATTAATTTGTTGAAGCCCTACCTCCTAATGTGACTATTTGGAGATGGGGCCTTTAAGTAGGTGACCAAGGTTAAATGAGTCTGTATGGGTGGGGTCCCAATCTAACAGGACTGGAGTCCTTATAAGAGGGAAGATGACACGCACAGAGGGGAGACTGTGAGGGCACAGGGAGAAGATGATTGCCGGCCAGCAGGGAGAGGCCTCAGGAGGAGCGAGCTCTGCCGACACCTTGAGCTCAGGCTTCTAGCATCCAGAACTGTGAGAAAATACATTTCTGTTGTTTAAGCCCCCCAGGCTGGTATTTTGTTATGGCAGCCCTAGCAGATGAATGTGGATGCCAAAATTAAAAATACAATATAATTTACAATTGCTCAAAAAAGAAACAACAACAACAAAAAAACACTGAAGCACTTACGTAGAAATCCAATGTAACATGTATTGTACTTGTATTTAAAAACTACAAAGAAGCTCTAAGTAAATGGAGAGACATGCCACATTCATAGTTTAGAAGACTCAACATGGTAAAGATATCAATGCACACAGGACTGATACACAGAGGCTTGACGTAACTCCTAGCAAAACCCCAGGAAAAAACAATACCTCCCAACAAAAATCTCAAGAACTTTTGTAAATACAAATGAGATTACTCTAAAATTTACAGGGAAAGGCAAAGAAACTATTATAGCTGAAATGATTTTGAAAAAAACTTAAAAGCTGGAAGGATCAGTCTACCCAATTTCAAAATATACCAAGTAGCTATGTAACCAGGACACTGGTGACAGTGGAAGGGCAAGCATACAGCTCACTGGAACACAGAGAGCCCAGGAAGGATATCACGAATATGCCCACCCGAATTTTGACCGAGGTGAAAAAGCAGTTCCATGGAGGAAAGGTAAGTCTTTTCAACAAATGATGCTGGAGCAACTGTACATCCATAGACAAAAGAATGAACCTGGATGTGAACCTCATACCTTCAATATAAATTAATTCAAAATGGATCACAGACAATGTAAAACTTTTTTTTTTAATGAGGAAAATCTCCCAGAACCTGGCCTAGGCAAAGAGTTCTTATATTTGACACCAAAACCAAGATCTGTAAAGGGAAAAATATATAAATGAGACCACGTTAAAATCTAAAATTTTTGCTCAGCAAACAACACTGTTAAGATGAACTATGGGGTCCAAGAAAATGCTTGCAGACCATGTATATACACCACAAAGGACTACTGTCTGGGATATATGATGATGCCCAAAGTCAAGAGTAAAAACAACAAACCATCCCATTAGGAAAGGGGCAGAAGGGGGAAGCAGCCTCCTGGTGAAGAGGATGCAGAGAGGGCAGGTGAGCACAGAGAAGAAAACATCACTAGTCACCAGGAGATGCAAACTGAAGCTGTAAGACTTCACCCCAATCTATCAGAATGGCTGAACAAAACACACAGCACCACCACAAGCTGCTGAGGATGCAGAGAACCCAGATCTCTCACACATGTCAGTGGGAACATAAGGGTGCAGCCACCATGGGGAACAGTTTGGCAGCTTCTTAAAAACACACAACTACTATAAGCAACCACACTTTTGGGCACTTACCCCAGAGAAATGGAAACCTACATTCACACAAAAACCTATAAACAAACATGCATAGCAGTTTTATTCAGGACAGTCCAAGGTGGCAACAGCCGGAGTCCTTCGCAGTGAGCAGGCTAGCAGGCTGCGGTCCGTCCACACCACAGGGCAGCGCCCAGCAGGGACAGGACGCCAGTGATGTGCGCACTCTAGGCGGGCCTCAGGGAAGCCAGGCCGAATGCCTACGTAGTCCACAATTCCACTTAACTCATACTCTTGCAACAAGGAAGCTGTAGAAATAGGGACAGACTGTGGCTAGCAAGGGTTGGGAAGGAGACAGGGTAGGAGCTGGGTGGTGTGGCCAGGAAATGGAAGCCCGGCACCCTGTGGGAAAGGACCCTCCTTGCTCACGACTGGAAGGTCTGTATCCCTGTAGTGTGTAAGTGCAGGATGTGCCCAGTGGAGAAAGTGGGGGCAGGGCACCTGGATGTGCATGGCCTCTTGCACTGCGCTGAGTGTACGGTTATCCAAAAGTAAAAGGTTTAACTTAAAAACAAAAGCAAATCCAAGCCAGCTGCCAACAAGCTCCATCTCAGTTCCCACCAGGCTCCAGCTTTGCCCCTGCTGGGCCCGAACACATGCCCCTGTTCTCACCTCTGTGAAAAATGATCAAGGGAAACCCTACTGCAGTGGGGTCAGGGGAGACCCGCCCTCTGCCAGCGCGGGAGGCAGGTCAGGGCAGACCCAACAGAACAGCCTCCACAGGCAGGAATGGCAGCTTCCAGGCCCCTGCAGGGAAGGACGCGCTCGGCATCTCCGGCACCCGCCACCCCGGCCACCCAGCCAGTGAGGGGCCGCAGCTCCTGGACTCTGGCTTTTCTCCAGGACTTTCCCTCAAAACAGCCCCTGCCAGCGCCCCCCTCCCTCTCCCTGGGGGAACGTCCCTCCCCGGTGTTTGCTGGACTGGCCAGTGGTTTTACTGGAGCTGACACGGCCCAAATCGCAGTTCTCTGTTGCTCCCGAATAAACCCATTTTGCTGGTAAAATAACTGGCAGCTTTATTTTAAGGCTAACTTGGTGTGAGAAGTGGGGTCCAGAGAATCCCCAGCAGCTCTCAGGCTGGTGAGCAATCAGGCGCCAGTGCCCACAACCCACTGAGCTCACTCCTTTCTTGCTGATGTGGGAGCCAGACGGCGAGTTTTCTCCTGGATTTCAAGCCCCACTGACTGTGTTTAAGCTCTTGAGGCTTTATTTGGGACCTGCTTTAAGGCCTTCTCCTTCCTGAGAGTACTCATTTGGCCTTCGGTCCAATCCCTTCTCAGAACCAGACTCTTCCATGGAAACTGTTGTTTAGGAATTCTTCCCCTAACTCAACAGAAAAACCTCTAAGAGATGGGATCTCAGTTATCAAATGAAGGTGCTGCCCTTCTGCAACCCTAGCCAGTTTCATGCTTGGATTTTACGGTCCCTCCTCGTGCACATAGCTAACTAAATGGACCAGCTCAGCCACACCTGACTTAGAACACCAAGGCCGTTGTGAAGACTGATCTCCCCAAACTTACTTTTCTCAAAACTGAACATCCATGGCTCTGAAACTGTCCAAACTGAACTGAACGGCATGTGTTTTAATAGGTATTCTGAGGCTTCCAAACATTATCAAGAATGTACAATTGCTTCTCTGCCAAATAAAATGTTTAGACTAACTGAGGCTAACTAATGATTAAAACAGAAGGAAAAAGGAACAATGGCTTCTGAGGCCTCTCCTTCCCCTCCCCATATTCTTTGCGTGCAGCACCTGGAGCTCAGGCCCAGCTCAGGCACCGCTCTCCCGTCCCCTCAGCAGCCCCCTCTTCCACTCACTCCCTACCCTCTGCTCACTCATTCTGATCATTTTGCTGAACTTGCCTTGCCCCAGATCTAAACCGATTAAATATGTCCTTTTAGAGCTAAGTCTTCCGAGGATGCAAAGATCTTGTCTTCCCTGGACTAAGGCTGGGCTGCCGGCCAAAGGTAAAGTCCCTGAAGTGACTAAGGACCCCATGAGTCTGCTGAGGAACTTAACACAGTTATTCATATTTACCAGCCTTGTTTCTCAAATTCATATGAGTGAATCCACTGCTTGTTGCTGATGGCCAGGCCAAGTGCTGGATGAAACTGGCTAATGGGCACATCCTGAAAGGGATTTGGACAAACAGACCCCTGACCTCTAGCAAAATGCTAGAACCCTCATTGGAAGCCCCCACCAAGCAACTGCAGTAGCTTTTCCCAAGCCTGTTGATCAGGCTGGCACCCAAGCCTCGTGAACCTGTTCCTGACTATTACCATCAACCCCAAGTTGTCTTTAACGAAAATCCTCGTCTTCCTTTAGATGCTGACTCCACTCAGATAGCATTTAACTCCAACCTTATGAATGGGCTGAACCGGGATCTTTCCCCTTTAGTTAGAAGGACCAGGATGGGATGGGAAATTGTAACCATCCCAGATTCAGTTAGCTGGCAAACCAGCTTGCACGCACCCTCAAGAGCCACCTGAAAGACCACCAAATCCGTTAACTTTCAACTCTGGTTGAAAATCTAGTGTCAGCTATTAGTGCAAAGAGCCAGGAGACCAGAAAAGAGACTGTCACAAGTTCATGCACTTCAAACGCCCTCAGCCCCAAGCCAGCCCTTTCAGCGTTCCAGCTCCCGGTGATGGGACTCCGAGGAGCTGCAGGGCCTCTGCCCAGACCTCTTTCCTGACCAGCCAGGAGAAACCACTCTCCAGACTGGGAATGACCTCTCTGTCCTTGCTGACACTGAGCTATGCTCTGAGCTCAGCCCCTCTGCTCTAAAGCAGCCTGGTGTCAGAGTGCTAACACAGTTAAAATAGTGGGGTCTCTAATAAACTTCCACAGATCCCTGTATAATGGACCCATCCCCTTTTGTTTAGGCCTTTTAGGAAACACCCACCCTTTCTCCTTAGTTCCTCCACCCCATGCATTTACTGGACTGAGATTTCTTAGAAAAATATCATGCTGGAATTTCTCCCAAAGGTGGGGAATAATTCTAGAATTTGACAGTAGTAATCAAAACTGCCAACCAGGCAAATTAAATTAGACTTTGAAACGTTTTCATTCACTCCATCCCTGGCGGCCCTATAGATGAGTCTGGGGACACTGATCATTGTTCCTATTGGATCTGTAACTACCCTTCTTACGGGCAAAGTTGTAAACTGATATTGGCAGAAGACACCATGCCTATCTCACTTGTCCCACCATCCAAAACACAATCCAGGGAAACTGGTTTACATGCTCCCCATGGCCATTCAAGTTTGGCAAACCAATTTCAGACAGCTTCCCCATCCCACAGACAAATACGCGTCAGTCATAGCTTTTATGTTTTTTCACTGGACTGAGGCTTTCCCTGATAGGCCAGTGCTGCTTCTGTGGATCAAGTTCCGTTAGAAAGGACCGGCGCCACCTGCGGATCCCTGTGGAACTCCACAGCGGTCAGGGAGCCCACATACCAGTCAGGTGCTTCGACCAGCCTGTGCCATCTGGCTGGTTTTACCCTCTCCTTGTGCAGGCCAACCTGGGTCCTCAGAGCCAGCCATATGCTCTAATGGCACTATTAAGACTCAGTTGGCAAATCTGTAGACACCTCCCCGCCCCCCGCCCACCAAGTACCTTGGTCA
This sequence comes from Manis pentadactyla, assembly GCF_030020395.1. NCBI lineage: Eukaryota > Metazoa > Chordata > Mammalia > Pholidota > Manidae > Manis > Manis pentadactyla. The sequence continues at coordinate 196,719,399 of NC_080019.1, forward strand.
AAAGCATTGCTCTCAGTCCTACTAAATCTCAGATCCACCCCTCTGGGACGCATAGACTCTCACCCCTTGAGATGTCACAGGACGTCCAGTATGCGTGGCCCTGCCTCCTAGACCCACAGCTCAGGCTCTCTGGCCTTAGGGAAAAGCCCTCATCAGGAAGCATGAGCTACCCCTTGTGCCGACAAACTGCAGGGAACAGACTCTCGGGTTCATGTCACACATCTAATAAAGCACCTGACCGCCCTGCACTCCATTTGGTAACCTGAAAATAAAGATCTCCCAGGACCGGAGCAAATGACACCTGGTGAGGCAGCTCTCCTGAGACCTCAGGGCCTGGCCTGCATCCCGTTTGCTTCCATCTCTTTCATGGACAGAAAATACCCTCATCTGAGGGCGGAGCCAACATGGCGGCGTGAGTATATACTTTTGAAAATGCAACAAACACAACTAGCCCTAAAAGAGAGACCAGAAGACGCAGGACAGTGGCCAGACTGCAGCTACACCAGCGAGAACCCAGCGCCTGGTGAAAGGGGTGAGATCCAAGCCCCGGCCCGGTGGGACCCGAGCGCCCCTCCCCCCAGCTCCCGGCGGGAGAACAATAGGCAGAGCGGGAGGGAGACGGAGCCCAGGACTGCCGAACACCCAGCCCCAGCCACCCCCACCAGAGCACAGACACAGTGCGTGGGCGGAGGGCCCTGGATACTGGGGGAACAGGGAGTAAGACCTCTGAGCGGGTGCCGAAGCTGATGCCCCTGAGACAAAGAAAAGCGGGGGCTTTTTGAAAGTCTTAAAGGGACAGGGACTTAACAGATTGACGGAAACAACCCAGGTCACAGTAAAGCAGCTGGAAATTACAGGGAAAACCGGGTGCACTAACCCCTTGGGCAACAGCTCTGAGACCCCTCACGGAGGTAAACAGTCAAGCAGCCCCCCCATCCATTACCATTCTGGGCGCTGCGAAAGCAGAGAAGCAGCCTGAGACAAACTCCGCCCACAGAAAGGGAAATTTCTCCCTTCTGGGCAGGCAAGACACAAAGACCCAGTCTACACGCAAGTACCCAACAAAAGCCACTAGGGGTCGCAGTTGTCCCAGTAAAGAAAGGCCAGTAGCAAGTGAAAATTTTGGCCCTCCCAGCTGACAGTCAATAGCACCTGTCAACATGAAAAGGCAAAAAAATATGATCCAGACAAGACTAACCCAGACAGCTTTGGCATCTGCTACATCTTCCCCTGAGAAGGAATCTGAGGAGATACAAAGACCCACTCTACACGCAATTACCCAACATAAGGCACTAGGGGTCGCAGTTGTCCCAGTAAAGAAAGGCCAGTAGCAAGTGAAAATTTTGGCCCTCCCAGCTGACAGTCAATAGCACCTGTCGACATGAAAAGGCAAAAAAATATGATCCAGACAAGACTAACCCAGACAGCTTCGGCATCTGCTACATCTTCCCCTGAGAAGGAATCTGGGGAGATAGATTTAGCCAGTCTTCCTGAAAAAGAATTCAAAACAAAAGTCATAACCATGCTGATGGACTTGCAGAGAAATATGCAAGAACTAAGGAAGGAGAATTCAGAAATAAAACAAGCTCTGGAAGGACTTCAAAACAGAATGGACGAGATGCAAGAGACCATTAATGGACTAGAAAACAGAGAACAGGAACGCAGAGAAGCTGATGCAAAGAGAGATAAAAGGATCTCCAGGAATGAAAGAATTTTAAGAGAGCTGAGTGACCAAACGAAAAGGAACAATATACGAATTATAGGTATTCCAGAAGAAGTAGAGAGAGAAAAGGGGATAGAAAATGTCTTTGTAGAAATAATTGCTGAAAACTTCCCCAAACTAGGGGAAGAAATGGCCTCTCAGACCACAGAGGTACACAGAACTCCCATGACAAGGGATCCAAGGAGGGCAACACCAAGACACATAATAATTAAAATGGCAAAGATCAAAGACAAGGACAAAGTATTAAAGGCAGCCAGAGAGAAAAAAAAGGTTACCTACAAAGGAAAACCCATCAGGCTATCATCAGACTTCTCAACAGAAACCCTACAGGCCAGAAGAGAATGGCATGATATACTTAATGCAATGAAACAGAAGGGCCTCAAACCAAGACTACTCTATCCAGCACGAATATCATTTAAATATGAAGGAGGGATTAAACAATTCCCAGACAAGCAAAAGTTGAGGGAATTTGCCTCCCACAAACCACCTCTACAGGGCATCCTACAGGGATTGCTCTAGATGGGAGCACTCCTAAAAAGAGCACAGAACAAAACACCCAACATATGAAGAAGGGAGGAGGAGGAATAAGAAGGGAGAGAAATAAAGAATCATCACACCGTGTTTATAATAGCTCAACAAGTGAGTTAAGTTAGACAGTAAGATAGTAAAGAAGCTAACCCTAAACCTTTGGTAACCACAAACTTAAAGCCTGCAATGGCAATAAATTCATACCTTTCAATAATCACCCTAAATGTAAATGGACTGAATGCACCAATCAAAAGACACAGAGTAATAGAATGGATAAAAAAACAAGATCCATCCATATGCTGCTTACAAGAGACTCACCTCAAACCCAAAGACGCGCACAGACTTAAAGTCAAGGGGTGGAAAAAGATATTTCAAGCAAACAACAGAGAGAAGAAAGCAGGTGTTGCAATTCTGGTATCAGACAAAACAGACTTCAAAATAAAGAAAGTAACAAAAGACAAAGAAGGACATTACATAATGATAAAGGGCTCAGTCCATCAAGAATATATAACCATTATAAATATATATGCACCCAATACAGGAGCACCAACATACCTGAAACAAATATTAACAGAACTAAAGGAGGAAATAGAATGCAATGCATTCATTCTAGGAGACTTCAACACACCACTCACTCCAAAGGACAGATCCACCAGACAGAAAATAAGTAAGGACACAGAGGCACTGAACAACACACTAGAACAGATGGACCTAATAGACATCTACAGAACTCTACATCCAAAAGCAACAGGATACACATTCTTCTCAAGTGCACATGGAACATTCTCCAGAATAGACCACATACTAGGACACAAAAAGAGCCTCAGAAAATTCCAAAAGATTGAAACCCTACCAACCAACTTTTCAGACAACAAAGGCATTAAACTAGAAATAAACTGTTCAAAGAAAGCAAAAAGGCTCACAAACACATGGAGGCTAAACAACACGCTCCTAAATAATCAATGGATCAATGACCAAATCAAAATGGAGATCCAGCAATATATGGAAACAAATGACAACAACAACACTAAGCCCCAACTTCTGTGGGACACAGCAAAAGCAGTCTTAAGAGGAAAGTATATAGCAATCCAAGCATATTTAAAAAAGGAAGAACAAGCCCAAATGAACAGTCTAATGTCACAATTATCGAAATTGGAAAAAGACGAACAAATGAGGCCTAAGGTCAGCAGAAGGAGGGACATAATAAAGAACAGAGAAGAAATAAATAAAATTGAGAAGAATAAAACAATAGCAAAAATCAATGAAACCAAGAGCTGGTTCTTCGAGAAAATAAACAAAATAGATAAGCCTCTAGCCAGACTTATTAAGAGGAAAAGAGAGTCAACACAAATCAACAGTATCAGAAACGAGAAAGGAAAAATCACGATGGACCCCACAGAAATACAAAGAATTATTAGAGACTACTATGAAAACCTATATGCTAACAAGCTGGGAAACCTAGGAGAAATGGACAACTTCCTAGAAAAATACAACCTTCCACGACTGACCCAGAAAGAAACAGAAAATCTAAACAGACCAATTACCAGCAACGAAATTGAAGCGGTAATCAAAAAACTACCAAAGAACAAAACCCCCGGGCCAGATGGATTTACCTCGGAGTTTTATCAGACATACAGGGAACACATAATACCCATTCTCCTTAAAGTTTTCCAAGAAATAGAAGAGGAGGGGACACTCCCAAACTCATTCTATGAAGCTAACATCACCCTAATACCAAAACCAGGCAAAGACACCACCAAAAAAGAAAACTACAGACTAATATCCCTGATGAACGTAGACGCAAAAATACTCAACAAAATTTTAGCAAACCGAATTCAAAAATACATCAAAACGATCGTACACCATGACCAAGTGGGATTCATCCCAAGGATGCAAGGATGGCACAACATTCGAAAGTCCATCAATATCATCCACCACATCAACAAAAAGAAAGACAAAAACCACATGATCATCTCCATAGATGCTGAAAAAGCATTTGACAAAGTTCAACATCCATTCATGATAAAAACTCTCAGCAAAATGGGAATAGAGGGCAAGTACCTCAACATAATAAAGGCCATCTATGATAAACCCACAGCCAACATTATATTGAACAGCGAGAAGCTGAAAGCATTTCCGCTGAGATCGGGAACTAGACAGGGATGCCCACTCTCCCCACTGTTATTTAACATAGTACTGGAGGTCCTAGCCACGGCAATCAGACAAAACAAAAAAATACAAGGAATCCAGATTGGCAAAGAAGAAGTTAAACTGTCACTATTTGCAGATGACATGATACTGTACATAAAAAACCCTAAAGACTCCACCCCAGAACTACTAGAACTGATATCGGAATACAGCAAAGTTGCAGGATACAAAATCAACACACAGAAATCTGTGGCTTTCCTATACACTAACAATGAACCAACAGAAAGAGAAATCAGGAAAACAACTCCATTCACAATTGCATCAAAAAAAATAAAATACCTAGGAATAAACCTAACCAAAGAAGTGAAAGACTTATATTCTGAAAACTACAAGTCACTCTTAAAAGAAATTAAAGGGGACACTAACAGATGGAAACGCATCCCATGCTCATGGCTAGGAAGAATTAATATCCATCCTGCCCAAAGCAATACACAGATTTGATGCAATCCCTATGAAACTACCAGCAACATTCTTCAATGAACTGGAACAAATAATTCAAAAATTCATATGGAACCACCAAAGACCCCGAATAGCCAAAGCAATCCTGAGAAAGAAGAATAAAGTAGGGGGGATCTCACTCCCCAACTTCAAGCTCTATTATAAAGCCATAGAAATCAAGACAATTTGGTACTGGCACAAGAACAGAGCCACAGACCAATGGAACAGACTAGACAATCCAGACATTAACCCAGACATATATGGTCAATTAATATTTGATAAAGGAGCCATGGACATACAATGGCGAAATGACAGTCTCTTCAACAGATGGTGCGGGCAAAACTGGACAGCTACATGTAGGAGAATGAAACTGGACCATTGTCTAACCCCATATACAAAAGTAAACTCAAAATGGATCAAAGACCTGAATGTAAGTCACGAAACCATTAAACTCTTGGAAGAAAACATAGGCACAAACCTCTTAGACATAAACATGAGTGACCTCTTCTTGAACATATCTCCCCGGGCAAGGAAAACAACAGCAAAAATGAACAAGTGGGACTATATTAAGCTGAAAAGCTTCTGTACAGCAAAAGACACCATCAATAGAACAAAAAGGAACCCTACAGTATGGGAGAATATCTTTGAAAATGACACATCCGATAAAGGCTTGACGTCCAGAATAGATAAAGAGCTCACACGCCTCAACAAACAAAAAACAAATAACCCAATTAAAAAATGGGCAGAGGAACTGAACAGACGGTTCTCCAAAAAAGAAATACAGATGGCCAACAGACACATGAAAAGATGCTCCACATCGCTAATTATCAGAGAAATGCAAATTAAAACTACAATGAGGCATCACCTCACACCAGTAAGGATGGCTGCCATCCAAAAGACAAGCAACAACAAATGTTGGCGAGGCTGTGGAGAAAGGGGAACCCTCCTACACTGCTGGTGGGAATGTAAACTTGTTCAACCATTGTGGAAAGCAGTATGGAGGTACATCAAAATGCTCAAAACAGACATACCATTTGACCCAGGAATTGCACTCCTAGGAATTTACCCTAAGAATGCAGCAATCAAGTATGAGAAAGACCAGTGTACCCCTATGTTTATAGCAGCACTATTTACAATAGCCAAGAATTGGAAGCAACCTAAATGTCCATCTATAGATGAATGGATAAAGAAGATGTGGTACATATACACAATGGAATACTACTCAGCCATAAGAAAAGGGCAAATCCAACCATTTGCAGCAACATGGATGGAGCTGGAGGGTATTATGCTCAGTGAAACAAGCCAAGCAGAGAAAGAGAAATACCAAATGATTTCACTCATCTGTGGAATATAAGAACAAAGGAAAAACTGAAGGAACAAAACAGCAACAGAATCACAGAACTGAAGAATGGACTAACAGGTACCAAAGGGAAAGGGACTGGGGAGGACGGGTGGGTAGGGAGGTATAAGGGGGGGAGAAAAAGAGGGGTATTAAGATTAGCATCCATAGTGGGGTGGGAGAAAGGGGAGGGCAGTACAACACAGAGAAGACAAGTAGTGATTCTACAACAGTTTGCTACGCTGATGGACAGTGACTGTAAAGGAGTATATAGGGGGGACCTGGTATAGGGGAGAGCCTAGTAAACAAAGTATTCATCATGTAAGTGTAGATTAACGATAAAAAAAAAAAAAAAAAAAAAAGCAGTTCCTGTGTGGTGACCTCCAATGAGTTCTACACAATGCTATAAAGGGCATATAAAAGTGTAGGCAAAGGGTCTGTTTGTGTTTATATAGAGGATCAAAGCCTAATTTGGCTACCCCAAAAATGAACTAAGATACGATATGAAAAAGAACTTCCAACATCAGCACTCTCGGGAAGACTCATGACAGAAGATGATCAGCAAAAAAAAAAACCCCAACAAAGATCCACGCACTGCCACAGGTATAGATGCACTCATCCCACCAGTTCCTGGACTTGCCATGGGAATGATGAAGGAGATATCTAAGCTGGCCTGTGCATACAGTAAAACAACAAATTGGACTGGATCTATACTGTTGGAACTCAACCAAGAATTAGGAGAAGTGCAAATTGTAGCACTCCAAAATCTTACAACCACAGACTATTTACTGTTAAAAGAACATATGGGATGTGAACAGTCCCCAGGAATGGGTTGTTCTAATTTATCTGAATTCTCTCAGACTGTTCAAGTTCAGTTGGACAATATCCACCATATCATAGATAAGTTTTCACAAATGCCTAAGGTGCCTAACTGGTTTTCTTGGTTTCACTGGAGATGGCTGGTAATTACAGGTATGCTTTGGTTATGTAACTATACTCCTATTATGTTAATGTGTGTGCACAATTTAATTAGTAGTTTAAAACCTATACATGCTGAAGTTACTCTACAAGAAGATATGTCAAAGAAATAATCAATCTTCCCAGGTTTTCTTCTGCCTGCTACTTCTATAGCTTTTCTTCTTCCTACCTAATCACAACCTTTAAATAGAACTCGTGCCACATGTCGAATTTACCGAGTATCATAATTCTTCCAAGTGGTAAAGACACCTCAAGACAAATGCTGGGCATAGAAGCCACAGGGCATAAATATACAAAGAAGTAAAAAGCTAACCTTTTCAAACAATAAGGCTTCTCTCTCACTTACCAACTTAACATTTCCCTGTATGGCCCCGGAAGATGACTGGTTAGCCAGAGACGGGTAAGATTCCTCAAGGGAGGAACAACCTAAGACAGGCACAGTCGCAGGGGCCATCAGGTGAGAAAATGGGGATCAGCAGAGGTGAGGCTTAGAACCTCCCACCTCATGTTCTGAGAGAAATCTTCTGCATACATGAATGTTTATTGCCCTCGTCTAGCTCGGATTAACACATAGTCTACAGGCACACACCTGATCATCTACATTTGCTCTCTTACAACACTAAACTCTGTTTTCTACCTTTATCTCGTATCTACCTACCACTTCAGCATTTTATTAAAAATAATAATAATAAAGAGAGAAATGTGGTATCCACATATAAATCAAGTTTAAAAATCAAATGAATATTCATATTTGAACTGTTTATAGTTCATAATGCATGAACAAAACCGAAAGCTTCTGTGATGACTGCCCTTGCACTGTTCACCATGTAACTTATTCACTATGTAAGAATTTGTTCTCCATGTAAGAATTTGTTCGTTATGCATCAGAAGATTGGAGACTGACGAAAATTAGGCTTGGGGTGGATTAATGATTGTGCATTGAGTATTGACCCCCCTATACAGAAATTTATTGTGGTTAACAACTATTTGATCAATAAATATGAAAGATGCCCTCACACACACACACACACACACACACACACAAAAATATATATATATATATATATATGTATAAACACACTTCCAATTGTAAAATAAATAAGTAACCGGGATGTAATGTATAGCATAAGGAATATAGTCAAAATATTGTAACAACTTGGTATGGTGATAGCTGGTACCTAGAATTATCATGTATATAAATGTTGAATCACTGTGTTGTACACCTGAAACTAAAGTAATGTAATACTGTGTGTCAACTACCCTTCAATAAAAAAATAAAATAAAATAAAATAAAATAAAATAAAATAAAATAAAAAAGAAAATACCCTCATCTGAATTTCCCAAACCCTTGCAAAAGGGGAAGCCTCTTCTTTTGGCTATGGCGTTTTGGAAACAGTCTTTCCATGATGCTGTGAGCCTTTTCTGAAACGTTACACATTTCAGAATTCACAGAAGTCTGTCTTTCATCGGAACTATTAACTGAATTCATGGCTCTGCATTTGCAACTGTACAGGCTGTATTAACTGATAACAATTGGTCCCAAACAGTTCTCTGAGATAACAATACTGTTTGAAAATGTAAAACACCCATCCTCCTTAAAGTTTTCCATAAAGTAGAAGAGGAGGGAATACTCCCAAACTCACTCTATGAGGCCAGCATCACTCTAATACCAAAACCAGGCAAAGACACCACAAAAAAAGAAAATCACAAACCAATATCTCTAATGAACATAGATGCAAAAATATTCAACAAAATATTAGCAAACCGAATTCAAAAATACATAAAAAAGATCATCCACCATGATCAAGTAGGATTCATCTCAGGGATGCAAGGATGGTACAACATTCAAAAACCCATCAACATCATCCACTACACATCAACAAAAAGAAGAACAAAAACCACATGATCATTTCCATTGACGCTAAAAAGGATTTGACAAAATTCGACATACATTCATGATAAAAACTCTCAACAAAATGGATATAGAGGGCAAGTACCTCAACATAATAAAGGCCATATATGACAAACCCACAGCCAACATTATACTTAACAGTGAGAAGCTGAAAGCCTTTCCTTTAAGATCAGGAACAAGACAAGGATGCCCACTCTCCCCACTTCTATTCAACACAGTACTGGAGGTCCTTGCCACAGCAATCAGACAACACAAAGAAATAAAAGGCATCCAGATTGGTGAAGAAGAAGTCAAACTGTCCCTGTCTGCAGATGACATGATATTGTACATAAAAAAACCCTAAAGAATCCACTCCAAAACTACTAGATCTAATATAGGAATTCAGCAAAGTTGCAAGATACAAAATTAATACACAAAAATCTGTTGCATTCCTATACACTAATGATTAACTAGCAGAAAGAGAAATCAGGAAAATAATTCCATTCACAGTTGCATCAAAAAGAATAAAATACTTAGGAATAAGCCTAACTAAGGAAGTGAAAGACTTATACTCTGAAAACTACAAGACATTCATGAGAGAAATTAAAGAAGAAACCAATAAATGGAAACACATCCCATGCTCATGAATAGGAAGAATTAATATTGTCAAAATGGCCATCCTGCCTTAAGCAATCTACAGATTCAATGCAATCCCTATCAAAATACCAACAGCATTCTTCAATGAACTGGAACAAATAGTTCTAAAATTCATATGGAACCACAAAAGACCTTGAATAGCCAAAGCAATTCTGAGAAGGAAGAATAAAGCTGGGGCCATTACACTCCCCAACTTCAAGCTCTACTACAAAGCCACAGTAATCAAGACAATTTGGTACTGGCACAAGAACAGACCCATAGACCAATGGAACAGACTAGAGAGCCCTGATGTAAACCCAACCATATATGGTCAATTAATATATGATAAAGGAGCCATGGATATACAATGAGGAAATGACAGCCTCTTCAACAGCTGGTGTTGGCAAAACTGGACAGCTACATGCAAGAGAATGAAACTGGATCACTGTCTAATGCCATACACAAAAGTAAACTCCAAATGGATCAAAGACCTGAATGTAAGTCATGAAACCATAAAACTCTTAGAAAAAAACATAGGCAAAAATCTCTTGGACATAAACATGAGCAACTTCTTCATGAACATATCTCCCCGGGCAAGGAAAACAAAAGCAAAAATGAACAAGTGGGACTATATCAGACTAAAAAGCTTCTGTACAGCAAAGGACACCATCAGTAGAACGAAAAGATATCCTACAGTATGGGAGAATGTATTCATAAATGACAGATCCGATAAAGGGTTGACATCCAAATTATATAAAGAGCTCATGCACCTTAACAAACAAAAAGCAAATAACCCAATTACAAAATGGGCAGAGGATATTAACAGACACTTCTCCAAAGAAGACATTCAGATGGACAACAGGCAGATGAAAAGATGCTCCCCAAAAAAATGTAAAACACAAGCATTTATGTTGCAAAACGTAAATCATCAGCGGCCGCTCCGTGTCCACCTGCACAGCACGTCCCCAAAGGCCGCGGGTCCTGTCTCAGTGGGCCTCAGAGCTCAGGGCCTGCTTTTGTGGCCCCCTTAGGCAGGGACTTCAGGAGCATACGTGACTCTGGGTGCACCCCGTGGGGGGTACTGCCCTGCCCTCAGCTGGGGTAAGTGCTGATAAATATTTTTAGCTCGCTCCTTTCAGACCTCGGTTCCATCACAGAATTTGGAATGTCATATTCCTTCTGATTCTGTAATGTCGCCCTACTGAAGCTCTGGAAAAACACACGCCCATTAGAGGGTGACCCCCGGCGCTCAGGATCCTGAAGGAGGGCCCTGGAGCTCCCCAAGACCCCCTACTGCAGTAGATCTCTGTCTGTACAATTTCCCTCCCATGTGGAGCATGACTCCCAGGAAAGGTTCTTCCTGGCACCGAGGGGCAAAAGACCCCTGAATTAAACCTGACTGTTGATCAGTGAGTCTTTCAAAGAGAAATCTTAATCAAAAGGGGGGCATGTGAAAATTAATAAAGGAAACCCCACTAAAATAGAGTCAGGAGGCCAGAAGGGGGCGCCAAATCCCTCCAGGTCAACCATAGGCAGGGATGGTCACTCACAGGCCCCAACAGGAAGAAAGAGGGTCGGGCTTCTCTGTGGAGCCCCCAAGCCCCACAGCAGTCTGGGCTCTGGGCAGATGGAGGCGCATGTCTGCAGGCCAAGGCTTGCACAGTGCAGGCTGGACTGGGCGTGCACTGAGCGGCAGTGGTCATCCCACCGGTGGGCCTCATCGGCCTAATTCTGGCTGCCCAGAGGGGCCTGCCTTGGCTGAGGCCACAGGAGTGACACCATGTGCACCCCAAACCCACATGGACAGTTCGCGTTGAGTGTCCCCAACCTCACGGTGGACAGGAATTCTCAAGCTCTTCCCAGAAGCAGGAGCACTGGCCCAGGGTTGGATGTAGGAGGGACTGAGGGGCCAGCACGTACCAGTGCCAGCTCCACCTGTCCTGGTATGGAAGACACGTGGACCAGGGTGGCAAGCTGTGATGGCACAGAGACAGCTCCTGACCAAGCCTCTGTCCTGGCCATGACATCAGCCGTCTCGGGATGCCCAGGGCTGGAGAGGGCTCCTTGGGTGACCTGCACTCAGCCTGGCCTCAGAAACCCCAGGACTGACTGGAGGGGGCTATGCCCTGCCTGGATGCAGGTGGCGTTTAGGGCCCCAACCTGGGCCCCGGGGGCAGCACAGGCTTGCACTGGGTGGCCAGGTCAAGGCTGAACCCCCTCCCCACTCTGGCTTCTCACTCACTGCTCCTGCTCCAGCTGAGTCCAGCACACCAGCAGGAGACGCCCAGCCCACCCTGTGCATGCCCCTGTCCTGTGGATCTGTGGCCTGGACCCTCAATGGGGCCATGCCGCTGATCAGGTGGGCACCAGGAGGCCCCAGCCAGGAACCCCCAAGGAAGGGGCTTGCAGCTGAGACTGGCAGGTGAGCGGAGACGGGGCTCACCTGAGAGCGGACAGGGAGGCCTAGGCCCCGCTTGTCGGAAACAATGAGGGTGGTGATGGTCTTGAGAGCGGTGGCCAGGAATGTGTTGACTCCGAAGACCAGGGCACAGAGCTCTTTAGAAAGAGAAGATGCAATCTGGAAACTTAATGGAAAGCAGGCCAGATCAGACTCAGCCAGGGGACAAGAAGCACCCACAAAGGCAAAGGGGAAACCCACTCTGAGCAACCACTCCCCAGGCAGCCAGCAGCCACCAGCGACCCTCATGTGGCCCGAGGAGTGGCCAAGCCCATGGGAGACGGGCCCCACCACTCCCCCAAAAACGACTCATAATGTGGATTCACAACGAAGAGCCAAGTGCAACCTCGGGACATTTAAAAAATCTCCTAGCAACTCGGGGACCACGAACGCAGTACCACAGCAAATCCTCACAAAATCAACCCTTGCAAGAATGAGCAGAGCATCATAAGCAAAATCCCAAATTCAAGTTGTTCATCATTAAACAATTCAACAAACTGGGGAAAGAATGGTGAAGAAACCAGGAAAGCAGGGGGAACTCATGTTTAGGGCTCCCGGTCCTTTGCCATAAAGGTAACATCCGAATATCCTTCCATTTAGAACACCCAAAGTGCCCTTAAAAATAATTAACAACTGGACAAGAAACAGCCTTAAGTTCTGAACAGACAAACAAAAATACCCAAGAAGCCTTTAAAGGGCAAGACAGAGAGGCCTAGGGGCTCTGCCACACTGGGGTGGGAGGAGCCAGGAATGCAGGGGCAGCCACACGGCAGGGAGAGGAAGGAGCTGGGCACTAGCTCAGCTCCTGGGGGGCCAGAGCCCCCGGCACAGGCTGGGCACCACGCTGTCCACACGTCTCTGTGGCATGTCCTGAAGTCCCTAAGTGGGGCTGAAGGTGAGGCACAGGGGCAGCATATGAGGAAAGGCCCTTGTCACATACCACGGATGTCAGGGCACTGCAGGTAAGTCAGGAAGAGGGATCCCATCAGAAAGGGGCCATGGGTGTGAACTGGCCACTGACATCCCACAGGAGGCACAGCATTGTCATCAAGGGGTGGGGACAGGCCCATGGGCTCCTCCACCCCCAACAGGGGCCATGCTTGCCCACCCAGTATCTGCCAACACCCCCTTCCTAAAGCACATGCCCTTTGACCTGGGCAGTCCCCTTCCAGGGTCCATCTGATAATTTTCCAAATTATCAGAATTTGTAAAGAAAGATGTAGCTGACAGCTAGTGGCCCCAGGGCTGTCACAGAACACCGGGGACAGCACCCCCGCCAGCTGGGGACCAGCCGTGTGGCCTGTCACTCATCGCCAAGGGAACCCATGGTGTCTGCATTTCCAACAGACCCACAGGGCTCTGCAAGGAGCCAGGACATGGAGCCACATGGCATAGTTCACATCAGGCCAGAGAGGATGCCCCACGCCCGGGACCTGGCCCGCTCTGCAGCTGCGCTTTTGGTATCACAGTTAAGCATCCAAGTGCCCTCAGAACAGATGCGGTGAGCACAGCAGGCACCCACAGGGACAGGGCACGAGCGTCTGGCCACAGCGCATGCTTGTTGGACATGGACAGGCTGAGAGGGCTGGAGGGCAGGGCAATGTGGAGGACACGTGTCCACGCTGGGGGGAAGGCAGCCCAGCCACGAGGTCAGGAAGGGTGTCTTAGTGAAAACCATCTCGTGGGGCCAGCGGTGAGCCAGGCATCTGGCAGCACTCGGCCTTCAGGACAGGAGGGGAAGGGCCGCAGTCAGACCTCCCCCAGGGTGCGTGCAGGCTCAAAGCGGAGAAGCAAGTAGGTGTGGGAGCTCCGTGAGGGGCCGTGGGGGTCAGCCACCATGCCACGGGGATTGGCAGAGCGGCAGGAGGCTGGGGTCACGGAGCCAGCTCGAGACGTGGTGGAGACAGAAGTTCTGATGTGGGCATGACGGGAAGGCCAGGCCTGGAGGTGCCCCAGAGGGGTGACGGGCCCACACTGGGTGTGCACACAGGGCGGCAGGCTCCCTCGTGTGGTGTGAACACACAGGGCACAATAGGGTGCAGTATGCATATCCCACTTCCTGAAAAGTCGGTTCAAGGGGTGCACAGAGGGTCTTAGGTAGGGACCTTAGGGGTGTGAGGGACATGAGGGCATCAGGAGAGGTCTGGGAAGAGGGTGAGCTGGGACACCTGGTCACTCCTTGCCAACGGGCAGCCATGCCCAGCCAGCTGTGGGAGGAGAGGACCGGAGAGGCCTCGGGGCACCCCACATGGGGCCACAGAGTTCTCAGGCTCGGACACCCCAGAGAGAACCACAGCAGTGTCCGAGCCTTGGAAACAGGCAGGGGACCTAGAGAATTTCATGAGGGCCAGTCCCTGTGGACACCAAGCAGCCTCACAGGACTGGGCGGGGCACCCGAAGAGGTGCTACCCAGGGGCCGGCTCCTTGCTGTGGGTGGTGGGGCAGATCGGGTCCCTGATCAAGGGCGTGCAGGGCTCATCTGCAAACGGCAACCACCACCAGACCTCTCTGGGCTGCCCAGCACGCGCCCTCTGCCCCCCACCAGTCTGCGCCCTCGGGCATCCACCCTGCTGGCTGACTCACGTGGCAATGGGCACCAGGAACTGGTAGGAGCCACGGAAAAGCACGAAGGTGATGTAGCACAGCCAGATGTTGTTCGTGCTGTACATGAGGAAGACCAGTGCGGCCTGCACCGCCGTCACACCCGCGATGACCAGCTCGGCCCACAGGGCCCAGCGGATGTTCAGGAAGCCCGCGGCAAAGGAGGTGATGGCACCTGGGGGATGGCCGCCAGCATGTTCTGGGACTGGGAGGCGGGGCGGGACGTGGGGGCAGAGGGACGTGGCACGCTGGAGGCAGGGGCGGGGCGCGCAGGGGGGGCGGAGGAGGGGCGCGGGGGCCCTGGACATCCTGCATGGGGTGCAGGTGCGGCGTGGGAGGCAGGGGCTGGGGCAGGACGTACCCAGCCGGATGGAGGCAGCGGATGGGGTGGGTGGGCAGCAGGGGAGCACACGGGGCACAACATACTGAGCAGGGTGGAGGCGGCGTCAGCCCCACCATTGTAGACCGCGGTGGTGTCCTTGGTGGGGTTGACCACATTCCACAGGATGTGCACGTAGTAGACGACGAGGTAGTAGCCCACCGAGCTGAAGACCCACCACAGGGACCAGAGGCGCAGCTGCGGCCGCCGCAGGCTGTGCACCAGCTCCCGCAACATGCGCACAAGCACGGAGTCCCACATGGCCTCCTGCAGCACCGCGACCCGCTTCCCACCAGCAGGCAGGCCAGGGAGCGGGTTCATCCGGTCCAGCTCGGAGGGCGAGGCGGCGCCAGGCCTGCCCGCACTGTTGTTGAAGAAGAGGCTGCGCTTCGGGCACCTGAGGAAGAGGGCCAGGACCAGGCTGAAGGCGAGGAAGGCCAGTGAGATGTAGTTGAGCGTGGTGAAGGAGCGCCCGGCCACCGAGACCAGCAGCTGGCCCAGCACCCCGCTGGTGAAGACGCCCAGCAGCACAGCCGCACGCGAGCAGCTGGCCATGCGCTGGTAGTGGGCAGGCCGCACCAGCACGAAGATGTAGGAGGAGTAGGCGATGCGGGCAGCCATGGTGATGCTGTAGAAGAGCTCCATGAACTGCATGTGCAGTACCGTGGAGCCCCACAGGAGCAGCAGCCATACGGAGATGTAGCTCAGGCCCTGCAGCACGAGCACCGGCTTGTAGCACAGGTAGTCGGTGAGCAGGAAGATGGGCACCAGCGTGGCCAGGTAGGAGTAGGACAGCACTGGCGTGATCTCGTTGGTGACCTGCAGGACAGCAGGCTGTGACCCCCACAGGCCCCACTGGAATCGCCTCGCTGGGGCAGCTGACCCCAAGCTGCGCTCTGCCCCAGCGCCGCCCCACAATGCGCTTCTCACACAGCAGCGCGCCTGGACCCCTGTGGTGAAGCCGTGGGAAGATCCATTCATGACAGGCTCGTCTAGGCTCTGTTTTTAATGACATGAGAACATGATTCGGTTCCTGCCTAAAGCTAACAATGTGGAAAATGGAGCTGTGGCCAGTTTCGCTTACTGCACCCTGCCTCCCTCCGCGAAGGGGGGAAAAGAGGGATGGAGAGACAGCTGACAGACCAGTTCCCACGGTGTGGGGGAAGCCGGGAGGGAAGGCACGGAAAGGCCGGGCGCCCTGCCCTCGCCCCCGGGTCCCCAGTGCAGGGACGCCGGACGGAACCCCCCGTCCATTCTCTGTGCCGTCCCCCCCAGGGGCACTGGGCCACAGGCCCCCACCACCTGCCTCAGGCAGACCTGGCAGGCTCGTCCAGTGGGAGCCAGAATCCCTGGCCCTTGCTGGGCACTGTGCTCCCCAGGGTTGAAGACCCACTCAGGGTGACAGCCAGATGTCCCACTGGCTGCCCGGCTCACCTTGGGAGGCAGCCCCGGCCCCGAGAGCCCAGGTCTCTGGCCCACCAACCTTGCAGGGCAGACAGGGGACCCCTCGCTGGTAGCCTCTCCCAAGGCCCTCGTTGGTTTCAGTGGGCAGCCCCTCAGTGGGGCCCCGGACGTGGCTCACACCCACCAGCACAGGCACTGGCCAAGCTCCGGCCTTGATGGGCACTAACCCAGACTCGGGCCTGCCCGCCTGCTAACATGCGGTGCTCCTCACCAGCTGGTCCAGGCAGCTCTCAGCCCTGTGATGCGCGCTGTCACCAGGGCCCTGCTTTGCAGGTGGAAATGGAGGGCTGAGTCCAGCCCCGGGTCGGCACATGGAGCCACGTCGAGCTGGCCACTCACCTCTGCCAGGAGGCTGGGTGGGCCCACACACCTCCGCGGGCTCGCCCCATGCCTGCGGCCCTCACAACTAACCCCCTAGGACTCACAGGGACACTCTTAGTGCTCATCGGTTCCCAGGGGTTGCTGAGTAACCTGCACATGTTCACGGATAGCCATGGGGGCTCGTGTTTATGGAAAATTCTGGGAACATCAAAAGCCCTGCTTGATGAGATCTCTTGGCACGTGGCTTGCTCAGCTGGAGGGGCTCGCCGGTCAGAGCCCGAGTCAAGGGGTCAGAGCCTGGGGGAAACCAGCTGGCCCTGCCCTTCCCCGCTCCCTCCTCAGCATCCCTGCCCTGTTCTCCTAGGGCTTGGCAGACCAGCAGGTGCCAGAGGAGACTGACCCACCACATGTGGAAGGTGCAGGGGAAGTGGGTGCCCACAAAGCCTGAGGCAAGCAGCATCTGTCATGCAGCCCAGCACTGGTACGAGAACAGCTTCACCCAGACCCAGTCCCACCACATCTGTGTGCCCATGGAGCTGGGGGCTATGCCCACTTCTAGATTCAGCTGGCTTTACTGAAGGGGCAGGCCCAGCTGGGCCCCAAGGCAGCCAGGACATGCTGGGATGGGGCCAGGACTGTAGGGCTGGCAGGAGGGACCAGTGGGGTGGGAAGCAGGGAAGGGCCAGGCAGGCCACAGGTGACACTACATCTAAGAGGAGGCATCGAGGGGGCCACAACTGGATAGGTGCTTAGCCCAGCCTGACGAGAGGGCAAGGACGGCCAGGACCGTCCTGGAGGCTGCCCAGTGATCCCACCAGTGACAGGCGATGGGTGTGGGCAGGGGCTCCTGTGGGGTGGGGGCTGCAGGCCTCACCCAGCAGCTCAGATGCAAAGCAAGCCCCTGCCCCTCCCGAAGGCACTTCACAAACCAGAGCAGGGAGGGCACACAGGGTGCCTCCTCCCCACAAAGCACGTCTGGCTGGACTAAACTGAAACTGCAGCATGAAAGGACACCAGGTGCAGAGTGAGATGGCCAGCCACACCTGGGAAGAACCTGCCATGCCGGCAGGCAGAGCCACAAGCACGGGAATCCACCTGGCCGCAAGAAGCCAGCCCTGAGGACAAGGGAAGCTGGCCAGGCAGGCAGACACCAAGGAGACGTAGATCCTGCAGAAGGCACCTCCATGCCCATCAGATGGGCAGAGACTCAGCAGTGCTGCTCAGGTGTTGTTGGCAAGAGGGACATCAGAGGCAGGCATGCAAAGGGACGTGAAAGGAGGCCAGCCCTGGGCCCCCAGGGATAGCTGCCCCCAGCCAGCATGGCAGGGGAGCTGCACAGGCTGTCCTAGGTGCCACTCACCACCCTGCCCCCGCCCAAGCCCACAGGGTACGGCTCCATCACCCGGCCGGCCCAGCAGCTAACACGGAGCCTGAGAGGGCAGCTGAGAGGGGCTCAAGGCCACTCTGCCACAGAGGTTCGCCTCATCACTTCCGGGGGCTCCTCACACATGCTTATACCCGTGAGTGACACAGTGGCCCAGGATGGGCCCCTTCTAGAACAGGGCAGTTTCTAAGGGAGGAAAACCATACAGCTGACAGGTGAGCAAGGGAAGAGGGGGGCAGTCACTCAGAGGAGACCTTGGAGGGCCTGGGGATACAGCAGGCAACCCTGAAGGCCCCAGCGCCACCTGGGCAGTGACCAGCCCTGGTCAGTCACACACACAGGGCTCCAAGCCCCTGTGGGCATCACAAGGGCATTTCTGTTTCTCCAAGATGGCTGGTTTGAGGGGACAGCCTGACCTGCATGGTGACTGCATGTGACTTAAATAATTCTAGTGTCTGCAAGGGGCAGGGGCCTCCTGAAGAAGTCATGTGGCACAGCGGGACCCAGCAGGATCAGCCACAGTGACATGGGGTACAGGGTCCAGCCTCCATGCTGGAGGGGATGGACGAGGCTGGGCCAGGGAGCCACCGAGCTCAGATGGGAGCCCCAGCCACACACTTCACAAACCAGCGGACTCTGGGCTCTTTTGTTCTTTTATGGGGAACGAAACCCCAGGGGATACAGCTCACGCCCCACTTCTCACTGTGCACCAGGGACCACACTAGGTACAAGCTTACTAGTCAGGTTCCAGCAATGCCTCTGTCCTTGTTGCTGAGAAAAAGGAAAATTCCTCCCTTAATCTCTTTAGGCAAATGGTGCTGGCCCCTCCTGGAAGCCAGACCAGCAGGTGGACGTAGGCTCCCTAACCAGGGGTAACAGAGGACAGGGCACGCCCACACTCTTCCTGGGACCCCTGTGGGCTGCAGCCTCCCTAACCGGGCCTCAGTGGGAAGGCGCCCCCCAGGTCGGGGCAGGACCCTACCACCACGCACCCCGTCTGCTCCCACCCAGCCCCTACCCCATTCTACCTGCTTGCGTGTGAAGTTCTTGTCAGGACCCAGGAGGTAGGGTGTGATGAAGCTCTCCCCAGGCCGCATCTGTGCCATGAAGCCATAGAAGCAGAGGTAGACCACCAGACATCTTCTGGACTTGAGCTCCGGGTCCGGCCGTGGCTCTGCGGGCTTCTGCTCCTCCACCGCCCGAGTGGCGGGTACCATGCTGCCCAGGGCCAGGAGGAGACACTGCCCCTACAAGGACAGGCCGAGAGGGCTGCTCAGCAACAGCCCACGGCACCTCCCCAGCCTCAGCAGGCAGGGCACGTCCCTGTCTCATACGCCACACCCACAGACAGGGCCCATGGGCCCTGGGCCTGAGAGCACCTGGCACCCATAACCACCTGGCCAGCTGCCACACTGGGGCCGCGCAGTCCCACCCCATCACCACCAGCCGCGTGGAGCTCCTTCAGTGCTGATTAACTAAAGCTGAACAGAGTTTGAAACCCAGCGTCCCGGGCACCCCAGGCTCATTCCAAGTGCTCCCAGCTGGTGGCTGTGGCTGCTGCGCTGGGCCCATGTGCCTCCCTGGGAGAGGTCTCAGGGACAGCCCATTCTGGTGCCTGGGGTCACAGCACCCAGGCACACCACCCAGCTAGAGCCACTTGGTGCCTCCTGGCCCCATGATGTCCAGAGGGTACGGGTGGAAGAGGACCTGGGAGGAAGCCAGGCATGTGCCTGCCATGGCACAGGTGGTCAGCAAAGGTGGCTGGGAGAACAAACTGCAGCCCAAATGACCACCCCATCGGCTTCTGTGGGACCCCAAGCCCAAGACAGGCGCAGCAGATGGGGTTCACGGGTAAAGCTGCCAGTGGTGAAGAGGGCAAAGGAAGAGGGCAAAGGAAACTTCAAGGGGTGCGGCACGGGGATGGGAGAGGCCGAGAGGGGCAGAGGGCAGCCTCGGGACCCCAGCACCAGGGATTCTGCTAAAGAGCAGCAGCTGGGAGTGCGGGCTGTCAGGTGGGCCAGGCACACCTGGATAGCACATCCCAGATGACGGGCCCCCCTCCGTGAAGGGGACCTCAGGTGGGGCCTGCCCAGCCCATGTCCCCACCTGTGACGTCGATCAGTCAGTGAGAAGCCTGTTCTGTGCAAGGGGCCAGCACCCCCACCTGTACCCACTCGGAGCCTGTCTGACAGAGAGGCAGGGACTCCCATCTCCTCAGCTGCACAGTTACTCTGCCTTCACTTGATCACCACATCCCTATAGGCCCAGTGATGTTTTCTGTTCAAGACACTTTCCTTTGAAGTGAGTCAAAAAGTGAGCAGCCACTAAACCAGGTCAGGGTGAAGAAGGGGCCAGGCTAAGCAGTATAGGGCACCGGAGGGCTTCACTCCCGAGGCCAAGGCTGGGTAGGGCTGCCCGGGGTGCAGGTGCGGCTGGGCTGCAGGCTGTCGGGACAAGTCCCGGCTCCTTACTGCTCAGCCTGTTCGGGGGGGTTGGCTGAGGAGGGTCTGGATTTGGGGAAACATCCTCTCCAGTGCCCAAGCAGAAGGCACAGAAAGTTCCCAAGACGTGGGACCAGCTTTGGGGCCCAGAGACTCTGAGGAAAAGCTGCCCAGATTGCCAGCACGTGGTCCCCTGCATTCCAGCCGGTGTGAGGCTCAGAGACCATCCCAACAGGGGGTGCTCCCACACTCCTCTGGGGACCAGCATGAGGCCCGGGGTGGCCCAGAGACAGCGGGGGGGACCCCCGAGGGTGGAGCACAGCCTCACGTGGGGCCTCTGGTCGCCCTCCCCAGGCCTGGGGCCTCGGCAACAGGAACTGTGGCCGGAGCTCTGCTTCCACCTCAGAGTCCCATGCTGATCTGACTCAGGGAAAACGAGATCTCTCAGGAAGCTGGGCTGAGGTACTTGTTTGGGGGCTACAGGGAAGGGCACGGCAGGGGTGAGGGGCAGCTGCAGAACTCCAGAGTTTCAAAGGGAGAGGACCACAGGGCAACAGTGGCCTTAGGAGTTACTGGGACAGCCCCCCAGCATTCTCCAGGGACGAAGTGAAACTGGCCCTCCCCATTCCCAACCCTGGGAAAGAGCTGTGTTGAGACTGGAATTCGATTTCCAAAGCCCCGGGGAGCTCGACAACAGCTGGAAAGAGCAGGGCCTTCCCACAAGCAGACAGCTATTGGCCACAGGGTGGCCCACAGGCTGAGCCACCCACACTTGGAGTAAGTGCCCCAGACGCCCACCAGTGGGAGCACACCTCTCACACTCACCTCCCCACCCCTGGGCCAGGAGAGCAACGGCAGGCTTCTCCCCCAACCGAGCTCCCCATGTGGGCAAGCAGCCAGGAGCTCAAAGCGCCCTGGCTGCCAGGAGCTGGCCCACCCTGCCCACCCCCTGGAGCCCAGGAACCCCAGTACCTGCCCTCCTGTTCTGAAAGTGCTATCTCCAGAAGCGACAGGAAGGGCCTCACCTGGCGTCCCCCGAATCCCAGGGCAGAAGCCTGATGAGACACCAGTGCCTGGCATGCTTCCCAGCTCCACATCCTGGATTCCCATGGCTTCCAAAACCCACAGGGGCTGCTTCTGACCCCACAGTGAGAGCCTCTGGGCCTCCCTGTGCAGCTCTCTCAAGGTCTGGGGCACCCACCCGGCATTAGCCCATAAGCCCAGGACTGGGCATTAACACACAGGCAGGCCTGCAGGGGCAGGGTCGATGAGGTGCGTGGCCTTGGAATTCCTGTCGGTCTGGAGAACAGCCCCGTGTCCACATCCAGAGGTCCCATGCAGCACCACCCCACCTGAGCTCCAGGGCCACAGCACAGGGTGGACCAGCCTCCCTCCCGAGGGGCGGCCCGGCAAGCAGCCACCCCCACCAGGAGACAGCCAGGCGGTGGGGAGGGTAGGAACGCCGGGAATGCTCTGCTAGCAGCACTCACAGTGCCGCCTCAGGGAGAAACCCACAGGCTCTGGCCCTTTCCAGCCCAGCCCACCCTTGGGGCTGATACCATCAAGCACCTGACCTCACAGCTCCATCCCTGCAATCTGGGGACATGGCACTGTCCAGGGTCCAAACTGCTGGGTGATAAATACCAGAGTCCCTCCCTTCCTCCTGAGCTAACAGCTGGGACCAGATGAGGAAGGGGCCACCCCCAGCCACCGGGGAGCAGCCCAGGCTCCTGAACTCCTCGGGAGGGGAGTGCTAGCCCAGGCACTAAGCACCCATGTGTCCCCACAGCCCACGTTGAGCTGGGGTGCTCGAGTCTCACGTCCGGTGACCACACTCTTATTTGCTCTGGGCTTGCACCAGCCTTCCACCTGCCGGCTCCACAGACATGCTCGCGGGGCCAGGGGAGCATCCCACAACACTAGTGGGGTCCCTATAGGATGTATGCCTTCTCACCAGGACACCCCCAGAAAGTGGGACCCGCTCTCCAAGGACACGGACGGAGATACCCACCTGGGCCAGGCTGCCACCTGTCCTAAGCACACATCCACTGCCCCACGACCCGCACAGGGACCCCCAAGCCCAGCCTTACCCCACTCCGTGCCAGGGGAGCAAAGTAAAGAGGCTGAGGAGCACACCAGACCCACAGACGCCCTGCAAAATAGCCACTTCCACTTCTCCTTCCAACATTTGTCCTGAGTGTTCAAACGCCCATGCCTCCCACGCATGCAAGCCCTCCTCCAGCACCAGAGTGGGGGTGTGGTCCTGGCCCTCCCCTTCACGGGCCCCTCCAAGACTACCGAGGTGAGAGGCCCCGCTGCAGGCACACCCAGGCAGAGTGCAGGGGGGCAGGACACCTCCAGGCCAGGGCTGGGGGCAGTGCGGCAGTGCTGGCCCTTGAGTGCCCTTGCTGGTTGAAATGCCGCCCACCGGCCTCACAGAAAAGCCAGTCAGGGATGAGCTGGCACTCAGGCCACAGCAGGGCCGCCAGCGACACCGTCTATCTGACTGCAGGGACTCCTTGGGGCCATGAGATGTGTGTCCACTTTGTGCATTTCCCACACCTGGCCCAGCACTGCTGCACACACACTTCCAAAAACTTCTGCAACAGGTGGAGAGCTGCCAGCTCCAGTGCCCATGGGCTGGACGGCAGGGTGTCTGAGAAGTGAGCCGGGCAGAACAGGGCCATGGGGAGAAGCCTGGCTCCACCCCAGGAGCATGGCTGCCACACAGAACAGAGCCAAAATTCAGGGTCCTTCCAATCCGTTTTTAGCGCTGGCCACTTTGGGCAGATTTTGAGCACCACAGGACCAACGCGTGTTTGAGACGCAGTGGACTCGGCCCAGGGCACAGAGGCAGCTCAGGCCATTGGTCGGCATGTCTAGGGGAACAGGCCACTTGTACTGGAGCTGGGGTTCAAAGAACTGTGCAGACTCAGAAAACAAGAGTCCCAGCCCTAGTCCAGATGGGTCACCTGCCTTCAGTTTTATTCTGTCAATTATTCAACACACAAGAGGCGGATTAGTCACCAGCACTCACAGGCCGGCCGCCCAGCCATGCCTCGGAGTCCTCCATCCCAATAGCAGACTATTCTAGGTGCGCAGGACCATTCAGCCTCACACTCCAGGATGGTAAAGTGGAAGGACGCAGCCGTGAAAACTGAGCACAGAAGGCAAACGAGGTGCCCAGGCTCGGGCAAGTGGGTGGCAGGTCTGGCCTGGATCCCAGGTGCCCTGATCCCAGCCCAAGCCTGTATAACCTCAGGCCTCTTAAGGGCAAAGGAAGTACCAGCCTGCCTGGAGGGTCAAGGCAGAGGACCAAAGGCCCCACGCATTGGCCTTCAGGAGGCTCTGACAGTCTGGGGTGGGGGAGAGGGGACCACCTCCTAGGAAGGCTGCAGACCCAAGATCGAAACAGAAGCAAACTCCTCTCTCTTGTTTTGTGTTAACCAGGTTAACTGGAGGAAGCTAATTACATTTTTTCAAACACCTTTTAGAAAAAAAGAAGACCCTTGCACTCACCCCCATATCAGAGGGCAGAGTTCTGTGCTCGAGTGAAGTTAACCCCATCACTGCCATAGACAACACACACAGGTGTAAAACGTCCTGGAGGTGTTGGTCACCTTTGCCCAGCACAAATAATTAATATCTAAGGTTATTAAAGTCCACCAAAGCCCCGTCTGAAAGAAAGCCAATGCAGGAGGACGCAAAGGCCCAGCGATGCCTTCCAGGCCAAGTGGGACGCCATCCGGGGACTCGTCTGCGGGGGCACTGGGCTCCCAGACCAGCACAGGGAGGCAGTTTTGCTGGGCTGGTGAGTCCTGGTTCTGCCGATTCAACTGGGTTGCAGGGGTTCGCCCAGTCTCCCTTCTGGGGAGGGGCGCCTGACCAGTTTTCTGCACGGCACCCAGCAGGCGGCTCCAAGGACTTTACCCACCTGCACTCGGGCAGCCTGGAAAATAGTGTCTAGATTCTGGACTATCTGACCTGCACTCTGACCAGCAGGCCGGGCACCTCAGACGGTGAGGAAGGAACCTACACTGTGTGTGCCTGAGCCGCACCCCTGGGGTCTCCAGGACAAGCCCTACGGTCAGAGACGCCTGGGAACTTTCCCACTTGTACAGACGTAGGACGGGACCACTAGGAAAGGACGGCAGCGCCCAGTCCGGGCTCCAGGACAGCCTCCCGCGGGCCCCGCTCCAGGCCGCTTCCAAAGGGAAGTCCTCTGGGAAGTCGTTCGGCACCTGCGGAGTTCCGGCCGGAGGCCCACGGCGCCAGGGCCGGGGCGGGCCTTCCCTTCCGGCCGTAGCGGCACGTGCGCGGTGGCACGTGTTCTGCGGCTCGGGGAGCCGGACCGCGGTCCCAGGAAGACGGGGCGAAGGCCGGGGCGCTGCTCTCAGCCGCCCGGCAGGTGGCGAAGTGACCCGGCGCGGGCCCGGCACGGCCCAGAGGGTGCGGGCGCGCCTGGGCCGAGGGGGAACAGCCGCGGAGAGCGGGCGAGCTCACGGCCCCCGCGAGGCGGCGGGAGGGGGCGCGCGCTGGGCCGGCTACCGCCCAGCACGCAGCCCCGAGCCCACTCCCCTGCACTCGCCTCGAGACCCCGGCCTGCGCCCCTGCACTCACTCCGAGACCCCGGTCCGCGCCGAGTACCTGGCCTGCGGCCGCCGCCTCTCCGCGCGCGCGCCCAGAAGGCCCGGCCGCCGGCACCGCGGGGACAGCGTAGGCCAGGCCCCGCCCAAGGCCCCGCCCCGAGCCCGCGAGGACAGAGCGCACGCGTCGGCGCCCAGGGCCACCGCTCCGCGCCATGCCCGCCCCGGGTCACACGGCCGTCTAGTGACGGGGGCTTGGCACCCCGGTGCGTCCACGCAGCCGGCCGCAGTCCCCACTGGACCGGGCCCCCAACACCTGTTCGCAGCCCCCACGGGAGCGGTCCTCTGACCGCCGCCCATGGCCTCAGCCCACACAGTCCTCACTGGACCACCCCCTCATTGCCTCCACCCTCCACAGACCCCTTAGACGACCCCCGGCCCCCAGTGCACGACCCCTCCCAGTCCCCTCGCGCCTACCAACGCGGTGCGCAGCCCTGGTCACAGCTCCCGAAGTCTGGGAGGAAGGCACCACACGCCCTCCTGTCAGCTGTGACCGCCCCTTGGACGAGGGCCGGCCCCCTGCCCCCTGCCAACCCAGCAAGAAGCGCTTGTGCTTTTCTTTGGCTCTTTTGAAAACATTCTTTCCTGTCTGACCCGAAAGCTCGGGCCGGGGATGCTGGCCGCTGAGCGAGTCAGGACAGAACTGCTGGGAGTTGACGGAGTTCCCCGCCCCCACACAGCCCCGCTGTGCGGTTCACCCTGACCCACTTTGGGTCTGGTGGCTGCCTCAGGTCACAGCAAGCGCCCGCTACACAAGTGCCCAGTGCCTGGCTCCCAGTTGGTGCCTCCCTAGAATCCCCCAGTACGCCCTCCCACCGACCGTGAAGCAGCCAAGCTCCCTGCGGAGAAGCAGGAAGCTCCGGGGAGGCCAGTGTCCCAGGGCTACGCACCCCCAGGCCTCCAGAAAGGAAGGTATAGCGGGGAGGGAAGCCGTTGCTGGCCGCACAGTGCACAGCCCGGCAGGTGTGGGCTGACACGGGATGCGTGGGGGAGGGGCCTGTGCAGGACAGCAGCCATTCTCCTAGACAGGCCTGGGGCCAAAGCCCACTGCCCGCCAGCGGAATGCAGGAGAGGCTGCCTTGGGGGCAGGACCCCAGCCTCACCCCTCCTGGCGGTGGAAAAGCAGATTGTCGGGTAGGTGCACAAAGGAGAAGGAGTGACCTGAGGTCTGGCTGGACAGAGCAGATGGGGAAGCATGCACAAGGGACCTGGCGGCCTCTCGGTGGGATCCACGCCCAGGATGCAAACAGCAGGTCCCTGATGAGCAGTGCCAGGGTCCTGGTGTGAGCACTCCCTGTGGCAGTCCGCCACCATTCTGTCTGAAAAGATGGCCTGGTGGCTGCTGGTCCAAGGAGGATGAGAGCCCTTAGAGAGAAGCAGGACCTCCCTGCACCCAGGGCCCACCTGGACAGGACAGGCCCGGGCCACCCTTGGATATGTGGCTGGGAAAGAACACTTTTGCTGCCTGCTACTGAACTTGGGGTGTTTGTCACACAGCAGGTAGTGGAAGATGGCTGAGAGGAAGGTGAAGGAAGGAGTCCGGACCGCCAGCCAGTAAAAGTCTTGAGAATTTAACCTGTCAGTCTTGAAAATAAAACAGCCAGTTTTGTTAACAGCAAAATAGGTTTATCTGGGAATGGCATCAGAATTGCAGTTCAGGACAAACAAACCTGCAAGCGGAAGAAGAAGGCAGAGGAGGTGTCTGAAGTGTCAGAGAGGAAAAGAGGGACCTGGGAAGGGCTGCTGAGAACGAAGCCCATCGGAGGAGAGCAAGGGTGGGAAGGGGGAGCACTTCTCATTGGCTGGGCTGTGGTGGCTTCTCATTGTCTGGGCTGTTGCCAGGGAAGAGAAAAGCTTCCCTCCTGCTGCTGCAGAGAAAAGCTGCTGATTTCTGCGGGAATGTGAGCGTTCCTGCTGCAACAGGCGGGTGGGGTGGCTGGTTGGGTGACCTTTGCCCGTGAGGTCCTGCCACTGACTGCTCCTCCTGGGACACCCAGAGCACTGGTCCAGCCTCACCAACTTGGGCTCAGGCCCTGAGGTTGCACAGGGCGCTCTGGTTCTAACCCAGGGTCAGGATGCACTGTCCAGAGGCTGATCCCAGCAGTCAGACTTGTCATCTGGGCCTCAGCTCCTCCCATCTGTCATTCCCCCTCCCTAAGGAAGCCACTGTGTCCCCATGGCTGCCTTGTGGAGGTGCACTACCTTCGTGGAAAAAAGCAAGGTAAGGGACAGACCCAAGCGGAAAGCATGCGTGCAGGGCTGTGTCTCAGGTGGCCCAGCAAGAGTGGGTGCTGCACAGGCTTAATGCCAGAGAAAGTGGAATGCAAGGTGAAAATAGAAACGGAAGGGGGAGCAGGCTGCAGTTGCGGAAGCACACACTGGAGTTCTGCTAGTCACAGTATCGCACTGAAGTATGGAGATAAAGTCTCAGCTATGCAAGGAGAATGTGGCCACACACAGACAAGGAGGGGCTTCCACTCATGGCAAAACTGGACAAATCACATGAAGTGCATGGAGATGGTATTAATGACATTAATTCCACTGTTAGCAATTTCTATTTTATTTTTAAAAAGAAACAACAGGCTTCAAAAGCAGCTCTTTCTATCAAGCACCACCAAGACTTAATACCTTCCTAATTGCAGTTTCAGCCTCTCTCAGGAGTGGAATTTTAAGTCAGTCTGGCATTTTCTGGTTGGCACTAATCTGCCCAATAAGGTGAAAGGTCATCTGCCTGATATACTCTCTTCCTGCTATGGGAAGGTCACCTTGCCTTAAATAACGCCTCCTTTAACTGCCTTGTCCCACCCCATTCCTACAAAAACCTTCCTTTCTGAAGACTCCTAGGAGCTCCCTTCCTCTTGCTAGATGGGATGCTTCTCTATTCACGTATTGTTGAATACAGCCAATTAGATCTTCAAATTTACTCATTGAATTATTTTAACATTTTTTATACATAATGCAGAATACATAAAGAGAATACACATTTTTTTCTAAAATCTCATGAGGAAGTTTAAAAGATGATCCAAAACCAAGCAGCAAATCAAAGCTGAAAACCGTCTCAAAAAATGAAAAATCACTTATGCCACATTCTTAGATCTTAACTCTATAAAACTAAATATCAGTGAAAAAGAAATGGTGCAATCAGACCTGGCCAGGGGTGATCTCCTGTCATCCCTCCTCACGAAACATGGGCCAACGAGAAAATCAGAACTGACACGGTTCCTGTGTATAGAGTGCTGGCCACAGGTGTGGGTCACAGACAGACACCTGGGGGGCCCACCAAAAGCCCTCAGGGGAGAATCCACTGTAGAATGATTTTTAAATTTCTTGGTTTTACTATTAAAATTAAGAAACATAGCAGTGAGTGCAGATATTAGAACAGAAAAAGATCAACACCATGAACCAAAGAAAGTAAAAAATAGAATGAAATAATGGGGAGAAAAGCAGAAATTCGCTAACTGGAAACAAATAAAGCTTGACTTTTTAAGCCAAAATATAGTTCCTCAAAAGAAAAAAAAAGAAAAAACATCAGAGAGAATGCTCCAGGCAATCTGACCGGGAAGCCATTGAAGGGGAGTCCAAGGCGAGGGTGGCAGGGCCGGGAGGTGGGCGGAGGAGCCCAGGCTCCGGGGGTGGCAGGGGAGACTGCGCTGGCATCACGTGGGGGCCCTGCACCCTGAGCCCAGGGAGGAGGGTGCGCGGGTGCAGGTGGGCGAGGCCGGCAGGCTGAGGGGAGAGACTCGTCCACACAGAGGGCCTCCTGGCCCGTCGCCCTATTCCCGCTCTGCGTTTGAGACCAGATCTTGGTTTTTGAAACTTGGCAAAATAAATTTTGAAGTTCATTTATAAAACGAAATGGGGCAAAATAGGCAAGGAAATTCCAACAACAATCCACCCTCCACATCTGGAAAATCTCTGTTAGGCAGCAGTGATTTCCACAACAGCATCGGAAGCGCCAGTGGGAACGCAGGCCAGGGCTCCTGGCTGCTGTTTGTGAAAGGGCCCTGCCCGGCGGCCGCTGGGGCTGGGGGCAGGGGGAGGGGTCCCCATGGGAGGAGGGGCGTGTGAAGGCGCGCAGGGACTCGGGCGCCACGAGTGCGCCCCAGCCGCGGCATGTGGGACTGCTTCTTGCCACGAGGCCGCAGGCGCTGTGTCCGACCTGTGGCCAAGGCCCAGGCGACCCAGTGGCTTCCTCTCCTCTCGGCCCCTCGTTCTCTGGACCCCCTGCTTCACAACCCTCTTCTCCGGTGTGATGCCTGTGCCCCCTCAACCAGCCGAGGCCAGACTCCCAGCACATAGGGGAGGGTATGGCGCGCTGGCAGGGCTCCCTGCTCTCAACCTGCCCTTGGCCTTGATCCACTTAGAGCAGGGCAGGCTTTTAAAGAATCAATTTTACTGAGATGCAATTCACATGTAATAAATTGCACCATTGGCTGTCTGTGGCCCATACTTTCTGACAACATACCCTTCACTTCACAGCACCCACTCACCCAGAGAGACCCCCACCCTCCCAGCCGCCCCGGGCCCAGCCTCCGACAGTGGTCAGCCAGGAGCTGCTTCCCGCTGGGCCAGCAGGGAGCTTGCGGGAGGGGCTCTGGAGTCCACTCAGCAGTTCTGTCCTTTTTCCTGAGAGTTCCATTGCATGGATGCAGCACCTGTGTTTATCCTTCATTCCCCAGAGGGCATTTGGGTGTTGCCAGTTTTAGCAATTATATGTAAAAATGCTACAAACATTTGAGGGCAAGTTTCTGTGTGGCCCTGAGCTTCCTCTTCTCCTGAGTAGTTGCCCACTCAGGTGTCCCGGCTTCCCCAGGTGGACTCCCGGCACGTTTGCCTCCTTGACAACACTCAGTATTGGCAGCTCTTCCGACTTTCACCTTCCCAGTGGGAGCGACTCTCAAACCAACCCCTGGGCGATGAGTGGCCAAGTCTTCATGTGCCATTGGTCGTTCATGTACCTTGGTTACGGGGCTATTCAATCTTTTGCATACTTAAAAAAGTGGGCCATTTTTCTTCTTTTCAGTGAGCTGTAAAGGGAATTTACATACTTGGGATGCAAGACTTGTATTAGATACACAGAATATGGACATTTTCCCCTACATGTGGCTTATCTTTTTGCTTGTTTAATGGTACTTTGGAAGAGCAGATTTAATTTTTACCAAACCCGTTCTATCCATGTTTTTTTCATGAATACTGCCTGCTGTTCCTGAGAAATACTTGCCAGGGTCGGGGAAATATTTCCATCCCTAACAGCGGTGCCGAGCAGCCCTTCCATAACTGTGCAGTCCAGGGTGATGGTGTGTGGGGCACTTCAGACACAGCTAGGAACTAAATTTTTAGCTTCACCTAATTTAAATGCAATGCCGTGTGAAGCCAATGGCAGCTGCAATGGACAAGGGCTACGAGTTTCACACTTTTCACTTTTAGGTTTAGGTCTCACACTCATTTGAAATTAGTGTTTGTGAATGGGATGTGCGTACATCACTGTTTCTACACATTTGCTCCAAAGACTATTTCTGCAACTGATTATGACGCCTTAGTTGAGAATCTGTGACCCACATACGTGTGAGTCTGTTTCTGGGCTCTCCCCAGACCTCTGGGGCTCAGTGCTGGCCATCTACCTTCCAGACCATGTCAGACCAGCCAGAGGCCCGGAGCCACCTCAGTGACAGGGGTGGGGGCCCCACCGCTGCTCCTGCCACCTTTCTCAAAGCCTCCACACCCTGGGGAGAGAGGGGGCTCTTAGGGCCCCTTGAGACTCTGGCCCACCTCCACAGGGCTGGGCGGTACCGGGCAGCAGGCTGTGCTGGGCAGGGAGACCCAGGGGCAGGCAGGGCGGCAGAGGTGGCGACAGAGGCCCTTCTCAATGCTGAGCGGCAGACAAGCATATTCTTGTCTAAGTCATCAACAGACTATGCTAAAAATTCAAGAATGTGCCATTGGGTTAAATCACACCTCAGTATAGTCAAATTAAACTGAGATTTTACTATGGGGAGTGGAAGCAGTGTTGTTTAGAAAGGAATCATTAGAGACACGTGGTGCTGGTGGCGTGGCAGCTCGAGGCCCAGGGGAATGCCCTCTCCCTGCCTCCTCCATCACCTCCCCTCCCCGGCCCCTAATCCCAGGCTCAGTCTGGGTCACCTCACTTTCTTTGACCTGCATGTCACCTGTTGTCCCCTCCTGGCCCTGCGATGCATGAAGAGCTGAGATTGTCCCCTCTCCAGGACCCAGAGCCCAGTAGAGGGGCACACTCTGAGCAACTGAGCAGAAGTGCCCAAGGACAGCCCGATGGGCCCCCGCGCTCTGTGAGTTGGCTATCTGCTATCAGGAACCAGAATGGACCTGCGTTGGCAAGAGCCTGGCACTGGGGGCAGTGTGGCTCTGCCTGCAGCTGCCTGGGGACCCTCAGGGGCCTGCCTGGGCACGGGGTGGGTTGTCGCTGCCCTGGGAATGTGACTGGGGAAGACAGGATGCCCACTTGTAGTTCGACCCAGGGTCCTGGCCCCTCAGTCCCCAGATGTGAGGAGACCGGCCCCCAGGGTGCGGGAGGTCCTAAGAATCTGGGGTGGAGGGTCCAGGGAGTCACCCTCTTCGCCAGGAGAGGAGGATGTGCCTGGAGGCAGAGCCTGCCTGAGCCAGAGCTCAGGCACCCTTCCTTGGGCCCCTGGCTGAGCTGTGCATGGGTGCCCTGCCGTCCCCGAGGCGAGGCCTGGGCTGAGAACGTTCCGGCTGTGGGCACAGAAGCATTTGCCCTCTTTCGCCCTGCTCCTGCCTTCGGGTGACCGGACACTGCACAAAACACAACTGCTCTGTGTTCATTTTTATAGCTGATTGAGGACGATAAAAGCTCTTACCCCCAGGGAAACCGAGCAGACAGATTCTCCCAAATTTGACCCATATTCGCAGCACCAGGAAGAGGCACATGGCAGTGGGCAAATCAGTGGTCAGACCCCCACAAACTGCTCAGGGCACCAGGAGCAGGCCCCGTGGGGGGCATGTGGTGGAGGGCAGCGGGGCCTCAGGAAGTGGGGGCTGTTTCCCACAGGGGGCACTGCACACCCATGGCCAGTGAGGGCTGTCATCTGCTCCTTCCTTGACACCCAGCTTGCCTTGCCTCCTGGGGGACCGGATCCGCCCAAGTGACTCGGTCCTGAATCAGGTTGCCCTGAGCATATCTGAGGCCCGATCCCCCTGCCGACCTGCACAAGTGTCCCCAGGGAAGAGCCCGAAGGGGCGGTGGCTGGGCCACTCCCTGGCTTAGCGCCTGTGTCTCTGCCCCCACCCCAATGGCAGGGTCAGATCACTGTTATACCAGGCCTTATATATTGTTTCTATTATGACAAACATAAAATGTACCATTCTAACCATATCTAAGTGCACAGCTCTGGGGCATTAAGCGCATGAAGCCCTAACTCCCCGCCCCCAGCCCCGGCCCCTCCACCTACTTTGCGTCTCTGCATCTCACAGCTCCAGGGGTCTCTGGTAAGAGGACACATGCAGCATTGCCCCCCGTGCCTGGCTTATGTCCCTGAGCAGCGTGTCCGCGTGTCCTCAGGTTCGTTCACCCGTGCAGGTGTCAGGATCCCTGCCTTCTGAACGGGAGGAAGCCCTGCTGTCCTTCATCTGCCCCGGCATGGCCTGCGCCCCCTTCTGGCTGCTGTGAGTAATGCTGCCAGGCCGCTGTCACACCATTTCTGTTACTGACAAACTGACAGGTGAACAAAAAGAACCCATTTGTGTTTGGGATTTTTTCCTACTTAATTTCATTTTACATTTTAATCTATAACCCAAGTTTATCAAACCCTTATAGTATGCCTTGTTTCCATTTTTTTAAAAGAAACCCAAGGGAGCCAGCCCTCCCTGACCCTCCTCTCCTCTTCTCCCCAGAAGGAGCCCCTGTCCTGAGTTCAGTTTCAGGGCTATGCCATGGTTTTATGTTCCCAAAACGTACCCTACCATTTTAAGTAGTACCATCCTGTGCTGAAGTTCATGGAACTCACTTCGCATTTTCTGAACGGGACGCTGTGGCCCTGGGCCCTTGCTGGGGCGGCTCCGGCATCAGGTCCCAGCTCTGCGGGCATCCCAGCTCTAGGGAGCCTAAGGCGCAGGATGCAGGCATCAGGGGGCCCACCCTAACTGTCCGGGATGTGGCCAGGGGGTGGGCAGGTGGGGAGAGTGGGGAGGGGGCATGGCTGTGGGGGAGGACAGCAGATGGCCTGTGGCCTGGGTGGGGGAGTCAGGGGTTGCTGGGGGTAGGGGCACCAGCCCCTTGAGCTGCAATGGCCCCACAAGAAGAAGATATAGGCATGGCCTATGGCAGCCAGGCGGGGGCAGGTGGCTGCATATCAGGGTGGGCTCCATTTAAGGGCAGGGAACGTGGCACAGAGACTGACCAGGACTCCCTGAGAGATGAGGTTCCCACGTGCCCCTCCCCAGGTATGGGGGGAGAGTGGGTCAGGTCCACACACCGTTGGCAGCTGCCCGCATTCAGGCTTGTCCTGGGGGTGCTGAGGATTCCTTCGCCATGGGGGCGCAGACCTTGAGGCTGGGGCTCAGCAGCTGTGGTCACTGGCCAGACTCTGCTGGCAGAGGGGTCGGTGGGTGGTCACAAAGCTCCATGGAGACGGTGCCACCACACCATGCCTATAAGCAGGAGCTACCAGCCTGAGAACATGGGAGGCAGGCTTTGTTGGAAGATGTGGGATTGGACAAGGCAGCCCGGAGCCACACAGTGACCCTAAGCCCCCGCCCTTCCTGCCCACCGCTCTCCAGCTCTGGGCCTCGTGCTGGCCAGGCTCCTGCCCCACAGCCCTCAGCTCTGACAGAGGGTGTGGGGAAGGCAGTGCAGCGGCCCTGAGGTTGAGGGTCCACCTGGGACCAGGCTGCACGCTGACTCCTGAGACTGCAGGTGGCACCACCTCTTCGATGGATGCTCAGGGCCACTGTGTCCCCTGGACCAACAAGGCCAGGTCAAGGGTGAGGCCATGAGCCGTGGGACAGGGAAGGGAGAAGCCCAGGGGCGTGGGCCAGGTGCCATCCCACCTCCCCCATCCTCGAGGCAACGCCTCCCAGCTTGATGCTGCCCCTCAGTCTTGGCTTCCAGTGGCTCTGGGACAGGGAAGGGGTGCATAGTGGAGGGGACTGGTGCCCCCAGCGGGCAGGAACTCCCTGCCCAAGGGCAGCCCATGTCCTGAGGCAGAGCCACAAGGAATGAAGAAACTGGGGTGGAGGACAGAGGTGTGGAAAGAGGGGCCCAAGGATCAGGGTGGCCACCAACAGGTTCTGTGAGGCCACAGCCATGCTCCCTGAAGAGGGGGCGAGTGTGCCAGGTGGCCCCAGAGGAGAGAGGCCCCTGCCATGCAGGCAGTTCACTGAGGGGCCCTCACCCCCTCAGTCTACTCTGGCGGTGCCACATGATCGGAGCACATCAGCCCAGCTCCATATGGAATGTTGGGGGACCTAAGACTACAGGCACCCCAGTTATAGGGACAGCAGGAACTATGCAGTGGGGGAGGCTGCATAGTGCCAGGGAACAGCCCGGCCCCACATTCATCAGGCCACCCACCTAGACCAGGGCTGCCCCACCTGCAGCTCTGCTCCGCTGACCCCTGCTCTCATCAGCTGACCACCTCCTCCCCAACTTGGGCATGGCCTTGTGTTCAAGAGAAACCTAAAATCTGACATTTTTTTGTGAACACTCTGATTTTTAACTAATTAAATTTTTTAAATTAGTTAAAACTAATTAAAATTGATTAAATTTGTACCAATTAAAGCTAATTGAATTCTTTTCCAAACACTGTGCAGACTAAACCCCACACGTCCGCTGGCACCTGGCGGCTGGTGGCGGGGGGTAGCCCCGGCCTGAGCCCATGGGAATGGCCTGGGTCTGGGTGCGGCTGCTCCAGATCTGCGTCTCAGCCACAGGGCAGTGCGGTAAACAGAGGCTGCTGCCCGGTTCCCGGTCCGTCGTGGGGTGGGCACAGGTCCTCGTAGAGCCACCGGCGCCATCAGAGTGAGGGAGACTTGGGGCAGGTGGCGGGTCCCTGCACTATGGCCGCCTGCACGCAGCACCTTCTCTTTCCTGCTGGGACAGCATCCTCCCACACCAGGCCCCTCAGAGAGGCCCTGGCACCAGGCACCCCTGCTCCTGGCTCAGCTGCACCTGCTGCCTGATGGGCCGCTGCCCACCGAGCACTCGCCATGCACCCGGGGCCTTCACAGGGTGGCAGCAGGGAGAGCCAACCTGGGCCTGGTTGCTCTGTCCTGTCAGGAAGAGAGGGTTTAGGGTGGAGCCCCCAGTCCTGGGCACAAGGGCTTTGGGGGACCGAATCCCAAGGCCATGATGCCAAGAGGCCCCTCTGCAACCCCCTTCCCTGCGCATCGCCAGGGGACCCCAGGACCCCCCTCAGCCCCCTCCATGTCCTGCTCCACACCCACAGCTCCACTGTAACTGCCACACTGCCCGCCTCGGGTCCACGTGGTGACCCAGGTGCTGGCCGTGAGAGCTGGAGCCTCAGGGCTGACTACCCCGCCTTGTGCGGCCCGCGGAGGCCACAGCTGTGGTGGAAGCTGTGAGAAGCTTTGCCCTCAGGGGACTCAGTCACGACTCATCCTGGGGCAGGTGGGCGGCAGGTGGGAACGGGCTGGCGTGGCATGGACCATCCAGCGGGGGAGGTGCTGCCCACTTGGGAGAGGGCCAGGGGCCCCCCCAGCTCTCCTCTCTGCCTCTGCCGCTGTGGCCCTAGGGGAGTTCTCCAATCCTCGGGGGACAAGGGAGGAGCCCACACAAGCCCTTGGCGGCCCAGATGGCCGCCACCGGAGCACAGCTGCAGCTAGGGACCACTGCCCGCAGCCCCGCCTCCATCTGGGGGACCAGGGGAGGATTAGGGCCTGCTGGTCGCAGAGGAGGGCCTTGCTGCCAGAGGACACAATCTCCCTTCCTGGAGGGCCCACCATGAGGCCCCCTGTCTGGGAGGTTTTTAGGGCTAAGCTTCTAAAAATACCAACTGGTCTCCACACTTTACACATGGCCACACCCATGCTCCCGCCTGGTCTTAGTGTCAGTGAGTGGGTGACTCCCATGCTGGCTGAGAGATCTGAGAGCTTCTGGCCAGACTGACGGCATCTGAGGAGGGTGGCCGGTCTGCCCAGCCTGGGGGGCAGGGACCTCCGCAGAGCCCCGGGCCTCCAGCTGCTGGCACTGTGCCGAGCATATTAACACTTGCCCTGAGAAGGGGGAAGGGCTGGCCCCGGCAGTTTCACTGTGCTGGAATCCCCTGAGGACCCCAGAGAGGCGGGCAGGGTGCTGCACACAGAGCCCTTAGGGGTACACCCAGCAAG
The DNA here is from genome assembly GCF_030020395.1 of Manis pentadactyla. NCBI lineage: Eukaryota > Metazoa > Chordata > Mammalia > Pholidota > Manidae > Manis > Manis pentadactyla. The sequence continues at coordinate 196,756,174 of NC_080019.1, forward strand.
CAAGCAGGTGAGGGTGCCATGCATCTCAGAATGGAGGGAGTGTCCTCTGCGGCCCACACCTGTACCAGGGTGGGGAGGACACATTGGGCTTCTCTGGGCATAATGTGGCCATCGCAGCTGGTACCCACCTAGCTCGGCCTCCCTGTCAACCGTCCCGGGCACTCTTCTCCCAGGACCTGGGACCCAGGACAGGGAAGGTGATGGCTGTTTATTCGGGCATGCACCCTGGAGGCTGAGGCCTGGCACCGTTTCCTCTCGAGCTCCCCTGGTGCCAGTGCAGGGCACCATTCACCTCCTGCTGGCAGGGCAGCTTTGCACCCAGGGCACCCCTGCCCTGGATGAGCCTGTGGCCACAGGGGCAGGTCAGTGGCAGGCTGAGGCCTGACAGCCCAGTCACAGGTCAGGGCCTCGTCCAGGTGGAAGGTGGCATCTTTAGTCCCTCCTGAGGCCCTGGTGTGGGTGGGTGGGGTTGCGTGGGGCCTTTACCTGTGGTGCTCCCCGCCACAAAGACATTGCTGGCCTCTATCGAGTGGCCGCTGTGGCATGGCTTCCTTCCAGAGAGGGATGGCCGTGGTCACACTCTGTTCAGTCTGTCCCAGGCTGAGAGGGGGCCAAGGGAGCCAGCTGTGGGGCCAGGGAAGGGGTCCCATTATCTCTCTGCCTGTACTTCTGGGGCCCATCCGGCGAAGCAGCATTGGCAGGACGCACGGGCTCTCAGAGCATCCGGGAGAGTCACCGGGGCCTTCGGCATCCCTGGGTATTCGCTGCCGGGGAGCATGAGCAGGCTCGGTGCAGGGTGCCCCGGAGGCCCCTGCCACACCCCCTCAGCGGGTCCGGCAGGCCAGGACACTCTCAGACTCGGGACTGGGGCCCAGAGGAGTCACCGTAGGCTTCCTCTCTCTCTGACCTGTGCAGTGACTGTTCACGGCAACAATTCGAACAGCAGAGAATGGCTGAGCAGGTGCAGGGTCTCTGGTGCTCAGTGCCTTCTCCTCTGGCCCTGGGGTCTGTCTTTGTGGCCCTAGTGACCTCAGTGCCAACCCAACCAACACACCTCTCCATCAGCTGTGGAACCCACCCTGCCACGTGGTGGCTGTTTGAGGTGTCCAGTCACTGCGTGTGACCAGTGCAAACAGGGACCAGATCAATCACCACAGAGAGCTCTGTGGGCAGCGCTTCTCTGAGAGAGCTTCCATGCACCCTTGAGGCTCGGGCCATGCCAGCTGCCTCACGGCCCAGCTCTGGGTCTGTCCCTGCCAGCTGTGCCTCAGGAGAGCCGAGAAGGCAGGAGGAGGGGACCACAGGCACGTGGGAGGAAAGGGACTCAGGTGAGCCCAGCAGCAGTGTCTGCAGGTCCCCCGTCTGCCCTGCCCTGGTAGCGGCATCTCCCGGGGGTAGATGAGGGTCTCCACGTGCAGCAGGGCGTGGGTGCAGGAGGGGTCTCACAGCCTCGGTGTCCATGCTGGAGCCACTTATTCATGACTGGCTGAGGACTCAGACAACCCACGAGAGCCAGTGCAACACTGAAGTGTTAGAATTAAGTAAGGTGGCAGGTCAAATATATGTGTGTGTATATATATATATATATATATATACACACACACACACACATATGCATAAGTAAGAGCGTAAGATAAAAATAAACTTAACAAGAACTGTACAGAGCACACATATGGGGGCACCATAAACTTTCCAGATGCAGTTAAGGAAGCGGGCAGATGTACCCCAAGTCTGAATGGGAAGGCCCCACAGCTGGGTGCTTTTCCCTGTGCTGGATCTATGCAGGCAACATAGTGTTAATCAGAATACAGTAAGCGTGTTTTACGACTTGGAAGACTGACTGGAAAGCTCATCTCTTGGAAACCCATGCACCCAGCAAGTTATTTTTCCCCTGAGGAAGAGCAGCTGTAGTCAGGAGGGCTGGGGAGCTGGGAGCCCTGGCCATGGGAGCTGGGGAGTCCGGGGCCAGCTGGAGGCTGCTCACTCGGCCCCCGGTACAGGTGGCCCACTTGGAACAAGAGGAGGTCAGGCACAGCAAAGCAAATTCCAGATCAACTAGATGTCAACGTAGAAGTCAGTGACCCCATAGATAGATGCCAGGGGCAGGAAGCCCACAGGAAGGGGAAGGACACCTTGGGGTCAAAGAGTCATTGCTTGTAAGCCAGCAAAGAACACAAATGGAATCAAAGCCTCTATTACTGCAAAAGAAGGCAAAATAAGAGAAAAATCAGATGAGACAGATTTAAGACAAATAGCAAGATGATAGTTTTAAACCTACCTGTATTAATAATCATTCATGAACTAACGGCCCAAACATTCAGAACGTAAGACTGGATAAGAAGCGTGACCCAACTGCATGCTTCCACCAGGGAACACTCATTATATGTGAAGAGAAAGTGAGAGGATGGGGAATGTATCCCATTACAACACGCCTTAGAAGATAGCTGGGGGCTGTTGTTAAAATCGAGCACAGAACTTTATGCGAGAAAAAGGATTATTCCACAGTAATAGAGCGGTCATCAAGAGAACCGAGCAAGCCTGAACATCTGAGTGCCTAACGGCAAAACCAGAGCTGTTGGAACCACAGGAGACAAACCCACAATTACAGGTGGAGGCATCAACGCCCTGTGTCAGGAGCTGACAGGACAGACGGACAGAGGACTCAGGGCACACACAGAGGACTCAAGTGGTAATCACCCTGAACACGTCACCATTACTGCTTTAAACAGGTACCGTTTCCATCAGTTAAGAATAATGGAGAACAGATTTAATTTCACCCCCTTTCTTCTTAAACACTCTTCGTCTCTCTATGTACAACCATATTTCTGACTTACATGGTTTCCTTTTCCTTGAAAAGCATGTCTGCTGGTAATTAATTCCCTCAGTTTTTACTTGTCTGAGGAAGTCCTTGTTTCTCCTCCCTCCTGAGGGTAACGGTTACCCACCAGATACAGAATCCCGGGCCAGAGGGATCTTTCAACACAAATATGTCACCCCACTCTCTCCTTGGTTGAATGTAGATGCAAAAATTCTCAAGAAAGTGTTAGCAAACTGTGCCCAACAGCATATGAAAAGGAAAATTCGTCATGACCTAGTGAGGTTTACCCCAGGAAGGCAAGAGTGTTTTGACTAAAAAATCAACGTGATTCACCCTGAGGACAGACGAAAATAAAGAGAGACCTTACAGTCATCTCAGTAGATACAGAAAAGCATTCCTGATGGTTCTTAAATGCATATTGCTCAGGGAAAGGACTCAGTCCAGAAAGGCTACCTACTGTGTGATTCCTTATGGGAAGGATGAAACTGTTGTGGTGGTAAAAAGGTTTGTGAACGCGAGGAGTTTGCAAGGGGCCCTGGAGGTTGAGTGGGTGAAGCACTGGGTCTTTTCTAGTTAAACTGTTCCAGAAACTATGATGGCAGATACAGAACATTATGCATTTGTCAAAACCCTCCATGGTCTTCCCCCAGCACTGCAACCCAGTCCAGTCATGAGAAGTCCCCGGGCCATGCCAGCTGGGGACAACCTGCATGCCTGCCCTGTGCCCCTCAGCGCCGTCAGGGTCATCAAAGCCGAGGGAAGTCAGAGACACTGTCACAACCGAGAGGAGCCTGCAGAAACCTGACTGTTCAATGTCCCATGGAACCCTGGACAGGAAACATACAAAATGAAACTAATCACATCTGAGTAAAGTGTGGGCTTCAGTGTAGTACAAATCTGTCCACATGGGTTCACTAATTGTGTCAAGCGTAGCCCACTAATGTCATATGTTTATAAAGGGTAAACTGGGCATGGCTGCATGGAAAATCTTTGTATTTTCTTTGCCCTGTAAACACAATTTCCCTGTAAACCCAAAACTGTTATAAACACAATGTTTTTTTTTTAAGAGAAAACTATTTTAGGAAAAAAACAGCAAAGATTTTACCTGTGCAACTAAGCCCATGAACAGGCATCTTTACTCATTGGGGACACAACAATTAAAACCCCAAGGAGAGCCCTGCACACCCACCAGGGGGCTAAGCTGGAGAGGCTGGCCGCTGACTTTGCACAAGCCATGGGTGCAGGATGCACATGGCCGCTCTGGGAAACAGGCGGGCGTGTCCCTGAAGTTCAAGGCACCCCTTCATATGACCCAGAGCAGCAAGAGGGCACTCAGAGCGGCCTCCTTTGTGGCTGACAGACAGGACTGACCGGAAGGACTGCAGGTGAGTGTACACATGGTGCCTCACAGGGGGAAGGAGGGTCGGAGCCCTTGTTCTGTCCCGTGGGGAAGCCAGACCGGGAGGTGCACACCAGTGACTCCATTTATACCCAGCTCTGCGCCGTGCAGGTGATGCCACAGTGACAGGAAGAGGGTCGACAGTTCCTAGGAACAGGAGATTATGAGAGGCAAGAAGGACCTCTGCTCATGACTGGGGTCTTCCTGATAGATTCACAGGTGTGCACATGACAGACTGTCCGCCTTCACATGAACATGTGTCTGTGTTCCCACCAGGGCTGCTGGGCAAACAGCAGCCAGGACATCGGACCTGGGGGGCCTCAGGTGAGGGGCGGGTGGAGGGGACCATGGACCACAGCACTACGTCTTGCATTTACCTCACAACTGTCAGTATTCTTCCTGGATTTTAAAATTATAAATGTCTTTGAAAATGCCCATTCTGCAAACACAAATAATAACATAAGCATGGCACACACCCAGAGAAGCTGTGACATGGGGCCCGGGTGCATCTCATCCATTCCCGTTGCACAGCACACAGCCTGGAGGGAGCCGGTTGTGATTTTTAAGACAAACATGTCTTCTCAACTCACACTTGGGTTTACCAGCAACACTGTGCTGAGGGGACATGCCCTGTGGAGCCTCTTGGCAGGAGCACAGCCTACACGGCAGTCCCAGTGGGGACTGACTGGATTTGGTCCCCAGAGCTCACATGGAAGTTTCCAGAGACTTTCCTTCATCACATCTTTAATTTGCAAATGGGCCTCTCTTGCTCTGCCTGCCAGGTTCATGCAGCTGCCAAGGCAAGACCTGGTGAGTGTCTCCCAGGCAGTGCTTCATTGGAAGACCTGACCTGTATTCTGTGATGTCCTGGGAACCAGGGCCAGCCAGAGCCTGTGTCGGCTGATTGGCTAAGTGCGCAATCAGAGGGCCATGCCTGCCTCATTTCTGCTGAAGTGAATGTACGGCGTGCCCAGATGTACCCTCTATAGGATTTAGCCATGCTCTCTTCACTTCCACTGGAAAAACATGGAGAGCAGGTGCCTGCCCAGCTCTGTGCTCCAAGGGAGCACTTCTCTGTAAGGTCAGCTCTATTACGGCCACCCCCAACCTCAAGACAGACCTGTTCTCTGGGCCCCCCACCTTCTCTTCCCTGAATTGAAGGTTCCTTTCCAGAATGTTCCATGCTTTTTGGACTGTGATTTGATGCTTTTATAAGGTTAAAAAAGGACAGCTTATTTCCTGCAATGTAAACGTGGCAAAGGGCAGCAGAGACATGAGCGAGGGTATATGTCTTATATGGGTCCCTGCAGTGCCACTTCCAGAGAAAATCAGTAAAATGTTTCCCAGCAAGAGCTGTCCTGTCACTGTCAAAAGTCATGTCAAAAGTCAAAGTTCAGCTATTTCAGCACCCCAGAGCGGAGCGGCACCAGGGGCTGTTTTCAGCATGGGCAGGAACCTAACCTGAGCTCTGGGGTGAGGGCTGTGGCTTGGGAACAGTACCCGGTCCTAGGAGAGGACGGAGCTGAGGGTGTTGAGCCGGAGGAAGCCAGGCCCACCCCTAACCCTGAAAGGCCAACCCCGCTGGCAGATCAGTCTCGTCTGGGGAGGGGCTGCACTGCTCAGAATCCGGGTTAGCTGGCCCAGCTGCCATTCCCCACCATTCAGAAACTACCCTGAATTTGGATCCGTTCTCCCCAGCGTGTCCCTCGTTAGGGATGCTCAACCCAGAGAGGGTAGTGCTCTGATAAGCCAAGTCAGGGTCGCCCTCCCCACCAGCCCCAGGCCAGGAGGGCCTTGCACAGCTTCAGGGTCTTCATCAGAAGTCCGGGAGAGTAGTGCCCCCGCTCTTCCAGCTGGTGGCTGTGAGGGCTGGAGCCTGCAGCTACCTTGACATCATGAGGGAAACCTGGTCTCACCACACCTGAAGCCTGTATGTCCTTGAATTCTCTAGTTAGAGTCAGTATTTACAACGAGCTCTCGTTTAAGCCAGTTGGAGTGGCGTTCTCTTTCCAGAACCCGCAGGGCATTGGGCAGTGGTTTTCCAGAAGAGAGACAGGCTGAGCGCTTGTGTTTCCCCACTGATTCTGATTTGATTTCCGAGTTGATTTTGTCTGGGTTCCTTCACACAAAGAAGCTGCCCCAGCACACTGGTCGAGAGGCCTCATGCCAGCTCTTCACAGGAGGTGTCTCGCCTCGTCTCCCCATGGCACTGAGGCAGGAGGCTCCTTCAGCTCTGTGTGCAGAGGGAAACAAGCCTGGATAAGGGGGGCTAGTTATCTAGCCTGCTGGGCACCGGCCAGGAGGGGGGCCCTCCGCATGGAGCCACAAGCTCTGCCTCGCCTCAGCTTTCTGTCCTCACTGGACCTGTGCGGGATGCTTCCAGAGCTCCTGTGGTCCAAATGCGGTCCCCACACATCGGTGTTTTTTTGCGTTGTCTCTTTAAAGCAATGCAGCGTACACTCCGCCTGCATCAACAGATCCTTTCTCAGCCCGCTGAAATATTTTCAGGTGTGTCTTTGATTTTTTTTCCCCTCCATTTAAATTGCTTTTGTTTATTCCTCAAAAACATCTACCATCCTTCCTTGTGTGGGATTGTGTCTCATCCCCCATTTTACTTTTCCTCTGCACCTGAGCGCCGTGCAGCTGGCAGGCTGGCCTCCCACGGGACTCTGCGCTTGCATCTTAGTTTCCCTGGGGCTCCCTGCACCCCCACCCCACCCCCTCTTCCCTCCTGGTCTCTGCTACCTGTGCGTTCTCCTCCCCTGCAGGGACGACCCTGATGGACTCTCGCTGTTGTTTCCTACAGCAGGGCGATTTGGGGGTGGGTCCTGTCTGAGCGCTGGGCCGATGAGGCCTCAGGATGGTCCCCAGGGCTTCCCCTCCTCCTCTGAGTCTCCCCCTGGCCCTCCCCTATGTGCAGTGACCAGCGGCTGCCACAGGCCTCTGCCTCAGACCTGCCCCCCAGGCCCTGCCCTGGTCCTAAGTCTGCCCCTGCCCCAGGTGCCCCTGCCCGAGGCCTGACCCTGTCTCAGGGCCGTCTTCCAGGCCCCAGACAGCCTGCACCTGTGGCCCCTCCGCCTGTACAAGGGCCCTTCCCACCGGCAGGCGTGGCTCTGGCTGTACTCCGGGTAGCAGGTCCCAACGACCTGTCTGAAAGGCCGATGTGAGGGGCGGTGGGGGCAGCAGCCGGAGCCCTCCTGGAGGCAGCTGGACGAGGTCTGTGCGCGGCCCCGGGGCTGTTTCAGCTCCCATTAGTGCGGCTCTGCAGGCCTGGCCTGTGTTTGTTGTGACATGTTGATTTATACCAGCTGCACAGTCCCTGCTGCGACTTTCCGAGAATAGGGGTGACAGCCATGGGCTGGAACTTCCTTTTGCTGGGAGAGAGAAGCCACCAAGCTCCTTGTGCTGTTCTGGGATCTGGGCCTGAGGACGGCTTGGCTGCAGGCTGTGACCCGGGTCTGTGGAGTGGCTGGGAGTTTCCACAAGTGCTTGTGGCCTGGTGGATACACATACGCAGCTCTGGAGGCAGAGAGGCTGTCTTCCTCTCTCAGCTGATCACCTGCAGTAGGTGCAGACTATGAGCCAGGGAGCATAGGGGAGTGCACCCCCTTTGTCCCCACTGGCTGCTTCACAGGTACCCCACAGGCACCTTTTTGGCTTTCCCAGGGATACAGCACTGTCGGGACACCCACACTGGCCCTGTATGTCCATGGAGGTTTGGATGGTGTTCCTGCAGAAGGCCAAGGGTGTGGGAAGTCGAGCCACTGTATCTGTCCCAAGTTCAGGTGCCTGTGGGGTGAGGGGGTGGGAAGTCCCTGATCGGTTCCTCTGGGCCCTCCCCATGGAAACAGCACCAACTTGATCAGGATGGCCCCAGGCGGGCTCTGCCCTCACGCAGATTGCAGCCAGGATGGACAGGGGGTCAGCCTCTCCAGCCCTAACCAACCCCTCCCCTGCCACCTCCCCAGAGCCCCCTACCGTGTCCAGTCTGCACCCCACACCCAGAGCCCACACCCCATAGCACCTGGCCCATCACCCTCCACCCTCATGTTGAAACAAGTACCATGTGTCTGAGTCAACTTGTAGCTACAGTGGCTTCTGGGTGAGCAGCTCAGTCCCTGCAAAGTTCTGTTCCGTCTGGCTCAGAGCCGAGCCAGCCGTGTGCTCCCCTCTCCGAGTGGGCACACAGGGCACTCCTGCATGCGCACCCTTTGAGAAAGGATGCCAAGGCACGGGGAGGGCGCACATGGGCCAGGTGGTCTCTCCAAGGCCAGAACCCATTCCTTGGGGCATCCTGCAGGGCAACTGGTGTCCAGGGATGGCAGTAGACACCCACATTGGGATGAGTCAGGTAAGTTAGGGCCTGTTGGGCACAGTGGCCACCCCAGAAAGGTGTCCATGCATTTCCTGCTGGCATTTCCCCTCCACAGAGCCCAGATCCAGGGCTGCCCCTCAGTGCCACTTGGGCAAAGCCTGGTCCCCGAAGAGGCATCCCAGGCTGGACCCGGCCTTGGTGAGGCCCTGCAGAGTGGCAAGAGGTGATGGGCATAGTGGGGAGCAGGGCTCAAGGAGCCCGGGAGATGCTCAGACCCTCCCTGCTGGGGCAGAATGGGGGATGGCTCTGCACCCTTTACACCACTGGGCAGTCGTTTCTAAGAGAGAACAGGGAAGGACCCCAGTGGTCTCATGTGGCCCCCAGGTGTGACTGCTCCAAAAAGAAGCATCTCTGCTGATGTGTGGAAACGCCAGGCATTTCCCTGTCCCGGCCGGCAAGCTGGCATGTGCACACAGTTAGGCCCAGGGGCCAGCAGAGAAGCAAAGGTCACCTTCCTGAACACACTTCCCAAATACATTTGCCAGCGACGCTGGCATTTACCTGCATGGGCAGGGGGGATCTGTTTACAAGTGATGCGTAGTGGAAAGACAGGATCACGAGTTTCCTGCAGGAGGCGACAAGAGGGAAGCTTGGTCCACAGAACGTGTGTAAATATGCATAAGAGGTTGATCAGACCACACTGAAACCACAGACCATAGGCGTCACTTCAAGTTAGACAGGTGTACAGCAATACATCCAAAGCAAGGAACAGCCATTTCCTGTCAACTCCCTGCCCCTCTGCCCCCGTCACCTCCCCCAACAAGGGGGGAGCCAGCCTCCTAACTGGGGGCAGGCCCCATGTCCCGTGAGGCCTCCAGCCGGCTGCACCAGCCCTGGGCTGATGTAAGGGGAGCCTGTGAGTGGTCCTGCCCTGAGGGCGCTCTGTGCCACAAGCGCCTCTCTCCCTCTGGCTCAGGGAGAACGTGTCTCTAGAGGCCCCTGAGCCAGTGCAGCCCAGCCTGGCACCCACTGCAGGGTGGAGGCGCCCGGGGCTCATGAACAGGGCCTGGCACCTGCACATTCAGTTTCCTCCACTGCAAAGCAGATGAGCCTGGGGGTGGGCAGGGCTGGCAGAGTAGGCCCGGGTTCTGTCCCCATCTGCCTGCCTGCAGGCCCACCAGCCTGCAATTCACAGCCTTCCCAGCCATCCCATGTGCCAGGCCCACCCTGGATGTGCAGGGGAAACAGGGTCTGGTTCTGACTCCTAGGACCTGTGAACAGGTGGAATCTTGGTCCCCGAAGTTCACCCCATGGACAAAATTTTAACTACCTCCCACTCTCTGTGTAAAGTGCCAGCATGACCCAGATATACCCACCAGGAGAGAGACCCCATCTCCAGACTCCAGGGCCTGACCTCAATGTTCCCCCAGGCAGGCAGATACCCCGATGGGCCCCGGCAGACAGGTCCTGACACCCACCGCAGACAGATCCCTTGTGGAGGTCCTGCTCCGGTCCACATGGACGCTGCCCCAGGGCACAAGTGCCCTCTGCCCCTGCCCTGACGCTCCACCTGGAAGCCCTTGTACCTGCGCCCCTGCCCCCGCCTCTTAGTGGCTCACAGCGGCTCATCTAGGCTGACCCAGCTCTGCAGGGCACCAGTGTGAGGCACGGTGCTGACGACCGCCCTGGGTGTGTTGGGGGTGGGAGTGAATCCCTCTGGCCGCCCCCGCCCTGCCAAGTATGCCTGCCAATTCCCCACACTGTGCCGAGGGGCTGATTATCTGCTGCTCTTTGTCCCTCCACTCGGGTGTGCGGCTGGAAAGGATGGCACCCGGGGTGGAGGAGGGAATGTTTCTTCCCTGGCCAGACTTCAGGTCTGGTGACAGGCCCCCTGGCTGCCCCTGTGACCCGCTCCTTGGTGTGCCCTGAGTCCAGGTCAGCCCTGCGGTGGGCACGGCGGGGGGCGGGGGGTCACCACCAGGCTTCTCCAAGGGCGGCTGGAGTCCTTGGCGGCTGACGTGTATTTCCACCACCCAGGGGCGCCGCGCCTGGTCCTCAGACTGCATCAGCCATCTCCTCTCCCGGGTCCATCTGCCAGTCACAGCTCTCCTCGGCCTCCATTCGTTGGGGACAGAAGTTGGCTAGATTCTCCAGCTTCTCGAGTCCCAGTGTCCTCTTGTCCCTTGTTTCTGTCCTGCCACAGACAACAAGAGAGCTTCCCACTTCCTGGAGAGCCCGGGCCGCCCCCAGCCTGGGAAAGCAGTGGCCACTTGTGCACTGATTTGGCTATGACTGCCCAGAGGAACGGGCTGGAGCCACCAGGGCCTGGGGGCATCTTCTGGGGGACCGCGGGGACCTTGGCGCTGCTTCAAGGCGGTGCAGCACAGCCGGACTCTGAGATGCAGAGGGCACCCCCCAGTTTCTGTGGTCACACCTCCCGGTTTCCGTGGTTGTGGACTGCAGATTCGTTTCCTTACAATCAGAGCAGCAGCGCTGATGGGACACATGGTGGGGACCCTGGTCCCCTCTGTGTCCCCTGCCGGGGCTGGTCACCCTTCCTGAGGGTGAGACACCCCCTGCATCCTCCTGGGGCTGGCCAGGGCCTTGCATTGGAGGCAGTGTCTTGAGAATCCCACCTGGCAAAGGATGTGTGTGGGCAGCCCGGTGGGGGCAGTGGAAGTCCCCTGGACTGGTCTCGGTGCCCCTGCTCCCTCCCGTTCCTGGCACAGGGCCCCTGAAGCCCTGGAATGCCCTGGGTGACATTCCTTTATTCTAACGAGGCGGCTCTGGGCTCCTGGGTGGGGCTGGTCCCCAGAAAGGACAAGCCTGAGTAGAAGCCCCCCACCCCCAGCCCGCTCTCTGGAAGGGGAGGGGCTGGAGTTGGAGTTGACGATGACCCTGCCTGCCTGAGGAAGTCTCAGTAAAACCCGGCGAGTACGGGGTTTGGGGGCTTCAGGTGGGTGAGCACGTCCACATACAGGTGGGCTCTGCACCTGGCTGTTCACCTGTGTCCTTCATCACATCCTTTATTATTTAACACACCAGTAACTGCGAGTGTCCCTGAGCTCTGTGGGCTGCTTGGCACACTGATCTAACTGACAAGTGCCCTGGGACCCTGACCTACAGTAGGGTATCTGAAGCACACGGACACCTGTGAAGGTTCCTGTGGTCAGGATCCTCACCTGGCCCTGCTCACTACACACGCGTGGGTGATACATTGCTACTGACTCTACATAAAGAGCTCCACCTGGTGCTCTGGGCGACCCGGGGACAGGGCTGCAGGAGAACAGAGGCTGGAGTGGTGGCAGCATTGAGGACAAACTGAGACGGCTGTGGGGGCGGGGAGGCCCAGAGGCAGAGAGCTGCTTGCTGCACGCAGATGGGATCCTAGTGACTGACCTGCCACTGTGGGGATAAAGTTGGGTATAACCTTTTTGCCCCAAGAACGTGTCACTCCTCAGTCTCACTGAATCCATAATGAACTTGCCCGGGGCTGAAACCCATTGGCACCACATCCCAGACCATGTGGGGTGGGGATGGCCTCCCTGGGGCCTGATGCCATCTCCAGGTACACGGGGTGGGGTGGGGTGGTGGAGCTGGGCTGTGGGACGCCGGCTGGGTGGCGCGGTTGCCTGGTGTGGGGAAGCAGGGGAAGAGCTCTCTGAGCAGAGGTAGACACAGGTGCTCCCGCCTCTCCTAGGTCTCCAGAGGAGGGGACATGGCAGGCCGACACCGCCTCTGCCCAGCTGCCTCGGGGCCGGCTATGCAGCACTCTGCCCTCACTGTGGCGGCAAGCAGGACCCATGTGGGGTCCATGCCCGGGTGACTCAGGCTGCCCCCCAGCGCCCCCCGCCAGAGCTAGGGCTGCTTGTGCTTGCTGACATCTGCCAGCCCTCTGGGGTGCGCTCGCCTACCCTGAATTACGGGAATGTCTGCTGCCTTCATCTCTGCCGGACAGCCCTGGGAGGGTCAGCGTCGGCACTGATCAGCTGTCCCGTGCCTCCTCACCCCCACCACCACGGGAGTCAGGGGAGCCCGTGCACCCCACCTACTGGCTCTGGACCCTGCCAGCTGCACCCCCATCCCCCGGGACCTGGAGTGATTTGCCCCTTTTTGCAGGCAGGGAGGGGCAGCTGTGGCCTGGCCCCAGGGGACTTCTCACAATCAGAAAGCTTTCCCTGAACTTCGCTCAGCAAGAATCGGAGAAACTCAGTTTGACACATGACTTTCGTCTCCACCAAGCACCAGCAACCTGGGAGTTAGAGGTCTAAGGTCCTGCCAGCAAACACTCTGGCAACCCCGTGGCCCACGCCCCCAAATATCTCAAGGTACTGCGGACAGTGGGGGATTCCCTGACCTCCCAGGGCCAAGGGGCCAGCCTTTCTGGGCACCCCCTTCATAAAAAGTAGTAAAAATTCTGTTACTGTTGTGTTGCTATGAAGACCAGCATATTAATACTATATATGAAAACATTCTCTTTGAGCTAAAAATTCTTAATTTTTCTTCCGATTTTAAAAGTGATTAAAACATCGCTGTGGATCCAGGCTGGCCGAGGGGGGCTGGAGGCGGCAGGTAAGCCCTGAAGCCCAGGAGGGGCTCTGAGAAGCCAGCACACCTGCTCCAGTGCTGGGGCAGGGCTGGTGCACGCAGTGGTGCTTGCCTCCCTCCCAGAGCTCTGAGCACCTGGAACCAGGGTGCATCACCCTCACCCCCATCCCAGAGGGCGAAGATGCCATCTGTGAGTGTGTGGGCCTAGAGAGCAAGGCCCCTAGCTCCCGGGCAGGCTCTCCATCTTGAGGCCGTGGGAGAGACTTTGGCACTGATTGAGCTGCTGAGAACCTTCTGGCCCCTCCTCCAAGTCTTCAGTGGCCCTGAGGGCCCTGAGGCTAGAGGGACTGACGCTCTGGAAACTTCCACACCGGGCCACAGCTTCCCCATCTGTGGGGAGCATGGCCAGTGGGACAGCAGGGCAGGGGCGGAGATGAGGGTCCCTCTCTGCAGCCCTGATCCCAGCCTCAGCCTTAGGGGTTCTTATGGGCTGAGCTAGTCCCCCAAATCCGCATGTTGAAGTCCTAACCCACAGAAGCTCAGGATGTGGCAGGATTTGGAGATGGGTCTTGAAAGAGGTGGTCATTGAGGTCCCTGCGGGCCCTGATCCAATCTGACTGTGTCCTCATAAGGGGAGATGGGGACACAGACGCACAGAGGGACGGCCACATCCTTTGACTGCTCCCCACCCCCAGCGCCTCCTTCCCTCCCACTCAGCTTTGAGATCTGAGCCCAGACGGCACGCCTCAGCAGTCTCCTAGATGCCCACTCTGACCATCCCCCACCATCAGGGTGGGCATGGCCAGGTCGCCTCCACCCTGGACTGCAGCTCCTGGATCCAAGGGCTTGGGGTGGGGTGAGCGAGAGGGGCAGTCTCCTCCCCAGGGCCCCTGGCCTTCCCTCCCAGGCGTGTGGGAGCCCGCACTGCCAGTGCTGCGCCAGGAGGTGGTAAGGCCAGAGGAGATGCAGCCCGGGCATCTGTGCAGGAAGCCAGCAGCCCTGTTCTGGACCTTGGTCTAGACCCCAACATGTCCACACCCTCCAGATGGCTGTTAGAATGAGAGCAGTGAGTCAAACGATACTTGGCTTCAGTGTCAACCAGCACCTATCTGGCAGTGGCCCGGAGCTGGGGCAAGACCCCTGCACACACGGTCTGGGCAGGCAGGGAGTGTCACTAACAGATGCCAAAATGTGCAGTGATTCTCTGCTCCTGTGGGCCCAGACAGCTCCTGGCTGCTGGTCACTGTCCTCCACACAGAGAACCAGGGCCCCATTCTTTCCGTATCAGCTGTAGGTGGTGGAGATGAGCCAGAGGACACGCAGCTGCTCCTTAAGGCCTCAGCCATGCGGCACAGTGTCTCCTGCTGTGCTCCTCTGGGGAGAACCAGCCAGGGCCACACAAGAGGCAGGCCCAGCCGGAGCCCCCGCCCACCGCGCCTGTCCAAGTGGAAGCTGGAGGCGCTTGGAGCTGCGGCCACGACTGCACCTTCAGCCCAGTCCAGGCACTATTGTCTCAGGGAAAGGGACACGTGGCCCCCTTGGCCATCATGCAGGGGACGTAAGCTGCCCACAAGCTGATGAAGGAGAGGGTGTTTCCTCCTCCTCCCAATTCCGTCCCCAAAGTGGACACTGCATGAATAAATAACGAACCAGTTATACACTAAAGGGGATAAATAAATACCAGCTAGAGATATTAGTATCTTACTTCACCCAATTTAGTATAGAACCACTATTTTATATGCCAGAACCACTATTTTATGTGCCACATAGAGAAAGAACTGTTGCCAAATGTTTATATTAATTAGAACAACTCTTTCAGACTAATTAGATGGGTTTTTACCACATGCCTAGGTAGCCAGTTCAAGTTTCATCTCAGAGCTTGGACTGGGCTTGCCTTATGCGTCCTCGGCACACTCACACGTTGCCTTCTTGAACACACGGAATCTCATTGCAGCAGCCGCTGCGATGCTGTCGTACGCCTGTTCTATCCACTGTGGGTTCCCGGTTCTGTTTCTTTGATTGTGATCCTGGTTATGGATCATATTGCCCTGCTTCTGTGTGATGTAATTTTCAACTGAATAGCAGACATTGTGAGGTTACATCGTTGGGCACTGGATTTTTTGTATCATTTTAGACTCTCTTGGGTTTTGTTGGAGTTCTTGTGAGGCCTGTGCTTCGAGCTTCATTAGCGTGGGGCTGACTCGGCCCCATTCCTGCGAGGACCCCCTGATGGTCCCACTGATGCCCTGTGAACCAGGTCTTCGGCCCTGGCTGGAGGGACAAGGGTGATCCCAGCCCCACATGAGCTCTGGGTTTGCTCTGCCCACCGCTTCCCAGGGCCTCTCTGAGAGCACAAGGCTGCTCTTCACGTGCACGCACAGGTCAGCACTCAGTCCCGGACCTGAGGACTCCCTGCAGCCCCACCCCTGTATCCCTCTTCTCTGGCACTCAGCGCCGCCCACTCTGGGCCTTTGGCCTCCCCACACTCCTAACTCTGCCAGACTGAGAGTGGGGGCCCTAAGGGGCCACCTGGCTTGTTTCCTGTCTCCCTGGATCACCTTCCAGCTCTGCCTGCTGCCCAGTGTCTAGTTCAGGTGTTGCCCTTCTTCCTGCCTGTTTAAGGTGGGAGAGCAGATGAACCCATTTATTCCGCCTTGGCTAGAGGAGGAGCCTTAGTTCTTGTTTGCCCACAGAAATTTCCGTTTCACCCTCACTCTTGAAAGGTGACTTCAGGGGTTGAACAATTTGAATTGAAAGTCATTGTGTCTCGGGCCTCAGAAATCCTCAGTCCCAGGACGTCCATGCTGCCGTGATTCTCAAACTGGGGCCCTATCTAGTGGTCTGCCTGGAGGGCTGAGCTGCGGGGCAGGATGGGGCTTGTTTGTTCACAGACACGCCATCTTAAGTGGTATTTTGACACAGAACAAGACTGCACATGCCATGTTGCTGCTTAGGGTTCTAGGATGCAGCCAGCACTTTGGAGGAGCTTCAGAGAGGCTGCAAGGGGTAGGAGGGCCACAGGGCCCCTGGGGCCCAGCCCTGCCTCCCACTAGGCTTGCCCTGCTCCAGCCTCCAGGACACAGGATTGCCCCAACAAAGGGAGAGGGTGCAGACGGCGAGGCCAGGACCTTGCCCGTGTGACCCTGGCACCACCACTTTCACAGATGCTCAGCTGACCCAGAGGATGTCCTTGTATCTCTGGAAAGGCACCCCCCCAGCTTCCAGTCAGAGGCTCTGAGTGGTGTGCTTTCCCCTGCTGGTTCCAAGACCCCCTCTCAATATCTGCTGTCCAGGGATGCACCCTATATGCATCTCACAATCCTGGAGCCCACTGATTCTGGATAAATGGGCCCTTGAATACTGAGTCCTGCCTCCTGAGCCCATGGGGCAGAATCAAGCATGGGTGAAACATGGCTAGGAAATGGGTATCCGAAGTCCACAGATGGTGAGTGAGGAGATGCCTGAGTGGCAGGTGGAGCAAAGCCGCTCCAGCCAGGATGACTCGAGCCCCTGCACAGCGGGAGGGCCCCGTGTCATCGGCCGCGGGGCCCCTGGGGACCACGGCACCATGGCAGACACAGTGCACGCCACTGGTGCTGTGCCAGGCTCCCTCCCTGCCGCCAGGGCTCTGCTCAAGGCCCCTTGAGCAATCGTGGGGTGGCTGCCAGAGGCTGAGGGCATCCCCAAGTGGCCCCCTGGGGCGGGGGCACACTGATGTTGATTCTCACACTCGCAGCCCAGCCAGGCCCTCCTGCCTCTTCCTCAGTACCCCCGAGGCCAGGCTCAGCCTTGCCCCCCCATGGCAGGCCACTGCCCTGTCCAGGATTGTAGACAAACTGTGCATCCCCCGCACTGTCCTCCGGGAGACCCCATCTCCCCTTTCTCCACACTGGCCCAAGTGGGGCTGTAACTTGCAGCAGCCCCCTCTGGCCAGAGCTGACCTGGCCAGAGCTCCATGGCACCGCTTCCCGGCCACCCGGCACACAGGCGGGGAAAGGCACTGGCGAGGGGCCTCCTTGTCCTGACTCTGAGTGTGGGCTCGCCGGCAGGAAGGCTGCCACTCAGCTGGATGGACACACAGCCCGTCAGCCTGCGCCCCGGTCAGCCTCAGGCCAGCACCCA
Source organism: Manis pentadactyla (assembly GCF_030020395.1). Taxonomy (NCBI): domain Eukaryota; kingdom Metazoa; phylum Chordata; class Mammalia; order Pholidota; family Manidae; genus Manis; species Manis pentadactyla. Next base: position 196,773,376 of record NC_080019.1, read on the forward strand.
GCCATCTGGAGCCGTCTGCTGACAAGGGGCTGGCTCTGCCTGATCCTTGCCTCCGCACCCCTGTTCCCAGGTCTCCCTGCACCCCGCTGCTCCCAGACCCCGGCTGAGCCAGGATTGCAGACCAGCGCCCTCTGCAAAGACCACGTGGGGAGCAGCTAGTCTCCTTGGCACTGCACAGTTAAGTATGTGGATCTGATGGGAAGGACCTAAAACACTCCAGAAGGGCCTCCTTCTGGGGCAGGGGCACTGGGCCAGCAGCCACACAGCCACGAAGCAGTGGGCAGAGATGCAGGAGTTTCCTCCAGTGTCCAAGAGGAGATGATGGCCATCGACCTCCATGCTGGGTCACTCTTGATGAGGAAATGCCTCCAGGATTACCCTGTTTTGTGGGTGAGAGTACAAAGCTGCATGCCAGGTGCCCAGCCTCTTCCCCACCTGCCCTGGACTGGGATTTCCCTGGGGCAGAACCAGCTTGCCCCTGCACCCAGGTCCTGGGAGAGGGCAAGCAGCTGCAGAGGAGGGTCTAGGCTTCCCACCCACCAGGGATGCCCCTTGCACAGCTCCTCCAGGGGTCCCCTCCCCAGCTGGCCCTATGTCCCCAAAGTGAAGCCCAGGAAATGCCCACCCATAAATGTCTCCTTCCACCCTTTTTTTGCTTATTGGGCTTTGGCAGCAAGTGGCTGGCCAGCCAGGAGAGGCACCACAGCATCCAGGGACTCTAGCTGGACACTCCAGCTTTGATGCCTGGAGTCTCTGAGCTGAGAGGGCCAAAGCAGCTGCAAGGCTCAGCTCCTCCCCAAATGAATCTTGTTCCCCATTCTGTTTCCCATTCGGAATTTCACCAGTCATGTTTTTCCAAAGTAGCTAACCAAAGGTTGGAGCGGAGACTGCCAACATACTGCCTTGTGGAGAGTGCCAAGTAAAGCCGCAGTGTGATCCCACCACACTCAGGCGTGCACTGCTACCGTGAACAGATGGACCGTGTCAAGTGGGCCCAAGTGCAGAGAAATGTGAACCTCCGTAGGTTGCTGGTTGGAATGTGAAATGGAGCATCACTTGGGAAAACAATTTGGTAGTTTCTTAGAAACACACACCTACCCTATGACCCAGCTATTCTACTCCCAATTAAAAGCATGTTTTCAGGAAAAGAGACTTGTGCAAGGGCATTCTTAGCAAATGTATTCATAATAGGCCCAAACTGGAAACAACTCAAACACTGACTGGCAGATGACTGGATAAACAGGTAATGGTATGTCCATTCGATGGAATACTACTCAGCAAGACAAAGGAATGCATGCTGGCGGCTGCAACACACGGATGGCTCTCCAATTAAGTACGCTGCCTGTAAGAAGTCAGAGGTAAAAGTATATGTACAGTATGATTCACTTATATAAAATCCCAGAAAGTGCAAGCTCACCTATACAGACAGCAAGCAAAGAGCTATGTCGGCACGCAGGTGATGGGGGACAGGTCCAGCAGGGACAGGAGACAGGTGATGGAGATTCTTGATGTGTTGAGGTGGAGATGGTTACATGAGTGTGCATGTGCCAACACTCAGTAAACTGTGCACTTTGATATGTGCACTTTATTATATGGCAGATATGCTTCAATAAAGTTGAGGGGGAAAAAGCAATGAAAGGTAAATTAAAGAGAATCTATTTACAAAATGCTAACAATTTAAAAATATTCCAAACTGAACATCATGAACCCTCTCCATTATTAATGTCTCAGGGAGAAATGAAAGCCCAGTCTACTGCTGTTTTTGCAATTTAAAGAAAATCCCCATGTCCTGCTTGATTTGGGGTGATTGTTGTCCCAGTGCCGGGATGCTGGGTGCCCCGTAGCTGCTCAGCCTGTCTCCCTGGAGCTGTCCATGCAGGCTGTCACCCCAGGGTCCTGACTCCGCTCCATGTCATTCTCACAGATGGAGGTCAGTTTGGATTTTGAGGAGTGCTTGTGTTTCCAGGCTGTCCCTTCAGGTCTGTGGTGTGTCTCGAGGAGTGTGAGCAATGCGTGGCCCAAGGACATGGTTCCTGCCCTCCCACAGTGTCGCCCCACTGTCACAGAGACTCTGGTGAAAGCATTTTTACCCCCCTCTCGGGGGACCGTGCGTGCATGTCCCAGTGCTGAGGTGGTGTTGCCTGCAGGGTTTCTGAGGTGGCCGTTTCAGGTTGGGAACCTTCTATTTCCAGTTTGCTGACAGCTTTGTTTTTAATCATAAACAGATGGAATTTTATCATTTTTTCCTCTGCCCCTATTGAGTTGATCATGTGGTTTTCTTCTTTTTTCTGTCCACATCGGTTGATGTTGGAGGTTAATACAACCTTGCATTTCTGGCAGAGCTTCTCTTAATCACTGAACTCAGCTTATTACAACTGTGTTTAAGATTCATGTCATGTTCACAAGGAATATGGTCTGTGGGTTTTGGCACAAGGGCTGTGCTTCCCCATAAGTGAGCTGGGTGTGTTCACTCGTGTGTGATCCACAGGAGCATGTGCAAGACTGTGTTGGTCTTTCCTCAAAGGAAAGTTAGGAGGTGACCCCTCAGTGCCTGGAGTGGGGAGGTGTCCCTTGCAGGTTCAGTTTCAGTCCCAGGAACAGATAGATACACAACCTTTCAGGGTTTTCATAGCTGCATGTGTCAGTTTTGGTGGGTTGTGTCTCCCAAGGGAACCGTCCTGGTTGGTGTTGGTCTTCAGCTCCTAAGGGCCATGGGATCTGCAGGGGCGTCCATGTTTCCACTCCTGAGTGCAACAGAAATTTGTGACTTTCTCCCTTTTTCCTTGTCCCTTTTATTCTTCATTCAAAAGAGCTGAGGTTCAGCCTGCTGATCTCCTCGATGGGGCACCTGCTCTCTCTCTGGCTCCTGCTCTGTTGTGTCCCCACCTCTGCATTCTCCAGGGGTGTCTCTGCTTCCCCTCTCGGCTCCGTGGAGGGGGCCCCGCTCCTCCCCCCAGACCTTGTCCACGGCTGCCTCCCTGCTCTCGTCTCCAAAGCGGTTTGAGGTGGTGGCTGTGCTCTCTGAGGGCTGGGCAGCTCTCGTCTAGGGCCTGGGGATGCGAAGCTGAAGCTGAGGAACTGCAGGCAGGATGAACATGAGCACACGCGTCACTGAGCCGGTGAGGGAGAGGACAGCGCCTGGCAGAGGGCCCCATGTGTGCTGTCGGGGTGCCTGGGGCAGGATGATGCTTCTCGGCGTGTGAGGGCGCCGTGGCTGGGATGCAAGTCGGAAGTTTATGTAGATGAGGAAGACATCGCAGCTCTTCTCAGACAGCTGTTAGCTGAAAACATGTCACACCGAGAACACTGAATTTTAAAGAAGCCCAGAAATGACTCAAACTCAGCCTCGCAGAGACTGTCTCCCAGAACATCCTGGGGTAAAGGTAGGATGTACAGCAGCAGTCTTCGAGACAGCATCAAACCTGGGGGCCCTGGCGCACAGTGTAGCATCCCAGGCTGGAGTCGCGGCTCTGTCCACCACGCCCACGGCTGTCCCCAGAGGGGCTCTAAGGAGGGAGGAGGCAAGACACTCTGCTCCTGGCTCACCTGGACAGACTTCACAGGCGCCTCTTCAGTGCTGGCCTGGACCATCTGCTGTGGGACGTGGGAAAGGCAGAGCACCAGGTCCCACTCTTGAGGACTTGAGCATGAAAATAGCAGTTCCTTTTCTTTTCTTTTTTTTTTTAATTGATAAATAGCAATTTTATTACTAATTTTTTTTTAGATAATTATTTTTATTGAAGGGTAGTTGACGCACAGTATTACATTACATTAGTTTTAAGTGTACAACACAGTGATAAAACATTTATATACATAATTCTAGGTTCCAGCTATCACCCTACCAAGCTGTTACAATATCTTGACTATGTTCCTTATGCTATACATTACATCCCGGTTACTTATTTATTTTACCATTGGAAGTCTGTCCTTTTTTTTTTTTTTTGTGAGGGCATCTCTCATATTTATTGATCAAATGGTTGTTAACGACAATAAAATTCTGTATAGGGGAGTCAATGCTCAATGCACAATCATTAATCCACCCCTAGCCTAATTTTCGTCAGTCTCCAATCTTCTGAGGCATAACAAACAAGTTCTTACATGGAGAACAAATTCTTACATAATGAATAAGTTACATGGTGAACATTACAAGGGCAGTCATCACAGAAACTTTCAGTTTTGCTCATGCATTATGAACTATAAACAGTCAGTTCAAATATGAATACTCATTTGGTTTTTATTCTTGATTTATATGTGGATACCATATTTCTCTCTTTATTATTATTATTTTTAATAAAATGCTGAAGTGGTAGGTAGATACAAGATAAAGGTAGAAAACATAGTTTAGTGTTGTAAGAGAGCAAATGTAGATGATCAGGTGTGTGCCTGTAGACTATGTGTTAATCCAAGCTAGACAAGGGCAATAAAACATCCACATATGCAGAAGATTTCTCTCAGAATGGGGGGGTGAGGTTCTAAGCCTCACCTCTGTTGTTCCCAATTTCTCACCTGATGACCCCTCTGCGACTGCGCCTGTCTTAGGTTGTTCCTCCCTTGAGGAATCTTACCTGTCTCTGGCTAACCAGTCATCTTCCGGGGCCATACAGGGAAATGTAAAGTTGGTAAGTGAGAGAGAAGCCTTATTGTTTGAAATGGTTAGCTTTTTATTTCTTTGCATATTTATGCCCTGTAGCTTCTATGCCCAGCATTTGTCTTGAGGTGTCTTTACCACTTGGAAGAATTATGATACTCGGTAAATTTGATATGAGGCACGAATTCTATTTAAGGGTTGTAATTAGGAAGGAAGAAGAAAAGCTATAGAAGTAGCAGGCGGAAGAAAATATGGGAAGATTGATTATTCCTTTGACCTATCTTCTTGTAGAGTAACTTCAGCATGTATAGGTTTTAAGCTACTACTTAAATTGCACACACACATTAACATAATAGGAGTATAGTTACATAACCAAAGCATATCTGTAATTACCAGCCATCTCCAGTGAAACCAAGAGAACCAGTTTGGCACCTTAGGCATTTGTGAAAACTTATCTATGATATGGTGGATATTGTCCAACTGAACTTGAACAGTCTGAGAGAAATCAGACAAATTAAAACAACCCATTCCTGGGGAATGTTCACATCCCTTATGTTCTTTTAACTGTAAATAGTCTGTAATTGAAAGATTTTGGAGCGCTACAATTTGCACTTCCCCAAATTCTTGGTTGAGTTCCAACAGTATAGATCCAGTCAAATTTGTTGTTTTACTGTATGCAAAGGCCAGCTTAGATATCTCCTTCCTCATTCCCATGGCAAGTCCAGGAGCTGGTGGGATGAGTGCATCTACAGCTGTAGCAGTGCGTGGATCTTTGTTGGGGTTTTTTGATGATCATCTTCTGGCATGAGTCTTCCAGAGAGTGCTGATGTTGGAAGTTCTCTTTCATATCGTATCTTAGTTCATTTTTGGGGTAGCCAAATTAGGCTTTGATCTTCTGTATAAACGCAAACAGACCCTTTGCCTACAGTTTTATATGCCCTTTATACCCTTGTGTAGAACTCATTGGGGGTTACCACACAGGAACTGCCTTTTTTTGTTTTGTTTTGTTTTGTTTTGTTTTTGGTATCACAAATCTACACTTACATGACGAATATTATGTTTACTAGGCTCTCCCCTATACCAGGTCTCCCCTATAAACCCCTTTACAGTCACTGTCCATCAGCATAGCAAAATGTTGTAGAATCACTACTTGCCTTCTCTGTGTTGTACAGCCCTCCCTTTTCTCCTACCCCCCCATACATGCTAATCTTAATATCCCCCTACTTCTCCCCCCCCTTATCCCTCCCTACCCACCCATCCTTCCCAGTCCCTTTCCCTTTGGTACCTGTTAGTCCATTCTTCAGTTCTCTGATTCTGGTGCTGTTTTGTTCCTTCAGTTTTTCCTTTGTTCTTATATTCCACAGATAAGTGAAATCATTTGGTATTTCTCTTTCTCCGCTTGGCTTGTTTGACTGAGCATAATACGCTCCAGCTCCATCCATGTTGCTGCAAATGATTGGATTTGCCCTTTCTTATGGCTGAGTAGTATTCCATTGTGTATATGTACCACATCTTCTTTATCCATTCATCTATAGATGGACATTTAGGTTGCTTCCAATTCTTGGCTATTGTAAATAGTGCTGCTATAAACATAGGGGTACACTGGTCTTTCTCATACTTGATTGCTGCATTCTTAGGGTAAATTCCTAGGAGTGCAATTCCTGGGTCAAATGGTATGTCTGTTTTGAGCATTTTGATGTACCTCCATACTGCTTTCCACAATGGTTGAACTAACTTACATTCCCACCAGCAGTGTAGGAGGGTTCCCCTTTCTCCACAGCCTCGCCAACATTTGTTGTTGTTTGTCTTTTGGATGGCAGCCATCCTTACTGGTGTGAGGTGATACCTCATTGTAGTTTCAATTTGCATTTCTCTGATAATTAGTGATGTGGAGCATCTTTTCATGTGTCTGTTGGCCATCTGTATTTCTTTTTTGGAGAACCGTCTGTTCAGTTCCTCTGCCCATTTTTTAATTGGGTTATTTCTTTTTTGTTTGTTGAGGCGTGTGAGCTCTTTATATATTCTGGACGTCAAGCCTTTATCGGATGTGTCATTTTCAAATATATTCACCCATACTGTAGGGATCCTTTTTGTTCTATTGATGGTGTCTTTTGCTGTACAGAAGCTTTTCAGTTTAATATAGTCCCACTTGTTCATTTTTGCTGTTGTTTTCCTTGCCCGGGGAGATATGTTCAAGAAGAGGTCACTCATGTTTATGTCTAAGAGGTTTTTGCCTATGTTTTCTTCCAAGAGTTTAATGGTTTCGTGACTTACATTCAGGTCTTTGATCCATTTTGAGTTTACTTTTGTATATGGGGTTAGACAATGGTCCAGTTTCATTCTCCTACATGTAGCTGTCCAGTTTTGCCAGCACCATCTGTTGAAGAGACTGTCATTTCGCCATTGTATGTCCATGGCTCCTTTATCAAATATTAATTGACCATATATGTCTGGGTTAATGTCTGGATTGTCTAGTCTGTTCCATTGGTCTCTGGCTCTGTTCTTGTGCAAGTACCAAATTGTCTTGATTTCTATGGCTTTATAGTAGAGCTTGAAGTTGGGGAGTGAGATCCCCCCTACTTTATTCTTCTTTCTCAGGATTGCTTTGACTATTCAGGGTCTTTGGTGTTTCCATATGAATTTTTGAATTATTTGTTCCAGTTCATTGAAGAATGTCGCTGGTAGTTTCATAGGGATTGCATCAAATCTGTATATTGCTTTGGGCAGGATGGCCATTTTGACGATATTAATTCTTCCTAGCCACAAGCATGGGATGAGTTTCCATCTGTTAGTGTCCCCTCTAATTTCTCTTAAGAGTGACTTGTAGTTTTCAGAGTATAAGTCTTTCACTTCTTTGGTTAGGTTTATTCCTAGGTATTTTATTTTTTTTGGTGCAATTGTGAATGGAGTTGTTTTCCTGATTTCTCTTTCTGTTGGTTCATTGTTAGTGTATAGGAAAGCCACAGATTTCTGTGTGTTGATTTTGTATCCTGCAACTTTGCTGTATTCCGATATCAGTTCTAGTAGTTTTGGGGTGGAGTCTTTAGGGTTTTTTATGTACAGTATCATGTCATCTGCAAATAGTGACAGTTTAACTTCTTCTTTACCAATCTGGATTCCTTGTATTTCTTTGTTTTGTCTGATTGCCGTGGCTAGGACCTCCGGTACTATGTTAAATAACAGTGGAGAGAGTGGGCATCCCTGTCTAGTTCCCGATCTCAGCGGAAATGCTTTCAGCTTCTCGCTGTTCAATATAATGTTGGCTGTGGGTTTATCATAGATGGCCTTTATTATGTTGAGGTACTTGCCCTCTATTCCCATTTTGCTGAGAGTTTTTATCATGAATGGATGTTGAACTTTTTCAAATGATTTTTCAGCATCTATGGAGATGATCATGTGGTTTTTGTCTTTCTTTTTGTTGATGTGGTGGATGATGTTGATGGACTTTCGAATGTTGTACCATCCTTGCATCCCTGGGATGAATCCCACTTGGTCATGGTGTACGATCGTTTTGATGTATTTTTGAATTTGGTTTGCTAATATTTTGTTGAGTATTTTTGCATCTACGTTCATCAGGGATATTGGTCTGTAGTTTTCTTTTTTGGTGGGGTCTCTGCCTGGTTTTGGTATTAGGGTGATGTTAGCTTCATAGAATGAGTTTGGGAGTATCCCCTCCTCCTCTATTTTTTGGAAAACTTTAAGGAGAATGGGTATTATGTCTTCCCTGTATGTCTGATAAAATTCCGAGGTAAATCCATCTGGCCCGGGGGTTTTGTTCTTTGGTAGTTTTTTGATTACTACTTCAATTTCGTTGCTGGTAATTGGTCTGTTTGATTTTCTGTTTCTTTCTGAGTCAATCTTGGAAGGTTGTATTTTTCTAGGAAGTTGTCCATTTCTCCTAGGTTTCCCAGCTTATTAGCATATAGGTTTTCATAGTATTCTGTAATAATTCTTTGTATTTCTGTGGGGTCCATCGTGATTTTTCCTTTCTCGTTTCTGATACTATTGATTTGTGTTGACTCTCTTTTCTTCTTAATAAGTCTGGCTAGAGGCTTATCTATTTTGTTTATTTTCTCGAAGAACCAGCTCTTGGTTTCATTGATTTTTGCTATTGTTTTATTCTTCTCAATTTTATTTATTTCTTCTCTGATCTTTATTATGTCCCTCCTTCTGCTGACCTTAGGCCTCATTTGTTCGTCTTTTTCCAATTTCGATAATTGTGACATTAGACCATTCATTTGGGCTTGTTCTTCCTTTTTTAAATATGCTTGGATTGCTATATACTTTCCTCTTAAGACTGCTTTTGCTGTGTCCCACAGAAGTTGGGGCTTAGTGTTGTTGTTGTCATTTGTTTCCATATATTGCTGGATCTCCATTTTGATTTGGTCATTGATCCATTGATTATTTAGGAGCGTGTTGTTTAGCCTCCATGTGTTTGTGAGCCTCTTTGCTTTCTTTGTACAGTTTATTTCTAGTTTTATGCCTTTGTGGTCTGAAAAGTTGGTTGGTAGGATTTCAATCTTTTGGAATTTTCTGAGGCTCTTTTTGTGTCCTAGTATGTGGTCTATTCTGGAGAATGTTCCATGTGCACTTGAGAAGAATGTATATCCTGTTGCTTTTGGATGTAGAGTTCTATAGATGTCTATTAGGTCCATCTGCTCTACTGTGTTGTTCAGTGCTTCCGTGTCCTTACTTATTTTCTGCCCAGTGGATCTATCCTTTGGGGTGAGTGGTGTGTTGAAGTCTCCTAGAATGAATGCATTGCAGTCTATATCCCCCTTTAGTTCTTCTAGTATTTGTTTCACATATGCTGGTGCTCCTGTGTTGGGTGCATATATATTTAGAATGGTTATATCCTCTTGTTGGACTGAGCCCTTTATCATTATGTAGTGTCCTTCTTTATCTCTTGTTACTTTCTTTGTTTTGAAGTCTATTTTGTCTGATATTAGTACTGCAACCCCTGCTTTCTTCTCACTGTTGTTTGCTTGAAATATGTTTTTCCATCCCTTGACTTTTAGTCTGTACATGTCTTTGGGTTTGAGGTGAGTTTCTTGTAAGCAGCATATAGATGGGTCTTGCCTTTTTATCCATTCTGTTACTCTGTGTCTTTTGATTGGCGCATTCAACCCGTTAACATTTAGGGTGACTGTTGAAAGATATGTACTTATTGCCATTGCAGGCTTTAAATTCGTGGTTACCAAAGGTTCAAGGTTAGCCTCTTTAGTACCTTACTGCCTAACTTAGCTCGCTTATTGAGCTGTTATATACACTGTCTGGAGATTCTTTTCTTCTCTCCCTTCTTGTTCCTCCTCCTCGATTCTTCATATGTTGGGTGTTTTGTGCTGTGCTCTTTGTAGGAGTGCTCCCATCTAGAGCAGTCCCTGTAAGATGTTCTGTAGAGGTGGTTTGTGGAAAGCAAATTCCCTCAGCTTTTGTTTGTCTGGGAATTGTTTAATCCCACCGTCATATTTGAATGATAGTCGTGCTGGATACAGTATCCTTGGTTCAAGGCCCTTCTGTTTCATTGTATTAAATATATCATGCCATTCTCTTCTGGCCTGTAGGGTTTCTGTTGAGAAATCTGATGTTAGCCTGATGGGTTTCCCTTTATAGGTGACCTTTTTCTCTCTAGCTGCCTTTAAAACTCTTTCCTTGTCCTTGATCTTTGCCATTTTAATTATTATGTGTCTTGGTGTTGTCCTTCTTGGGGCAGTCGCTGGCTCTGCAGTCCTTTGGTCTTTGATGGAGACCGTTTGGACTCAGAGGCCACAGCTGAATGTGACCAGGGTCCCAGGAGGGGACGAGCATGATCTGCACGTGCCGGGGCAGGAGTGACTGGGGACCAGCAGGTGGGTCACAAACACGGCCTCGGGGTCCTCCCTCCCTGTCTCCATGCCCCGTTTCTGTGTGTCTTCAGATGTCTGCCCGCAGACCCTGGCCTCACCTGGAGACCCGCCTGGGCAATGGGACCCCTGCAGAGACCTGAAAGCACCTGCTTCTTGGGCCTTCTGTCTTGTTCTGGGGAAGCCTGTGGCCACCTCCATCCTCCCTGGGTCGGGGGAGGCATGTGTCCCCTGCTGATTGGCCTCCCTGCTGGAATGTGAGGGGGCACCGCCGACCACCCACCCAACGGCCAGCCCTCCCTGGGCACAGACACATGGATGAGACCTCAGGCAGAGATCAACAGGCTGGCCCAGCCCAGAACGGGTGGGCCCAGCCCACACAGCCCACATCCATGAGCCGAACATGTGGGTGATGTTTTAGACATCTAGGTCTTCGGGGGGGTTGTTATCCAGCAAAAGCTGACAGATAAACCCCGATTTCACAGCACCTGCAAAAAACAATTCCAGGGACTGTGGCACTAAAGCCGAAAGACAACGAGGAGTTTCTTACACAGCCATCAGGGTGTTTTGTTTATGCTCCTGGGACAGTATGACATGATATGAGGACACGTGCTCATGGCCCTGGGTACACAGACTACTAGCTCTAAAGGCAGAGATGGACAGATCAGATTACATTTACATGAATATCTTTTTGATTTAAAGTCACCATTGTTACCAAGCCAAAAAAACCTGGGTCCCCTTGCCAGACATGCAGGAAAGCCGAACAATGGGATGTAGTGAAAGAAGGTGGGCTTTTCCTGCTGGGCACCCAGCGAGGAGAACTGTGGCTAATGTCCAGGGTCTCAAACTCCCAGTTGCGTTACAAGCAGGGGTTTTAAAGGCAGTTACGGGGAAGGGCTGCAGGGTGTGTGGTCAGCCCATGTGCCTCTCCTGATGGTCAGTGGTGAGGTGACAGGGGAGGGTTTCAGGAGTGCCAGTCATCAATCTTCTGCTCCACCTGGGCTGGGGTCTGGATGCCTGTGGTCAGCAGGTGGCCCATCTGGTGGAGGTGTCTAAGCTCCTGCAAAATATCTCAAAGATATGTGATCTGTGGCCTTGAGGGACCTTGGGTCCTATGCCTGTTCAGTCTGCTTCAGCTCGGTTTGCAGGCTCCCATCTCCTTCCATCCCTGACCAGCCAGGCTGGTCTCCACAGTCGGGGCATGACTCGGCGACCGGGCTTTCCTTTGCTCGTGAGAAGTGTGGGGGACTTTTCCAAAAGGGGCTTTCGGTGCGGCTGCGCCATCAAATGGAAAGCCAGTACAGAGGGAGGATGGCATGCACAGCACTATGACCCCAGGTGTATGAAGTCCTCAGACCGAGAGGCCACCCCAGACGACACGAGAGAAGAGCAAGAGGCATGGTGCATGCCGCTTCACAAAAGAGGGAATCCAGATGGACAGCAAACGCAAAAGGCGGAAGGCCTCACCTGCCCTCAGAGGGCACGTCGAGCCTCAGCAGGACCCCAGTGCCCACCAGCACAGCTACAATTTGAGACTGAGATGCCAAGGGGCTGATACAGCAACAAGTGGCCAGGGCCCAACCACCAGGCTGGGGCAGGCATGGCACAACCACCTTGGCAAACCTTTGGGCCGGCCTTCAAAGTTGTTCCTACCCACCAGCCCCATCCCAATCGTCCAGCCCCTTGGCCTGCCCTCGTTTGCCAGAGGCAGGTGCCAAGGTACTTGTGGCGCTTTATCTGAAATATTTAAATGTGAGAAACCACCCAAATGTCCACCAGCTGTACAGTGGATGAATAGATAGTGGTCTTATATCCCATATGTGGAGCTATACGTGGTAACAGAAAGAACAAAGTGCAGCCACGTGTGGCAACATGAACTCCGGACATATCGTGTGGCTCAGAAGAAGGGGGCTGTGGAACACACATGCCATGGGGAGGAGCAGCGGTGTCAGGGCAGCCCCCTTGGGCTCCTGTGGTGGGGAGCAGGCTTGTGAGTGTCAGCAGTGCCCGCTTCTTCCAGCATGGAGGTTCCACAGGCATGCAGCTTCAGTGAGCGGGCATGCACACTGGCACACATTCTGTGGGCACATCACCCTGCCATGCAAGCTGAAACACCAACATGCAGACAGCACACCACCTCACCCTCCCTCTGTGCAAACGTTCATGAATCTGTCAGGGCAACAAAGCTTCATGGCCCATGCCAGCCCTCTCCTACCGCCCCGTCGCTCCTGTGACTGCCCTGAGATGAGGGCCACCTGCATCCTGAGGTTGTAGTAGGTAGTGTGAGTGACAGAAGACACCGCAGAGCACACGGATCTAGGACTTCCTGGGACCCCACATAGACCCCATCTGCAAACCCTGCCCCTCCCAGCACCTGGGCAACCTCCCCCACCTCCCCCACAGGCTTGCAGGGTGTCACTCCAGGCGAGGAGAGGCCAGGCACACCCTCTAGCTCAGAGGGTGACAGGGCCCCTTGTCCCCTGGCGGCTCTACTGCAAAACCAACCCCTGCCAGAAATGGTGCCCACCTGGCCCTCCCAGGCTGCCAGGGGAAGGGCATCAATTCTCTGCTGCAATGTGCCACCTGTCACTTCTCACCCCGGGCCTCCTCACCACCTCCCCTCCTCTGAGACTGTTCCCACATGGTCTTACATGGCAGTTCTGTTTGTAAGTCGAATTGTTTGTAAGGACACAGAACATCACAAAGTGCATTTCAGAAAAATTAGAGGTTTAAATTACATTTAAATTAAATTTTTGAATTAAATGGCCAATTAAAACATTGTTAAATCTCTAATTGCGCTTAGAGCGAGCTTCAGTTTCAGGAAATTACACGTCTGTGCACTGCAAAATGTCTTGGACAAAGTGACCAGACCCCGTGTCCCTGCCCTCCTGGCTGTGTGGTCTCGGCAGGTCACCTCCTCCCGGACATCTGGTTCCTCTGTCTGCTCGAGGGGCCTGGCTGGGCTGGGCCCCCAGGGGCTCTCCACACGGGTGTGTGAGGGCCCATGTTTCCGAGCCAGCATCCTGGTAGATGCGCCTGTGGCCCGCGAGGGAGGGAGGCTGTGGTGGACGAGGACCCTTAGGCTTGGGGCTGGTTTCCTTCCCTGATGTCCTGCAGGGTCCCCCAGAAGGGAAGAGGCACAAAACTGGGGGCTCTGTGCCCCAGGGGCCTTCCTCAGGGTGAGGGCCCCCCAGTGCCGACACCTGCGAGCCACAGACAAAACGCAGGTGACACGGGTTCCCGGGGACTGGCGTGGGCTGGGCATCCGAGGAGGGACACAGCGTTTCCACGTTCGTCACCAACAGGCCTGTTCAGCAAGGCCCCAGAAGACAGACCCAGTGCAGGCGTCTCCCTCTCTGTGGGGCGGCCAGCAAGTCTCCCCTCCTGGCTGCCCACAGCCCTGCTCCAGGTAGCTGCCTCACCTCCTGGGGCTGCTGTAGCCGAGTCCCGTGGACAGTGGCCCACAGCAGAGTCACTCTCTCCTCCCTCTGAAGGCCAGGAGGTGGGTCCGGTGTGGAGGACCTTCCACCACCTGCAGGCATGGGGCTCCCTGGCCCTGACCGCATCTCCCCAGCTTCCGCCTCCACAGTCAGTGGCCTCTCTTCTGTCTGTGTCACCTCTCCTGCGGTATTCTTGAGATTGCGTTTTGGGTCCATCCTGAGCATCTAGAAGAATCTCTCCTCAAAATGTTTGATTTAGTCCCACCCACAAAGCCTTTCCCAGGTAAGGCCACAGTTACAGGTTCCAGCAATCGGGGCCAGTGGCCTTGGGTGGCCGATATGTCATGTGCATGGCCAGACGTGGTTCCCACTGGGATGCCTGAGGCACAGTGAACTTCTGCTTGGACAGGCAGAGACCCTAACTCCAGGAACTCCCCTGCCACTTCCAGGTCTGCCAAGTGGCCTGGCCACGCATGGAGCTCCCTTCGCTTGAAGCCATCTCTAACTCCGCCACGTCCCCGGGCCTGCACCCCTCGGCCCTGCCGTTAGCTGCCCTTCCCTGTTGTTTCAGCTCATTTGTTTGAAACATTTAAGTTGGAGAGTGAGTCTGGGGTTCCCCAGACATCACTCCTTCAGCCGCTCTGCTCTGCAGACAGGGACAGTGAGGCCTGGCTAGCTGACTGCCTTGTTCCAGCCTCCTCAGTGCAGGTTCCTAACTCACGGGTCAACAGGAATCTAGGCAGGATGCTCATTCGTGCTCCAGCATGTTCCAGCATGTTCCAGGTGCTGAGCGCACAGGCAGGCACCGGGTAGAAGCTCAGAGACAGCGAAAGGCTCAGTCACACAGCCTGAGGCAGTGACCTCACCCACGATAACTTTGAACCCTGTTTCAGGAGAATAGGGAGAAAAACAGGGATATTTCTAAAGCCTGACGCCGCCCACTTGGCAATTATTTGATTGACTATCTGACCTGATTCAACCTTAACAAAAATAATGCAATTGTGACTCAAGGTTGGGTTGTAGCCCCCGCCTTGTGTCTCATGTAAGAGGTCGCTTAGAGAGGTACAGATTTCTGCAACTCAGGAAATAAATACCTTTGCTTTGTAAAACCACTCTCAAGGCAGTGTGTGCCGGGCAGCTTAAAGAGAAGCACAAGCTTAAACCAAACACTTCCGTTTTGAGTGACAGGCAGCAGGAAGCCATGCTGGCTTCCAGGACAGAGAGTTTTCTCCCCGAAAGCTTTCCCCAAGCAGAGATGAAAACTCCAAGAAAGGATGTCACTTCATCCCTGTTGAAACCATCTGCAGATTTTTCCCTTCAAACATTTGAATGCCAAGTTTTGTCCCAAAGTAAGTGTCATTTGTTATGAGTCACACATCATCCGGCAGGACACGGAGGATGGGGTCAGCTTCGGGTGAGATGACTGGCTTAACCGGCTCTCAGGACGGATTGGGGGATAGTGGCACACACGGGGAGCGCGCCACAGTGCGTCAGTGTGGTTGCAGCACCAGCTGCTTGTCCTCCAGCTTTAGATGAGCAGGTGTAGCAATGCGCTGCCCAGGCCACTGTTTCTTTTAAGACAAATGCAGTAATGAGCCACCCACCCTGTGCCATTCCCTCTGCCAGGGAGACGAAGGAGGTCCTCGGGCGCCGGGGGTCAGGCTGGGGACCGAGGTCGCTGGCTTCACAGATGAGCATCCAGCCGCTCTGCACTTCTGGGGACAGTGCGCCTGTCTGGGGGCACCTGCCTTACCTCACCTGGATCCACCATGGGGGCTGTGGGAGGCACCATGGGGCATTTGCTGAGTCATGAGAATCATGGTCTGTTCCCATTTCTCCAGCCCTCCCCGAGGCTCTCCTGAGGACCAGCGGCCTGGAGGACTGGGAATGCCCGGCGTGGGCACTGACCATGGGCTGTGGCAGCAGTGCTGTGGTTTTGAGTCCTGGCCACACTGTTTATGACCAATGAGACTCAGAAGCTGCCCATTCCAGGTACAGCAGCACACCCCCGACACTAAGTGGCTCAAAGCCGCAGCAACGATTCATCCGTGTCTGTCTGGTTCTGGGCTCAGAGGGGCTGGGCTGGGCAGCCCTGGCCCACCTGCTCTCAGTGAGTGGCTGGGGACCCGCCAAGCACCTCAAGCCCGTCTGGTGCCCAGCCTGGGAGGACATGGCAGCTGGGCTCCAGTGGACTCTTGCTGTGTCCATACCTCCCTCTCCTTCTCTTAGCTTCCTGCTCGGGCCTCCGGGCTGCAGGGCGATTGGCAGGGAATGGAGCCGGGCACACAGCTGGACTGCCCCCCAGCCTGGCCTGGCCTTCCCACAGCGTTGTGTCCCCCACTGTCTGGACTGCATGCTCACATGGTCCACGCTGGCCAGGGGGGTGGACGCAGGTCTCCCCTCTCACGGTGAGCAGCACGCTCCGGAAGAGCATGCTTCCCTGGCATGCCCCCTCCTCTCCACAGCAGCAGTGAATGCTGGCTTTGGTCAGACAATGTTGATATTGGCTAACGCCTACAGTTCATTCTTAAAAGAACAATAACCGTTGGGTAGCGGTCACCATGTGGCCACCAACTGGTAACAGACTGTGTATGTTATTAATTGTACAAAAATATTAAATACACTACAAAACATACGTGAAAATGAGAAAGGATGAGATAAAATGAAATAAGCAATATTTCAAAATGCTAACTTATTATTAAAGACATTTTGCACTCAATTTAACATCATTACTAATTTAAAGGTAATAATTATAATCTATTTAGGGAGGCTAGCGTGAATGAACATGCTTTCTTACTTTTAACACCTCGGTTTGGCACATCGTGAAATTGCGATTTCAAGGATCTAGTCTAAGACAGTCCTGTCTCAATACTTGGCTGTCACAGCTAAAAAGAGCACCTCGGAAAGATGTGTAAATGTTTTACGATGCTGCACCCTGAGCTGTGCTTACAAAATCATACTGTTTTCAGTCAGCCATCCGTTATGTGAACAGTTTTGGTAAGATTCAGCTGGTAGATTTCTGTCCACCCTTACACTGTCACTGTTCCTGCAAACCAACTGGGAAGACTTGCATTCATATGTTTTTAACAAATGGATTTAGAACTCAAAGAAACTTTGTATTTGGAAGACCTTTTTTAACAGATTAGGAAAAAAATGTTTCCACGTTTAAGAATAAGCAAACATGCGAACTGCTATAGGTGATAAATTAGCAATTTGGCAATAAGGTCGCATGACATTAAATCAGCCCAAATACCGGTATTCAGAGCACGTCCCCATTTCTCTTAAAGGGCACTTATTTTCTCTGTTGAAAACCTCACTTTTACCTAGAAGGGACAGATTATGTAAGCTTTTCTGCCTAGCACCCCACAGTCAGGGCTAAAAGGCCTGCTAGCCTGTATTGCCTCCTGATGTGGGCTGTGAGAGCGTTGGGAGCCAACCAGGGTCGCCCTTATTAATGCTCTTTAGGCTGTGAGGCCATGTGAGGGTGTGGCACACACGTGTGCTTGTGCACAGGAGTGCCTTTGTGTAATGTGTCTGTGCACATGTTCATGGCATTGCATCCCACAGAGGCGGCAAGTGGCCCAGAAAAGCAGGAGCTTCTGGGCATATGCACACGCGGCACGAGGCACTGCCAACAGCCCCAGGGTCACAGTGACGTGCAGTGGCTGCAGTGGTAACAAGAGCAGCCCAACTCCGTGCCTGCAGAACGGGCCAGATGCAAGGCAGTCGCCCAGATCTCAAGTGGCCCATGACCGAACCCATCCCCACCCGGCCCATTGCATGTCACCTGAGAACCGTGTCCTTGCTGGTTTTCTGCAAGGGCAGGGCAAGAACAATTCTTTAAGATGATGTTGAGTGGCAACCTACTGAAAAGTTATGAAGAGGGCTACCAGACCAAGCTCTGGTCCTTGCCGCTGTGGCCAGCCCACGGCTGTGATTGAGGCTCTCCTCATTCCCCCATCCCATTCCGGATCCATCCCCTCAGTGAACTTCAGCTTGTCTGAATAGTTTGCCCTGAGGAATCGGGCCCTTGGTTACCTTGCCTTTGTTGGGCAGTGGTTGCTACAATTGCCCACTTACAGTTGTCACTCAGCACGGACACTGAAGTGCCCCAGTGAATCTGTCCGTTTGAGGCATTTTCCTCCTGGACCCCATGAAACCCAGCTGTTCGTAGGGTTGACCAGCCTTACTGATATCAGTCCATTCTTTGCTTGCCTGTCCATGGGCATGAGAAGCCCAAAGTGTCCGAATGGCGGCCGTGGCTCGCAGAGGAGTGGAGATAGACAGCAGCCCCTCCCCAGGCAGCAATCAGAACTCCTTGATCGGCAGAGCCCGAGACTGAGGCTACACAACCCCCCTGTGCAGGTGGCTGGCCGAGGACAGTGGTGAGGCACCAGACTGGCTTCTGTTCCTGGCACCCCTGAGTTTAAGCACTGGGCACTCAGATCCATTTAGTGACTGTTGTTTCAGCACAAATCCCGTGTGTTGTGTTGAAGAACCATGTCTGAATCCTGCCAGGTGCTGGCCCTCAGCTGGCACCTTACTGAACTGTCAACAAGCCTCTCCATCATTCTCACTAGGTAAGCTGCTCTGGGTGATGGTAACACCAGTGAATCCCATGGTCACGTGCCAATTTTCCCACCTTCTCTACCTGGAACTAGATCTCTTAGTGCAAAACAATCTTGTATAAAACACTGCTTGACTGCTTAATACAGCACAACAAACCACCTAAAAACTTAGCAGCTTAAAACCACGACTTATTATGATGGCTCACTGTTCCCCCTCTGGCCCCTCCTGGGGTCAGAGGCCTTCTTCACTGGCCAACATGGCTGGAGCATCTAGGGCTGTGGGGTTTCTCTCTTCCCACTTGGAGTCTCTGTGGGGCTATGCTGGGCTTCCTCACGGAAGTCCCGGGTAGCTAGATTTTGTACACATTGGTGGCTTCCTGCAGAGCAAGCATCCCAAGAGAACAGAATATGAGGGCACCTGGAGCCTCACCTGGAAGCCGGTATGGCTTCATCCTGTCATAGTTGATGGGCCCAAGAGCCCTCCCAGTTTCAAGGAGGAGTGTGAACTCCACCTTTGGGGACAGCAGCGTCCAAGAACCTTTAATCTTCCATGGCCAGCATGTCGATAGCATGGGAGCTCTGTAAGCCATTGGATGGATGTCTGGAAGACAGCAGGGACGAGGCGGGGAGACCCAGGCTAAAGCATACATCTGCTTCAATAGGACAGGGGGGCTGTACTCTTGGACTCATGCACCCCTTTCACCCCTCTTCTCCTGGACACTCTGCTCATGGGGGTGTCAGCAGTGGACCAGCTGAGGACACAGACTGGCCGGACCCACTTATGGAGTGCCATCTGGCTACGTGGTGCTTCTGTTGTAGGCAATACTTTCCCATGTGTATTAATGGAAGAAACAAAGGTCTTCAAGTATCAGGCCCTCTTTTGCAGGGCCACCCATATGCCTCTTTCCTGAATGTCCTGTTTTCACTTTGCTGACCTTGCTCCCTTTGGGCCCTTGATCAACATGTAGGGTGCTGGTCTTGGGGTCTGGACAGTCCCTAACTGGGAGGACCAAGCGTCATGCCCGTGGCCCTTCTGCCAGGGGATCTCCCCCTCCTTGGGCTGTCCCGAGGGTCGTGCTGTGGCACTAGCCCATGCCGGGCTAGCATCAGCCTGTTGGGCTCACATGTGTATTTCAGGCTGGAGTTTATTCCTCTTCCATCGCTTACCAAGGGAACCCCTCAGACTATGGATGTAGGTCAGGAGGAGGCACCCATACCATGGAGGTAGGTGACGTGGAAGTGCAGGCCCCCTGGAGCTTCTTTGTGCACTCTGAAGCTGCTCCAGCCCGATCCCAACATATGATTTCCGTGCGATGGACTGTAACTGTACCTTCCTCCAATTCTGCAGGCCTGATAAAAGCCAGCTCATACAGGCACATGCACCTGGCCTCATAGAGCTGGTGTTCCGCAGCCAGTCTGTGCTGACACCCCAAAGCATACCGGAAGCTGTTTCTTACATGGAGGTGGCTCTTTGCTGCAGAGGTATGGTCTTGCTTGACTCTAAGGGTCTGCACTGCAGCTCTCACATCAGGGCTCAGCAGAACCTCTGCAGTGTCCTTACTGCATAAGTGCTTCTAGAACCCTTGGCCCTGCAAATCACACAGAACATGTTGGTTGACATCCTGTTCCAAGCCTAGACTTGCCGCAGAGCCGCTTCTGCTCTGGGCCCCGCTGGGAGGTGTGTGGAATGCTATTTCAAACTACGGTATATATGGTCTCTAAAACCTAAAACCCAAATTACCACACATTTGTTTGCCAAGGTTTGCTGCTACTTCATGGGGCCTGGGAGGAAAACATCTTGAACTGACAGGTTCACTGGGGCACCTCGGTGTCTGTGCTGACAGCCACAGGTGGGCAATGGTAGGAACCCAGTCCACCCAGGCAGTATGACCACAGACTCGATTCTTCAGGGCGATTACCACAACCTGTGCCCCTCTATTAATGGCAGAAGGTTTAAGGTGCAACTATTGACCATCTACTTAAAGGACACACCTCAAATCGCTGGACCCCTGCAACCTCCCTCATACAGTGGACCCTGAATCTTCATGGGGCTCCACTCCCATCCCCTGGCACATGTGTATCTTGCCAGGGAATCTAGGATTCTGGCTGCTTCCTGATCAGCAACATCAATGAGCATAGAGCCATCAGGGCAGCAGCCTGTGACAAGGCTCCTGTAGATCGCATTAGTACAGACAGCAGGTCAGCGTAGCCCCTGGGGCAGGACGGTGACCGTCTGCTCCTGCCCTTGCTGTGTAACGATAGCTGCCTTTGCTCCTCTGAGGGAACGGGGTCGAGAAGAATGCCTTGGCCCCCTTGGTGCTGGCACCAAGCGCCAGAGGCCGGGTTCATCTGCAGCGGCTGCCTGCACCCTTCCTCCCAGAGCAGGCCAGTGTAAGGACTGCAGCCAGTCAGCAGTCGCCGTGACGTCTGTGTTACTGTAGGGCAACTACCTCACTTTCCCCGTGCTGCTTTCCCGCACTGGATTGGTACACTTGGTGGGGGGACAGGTGGAGAACATTCCGTATCTGCTTGTCTGCTGTGCAAGGACCAGGTGGGAATGGGGCGGAGGCCCTAGGTCAGTTCTTGCTGCTGCTGGTCCCTGCAGATGGAGGGCCCGCCAGCAGACTGTGTGGGTCGGTGGGGGTGTGCCACTCAGCCTCTGCTTAGCCCGTCTGTCCCTTCAATGTCTTCATCTTTGGTGCAAGATGTCTTTGGCCTTCGTCTCCCTTCAATGTCCTGCCTTTGGTGTAAGCTCTGCCCCCAGCAGCCTTGGCCTGGAGGCCTCCTGGGAGCCTCATGGCCACCCCAACCCTGTGTCCTTCCTCAGGCAGCTATGAGGGTATGGAGGGTGTGTGAAAGAGCTCCCTTTCTTCCAGGGCACACTGCACTTTGGTGAGTTTGGGTCCTGCTGGTCTGATTGCTTCAGCTCACCTCCCACCTTCAGGGACCTGGAAAATAGGCACCGGACCCCTGTTGAATGGTGGGACATGTGTCCACTCCTGCCCCACCCGGGGAAGGCAGGCCTTCTGCAGAGTCAGCATCTACCTTGGGAATGAGTGCCAGTGCCCCTGCCCCCAGGGTGCCTCACCCTGTGAGCGATCCCTTGGAGCCTCTCGCCCGTGGGGCAGACAGGGGAGAGCAGACAGGGAAAGCCTCTTGCTCCAGATGGTGTCCTCCTGATGCGCGGTGCTCGCTCACAGAGTCGAAGAATGAACTTCACAGACACTCAAGGAAGGAGAGCAAGGCAGAGGCTTTTATTTAGAAATAAAGTGAGAGGACAGAGCTCCCGGCTCACACCAGGAGGGGACAAGAGAGCCCCAGGGTTATGTGTTGTCTAGGGGATTTATAGGCGGTTGAGAGACAAAGGCCTGGGGATGCAGCCCTGCTAAGTGGTCCCAAAATGTTTATCTTTGAAGAGACATTAAGTTTCTTATCAGTCCTCGGGTTATTTACAAGAAATGTACTGCTCTGATTTCCTGCCAGAATAGCAGCTTCCTGATCTGGGAGCATATCACTCAAGGCTGCCTGCTTTGCTCCCAAGGTGGGCTGAGTTATTGTCTTACTTTTTAACTAACTGGGTTTCAAGATGGAATCCTTCCTGTTTTCTACTATGTTGTTTTGGGCTTGCTTGCTACATTGCCCGAGTTGCAACAAATCATTTGTTTAGGGCTGGAGGATGAAAAGTAGCACTTGGGTAAAGTCAGAAAAATAAGCTGGGCCCCCAGCAGGCCAAAGCACATCTCACAATGGTTATCTTGCTTTGTCTTTTCCCAGAGCCCTCAGCCTGCTCTGTCGAAGCCCACAGTTCCTGTGTCAGAGGGGCTGGTCGGGGACCTCATCCAGGGAGCTGCCCTCAGCCCCACCTGGCTGGGAACGGGAGGGCAGAGAAGCCCCCACCTGGTAGCTGAGCTGCGAGCAGTGCAGAGGTGGGACAGGGGAGCGTCTGCCGATGGGCGCCGAGGTCTCCCTGGGCACGGGGAGAGACTGCCTGTCCGAGTGGGCTGGGGCACCTCAGGCCTGTCAGGGAGTCAGGCTGGTGGGGGAAGGGACCTGCCTTCCCCACATGCCAGCCAGGTGAGCCCTCCTGCTGGCTGGATTCCTTCCACAAGGCCCCCGTGGGGCCCCAGGCTCTTCTTGGGGGGCTGGGCAGCACCCTGAGGCCTGGTGGCATCCTGCTGCCTGTGTTCTCGTGTCTGCAAACTCCTCAGCTGCCCAGTGCTGGCATACTGTGATGCCTGGTGAGCCGGGTCCGAGGAACTGTGGGGGGTCGGCAACTGGGAGGGGGCTTGGCAGACTCCCCCTAGTGAGCCCTCCCATAGCAAAGGGGATTTCCCCTTAATTTACACCTTAAAGGTTTATTTCCTGAAGGGCCCCCACCCATAAGATGGTGAACCTCCTGCTTCTCTTCCGGGTCCTCGGTTCCCGCCAGCGCCACCTGAAGCCGAATCACCCCTTGCCCCCCTAATCCCAGCACCTAGCCAATAGCCACCAGCCCCGTAGAAGTAACACCACAATCACCCCATGCCCCTTCCTATATAACCCAGCACCTTTCCCTAATAAAGCGGAATTCTCCGCTGAATTGCTGCTGTGTGTTGCTCCTTCCTTTCATTGGTGCCGAAACCCGGGAGACGGGACACCCCAACTGGGCCCCGTCTTCCCCCGACACCAGCAGCAGCTTGCCCTCGTCCTCTTTTTCCGGCGCTGGCTCCTCACACTCACCACTCCTCTCTGGCCTTTGGGTAAGTTTTCCCCTGGAGCGGGCCGCTCTTCCCCGAGCTATCGCAGTGCCATTGACCGTGACCGTCCGGCAAGGTCCTGACGCTCGGGGACGAGGAGGGAACTCTCCCCGCCTCAGGCCTTCACGGCTGCAGCGGACCCTCAGGCCCCTCCTCCAACAGCCATAAACGAGGTGACTCCTTTCCGGATGAGAACGCTCCCTCCCCCCCTCCTCCTTCCGTTCCTTCTGCCAAAAATTCCTTCCGCCGAAAACTCCTAGTACTGGGTTCCTCGTGACCCCGGCACTCTGCCTTCTTAGAGAAGCCTGGGTGACGACCCACACTTCCTAAGAAACCGACTCGTATACGAGTTTCCGCAGACCCCCAAGGATCATCGGGGACGCCCTTTGTCTCCTTGTGCTCTGCTCCCAGTCCGAGGATCTCCGTTCGTCTTCCCCTGTTTGTCTCCTTCTCTGTCCTTTAGCCATGGGAGCCTCCTCATCCCTCCCTGGAAGCTCACCTCTTGAATGCCTGCTCAAGCATCTAGCCACCCTCTCCCTGACGCCTGATATAAAACCAAAACTTCTCCGCAAATACTGCTTCCAAGATTGGCCGACATACCCCCTAGACAATAACAACCAATGGCCCGCAGGGGGAGCTCTCGATCCTAACATCACTCGCGATCTTTTAACTACTGCCAGCGCCTGAAAAAACGGAAGGAGATTCCCTATACCGACGCTTTCCGCCTCCTCCTCCCGCCCCCCTCGCCGCCGCCGCCTCCTCCTCCCCCCGCCTCCCCCCAAGTTCTCCTAGCCTGCAAGCCGTCTCCCCCCCAGCAGAAGCCTCCCGTTCACTCCCTTCCCCCTCCTCTCCCACAACAGCCCCTCCCCCTTCCTCCACCACCATCTCCTCCCCCACCTCACCCCCCTGCACATCAAGCCTGAGCCTTTCAGCCCCCCTCTAAGCCCCAGGAGCCTCCTCCGTCTTTACCCCCATCACCTGTTTCTCCCCCACAGACTGAGCCAGAGCCCTTCAGTCCCCCACCGCCATGGGTCTCCGCTCTCGAGATATCTTCGCCTGCTGCTTAATAGCAGGTCTGAAAAACGCAGCTCGTAAAGTAGTCAATTTTCAAAAGCTCCAAGACATAATTCAAAGGAGGGAGGAAGCTCCCTCCGAGTTCTTAGACTCACTCAAGCCCTATTACAGTTACCAGCCTGGACCCAGAAACGCCTGACGGGAGACATGTCCTTATGACATACTTCCTGGCTCAAAGCTACCCTGACATTAAAGCTAAACTCAAAAAGTTAGAACAGGGCCCCGCTACCCCACAGACTGAGATCCTAACAGTGGCCTTTAAAGTCTTCCATAACCGGAAGGAGGAGAAAGAATGCCGTAAACAAAAGGCTGATCAGGCCAATTTCCAAATGTTGGCCCAGCTGATAAAACCACAACCTGGGCGCCCTTCTACAAACAAGCCCCCCCCAGGAGCTTGTTTTAAGTGCGGAAAAGAGGGACATTGGTCAAGGGCGTGCCCCTCCCCCAGATCTCCTACCACCCCATGCCCCAGATGCCACAAAAAGGGCCACTGAGGGTCTGATTGCCCAGCCACCCAAAGGGGAGGCTGGACAAACAACCCCCATCCTAAGCCCGCCGTAGTGGGGCTGGCAGAAGAAGATTGACGGGGCCCGGGGGCTTCTCGGCCGACCATTTCCATCACCAAACAGGAGCCCAGGGTTACTTTAATAGTAGATGGTCGCCCCATCTCCTTCCTCCTAGATACAGGAGCCACCTTCTCAGTCTTGCGAGAATACCGGGGTCCTACCACGCCTGCCATTACTCCTATAGTCAGGGTAGGAGGTAAACAGATTTTCCCATTAAAACCCCCCCTTTTATGCACAATCCAGGACAATCCCATACCTTTCTCCCACTCCTTCCTGGTTATGCCCCAGTGTCCCATCCCCTTACTAGGACGGGACATCCTTTCTCTCCTCCATGTTTCCATAACTATATCCACTCCCACAGCCCCCAGTACTCCCTTTCTAATGGCCCTCATAGCCGACGACCCCCCTCTACCCAATGAAAGCTCCAGTTCCGCCCTCATACACCCTGTAAATCCCAAAGTTTGAGACATTACAAGCCCCTCCGTGGCTCTATGTCCTCCTGCCTCTACCAAATTACGTGACCCCTCTCAGTATATCTGTCAGGCCCAATACCCCCTAACCACTTCAGCCCTCATAGGCCTCCAACCCATCATTCAAGATCTTTTAAACAAAAATTACCTCAGACCCACTCACTCCCCGTTTAATACCCCCATATTAGCTGTTAAAAAAGCACTGGAGTCACAGCCTCATTACGGATCTTTCCGCCTCGTCCAAGACCTTCGCCTCGTCAACATGGCCATCATCCCTATCCATCCTTTAGTCCCAAATCCATACACCCTTTTATCGCAGATCCCTGCCTTGGCCTCCCACTTCTCAGTCCTAGATCTCAAGGATGCATTTTTTTCTATCCCTCTGGACCCCTCCTCCCAAGATTTTTTACAGAAAATGGCTCCTCTCTGACCTGCCCGTTCCCAAAACCAAGACAGAAATCCTTTCCTTTCTAGGCCTGGCTGGGTATTTTAGAGCGTGGATCCCTAACTTCTCCCTGTTGGCAAGACCCCTATACGACCTCAGCAAGGGCCCCCCTGAAGAACCATTATCCTCCCCACCCCGACACTCCTTCATTAAGCTCCGTCAAGCCCCTGTGGGAGCCCCAGCTCTCCATCTTCCTGATTTGTTGAAGCCCTTCTCATTATACATTCATGAGAGGTCCAGTCAAGCTCTAGGAGTCCTAAGCCAATATTATGGCCCATCCTTTGCCCCAGTAGCTTATCTTTCCAAGCAATTAGACCCCACAGTTCGGGGATGGGCCCCCTGCCTACGGGCATTAGCAGCTGGACAGCTCTTGCAGAAGAAAGCTCATAAACTGACATTCGGGGCGCCCCTTACCATTCTGTCCCCACATCACCTAAAGGATCTCTTAACCTACAAAAGTTTACAGACCCTCCCTCCCTCCAGACTCCTGACCTTACTGTCCTCTTTCCTCCAAAATCCCGTTCACCCCCTTTGCCATCCATACCCAAATCATGATTTTTTCCTCCTTTACTGCTCCCTTGCTCTCTCTCGCTTTTTTTCCTCATTCCTATTGTCTTCCCTGCCACCCCAGCCTCCTTTGTATGGCGATTCAAAGTCAGACAGACTTACACACAGCATCAAACAAAAATTACTGCCCTCATTGCCACATCAGACTGCCCTCTGAAAGGCTGCTCCGAGCCTTTACACCTCCACTTTCCTCCCTCCACCAAAGTGTTCACTAGCAGCTACCTTTATTCTCCCTACCTCTGCTTCCTCTATGACCAAAAACAAGCCTATTGCAGGCGATGGCCAGACACCTACGGGGGATGTCCCTACAGGTCTTGCATCATTCACTACATGGGTAACTCCCGGTACCCACAGTATTACTCCTCCAACCGTTTCATAAAATACCCCAACAGCTCATTCTTCTTATCAATCCCAGATCCCTGGAACTCTCAATGGGCCACCGGAGTCACAGCCTCAGTTTACTATGGGGGGTCCTCGACCCCCCACAGTACCCTTCATATCTCTTGAAAGTATGTTCCCTCTCATTCCCAGATCTCTCAAGTTGCAGCAGACATCGGACATTCCGAAAAAGTTGTTGTCCAAACTCTTGACGGCGCCTCTTCAACTTCTTACCCCCACTCCTACTCTTGGTTACAGCTCATTCAAGACACCACCATCTTTCTCAACCACACCCTCAACACCGCCAATTGTTTCTTGTGCGCATCACTACAGCGCCCACTGCTGGCCGTCGTGCCCCTTAATATTTCCAACTACTCCTTCCATGCAGAAGGCCAACCCTTCTGTCCCCTGGCAGACACACCCCTATAGGAACCAGAATACGCAGATAATCTCACCATCCACCACTGTGTAGGCCCAACCCTTCCCCCCTCCAGCGCACTTCACTGTCTCTCTATCTACACCCCTACCTCCGGCTCTAAGACTTTTACACAACCAGGTCACTTCTTTTGGTGCAATGGCGGTCTTTTTAACTCACTGCCTCCCATCTCCAATATACTCTGCATTCTCGTCACCCTAATCCCACAGCTTACACTTTACAGCATGGCAGAATTTCTTGAGCTCCAACCTCCCTTGCCCTCATGCACAAAAAGGGCTGCTTTCCTTCCCATTATGGTCGGTATTTCCCTAGCCACCTCAGCCATTGGGGCAGGGTTTTCAGGGGGAGCCTTGGGTCACTCTCTATGGGCAATTAGAGATCTCAACACCAAACTTGAGGGAGCCCTGACATCCACTGCCGATTCCCTGGCCTCTCTCCAAAAACAGGTCACTTCGCTAGCTAAGGTCACCCTTCAAAACCGGTGGGCCTTAGATCTGCTTACAGCCGAAAAGGGCGGCACCTGCGTCTTCCTTCGAGAAGAGTGCTGCTATTACATCAACGAATCCGGCATTGTGGAAACTGACATTACCAAACTCACCGACCTTGCCTCCAGCCTCCACTCTGCTTCCAATTCCAACCCATTCTCTTCAATACTAACAAACCCCCTCCTCACCTGGCTGTGGCCCATTGCAGGCCCTATAATAATCATTCTTCTCGCCTGTCTCTTCTTACCTTGTACAGTTAAGTTTATCAAATCCCAAGTCGGTAAAATCTCTAATCAAACTTTCAACCAGCTTTTACTCAGGAACTACCAGCTTTTAGCCACAGAAGATCCCTCACCCTCACGTAACCTCCTCACCACACGCTGAGATGGACCCCTCTCTCCGCTGGAAACTTCCTGGAAACAATGGCCGCAGACGCCTGGCTTCTGGCACCCGTATCCTCTTGGCACCATTGGAATCAACAAGTCCTCGACCTATGGTTACAGGGAACCTTCATTGATTTCCAACCTGAAGAAGTCCACATCTACTCGTCCTTACTGTGGGGAGTCCTATCAACCCTTTCCTCCCAGTCCTCAAGCCCTCACTCCCTTCTCCGCCCCCGTTCAGCAGGAAGCAGTCAGAGAGAAAGCAATGTCCACAATCCCATAGAGGAGAAAGAGGGGAATGAAGGGCCCCCACCCATAAGATGGTGAACCTCCTGCTTCTCTTCCGGGTCCTCGGTTCCCGCCGGCGCCACCTGAAGCCCAATCACCCCTCGCCCCCCTAATCCCAGCACCTAGCCAATAGCCACCAGCCCCGTAGAAGTAACACCACAATCACCCCATGCCCCTTTCTATATAACCCAGCACTTTCCCTAATAAAGCGGAATTCTCCGCTGAATTGCTGCTGTGTGTCGCTCCTTCCTTTCATTTCCCAACATTTACATTCTTGAATTTTTACCTTAAAAACCCTTCTCAGGGGTCTCTGAGGACAGGAGGCTAACCCATTAAAGGAGAAAGGCAGAGCGATTTCTAAAGGATGGCATAGACGGAGCCCGGTCGTGCTGTTACAGGAACAGCCCACCAAACGCTTCTGTGTTCAAATCTGTCCACTGCTAGTGGAGCTCATCCAAGCCGACAGAAGCTTCCAGGGCCCCTAATGAAAAGAGCGGCAAGTGCATAGGAGACTGCTTCAGAGCACTTACTATCAGAGGGCAGGGCCGGGGGCGTCTGCAGCACCAGCACCTGGGGCACAGCTGTGGCGTCCTCCCCCGGAGCCAGGCGGGGGTGGGGGAGTGGGTGGGTGGGGGCTCTGCTCCCTCTCCACCTGCTGTCTGTCTGCAGGTGGCCTGAGGCAGGATGAGGGCGAGTGACTGAAACAAAGACAGCAGCTTGGATCTTAGGGCCTGAGTGGACTAGAGAAGGGGTGGAATCTGTTTGTCACCTTTGAGAGAGAGCAGGGAAATGGGACAAGGGTCAGGCCTTTGTAAAGCCTAGTTAGCCTGTGAAAAAAACCCAGTTTATTCTTAACTTAAGCTATTCTTCCTCTTCTTCCAGCCGCGTAATTAATTTTGTAACCAGGATGAGAAACAGACCTCTGAGTGTAAATGACCCCTTGCAGAGATCCAGATTAACACAGTCACCTGAACAACCCTACTCTTAAAACAAAACTTCAAAGGAATTAGGAACCACCTGTATACATCATGCCTTCCCTAGCAAAGGCCCCTAAAACCCCAGCCCTAAACCCTAAGGTGGGCCTCCCTACTGAGGTCGACCAAGCTTCTGAGTGTGTACTGTCTTGTATTAAATACATCTTCTTGCTGCACAAGCTGGTTGCACTTGTCTCTGAACTCTTCCATGACAAAGACAAGAACTCGCTGAGCTCCACCTCGGTGGAAAGTGTCTCTGTCACTTTGCTGTCTCACTCAGCTCTTTTGTCTTAACGCACTCCTTTTCTCTCTCCCTGTTTCATTTCAGACCAGTAGGGAAGAAGTTCTCAGAACACAATCTCACTCCATTCAGTGCTCTGCAGCTCCCCCAAATTCTGGGGTGCTAGGGATATAATTCCCCCATAGTGCAGATCAAGAGGACACGACGCCAGGTGACCCTGGCCTCAGGAGTTGTCAGGGATCCACCCCACACAGAGCAGTTCAATGACTTCCCCCACCTCCTGCTGCTCCTCCCCGAGCTCTGCTGCGGCACAGCTGCTGACATTTGCTTCTGCTCTTGGTTTAATGAATTCTTTCCTTATCTACACTATTCTGACCTGTTTGAGAATTCTTTCCCAGAGTCAAGAACCCCTCCTGGGGGTTGAGGCTTCACCTGGAGCACAGGGAGAGATCTACCCAGACACAGCTGCCCAACAATACTTCCATTGCTCTGAAAGTTTCCCTAAAATAGAAGGGAAGTCCAGGCGGCCCTGGATGTCTCTGCCGCTCTCATCAGGGTGTACAGGTGTGCTGTTTCTTTTCAGAGAGGGAAAGAAGGCAATACCTCTCTTGTTTACTCAAAATATTAGAAACCTTGCATATAAACAAGATAAAGTGGAGCTGTTTTGCAAGCAGTAGGGGAAGGGCTCAGAGGCAGCTGGGGAATGTTCTAGGAGCCTGACAGTTCCTGGGCGGCGGGGAGAAGGGTGGGTTGGGCTGGATGGAGCAGTTCTCTCTCCCTCTCTCTGTTCCTATCTCTTTCTCTTCCTCTGTCTCCCTCTCTCTGCCGGTGGTGGCTGTCAGCAGCAGAGCTTGTCTGTCTGAGCTGGGATGGGCAGTCAAGGGCAGTTGCGACTCACTGGCTCTTTCGTGAGAAGGGCCTAGAGTAGGAAGTCCACTGACTCCAGCCCACTGGGCTGATGAGAGCACCAGGGTGAATACCAGGCCCTGCCACAATCAGACTGATGAATATCCATGACTATTTCGGGCTGAACCAGGGAGCCTTACCAGGGAATCCAATGGCTAGTGTTTCCTGGCAGGTACATGCAGGATGCTTATCTTCTGGGGTCAGAACCAGCTGCTTCCATGGAGCCCAACTTTCCACCCCTGGGGTAAATCGCCGTGTCTACCGTAAGGACCACTCTCACTGCCAGCCCCTCATCCGCAGAGCAGCCTGCCTGGTGCTGCGTCTAAGATGACCCCGTCACATGGGAATGCAGATATGGGCAGCATAGGGTTCTGGGAGATGCTCAGGACTCAGGGTAGCTGTAGGGGGTGGGGTCAGCGAGGGGAGTCTTCATGTCTCCTGGCTAGTTGCAGCACCTTGAATCACACCCCTCCCTCAGCCTCTCTCTCCTTCCAGTGTGTCTGTCTTGGACTCCCCATGCATGCTCACCTGCCTTCCAGAGCACATCCGGTTACCTTCATCTGAGTGGGGGTGCCTCAGATGCCCGACGGGCCACAGCTGTGCCTCTGGGCAGGTGCAGCCCCCATGTTTCCAGGCTCAGGCCAGGGATAGGTCGGTGACTGGGTAGGAGCCACTCCTTCAGCAAGGGATGGGGAGGATGTAGGAGGAACCCCTTGATGGTGCTGCCTAACAAAATATCAATCAAATGCTACAGCAACCAGGTAAGAAAGGTCAGGTGCGTATCTGCTGACTCTGACCTTCCAAGGGAGGATCCTGGGCCCCCTGTGCTGTACGCTTCCCCAAGCAGGGCAGCAGGGCCAGCGCCCGGGTTACCGGCTTTCTGATTTTTGCCCCATCACTCTGGTCATCACAGAATCTCCCTTGAGCTCAGCGGCTGCTCTGCCTCCCCAGGAGCTTGTTGTGAGGACAGTGGCAGCAGGGCAAGGGAGGAGGGCAGGCTGGCAAGGCCCTGGGGGCTGCCAGTGGGAACAGTGGCTCCCGGCTGTTGGCAGTGTGGCCCTAGGAAGAGGGCTTTCCCCTCAGTGTGTTTCAGAGCAGCACCCTGCTCCCTGGCTGGTTGGCTACTAGGTGAACTGTCCTTGTGTTTCAGGCAGAGCGTCAAGGGGTGGCTGAGATGACACTGTCAGTTCTCTCTGCAGAGGCCCAGCATGGATGTAGAGTCCACGAAGGCCAGCAGATGGCCTGCCCTCCACCCAGACTCAGGTCAAACACTCCAGACCTCTCTCCATGGCAGGGAAAGGGGGCTTCTGTAGCTGGGGTGCGAGGGACCCCTCAGAGGACTGACACAGTTACCACTGGGACTGCCTTCTGTGTATAACTGTTTTCCTGGCCCTGTTAGCCATCTAGTCATCTAGTCATCTAATAGAGAGCCGAGAAGGCTCTGCGCCCCCACCGCCCCAGATGCTCGAGCTTGAGATAACGTGGCCACCCCCAAATCTCTGGTGGTGGGATGTATGTGACAATCAGGAAGACCGGGTGCAATGAGGCTTCCCACAGCTTGATCTGACATCATTCCAAGCAGATGGTAATTATTAGGCTCCCTCCCTCCCGGCTCCCTGCATCCTCCACGGCACCATGGAATTACTTATAAACATGGGGCCCTGGGTGCACTTCCCCGGGAAGGACCACGGAGACAGTGACGGAGAGGGCGGGGGATGGCACACGCACATAGCTGATGGAGGGAAAGGAAGCGGAACACAGTGTGTGGAGAACTTGAGGCAGGCCGGTCTGTCCGGGGGGAGCCAGGCCTGCCCCAGGCCCTGGCCCGGCCGCTGTGGTTGGCAGTGCAGCTTTCAGAGACCCGCTAAGAGGTGGTAACACAGCAGCAGACACAGCTTGTCTGGCATGTGAAGGGCCGAGGCATGAGCTAAGCTGCTTTCTTCCTCCCAGGGTTGGTAGGAACTAGAAATAATTGAAACTTGTTAGGGTCCAACATGCTGTCCTGAATACACTATCATTGATTTCCTAATGACTAACTGTGTCTTTCAGGAGGTGGCGAAGGCAGCTGAGAGGCCGCAGGCTTCTGGAGAGGATGGGGAAGTGGGAGGCTGGCAGCCTGTAATCTGGGCACTCAGTGCTCTGCCTGTACCCACACCCTGACCTCTGGCCTCAGGAGCACAGTCACCGGAGTCCCTCTAGCTCCTCTGCCTGCAAAGTCAAGATGAAGGGGACAGGGACACACAGTTGGGACACTGTGAATCCTTGTCACCCTGGTCTCTGGGTCCTAGTCCTGTGAAATGCTGGGCCATCGTCCTGTCCCAGCATCCTGTCCCTTCATCCCAACTGTACAGCCATCCAACCCACTCCCTGCCCTACCTTCCAGAGCATACAGTTGGTCGCATCTCCCTGCTCGGAAGGTGGCAGGTGCTACTCACTGCTGGGATGTGCTCCTATGGTCCCTGCCTCCATGACCCCCTTCTTCGGAAGGACTCATGCCCCCTGATGCTGCTTTCATTCCTGCTTCTCCCAGGAGGACCCCACCCACAACCCCTCTCATCCTCCAGCCGGGGCCCTTTTTTTACTTTTATTTTTATTTATTTATTAAGGTATCATTGATACACACTCTTACGAAGGTTTCACATGAAAAGCATTGTTGTTACTACATTCACCCTTATTATCGTCCTCCCACACCCCACTGCAGTCCCTCTCTGTCAGCACAGTAAGATGCCACAGAGTCATTATTTGTCTTCTCTGTGCTAGTCTTCCCCGTGACACCCCCTCCACGTCACGTGTGCCAATCATAATTGGGCCCTTTCTTTTTTACAGGCTTTCCTTGAATTACACACGTGAGATCTGAGGACAAAAGAGAACACAGATCTTCCTGACCTGCCAGGGAGGTGTAGACGCCCAGGCCTGCTTGCTGCCCTGTGGCAGGTGTAGTCCGTTCAGAACTTTTTCAGAGTGATGCCCAGCCTCGCCTGCCTCTGGTGCCATGGCACCCCTTGTGCACAGCAGTGAGGCGCTGGTTACCATGTCATATGTAATGCTTCCACAAAAGGAAGAGGTTATAACTGTGATCTTTGAGTGGGTGGGCTTCCAGCGGCTGACGAAGGAGAGGGTTCGCAGAGGAGGCGCCAGGGAAATGCCTGCATCCGGGCTAGGGGCGAGCCGGGCTGCACGGGGAAGACACAGCAGGTCGGTCCCCAGGCCGGGTGCACAGGGCTGCACCCGCGGGGCAGCCGCCCGCTCTCCTCGCTCCGACGTAAGGAGGGGGCAAGACCGAGTTGCGTCCCGTGGCCCGGGGAGCGTGCGGGCTGGGCGTCCGGACATCAGGCTGCCGCGGTGCCGCAGACCCAGCTAGAGCCCGTCGGCGCTGCGTTGAAGCACGGCCCCTCGCTAAGAACTGATCCTACTTATGGAGGAGACACGAGGATTCAAGTCTAGGGAGACGAGCGCAATGGCAGCAACGCCGCAGAAGGCGGCGCAGGACGAACTGGAGACGGCAAAGCGACGAACCCCCGAGGACACCTAGCCACCCTCCTCGGGTCACTGGAAAACGTCTGAGCGCAGCCACGCGTGCTGGGTGGGCCGGGGAGGCACGCGGGGAGGCGCGCGTAAGGGCAGCGGCGGGCAGCGGCGGGCCCGGCCCCGCCCTCCGGGGTCCTGACCTCTCTCACCTGTGGCTACTCCTCCCCCTCGGACCCGCCCCCTCCACGCCCAGGGACCCGCCCCAGGCCACGCCTGGCTGGCGACGCGTTCCCGGCCCCACCTGTGGCCGGCCCCGCCTCCCCGACCGCGGCCGACCCAGACCACGCACCCGCCAGTCCAGGGACACGCCCCAGCTCCGGGGCCCAAGCCGCGTCCCTGGCCAGCAGCAGGCGGCTCTCCCGTCCCCGGCCCTGCCCCCACTCGTGGCCACGCCCACGGCGGGACGCGCCCCGGCCATCCTCACGTGGTTCGCTCCTAGCACCGCCCACAGCAGTCACCTGCCCGTTGCTCCCCCTCTTTCCCCTCACGACTCCGCCCCTCCTTGGGTCCGCCGCGCTCCGCCCATGGCCGTTTTCCATTTATGGCCCCGCCGCCTGTTTCCCCACAGTGGGCTACTGAGCCGCCTGCCTGAGACCACGCCTCCTCCTCACGTCCAAGAATTTTTTCTGTACCGCCTCCATCGTCATTGGCCCTGTCCCCGAGACGCTAATTGGTTTCGTTTGGTAGAGCTTTCCGGGCTCCGATTGGTCTCGCCTGTCGTTGTTCCGCCATTCGATTGGTCTGCGGCGCGCGCTTTCGGAGGCACCCCACCGCCCGCCGCACTTGGGCGGGGGCGGGGCCTGAGACAGCGGGCTGCACGGGATTGGTCAGCGGCGCAGAGCGGGTGGGCCCGCGCCGCGCGCAGAGAGTCGGCAGGAGTGTAAGGAACCGCTGCTGCCACCTCAGTCGCCTCGGTCGCCTCAGTCGCCTCAGATTAGGTCGCCTCAGGCTCCGCCGCTGCGGCCTTCCTCTTCCCGGTACCAGCCCGCGGCCCCGCGCCGAATTCCTACCGGCCGGCCAGCAGGCACGCCTCCTGCCGCGGGAGAGGTGAGTGAGTGGTGGCGGGCGACGGCGACGGCCGGGGTCCTGGTCGCTGTCCTGGGTCGCGGCTGGAGGTCGGGGTGGGCGTCGGGGACCCATCCTGCGGCCACCACCTTGCCCTCGGGGCTTCCAGAAGGGGCGCGCGTCCCGGCCCCCCGAGCCCCCAGCCCGGAGACGGAGAGCGCGAGCCCCGCTCCCCGGCCCGACTCGGCCGGCAGCCGCGGCGCGGGGCGGGCGGGCCGGGGGCCGAGGCCGCGGGGCGGGGAGGGGGCTGGGGTCCCGCGCGCGGCCCTGGTCCGCCCCCCGCGCTCCCCCAGGGCCCGGCGGCCTCGCACCCCCGCCCGTCAGCTCCCGGCCGGCGGCCGCGAGCTCGCCACGCAGCCGGAGCTGGACGGAAGCCGGGCGCGGGCAGGCTTTAAAGACCAGACGGTGAAGTGGCTTCGGGCGGAGCGCGGACCTCCGCGCCCCGCGCTCCCGGCCCGGGAGGTGGGAGCCGGACCCGCGCGCTCACGAGGGCGTCCGCGGGCCCGCCGCCCAGCCCGCGTCCTCTTCCCCGCGGTTCGGTCCTGGGGAGGACTTCGGAGGCTTGAATCTCCGGGCGCTCGCAGTCTCGTCGCTCATGCCTGAGAAGGACTCTGGGGAAGAAGCGTCCGCCGTGGGCGGGCGGGGCCGCCGTGTTTCTCGGTGCCGTGAGCCGCGCCCGGGCGCGGGGAAAGGGGCCCGGCCGTCCCTCGCCAGCCCTGCCTGGGCCTGCGCGGGGGCGAGGAGCAGGTTCTGGGGCCGGTGCACGGCCCTTTCTTTGGTCGCTGTCTCCTATCGTTACGGGGCGGTCAGACTTGCCTCTTACTGTTCCCACGGGTGTCTGCTCGAAAGTGTTGTTTAGCGAAAGTGTTTTTCACCTCCTGGCGTTTCTGATTCTTTTCTTCCTACTCTGAAGTATGTTACTTGCATAACACATTTGAAAGTTAGCAGAAAGTCAGGTCTTAAATGTCATCGCTCAGGTTATCATCTTTCTACCTTCCTTCAAGGCGACAGGGGCGTCTGGGGCTTCCTGTCCTGCCGTGAGCTAAGGGCACTCTCCGCTGGCAAGGATTTACGGTGTGTGACTCACCGGGAGGGAAAGGACAGCTGCGGGCCCTGGGGACTAGACTGGGGTGTATGTAGACCCTCCGGTGCAGACTCTTCTCTGACACAGGCCTTCACACATCTTCTGAAATTTAACCATGCCCCCTTTTCTACTCTTTTAATTTGCCCTCGGTGTGGGAACCAGAGGAAGTGTGCAAGGATGCATCCCTGTTGAAGAGAACTGGTCCCAGTCCCCTTAAGCACCGACAGTCTGTCATCGTAAAATGTTTCAGAGATGCCCATCGTGGTCCCAAGAGACTGCTTACAAACTGGTGCTCTGCAAGCCTGTCTGCAAGATACAGACCCTCACTGATCTGCACCTGGAGGCACTGGAGTAGTTGTGGATGGTGTTTCTAGACATGGAGGCCCACGGAAACTAAGGGGTCTTTCAGACTTAAGCGCAGTCACTGACCAACTGCTATTTTGAGCACTGCTGTTTTTACTTGTAGGTACATGCTCTTGTCTACACAGTGCCCGTTTGTTCCCGGTGCTTTAGGGTTCATATATATCTTCATGTATTTCCTTAGTTAATACTCCACGTTCTAAGGTGTTGAGGAAGCTTTATTATAAAGGGGTCTTTATAACTGACAGGATTGGGCAGCCTGTGTAGAATCCAGGGCTGTGGACGGGTGTTGGTGCAGGTGGTGCCCATTAGCAGTCGTATTGGACCTCAGAACATTACTTTTCCACTTACCTTCATTAGTGCTCAGGGCTGGAGAGCATACACAACTTGATAGTTGCATTTCTCAGATATTTATAGGAACATTTCAACACATGGGTTCATTTTGTTAGATGTTTAGAAAGAAGCTTTCTTTTTTTCCTGTCATTTGAGGGAGGCTGAGAGCATGATGCAGTTATATTTACATAAGTCCCATGAGGTCCTTGAAATAATCTAGTCATTCAAGGGTGGATGCTGTGTTTCAGTTTCAATAATTTCAGTTCCTGGACCTGTAGCCATGTGTCAGTGGCAAAGTCATTTCCTATTTTCACAGAAATCTCACATCTTTAAAAGTGATCACTGAAGCAGGTCTTGGTAGATGGGAGTTGTACATCCCTTTGGTGAAGAAGGCTTGTTCTTGATATTACTGGCCATATCAAAGAAAAATAGCTGCTAGTATTCTGGAATCATCTACAACTTAAACATTAGGATGAATGACTACCGTAGACTTTGGAGCAGCTCTGTTGCTGCTCAGTTCTCAGTCCTCGCGGCCAAGACTCTTACAGAAGCTGAGTCCCAGGCCCACTGTCCATGGTGCTGAATGTGTGTCGCTCTGTTTCTGTCATCTCAGATTTCTTTTCCAGGGTAAGAGTGCTTTTGGAATATGTTCTAAAATGAATTTCAGAATTCATAGTGTTAAAGAAAACTTGAATAGGGGAGTTCTACTGAACCTGAATGGAAGTGTGCCTTTTAAAAACTCAAGCCATGTTATTGTCTCTGTTTTTAAAATGAATAATTGTGCTAACTCGGCATTCCTTTTCCATTGCTCAGTGTTCTCCCTAGGTGGGAATTTCCTTGCTAGATAGAGTCTGTACGTCAAGTAAGAAACCTTTGAAGTTAAATGGAACTCTGTTTCCTTAACAACCACCCTCTAAAAAAAGTATCCTTTATCATAATATATACCCACAAAGACAGTCTGTTTGTCCCTAAACAAGGTCTGTTGTAGCTCCCTGGGGCCTCTCAGCTATCATGGAGAGAGATGGCGCCCTCTGCATACGTGGTGGGGCTGTCAGTCAGTTGCCAGGCCTTCCTGCTGTGTTGGAGCAACAGCTCTTTCATCTATAATTTTGAGGACATCTTTGTAAATCATTTCAGGTAAGTCCTCTATTTCTTTTGGGGTTAATTTTGTCTGTTACTTTAGAACTGCCCACAGGTTAGCAATAAAAAAATAATGGGTGTTGCTTGTGGTACAGAGGTTCTTCCATGTAATAGTAAATTGTGCATCAAATTAAGCATTGGATTGCTAACGGGTTTTTGTCATGAACTTCTGTACTAGTTCTTTGGACCCGTCAGCTGTGCAGTTTATCCAGGTTACTCTGTGACATCTGTTTTGTTGTGGGAAATGCAGGGCAGCTTCCTTCTGACTTCTCCAAGCTTCAGAAATACTCTGTGATCACCTCCTCTTTGCCAGGCCCTGTGCTGTGAGAGCCCACAGGGATGTGAGATAGAGTACTTACCATTGAAGGACTCCTCCTCGCTTCAGACTAGGAAGGGGGCATGTAAGCAGATGGTCAGGGGCCACACTGAGTGCTGCAGTGGGACACACCCATAACTGGGTTGATGTTTTGAGGAGAGATGGGCGATTCATTTAGGCTGGGAATCAGAGAAGGCTTCAAAGAAGAGGTGGCCTTTGGCTGAGTTTTGATTGTTTGGGTATAGATGGGTATAAGTCTTAAGGTAATTAGTTTGTGTTGTTAAGCCACTAAATTTGTAAAAATTACAGAGTAGCCACAGGATAATGGCACAATTTGGGACTCTGCTCTAGGAAGTTTTAGCTGGTGAAGTTTAGAGGAAACAACATGATCTGATTGGCTGTAGAATATGAAACCGTCCAGCTGCTGTTTGGTTGGAGGTTGCCCAGGTAAGCATGGTGGTGATGCCCAGTTTTACCTCCTGGCAAGACTGGCATCTGGTATTGTCTTATCTGCCTGGGTCCACCTAAGTCCTCCTTTTAGCTGTCTGCACAGTCTGCATCCCTGCTACTTGCCCTGTCCCACTAGGCCACCTTCCCTCTGTGCTGGGCACCCAGGAGAGAGTGGACCTGCACCTGCAAGTGGGAGTGGGGTCATAGGGTGGCTGGTTCCAGCCTCAGAACTGTTGTAAAAGTTATTTCCCAAATGTTTGGTTCTTCACGTCCTTGATAATCCTTTGTGTCTTCTGACTTTTTAATTGTTGTCAATTGAGTAGATATGAACTGTCTCACTGTTTTAATTTGCATCTTGATTACTGATGAGTTTGAGTATTTTTTTATCTGCTTATTGGCCACTTAGGTTTCCTCCTCTATACACTGCATTCTTAAATTGTTTGTCCATTTGTTGCCTGGGTTGTCCTTCTTATAGCTTTTTAGAAGTTCTTTATATATGCTGGATTCTATTTGTGTCCTATTTTTTATCTTTTAAAAAAAGTTGTTTTGATGAACAGGTGTTTAATGCAAATTTATCAATCTTTTCCTTATGGTTTGTGGTTATCAAGCTTATTTAAGAAATCGTTTGTTATCCCAAAGTCATAGGAGATCCTCCTTTAAAAAAAAAGTTTAAATATTTGCTTTTTATATTCCCCTTTGAATTTGCTTTTGTGTGAGGTAGAGAGAGAGAGTTGTAGAATTTTTTCAAATGCATTACCGATCGTACCAGTACGTACATCCTTTCCCCAGTGACCTGCAGTGCTACCTTTGCAGCATGCCAGATTTCACAAATACGTGCATTTGTTGCTGGCTTCTCCATGTAAATAATGGTAATTCCATTTCTTCCTCCCCAGTCCTTAAATCTTGTATTTATTTTTTGTCTTATTTCCCTTGTTTGGATCACTAGACAAAGTTGTTAAAGGCAGTACTTCTAAAGCCTTAAATATGAAGTTTGGTGTTGTTTTTTGGTAATTCTTTTTATTAGGGTAACTGTTAAGCTTATCTACTAACAGTTTGATACAAGAATTTTAAAAATCATTAATAGATTTTGAATTGTATTAAATGATTTTCTTTACCTATTTAGATGATTTTAAGAATTCTTATTTAAATTGTGGCAGACATGAAATATTTTAATTTCATAATTTTAAGCCAACGTTGATTTCTTGGGATAAACTGTACTTAATCATGATGTACTACATTTAAAAATTATTGGACCCGATATGTTAATATTTCATTTAAGATTTTTTAATGTATTTTCATAAGAAGTGTTGGCCACTAATAATCTTTTTTTATATTGCCCTTATTCAGATTTCGTATCAAGGCAATGTTTCATCATCTCTGCAATAGTTTCCAAAAGGGAGGAATTTTGTTCCTTAGAAGCTTGGCAAAACTGCTTCTTAAGTATTCTGGATCTGGACCCTTTTAGAACACGGAGGCTTTTGCATCAGCAGTTAATACTTTAGAAGGGCCACTGGTCCGTTCTGCTTACATTTCATTGGCCAGAAGGAATCATTCTGGCCATACCTGGTTTCAAATGGGGTAGGAAAGTGGAGTCCTCCATGTCCTGGAGGTTCAGGACAACTGGAGACATAAATATTAGCAGTATTTACCACATTATGGAGGCTAATTGATTGCCAGCATTGCAGAGTTAGTCAGAACTCAAATGGTGCTCCTCTCACGGTCTTGTTTGTAGGTTTTCCAAGTGTGTTGGTCATTAAGGGACCAATTAGAATGTGAAGCTAGACATTATGTTAGTTTGTGTTTGTTGTGAACAAACCATCTTACTCTGTCCAGAACCACCTTGAGAATTCCTGCCTCTCTGCCTTTCCTTACTGGGGAGGAAAAGTTTCCCTTTCTCATTCCTTCCCACTGATCTAAGTCTTAAGCAGTCTTGAAGGCTGTCACTGTTCTTGCCTCCCTGTTGTTATTCTCTGCACTAGCCCTGACTCAGTGGGCTCTCCTTTTCCTCGCGCTGCACCATTCTGTCCCAGCAGTGCCGAGAGCAGGGACCAGTTTGTTTATGGATGGAGTTGACCAGAAGAGTCTTCAGATCCAAGTGCAGACTCCTTCCTTTGCCCTTCCTCTGCACTGGGAGGTGAGCTACTGCGGACAGACTCTGAAGGTGCCCTGCCACGATCCCCACCTCCTAGTTTCATGCCCTTATATAATCCCCTCCCACTGAAGTTGCTTCTAACCCATGACTTGCTTCTAACCAATAAAATATGTCAAAATTGATGAGATGTCACTTCCATGACTGTTACACCATATAAAATTCTATTTTGTTAGAGGCTCACTTAGAAACTCTCTTTGCTGGCTGGAGTAAGTGGCTTTGTGGGAAGCCCACACGGCAAGAACTACAGGTGGCCTCTAGATGCTGAGGGCAGCGTCCAGTGACAGCCAGTAGAAAGTCCGATGGCGAGGAGACACCTTCTACCAACAACCTGAGTGAACTTGGGAGTGGAGTCTTCCCCAGTTGAACTTTCCAGTGAGAGCACTGCCTGGCCAATGATTGTAGCCTTGCAGAGACCCTAAGCCTACCCAGCCTCCTTACCTATGGAAACTGTGAGATAGTAAATGTATATATTTTTTAAGTTGCTAAGTTTGTTATGCATCTATAGACAACTAATGTATCAGATTTGTCCTGACCTCCCAGTCACCCTCAGTAGAAGTGGGTTTGTGTTGGTGAAGGGTGTTTGAATCTTTTTGAGGTAATCAGGTTTTTATTATTTTTTAAAACATTTTTAAAAGTTACAAATGTTTGGTGTAGAAAAACAGGAGCAGCAGAAAGTATAAAGGACAAAACATTATCTGTAATCTTTCCACACAAAGATAGCCAATTTTTTTTCTACTTTTGTATATGTATGATTTGCATATCCCAAAGTTGAGATTCATTCCATATTATGTTTTAGGAACAATTTTTTTGTGTGCCAAATAGAGAGCACTTCCTTGTGTCATATCCTATTTTCCAAAAATGTGATTTTAAATGGCTGCATACTATTCCAGCAGGTGTCCCAATTTGAACCACTTCCCTCTGGCTGGACATTTATGCTGCTTTAAAATATTTACTATCATAAACAGTGTTTGATAAATATCCTATACAAAAATCATTGTGTATATCTCTAATAATTTCTGAAGGATAAATTTCTAAATATGCAACTATTAAGACAAATCTTGTAGATGTTTTTAAGCCTTTTGATTCTTAACTATCCAGCTTCCATTGTTTCTGAAAAATAATATAAAACTCAAACATCTGCTTCTATAACTCACTAGGTTGGGATAGGACAGAACTATTGATTTTTGAGCATTTAAGTTCCTGTTTTCTTAACCCTGTTTGCAAAGTGCTTTTAAATTATTCATTAAAGTGCAGTATGGATTCTATTTATAGACACATTGTGTATGAGATCGCTCCCTTAATGTCTGGGCAAAAAGCCTACGAACTGTTATCACATCCCTATCTTTGTAAATCCTTTTGTACTCCAATCCACCCTTTCTTTGTTCTCAACCAGAGACATTGAGACACATAAGGTCTTGTTGCCTTACCATTACTGATGGGAAACAGCTCTTCTGAGCTGGCACTTCCTTGTTCTTCTTGCCAGTCATTAACTAGTTGATTTCATAAGGATGATAGATCAACAGAATATTAATTATTAATTCAAAAATACTTTTCCTGATTCATAAAAATAGCGTTTATTTAGAAAATTTCTAAAATAATGATTAGCATCAAAAGCAAAGTAAAAACTTTAATGCTACTACCCACAGATGACCACCATATAAGCATAACTTGTTCATATTGCCTTATTCTTGTAATATATAGATTAGATTCCAAAGACTAATACTTTGAGATTTTTACAACCCTGTCTATCTGTGAAATTGGCCTTTAATTTTCCTTCCTCGTAGCTGTTCTCTCTAATTTGAGATAAACACTTATTTTATTATTTTGCAGCTTTTCTCTTTTACTGTGTGCACCTAAGGTGATACATTTCCATATGAATAATGCTTCAGCTGCATCATACAGAGGTTGATTTGAGATGTTTTCATTTTTGTTTAATATGTGCTATACACACTGAGTTGTGCCCCCCCCCTCAAATTCATATGTTGAAGCCCTAACCCCCCAATGTGATGGCACTTGGAGATGGGAGGTAATTCAGTTTAGGTGAGGTCTTTATGATGGGATTACTAGTGCCTTGTAAGGAAAGACCAGAGAGCTTGCTCTCTTTCTGCGTATTCTTGACATGAGAGGACACAGCAGGAAGGCAGCCATCTGTAAGCCAGGCAGAGGCCCTTCACCAGACCCTGACCATTTTGGCACCCTGATCTCAGACCTCCCAGCCTCCAGAACTGTAAGAAATAATTGCCTGTTGTTTAAGCTCTCCAGACTATGACATTTTGTTATAGCAGCTGAAGCAAAGACTGTATTTTCTGATCTCCATTTCAACCTTTTCTTTGATTTGTAGGTCATTTAGAAAAATACTTACAAATATCCAAAAATACGCATATTTTCTTATTTTATTCTTTTTCAGCACAGTAGCATTGCCCAAAGATCTTGCTCTTTTTGATCTTAATCCTTTGA
Source organism: Manis pentadactyla (assembly GCF_030020395.1). Taxonomy (NCBI): domain Eukaryota; kingdom Metazoa; phylum Chordata; class Mammalia; order Pholidota; family Manidae; genus Manis; species Manis pentadactyla. The sequence continues at coordinate 196,816,649 of NC_080019.1, forward strand.
AGTTTGCTGTGTGCCTTGTAGCCTAGAATATGGGCTGTAAGCTTTCTCAAATGTTCCTGTGTACTTGAAAAGAATTACATTCAATGTTCTATATATTCTATTCAGCTAACTTGATAAGCATCTTACTCACATCTTCTGTTTTCTTGCTATTTTTTTGTCTGGTTGTTATATCCATTAATCAGATAATTACATAATTTCATTATGATTATGGATTTCTCTCTTCTGATTTTTCTGTCAGTTTTTATTTATATACTCTTGAGATTGTGTTATTAGGGGCATGCAAATTTAAAATTGTTATTCCTTCCTGATAAATTGAGACTTTATTACAAGTTGTCCTCTTTATTTCTAGTAATGACTCTTTGCCTTTATGATATATATGTCTGATGCTTATATAGCCATGCCAGATTTCTCTAGACTCATATTTGCATAATATCTTTGTTTTTTTATTATTTTACTTCGAACCGTACTATATTCTTATACTTTAGATTTGTCTCTTGCTGAGATTATACAGTTAGATTTTTTTCATCCAGTCTGATAATCTTTGTCTTCTAATTGGAACATTCAACTCATTTACATCAGATGTAATAACTAACCTATTTGAGTTTAAATCCACAATTTTATTATATATATATCTCTTGTCCTACATTTTCTGTGTTTTTCTCTTTTTCTCTGTTATTTTAAAACAGTATTGTGATTAAAAAAAAATCGTTCTACTTTTCCCCTCTCTCCAGTATGTCGGAGATTACTTTCTATCTTTCTTTTTGTGGTTCCTATGTAAATTAGATAAGTGTTATTAAGTTATCCACATAATGCAGTTATGCCCTCCTCTGGGCTGTGGAGAGGCCATCATGCCTGGAGAATACTTGAACTCCATTCACCCACCCCCTCCCAATTTATGTGTGCTTGTTACTATATATTTAATTCTATATGTTCTTTTTAAACTCAGTGAAATATAATACTCACATTAACAGTGTTATTATTTAATGTACCAATGTTCATTTAAATTTAGTCACATCTTTATTTCTTCTTTGCTTTTCATTTCTCTCTGACATTTCTGACCTTCATTGAGGGGTCAGCTTCCTTCTGCCTGAAGAGCCTTCTTTAGAAATTCCTATATTGAAAGTCAGCTGGTAGACATTTCTAGTTTTTTTTATAAAAATGTTTTTACTTCCCTTTATTCTTTTAAAAAGTCCTCCAATTTACCTAAAAATTTTGGGGATATAATTTACATGCCATAAAACCCATCTTTTTAAAGTTAAGGATTCAGTGATTTTTGGTGTATTTACAAGGTTGTGCAACCATCATTACTACCTAATTCCAGAACATTTTCATCGTCATAGAAAGAAACCTCATTCGTGCCTGTTAACAGTAACTCTCCATTCTCCGCCTCCTTCAGTCTCTGACAACCATCTATTTTCCATCTGTAAGGATTTGCCTATTATGGACATTTCATATGAATGGAATCATAAATATGTGTCCTTTTGTGTCTGGCTTCTTACACTTAGTATATTTTCAAGGTTTATTCATGTTGTAGTGTCTATGGTTCATCATTCCTTTTTATGGCAGAATAATATTACATTGTATAGATAGTTCACATTTTGCTTATCTATTCATCAGTAGGTAGACATTTGCATTGTTTTACACTTTTGTTTTGGCTATTACGAATTATGTGCTATCAACAGTGCTATCAACAGTTTTTGTATGCATACGTGTTTTCAGTTGTTTTGGGTATATACTTAGGAGAGGGATTGCTGGGTCATACAGTAACTCTATTATGTTCAACTTCCTGAGTAACTGCCAAAATGTTTTCCAAAGATGTTGCACCATTTTATGTTCCCACCAGCAGTGTATGCGGGTTCCAATTTCTCTGCATCTTCACCAACACTTGTCATTTTCCAGTTTTTTTTATTATAGCTATCCTAGTGGGTGTAAAGTAGTATCTCATTGTGGTATTGATTAGCATTTCCCTAATTGATACACTTTTTCCTGTGCTTATTGGCCATTTATGTATCTCCTTTGAGAAATGTGTATTGAAATCCTTTGGTCATATTTTAATTGGATAATTTGTGTTTTTGTTGAGTTGTAGGAGTTTTTAATGAACTGTTTACTAGTATCTTATCAGATATGTGACTTACAAATATTTCCTCTCCTATTGTGAGTTATTTTCACTGTTTTGATCACATCCTTTGATGCCCAAAGGTTTTAATTTTGTTGAAGTCTTTTTCTTTTGTTGGTTGTGCTGTAGGTGTCATATTTAAGCAATATTGCCTAATCTTAGGTCATGAATATTCATACCTGTGTTGATTTCTAAGAGTTTTATAGTTTAGCTCTCAAACTTAGGTCTTTGATCCATTTTAAGTTAATTTTTATATATGGTGTGAGGGAGGAGTTTTACTTCATTCCTCTGCATGTGGCTGTCTAGTTGTCCCAGCACCGTTTGTTGAAAAGAGCATTTTCTCACTGACTGACCTTAGCATCTTTGTTGAAAATCAGTTGACCATAAATAGGGTCTGGATTCTTGATTCTGTTCCATCAATCTATATATCTGTATGCCAGAACCACACAACCTGATTTGGGGAGCTTTTAAATTTAAGTTCTGAAATTCAGAAGTGTGAGTTCTCCAACTTTGTTCTTCTGAATTTTAAAGTTGTTTTGGCTATTCCTTGTCCCTTGCATTTCCATATGATTTTTAAGATTAACTTGTCAATTACTACATGAAAGGAAGCTAGCATTTAGAATTTTGATAGGGATTGTGTCAAATGGGTAGATCAATTTGGGAGTATTGCCACCTTAATAGTAAGTCTTCCAATCCATGAGCATGGGGTTTATTAGCTGTAATAGTTTCTAGTGGATTCCTGAGAATTTTTTATATATAAGATTATGTTACCTGCCTATATAGATAACTACTTCCTTTCTAATCTGAATGCTTTTTATTTCTTGTGTAATTGCCTTGGTTATAACTTCTAGTACACTATTGAATTGTTTTGGCAAGGATGGACATCCTTGTCTTGTTTCTGATCTTAAGGGGAAAACTTCTGGTTCTTTTACCATTAAGCATGTTGTTAGCTGTGGGTTTTTGTAGACATTCTTTATTAGATTGATTAAATTCCCTTCTATTTTTATTTTGTTGATTGTTTTTTATCACGAAGCAGTGATTTTAGATGCTTTTGCTGCATCTGTTGAGATGATCATGTGGTTTTTGTTCTTTATTAATGTTGTGACTTAATTAATTTGAATTGATTTTTGTATGTTGAACCAACTTTATATTCCTTGGGTAAATCCAGTTGGTCATGGTGAATAATCCTTTCTATGTATTGCTGGATTCAGTTAGTATTTTGTTGAGGAGTTTTGCTTGTACTCTTAAGGCATAGTGTGGTCTGTAGTTTTCTTTTTTGAGATATCTTTGGTTTAGATATTCAGGGTAATACTGGTCTCAGACTGATTTGGGAAGGGTCCTTTCCTGTCTTTTGGAAGAGGCTGTGAAGGACTGGTTTTCTTTAAATGTTCGGTAGAACTCACTAGTGAAGCCTTCTGATCCTGGGATTTCCTTGTGGGAAGTATTTCAGTTACTAACTTACTGTCTTTACTTGTTTTAGGTCTGTTCAGATTTTCTATTTCTTGTTAAATCAGTTTTGCTTTTCAAGTTTGAGTCAGTTTTTGTCTTTCAAGGAATTTACCCAGGTTGTCTTATTTGTTGGTTCATGCTGTTACTTTTATAATTCCTTTTATTTCTGTAAGGTTGGTAGTTTCATTTCTCTTGTAGGGCTCCTGGACCCAATTCCAATTTGTGTTTGTGTGTGTGGAGGAGTAGGGTGGATTTCCCCAATTCATGACACTAAGCAATTCTTAGACACCAGCAGGGTGTCTAAGGACTCAACTCCATTCTTACGCTGTCACCCTGGAGATAGCATTAGATTCTACAAACCAAGGGTTCAGTCCTACAAAACTGCCCTCCACCCCCAACTCCAGATGCCAGTGGCAAGTCCCAGACTGTTTACTGTGCTTCTGACCAACCGGCTACAGATTGGAGGTTCCCAGACTTACCCTTAGGTCCCATTAATTTACTAGAGCAGCTCACAGTACTCAGGAAAACACTCCGTTTACCAGTTTAATAAAGGATACTGTAAGGATACAGGTTAACAGCCAGAAGAGATACACAGGGCAAGGCCCCAAATTAAAGAGCTTCTATCCTCAGGGGATTGGGGCCTGGCTCAGTGGGTGGCATGTGGAGGTGGTCTGGTTCCCCAAGCATGGAAGCTCTCTGAACAGGGAAGCAGGATGAAAAAGCACCAAAACGCTGTTCTCGTGGGTTTGTATGAAGGCTTTGCTGCAATCATTGGCCATTGCTTGAGTTGACCTCTAGGCCCTTTTCCCTCTGGGCTCTTAGAGGTTGGGGTGTGTGGGGGCTGAGAGTTCCCATCTTCTAATCACATGGTTGGTACTCCTGGAAACCAGCCCTGCCCCTGGGTGGGGTCCAAAAGTCTCCTCATCAACATAGGAAGACACCCATTTCATTTTTCTGGCTCTGAAGTGTCTCTGCAACCTTGATACAGATCACATATATCTGAGAAATGTATTTTGGTCATCTGAATGACCAAATATGCATTTCACAAAAATCATATTGTGTTTCTGATTTTAGTAATTTAAGTCTTCTCTCTCTTTTTCTTGATCAAGCTATATAAACATTGGTCAGTTTTGATCTTTTCAAAGAACCATCATTTGCAGTTTCATTGTTTTTCTCTATTATTTTCTATTTTCTTCCTCACTATTTTTTTTGCCCTAGTCTTTGTTTTTTCATTTCTTTTGCTTGTTTTGGGTTTAGTTTGCTTTTTTCTAATATCTTAATGTGAAATATTAGGTTATTGATTTTTAGACATTTCTTTCTCTTTAACATAGCTGTTTGCAGTTCCGACTTCCTCTAGCCTGCTGACTTCGCCATCCCTCTCACGTTTCGATATGCTGTATTTTCATTTCCTTCGTCTCAAAGTATTTTCTAATTTCTCTTTTGACTTCTTTGATTCTTTGGTTATTTAGGAGTGTGGTGTTTGAATTTTCACAAACTTGTGAATTTCTTAAGTTTCTGTTAATGGTTTCTAATTTCTTTCCCTTACTGTCAGAGAACATACTTTATATTATTTCAATCCTTAAAAATTTTGAGATTTGTGTTTCTGGACTAACATCTGGTCTGTCCTGGGGAATGCTCCCTGTGTAGTTTAAAATAAGTTTTCTATTTTTTCAATAGCGTACTCTTTAGATGTCTGTTAGGTTGAATTGTTTTATAGTGTTAAGATCTTCTCTTTCCTTGTTGATCTTCTGTCTTATGGCTCCATTCATCATGTATTGATAATGGGATATTGAAGTCTCCAACTATTATTGTTGAATTGTCTTCTTCACATTTCTGTTGATTTTGTGTTTTGTGCATTCGGGGCTTAGTTGTTAGAGACTTCTTGTTAAACTTCTTGATAAATTGGCCCTTTTATCATTATAAAATGTCCTTTATCTCTGATAGCAATTTTTGTCTTAAAGACCATTTTGTCTAATGTTATTATAGCTACTCCAGCTCTCATTTGGTTGCTGTTTATGTGGTATACGTTTTTTTCATCCTTTCATTTTCCATCTATTAGTGTCTTTGAATTTAAGAGTATCTCTTGTATACTGCATATAATTGGATCATGTTAAAAAAATCTATCAACAAAATTTCTGCCATTAAATTGGAATGTTTAATCCATTTACATTTAATGCAATTCTGATAAGGTGGGATTTACTGCTCCCATTTTACTATTTATTTTCTGTATGTCATGGCTTCTATTATTATTATTAAAGTATCATTGATACACAATCTTATGATGGTTTCAAATACACAACACAGTGGTTCAACCCATATTATCAAGTCCTTACTCTCTCCACTGTGGTCACTGTCTGTCAATGTAGTGAGATGTTATAGAGTTATTAGTTGTCTTCTCCGTGCTGTACTGCCTTCCCTGTTACCTACCTATATTGTGATTGGGAATTATTGTGCCCCTTAATCCCCTTCTCCCCCCTCCCCATCTTCTATTCTTTCTTCTGTTAAATAGGTATTTTCTATTGCTCTTTTGATTCCCTTGTCATTTCTTTTACTACTTTTTGTTATTTTCTTAGGGGTTGCCTGGGGCTTCTTACTATTAACAACTTAAAACACTTTAGTTTGGATTCTTACTGATTTAATTTCAATATTATATACAGGCTTTGCTTCTGTATATCTCCATTTCCTCCCCCTCCTTTGTGCTGTTACTGTTCTACAAAGTCTATCTTTATATACTGCATATCAACACAGATTTGTAGTTACTGCCTTTTGCAGTTATCTTTTATTTAAGTTGGAGAAAATTAAAACATTACATTTGTACTACCTTTTATATTTACTTCTGTAGTTACCTTTATTGGTGCTCATTATTTCTTCCTTGAATTTGAGGTACTGTCTGGTTTACTTTCATTTTAGCCTGAAGGAGCCCTTTTAGGATTTCTTATATGCAGGTTTTCTAGAGACATGTTCTGTCAGTTTCTGTTACCCAAAGATATTTCGATTTCTCCTTTGCTCTTGAAGGATAATTTTGCCAGATAGAGAATTGTTTGACAGTCTTTTTCTTTTATAATATTAAACATGTTATCCTGCAACCTCTGGCCTCCGTGATTTCTGGTGAGACATCAGCTGTTACTTTTGTCAGGGCTCCTTTTACTTGATGTGTTACTTTTCCTGCTGCTTTCAAGATTCTCTCTTTGCCTTTGTGTTTTAGTAGCTTGATTATGATGTATCTAGGTGTGGATATCTTGAAGTTTGTCTTTAGAGTTCATTGTGTAATGTTTTTCGTCTGGGAAATTTCTAGCCCATTATTTCTTCAAATGTTTGCTGTACCCCTTTCTTCTCTCCTGGAAATTTCTTTATGCATATGTTGGTATGCTTGATAGTGTCGTTTAGGTCTCTGAGGCTCTGCTTTTCTTTTTTTGTGAGGAAGACTTTATTCGGGGGTGTTTGTAGTAGTGGAGAGAGATTGGGCTTAACTCCTGCTTTATTTACTTTTCTTCCTACTTGTTACTTTTTGTTTCTAAGACTGGAAAATTTCAGTTGACCTGTCTCACTTTCTCCAGTTCTTTCTTGCCTGCTCAAATACATTGTTGAGTCCCTCCAATGTATTTGTCATTTAGTTATTGTACTTTTAGCACCAGAATTTTTGTTTGGTTCCTTTTGTAATTTCTATCTCTATTAATATTCTCTGCTTGGTGAAACTTAGTTCTTTAGACATGGTTTCCTTTAGTTCTTTGAACATATTTAAAATAGGTTTGTAATATAGTCTTTGTCTTATAAGTCCAGCATTAGGGCTTCTTCAGGGATGTTTTCTGCTGATAGCTTTTTCCCGTGTGTGGGCCCTACTCTCTTGTTTTTTCGCATGTCTCATGATTTGTTGCAAACTAAACATATTAAGAATACATGTGGCAGCTCTGAAAATTCAATTGTCCCATTTCTCCTGGGATTTTTGCTGCTGTTGCTTGTTGTACTAGTTTTTGTTTGTTTAGTGATTTTCATGGACGAACTCTGTACAAAGTCTGTATTCTTTGTTGTGTTTCCACTGAAGTCTCTGCATGGCTAACTTGGCAGTCAGCTAATGATTGGACAGGGGTTTCCTTAAGTGCAAGGAATCAGTAAGTCTCTTAGACTTTCCTGAGGGGCTCTGTGTATATTTGGATATGTGTCAGTATTTAATTAGGCAGTTTACAACTTTCCTTAGTGTTTACTTCCTACTTGTGCACAGTTTCAAAGTCAGCCCCATGTTAGTACTTAGAACCATCTCAGGTCATTCCTGGGCATTCACACAACCTTGGGTATATGCACGGCTCCACATATTCATATGGCCTTCTAGATTTCCAGGAACATACTGGAGATTTTCACACCCTCTACAGACATCCCATTCCTCAGCTTTCCCTCTTAAGCTTTTGGGTTAATATGTTATTTGCTCCAACTGCTGTCTACTGCCTTAGCTATTTACGAAATTAAACAATTGCCTATAATTGTGTTGACATATACCCTTGAGGAAGATGCTGTATGTGCTGGACAAGTTCTAACTCAGATAAAATAAAGACGTCCTTGCAAGGGGAACACATTAAGCCATGTCAGATCATAGCAGTTGCCTGGGAGTTAGGCTTTGAAGGAGTTCCAACCGTGTTTCATCCCCTTCTGTGGCTGCCAGGCTGCTGGTTTTCACTTGGATTGCAGGCTCTTGGTTTTCAAGACTATTATAGAATTGAGGGAAATGGGAATAGGGCAAGTTAAAACACCATGAATTTGCTGTTCTTATGGAGATTCAACTGTGTTTCTTTAACAAGAGCTCTTCAGATTACTATAAACGGTTGGCTAAATTCCCAGATTTCTGAATATGTTAAATCTTACAACTTTTGCTGTTGTTTTTTTTTTATGGAAGAGGGAACTTTTGGAGCCCTGTCCATTGCTATTTTCACTGATATCACTCTGTCACCTTTATTCTTAAAAGACTTTTTTCCTGTATATTAAATTTTATTTTGGCATTATTTTCTTTTCTTTGTAATTATTTTCCATAGTGCTTGGCTTTTATTTTGCATGTTCCAAAGTCAGTAGTCAGTGTAGCTCCTGTTCCTTGGGAGGTAATCAATGTATCTTTTATTGCTTTGAAAGGATTTTCTCATCATCCTTAGGTTTCTGTAGTTTCACTAAGTTCCATGCATACCTGCCTAAAGTATTTTGGCTTCTTGTATCTGTGGCTTGATGTCTTTCGTAAGTCTGGAAAATTCACTGCCATTATCTATAGGTAATGGCTTCTGCTTCATCTTCTCTTTTTTCCTTCTAGGAATCTAGTTATGTGTGTGTTAGATTTCTTGCCATTTTCTCATGTCTTCTCTTTTGTATTTCCCAGTTTTTGGTCTCCCCATGCTTTAGTTTGAATATTTTCTTTGATCTAGTTTCTAGTTTACCAACTCTCCTTTCATCAGCACCTAATCTGCTATAAAACCCATTCATGAATGTCTTTTAACTTGTTATAGATTTTTAAAAATTTATTATTTTTTTATTAAGGTATTATTAATATAAACTCTTATGAATATTTCACACTAAAGACAATGTGCTTACTACATTCACCCATATTATCAAGTCCCCCCCGACACCCCATTGCAGTCACTGTCCATTAGTGTAGTAAGATGCCACAGATTCACTATTTGTCTTCTCTGTACTACACTGTCTTCCCTGTGACCCCCTACACCATGTATACTAAACATAATATCCCTCAATCCCCTTCTCCCTCCCATCCCCATCCCCTTTGGTAACCACTAGTCCCTTCTTGGAGTCTGTGAGTCTGCTGCTGTTTTGTTCCTTCAGTTTTGCTTCATTGTTATACTCCACAAATGAGGGAAATCGTTTGGCATTTGTCTTTCTCTGTGTGACTTATTTCATTGAACATAATGTCCTCCAGCTCCATCCACGTTGTTGCAAACAGCAGGATTTGTTTCTTTCTTATGGCTGAATGGTATTCCACATCTTCTTTATCCATTCATCTACTGATGGACACTTAGGTTGCTTCATTTCTTGGCTATTGTAAATAGTGCTTTGATAAACATAGGGGTGCATATGTCTTTTTGAATCTGAGAACTTGTTTTTTTTGGGTAAATTCCAAGGAGTGGGATTCCCAGGTCAAATGGTGTTTCTGTTTTTTAGTTTTTTGAGGAACCTCCATATTGCTTTCCACAGAAAAATAGCTTACATTCCCACCAGCAGTGTAGGAGGGTTCCCCTTTCTCTGCATCCTCACCAGCATTTGTGATCTTAGTCTTTTTGATGCTGGCCATCCTAACTGGTGTCAGGTGATATCTCATTGTGGTTTTAATTTGCATTTCCCTGATAATTAGTGATGTGGAGCATCTTTTCATGTGTCTATTAGCCATTTGAATTTCTTCTTTGAAGAGTTGTCAGTTCATATCCGCCATCCATTTTTTAACTGGGTTATTTGCTTCTTGGGTGTTGAGGCATGTGCGTTCTTTATATATTTTGGATGTTAACCCCTTGTCAGAAATGTCATTTACAAATATTATTCTCCCTTACTGTAGGGTGCCTTTTTGTACTGTTGATGGTGTCCTTTGCTGTACAGAAACTTTTTAGTTTGATGTAGTCCCATGAGTTCATTTTTAATTTTGTTACCCTTGCTCGAGGAGGTACATTCAGGAAGAAGTTGCTCATGCTTATAATCAGGAGATGTTTGCCTATGTTGTCTTCTAAGAGTTTTATGGTTTCATGACTTAGATTCAAGTCTTTAATCCATTTCGAGTTTACTTTTGTGTATGGGGTTAAACAGTAATCCAGTTTCATTCTCTTGCATGTATCTGTCCAGTTTTGCCAACACCAGCTGTTGAAGAGGCTGTCATTTCCTCATTGTATATCCATGGCTCCTTTATCATATATTAATTGACCATATATGGTTGGGTTTACATCAGGGTTCTCTAGTCTGTTCAATTGGTCTATGGGTCTGTTCTTGTGCCAGTACCAAATTGTCTTGATTACTGTGGCTTTGTAGTAGAGCTTGAAGTTGGGGAGTGTAATGGCCCCAGCTTTATTCTTCCTTCTCAGAATTGCTTTGGCTATTCAAGGTCTTTTGTGGTTCCATATGAATTTCAGAACAATTTTCTCTAGTTCGTTGAAGAATGGTTTTCGTATTTTGATAGGAATTGCATTGAATCTATAGATTGCTTTAGGCAGGATGGCCATTTTGACAATATTAATTCTTCCTATCCATGAGCATGGGATGAGTTTCCATTTATTGGTATCTTATTTAATTTCTCTTAAGAGTGTCTTGTAGTTTTCAGGGTATAGGTCTTTCACTTCCTTGGTTAGGTTTATTCCTAGGTATTTTATTCTTTTTGATGCAATTGTGAATGGAATTGTTTTCCTGATTTCTCTCTCTGCTAGTTTGTTCTTAGTGTATAGGAATGCCACAGATTTCTGTGTATTAATTTTGTATCCTGCAACTTTGCTGAATTCCGATATTAGATCTAGTAGTTTTGGAGTGGATTCTTTAGGGTTTTTTATATACAATATCATGTCATCTGCAAACAGGGACAGTTTAACTTCTTCCTTGCCAATCTGGATGCCTTTTATTTCTTTGTGTTGTCTGATTACCTTGGCTAGGACCTCCAGTACTATGTTGAATAGAAGTAGGGAAAGTGGGCATCCTTGTCTTGTTCCCGATCTTAAAGGAAAAGCTTTCAGCTTCTTGCTGGTAAGTATGATGTTGGCTGTGGGTTTGTCATCTATGGCCTTTATTATGTTGAGGTACTTGCCCTCTATACCCATTTTGTTGAGAATTTTTATCATAAATGAGTGTTGAATTTTGTCATATGCTTTTTCAGCATCTATGGAGATGATCATGTGGTTTTTGTCCTTCTTTTTGTTGATGTGGTGGATGATGTTGATGGATTTTCAAATGTTGTACCATCCTTGCATCCCTGGAATAAATCCTACTTGGCTGTGATGGATGATCTTTTTGATGTATTTTTGAATTTGGTTTGCTAATATTTTGTTGAGTATTTTTGCATCTATGTTCATCAGGGATATTGGTTTGTAATTTTCTTTTTTTGTGGTGTCTTTGCCAAGTTTTGGTATTAGAGTGATTTTGGCCTCATAGAAGTAGTTTGGAAGTTTTCCCTCTTCTACTCTTTGGAAAACTTTAAGAACAGTGGGTATTAGGTCTTCACTAAATGTTTGATAAAATTCAGCAGTGAAGCCATCTGGTCCAGGGGTTTTGTTCTTAGGTAGTTTTTTGATTACCAGTTCAATTTCATTGCTAGTAATTGGTGTGTTCAGATTTTCTGTTTCTTCCTTGGTCAGCCTTGGAAGGTTGTATTTTTCTAGAAAGTTGTCCATTTCTTCTAGGTTATCCAGTTTTTTAACATATAATTTTTCACAGTTTTCTCTAATAATTCTTTGTATTTCTGCGGTGTCCATAGTGATTTTTCCTTTCTCATTTCTGATTCTGTTTATTTGTGTACACTCTCTTTTTTTCTTGATAAGTCTGGCTAGGGGTTTATCTATTTTGTTTATTTTCTCCAAGAACCAGCTCTTGCATTCATTGATTCTTTCTATTGTTTTATTCTTCTCAATTTTATTTATTTCTGCTCTAATCTTTATTATGTACCTCCTTCTATTGACTTTGGGCCTCATTTGTTCTTCTTTTTCTAGTTTCCTTAATTGTGAGTTTAGACTGCTTATATGGGATTGTTCTTCTTTCCTGAGTTATGCCTGTATTGCAATATATTTCCCTCTTAGCACGGCCTTGGCTGCATCCCACAGATTTTGTGTTGTTGAATTATTGTTGTCATTTGTCTCCATATATTGCTTGATCTCTGTTTTTATTTGGTCATTGATCCATTGGTTATTTAGGAGCATGTTGTGAAGCCTCCATATGTTTGTGGGATATTTCAATTTATTTGTGTAATTTATTTCTAGTTTCATACCTTTGTGGTCTGAGAAGCTGGTTGGTATAATTTCAATCTTTTTGAATTTACTGGAGCTCTTTTTGTGGTCTATTATATTATCTCTTCTTGAAAATGTTCCATGTGTACTTGAGAAGAATGTGTATTCTGCTGCTTTTGGGTGGAGAGTTCTGTAGATGTCTGTTAGGTTCATCTGTTCTAATGTGTTGTTCAGTGACTCTATTTCCTTACTAATTTTCTGTCTGGTTGATCTGCCCTTAGGAGTGAGTGGAATCTTGAAGTCTCCTAGAATGAATGCATTGCATTCTATCTCCCCTTTTAATTCTGTTGGTATTTGTTTCACACATGTAGGTTCTTCTGTGTTGGGTGCATAGATATTTATAATGGTTGTATCTTCTTGTTGGATTGACCCCTTTATCATTATGTAATGTTCTTCTTTGTCTCTTGTGACTTTCTTTGTTTTGAGGTCATTTTGTCTGATACAAGTATGGCAACTCCTGCTTTTTTCACCCTATTAGTTGCATGATATATCTTTTTCCATCCTTCACTTTTAGTCTGTGTATGTCTTTGGGTTTAAAGTGAGTCTCTTGTATGCAGCATATAGATGGATCTTGTGTTTTTATCCATTCAGTGACTCTATGTCTTTTGATTGGTGCATTCAGACCACTTACATTTAGGGTGATTATCAATAGGTATGTACTTATTGCCATTGCAGGCTTTAGATTTGTGGTTACCAAAAGTTCAAGGTTAACTTCCTAACTATCTAAGAGTCTAACAACTCACCTAGTATGCTATTACAAACACAATCTAAAGGTTCTTTTTTTCTTCTCCTTTTTCTTCCTCCTCCATTGTTTATATATTAGGTGTCGTATTCTGTACTCTTTGTCTATCCCTTGACTGACTTTGGGGATAGTTGATTTAATTTTGCATTTGCTTAGTAATTGACTGTTCTACTTTCTCTACTGTGGTTTTATTACCTCTGGTGACAGCTATTAAACCTTAGGAACACTTCCATCTATAGCAGTCCCTCCAAAAGACACTGTAGAGTCAGTTTGTGGGAGGTAAATTCTCTCAGGTTTTGCTTATCTGGAAATTGTTTAATCCCTCCTTCAGATTTAATTGATAATCTTGCTGCATAAAGTATTCTTGGTTCGAGGCCCTTCTACTTCATTGTATTCAATATTATCATGCCCCTCCCTTCTGGCCCGTAAGGTTTCTGCTGAGAAGTCTGATGATAGCCTTATGGGCTTTCCTTTGTATGTGATCTTATTTCTCTCTCTGGCTGCTTTTAATAGTCTGTCCTTATCCTTGATCTTTGTCATTTTAATTACTATATGTCTTGGTGTTGTCCTCCTTGGATCCCTTGTGTTGGGAGATCTGTGCACCTCCATGGCCTGAGAGACTATCTCCTTCCCCAGATTGGGGAAGTTTTCAGCAATTACCTCAAAGACACTTTCTATCACTTTTTTCTCTCTTCTTCTTCTGGTACCCTTACGATATGAATATTGTTCCGTTTGGATTGGTCACACAGTTCTCTCAATATTCTTTCATTCTTAGAGATCCTTTTTTCTCTCCATGCCTCAGCTTTTTTGTATTCCTCTTCTCTAATTTCTATTTCATTTATCGTCTCCTCCACCATATCTAATCTGCTTTTAAAACCTTACATTGTATGTTTCATTTCTAATACTGAATTCCGTAATGATTGGATCTCTGACTGGAATTCATTCCTGAGTTCTTGAATATTTTTCTGTACCTCCATGAGCATGTTTATGATTTTTATTTTGAAATCTCTTTCAGGAAGATTTATGAGATCTTTTTCATTTGACTCTTTTTGGGGTATGTAGGATTTTGCTTTGAACCAGGCTCCTTTGATATTACATGTTTGTATGTGGTGCACTCTAGTGCCCAGAAGCTCTACTTACTGGAGCTGCTCAGCCCCTGGAGCAATGTTGGGCGTTGCAGGGGAGCGGTGTTGGTGCCTGAGGGGAGGAAAGAGCTGTTTCCTGTTTCCTAGCTGCTATGCCTGTCTCCACTGCTAGAACCAGTGGGTCAAGCACACAGGTATAAGCCTCTATGCTTTGTGTTTGTAGCTGCTGTAGGCAGGGCTTCCTTCTCGCTGGCCTGATGCCAGGGCAGGGTTTGCCGGTTTGCGAGCCAGTTGTGGGCTGGCTGGGAGAAAGGCATAGCGGGCTGTGTATCACGGTGGGGGGCCTTGGAGCTACGTAGCCAGCCAAGGGGCAGGAGCACCTGAAGATCGTGAAAGTTCCCCACCTGCTGGGCAGAGTGCACCCGGACAATTTTGTCTACCTGTCCTTTCTCCTGAGTAGTAAGCTCTGTGCTAGCCTTGCCCCTTTAGCAGCCCTCTCACTGTTAGGAAGTCTCTCAGACTGCTCGCCTTTCTTTTGTCCCAGAGCAGTCAGTTATGGATCCCTCTTTTCCACAAGCAGCTGGAATCTTACTCTCTCCAGGTATTCTGCCTGTCTTAGCTTTCCAACCCCTGCTAATCACCAGAGCACCATACAATCTGGGTTTGTGCTCCCAATGAAGATCTCCAGAGCAAGATATTCAGCATTCCTAGGCCTCCACTCCCTCTCTGCTCTGTTTCTCTTCCTCTTGCCAGTGAGTGGGGTGGGGGAAGGGCTTAGGATTCGCCGGGTCACGGCTTTGGTATGTTACTCTGTTCCATGAGGTCTGTTTTTTCTCCAGGTGTTTGCAGTCTGGCGCAGCCTTCTTTCTTGTTGCTCTTTCAGGATTAGTTGTGTTAATTATCTTTTCATATTATGTGTGGTTTTAGGAGGAGGTCTATGTCTCACCTCTTACAGGTTTAAAAAAAAATTTTAAACTAGGTGCTTTTTATGGCTTCTAATCTCTCATTTATGTTTCTGATCTTACCAAGTGTAGTATTTTTTGTTGTTTTCCTAAATGTTTTTATTCAGATGAAATATACATAACAAAATTTAACATCTAACCATTTTTAATTGTATAATTTAGTGGTATTGCATGCATTCATAAGATTGTGCAACCATTACCACCATCTATCTCCATGGCTTTTTTCATGTTATTAAACTGAAACTCTTTACTTATTACACAATAACTTCCCCATCCCCATTTTCCTCCAACCCCCAGCACCCCTCATTCATTTCGTGTTTGTGATTCGACTACTCTGAATACCTTATGTATATAATCATACAGTGTATGTCTTTTTGTGATGGCTTATTTTATTTAGCATAATGTTCTCAAGGTTCGTACACATTGTAGTAGGTGTCAGAATTTGCTTCCTTCTTAAGGCTGAATGATATTCCATTATATGTGTTGACCTCATTTTGCTTGCATATCCATTCATCTGTCAATGGAAACTGGTTGCTTATCCATATTTTAAGCCATTTTGAATAATGCTGCTTTGAATAAGGCTGTTCAAATATCTCTTCAAGACCTTGTTTTCAATTCTTCTGTTACATACCCAGAAGTGAATTGCTAGACCCAGAAGTGAATATGGTAATTTTATATTTTATTTTTTTGAATGATTGCCATACTCTTTTCCACAGCATATAGTGGTTTTTATTGTGGTTAAGCATATATAATAAGATTCACCATTTAAGTGTACACTTTCATGTGTGGAGCTCTGTGACATTAGGTACACTCACATTGTTGTGCAGCCATCCCACCATCCGTCTCCAGGACCTATTCATCTTGCAATATTGAAGCTCTTTATTAAATAGCAACTCCCTTCCCCAACCCCATGGCAACTACCATTCTGCTCACTGCATCTATGAATTTGACTACTTTAGATACTTCATATAAGTGAAATATTAAAATATTTGTTCCTTTTTTTTTTGTAGATAATTATTTTTTATTGAAGGGTAGTTGACACACAGTATTACATTAGTTTCAGGTATACAACACAGTGATTCAACATTTATATACATGATAATTCTAGGTACCAGCTATCACCATACCAAGTTGTTACCATATTTTGACTATATTCCTTATGCTATACATTACATCCCAGTTAATTATTTATTTTACAATTGGAAGTGTGTACTTTTTTAATTTTTTGTTGTTGTTGTTGTGAGGGCCTCTCTCATATTTATTGATCGAATGGTTGTTAACAACAATAAAATTCTGTATAGGGGAGTCAATGCTCAATGCACAATCATTAATCCACCCCAAGCCTAATTTTCGTCAGTCTCCAATCTTCTGAAGCATAACGAACAAGTTCTTACATGAAGAACAAATTCTTACATATTGAATAAGTTACATGGTGAGCAGTACAAGGGCAGTCATCACAGAAACTTTTGGTTTTGCTCATGCATTATGAACTATAAACAGTCATTTCAAATATGAATACTCATTTGATTTTTACCCTTGATTTATATGTGGATACCACATTTCTCTCTTTATTATTATTATTTTTAATAAAATGCTGAAGTGGTAGGTAGATACAAGATAAAGGTAGAAAACATAGTTTAGTGTTGTAAGAGAGCAGATGTAGATGATCAGGTGTGTGCCTGTAGACTATGTGTTAATCCAAGCTAGACAAGGGCAATAAAACATCCATGTATGCAGAAGATTTCTCTCAGAACAGGGGGGGTGAGGTTCTAAGCCTCACCTCTGTTGATCCCCAATTTCTCACCTGATGGCCCCCCTGCGACTGTGCCTGTCTTAGGTTGTTCCTCCCTTGAGGAATCTTGCCCGTCTCTGGCTAACCAGTCATCTTCCGGGGCCATACAGGGAAATGTAAAGTTGGTAAGTGAGAGAGAAGCCTTATTGTTTGAAAAGGTTAGCTTTTTACTTCTTTGCATATTTATGCCCTGTGGCTTCTATGCCCAGCATTTGTCTTGAGATATCTTTACCACTTGGAAGAATTATGATACTCGGTAAATTTGATATGAGGCACGAATTCTATTTAAGGGTTGTAATTAGGAAGGAAGAAGAAAAGCTATAGAAGTAGCAGGCGGAAGAAAACATGGGAAGATTGATTATTCCTTTGACATATCTTCTTGTAGAGTAACTTCAGCATGTATAGGTTTTAAACTACTAATTAAATTGCGAACACACATTAACATAATAGGAGTACAGTTACATAACCAAAGCGTACCTGTAATTACCAACCATCTCCAGTGAAACCAAGAAAACCAGTTAGGTACCTTAGGCATTTGTGAAAACTTATCTATGATATGGTGGATATTGTCCAACTGAACTTGAACAGTCTGAGAGAAATCAGACAAATTAGAACAACCCATTCCTGGGGACTGTTCACATCCCATATGTTCTTTTAACAGTAAATAGTCTGTAGTTGTAAGATTTTGGAGCGCTACAATTTGCTCTTCTCCTAATTCTTGATTGAGTTCCAACAGTATAGATCCAGTCAAATTTGTTGTTTTACTGTATGCACAGGCCAGCTTAGATATCTCCTTCCTCATTCCCATGGCAAGTCCAGGAGCTGGTGGGATGAGTGCATCTACAGCTGTAGCAGTGCGTGGATCTTTGTTGGGGTTTTTTGATGATCATCTTCTGGCTGAGTCTTCCAGAGAGTGCTGATGTTGGAAGTTCTTTTTCATATCGTATCTTAGTTGATTTTTGAGGTAGCCCAATTAGGCTTTGATCCTCTGTATAAACACAAACAGACCCTTTGCCTACACTTTTATATGCCCTTTATACTCTTGTGTAGAACTCATTGGAGGTTACCACACAGGAACTGCCCTTTTTTTTTTTGTATCACTAATCTACACTTACATGACGAATATTATGTTTACTAGGCTCTCCCCTATACCAGGTCCCCCCTATGAACCCCTTTACAGTCACTGTCCATCAGCATAGCAAAATGTTGTAGAATCCCTACTTGCCTTCTCTGTGTTGTACAGCCCTCCCTTTTCTCCTACCCCCCCATTCATGTTAATCTTAATACCCCCCTACTTCTCCCCACCCCCTTATCCCTCCCTACCCACCCATCCTCCCCAGTCCCTTTCCCTTTGGTACCTGTTAGTCCATTCTTGAGTTCTGTGATTCTGCTGCTGTTTTGTTCCTTCAGTTTTTCCTTTGTTCTTATATTCCACAGATGAGTGAAATCATTTGGTATTTCTCTTTCTCCGTTTGGCTTGTTTCACTGCACATAATACCCTCCAGCTCCATCCATGTTGCTGCAAATGGTTGGATTTGCCCTTTTCTTATGGCTGAGTAGTATTCCATTGTGTATATGTACCACATCTTCTTTATCCATTCATCTATCGATGGACATTTAGGTTGCTTCCAATTCTTGGCTATTGTAAATAGTGCTGCGATAAACATAGGGGTGCACTGATCTTTCTCATACTTGATTGCTGCATTCTTAGGGTAAATTCCTAGGAGTGCAATTCCTGGGTCAAATGGTATGTCTGTTTTGAGCATTTTGATGTACCTCCATACTGCTTTCCACAATGGTTGAACTAACTTACATTCCCACCAGCAGTGTAGGAAGGTTCCCCTTTCTCCACAGCCTCGCCAACATTTGTTGTTGTTTGTCTTTTGGATGGCAGCCATCCTTACTGGTGTGAGGTGATGATACCTCATTGTAGTTTTAATTTGCATTTCTCTGATAATTAGCGATGTGGAGCATCTTTTCATGTGTCTGTTGGCCATCTGTATTTCTTTTTTGGAGAACTGTCTGTTCAGTTCCTCTGCCCATTTTTTAATTGGGTTATTTCTTTTTTGTTTGTTGAGGCGTGTGAGCTCTTTATATATTCTGGACATCAAGCCTTTATCGGATGTGTCATTTTCAAATATATTCTCCCATACTGTAGGGTTCCTTTTTGTTCTATTGATGGTGTCATTTGCTGTACAGAAGCTTTTCAGCTTAATATAGTCCCACTTACTCATTTTTGCTGTTGTTTTCCTTGCCCGGGGAGATATGTTCAAGAAGAGGTCACTCATGTTTATGTCTAAGAGGTTTTTGCCTATGTTTTCTTCCAAGAGTTTAATGGTTTCATGACTTACATTCAGGTCTTTGATCCATTTTGAGTTTACTTTTGTATATGGGGTTAGACAATGGTCCAGTTTCATTCTCCTACATGTAGCTGTCCAGTTTTGCCAGCACCACCTGTTGAAGAGACTGTCATTTCGCCATTGTATGTCCATGGCTCCTTTATCAAATATTAATTGACCATATATGTCTGGGTTAATGTCTGGATTCTCTAGTCTGTTCCATTGGTCTGTGGCTCTGCTCTTGTGCCAGTACCAAATTGTCTTGATTACTATGGCTTTATAGTAGAGCTTGAAGTTGGGGAGTGAGATCCCCCTACTTTATTCTTCCTTCTCAGGATTGCTTTGGCTATTCGGGGTCTTTTGTGTTTCCATATGAATTTTTGAATTATTTGTTCCAGTTCATTGAAGAATGTTGCTGGTAGTTTCATAGGGATTGCATCAAATCTGTGTATTGCTTTGGGCAGGATGGCCATTTTGACGATATTAATTCTTCCTAGCCACGAGCATGGGATGAGTTTCCATCTGTTAGTGTCCCCTTTAATTTCTCTTAAGAGTGACTTGTAGTTTTCAGAGTATAAGTCTTTCACTTCTTTGGTTAGGTTTATTCCTAAGTATTTTATTTTTTTTGATGCAATTGTGAATGGAGTTGTTTTCCTGATTTCTCTTTCTGTTGGTTCATTGTTAGTGTATAGGAAAGCCACAGATTTCTGTGTGTTGATTTTGTATCCTGCAACTTTGCTGTATTCCGATATCAGTTCTAGTAGTTCTGGGGTGGAGTCTTTAGGGATTTTTATGTACAGTATCATGTCATCTGCAAATAGTGACAGTTTAACTTCTTCTTTACCAATCTGGATTCCTTGTATTTCTTTGTTTTGTCTGATTGCCGTGGCTAGGACCTCCAGTACTATGTTAAATAACAGTGGAGAGAGTGGGCATCCCTGTCTAGTTCCCGATCTCAGAGGAAATGCTTTCAGCTTCTTGCTGTTCAATATAATGTTGGCTGTGGGTTTATCATAGATGGCCTTTATTATGTTGAGGTACTTGCCCTCTATTCCCATTTTGCTGAGAGTTTTTATCATGAATGGATGTTGAACTTTGTCAAATGCTTTTTCAGCATCTATGGAGATGATCATGTGGTTTTTGTCTTTCTTTTTGTTGATGTGGTGGATGATGTTGATGGACTTTCGAATGTTGTACCATCCTTGCATCCCTGGGATGAATCCCACTTGGTCATGGTGTATGATCCTTTTGATGTATTTTTGAATTTGGTTTGCTAATATTTTGTTGAGTATTTTTGCATCTACGTTCATCAGGGATATTGGTCTGTAGTTTTCTTTTTTGGTGGGGTCTCTGCCTGGTTTTGGTATTAGGGTGATGTTAGCTTCATAGAATGAGTTTGGGAGTATCCCCTCCTCCTCTATTTTTTTGAAAACTTTAAGGAGAATGGGTATTATGTCTTCCCTGTATGTCTGATAAAATTCCGAGGTAAATCCATCTGGCCCGGGGGTTTTGTTCTTTGGTAGTTTTTTGATTACCGCTTCAATTTCGTTGCTAGTAATTGGTCTGTTTAGATTTTCTGTTTCTTTCTGGGTCAGTCGTGGAAGGTTGTATTTTTCTAGGAAGTTGTCCATTTCTCCTAGGTTTCCCAGCTTGTTAGCATATAGGTTTTCATAGTAGTCTCTAATAATTCTTTGTATTTCTGTGGGGTCCATCGTGATTTTTCCTTTCTCGTTTCTGATACTGTTGATTTGTGTTGACTCTCTTTTCTTCTTAATAAGTCTGGCTAGAGGCTTATCTATTTTGTTTATTTTCTCGAAGAACTCTCTCTGCTCAGGGTATCTTAAAGGCATAGTGTGGGTGGGAGGAAAAGCCCTGTAGTCTAATCTTTGTGTTCAGCTAAGTCCTCTTAATTGAGGAGTCTTTGTGGGCCTTTGCCTCTTTCTTTCAGCCCTGACATCTTACTCTTGGGGTGCAGAAGGGGCAACTTTTCCCACTAAGTGAGCCCCATATTTCTGGACTGTATCTAGATGCTTTCCTGACACTTGCAAATCAGGTGGTTTTTGCCCAAACTTGCCTCTTTCTGTGATGCCTGGTTAAGCACAGTTGGTACCAGTCACCCAGACCACTGGGATTCCCTTTTCCCTGCTCCCTGAGCTGCGGGCTGGGCTGCCTTCAGGTAATTGCAGAAAGGCTTTGCAGTGCATGAAATAGGCCTTCGTCATTACCAGATGCCGACAATGGATTTATTATGGTGTCACCCTCTTCAGATAATCCATTTCTCTCTTAATTCATCTGTGTTGAAATATGTATTTAATGATAGAGAATTTAAAAGAGGAAAATCTCTGATCTAAATTCTTTCTTTGGAAATTACTTGACCCATTTTCTATTTCTCTGTTTCTCTACCACTTGGAAATGAAGCTTTACATTCGTGGCAGTTGCTCGGCAGACATTATGAGGGCATGACCTGGCAGTGCATTTTCCTCATTTTTAATTGTATTCACATTGGAAAATCAAGCCTTTCCTGATTTCTTACAAGAAGAAAAAATGGGAAACTTCAGTTTTTTTTGTCAATAGGTTGGGATATAAATAAGTGACATCAATGAAGAAAATGGCTTTGGATCCAAGTCACAGTCATGTAGAAGACTCGGGGGGGCACCTTTCTTTGCTCTGGTAGCCAGGCCCCAGGCCATCCTTTGCTCTGAGTCTGTTTCTGTTTTGAAGAAAGGGGGATATGAGAACCTGGCCTGTATTTCTCTTGGGGCCACTGTAAATGAAATAATTGACATGCAAATGCATTCAATAGTAAAGCTCTCTGGGTAGATAAGGCATTATTACTTCATCCTGAAGTGCTTCTGGGGGATTAATATTTATCAAGCACACTAAGTTCATCCTTTGGGGCCAGTTGCTCCTCCATCCAAGCCAACCCTGGAAACTTACAGATTTGCAGAGAGAAGGCCAGCAAGCCGTGTCCCTCTGTGATTTTTACTGAGTTGGGTGCTTTTTTACCAGAGAGTTTTGAGCTCAACTCATAATTATCTTTAAGCAAATAAGAAACAGTCCAAAATGGTGACACTTCATAAAAAGTGCAGTCACAGTTCTCTGTAGTATGACACAATTTATCATCATCTATAAAACTTAGTGTCCTAGACTGGTAGTTTTGAGTTTTCATGGAATCTTAAACAGGATATTTTGTAATAGAACCATGTTTCTTACCAGTGTCTTCCATAGCCCCTTTTGCTTAAACTGTTGCTGAATTTTCTAGACTTTATTAGTTACTTCATTATTTAGACTGATAATAATAGTAGATTGTTTTGCTTACTGACAAATTGTTAATCGTGAGGTGGCTATACGTCTCCAGGTCCACTTAGGAAGCTGAAGGTTTTGGTTTAATGATCTTTTCAAGTATGTGTGTGACTCATGGGATTTTAGCCTGGAGGCTGATTGACAGGTGTAATAGCTGCTTCTATCTCAGGGCACCTGATGCCATGTGGACCTCTGATCCCTGCAAGGGCCTGTGATCCTTGCTTGGCTGCCTCTCTCCTTGCCTCCTGATGCTCCTGAAGCTGGGTTCCAGCTCCCCCCACATGCCCCCTTCCCCTGGCACACCTGGATCCTCAGGGGCCTCTTGTTCTTTGGCATGTCTCACAGCACGCCCATCCTTTCTGTTTGTCCTACTCTGGGCACAGCTCCTCCTGGGCCACAGTGATGCTCTGGAGCTGGTGGACAATCCCCATTGACCAGCACTCTGTGGCAATGTCCCAAGAGACTGTCCATCTGGAGAAGAGTGTGGTTAAAGTGAGGCCCTGTGCTCATTGGACTTGCTAAGGATGGCCTGGCTTTCATGCCTCCTATCCTTCAGGCCTAGAAGTGTGTGCCTGGGAGCAGCAGAATGTGGAATCAGTTCAGTGAGCATGTACCATGGTGTTTCAGAGCCCCTCATCCCCCTGTGGGAGGGTGCTGAGGCCAAAGTCCTTGGTGGGGCCTGTCTGCCCAGTGTCAGATCTTGTTCAGGTGGGCAGATGCCTACCAACAGGCCTGGCTGAGCGAGGCTCTGCCGAGGGAACCCATGGGTGAGGTAGGTCCCAGCACTCTTATTACTTGCAGTGAGTGCCCACTGGGCAAGCACGAGGTTGGAAAGGTGAACTGGGAGGGAGTTGCAGGTCTCTGCTGAATAGATGAGTGGACTCCACCTGAGAGGGCAGGGCTGTTCTGATAAGTAGTCATAGTGCTTTAGCCAGACCCTTGGTGTGTTGCTTCAGCACTGAAGGTGTGGCTGGGACTCGAGCCCCCTCTGGGCTCTCTAGCAGCATCGAAATCTGATCTGCAGGCCTTAGTGCTCTCCAAAGCCATTTTCACACTGGTACCATGACACAATTTCCTTTTTCACTGTGTTGTTTGAGCTGATAACACACAGCAATGCTGTCAGAACCACTGGACCCTGAGCGCACTCCTGGCCAAGCCCATGCTCTACCTACAGTCACTGCACCCTCCACTGCCACCCATGCGCATTCCAAAAGCCAGTGCCATTTAGGATTGTCCCTCATGGAGCTGTAAGGATCACTAATTCAGGAAATTGTAACCGCCGAGTGTATCTCTGCCCTATTCTGAGAGGGAGAGCTAGAAGTTGGTACCATACTTATCAGCACATGGGTTACAGTGGTTCAAAGAAAATGTCTTGTGCTTTTTGCAGTTGGGAGCTCTTCTGGTCCTGGGACAGTCTGTACTTGAGGATAATTGACAGGCAGACGAAGGGGTATTCAGACTTGGTTTTGGCAGACAGTGTTTGAAAATTGAACTAAGTGAGCCTGTCACTTCAAAGGAGATATTGCCTGCATTTGCTGCACTGATAAAATTTGAGTTTTTAATCAAAATTTAGAATTTTCATAAACTTATATCTACCATGGTGAGCTTGACAGCTTTCCAGTAACGATGTTTCTGATGAACTCAGTGTTGATATTAACACCAGACTTTTTGACATTATGTACTGGGTTGTGTTGACATGTGGGAGATCTGTATAACTCAGTGAACCAGTATTCTCCAGATGACTCATGCATGATGTTAAAACAATCATGCCTGGGCAAAATACTGTTCAGGTGCGAGACTGATAGAAAACGGTTCTTAATGTAACAAAGTCTGAAAAGTTAGGGTTTCAGATTCTACGTTGCAAAAGAACTACAAGTGTTGATGTTATATCGAAGAATATCCATAGTGATCTGATAAACCTATTAAAGTACTCTGGTTTTCAGCTACCTGTCTGTGTGAAGATGGGTTCTTCACATACTTTAACCAAAACAATGTATCAACAGATTGAATGCAGAAACTGACATGAGAATCCAGCTGTCTTCTGTTACTCTTGACATTGGAGAGTTCCAACAATTCTTCTAATTTATTTTTGTTTTGGAAAGTATAGTTATTTTTATAAAAATCTGTTATTTTTGTTATGTAATGGGCCTTATTATTCATTGTAAATGAGTTACTGAATAAGTAATTTTGAAATCTTTATTAATGTGAAGTACTGTAAATATCAGTAGACCCCTCTTTTAGGAAGTAGGTCCTGAGTCCAAAAAGTTTGAGAATCCCAGTCTAGTGTCATAGGAGATCATGGCGCATGAGTGGAAATTTTAGGTGTTTCTGGTGAAGAACGTAGAAAAGCTGCTAAGGTGAGGAGCTGTCGCCAAATACTGAGAGGATGGAGTTATTTGTTTTTTATTGTGTTTTAGGTAAATGCTGATGTGAAAGTAGGTTCAACTGAAAGACTGACTTTGGAAGGAAAGTGACTGAGGAATTGATTTCAACTTGAATATTGTAAATAATTTTAGAAATGGATGTCAGAATTTGATTCTCAGGACAGAAGCCCTGTGATTCTGCTGTGATAGGAGAGCTAACCCAGGACACGCTGTTACTTGTGTATCATCTCCAATACTGCTAGTGGGATGTACACCTCTGTGCTAAGTGCGAAGGAGGTCCAAGGTGTTGTAAGTGGGTGTTCTGATCCTAAGGTTTTTTTTGTTTTTTTAGTAATTTATGAGGGAGAGAAGATTGATAGGACAAACTCTTAGCTGAAAAGCTGCTTAGTAAGACAGAAGACAGGGAAGTCGTGCCCACTGCCGCTGCAGCTGCTGCAGAAGGGCTCTGAGCCAAGGGGACATGGCGCTGGGATAAGTGGCCCTTCGTTTGGGCCTGGGGCAGTCTGGCAGGTGAGATCCCTCGGCAGAGATGCACATTTCCTGCCCGTGGTCAGGAGGCAGATCCTGTTGGCTGGCTTCCTCACCTTTCCTGGGCGTCAGTGGAGAAACAAAGGTAAAGAAACATGCATATCCCTCAGCACCAGAGAGGTCAGGGTCACTGGCCAGCAATGTGCGCAAGGAATCAAATCGCCCCAGATACAGGCCTGTGTGCCAGGGATATGGAGGGGCTGGATGCTCATCCCATGCCCCAACTCCTCTCCCTGGTGGGAACGCCGGGCTGGTCCAGTACTCTTTATGGAAAGAACTGTAAAGCTGATTCTGATGGGAACTGGGCAGTAGGGGATTCTGATTAACTGCATTTTCCTTTCAGTTCCCAGATCATTACTAGGAAATACTTTAAACTATGTAAGTTTCTCATTTATTACCTAGAATATGTTAAATGTGATTGAATCTTTTGAAAACTACATGAGTTTTCCAGGCCTTAGGGCATCACTGAGCACAGAACTTTAGTGACCCCAGGCTCCTACAAAATCTGGTTTATGTCTCCAATCTTGGAGCAGAAGTGCCAGTACGATGAACACTGTCACTATCAGGAGTGGGTCCGGTCCTCCAGTTCCTTGGGGGAGATGGAGTCAGAAACCTGGCTTCTTGTACCCACTATGACAAGCTGTGTGTGCCTTGGACTCGCTTAATGCTTATGTTTCTTTCTGGTAACTGGGTGTCAGTGAGGTTGGGTTAGTGACTGAAGAAGAGGAGTGTGCAGTTGAGATCTCTGCTGGGGTGCAGGGAGGAATGGTAGGTTGGCTTTGCCATCATCACCTCTAGCTGGTTTAGAGCCACTCACAGGAGACAGCCCGCATCCCTCCAGGGTCTCCAGAATGAAAGAATAATGAACATGGGGAAAGTGATGTGGAGTTGTCAGCCTTTGGCTCATTTGGGAGATCCCTGACTGTTCCTGGCCCTATTCTTTTCCAATGCCCTACGATGTGTGGGATAGGTGACCTGTGCCATGTCAGCCCTAACATCTTTCATTTCCTCTGTGTATGAAGATTTTCCTTTGTTTGTGGGCCATATTTGAGTTGCTGCGTAAAGCACAGGGCTGTAGCAGGTGACATTAATGAGCTCCCTGGTCTTTATAAATAGCAGAGCTTCTATAAACAGAATAACCTGTTTTATAGCCTGATGTTGAAGAAGATGGCTCACAGAGGATTCAGAATGGCTTGTAGAGCAACAGAATGGCAGTGATCTGTTCCTCACCCCACCCCTGCCTTGAGGCGAGACTGCTGAGAACACATGAACACAAGCACACACGAACACACGCACACACACCTCGTCAGAGCCGCCTTGTTTGGGTCGGGCGGCAGACATCCTTTCTGGTGCATCAAACTAAGGTTGCATCCGAATGAAAAATGGCCAAGCCAGAATCTTCTCCTTGATTATCGGAAACTTAGTCATTTGTTCTCTGAGTCAGCTTAATGGGCTGTAATGGTATAATGTTCGCATCACATTCTTTGGGGCTGGGCCAAGAACCAGCATGCTTGCCAGCAGTTCAGCAATGAGCTCATCAGCTTTTTGGCTCCCACATTCCTGGCCAACAGCTACACTGGAATTAATACAGTCACTGCAGCGGACCCGAACCCTCCCAAACACTGTGCTTGCTTTTTCTGTGTCACATGCTCCCCCTCACTTCTAACAAGGGAGCCCTAAATCCCTCCTTCAGAAAGCCTTCCCAGGCTGAGGCTGAGATTTGATGCTAGGGATTCACCCAACAAATGTTTTGTTGCAAAGCCATGTTCTGGTGGCAGCTGAGAGTGTAAATACGCATGGGTGATAGCGGGTACCCCCAAGGAGTGTGTGATCTGATGGCGGGAGGGGCAGTACACAAACATATATGTCTTCAATAACATAAAGTGTCAGCTTTGCATCATCCAAGGAGAGCAAGAGAAAGATGCGGAGCTGTGGCGTGATAGGCACTCGGGAGGGGTGGACAAAGTCTTGAAGAGGATAGGCCTTTCAGCTTGACCTTTGGGACTAGAATAGGGCTGGCACATAGTAAGTGTGCAGTAAGGGATAGCTGTTGTCCTTTTGTTGTCAGGGAATCCAGTCCAGGAGATCTCCTCGTTCAGGAGGTGAGACCTCAATCCTGGAGGCTTTTGACTTTGAGGAAGAATTGACAAGCAGGTCAAGCAATACAAGAAAGAGTAGTTTAGTAAAGCTAAAGTGCACACTCAAGGGAATGCAGGTGTGCTGAAGAGGTGCGCAGCACGGTGGTGTTTGGGCTGGGTATCTTATAGCTGGAGTTGAAGCAGGGGGTAGAATATTCATTGGGATAGGTGGGGTTTTAATGTTTAAAATATAAACAGGCATCTAGCTGAATGTAAACACCAGCGCAATGTAAGCAACCGCTGAAGTCCGTCTTGCCCCTTCCTGCTCTTGTCTGGCTCTCTGCCTACTCTAACACTTTTATTGCCTGGGTTTCAGTTTTACAATTAGTAAAATAGAAAAAAGTTGTCTTCCACATCTCCGAGGGATTAATTTGTGAGGTCCAGTTGGGACAATGACTAAGATACTCAGAGAGCAGAGTGTGGGGAAGGCAGTCAGGTGAGGTGGGTACTTCGCACATAATGGTCAAGATGTCTGGACTTCGATGATGTCCATCTTCTGCCTCTCCTGCTGCCACAGATTGGAGGCAAGTTCCTCTAGTTCGCTGAAATCAGTAGTGCACATCTGATTAAAAAACAAGCCATGACTACATCTTCTGTCTCTGTTTTACTAATAAGACACTTAAGTTAGGAAACAAGACCTTTGTGATTTTTAGAAAAGTATTTAGTGTGATAAAGGGAAAAAAAAGAAAAAAGTTAACAGTGAGGGTGTTCTCATTGAGTTTGTATCACAGTAGTTCAAAAAGATGTTTAGAGGAATTTTTCTTTTTGGCTGGGAAGTATTCCAGTGTAAATATAGACCACAAGTAGCCTGTGTGTTGAACTCTTCTACCATTGATGGACATTTAGGATTTCCAGTTTGGGACTATTAAGAATAAAGCTTCTTTGACTATTCATGTAGATGTCTTTTAGTCAATATGTACGGACATTTCTTTTGTCTGTATACCCAGAAGTGGAATTGTGTCATACAGTTGGTGTGTTAGATCTAACTGCCAGTTTTTCATAGTGTTTGAATCAGTTTGCAATCTAACCAACAATGCATGAGAATTCAGTTTCTCTATATCCTTGCTAACAGTTTGTTTCTTTCTCATGATTCATGTTTTTCTGAAGGTTATGTGGTGGTATTTCATTGTTGTTTTTATCTGCATTTTCCTAATCACTGGTAATACGTGTTTTTTCTACCACCAAACAATTCTCCTACCCCAGCTGGGTGTCCTACAATTCAACTCAATGCAGACAATATCTACCTGGTGATAGTGTCAGATCCCAAGGTTAAGGGCTCAGTCCCACAGGACTGCCCCCCACCCCCACCCCCATCATTTCAGATGCCAATCTCAAGTCCAGGTTGTTACCTGTGCTTCTGACTGACGACCTCCAGTGAACCTTGGGCTCAATTAATTTGCTTAGAGTGGCTCACAGAATTTAGAGAAACATACATTCACTAGTTTGTCATAAAGGATACAGATGAATAGCCAGATGAAGAAATGAATAGGGCAAAGTATGTGGGAAGGGACTCTTAAGCCTCCGTGTTCTCTGTGTTTCCCCATCTCCAGGTGTTTATCAACCCAGAAGTTTTCCAAAGTCTGTCCTTTAGATTTCGGATGTAGCCTTCATTACCTAGGCATGATTGATTAATTGATGATTGGTGATTTTACTCAATCTCTAGCCCTGTTCCTTTCCCAGAAAGTCTGGGGTGGGACTGAAAGGTCTAGCCCTTTATTCACAAGGTTGGTTTCCCTGGTGATCAGCCTATCCTTAGAGGACCTGGGACTTTCCAAAAATTACATCATTAACATAGCAAGGGCACTTTGATCCCTTTATCACTTAAGGAAATTCTGAGAATTTTAGGAGCTCTGTGCCATGAACTAGAATGAAGACCAAATATATATATTTCTTATCACAAATCGCAATATTACAACTGATAATGTTGAGCACTTCTTTATATTATTGACCATTTGGAGGTCTTCTGTTGTAAAGTTCCTGCTCATGTCTCTTGCCCATTTTTGGTTGCTTATCTTTGTGTGTGTGGTAGTTTTTGTACATTCTGGAAACTAGTCCTTTGTTTAACATATGCATTGCAGACATCTTCCCCTGTGTGTAGCCTGCCTTTTCACTCTCTTAATAGTGTCTTTTGGTAAACAGAAATTCTCATTAATAAAGTCTGCTTTATCCATCCTTTCTTTTATGGGTAGTGTTTATTGTGTAGGCCATGAAGATGTTCTTCTGTATTTTCCTCTAGAATCTTCATTATATTCTTTGCACACTTAGGTCCAATCCAGTTGTGTCTAGTGTAAGATGGGAGTTCAGGTTCACGTTTTCCATAAGGATATTCAGTTAATCCAGTCTTACTTATTGAAAAGATTATTCTTTTCCCCACCAAATTACAGGTGGTACCTTTGCCAAAGGTGACCTTTGGAAAAGAGTGCAGCAGGAGATAATAATTACACCAGTACTCTGAATACAGAACATTTATTATATTATAAAGAATTGTTAATGAGTAAAAGGGATTAACTATCCAGAGGGGTAAAGAGTATAGGGAAAATGGAAGTTCCATGTCCAGGATCCTTACCTGATCCTAATCTACTTGCCCACTGTGCATATGTAATGATGTAATACTTAACTTACTGTGCAGGCTTGTGCTTGCATACCCCTTGGCATTAAGCCATTATTGCCTGTGTTGCTATAAAAAGAGCCCTGCCCAGTGTTAAAAGCAGAGGAGACCAGAGGCTGGAGCAGAGGCAGGTGTAGAGGCATAGACAGGCTTCCTGCTTGTAGACTGCCTTGGAGGCAGACAGGATTCTAGAGCTTGACCTGCCACCATGAGCATAAAGTTTGGTATAAGCCCCTTTTTACCCTCAACAGTCTGTTGTCATTTTTCAGTCCCTTCAAATCCAGAATGAACTTGCCTGGAGCTGAAACCCCTTTCAGCCCAGAGCTACAAGAATAAAGGTTGCTGTAAAGAGTATAGGAGTAGCAGCTATAGGGAGCAGCTGAAGGGAAGTACCCAGCGATGGAACAAACTCTGAGGGTCTCCCCAACAAGTCTAAGATCCATGCGTTGTTGAAGGCATGCTGTGACCCGCTGGAGAAATTCACTGTGGTTCCTTATTAGGCTTGGGTTGGCTGCTGGGGTGCCAATGAGACACACTGGGAATTGTCTACTTGGGTGTGGGCTATACTCATTGAGAGAGTGCCCACTGGCTTCATGCTATAAAGCAAGAAAAAAAAAAAGCCCTGAAACCAGGAAGAGAAGCCCCTTCCTCTTGCACTGTCCCTCCGGTGCCCTCTCCTGATGATCTATTACTATGCCAACTGGCCAAGCAGAAATGTTCTTAGGGTCTAGCACCAGTATCACAAAACAGAGCAAAGAAAGGTGGGTTTGGGACTGAGAGGTATTAGATAACTGGCACATGTTATACATGTGGCTGTGTCCCTGATGCTGTTCTGTCTCATTGAGCTATTTCTCTGTCTTGTGTCAATGCCTGTACTGATTACTGTAGCTTTACAGTAAATCCTGATAATTGGTTGTGTTCCTCTAGATTGGCTGCACTCTTCTAAGTCCTTTGCATATCTTTATCTTTTTAGAATAAACATACCAATTTACATAAAAAAACCTGCTGGAATTTTGATTGGGGGATTTTGGTTTCATAGATTAGTTTCAGGGAGAATTGGCATTTTGACTGTATTGAGTCTTCCAAAGCAAAAAATATGGTTTATTCCTCCATTTAAATTGTCTTTAATTTTTTTCAATGAGATCTTGCTGTTTTTAGTGAAGAGGTCTTGCAGAGTTTTATTAGATTTTTTTTCTGGGAATTTCTTCAATGCAATTGTTGTTACTATGTAGAAATTCCATTGAGTTTTGCCTATTGGCCTCCCTTCCTGAAACCTTGCTAAATTGACTTGCACATTTTAGTGTAAAAGTGCGTTAAAATATTAACTACGATTGGATTGAAGATTTATCTGTTCCTCTTCCTAGCTCTGATTTTGCTTTGTATGTTTTAAATGCACAATACTAGTTACTAGTTTAGGCTGTTATGGCTTCCAGTTGAATCTACCCTTTCTAATTATGAAGTGTCCTTTTCCTCTGGTGACGTATTTTGACTTAAGGTCAGTTTTGTCTGATGGTAAAAATACCACTCCAGCTTCCTTTATTTAGTGTCTTGTGGTACAGCCTTTTTTGTTCTACTTTCAACCTAACTGTATCCTCACATATGCATCTTTTAAACAGAACATAGTAATTTTTATTCAGTCTGACAATCTTTACATGTTGATTGGAGTATTTGATCTGTTTACATTGAATCTGATTCTGTAAATGTTGGTTTTAGTTCTATCATCTTGCTGTTTACATTCTTTGTCCTAGCAGCTGTTCTCTATTTCCCCTTTCCTGCCTTAATTTGGATTAGCCAGGTATTTTTTATTACATTATTTCAATCTCTTAAATTCCTCTTTATTCATTCTCATAATACCTTTTTAGTAGTTACCCAAGAGATTTCAATTACATTGTGACTTATCATAGACTACTCTGATATGGCCATACATTTTTACTTCTGTGTATGTTACATATCCAACATGAGATCATTTTCTGTCTTAAGCCATCAATATTTAAAAATATTAGTTCATATATTTACCCTTCCTGTTGTTCTCCATTCCCTCCTACAGTTTTATGCTTATATTTGGGAATATTTTCTTTTACCCTGAAGAACTTCCTAAAAGTATTCTTGTAGTGCAAATCTACTGATGGCAAATTCTCTTGACCTTTATCTGAGAACGTATTTATGTTGTCTTCAATTTAAAAAAATATTTTCACTGGAAATAGAATTCTAAGTTGACAGGTTTTTTTCCCAGCATTTAAAAAATGTCAGCATGTTCACTATGTTCACTATGTTTTCTGGTTTTTATAGTGCTGTTGAAAATTTAGCCTTTTGTTTTAAGGTTGTTCCTGTAGGAGTAATGTGCTTTCTTTTTGCCTCATTTAAGGTTTTCTGTCTTTGTGCCTGTGCATACTCATGCATACAGACATGTGCATGTGTTTTATATTTATCCTACTTGTTAGAGAAGAACTTTCTGAATTGTGCATTGCATTTAACAGACATTATTCATTCAAATGCTGGCACTGCTGCATTATTTCTGCCTTCTTTCTGATCATACAGAGGTGATACTTTTTGACTGTGTGCCACGTATTGCTTATGCTCTGTACTGTTGTTTTCATTCCTCTTTATATTTTCTCTCTCTGAACTTCAGTTTTGGATCCAAATTTCCGAAAGTTTGGATACTTCTTATTGGACCTGAATTTCTCTACTGTGTGTCTTTACTACTGGCTGCTTTACTTTTGAAGACATACAATAAGTTCTTAATTGCAGATACTGTATTTTTCAATTACAGAATGTACATCTGATTACTTTTCTGTGGATTCAAAGACTGTTGAAATTTTTCATCTTTTTATACATTTGTTCCCCTTTTTCTGTTTTTAAACATACTAATCATTTTTATTACCAAATTTATCAAGGAATGATTTACCTAAAATAAATGGCATCAATTTAAAGTGTTCAGTGGATGAGTTTTGACAGTGATGTACAGTCAGGAGACAGAGCATGTCCATCAGCCCTGTAAGATACCTTGTGTCCCTTTACAGTCGATTACTTGTTCTGCCTCTGGGTCCCAGGAAAACAAAGACATACTCCTTGTCATTTTAGACTAGTTTTATTTTGTGTTAACGTAATCATGTAGTGTGTACTCTATTTCTGTCTTCTTTCACTCAGCATGATAATTTGGGGACTCATCCATGTTGTGGGTATCAGCACAGTGTTGAGTAGCAATGCCAAGAGTGGATGTCCTTGCCTTGTTGCTAGTCTTAAGAGGAAAGTATTCCATAGTTCACCTTTATGTTTGTAGTTAGCTGTAGGTGCCCTTTTTCAGGTTGAGAAAAATCCTGGATGTTTCTAGTTTGCTGAGAATTCTTATAATCAGTGGGTGCTGAATTTTGTTAAATGTTTTCCTGCATCTATCAAGATGATCATTTGGTTTTTCTCCTTTATTCTGTAATGTTGGAGGAGAGGAGGTAATTGAGAGGATGTGACCCCTTGTTGATTCTCAGGTTGGACCTGGGCAGTCAGGTGCTCTGTGCCCTCTTGCTGTCTTGGAATGTATGCTCTGCCTATCATTCCCACAGTGGGTACTTTTCCAAGCATGTAGCTTTGAGACAGTAAGGTGGTGTTGAGACCATTGAATGCTATATTTCATTGAACCCCATTAAGGCTTCTATAAACTTTCAAGATTCTGGTGGGTGGGTGCAGAGATCTACTGGTCTTGTGGTTGCCCAAGACTAGCTTCGTAAGTAAGTTCCCTTGCTTATTAAACCTGCCATCTACCTACCTCTTTCTTCAGTCTCTCCCTGCCCTCCATGTACAGGGTCTGGTTTGTGAACCAACAGTTGACAAGCCAGACGGGAGACTGAAGAAATGGGCCTTGGAAAAGTGGCATCTGTGGGGGAAACCCTGAGTTGGCTATCGACCTCTATGTGGGGAGGGGTGGCCCATACGGTAGGTGCTTGCAGACTGCCATGTGAGTACAGGACACCCCAAAAGCACCAGCTGCTTTAATGTGCTTGTTTGAGGCACTGCAGCAGAGAAGGGAAATGTGGCTGTTCGGGGCTGGCCTTCACTGTGGGCAGTTCAGCTGGCCACTGATACCCAACTATAGGCCCAAGCTCAGGTTGAGAGTTGGAAGAAGAAGTGAGATTAGGGAGGGATGTGTGTTGTCTACATTCTGCTGGTTCTGGGGCTGGGAGACAAGTTGGAGACCTTAGTGTGCTGTTTTGCAAAGCTAGGAGGATGCAAGCTGCCATGGAGTGTTAAGGTCCAAACACTTCTGACAAATCCTGATGGGGATGACAAGAAATGGAGTTCCTGGGAAAGTGACGAGGGTGAAGAGGAGGATGTTGTGGTGATGAATGAGGAAATGGACAAAATGACGGGTGCCCTCTGACCCTCAATACGAAGGAATGCAGAGCACAGCTAGGGCAACTCCAGCCTGTGGGCGGCCCCCAGTTCAGAAAACATTTATGGTGAGAGAATAGGGTCCTGCCAGCTGCTGATGCAGTGCCAAGTCCCAGCAGAAGGGGCTGGGCGTATCCGGGCATGGCTAGTGCTGTGGATGTGGGCAGGAGGCAGAGAAAGTGCCCAGCGTTGCCACTCCCTGCCCCCCGGTAGCACCTGTGTGGCCCTCAGGGGTCCCGGGGACTCATTCCCTTATAGATTGGCTTATTCTAGCCAGTTCTTGGGCAGTTGGGAATGAGACAGGCTGAGTTAGATGTGTTTTGACTCTGAAAGGTATGGGCTGGATACTAACAGAAGGAGAGAATCCCCCTAGGATTTTGTTCCCAGCTCTAGAAGGGTCAGAAATCTAATATGCCCCCAGCTAGAGCCTCACATGAACAAACAGCATATCGTGGTAAGAACTTCCTTTCCTAGCAAGGGGTGGATTAAGAATATGTTCCATCTACCCACCTCTGCCGTGTCTCAACCCCGACTTTGACTAAGGGCTTGCCTTTAGTGTGCAGCAGAGGAGCATCCTGTCTGCCAGCCCACTGCTTCTAGAAAGGCAGGTGCTGTTAGGTCCTGTAGAGAATGTAGCTCCTCCAGAAGGCCCTGCCCTATTCCTGTGGTGGTGCCATGGCCTAAGTTGGGTAAATTCCCACTGATGCCTGATAGACAGATGGGTTTAGTTGGGGCAACCTGCCCATATGTACTGCAGTTGCTATCCAGCCCGACACTGACACCATCTGGGTAGAAATAGGAACAAACTGCAGCAACCAACAGGCTGACATCTCTGTGGTTTGGCTGGTGATCACTCACTCACTCGTGAGCCCTGGCTATTTACCTTTTGCACTGACAGCTGGGCTGTTCCAAAGTGATTAACCCTATGGTTTGGACAATGGGAAGCAGAGGGATAGATGATTTTGACTAAGCCCTTGTGGGGTCAGGTTGTGTGGAAAGACATTTGGGTTCACCTGCAAGAGCCTGAGACCATCCTCACTGTTTTCTAGTTCCAACTTGAAGGTTGCAGACAACCCCTTGGCAATCAAGATGCTGATGGGCTAGCTCTGGTATGAGCCCTAACAACTGACCCTTCAGTGGATACAGCAGATCGGGTACTAGAAAGAGCAGCCACTGTAGCGCTCAAGTGGGATGGCAGCTTGCCCTTGAAGTGCAGTGACTTGGTCAAGCCTGTAACAGTATATCCTCTGTGTGTTAAACAATGCCCAGCTGCCAGAGGAGTCCGGGCCCATCCACAGAGGATGCAGGTTATCTGTTTCTTCTTGAATGAGCTTCCGTAGTTGTTGTCTTTCAGTGAGTTTTACCAGTTCTAAAGTTGTTGTCTAAAGTTGATCAAGATAGTCTCTTATTATGTTTTTATTGTCTGTAAGATCTATAGAGAGAATTCCTCTTTCATTCTTGATATTGATGATTTATGCTTTCTTGATTTTATTTTTTATCTTGATCATTCTATCTATGAGTTTATACATTTTGTTGATATTTTCAAAAAACCAGCTTTTAGCTTGGTTAATTCTCTCCATGTTTATTTTAAATTTTATTCATTTCTGCTTTTTATTATATCTTTCCTTCAACTTACTTTGGGTTTACCTTATTCTTTTTTTTTTATTTAAGGTCCTTGTGGTGGAATCTAAGGCCATTGTATAGAAACCTGTAGTTTGTCCCTTATCTTGAGGGTGGCTTTCCTGGGTTCTTGATTGAGACACTTATAGGTACCTATCTCCTCAGTCCTGAAGTCAGCTGGTTAAAGATTCTGAATTCTTGCCACATACTGATTGGTGCAAAGTCTGGTGAGACTTGAAAGGGAGGTAGATGGGTTGTCAACTGTTGCAGGCCCCCTTTCCTATAGTGCAGCTCTGTCCCCTAAACACGTGGAGGCATGGGGAGAGATGTCAGTCTGTCTTGCTGTCCCAGTCCTCCAGCCTTTTGCACAGTCTCAGAGCTCAGAACAGCCTTGTGTTGCGGACCCCTTCAGTTTCCAGGCTGTTGCAGTCCCTTCAAATGTAAAAAAATCCTTGCTGGTTTTCCTTTCCTCCCACAGAATCCCTTAGCTTGGACCAAGCCTGATTCATAGCCAATGTTTAGAATTAGAAGCTTATTTTTAGCTTATTTAGATGGGCTCTTCCTTGGGTGGAATTTTAATTCTTATAGTCTTCATTGTTTTGCTGGCTTTAGAAATACAGTTTTTGCAATTTATCATTCAACAAAAATCTACCTGTTCCATTGGTAGTGTTGACCTACTCTGACCCACAACATTTAACTGAAGGCAGAATTCTCCCTCCCTTTGGATCATTTTTATACAATCAAATGCATCTGAAAGTGTACAAACTAATGAACTTTGGTATATGTATACTGCCATGAACTGTCACCACAGTCAAGGTATAGGACACCATTCCCAAGGTTCTAGTGCCCCTTTATATTCTAATATTCTTTTGTCAATGTCAATTAAATTCATTTTTTCCAGAATTTTGTGTAAATGGAATAATAGAGTATATACTGGGTTCTTTTTTGTGTCTGGCTTCTTTCAATATCTGAGCTTTTGAGGTTAATTCATATTTGTGTATGTATTTTGTTCCTCTTGTTGATGAGTAAGTAGTATTCCACTATGGCATATTTGTTCACTTGCCTATTGATAGCCATTTGGATTGTTTCTAGTTTTTCCCTATTATAAATAAAGCTGCTAAGAACACTTCTGTGAACGCTTGTGTATACATCATGTGTGGGAATGTTTTCATTTCTCTTGGGTAACTATCTAGGCTAGGTGGTATGGTAACTGGTTTTATAAGGATCTGCCAAACTGCCAAAGTTGTTGAATGATTTTGTATTCCCTCCAGCCACATAGGATAGTTCTGGTTTACTGTCATTTGTATCAACATTCATTATTGTTAGTCATTCTATTTTAGCCATTCTATTGGATGTATATTGGTGAATTCAGTTTTTTATTTTCCTGAGGACAAATGATGGCAGGCTCCTTTTCATAGGCTTTTTCAGCTGTTTGTATGTCTTCTGTGGTATGTCTGTTGAAATATTTTACTATTTTTAAAATTTGATTTGATATTTCCTTATTACAGAGTTATAAAATTCTTTGTATATTCTGAATAGTAGTCTTATTTTCAGATATGTGTATGAGAAATATTTTTTCCATTCTATTTGCCTTTTCATTTTGTAACTAGTGTCTTTCAAAGAGCAGAACTTAAAAAACTCAATGAAATATAAATGATCATTTTTCCTCTTTGATAGGTATGTTGCTTTTTTTAATGTATCTAAGAAAGCCTAGCCTACCCCAAGATCAGAAATATTTTTGCCTTTGTTTTCTTCTGAAAGTTTCATGGATTTATTAGCTTTTATTTTTAGGTTAATTTTTGTATATGGTGTTAGGTAAGGATTGAGGTTCATTTTTTAAAAAAAATTATGGCTACCCAGTTCTTCTGACACAGTTTGTTGGAAATACTTTCTCCACTGAAATGCCCTGGCAACTTTATCAAAAATCAGTTCATTGCACATACTTGGGTCTATTTTAGATGCTTTATCCTCTTCCCTCTATATGCCTATCCTTATGCTAATATCACACTGTGTTGGTTAGTGGATATTTGGGATCAGGTAAACGAAGTCCTTCAGCTTTGTTCTTCTTTAACCAGATAGTTGTGACTGTCTTAGGTCTTTGCATATTTCTTTTTCTTTTCTTATTTTATTTTATTTTGCTATTATTAATGTACAATTACATGAGCAATATTATGGTTACTAGACTCCCCCTATTATCAAGTCCCCACCACGTACCCCATTACAGTCACTGTCCATCAGTGTAGTAAGATGCTATAGAATCACTACTTGTCTTCTCTGTGTTATACTGCCTTCCCCGTATCCCCCTCCCCCCGCTACATTATGTATGCTAATCGTAATACCCCTTTTTCCCCCCTATCCCTCCCTTCCCACCCAACTTCCCCAGTTCCTTTCCCTTTGGTAGCTGTTGGTCCATTCTTTTTTTTTTTTTTTTTTGGTATCATTAATCTATAATTACATGAGGAACATTATGTTTACTAGACTCCCCCCATCACCAAGTCCCCCCCACATACTCCATTACAGTCACTGTCCATCAGCGTAGTAAGATGCTGTAGAATCACTACTTGTCTTCTCTGTGTTATACAGCCCTCCCCGTGCCCTCCCACATTATACATGCTAATCATAGTGCCCCCTTTCTTTCCCCTCCCCTTATCCCTCCCTTCCCACCCATCCTCCCCAGTCCCTTTCCCTTTGGTAACTGTTAGTCCATTCTTGGGTTCTGTGAGTCTGCTGCTATTTTGTTCCTTCAGTTTTTTCTTTGTTCTTATGCTCCACAGATGAGTGAAATCATTTAATACTTGTCTTTCTCCACCTGGCTTATTTCACTGAGCATAATGCCCTCTAGCTCCATCCATGCTGTTGCAAATGATAGGATTTGTTTTCTTCTTATGGCTGAATAATATTCCATTGTGTATATGTACCCCATCTTCTTTATCCACTCATCTACTGATTAGGTTGCTTCCATTTCTTGGCTATTGTAAATAGTGCTGCAATAAACATAGGGGTGCATATGTCTTTTTCAAACTGGGCTGCTGCATTCTTAGGGTAAATTCCTAGGAGTGAAATTCCCTGGTCAAATGGTATTTCTATTTTTAGTTTTTTGAGGAACCTCCCTACTGCTTTCCACAATGGTAGAACTAATTTACATTCCCACCAGCAGTGTAGGAGGGCTCCCCTTTCTCCACATCCTCGCCAACATTTATTGTTGTTTGTCTTTTTTTTCTTTAAGCAATTTTAGAATCAGCCTGTCAACTTCTCCCAAAAATTTTTTGCTAGGATTTTGATTGAGATTGCTTTGAATTCAGGATGAATTGACATCTTAACAATACTGATTATATTGATGCACATTATATCAATGCACATTATAATCTGTTTATTAAGTCTTTAGTTTCTCTCGGAAGTGTCTTCTAGTTTTCTTCAAGTATACATATCTTACACATATTTAAAAAAAATTTATCCACTCAAATATTTCATGTTTTTGGATGCTATTATAAATGATAGTTTTAAAAGATTTTCATTTCTAGGCACAGTCTCTGGGGGGCCATCAGGTGAGAAATTGGGGATCAACAGAGGTGAGGCTTAGAACCTCACCCCCATGTTTTGAGAGAAATCTTCTGCATCCGTGGATGTTTTGTTGCCCTTGTCTAGCTTGGATTAATGCTTAGTCTATAGACACAGACCTGATCATCTACATTTGCCTTCTTACAGCACTAAATTATGTTTTCTACCTTTATCTTACATCTACCTACCACTTCAGCATTTTATTTAAAAAAAAAATAAGGGAGAAATGTGGGATTCACATATAAATCAAGTATAAAAATCAAATGAATAATCATATCTGACTTGATTGTTTATAGTTCATGATGCGTGATCAAAACCGAAAGTTTCTGTGATATGACTGCCCTTGCACGGTTCACCATGTAAGAACTTATTCACTATGTAAGAACTTGTTCACCATGTAAGAACTTGTTCGTTATGCTTCAGAAGATTGGAGACTGTTGAGAATTAGGCTTGGGGTTGATTAATGATTGTGCCTTGAGTCCCCTATACAGAATTTTATTGTTGTTAACAACCATTTGATCAATAAATGAGAGATGCCCTCTCAAAAAAAAAAAATCTGTGCATCAAACAGATGATTAAACATAGATGAAATAGCAAAAAAAAAAAAAGATTTTCATTTCTAATCATTAGCTAGGATACAGTTTGTTTTTGTATATTGAACTTATATCCTCAGCTTAGTCACTTATTAGTTTTAGTAACCTTTCCCCCAAGAATGTCACCTACAGAAAAAATTTTTTACTCCTTTCCACTATGTATGCTTTCTGTTTATTTTCTCAATCTCATTGTCTAGGACTTCCAGTATAATATTGAATAGAAGTGATGAAGATGGATCTTCTTGCCTTGTTCTTTATCTTGTTCTGTCTGAGGGGAAAGTGCTCAGTCATTCACTATTAATTGTAATGTTAACTAGGTTTTTCATAGATCCCTTTATCAGCTTGAGGAAATACCTTCTTTTTGCTGAATTTTAAATATTTTCTTATCATGTATATGTGTTGGATTTAGTCAAATGCTTTTTCTCTATTTATTGAGATAATCATAGGTTATTTTTCATTTGCTCTGTTAATATTTTGAATTACATTGATTGAATTTTGAATGTTAAGCCAACCTTGCATTTCTAGGTTGAATCCCACTTGGTCCTGATGAATTTTTTAAAATCTGTGTGTCTATCTACCTACTTACCTGCCATCTGATCATCTCTCTATTATCTTCCTGAATTTGATTTGCCAATAAAGGACTTTTACATCTATGATCATGAGGAAAATTGTACAATAGTTTCTTTCCTTATAGTATCTTTGCCTGGTTTTGTGATGGGACACAGCTGGCCCCATTAAATGTATTGGGCAGTGTTCCCTTCTTTATTTCCTGGAAGAGTTTGTGTCAGGTTATATATATTTTTTCTTAAGTTTTTGACAGAATTCATCCGGGCCTTAAGTTTTCTTTGTGGGAAGGTCTTTAATTAAGAATTTACCTTGTTGAAGCTTTTCAGATTTTTGTGTCCTGAGTCAGTTTTAGTAATTTGTGTTTTGTAAGGTATGCATTTTTTCTGAATTACCTAGCTTAGTGACATAAAGTTTCTTTCATTTCTTTTCATTATCCTTTCCATTATTGTAAGATCTGTAAGGATATCTCCTCTTTCACTACTGATATTTGTAACTTGTATTGTTTTATTTTCTTTTCATCAGTTTAGCTAGCAGATAATAAATTTTGTTGACATTTTCAAATGTATAGATTTTGCTTTCATTGATTTTTTCCTACTGTTTTTGTCTGTTTTTCCTTTCATTGATCTTTATTCTTAATTTTAGTATTTTCTTCCTTCTACTTGCTTTAGATATACTTTACTGTTTTGTTTATTTATTTTCTTCTGTCTCCTAAGGTAGAAGCTAAGATAATTAATTTTTTTTCTCTTCTGAGATTAGCATTTAGACCTATAAATTTCTCTCTGAGCACTGCTTTAGTTGTATCCCATGTATTTTTCCCCCCATGTATTTTTAAACCTTTAATTT
This sequence comes from Manis pentadactyla, assembly GCF_030020395.1. NCBI lineage: Eukaryota > Metazoa > Chordata > Mammalia > Pholidota > Manidae > Manis > Manis pentadactyla. The sequence continues at coordinate 196,858,613 of NC_080019.1, forward strand.
TGAAATAATTATAAGCTTATAGGAAGTTGCAAAAATGATATAAACAACTCTGTGTACCTTTCCCCCACTTTTCCCCAATGGACACATCTTATACAAATGTAGTATAATATCAAATTCTGGAATTGACATTGATATATTGATTTATTGGCAATGATATACTATTAACTAGACCACAGGCATTATTCAGCTTTCACCATATGTTTTAACCTACATATTTCTGTGTATGTCTGTGTGTATAGTTCTGTGCAGTTTCATTCCATGTATAGATTTGTGTAACTACCACCATAGTCAAGAATACAGAATTGTTCCATCATCACAAAAGAACTCCCTGTGCCAGGCCTCTTTGTACTGATGCACATTCTCCATCCCACACCTTGTCCCTGACCTGCTAACCTGATCTCCATCTCTATGGTTTTGTCATTTGGGAATGTTTTATAGTATGCAGGCTTTGGGAATTGGCTTCTTTCCCCCTAAATGTAATGTTCTTAAAGTACCTCTAGGTTGTTGCAGGCATCAAGAGTTCATTCCTTTGTATTGCTGAGTATTACATTGTATAGATGTACCATAGTTTGTTTAACCGTTCATTCAATGAATGGCATTTGGATTGTTTCCGTCATGTTATTAAGAATACAGCTGCTATGAACATTCATGTACAGTTTTTGTGATCATAAAATTTCATTATCTGGGACAAATGTCTAGGAGTATAACTTCTGGGTCATGTGGTGGTTGAAAGTTTAATTAGAAATTGCCAAACAATTTTCTAGATTGGTTGTATCATTTTACATTGCCACTGGAAATACATGAATAGCCAAATATTTTGCTATCTTGTATGTTATTTTTAGTCACTTTAAAATGTTTTCTAAAATTCCTTGGGATATCTTCTTTGTCCCATGGGTCTTATAGAAATATGACATTTTCTTTACAAATACTTAAGAGTTTTTCTAGATTCATCTCTGTGGCTGATTTCTACTTGAACTTTTTTGTAGTGAGAAAATATATTTTGTAGTATTGTAAACATTTCCATGTTCACTTGAAGTTAGTGTATATTCTTTAGTTATTATAAGTTTCAATAAGGATATATTGGTTGATGGTATTGTTCAAGTCTTCTGTTACTGATTTTATGTCCACTTGCTTTATCTAGTGCAGGTAGAGGAGTGTTGTCTTATTTCTTCTTCTAATTCTATTAGTTATAGTGTGTGTACACATCTAGGACTGGTATGCTATGGAAAACAGTATGGAGGTTCCTCAGAAAATTAAGAATAGAAATACCTTACAACCCAGTAATTCCACTTGTGGGTATCTACCTAAAGAAAACAAAATCACTGATTGGAAAATACATATATATGCCTCTGTGTTTATCACAGCACTGTTTACAATAACCAAGATACAGAAGCAACCTAAGTGTTCATTGATAGATGAATGACTGAAGAAGATATGGTACATATATACAATAGGATATTACTCAGCCATAAAAGAGAATGAAGTCTTGTCTTTTGTATAACATGGATGAACCTAGAGGGAATTAGGCTAAGTGAAATAAGTCAGACAAAGAAAGACAATTACCGTATGATTATATTTATATGTGGAATCTGACAAAAATATTAAACAAATGAGTAAACAACAAAACAAATCGACTCAGAAATACAGAGAACAAACCTGTCATTGCCTTAGGGGATTGGTGAAATAGGTGAAGGGGATAAAGAGGTACAAACTTCCAATTACAAAATAAATAAGTTGAGGATGAAAAGTACAGCATAGGGAATAGAGTCAATAATTTTTGACAGTTGACAGCTACATTTATTGTGGTGAGAATTTCGTAATTTATTTAATTGTTGAATCACTGTGTTGTACACTGAAAACTAATATAATATCGTATATCGACTGTACTTCAAAAAAATAAAAATAAAAAACCCAGTCTTTCAGCACTTCAAAATTTGGCTCTATAGTTTCTGATGAGAAATCTGTACTCATTCTTATATTTATTCCTCTGTACTTAAGGTTCTCTTACTACTCTTTGTTGTCTCAGTCTGGTTTTTTTTGTTTCTCTCTTTTTTTTTTTTAATTAAGGTATTGTTGATATACACTCTTATGAAGGTTTCACAAGAAAAACAATGTGGTTATTACATTCACCCTTATTATTGAGTCCACCCCATGCTCTATTGCAGTCACTGCCCATCAGTGTAGTAAGATGCCACAGAGTCCCTATTTGTCTACTCTGAGCTACACTGTCTTCCTTGTAACCCTATACACACCATGTGCGCCAATCATGATTCCCCACAATCCCCTTCTCCTTCCCTCCCTACCTGCCCTTCCCCACCCTTCCCCTTTGGTGACCACTAGTCCCTTCTTGGAGTCTGTGAGTCTGCTGCTATTTTGTTCCTTCAGTTTTGCTTTGTTGTTATACTCTACAAAAGAGGGAAATCATTTGGTGTCCCCCTTTCTCTGCATGACTTACTTCACTAAGCATAAAACCCTCTGACTCCATCCATGTTGTTGCAAATGGTAGGATTTGTTTATTTCTTATGGCTGAATAGTATTCCATTGTGTATATATACCACATCTTCTTTATCCATTCATCTACTGATGGACACTTAGGTTGCTTCCATATCTTGGCTATTGTAAACAATGCTGCGATAAACAAAGCGTGCATATGTCTTTGAATCTGAGAGCTTGTTTTCTTTGGGTACATTCCTAGGAGTGAAATTCCCTGGTCAAATGGTATTTCTATTTTTAGTTTTTTGAGGAACCTCCATATTGCTTTCCACAATGGTTGAACTAGTTTATATTCCCACCAGCAGTGTAGGAGGGTTCCCCTTTCTCTGCATCCTCACCAGCATTTTTTGTTCCTAGTCTTTTCTATGTTGGCCATCCTAACTGGTGTGAAGTGATATCTCATTGTGGTTTTAATTTGCATTTCCCTGATAATTAGTGATGTGGAGCATCTTTTCATGTGCCTGTTGGCCATCTGAATTTCTTCTTTGGAGAAGTGTCTGTTCATATCCTCTGCCCATTTTTTAATAGGGTTATTTGCTTTTTGGGTGTTGAAGTGTGTGAGTTCTTTATATATTTTGGATGTTAACCCCTTGTCAGATATGTCATTTACAAACATATTTTCCCATACTGTAGGATGCCTTTTTGTTCTGCTAATGGTGTCCTTTGCTGCACAGAAGCTTTTTAGCTTGATGTAGTCCCATTTGTTCATTTTTTATTTTGTTTTCCTTGCCCAAGGAGATATATGTTCAGGAAAAAGTTGCTCATGTTTATATTCAAGAGACTTTTGCCTATGTTTTCTTCTAAAAGTTTTATGATTTCATGACTTACATTCAGGTCTTTGATCCATTTTGAGTTTACCTTTGTGTATGGGGTTAGAAAATAATCCAGTTTCATTCTCTTGCATATAGCTGCAGTTTTGCCAACACCAGTTGTTGAAGAGGCTGTCATTTCCCCATTATGTCCATGGCTCCTTTATTGTATATTAATTGACCATATATGCTTGGGTTTATATCTGGGCTCTCTATTCTGTTCCACTGGTCTATGTGTCTGTTCTTGTGCCAGTACCAAATTGTCTTGATTACTGTGGCTTTGTAGTAGAGCTTGAAGTTGGGAAGCGAGATTCCTCCCTGCTTTATTCTTCCTTCTCAGGATTGCTTTGGCTACTCAGGGTCTTTTGTGGTTCCATATGAATTTTAGAACTATTTGTTCCAGTTCATAGAAGAATGCTGTTGGTATTTTGATAGGGATTGCATTGAATCTGTAGATTGCTTTAGGCAGGATGGCCATTTTGACAATATTAATTCTTCCTATCCATGAGCATAGATGTGTTTCCATTTATTGGTATCTTCTTTAATTTCTCTCATGAGTGTCTTGTAGTTTTCAAAGTATAGGTCTTTCACTTCCTTGGTTAGGTTTATTCCTAGGTATTTTATTCTTTTTGATGCAATTGTGAATGGAATTGCTTTCCAATATACTTATGTTTATATCTCTCTCTACAAGTCTTATTCCCTGTAGATCTCCTTACTTTGCTGCATCTAATCCAAAGTAGGCCCTCAGTAAAGGTTAATTTAAGGAAGAAATGCATCATTATCCACATTATAGGTGAAATTAGTGACTAAGTTTCAGGTCTATGATTCCTTCTGATTCTTTTTTGAGCCTACTGCATCTGGATTTTGTTTTGTTACTTCATGAAAACAGCTTTGTCAGAATCACCAAAGACCTCTTTGAGTTTGCTAAATCCCGTGGTCGAGACTCTGTGCATCTTCTGGACCTATCAACAGCATCTGAATCCAGTCATTGCTCCTTCCTCCTCAGAGCACTTTCTTTAGTAGGACATGCCTCTAGCTTAGCTTTTCTCTTAGCTCCCTGATTGCTTCTTCTCAGTATGTTTTTGTTGGCTTCTTCCCACTTCTCAGTCCTCATGGGAGAACCTGGGCTTATGTCCTTGGTATTCTTCTCTTTCTATCTCATTCACTCAGTGACCTTACAATGCTTTCATGGCTTTTAATACTTATCTATGTCCTGATGAATCTTAATATATCTTTCCAGCTTGAAGCCCAGGCTCATACTTCATCTACCTACCTGACACCTCAATTTGGCTGTATGGTGGCCATCTCTTACTTCACATTTGGAAAACAACTCAGTCATCATTCTAGCTCCTGGTTGCTTCTTCCTCAGCTGTTCTGTGTCAGTTGGTGGCAACTCCAGCTCTCACTTGTCAGGCTGAAACTCTGCGAATCATCTTTGACTCCTTGTTTTCTCTCATATTCTATGTCTAATATAACTGCAAATTCTGCGTGCACTTTCTTCACAATACATTTAGGGTTTAACTACTCCTTACCTCCTCCTCTGGCCCTGAAGCCACCATTATCTTCCATCTGGATATTTTTATTAGCCCTTTTAATGGGTCCCCTTGCCTTAGTTTTTGCCCAATTGTAGGTGATCATCCCCATAGCAGTGAGAATGATCTTTCTGAAAATCCAGGTTTCCTTCCCCTTCTGGGAAGATGGAGTTGATATGATTTTTCCAATTCCTATCACTAAGTACAACTAAAGATTCTGGACATTATATATAAAACAAAGGTAGACTCTAAAAGACAGTGAGAAGAAGGCAGACCAGTGAGGGATCTCAGGACCCAAGGAATGACATGGTTGTGAATTCTTTGAGTGTTCCATTTACTGTGTATGTCCCAGGCTAGAACTTGAGAAGCTGGCAACCCATGAATACCAGTGGGCTCTTAATAAAAACCGTAAAGGAAGCCTGTTCCTTCTAGCCAAAGGATCAGGAAAGAGACAGCCTTATAAAAGAAAACTTTTTGACAATAGCTGCTCTATTCTAGACAAAAAGTACAGAAATATTTAGCCATTGTTACCTCAAGTACTTTTTTGCCTGTGCTTTATTTTTCTTCTTCTGGGATGGTGATGGCTGATTATTAGCTCTTTTGCCATAGTCCCACAAGTTTCTGAGCCTCTGTTCATTTTTGTTTTCAATCTGTTTTCTCTCTGTTGTTTAGACTGGGTAATGTCTGTTGTCTGTCTTCCATTTCACTGAGTCTTTCCTCTGACTCGTCCATTATGCTCTGGAGCCTATCCATTGAATTTTTAATTTTGGTTACTCTATTTTCCAGAAGATAGAAGAGACTGCTTCCCAATTCCTTTTATAAATTAGTATTACCTTGATATATTAAAGACAGGAAAAGACATTTAAAAAAAGGACTCATATCCTTCATGAATATAGATGCAAAAATCCTTAGCAAAATATTACCAAACAGAACTCAGCAATATATACATAGAATTGTGCACCATAACTAAGTGGAGTTTATTCCAGGGATGCAAGGCTGGTTCAATATTTGAAAATCAGTTCATATAATATACCATATTAATGAGCTAAAGAGGAAAAATTCTAATTGTCATATCAGTCAATTTAATGAAGTATTTGACAAAACCTGACATCTGAAAAAGTCTCAGAATACTAGAAATAGAGGAGAAGTTGCCCATCTTGATGAACAGCATCTACAGAAGCCTACAGCTAACATACTTAATAATGGAAGATTGAAAGATTTTCTCCTAAGACCAGAAACAGGACAAAGATGCCTGTCCTTTTCCACATGGTGATGGAAGTTCTAGGCTGTCCAGAAAGACAAGGGAAGAAAATGAAGGCTTACAGATGAGAAATGATGAAATAAAATTGACCTTTTCTGCAGGTGGCATGATCATATAGAAAATTCCAAGGAATCTGCAAAAACAAAAACAAACTAGAAAATAAGTGAGTTTGGCAAGGCTGTACAATATAAGATAAACTCACAAAAATCAGTTTTATTTTTACATGCTATCAATCAACATATGGACACCAAAATAAAAAATACAATCCCTGCAATAAACAAATAAATATGTAGGTATAAGTCTAGCAAAACATTTAGAGGACTTTTTTAATGCTGAAACTGTAAAATTCTGATGAAAGAAATCAAAGATCTATGTAGTGGACAGACATATCACGTTCATGGATTAGAGAATTCAACATAGTAAAATGATATCAATTTTCCCCAAATGATAACACAGATTTAATGCCATTTCTATAAGAGTCACAGCCAAAGTTTTGTAGATATATACGAGCTGATTCTAAAATAAATATGGAAAACAAAGAACTAGAATAGCTAAAACAGTCTTGAAAAGGAAGAACAAAGGGAGAGGAATCAGTCTGCATAGTTTCAAGATTTTATAGCCATAGCGATCAAGGCTGTGTGCTGTTGTCAGAAGGATAGACATAGGTCAGTGGAACAGGATAGGGAACTCGGTGTAGGACATAGTATAGAGAATCACAGCAATATATGCCTGAGTAACTTCTGAGAAATTATTAAGTGATTTTGAGAATTGCAAAAGCATTTCAATGGAGGAAGGATAGCCTTTCCAACAAATGGTGCTGGAGCAAGTAGACATCAAAAGGCAAAAGGGAAACTTAATTAAGTCTGACACCTAGTACAAAATTTACCTCAAGATGTATCACACACTGAAATTTAAATGCAAAATTATAAAACTTAGAAACTTAAGAAATAAGACAAATGTCTACATTTTAGAGGAAGAGCTGGGCAAAGAGTTCTCAGACTTGGCGGCAAACATCATCTACAAGAAGGAAATTGATAAATTAGGCTTCATCAAAATTAAAGCCTTTTTCTCTGCAAAAGAACCTTTAAGGAGGATGAAAAGACAATCTATAGACTTAGAAATATTTACAAATCACAGATCTGAGAAAAGATTGGTAATGGAATATATGAAGGACTATGAAAACTCAACAGTTAAAAAAAAAACAGTCCACCTAGAATCTGTGCAAAAGACACGAAGGGATTCTTCACCAAAGAGAAGACACAGATTGCAAATAAACACATGAAAAGAAACTCAACATCACTAGCCATTCAGGAAATGCAGATTAAAAACACAATGAGGTATCACTACACACACGTCAGAGTGGCTATGATAAAAAAAAATAGTGATAATAGCAAGTTCTGGTGAGGCTGTGGAGGAACTGCATCTTTCACACATCACTGGTGGGAATGTAAAATGGTGCAGTCTTCTCTGGACAACAGTTTGGCAGTTTCTTATAAAACCAAACTTGCAACTACCACACAGCCCAGCAATACAAACTCCTGGTCATTTAGCCCAGAGAAGTGAAACCTATATTCACACAAAAGCTCCTCACAAATATTCACAGTAGATTTATTTGAAATAGCCCCAAACTGGAAACAACCCAGGTGTTCTTCAATGGGGGAATGGTTAAACAAATTGTGGCACATCCATGCATTGAAATATTATGCAGCAATAAAAGGATGGAACTATCGACATGATATTGGTATTATAATAGTCTTAATAATTTCTCAATTCTCATACATACATACTGTATGATTCCATTTATACAGTGAAATGAGAAAATTACAGAAATGAAGACCAGATTGGTGGTTGCCAGGGGTTAAGGGGATGGTAGTGGGGAGGGTTGTGGCTACAATCGAGAAGCATGAGGGGTCCTTATGGGGATAGACATGTTCTATATCTTGACAGTATCAATGTCAATATCTTGGCTGTGATAATGTCCTGTAGTTTTGCAAGATATCACCATTGAGGGAAATATGGTTAAAGGTACACAGATAATATGTTCTTATCCCTACAATTGCACGTGAATCTATAGTTATCCTGAAATCAAATGTTTAAAAAATACAGGTTAGATCATGCATCTCTCTGTCAAAAACTTTCCCAAGTCTCCCAGTGCCCCTCATAGCCTAAGCAAAGCGGTTTGAGCTTCACATGACTCAGTCTACACTGCCTGCTCCCCACCTCCCTTCCTGCCACTCATCCCAGCTGACCTGGTTTAACCACAGTGGCATCCTTGCTGTTCCTCATACACCAGGCACACAGTCAAAGCTGAAACTCATTTTACTCCCCTTTTACTTTGGTTTCCAGGAAACTCAGGCTTTGAGGCCAACAATTTTTAAATTCAAATTTATGGAGTATGTAGCAGGTGCCAGGCCCTGTTATAGGCACTTGGGCACTGTTAGTGGACAGAGCATGTAGGAGCCCCTTGTCACAGAGCCTTACACTCTGTGGGGAAGACAGACACAGCGACCAGCCACCAGAATGCAGGAGCATGTTGTGCCAGAGGAGGGTAGAGGTAGGGTAGAGGGGGTGGGGAGCGCTGCCAAAGGGTGGGCTGCCCTGGTTGAGCAGGTGACATCTGAGGGCAGGTTCAGAGCAGGTGAGAGGGTTAGACAAGTGGATATCTAGGGAAGACATCCTGGAGGCGAGGACACGGGAGCAGATGCCAGGGCAGCAGGGGAGGCTGGGGTGGGGGGCAGAGTGGGGGCTGGGCGGATGATGGCTGTGAGCTGGTGGTGGCTGGGCCACGGGCAGTGGTGGTGAGGGAGTGGGGGTGAGCAGGTCTTGTTCAGTCTTGTAGCCCATGGGAGAATTTGGCTTTCCTTCTGCAAGAAATATAGGAAGCCATTGCAGGGTTTTGAGCAGAGCAGTGATGTGAATGCGTTTAGGCTCTTACAGGATGACCTGGCCTGCTGCATCAGGGGCAAGGATAGAAGGAACCCATTAGGTGGTCATTCCAGGGGGAACGACCCAGGGGGAGGTGATGGTAGTGTGCCTTGGGGTGCTGAGGATGTAAAATGGCTGGAGTCTGGGTGTGGTTGGATGGTAGAGCTCACAGGGCTTGTTCATAGACATAAAAGTGTATGTGGAAGGGAGAGGTGTTGAGAGGGATTTTTGGCTGGATGGCCTGGAAAGGTGGCATCTCGTGGTCAGATATTGGGAAGCCCTCTGGGCCACTGGAGGTCTCTGGAGGTACCTGCTGCTTGGATCTGTCTCACTGGAGGTGGAAACAGACCACTGCTGTGAGTCGGGTTTGGGAGAGAGGACCAGGGCGTTGTGTGTGGGAAGACGTGGAAGCTGATGTGCATTGAGATGGAGGGATGGGGCTTCTGAAAGGTGTGCAGAGAGACAGGGGCCCAGGGCTGAGGCTGGGCCTTCTGATGTCAGGAGGTGGGAGGACCCCATTCCATTGGTCATGGGGCAGGGAACCCAGAGAGTCCAGGTGTCAGAGGTGTGGAGTGGCCGGGAGAAGGGCAGGCAAGTCCCTACCGCGGTAAGAGGAGGCAGCAGGGGTTGCTCAGGTGTTCCCTCAGAAAAGAAGAAGGGCCCGTGACGGTGGGTGGTGGGGAGAGGGGGCGAGAGCTGGATTCTCGTATGACGCCAGCATCTCCTAGTTTGTGTTTGCTGTGGCCGGCCACCTTGCTGCAAGCCAGAGGCGGCAGGGTCCCGCCTGGCCCTGTCCGCCCTCTGACACAGGCGCCCCGAGGGGCTCCAAGGGACAGCTTGTCTGCAGCCAAGGCGTAATCTGATATGGGAGGAAGGTAGACATGGAGACATAAAACACTGTCCAAATGAAGGGCAATCACATTTGAAGTAATTTGAAGATTGACAGGAAATTCATAAACGGAATATGGAGTTCCATTTACAACAGCAGGAGATATGCCTGGTCCATAGCTTCCTGACCTCTAGAAGAACAGAAGTTGCTGCTGGCAGAGCTCCCAAACATGAAAATGTAAAATGGAATTGAATAATCTCTCCTAAATCAATTTTGTGAGCCAGATGACCTACAGAGGGATGTGATACAGTGCAGGTCTATGACACAGAGCACTCTTGTCTGCTGAATACATCATGACATTTGGTTTTGGAGATAACCAAATACCACTTGCCTTTAGCTTCTGTGAGTCTGGTTAACGCCCTTCAGTCAGCCTCCACAGGCTGTCTTAGGGAAGTATGCCTCTCCTTCTGGTCTTGGTGAGCTGATTGCACAGTCTGTCTGTGGGGTTGCCTGGGCCTGGTGTGGAGAGTGGCCCTTCTTGTTAGCCCTGGTTTTTGCTGTCCAGGCACCGTGGTTCTAGACTTGCTTCCTGAATGTGAATCATTTTGTTCTGCTGTCCTTTCCATGGTCACTGGGTGCCGTGGGGCAGAGCAAGGATATTGCTGATGGCACTTAGTCCCAGAGCCTTTCGATACACCTTAGGGAGCCCATCAGTCCAGGGCTTTAGATTTAGGATGGCTGAGCACCTTTCCACCTGGTTTCACCCTTTCAGGGCACTTAAGAGCTCCTGGCTGTGGTGATGGCAGACAGTGCCTGCAAGTGTGGACCTGTGGTCACCACAAGCCAGGATTCTGCAGGTGTTTTCTGGAAAGGTTCGATATTGAGTGTTTTAGGTTTGTGGGCCACATGTGGTCTCTGTCATGCTTTTTTTTCCCTCAGCCTTTTAAAACCATAAAAACCATGCTTAGCTCTTAGGCAGCATGAAAATGGATGGTGGGCCATACTCTGCTGACCCCCCACCATAAGCCCAGGAGGTGGAGATAAAGGGCTGGTTTGGCCTCAGGCTGCCTGATTCGTCCCACTTGGAGGTGGGTGGGGCACAGCAGGTCCAGCCTTGGGACTGAACATTGCTTTTGTTCCTGTGCATTTATGTTGTGAGCCCCGGCTGGGAAGGGCCTCCCCCTGTCTTAGAGGCCCCTCCACCATTCACAACACCAGTGGTCAAGTGGGCACTTGAGCCACCACGTTAGTACTGTTGGATTTGGGAAAACCTACCTCATTACTGCAGATGGCAGTCGTGATGAGTCCCAGCATATCCTTCCTCCCCAGCATATCCACATGCTTCTCTTAACTGCACATGTGAGCCACAGCAGCACTCAGGTCCTCACAGCTGCGAGGTCGGCCTCACAGTGTCTAGGAGCCAGTGTATCCATTCTATTGCATATTGCTTGTATGCCCAGCCAGGCTGTTAAGTGTGTGTGATGAGAGTTCCTTGTTTCTACAGGTGCTGGCTTTTCCACACCCTTCCCCCACCACCTGCAAAAAATGCTCTAGAACAAGCAAAGGTTTGGCTTAACTGCAGGTGCTGTTCAGTCAGCACTGATCCCAGTGGTATGGGTGGACCTTTCCTGCAGCCTGGGCCCAGGGGACAGCGCTGGTTCATGTGGACAGGCAGCGATGAGCTCACAGCTCTCTGAAGGTGTCAGAAAACTCCAGTGAGTTCCTGTTCTCTCTCCTTCAGTTGGATTCTGTTCTGGTTCTCAGTGGGACTCACATCTAGGAATTGGTTAATTGTTTATTTAAAAAATCAATATTTATCTCTGCAAGCTTTGATCAAACAGAGAGAAAGTACTTAGAGAGGGGAGATTGGTAAAAAGGTGACAGAAAGTCCCTTGGGTATGAGACTTGTCAGCACACTAATTTTTTCCTTTTTTATAATTTTTATATCTAGGCCCTTTTTGCCTGCCTCTGTTTACTCTTGATGCTGACTGAATGTGCATACTTGTTATTAATAGCAGGAGTGGGAAGGAAAGAGTGCTTTCTATTCTGAAATATTCCTGAATAGAAACCCTGGAATTGAAATACTTTTTGTCTCTTGGGATCTAGGGCAGTGCTTCTCAAACTTTAATATGCACATGAAGCATTGATTTTTAAAAATGCCAATTCCAATCTAGTATGTTTGAGGCCTGTGAATTTGCATTCCCAGTGAGCTGCTCTGGCCCTGTGTTGAGAGGCTCTGGGCCATTACACATCGTTCTCTGAGGTGTGATCATATGGATTTCAGAGGGCAGCTGTTTTATTAGGAGCATGGCATCCGAATAATGGAGGTGATAGTCCTGCTTCACTGTGTGCTGCTTGCCTGTTGTCATCCTCCTGCAGTGGGAGTCAGAGAGGGGCTGGCACTGGAGTGAGCAGGCAGTGGGGTGTCAAAAGTGGTGCAGTAAGCCATCTGCGAGGCCAGAGTGCCGAGCCCTCACCCATGCTGCCTGCTGGCCTGCTCATGCAGCCCCGGCCGGGAAGCTGGCTGTGCGCAGGTGAGGAAGACACTGAGATTTGGAAGTCAGAAAACTTGCCCAAGGTTGCTCTGCTGGTCAGTGTGTGGGACTCAGTCCAGGCTTCTCCGGCTGCAGAGCTAGGTCCTGCTTCTCCAGTGAGTAACCCCAAGACCGAGGCAGCTTGCTCCGCTTGGAAAAGAATGTCTCTAGGAGGAGGGTTTGGCACTTGCCCCATGCCCCTCCCTGAGGGGTTTTGAATGAGTGCTCTCTGAAGGGCTCATATGTGGAAAGAGGATAAGACTGGCTCTGTGTGAAAGGAGCATTCTCAGGATCACCTGAACTGTGAGGAACTGAGAGTGAGTGTGGGGCCCCACCAGAAGGTGTTCTGCAGAGGCCAGGCCACCCAGTGGGGGGAGGTGGCAATGGGAGGATGGGTGCCTGGGGTCTCTCTGTTGCCAGTTGGGTTGGATGACTTCTAAAAACTCTGTCCAGTTCTCCTGAGAGACTTTTGGGACCCTGTGTCCCCCCTTGGTCTCTGACTCCCTTTGCCTTCCAGGGACCCCGTGTTGATTAAGAAGCCAGGGAGGGGGAATACCACTGGTTTGCTGCTCGAGTTAGGGAGCCATTGAACTTTTGGAAGCTAAAGTGGGATCATCCTAATATTTGGGAAATAAAGTAGACAGAATGGCTTGAAAAACAGCTTTATCTATGAAACCCTAATGGAGATGGAAAAACAAAATTAGTGTCTCATTTAAGGCCAAAAAGAAAAGCCAACAGCTATAGCCTAATACAGTAATGGGTTAATCTTTTCAAAGGTTCAGAGATACTTTTAGAGAATTAATGTCCAGGATCTAATGGCATATTGATGACTGTGATGCATGTGGTTCCGTAAAAGCTTTTAGACCCTGGCTCTGTTTCAAGGGCGCAGATTCAAGATGACTCCTGGTCTTTCACCATGTAGGAAGAATCCTTTGTTTCCTCAGGAACATTTGCACCATTCACAAACAGGTCCGTTTGACCAGAGAGCCTTATCATAGTGGTGGGGGAGGGCCTTGCTGGCAGGCCACCCTATGGTTCTGCTGACCATGTGCAGAGAGGCCAGAGGGCCTGGAGGAGGACTGGGCATGGGAAAGAAGCTGCCCAGCGGGCAGGAGTTCAAAGAGAAACCACTAAGCCTTTCTGGGCCCCAGTTTCCGCATCTGGAAAATGGAAGTATTAGTCCCTGTCTTGCTGAGTTGTGAGGAGAGAAGTGTATATGAAATGTGCAGGGGAGGCACTCAGCAAAGGGGATTGTTCCTAAGACAGTGACAGCAGGTAGAAAAGAATAATATCATACCTGAAATCGAGGGCCTGCCTTCTAGAATAGTGAGCATCCTATGCTTAATATTCAGTGTAGTAAAAGTATTAAGGCAAACCTGACACTGTTTGGCTTTCGTATGGCTCAGCAGATTACACACCTTAGTTGGAGGGAAACACTTTGCATCTTATACATGCTACAAGTTATATGGTGCCCCAAATGACAAGATCTTAAGCCTTTTCTGTAAACTTGGACCTTCTAGCAGAAACACCTTCACTTTATTCCGGCTTCTGCAACATTGCTGTTTGAAGATAGGATATGCTTTCTGAATTTGACAATGCTGTGAGGAAGTTGCAGTTTTCCCACCATGAATAGACTAGTGAGAACTGGTGACCTTGGTCTTTTTTTCCTTCAACTGCTGGTTTTCTTTAAAAATAAGCTTTTTACAGTACATTTGCTGTAACCAATGGACTAATGTCAATACATTATTATTAAGTAGAGTTCATACTTAGATTCCCTTAGTTCATCCTAATGTTCTTTTTCTTTCCTGGAATCCCTTCAGGACACCACATGGCAGTTGTTGCATCTCCTTAGGCTGTTCTTGGCTGCGACAGTTTCTTAGACTTGCCTTATTTTTAATGACCTTGACAGTTTCGAGGAAGGTTGGTCAGGTTTTGTAGAATGTCCCTCTATTGAAATTTGTCTGATGTTTTCTGATGATTAGAATTGGGGTATAGGTTTTCAGGAGGAAGACCATGGAGGTACGCTCCCCTTCCTAAGGACAGAGCAGCCGCAGAAATGGTTTAGAACTGTCTACATGGAGATCTGTCTGTTCTCTCCCATTTTTTTTTCAGTCCTTTGGTATCAGTACAGACTCGTGGGAGGTCAGTTAATACTCTGGTTGATAGACCTGTGCCACTTTTTTGTTTCTCATTGTTCCAGCTCAGGTCAGTGGAGTCCTCTCAGCTGGCTCCTGTGTCCCTTTGCTGTGCCCCCCATTGCATATGTATGTTTACTTTGTTCTGTTTTGATTTCCAAGCCCTTTTTTCCTTTCTGGTGCTACAGGATGCCCCAGGCTCATTTTGTGTAAATCCTGCCCTGTCCCAGAATCAGGAGCCAGGTTCTTTTTACTGAGAATCATTATCTGGCAATAGTGTGTGTGTCGCTGCTCCTAGGCACTCTTGGTTGAAAGCAGGGGAGATGTGTGTGTATGCGTTGGCCTGTGCACACACATGTATCCACAAACACTTCATGTAGCCATCCTCACCTGCCTTCAGCTAGACATGAGTTCACACTGACGCCCTCCATCTTCACATGGACATCCTAGCACCCCCTGCTGGTGTGTAACCTCCCCTCCAACAGTGAGACCCCTGGCTGTCCCGTCTTCCAGCTGCTTAATCGTTCAGTTCTAGGAATCACGTATGGCAGTAGCAGGGTACGTAGCAGGATGGCTCACTCACATCCCAGGACACAACTCCATCAGCCGGGGTCCAGTGCTTGTAGCTCCTTCGCCTTGACTCATAGGACCCTTCTTGTCTCTAGATCAGCTGAAAAAGGCCGAGCACCTTTCTCCCCACCCTCTTCAGAGAGCTTGTTACATACATTTGTAATACAGTTAGGTTTGTCCATTGTAGTCCACATCCCATCCTGGATTCCACCTGACAACCTGAATAAGTTAAAAAAATTTCGTGTGGTTTACTTTTTTGTGTGTAAAGTTCTGTGGCTTTTGACAAATGTTTAATGTCATGTAGTCACCATTACAGTATGACACAAAATAGTTTCACTGCCCAAAAAATCCCCTGGGCTTCACCTATTTAGCCCCTTCCCTAAGTCAGCCAATGATCTGTTTATCATTTCTATGGGTCCACCTTTTCCAGAATGTCTTCTAGTTGGAATCATACAGGAGGTAGCTTTTTCAGACTGGCTTCTTTCACTTAGCAACATGTATTTAAGATTCATCTTTTTTTTCTTGTGGCTTGATAGCTTATTTCTTTTTATTGCTGAATAATATTCCATTGTATGAATATACCAAAATTTATCCATTCACCTATTGAAGAATATTTTGGTTGCCTCCAGTTTTTGGTGGCTATGAATAAAGCTGCTGTAAGCATTTGTGTGCAGGTCTTTGGACATAAAGTTTTCAACTATTCGGGCAAATACCAGGGAGCACACTTGCTGGATCATGTGGGAAGACTGTTTTTAGTTTTTTAAGAAACCAAACTGTCTCCTGGAGTGGCTGTGGCCATTTTCCTTTCCCACTAGAAATGCTAAGAGTGAGTTCCTGCTGCTCTGCATCCTTGTCAGTATTTAGTGTTGTCAGCTTTTTGATTTTTAACATTTCTAATAGGTGTGTAGTTGTAGCTCATGGTTTTAATTTGTAGTTTCCTAAATTCCCAACATTTTCATCTTGCTGTTTTTCCTTTGGCAAGTCGTTTCTAAAGACTGACTCTCTTGTCTCTCTTTCATGTAAACTTTTCTTGTCCAAATGAATCATCTCTGAGTTTTCCATTGACAGTATAAACATTGGTTTGTGGTCAGCATCTTATTAGGTTCAGCTGTTTCCAGGCTGTACGTTTATGTGCTAGTTACGATGATGGATTTTTAGTGATGTCTGCTTGTGTGTGTGATTACATCAGAAATTTGCCACCTTTGCAGTGAGATCCACAAGTCATCTCCTAGCACCACGTGGGTGATGTGGATAATTGTATTATCTAGACTTTAGGAAACCATTCCAACAATAATATAATTCCCGATTTCAACATGCTACCACTGCTCTGAAGTTGCCCTTGGCATCCTATTATCTTTCAGATAGAGTCCAAGCAAACCGCTGAGCTGTATGTTCTGGGTCTCCAGGCATCCCCCAGTACACTGTTTCTCTAGCTAAACTACCACCAAACTTGTCCTGACATTGTTCTTGCTTCCCATCTGTCAGGACTACCACTCTGTAGACTGCATGTCCAGTTCTGCCCCACATTGGTTGGCACAAACATGCCTTGTGGGTCCATGCCTGCAACTCTGGGGAGAGGAAATCCCAGGGCAAAATACCACTGAAACTGTAATCAGTCAAAGGGAGAAATAAAGTTTAAAACCCATTTATTGCTTACAAACTGCAGTCTGAGGCCATCTCTTTCCTGTTTGGGCAGAAGCAAGCAAGACCTTCCCCTAACCTGTCAGGTTCAGATAAGCCCTCAGTTGCCCAGGTAATTACCCATTGATATGGAAATGACCTACAATCTCCACCCCTGAGGAATGCTTGTTGATATGCAGATGCACTAAAGCCAGGTGAGAGATTCTGGAAATATTACAATTTTACCCACAGTGCCACTTTCCTTATCTGCTGTCCAGGGATATTGGCTGTCCAGCCATTTCACTCAGAGCCTGCCAGGGTGAAGGTCTGCATGATGGCAGTTTGAGGGTTCTTAGAAACAAAGATGCCAATGAGAATGATAGTAAAGATGTGCAGCCACATGATTTCTGACCCGCACTCACCTGGCCAGTACCACCCCAGCCGCTCTCCTGTGCACAGACCACCGTGGATTGCTTTCTTCATGCCTGGTTCTTAATCTGCTTTGGTGACTCCTCCCAAAACCTTTGTGAAGGAAGCACTGCCTCTGATTTCTGTTTCTTTTGTTTGCTTCCTTCTGTTTTCCTTCTTCCTTGTTGGCTCAAAGAAGGGGGCTTGTTGCCATGACAGCTAGAAGTGGGACAAGCCCAAGCCACTTGGTCCAGTTCCAGTTGTGTCCATACTTTGTAGTGGTTTTGGGGCTGGGAGAATGTAAGCATTTCAGTATCTGCCCTTTAGCTTCCTCCTCCCTCACACGGGCTGGTGGTGTCCCCACTGTTGTGAATGTGCAGCTTTCACCCCTGGTATCTGCTCGCTTTGGTGTGGCCGACTGACTGCACCGCCATGTCCCTCACTCCTGCATGGTCCCTCCCTTTCTCTGTGGCCTGTTGACATCTCCACTTGCAAGGCTCATAAGCCTCTCAGACTTAACATTTCCAAAACTCAACTCTCGG
This sequence comes from Manis pentadactyla, assembly GCF_030020395.1. NCBI lineage: Eukaryota > Metazoa > Chordata > Mammalia > Pholidota > Manidae > Manis > Manis pentadactyla. The sequence continues at coordinate 196,876,271 of NC_080019.1, forward strand.
GCTGTCCAGTATAGCTCCATTTTCTAGTTGCCTAAGCCAGAAAGAAGTCTGGGAGCCACCCTGAATCCACTTCTTGTCTCCAGCCCTGCATCCTGTCCTCTAGGACATCCTACACCTCCCCAGTGAGCCAATGAGGGCAGAGGCGTAGATTGGATTGAAACATTACAATACAAAATCCACTCAAATTCTTTAATAATAGTATCTGGGCGAGAGTTTGACTATATGTAAAGATACCTACTAGGCAGTTAACACCTACAAAACTGGTATAGCTCTGTTAATATCAGATGAATACATGTAGAGACAAAAAGCCTTTAAACATAAAATGTAGTTTATGATAATACAAGAAAATAATCATGGTAAAGATAGAATAATTCTAAATTTATAGGTATGGAATAATTGAACCTTAGAGTATATAGGAAAATATATTCATGATTTACAAGAAGAAATTGATAAATATGCAATCATATAGGGTATTTTTAATGTTCCTTTCTCAGGAATTTATAGGTCAAATACAAACACATATATAAAAGTGTACAAGACTTGACCAATTTAAAAAAACTGCAACCAATTAGAGAATATGTATTTCCTTGAGGCATGTGAAACATTTTCAAAATCTGACCTTGTATTTTGTTACAAAGTAAATCTCAAATTCTTTTAGAACATGTTCACTGACCCGGTGAAGTCAAGTCAGAAATCAGTAATAAAAGCACAAAGAAGTGAAGTTTATATATTTGAGATTTTAAAAACAATAAAAATCATTCATATTAAAGAGGAAATCGCAATGGAAATATTCAGAAATGACTGACTCTGACATTGTAAAATGAGGCTTAGAGAATGTGGCAGTGCTTGGAGCCAGGGGGCAGTATTTATATCCTTAGGGTTGTGTGTTCGATAAGAATAAAGGCTCAATTTGATTGAATAATTGTCCAAGAAGTTAAGGAAGCCAAAGAAAATAGAAGGGAGGGAGTGGTGAGGGGTGAGCAGAAGTTCATGAGCTGGGAGACAAGGAAAACAGAAGCAATAAAATAAATAGCTGGTGCTTTGTGAAGAAAATCAGTTTTCAAACTCTTGTAAAGATTGATCAAACTTAAAAAGAGAAGGCATAAATAAACAGTATTAGCTACACTTGTTAATGATATAAACAATTGGTATTTAAAGATAACATCTGTCAAATACATGCAAAACTAAATACTGGCAGGGCTTCTCATGAGTTTTGAAAAGCTGATCCTAAAATACATATAGATATCATCCACCACATAAACAAAAAGGACAAGAATCACATGATCATCTCCATAGATGCTGAAAAAGCATTCGACAAAATTCAACATCCATTCATGATAAAAACCCTCAACAAAATGGGTATAGAAGGCAAGTACCTCAACATAATAAAGGCCATATATGATAAACCCACAGCCAACATCATACTGAACAGTGAGAAGCTGAAAGCTTTTCCTCTAAGATCGAGAACAAGACAGGGATGCCTACTTTCCCCACTGTTATTCAACATAGTACTGGAGGTCCTAGCCCCAGCATTCAGACAACACAAAGAAATACAAGGAATCCAGATTGGTAAAGAAGAGCCAAACTGTCACTATTTGCAGATGACATGATATTGTACATTAAAAACCCTAAAGATTCCACTGCAAAACTAGTAGAACTAATACTGGAATTCAGCAAAGTTGCAGGATACAAAATTAATACACAGAAATCTGTGACTTTCCTATATAATAACAATGAACTAATAGAAAGAGAAATCAGGAAAACAATTCCCATTCACAATTGCATGAAAAAGAATAAAATACCTAGGAATAAACCCAACCAAGGAAGTGAAAGAACTATACTCTGAAAACCACAAGACACTCTTAAGAGAAATTAAAGAGGACACTAACAAATGGAAACTCATCCCATGCTCTTGGCTAGGAAGAATTAATATTGTCAAAATGGCCATCCTGCCTAAAGCAATCTACAGTTTCAATGCAATCCCTATCAAATTACTAACAGCATTCTTCAACGAACTGGAGCAAATAGTTCAAAAATTTGTATGGAACCACCAAAGACCCCAAATAGCCAAAGCAATACTGAGAAGGAAGAATAAAGTTGTGGGGGGGATCTTGCTCCCCAACTTCAAGCTCTACTACAAAGCTGCAGTAATTAAGACAATTTGGTACTGGCACAAAAACAGACCCACAGAACAGTGGAACAGAATAGAGACTGCAGACATTAACCCAAACATATATGGTCAATTAATTTATGATAAAGGAGCCATGGACATACAATGAGGAAATGACAGCCTCTTCAACAGTTGGTGTTGGCAAAACTGGATAGCTACATGTAAGAGAATGAAACTGGACCACTGTCTAACCCCATACACAAAAGTAAATTTGAAATGGATCAAAGATCTGAATGTAAGTCATGAAACCATTAAACTCTTAGAAAAAAAAATAGGCAAAAATCTTTTGGACATAAACACGTGTGACTTTTTCATGAACATATCTCCCTGGGCAAGGGAAACAAAAGCAAAAATTAACAAGTGGGACTATATCAAGCTGAAAAGCTTCTGTACAGCAAAGGACACCATCAATAGAACAAAAAGGTATCCTACAGTATGGGAGAATATATTCATAAATGACAGATCCGATAAAGGGTTGACATCCAAAATATATAAAGAGCGCATGCCACTCAACAAACAAAAAGCAAATAATCCAATTAAAAAATGGGCAGAGGAGCTGAACAGACAGTTCTCCAAAGAAGAAATTCAGATGGCCAACAGACACATGAAAAGATGCTCCACATCACTAGTCATCAGAGAAATGCAAATTAAAACCAGAATGAGATATCACCTCACACCAGTAAGGATGGCCAGCATCCAAAAGACAAACAACAACAAATGTTGGACAGGTTGCGGAGAAAGGGGAACCCTCCTACACTGCTGGTGGGAATGTAAACTAGTTCAACCATTGTGGAAAGCAGTATGGAAGTTCCTCAAAAAGCTCAAAATAGAAATACCATTTGATGCAGGAATTCCACTTCTAGGTATTTACCCTAAGAATGCAGCAGCCCGGTTTGAAAAAGACAGATGCATCCCTATGTTTATCGCAGCACTATTTACAATAGCCAAGATATGGAAGCAACCTAAGTGTCCATCAGTAGATGAATGGATAAAGAAGATGTGGTACATATACACAATGGAGTTTTATTCAGCCATAAGAAGAAAACAAATCCTACCATTTGCAACAACATGGATGGAGCTAGAGGGTATTATGCTTAGAGAAATAAGCCAGGCAGAGAAAGACAAATACCAAATGATTTCACTCATATGTGGAGTATAAGAACAAAGAAAAAACTGAAGGAACAAAACAACAGCAGAAACACAGAATGCAAGAATGGACTAACAGTTACCAAGGGGAAAGGGACTGGGGAGGGTGGGTGGGAAGGGAGGGACAAGGGGGGGAAAGGGGCATTACGAATAGCAGTATAGCATGTATAATGTGGGGGGGGGCACGAGGAGGACTGTGCAACACAGAGAAGACAAGTAGTGATTCTACAGCATGGTTTCTACAGCATCTTACTACTCTGATGGACAGTGACTGTAATGGGGTTTGTTGGGGGGACCTGGTGATGGGAGGAGTGTAGTAAACATAATATCCGTCATGTAACAGCAGATTAATTATACCAACAAATAAAAAATTAATTAAAAAAATACATACATACAGAAGAGTAAGGGATGGAAGTAGCAAGTAATTTTGAAAAAAAAAATAAGAGGACACTTGCCCTTTCAGATGCCGAAAGTTATCGTAAAGGTGTAATATTTAGGAGAGAGTCAAGATAGCGGCATGAGTAGGGCAGTGGAAATCTCCTCCTAAAAACATATATTTTTGAAAATACAACCATGCCTAAAAGAGAGACCAGAGGATACAGTACAACAGCCAGGCTACATCTGAATCTGCGATAACTCAGCATCTCACGAAGGGGGTAAGATACAAGCCGCGGCCTGGTGGGACCCGAGCACAGCCCCCACCCCAGCTCCCGGGTGGGAGGAGAGGAGTTGGAGCGGGGAGGGAGTGGGAACCCAGGACTGCTAAATAGCCAGCCCTGGTAATCCGCACTGGGAGTGCAGACACATTGCATGGTGTGCTCAGGGAAACAGAAAAATAAAATCTGCGAGCAGGTCCCCGCAGCCAGCTCCCTTGGGATAAAAGAAAAGCACTTTTTGAAAGTCTTACAGGGACAGGAACCTCACAGCTGGACGGAAGGGTCCCAGCACACTCATCCCAGTAGGCTGGGAATTCTGAGGAGCCTTGGACGCCCCAGCCCCTGGGAGGCAGCGCAGCTCTGAAGCCCCTCATGGTGATAAACAGCTGGCGCTTCATTCCCCCTCCAGTGCGGCCCCGCCACAGTGGCCGAGTAGTGTGAGAACGGCTGTGCCCACAGCAGCAGCCCAGAGTCTCCTCCCAGCGCACAGCTGCCCGGGCAGACCCGAGGCCGCTGCTGGCAGGTAGCTGCTCGGTGCAGCAGAGTAAGCCGGGGCAGTGTGCCAAGGGGTGCTGTTCTCACAGGAGAGCACACCCAGCATGCCTGCCTCTCCCCACAGGGCTCTGGGCTACCCTGAGGGCTGCTCCCAGTGTGCAGGTAACTGACACAGGCAGCAGAAAGGGGCAGGGTGACCAGCAAGCAGGAAGGGACTTTGTTCTCCCAGCTGACACATGTGCCACCTGCCTACGACTACCTCTATAGCCATGAAAAGGCAGAAGAATTTGGTCCAGTCCAGAATTACCCAGACAACGCCCAAGAGAGGACCTGGGGAGACAGATATAACCGATCTTACTGAAAAACAATTCAAAATAAAGGTCATAACCATGCTGACAGACCTGCAGAGAAATATGCAAGAGCTAAAGGATCAAGTTAGGAGGGAGAATACAAAAATAAAACAATCTCTGGAAGGACTTCAGAGCAGGCTGGATGAGGTGCAAGAGACTGTTAATGGAATAGAAATCAGAGAACAGGAATACAGAGAAGCGTAGACAGAGAGAGATAAAAGAATCTCCAGGAATGAAAGAATATTGAGAGAACTATGTGACCAATCCAAATGGAACAATATTCACATTATAGGGGTACCAGAGGAAGAAGAAGAGAGAAAAAGGGATAGAAAGTGTCTTGAAGAAATAATTGCTGAAAAGTTCCCCAAACTGGGGAAGGAAATGGTCTCTCAGACCATGGAAGCCCACAGATCTCCCAACCCAAGGGACCCAAGGAGGAAAACACCAAGACACATAATAACTAAAATGGCAAAGAACAAAGACAAGGACAGAGTATTAAAGGCAGCCAGACAGAGAAAAAAGGTCACCTGCAAAGGAAAACCCATCAGGCTACCATTAGACTTCTCAACAGAAACCTTACAGGCCAGAAGAGAATGGCATGATATATTTAATGCAATGAAACAGAAGGGCCTTGAACCAAGAATACTGTATCCAGCACAATTATCATTTAAATATGAAGGAGGGATTAAACAATTCCCGGAGAAGCAAAAGTTGAGGGAATTTGCCTCCCACAAACCACCTCTACAAGATATTTTAAAGGGAGTGCTCTAGATGGAAGCACTCCTAAGGCTAAGTAGATGTCAACAGAGAAAATAAAATCAAAGCAAAGAAAGCAGACCAAATACTAACTAAAGGCAAAAAATAAAATCAACTATTCACAAAAGCAGTCAAAGGAAACGCAAAAGAGTACAGAATAAAGCACCTAACATATAAAGAATGGACGAGGAGGAATAAGAAGGGAGCAAAATAAAGAATCATCACACTGTGTTTATAATAGCTTAATAAGTGAGTTAAGTTAGACGGTTAGATAGTAAAGAAGCTACTCTTGAACCTTTGGTAACCACTAATCTAAAGCCTGCAATGGTAATAAGTACATACTTATCGATAATCACCCTAAATGTAAATGGACTGAATGCACCAATCAAAAGACACAGAGTAATAGAATGGATAAAAAAGCAAGACCCATCTATATGCTCCTTACAAGAGACCTCAAACCCAAAGACATGCACAGATTAAAAGTCAAGGGACGGAAAAAGATATTTCATGTAAACAACAGGGAGAAAAAAGCAGGTGTTGCAATACTAATATCAGACAAAATAGACTTCAAAACAAAGAAAGTAACAAGAGATAAAGAAGGACATTACATAATGATAAAGGGCTCAGTCCAACAAGAGGATATAACCATTATAAATGTATATGCATCCAATACAGGAGCACCAACATATATGAAAGAAATACTAACAGAATTAAAGGAGGAAATAGAATGCAATGCATTTGTTCTAGGAGGCTTCAACACACCACTCACTTCAAAGGACAGATCCAGCAGACAGAAAATATGTAAGGACACAGAGGCACTGAACAACACACTAGAACAGATGGACCTAACAGACATCTACAGAACTCTACACCCAAAAGCAGCAGGATACACATTCTTCTCAAGTGCACATGGAACATTTTCCAGAATAGACCACATACTAGGCCACAAAAATAGCCTCAGTAAATTCAAACAGATTGAAATTCTACCCACCAACTACTCAAGACCACAGAGGTATAAAACTAGAAATAAATTGTACAAAGAAAACAAAGCTCACAAACACATGGAGACTTAACAACATGCTCCTAAATAATCAATGGGTCAATGACCAAATTATAAAACAGAGAACAAGGAATACATGGAGACAAATGACAACAACAGCACAGAGCCCCAACTTCTGTGGGACGCAGTGAAGGCAGTTCTAAGAGGAAAGTATATAGTATTCCCGGCCTATTTAAAGAGGGAAGAACAATCCCAAATGAATAGTCTAAAGTCACAATTATTGAAATTGGAAAAAGAAGAACAAAAGAGGCCCAAAGTCAGCAGGAGGGACATAATAAAGATCAGAGAAGAAATAAATAAAATTGAGAAGAATAAAACAATAGAAAAAAATCAATGAAACCAGCTGGTTCTTTGAGAAAATAAACAAAGTAGATAAGCCCCTAGCCAGACTTATTAAGAGAAAAAGAGAATCTACACACATAAACAGAATCAGAAATGAGGAAGGAAAAATCACGACGGACCCCACAGAAGTACAAAGACTTATTAGAGAATACTATGAAAATCTATATGCTAACAAGCTGGAAAACCTAGAAGAAATGGACAACTTCCTGGAAAAATGCAACCTTCCAAGACTGACCTTCCAAGGAAGAAACAGAAAATCTAAACAGACCAACTACCAGCAGTGAAATTCTATTGGTAATCAAAAAACTACCCAACAACAAAACCTCTGGTCCAGATGGATTCACTACTGAATTTTATCAGAGAAATAGAGAAGACATAATACCCATTCTCCTTAAAGTTTTCCAAAAAATAGAAGAGGAGGGAATACTTCGAAACTCATTCTATGAAGCCAACATCAGTATAAAATCAAAACCAGGCAAAGACCCCACCAAAAAAGAAAATTACAGACCAATATCCCTGATGAATGTAGATGCAAAAATACTCAACAAAATATTAGCAAACCGAATTCAAAAATATGTCAAGAGGATCATTCATCATGATCAAGTGGGATTCAAGGGATGCAAGGATGGTATAACATTCAAAAATCCATCAACATCATCCACCACATAAACAAAAAAAAGGAAAAAAAACACATGATCATCTCCATAGACGCTGAAAAAGCATTCAACAAAATTCAACATCCATTCATGATAAAAAATCTCAACAAAATGCGTACAGAGGGCAAGTACCTCAACATAATAAAGGCATATATGACAAACCCACAGCCAACATCATACTTAACAGCGAAAAGCTGAAAGCTTTTCCTCTAATATTGGGAACAAGACAGGGATACCCACTCTCTGCACTGTTATTCAACATAGTACTGGAGGTCCTAGCCCCAGCATTCAGACAACACAAAGAAATACAAGGAATCCAGATTGGTAAAGAAGAGTCAAACTGTCACTATTTGCAGATGACATGATATTGTACATTAAAAAACCCAACAGACTCCACCCCAAAACTACTAGAACTAATATTGGAATTCAGCAAAGTTGCAGGATACAAAATTAATACACAGAAATCTGTGACTTTCCTATATAATAACAATGAACTAGTAGAAAGAGAAATCAGGAAAACAATTCCATTCACAATTGCATGAAAAAGAATAAAATACCTAGGAATAAACCTAACCAAGGAAGTGAAAGACCTATACCCTGAAAACCACAAGACACTCTTAAGAGAAATTAAAGAGGACACTAACAAATGGAAACTCATCCCATGCTCTTGGCTAGGAAGAATTAATATTGTCAAAATGGCCATCCTGCCTAAAGCAATCTACAGTTTCAATGCAATCCCTATCAAATTACCAACAGCATTCTTCAACGAACTGGAGCAAATAGTTCAAAAATTTGTATGGAACCACCAAAGACCCCAAATAGCCAAAGCAATCCTAAGAAGGAAGAATAAAGTGGGGGGGGCGGGCGGGAATCTCGCTCCACAACTTCAAGCTCTCCTACAAAGCCGCAGTAATTAAGACAATTTGATACTGGCACAAGAACAGACCCACAGACCAGTGGAACAGAATAGAGACTGCAGACACTAACCCAAACATATATGGTCAATTAATATACGATAAAGGAGCCATGGACATACAATGGGGAAATGACGGCCTCTTCAACAGTTGATGTTGGCAAAACTGGACAGCTACATGTAAGAGAATGAAACTGGATCATTGTCTAACCCCATACACAAAAGTTAATTTGAAATGGATCAAAGACCTGAATGAAAGTCATGAAACCATAAAACTCATAGAAAAAAGCATAGGCAATAATCTCTTGGACATAAACACGAGCAACTTCTTCATGAACATGTCTCCCCATCAAGGTAAACAAAAGCAAAAATGAACAAGTGGGATTATATCAAGCTGAAAAGCTTCTGTACAGCAAAGGATACCACTAATAGAACAAAAAGGTGTCCTACAGTATGGGAGAATATATTCATAAATGACAGATCCAATAAAGGGTTGACATCCAAAATATATAAAGAGCTCATCCACCTCAACAAACAAAAAGCAAATAATGCAATTAAAAAATAGTCAGAGGAGTTGAACAGACAGTTCTCCATAGAAGAAATTCAGATGTCCAACAGACACATGAAAAGATGTACCACATTGCTTGTCATCAGAGCAATGCTAATTAAAACCAGAATGAGATATCACCTCACACCAGTAAGGATCGCCATCATCCAAAAGACAAACAGCAACAAATGTTGGTGAGGTTGTGGAGAAACGGGAACCCTCCTGCACTACTGCTGGGAATGTAAACTAGTTCAACCACTATGGAAAGCAGTATGAAGGTTCCTCAAAAAACTCAAAATAGAAATACCATTTGATGCAGGAATTCCACTTCTAGGAATTTACCCTATGAATGCAACAGCCCAGTTTGAAAAAGACATATGCATCCCTATGTTCAGCACTATTTACAATAGCCAAGAAATGGAAGCAACCTAAGTGTCCTTCAGTAGATGAATGGATAAAGAAGAGGTGGTACCTATACACAATGGAACATTGTTCAGTCATAAGAAGAAAACAAATCCTACCATTTGCAATAACATGGATGGAGCTAGAGGGTATATTATGCTCAGTGAAATAAACCAGACAGAGAAAGACAAGTACCAGATGATTTATCTTTGGAGCATAAGAATAAAGCAAAGACTAAAGGAACAAAACAGCAGCAGGCACACAGAACACAAGAATGGACTAACAGTTACCAAAGGGAATGGGGCTGGGGGGAATGGGTGAGAAGAGAGGAATAGGAGGGCGGGAAGAAAGGGGACACTATGGTTAACATGTATAATGTCGGGGGGGGGCATAGGGAGGGCTGTACAACACAGAGAAGACAAGTAGTGATTCTACAGCATCTTACTACCCTGATGGACAGTGACTGTAATGGGTATGTGGGGGGAACTTGGTGATGGGGGGAGTCTAGTAAACATAGTACTCCTCATGTAATGGTAGATTGATGATACCAAAAAAAAAAAAAAAAGCCAAACAAACCCAACTCATCCCAAATCAAAAAAAAAAAAAAAGGTGTAATATTTAGGATTTATATTATGGGGCCAAGAATATGCCAGTGCAAAGAGTTAGGGAATGCATCCACACCTGCAACGTCATCTCCGATTCCCCCCGTGCATCCCTCCACCCCAAAACACCAACACCTGCACACACACATCCCCCCATTCTCCCCACACAACCTTACCCCCATTTTCATACAACACCTATACCCACAGACACCCCACATACCCATATACCCCAAAATTCATAACTCTGGAGTTTGCAGTACAAGTCCTTGGGGCAAGGATGGACCTTTTAGTAACTTTGATAGGATAATCTTCTACCCATATGGTAAAGATAAAATTAGATCCCTCTTATGCTTCATATATGAGGCTGAATCCTAGATGGAATAAAATCCTAAGTGTAAAAACCAAAACTAGAACTTATAGAAGAAAAGACAGAAGACTGTCTTTGACATCTGGGTCCAGACAGATCTCTTAAACCAGACACAAAAAGCACAAAATAGGGCGAAAAGACTGGTTGGTTTATTTGCTTGTATTAAATAGGAAAGTCATCTGTATGGAAGAAGATATTTGTAGAATTAAAAGACAGACTACAAATGGAGGATACATTTGAAAGTCATATAACTTGAAAAGGATTAACATCAAAGGTTTAGAAAGAATAAGCATACAATAGGTAAAGACTATAAAAAGCGAAAACTGAGGAAACCAATAAAGCTTATAAATATATGAAAACTGATTTTTCTATTAATCCATGAAATAGGAATTAAAACAAAAGACCATTTCATATTCATCAGATTGGTAAGCATGAAGTAATTAATAAATTTCAGCAAGGCATGGGCAATTCAGAACTGTTTCATCTTGTTCTTGGGTGTGCAGACTGGTGTAAGTGCTTTGGAGATGAATTTGTTTAAGTTGAAAATGTGCACATAATGTGACCCACCTATGCCACTTTCAGGCATTTGCCCAGAAGAACTCACAGGCACCTAAAGATGCTATTACAAACATCCTAAAGTGTTCGTAATAGCAAAACAGTGGAAACTACCTCGTTGGCCTCAGCAAGGGGACTCAGACATTTGTTTTAGTCACACAGTCAAAATTATTCAGAATTAAAATGAAAGAGTTAGATCTGTGTGTACCGGGGTACATAAATCCCAGTTACAAAATTTACTGTAAAAACTAATTTACAAAAGTATAGGTGCAATATAGTATTGTTCTTTTTGGATATTCACATACCCGGTAAAGATATAAACACCTGAATGTGAGTGATAGTCCACCATCTTTAGATCATGTTGCTAGATACCTATAGAGAAAGAAGGGTTATAGGGTGTTAGTGTTATCTGTAAGCATTTTTAATAGAGATCCAGAGTAAATACAGCAAAATGTTGATTACTCTTTATTCTTCATGTTGTATACAGCTCTGGGCAAGTTCAGCATATTTTCTAAAATCCAAAACGAAACCGCATACCCATCAACAGCCGTTTTCCATTCTCCTGATTCCCAGTTCCTAGATCCCATTAATCTACTTTCTGTCTGAATGGATTTGCCTTTTCTGGGTATTTCATATAAAAGGAATCATACAGTTTGTGGCAATTTGTGTCTGGCTTCTTTCACTTAATGTTTTTGAAGTTCATCTATGTGATAGCTTGTATAAATATTTTTTTGTATGGCTCAGTAATATATCATTGTATGGATGTACAGCATTGTGTTTATCCATTTGTCCATTGATGGACATTTAGGCTGTTTCCACTCTTCAGCAATTATGCATACTGCTGTTACGAACATTCATGTGCAAGTTTTTGTGTGGACACGTATTTTCAAGTTTTTTGTGTATATAGGAATGGAATTGCTGTGTCATGCGGAAACAATATGTTTAACTTCTTGAGAAACTGCCAGAGTGTTTTCCAGAGTAGCTAGCTGTACCATTTTGCATTCTCACCAGCATTACATGAAGGTTCCAATTTCTGTCTGCCCTCCCCAGTAGTTAGTATTGTCCGTCTCTTTGAGTATAGCCATTCTAGTAGCATCTTGTGATTTTGATTTGTGTTTCCCTGATGGCTGATGATGTTTACAATATTTTCTTGGCCATTTATTTACATTCTCTGGGGAAATGTGTACTCAAATCCTTTGCCCATTGTTTAATTACTTGTTTTCTTATTGTTGAGTTTTAAGAATTCTTTATGTATTCTAGATGCTAGTCCCTTATGAGATTTGCAGAAATTTTCTCCCATTTTGTGGTTTGTCACACTCCTTTGATAGTGTCCTTTGAAGCATAACAATTTTTAATTTTGATGAAGTACAATTTGTTTTTTCCTTTTGTTACTTGTACTTTTGGTGTGACATCTAAGAAACCATTGCCTAATCAAAGGCCATGTTTTCATGTTTAGTCATACCTGAAGGTCTCAGTTCTGGGCAAGTTCACTCTGGATTCAGTGAGACCAAATAATAGCAACTGAACGTTGAGGGTAAAAGGTCTTATACCAAGTTTTATTCTTGTGGTGGCAGGTCAAGAGCTAGAATCATGTCTGCAGCTGGCAAGTCTGTAATCCATCTCCACCAGCCATGCCTCTTGACCTCCAGTCAGAGCATTGGGTAGAGCTCTTTATATAGAAACACAGACAATAATGGCTCCTGCCAGCAGGTGTGTAAGCCTACACCTGCTAGCACTGCACATGTGCAGTGGGCAAGTAGATTGGGATAAGGTGAGGATCATGGCCACAGGAACTTCCATTTCCCTATGCATTTTCATGTGTTCTATAGCTCCTTTATTTAGGTCTTTGATCCATTTTGAATCAGTTTTTGTATATGGTATGAAGTAGGGGCCCATATTTGTTCTTTTGCATGTGGATAGCCATTGTCCCAGAGCTATTTGTTGAAACATGAAGTATTTCTCCACTGAATTGTCTTTGCACCCTTAGTCAAAAACCAATCGACTGTAAATATAGGGGCTTATTTATGGATTCTTAATTCTGTTCCATTGAAATATCTGTATTGTCTATGCTTGATCATCTGTGTATCTGTATCTCTCTCTTCAGATTTTCTATGTCTTCTTGAGGCAGTTTCTGTAGTTTGTATTTATTTCTAGGAATTTGTTCATTTCATCTAGTTTTTCTGATTTGTTGATATAAAATTGCTGTTAGTATTTCCTTATAACCCGTTTTATTTCTGTAAGGTTGACAGTAATGTTTCCTCTTTGACTCCTCATTTAGTAATTGAGTCTTCTCTCTGTTTTTCTGTCAGTGTACATGAAGATTTGTTGATTTTGTTAGTCTTTGCAAATAACCGAGTTTTGTTTTGTTTTTCTGTTCTCTATTTCACTCATTTTGCTCTAGGATTTCTTATTTCCTTCCTCTGCTTACTTTGTTAGTTTTCTCTTGTTTTTCTTAAGGTAGAAGTCTATGTTACTGAGTTGGGCTCTCCCTTCTTTTTTTTAAGGAGGTGTTCACAGGGTCACAGGAAGGAGCTCCCACCCGGTCCTGCCCCTTCCAGAACTGCAGGCTGTCACCAGGGACGAGGGGACGGAGGAGAACGAGTTAGGGTGCCACAAAGCTTGCTGTTCTTACCAAGATTCAGTTGATTTTTTTTGGATAAATACATGCTCCTTGGATTGCTGTAGGCTTTTGATTAATTTCCGGAGTTCTCAAAATGTTTATTGTGAAAATTTTACCATTGTTCTCACTGCTTTTATGGAGGAGTGAGCTGTCTGGTTATTACTCTGTCCTTCCCAGTGATGTCATCAACTGTACCATCATGTTTTATAATTCAGATTTTTCAAAAAAATTAATGTGATTGCAGCAAGGTATTTTATAGAAATTGGTTAGCCACACACCTATTAAGACTAGCTAGCAAATTTTAGAAAAGAACAACAGTGCAGGGTATCCTGCTTGATACCAACACATCCTGTGAAGTTAGAGGTCAAAGCAGTGTGGTATTAGTGCTGAAAGACAAAGCTCAGCAGAGCCAAGGAGAGAATCTAGCCCAGTACATAAAAGGGGTTTGTGTGTGAGGAGAGTTCCCACTCATGGGAAACCCTGCCAGGTGATTCACGGAACAAGGCAGGTTTGTGTGATTTGCTCAGCTGTATCTAGTTAACTGTTCAGTTTCTCACCCCAAATTCTGGGGCTGATTTTGCCCCAGAATTAAGGGTGTGCAGTTGAGCTGTGTGAGAGGAGGCTTTGGGGGGGACTTCACAGTGCTTTGGGGGTGACTGGCCGGGAGTTCTTGGGTGTCTTCAGTGGAGGCGAGGAACAGCCTCTCTGCAGTGCTGGGAGAGGTAAAGAAGGACGACAAGGGTAAGAAAAGCTGAAAATGTGGGTGAATAAACGTTTTTGGTGTGACTTATCCAATCATGACACCAAAACTAGAAACTAAGAGAATGCCAGATTCTGAAACTTCTGTATGGCAGAATCACCAGGTGCCAAAATCAAAGTCCAGGAAGAGGAAGTGGAAACATGTAATAGCCACTGCTGAGTGGACAGGGCTTCTCCAGACAGGCGGATAAAGGAGAAGGAAGTGGTGGTGGGGTCTTCAACTGCTGCAAGGCTTTTGTACCCAAAGACAAACACTTGCTGCTATTTGTGCTTTACTGAGGGCTCAATATGTTAACTATATATAATAATCATTTTAAAACAACTTAAGCAGTGTTAGAAATTACTCTTTTAACTATGGAGCAGTAAAAGCATGTAGATGTACAACGATTACACAATCGATTACTCCGTATGCACCTTACAGAGTATATATGTGCTGTCATTTCAATTAGCGTCTCCATCACTTCCGCCCTGGCAGGGGGACGGGACTCTGTAGTGGCCTCCCTCACAGCTTTCTGGGAGGCAGGCAGGCTCCTACATTCCCCCAGTGGTGCTCCAGACGAGCAGGATGGGGCTTTGTCAATTAGATCAGTCATCTGGGAGATGGGCAACGTGGTGGCGCTCCTTAGACAATTTGGGCCTTCCTTGATCCAGCTTCAGCCTGAGCCTGTTTCAGATTAAACTACAACTGCCTGCCACCTGCCCCAGCCCGTGGCTGCCCAGGCGTTTGAGGCACCTTGCTTTCCAGGCACAAGTCTATTTCAGGCCCTCTGCTTTCTGCCTCAAGTCGTGAAAACAGCTGCTTGGCAAACCCTTTATTTTTGAGGGGAAGGTAGTGTTGGAGGCTAAACTCTTGGCTCCCAGCTGCTTTAGGAGTATTTGTGGTGCCACGTGTAGTGAGCGAACTGGAGGTTCCCTGAGTTTACGGTGCTTTCTTCCCAATTTGATTATTATTAGCAGCATTAACATTTTTTATTCTAATATAAAAAGACCCAAATTTCTTCTTTCCTACTATGTATTTACTTTCATTTGTTGAATTGTCAGCCCCCAGTTTTTCTGCATCCCTCTTTCTAATAATCCTCCTGTGTTTCACTGAGTCTCGTTTTGTTACTTTGCTGTTGAATTCTGAGCAGGCAGTTTACAAAACACACACAAATGGCACCAAATGCGAAGAGATGCAGCCCCCACTGTTGATGAATAAATGTGTACACATCCTTCCTTGGCCATCTCATTGGCATATATTTTGAGAATGTTTATAAGAAGGAGTTTTGGCAGGAAATCACTGAAACCAGAACCCCATGGCATCATTTCATGTCTCAGAGAGTGGTGAGAGAGAGAGCTCTTGGAGGGTCCCGGAGGTTTCTTGTCCTTGTGGGTCAGAGGCTTTAAGAACATTCAGGTGCTGTGACGGAAAATTGTGCTCTTAAGGATTTGTCTTCAGGAAGGAGACAGAAGATGTTCATTACATCATTAATTCAAATAGTTAACAACTGGAAGCAGCCCAAATGCCTAATCGTAGATTTAGTAGATCAGTTATTGTACTTCCAGAACACAATAGAGTATTAGGCAGCAATTAATGTTTATAGGAATGATTCATGAGGTGAAAAAATGCACCCAGCATATGAAGTCAAAATACATGTAAAAACAGTATATTTTATATAAAACATAGGCGTTTGTGTATGTGTGTGTTTTAAAGGCTTCAAGGAGGTGTAGCCAAAAGCTTTATGGTGTCTGTTTCTGAGATCCGGGCTCACTACTGGTATCTGTTTTCAAATGTTTCTGAATTTTCTAAGTTTTCCTAAATGAACATATATCACTCCTATATTCATAGGAGAAACAATATATTTTTTATTGGAGAAGAATTATGTGAAAATTAGTCTGATTTTTGATATGCAGAAGCATTTTTCTAAGCATAAAAGCAATGCTAGTAATTTCAAATAGATGAGTTTGATTTTCATAGACAGTTGTCTTAGACTATCAATAAACGTTATTGAAAGGTTAAGAACAAGCTGTTACCATTTTCTACAAATGAAAAGCACATATAATCTATCTTATTTTGTTTTCAAAAAATAGGTAAATGTTATAATGAGGAACTACTAGGGGAACTATACTCTACTACCACTGCTTCCTTCTGGGAGCTGGAAGTGCTTTTAAATATATTTCTTGTAGTTTTGTTGTTGTTTTTTACCCTTTCCAGACTTCCTATACAAAGAGAAGGCATGTACTTTGCAGTCATAGGCTAGATATTCGTTGTCCTAAAGAGCAGGGTCTGAGCACCTGCGGGGGCTGCTACTGCATGGCTGCTGCTCTCACGGGGGTTCCAGGGCAGGGGTGTGTATTCTTTATAGAGAATAGAGCTGGTTCTCTATCACTCATTGAAGCTCTTCTATTTAGGGAGTTGTCTAGAAAGTCTAGTAGATCTATTTTAGGGAATTTTGATACCCTGGTGAGTGGCCAACCAGATTTTCTGTGTCTGATTCTGGTAATGAGAGTGACCCACTCAGAAAACTAAGTAAAAATAACGAAGCATAAAAATTTTAATTTATTAATTACATGTACTAACTTAGAGTGAGACAATAATCATTTATAAATTATTGCAAGTTGATCGTGAATTAAGTTCTTCAATATAATTTAAAATTTGTTAAATGGGTGTGCATAAATATATTCACCCCTGGAGTATGATCTGTCTTAAGTAGGACAGTGAAACATAAAATGCCCCTTTCCAGCATGTGGGAGGTGTTGTGTGACAGAACTGTAAGATGAGGAAACTCGCAATCATGGGTATGTGGAAGAATATAAGGGCCTGCTGTCCCAGGCCAGGGGGCAGAACTGGCAGGGGGCTCAGGTGAGAGGCCTGCGTTTCTTGGCCTTGTTGACCATGGCACCACCGTGCCTTGGCATCAAGATGCTATTTTTTGAGGTGGAGGAGTAAAGAAGTTCAACTCCCTGGCTACCACCTTCTCTTTTCTCCTGAGACCATCACGAAGATTGTAATTACTTAGAAAGGGTAATTACATTGGTGGGTCTGTGATGGGAATGAGGCTGAATCATCCTTGCCCACCTCCCCCGCAGAAGCTTTTAAACTCTAGTTACCCCTGACTTCTTATTGGCACTGCAGAACTAACTCTGCATTTGCTCTGGAGCCTGTGGCAAGTTAATGAGATACTTGGTGTCCCAGATCTGGAGAAATATGGAGTCAAGACTGTCCCTCTCCTGAAGTCAGATCTTTGCTATGGCCTATCTGGTTTGGAGTCAAACAGTGGCATTTGCTCTTTTTCATTTACTGAAATATGTCAAAATGTGAGCTCTTGTTGAGCAAAAATGGGATCTATGAGCAGATTCTGAGTATGACCCACTACAAAACCATCAGCACTACCCGAGGTCACCAAGTGGCCTTTGGAAGGGGTGGTCCACAGCCACTGCCCCACTGCTGGCCTCTGTTCACTTACCCTTTCTGAATAGTAGAGCCCCAGAAGCCAGCTCCATGTCAAAAGGAGGAGCTCTGAGAGGAGCCCATGGAATCCCAGCCCCACCGCATCCAGTGAGGTGGGACAGCTGGGAATCTCCCTGCTTTCACAGTGGTGGGCCAGGCCACCCTGTACCACGGACATTACAGCTCTGATGTGGAAGACAGGGGTGTCAGCGTGTGAGGACAACAGGGCATCAGGTGTGTTGGTGTGTGGGTGTGTGAGTGGCTGTGGGAAGGGAAAGGCAAAGGCAGGGGCCCTGGGGTGGGATGGGAGCCTCTGTGGGATGTAGAGAAAACCCTCCCTCCCCTGCTGTCTGCTGACAGCTCTCAGGCTTTTGGGATGAAGAGGCTGCTCTGGTCCCGAGGGCAGCAGCAGGCCTGCCAGCTCTCAGGAAGGGAGGGTTTCTGATCCTGGTAGTGGCTCTGGTTGTACTACTGAGATCCCACCAAGTTCCTCTGCACCTAAAAGTAGGAAAATTACAAATAGCAGTGCAGTTATGAGCATGACTGTCATTTGTATCTAAAATCTGCAAAAGGAGTAAAGTTTTATTTGTTAATTTTGACTCATTTCTACTCTGTGCTTTTTAAATGTCTTTCCAATGATAGAATTTTGTTGTGGGTATGTGGTTACATATATGATGGAGAACCTGGGCTCTGGCCGGGTCTCCCATGCCCAGGTGTGGTCAGCAGCAGCCTTCACCTGGGCACAGGCAGTGCAGCACCTGAACTGTGAGCAGATGACTGTTGCAGGTCGAGTGTTTTCTCTTGGGTCCTTGTCCCGCCGCAACAAAGAATTGACAGGCAGGGACACAACAGTGAGGCAGAGAGAAAGTTTTTTTGAATCCACTCCAAGGGAGGAGGGGCCAGAGTCAGGGTAGACACAGGCCCCGATTTGTTAGGCGGTTAGGTGGGAGGGGAGGGGGCCCTTTATGTTCCACTCTGGCTGGGAGGCACCTCTCTGACTGATAAGTCAGGGTCATTTGACTGATGGGCCCCCCTGTATAGCCATCCCCGTCAGGGCGCACGTCCTTTCCCATGAGGAGATGTGGCTTGGGCGGTTCTTAGTTCTGCTCAGTTGCCCCGCTTGGGAACTAGTTGGGACTGGTTTGGCCTGGTCCCCATAGGCAAGGAAGTTAACTCCCTGCAAAGCCTTTGTTGTCTTCACATGGGACCCCCTACCTGGGCAGAGTTTGGGCGTTTATTTTCCTTGAACCTTATCTTTCCCTTCCCCCGCTGCTCATGTCTATCTTCCCACCTAACAGGACAAATAAGATCAGATGTGTATGGACTGTGTTTTTTCCTGATTAATTGAATTACAAGTCTCCTGAGGCAGATGCAATGTCTTTTTTCTCTTTCCTATGCAGTGAGTAGTATTTCATTCTGTGATTTTGAGAAGGGAGAGCACCCACAGGTGGAGAGGTGAGCGCACGCTTGGCCTGTTAGCATTCTGCCCGTTCTCCTTGGGGTCCTGCTCCTCAGGGAGAGGAGCCCCGACTGCATACATGCCCACTTGGTGAAGCTGTCTGTATGTCTGCCTGTGTCTGTGAGTGCACCTGCCCAGTCATGGGGATGTGGCGGGGAACACCCAGCCTGGTCCCTGCCACCACGGGTTCCCTGCTAGTGGGGGTGAGAGACTAAAGATGAAGGAAGCGACTTAAAAATGCAGCAGGCACCTGCCAGGTGGATCCTAGCAGGAAGACAGACCAAGAGTAGTCCTGGACTCCTGGCAGGTGGGCTGGTGTCTTGCCTGAGGGTTTTGGCCCTGAGCAAGTTCACTGGATTCAGTGAGACTGAGAAATGACAAAGGAATGTTCTTGGGCTAAAAGGATTTATACCTGGCTTTATTCTCCTGGTGGTATGTCAAGCACTAGAATCACATCTGCATTTAGCAGTCTGCAGGTCCATAATCCACCTCTGTCTCTGCCTCCACCCAGAGCACTGGGCAGAGCTCCTTATATAGTGACTCGGTCACTAATAGCTCATTAGCCGTTGGAAGCATTAGCCTAGCAATAGGCCAATTACACTATCAATTAGTTTAGGGTCAGGTGAGGATCCTGGCCATAGGGACTTCCATTTTCCCCACAGCCAGGGATGCCTTTCTGAGGGTTGGCAGTTGAGCTGATGGCAAGAGGAGCTCACACAGTGCTGGCTGCCTGGGACAGCAGTCCTAAGGGCCTGAGCTTGTGGGGTGGAGGGATGGAATATGGGTGGTGGGCAGGGGTGGTGAGATGTGCTGGGAGAGCTGTGCAGGCTTCCCCAGGGAGTTTGGGTATCATCCTGGGCAGGAGCAGGGATGCAGCAGAGGTAAGTTTGGTAGGGAGGCTGCAGCCACAGGGGCCAGCTGGGGGTGATGCTAGGGCAGTGGACTGGAGGAGGGCCAGAGAGGGTGGAGAGCCCTGGGGATGCTGCTCAAGGGCCTGAGCACCTGAGTGGCTGACCTTAGGAGGGTCAGGTGTGGGGTGGGAGTAAGTCAGTGGTTGGTCCTGGGCTTTAGATCTGGGCATGCTAGTGGCTTGGTCTGGTAGGAAGTTGATACAAAAATTCACGGGAGATAGCAGCGGCAGGGAGGTTGGTTTAGTGAATTATCACTGGAGAAGGAGAGTTGATGTGTAAGGACTGGCTGGGCTCACATAGGGAAGTGCTTGCAGTCAGTAGAGAGGGTTAGAGGGCCCAGTCCAAGCCCAGGAAGCCTATGGCGGGAGTCCCCTAGTGGTGGTGCCCTTGCCCTAGGCCCTCTGGGTGCTCTCTGCTCAAGGCCCCAAGTCCTCCCTGTGCCCAGGGCTTCCCTGTGCTGCCCGCTCACACCCCCAGGGCCCTGCTCTTTCTGTCAGTGCCTCCAAGCCACTACAGTACTGACCCAGCCAGGGCTGCTTGTCCATGCCCAGCAGACGGTGTGGTGTGCCTGACACTTAGTCCTGGGCTTTAGCTCTGGAGGTTGATCTGTGCTTTAGATCATTCCACCATGGAATTCAGGGGCTGGAGCAAAATGTCTCTGTGTGTGCTGCACTCTCCACTCCTATGGGCTCTAGCTGGTCTGGAAGGCATGCTTCCCTCTTTTCCTGCCAGACATCTTTTTGTGTGCTTATTTGCTGTCCATATGCTTTCTTTGGTGAAATATTTTGCCCATTTTAAAAAGTAGGTGGTTTGTTTTCTTACTGAGTTTTGAGTGTTTTTTATATTTTCTGGATATGGACCTTTATGGAGTACATGGTTTGTAAATATTTTCTCCCAGTCTGTAGTTTGACTTTCCATTTTTATTACAGTGCTTTTCAAAGATCAAAAGTTTTAAATTTTGATGACATTCAGCTTACCAATTTTTTAATTCTATGCACCATGTCTTTTGTATCATACTTAAGAATTCTTGGTGAAACTGGAGGTCTGTAAGATTTTCTCTTTTTCTTTTGAAAGTTTTATAGTTTTAGTTATTACATTTAAGTCTATGATCTGTTTTGAATAAATTTTATATAGGATGTGAAGAAAATGTCAAGGTCTTTTTTTGATAATGGTATCTAGTTGTTGCAGTCTTCTTTGTGAAAAAGTTTATCCTCTCCCCATTCAGTTGCCTTGGAATCTTTATCAAAAATCAGTTGACCAATGTGTGTGTGTGTGTGTGTGTGTGTGTGTGTAAGAGTTCCTGGGATTTGTTTTAATCGGAATGTACATTAATCAGAAAGGCAGACAGGGATGTGACTGTCCTGAAGGAAGAAGTGTATCCTCACAGGTCCCCAGAAACAGGAGGCTTGGCAGACCATGTAGGGATGTGCCAGGGTTTGTGAGGAGGTAGAGAAGGTGAGAGGGAAAATTGAGCACGACTTTCATTGTGATTTCTCTGGGAAGGAACTGGCAAGGGAGGGTCAGCCGGTTCAGGATTGGATAGCTTGAATAATTCTAGCTGGCTCTAGGACATAGGGGCTGTCCCTGATTGTACCTGGCCCTGGGGTGATTAGGGCAGGTGGACAGTGGTTCAGAGTGTGAGACCCATTGGAGGAAGTAGTTGGGTGTGGGCTCTGGATTGTTGGTTTGCATTGGGAAGGTGCCCCTGGGTGAGTTGTTTGTCCTGTCTCTAGGAGCTGGCCTCCTGGAGGAAGGTAGCATGTCCAGGATCAGTATGGCCCATATGTCACAGCATGAAAAGAGAAAATGACAAACATGGTTAACAGAATGGACTGTTTCTGGACTCTTTCATCAATTTGTTTTATGACTGTAGCTTTGTAATAAATCTTGAAATAAGACCGTATAAGTTCTACCGTGCTCTTTTTTCAAAGTTGTTTTGTCTGTTTTATTACCTTTGTATTTCCATACAAAGTTTAGAATCAGTTTAGCTTGTTCTGATTTCGATTGAGATTGCATTGGATTGACAGATCAGCTTGGTGCAGTTGATGTCTCGTTGAGTTAGGAGTGCTTAGAGGGGCTCTTTGTAGATTTGTTCCTGATCTTAGGGGTCATCAGTCTCTCACCTTCATGTGTAAGCTTAGCTGTATGTTTGAACTGGAGGTTCTTTATTAGGTTCAGACAGTGCCCTTACATTCCAAGATTACTGAGGTTTTTTTCATGAGTTACAGTGAATTTTGTCACTTGCTTTTTCTGAGTTTACTGAGATAATCATGTAGTTTTTCTTTATTAGTCTGTTTATATGGCCTATCCATATAAACAATTATATTCATTAAAAAAATATTAAACCAATTGCATTTCTAGGTTGAAATACACTTTGTCATAATGTATTTTTTTATATAGTATAGGATTTGATAGGCTAAAATTTAAGAATTTTTGCATGTATATTTATGAGGAATATTATTTTGTTTATTTGTGTTTTCTAGCTTTGGTTTCAGGGTAATGCTGGTCTCATTGAATAAATTGGGAGGTCTTCTCATCAGTTTTCAGGATGAATTAATAAGGAATTGGTATTATTTCTTCTTGAATATTTGATAGAATTCACCCATCAAAAACACCTGGCTAGGCTTTTGTAGTGGGGAAGTTTTTAATTAGAATTCGATGTCTTGAATACGTATGGGATTATCTGATTCTTCCTGAGTAGATTGTGATTTCTTCATTCTTGTCAGAATTTGTTCCATCTAAATGTTTTTTTTTATTTTGATATCATTAATGCACAACTTCTTGAACAACATTATGGTTACTAGACTCCCCCCCATTATCAAGTCCCCCCCACATACCCCATTACAATCACTGTCCATCAGCATAGTAAGATGCTATAGAATCATTACTTGTCTTCTCTGTATATACTGCCTTTCCCATGTCCCTCCCCTACATTATGTGTGCTAATCATAATGCCCCATTTTCCCCCTTATCCCTCCTTTCCTACCCACCCTCCCAGTCCCTTTCACCTTGGTAACCGTTAGTCCATTCTTGGGTTCTATGAGTCTGCTGCTGTTTTGTTCCTTCCGTTTTTGCTTTGTTCTTATACTTCACAGAGGAGTGAAATCCTTCGATACTTGTCTTTCTCCACCTGGCTTATTTCACTGAGCATAATACCCTCTAGCTCCATCCATGTTGTTGCAAATGGTAGGATTTGTTTTCTTCTTATGGCCGAATAATATTCCATCGTGTGTATGTACCACATATTCTTTATCCATTCATCTACTGATGGACACTTACGTTGCTTCCATTTTTGGCTATTGTAAATAGTGCTGTGATAAACATAGGGGTGCATATGCCTTTTTCAAACTGGACTTCTGCATTCTTAGGGTAAATTCCTAGGAGTGGAATTCCTGGGTCAAATGGTATTTCTGTTTTGAGTTTTTTGAGGAACCTCCATACTGCTTTCCACAGTGGTTGAACTAGTTTACATTCCCACCAGCAGTGTAGGAGGGTTCCCCTTTCTCCACAGCCTCGCCAACATTTTTTGTTGTTTGTCTTTTGGATGCTGGCCATCCTAACTGGTGTGAGGTGATATCTCGTGTGGTTTTAATTTGCATTTCTCTGATGATAAGCGATGTGGAGCATCTTTTCATGTGCCTGTTGGCCATCTGAATTTCTTCTTTGGGGAAGTGTCTGTTCAGATCCTCTGCCCATTTTTTAATTGGCTTATTTGCTTTTTGTTTGTTGAGGTGGGTGAGCTCTTTATATAATTTGTATGTAAACCCCTTATCAGATATGTCATTTATGAATATATTCTCCCATACTGTAGGATGTCTTTTTGTTCTACTGATGGTATCCTTTGCTGTACAGAAGCTGTTTAGTTTGGTATAGTCCCACTTGTTCATTTTTGCTTTTGTTTCCCTTGCCTGGGGAGATATGTTCATGAAGAAGTTGCTTATGTTTATGTCCAAGAGATTTTTGCCTATGATTTTTTCTACGAGTTTTATGGTTTGATGACTTACATTCAGGTCTTTGATCCATTTCTAATTTACTTTTGTGTATGGGGTTAGACAATGATCTAGTTTCATTCTCTTACATGTAGCTGTCCAGTTTTGCCAACACCAGCTGTTGAAGAGCCTGTCATTTCCCTATTGTATGTCCATGGCTCCTTTATCGTATATTAATTGACTATATATGCTTGAGTTTTTATCTGGGCTCTCTATTCTGTTCCACTGGCCTGTGGGTCTGTTCTTGTGCCAGTACCGAATTGTCTTTATTCCTGTGACTTTGTAGTAGAGCTTGAAGTTGGGGAGTGTAATTCCCCCTGCTTTGTTCTTCCTTCTCAGGATTGCTTTGGCTATTTGGGGTCTTTTGTCGTTCCATACGAATTTTAGAACTATCTGCTCTAGTTCATTGAAGAAAGCTGTTGGTATTTTGATAGGGATTACATTGAATCTGTAGATTGCTTTAGGCAGGATGACCATTTTGACAATATGAGTTCTTCCTAGCGAAGAGCATGGGATGGATTTCCATTTATTAGTGTCCTTTTAATTTCTCTTAAGAGTGTCCCATAGTTTTCATGGTATAGGTCTTTCACTTCCTTGGTTAGGTTTATTCCTAAGTATTTTATTCTTTTTGATGCAATTGTGAATGGAATTGTTTTCCTGATTTCTTTCTCTGCTAGTTCATTGTTAGTGTATAGGAATGCCACAGATTTCTGTGTATTAATTTTGTATCCTGCAACTTTGCTGAATTCAGATATTAGATCTAGTAGTCTTAGAGTGGATTCTTTAGGGTTTTTTGTACATTATCATGTCATCTGCAAACAGGGACAGTTTAACTTCTTCCTTGCCAATCTGGATGCCTTTTATTTCTTTGTGTTGTCTGATTGCCATGGCTAGGACCCTACAGAACTATGTTGAATAAAAGTGGGGAGGGTGGGCATCCTAGTCTTGTTCCTGGTATTAAAGGAATAACTTTCAGCTTCTTGCTGTTAAGTATAATGTTGTCTGTGGGTTTCTCATATATGGCCTTTATTATGTTGAAGTACTTGCCCTCTATATCCATTTTGTTGAGAGTTTTTATCATGAATGGATGTTAAATTTTGTCATATGCCTTTTCAGCATCTATGGAGATGATCATGTGGTTTTTGTCCTTCTTTTTGTTGATGTGGTGGATGATGTTGATGGATTTTCGAATGTTGTACCATACTTGCATCCCTGGGATGAATCCCACGTGATCATGATGAATGATCTTTTTGATGTATTTTTTAATTTGGTTTGCTAATATTTTGTTGAGTATTTTTGCATCTATTTTCATCAGGGATATTGGTCTATAATTTCCTTTTTTTGTTATGTCTTTGCCTGGTTTTGGTATTAGAGTGGTGCTGGTCTCGTAGAATGAGTTTGGAAGTATTCCCTCTTTTTCTATTTTTTGGAAAACTTTAAGGAGGATGGGTATTAGGTCTTCACTAAATGTTTGATAAAATACAGCAGTGAAACAATCTGGTCCAGGGTTTTTGTTCTTAGGTAGTTTTTTCATTACCAGTTCAATTTCTTTGCTGGTAATTGGTCTATTCAGATTTTCTGTTTCTTTCTGGGTCAGTCTTGGAAGATTGTATTTTTCTAGAGAGTTCCATTTCTTTTAGGTTATCCAGTTTGTTACCATATGATTTTTCATAGTATTCTCTCATAATTCTTTGTATTTCTGTGGTGTCTATAGTGATTTTTTCCTTTCTCATTTCTGATTCTGTTTATGTGTGTAGACTCTCTTTTTTTCTTGATAAGTCTGGCTAAGTGTTTATCTATTTTGTTTATTTTCTCAAAAAACCAGCTCTTACTTTCATTGATTCTTTCTATTGTTTTATTTTTTTCTATTTTATTTATTTCTGCTCTAATCTTTATTATGTCCCTCCTTCTACTGACTTTGGTCCTCATTTGTTCTTCCTTTTCTAGTTTCATTAAGTGTGAGTTTCGACTATTCATTTGGGATTGTTCTTCTTTCGTCAGGTAGGCCTGTATTGCAATATATTTCTCTCTTAGCACGGCCTTCGCTGCATCCCACACATTTTGTGTTGTTGAATTATTGTTGTCATATGTCTCCATATATTGCTTGATCTCTGTTTTTATTTGGTCATTGATCCATTGATTATGTAGGAGCATGTTATTAATCCTCCATGTGTTTGTGGGCTTTTTCATTTTCTTTGTGTAATTTATTTCTAGTTTCATACCTTTGTGATCTGAGAAGCTGGTTGGTACAATTTTAATCTTTTTGAATTTACTGAGGTTCTTTTTGTGACCTAGTGTGTGATCTGTTCTTGAAAATGTTCCATGTGCACTTGAGAAGAATGTGTATCCTGTTGCTTTTGGATGGAGTGTTCTGTAGATGTTCTTTAGGTCCATCTCTTCTAATACGTTGTTCAGTGCCTCTGTCTCTTTACTTATTCTGTCTGGTTGATCTGTCCTTTGGAGTGAGTGGTGTGTCGAAGTCTCTTAAAATGAATGCATTGCATTCTATTTCCCCCTTTAATTCTGTTAGTATTTGTTTCACATATGTAGGTGATCCTGTGTTGGGTGCATAGATATTTATAACAGTTATATCCTTTTGTTGGACTGACCCCTTTATCATTATGTCATGTTCTTCTTTGTCTCTTGTTACTTTCTTTGTTTTGAAGTCTATTTTGTCTGATACAAGTACTGCAACTCCAGCTTTTTTCTCCGTTAGTTGCATGAAATATCTTTTTCCATCCCATTACTTTCAGTCTGTGTCTGTCTTTGGGTTTGAAGTGAGTCTCTTGTAGGCAGCATACAGACGGGTCTTGTTTTTCCATCTAAATGTTTTCAAGTTTACTGGCATGCAATAGTTCCTAGCATTCCCTTATATTTTATTTTTTTGAAGTGTAATTCGTACAACATGCAATTAATCATTTTGAAGTGTACTATTCAGTGGTATTCAGCACATTCAGTGTTGTGCAGCCACCACCCAGTTTCAGACTTCTTCACAACTTTTTCATCATCCCAGAGGAAAACTCTATACCTGTTAAGCAGTCCCTCCCCGTAACCCCCTTTCCCCAGCCCGTGGAAGCCATTAATCTGCTTTCTGTTTCTGTTCTGTTCTTGATCTATTCTATAAATAGAATCACACACAGCACGTGACCTTTTGTGTCTGGCTTCTCTCATTTAGTGTAATGTTGTCAAGGTCCATCTGCATTACAGTGAGGATCAGTTCTTCATTCCTTTTTATGGCTGCATCCCATTGTGTGGCTATCTTACAATTGTATATCCTTCATCTGTTGATGGACATTTGGGTTGTTTTCACATCTTGGCTGTTGTGAGTACTGGTGCTATGAACAAGTATCTGATTCCTGTTTTCAGTTCTTTCAGATGGATCTCTAGGGGTGGGATTGTAATAACTGTTTAACTTCGTGAGGGACTGGCAAACTGTTTTCCAGAGGCTGCATGATTTTGCATCATATCAGTAATGTGTGAAGGTGCCTATTCCTCCAGGTCCTCAACAGCACTTGTTATTTTTTGCTCTTTGCCATCCTAGTAGGTGTGAAATGGTATTTGTGATATAATGAGTCAAAAGAAATACATATTTGGTCATTCAGATGAGCAAATATATGTTTTCCAGGTATATTGGTTCTCACCCACAGTTCCTGGAAAAAAAAAAAAAAAGGCAGGGTCTTAAAGGTGAAATGGTTGTCTTGTCATGTTAATATTAATGAGAGACTTTCGGACCCACCCCACCTCACCAAGATCAGGGGCTGGAGGTTGAATCAGCCAATGGCCAATGATTTAGTCAATGATGACTATACACAGAAAACCCCTGAGAAGAGCTTATTGTTCCCTTGGATCCTGTCTCTGTCTGAGACAGCACTTCCACTTTTGGGGAACCGGAATGCTCCCACTTGCCACCAAAACCCAGGCCCCAAGCTCCACGAGGTCAGGAGCTCCTTTTATTTGGGGCCTTGTCCTGTGTATCTCTTCAGCTGGCTGTTAACTTGTATCCTTACAGTATCCTTCATTAAACTGGTGAACTGTAAAGTGTTTTCCTGAGTTCTGTGAGCCTCTCTAGCAAATTAATGGAACCTATGGGGAAGGTTGTGGGAACCTCCAGTCTGCAGCCAGTAGGTCAGAAGCACAGGGAACAGCCTAGAACTCACCACTGGCATCTGGAGTAGGGGGTGGGAGGGCAGTCTTGTAGGACAGAGCCCCTAACCTGGGGAATTGGGCGCTGTGTCTGGGCAGACAGCGTCAGAATCGAGTTGAGTGTTGAAGAATTGCTTTTTGGTTTGCTTGGGAACACACACACACACACACACACACACACACACACACACAGGAATTGGCTCTAGAAACCCGAAAGGAGTAATATGATTGCTGTGTGAGAAAAACATAGTATCACATTGTGATTTTGACTTGTCTTTTTGATGTTCTTTTTATCAATAGTAATATTTTATTTATCAGTATCGATGTGGTAATTTGTGTCATTGCCCTTTTTTTCCTGATCATTGTGGCTAGATGTTTTTGATCTCTGATCAAAAGCTAATATTTTTGTGGCTAATACTGTTGATCTCTAAGAATCAACTTTTAGTTTCATTAATTTTCTGTATTTTTAAAAATTGCTTTCTAGCTTATAGATTTCTACTCTTATCTGTATTTCTTCTGCTTACTCTGGGTTTAATTTGCTTACTTATTCTTTCTAGTTTTGTATAGTAGAAGCTTAGGTTATTGATTTAAGAACTTTCTTTTCTTCTAAACTAGGACTTTAGTGTTCCGAATTCCTTTATGCTGTTTCCCACTGTAAGTCCGGGGAGAGGAAATCCCAGGGCAAAGTACCTCTAAAAACCGAAATCAGTCAAAGGGAGAAATAAAGTTTAAAATCCATTTACTGCTCACAAACTGAGGTCTGGGGCTGTTTCTCTCTTTCCTGCTCCAGCAGCAGCCAAAAACCTCCCCTCCCCTCACCTCTCAGGTACAGATAAGCCCTCCTTGCCCAGGTAATTACCCATTGATATGGCGATGAACTTCTCTCCACCCCTGAGGAATGATGCAAATGCACTAAAACCATACTTCTTTCTACCTCTGAACACCTTCTGATATTCAGATGTACCAAAGCCAGGCGAGGTATTTTGGAAATGTTACAATTTTACCCACACCCACACATTTTGATATGTTGTGTTTCCATTTTTACTTGGGTCAAAATGCTTTCTAGTTTCCATTGTGATTTTTTCTTTGACCCTTGTGTTATTTAGAAGTGTACTATTTATTTTCCAGGTATTTGGAGGATTTTCTAGGTACAGAAGTTATTGATTTCTAATTGAATTCCATTGTGGTCCAGGAACATACGTTTTCTGATTTCAACATATTAAGTTTCATTGACACTTTTTTAAATGGCTCAGTGTGTGGTCTTGGAAAATAGTATATGATCACTTGGAAAGAGTGAGTATTGTTCTTGTGTGGAGTGCTTGCTCTCTGTTAATTAAGTCGTGCTTTAGGGTAGTGTTGGTGGGTCTCCTGTGGCTTTGGCCGACCTTTCTAATTGCCTTGACATCTTCGCAGTGCCCTTTTTAACTTCTGATAATATTCTTTGCCATTAAACCTACTTTTTCTGATGTTAATATAGCCATTCCAACTTTCTTTTGATTAAACTTAGCATAGTACATCCTTTTTCTTTTAACCTATTTGTATGTTTATATTTAAAGTGGGTTTCTTATAAAGGGCATATAGTGGGGTTCTTTTCTTTAAATCTAGTTATTAAAATATTTTCATTCTAATTAGGATATTTCGACCATTTATATGTAATGTAATTATTGATATAATTGAGTTTAAATCTATCATTTTGCTATTGGTTTTCTATGTGTCCCATTTGTTATTAGATCCCCTTTACTGTTTTTCTGCCTCAACTGGATCGAGCACTTTTTATGATCAATTTTATCAACTTTCTTTGCTAATTAGCTATGTCTCTTTGTTTTTAGAGGTTGCTTTGTGATTTACCATATATATCCTTAACTACTCACGGTCTGCTATCAAGTAATATTTTACTAGTGCACTTACACTATAAAACCAAACAGATACTTACATTTCACCTCTCCTTTGTGTTATTGGCATGCCATTTACTACTATTTTGTTATAAGGCCTGTGATACATTGCTATTATTTTTGCTTTAAATAGTCTGTTATCTTTTAAAACAATCTTAAAATTAGGGGAAAAAAAGACTTCTATTTATTCATGAATTTTCTATTTATTGTCTATTCGTTTATTTTACAGATCTAGGTTTCCTTCTGATATCATTTTCTCTTGTATGATGGACTTACTTTAATATTATTTGTAGTTAAGTGAGTTGGCGATGAATTATTTTAGCTTTTGTTTATTGGAAAATGTCTTCATTTAGCCTTTGTATTTGAAAGTTATTCTTACGATGTGTGGTATTTCACATTGACAGCTTTTTCCTTTGTTACTTTAGCAATGTCATTCTCTTGGTTTCTGACTTGCATTGTTTGAGAAGTCCTCTCTCCACCTTGTCTGTGTTTGCCCCTCTGATAATGTTACTTTTTTCTCTGGCAGCTTTTATACCTTTCTCTTCAGGCAAGTTGATTATGATGCACCTTGGTTTAATTTCCTGTTTCCTTCTGCTTGGGTATTGTTGACCTTGTTGGATCTATAGGTTCATAATTTTCATCAATTTAAAAAAATATTTTGTTATTATTTCTTTAAATATTTTTTCCTTCCACCCTCTCCTCTCCTCTGGGTCTCTACTTGCACAAATATTTCTGGTTTTTGTGGGGAGGAGGTTTTTCTTTGTGTCATTTTAGGTAGCCCCAGCCTACACAGATTGCTTTGTTGGCACGTTGACTGTTTCCTTTTATAATGTCTGTTGTGCTGCTAATCCCATCCAGTATCTTTTTCATCTCACATGTGTTTTTCATATCTGGATGTTTTGTTTGGGTCTTTTTTATTGCTTTACATGTCTCTCCTTAGCATGTTGTGCTTTCTTATGTCTTCTTGAACACATGCAATGTATTTATAATAGCTGTTTTAAGGACCTTGTGTACTAATTATTTCCTCGTGTAATTTCTGGATATTTTTCTTATTGATCAACTGTTCTCATTATGAGATGTATTTTCATGCTTCTCTTTATGCTTGGTAATTTATGAATGGATGAAAGACATTGTGAATTTTAAATTTAAGTTTCTGTATTCTTTTAAATATTTGAAACTTTCTTTTTGGAATGAGTTTAAGTTACTTGGAAAATTTAGGCCCTCTGGTGGCTTGCTTTTGAACACTGTTAGGCAGTACCTAATTTAATACCAGTTTAGTCTCATCCTACTGCGGTCTTGCTGCTGAGGCAACACTTCCAGGTGCTCAGCCAGTGACCCAAAGGTTTCCCGGTCTGCTTGTTGGATGGAGCAAGAGCCATCCTAGGGCTGTGGGCGCTGCAGCTGCCCTTTGACCTGCCTCTTTCTGCTGGTGCTTTCCCTGGTCACAGGTGGTTTGCTGACAGTGTCCACATAAAAACTCAAGGATATCCCCCACTGGTCTCTGGAGCATTTCTCTGTGCAGCTCTGTCCTCTTTGGTCCTGTGCTCTGGTAATTCTCACTTGTGTTGCTTCCCTGAGCCTCAACTGTTTCCTCTTCTGAGGACTCCCCTGCCTTTGCCTGGGTTTCCCTCCTGCGCTGTGGCCTGGAACCACACCCCTAGCTGCAGGCTGGGCAGTCAGGATGCATGTAATTTGCGTCCTTCCCAGAGAGATCATGTCCTGTGCGGCCTGTTGTCCCATGTCTGAAAACCTTTGTCTCATCTTTTCATTGTTTGAGGCTGGCAGTCCTCCATTGGGGATTTCTAATGTTCCTCCTGTCTTCAGTCAGACTGGACACGCCTTCAGGCAGCCTGTGGGAGTCTGGCAGTGTTGCTTACCTGCCAATCAAGTCTTTGCACAGGTAGGGTGCCCTGTTGTCTAGACGAAGTGCTCTTCAGACTTGGGTCTGACATGTGTGGTACCCTAGGTGTCCCACCTACACATCTTCTCCTTACGTTCCCCACAGGTTCAAAGGCTTGAGAATCAGCACTGCCCCCAACTTCATCAGGCTTAGGACTGGGTCAGTGTTCAGGGGAGTCGGGGGCTCTGAGTGTTTACTGGTGTCTTTTCAATTTCAAACCACTTTTATGGAATTCTTTCTCTAGAAAACTGCCTTTGACCTTCCAAATAGCTGACTTAAGACTGCATTATTTAATAAATTACTTTGGTTTGATAAAATTTGATGTCCAAAGTGACAGATCATTCTTTGGGTTATTCTCTACTTATGATTCCCAATTATAGTTTTTTAAACCTGTTTACAGATCTCAGAGAGATTGCAGAGAGAGATTTTCATGAGGTCCCACATAAGTGGTGTATCTCATAACATCGTCATAGTGGTTATGTCTTTAAACTGAGTGACTCTGTGTCAGTTGATTTTTAAAGTCTTGCTTGTATTAAGCCTTGTGTCTTGCTGCCCCTCCATGTGGCCTGGTTTTATGTCACACGAGAGTCTCTCTAGGGGTCAGGATACACAACTGGTGTCAGTGACGTCCACATTGCCCTTCAGGCTTCTGTAGAACCAAAATTTTAGAAGAGGCAGTTTCTTCCTTTTCCACTAACCTATCTTCTCTAAAGTTAACCTAAGCAAACTGCATCAGGGGGCCTGAGGACCAGTGGTCAGCATGCACGGAGCAAACATGTGCCTTTGTTCCCTGGCCAGGCAGTGACTGTGTGCTTGTAGCTGTAGTGGCCTAGTGAGACTGGTGGGTGTTCTTTGTGGCTGTGGCCCGTTTTGCAAAACTATCTTGAAAGATTTCTTTTAAATTTAGCCTTAAGATGTCTTCGTTTTTCTGAAGTTTATAAATGTTATTTTCTAATAGTTTACAGCAGGACACTTGGTTGCAGTCTTATGTGGAATACTAATGTAGTCATTACAGCAGCTAGTGTTCATGAAGTGTTGATCTGTGCCAGCCATGCTAATCTGAGTACTGTACATCTGATTCCAAATAATGCCCCGTAAGTAGGCACCGTTTTCCCATAGTCTTTCCAAGGCTCAGGGTGGTGATTGACATCACTATGGTCGTCATTGGTAAGACTGGGCTTGGAGCTGTGGCCTCAGACCCCTAGGCCTGTGTCTGCTTCATGATGCTGGGAGAAGCGGGGGCTGCCTGGTTGCTGTGCTCTGGGCTCCAAGCTCAGTGTCTGGCCTTCCTTGGGGTCTTGGTGGCCACCTGAGTATATCTCTGTGGAGTCCTGGGCTCCACTGACCCTGCTCAGAGTGCTGAGGGCACGCACGTATGCTACACCTGCCTCAGAGGTTGTGACTTAATGGGCAGCCCCCTTAGAGAGATGGCGGTGAGGAGCTGGGAGCACAGGCACATGGGTACTTAAGGCTGATGGGGTAGGAATCCTGACTGCTATTTGAAGAGAAGAGTGCTTAATTAACAGATTGCTTGAGCAGAGACCTCATTTGCTGGTTCATTCATTCAGCAAATGTTTCGGAATGCCTGTGATGTACCAAGCACTGTTCTGGGATGCCCACCTCCTTTAACCCACATCTTGTGGGGTTTCAAAAGGTGAATACATGAAGCAAGCCATCACATGTGTCTGGTGGCAATGCTTGCTCTGGAGGAAATTAAACACCTGAGGGGTGCCAGAGAGTGGGGTACAGTCTGAATAGGGTGGTCAGAGCAGACTCTGAGAAGAGGGTGTAGGAGTTGCCCAGTGGGTGTGGGGGATACAGGACTCAACTCCAGGGGCAGCAGGTGTCTGGCGCTCCTCGAACAACCAGGAGGCCATTGTGGCTGGAGCCCGGAGAGGGAAGGGGCAGGGGCAGGGGACATGGTTGGGGGACAGCAGGGGGCCTGTCAGGGGCCTGGAGAATCAGGTGGAGTGTGGGAGAGGGAGCCAGCTAGTCTCTTTTCTCTGTTGTTTTTTTTTTTCAAGCTAAAGCTGTTATAATACCTGCTTCTCAGAAGACATCCAAATCCCTACTGGCTTGGTGATTATGCAAATCTGGATCTAATTTTCACACAAGTCCCGAGGGAAGGGCCTTTGGAATTCAGGCCTATAAACAACGCCCTGCATATGCCTGCCTTTCCCTTCCCTGCCCCCACCCCCACCTCCCCAACCCCCCAGCCCCCCCCTGCCAGACTTGGGTGTTGTACAAACCCCTCCTCCTGGCAGGAGGGGACATCCCAGCTGGGCCAGCCTGAAGTTCTGGAAATAAAGCAGCGGGCATGGGTGGGGTGGCTGGTCCAGAGTTGCACCCTCCTGGTGGTGTAGGGCTCCCGGCTCCTTAGGTAGAGAAGCCCCAGGCAGCCAGGCTGAGAGACAAGCAGTGAGTTTGAGCCATCAGGACTGTGAGCCCCATCCTGATTTCCATTACGATTGGGATAGCAGGGGGCTGCAGCGCAGATCCTGGGAGTTCCCTGAGGCTTGGTTAAGTAAAGGCAACAGCTTTCCAGGGGCACCTGTGGCCTCTCCTGTGGGCGGGGAGGGGGCTGTTAGGAGCACTGAGCTGGTGGAACAGAAACGGCATGGTGAGCCGTGCATCACCACGTCAGGCCTGTGAGCTCATCTTTGGTGGGTGTTTCCCAGGGGACATGGTAGCTTGGGAAGAACATGGCTTCCATTTGCATGTCCCTGAGCACTCTCCTCACTTCTAGAGTGAGAAGGCCAGCCTTCCACGGTGATTTGCCTGGCCTTCCTGACTTTGTGGGCGCCTGTGCAGGCACAGCTGGGCCCAGGCCTGCTTTGGTTTGCAGAGGGGCCTCAAGCTCCCACAAGTAGTTAGTGGAGAGCCCACTCCCTGCCCACCTCAGGACATGGCCTTTGACTACACTGACCCCAGCAGAGTAAGAAACAATGATAAGGAAACTTGGTTGAAATCTTTATTCACTTTAAGGTCTCCTGCTGTTTATAATACCCAATCAGTTATTTGCTTTTTACAGGTTCTTTTCTGCATTACCTTAAGATAAGAACTTTCACTGTAGAGTTGGGAAATTTGGAACATAGGGCAAAAAACCTGAAATCTCACTTCTAATAAGGACAGATGGGAGTACTGAGCAGATGAACTCCCTGACTGGAACCCATCAGGGCCTCCTTCCCTCTCTGTCCTTCTCAAGGGCTCTCCTGTCAGCCTGCAGAGCGTGGTGCTGCCTGTGATCACGCTCCTGCCAGCACCCTGGCTCCTTCCTGCCCTCGGGTGTCCGCTCCACGCAGCACGAGCTTGCTGTTGCCTGGAGGCCAGGCCCGCAGACCGGCCAGGGCACGGGGGTGGGGGGTGGGGTGGCTTCCAGCCCTGCCTGATCCCGGCCACACCTCCTTGGCAGGTTTGCTTTCCTCTCAGATTTCTAACCTAATCTGATTTCCGCCTCAGCGGGTGACCTCTTCCTGCTGGAGGAGAAACAGAGGCCCTCCCTGTGCCTGCAGTGCCCTTCCCTGGTAGCCGCTCCTGCTCAGGGCTTGCTCCTGCGGCCTTTGACCCTGCCTCCTGGGCCCCAGCTCCTTTTCCGCAGGCGACTCCTGCTAGCGTCCCGCTGACATGAGAGCGCCCATCTTCAAGGGAAAAATTCCTCCCTTGGTGTTCACCCAGTTTGGCAGATTGGAGTCACACTGACCTCTGCTGCTGCTTTTTTTTTTTCCAGGTTTTATTTTACTTATTTATTTATTTTCATGATTAAGTTTTTTTATTTTTTATTTTTTTATTTTGTTGTCATTAATATAAAAGCACATGGGCAACATTGTAGTTACTGGATTCCCCCCATTACCAAGTCCCCACCACATACCCCATTACAGTCACTGTCCATCAGTGTAGTAAGATGCTATAGAGTCACTACTTGTCTTCTCTGTGTTGTATAGCCCTCCCCGTGCCCCCTCTACATTATGTGTGCTAATCATAATGCCCCTTAATCCCCTTATCCCTTCCTCCCTTCCCACCCATCCTCCCCAGTCCCTTTCCCTTTGGCAACTGTTAGTCCATTCTTGGGTTCTGTGAGTCTCCTGCTATTTTTTTCCTTCAGTTTTTGCTTTGTTCTTATGCTCCACAGATGAGTGAAATCATTGGCACTTGTCTTTCTCCACCTGGCTTATTTCACTGAGCATAATACCCTCTAGCTCCATCCATGCTGTTGCAAATGGTAGGATTTGTTTTCTTCTTATGGCTGAATAATATTCCATTGTGTATATGTACCACATCTTCTTTATCCATTCATCTACTGATGAACACTTAGGTTGCTTCCATTTCTTGGCTATTGTAAATAGTGCTGTGATAAACATAGGGGGTGCATCTGGCTTTTTCAAACTGGGCTGCTGCGTTCTTAGGGTAAATTCCTAGAAGTGGAATTCCTGGGTCAAATGGTATTTCTGTTTTGAATTTTTTGAGGAACCTCCATAATGCTTTCCACAATGGTTGAACTAGGCTCTGCTGCTTCTTAAAACCCACTAAAATGACAGCTGAGACATTTTAACAGCACAAGCCACCAAGACATTGAGAAATGAGATGACAAGTGTGGAGTTTGGAGAGCAGAGGGACAAACAGGGGCCTTGCAGGTCTGAAACATGGAAAGGTTTGAGGCGGTGTGTCGGTGTACCTGTGTCTGTGTCTTGGGGGCCTGGGAAGTGCATGTACTGTGTTGCAGACAGTCCCCATCTCAGGAGTGATGTTTCCATGTATCTCCAAAAGTGGGTGGGGGTGGTAAAGAAGGGGTAGAGTAAGAAATTGGTGGAAAGCCTGTTTAAGAAGCAGGGGGATAAAGGAGCCATGGACATACAATGGGGAAATGACAGCCTCTTCAACAGCTGGTGTTGGCAAAACTGGACAGCTACATGTAAGAGAATGAAACTGGATACTGTCTAACTCCATACACAAAAGTAAATTCAAAATGGATCAAATACCTGAGTGTAAGTCAAGAAACCACAAAACTCTTGGAAAAAAACATAGGCAAAAAATCTCTTGAACATAAACATGAACAACTTCTTCATGAACATATCTCCCTGGGCAAGGGAAACAAAAGCAAAAGTGAACAAGTGGGACTAAATCAAGCTGAAAAGCTTCTGTACAGCAAAGGACACCATCAATAGAACAAAAAGACATCCTACAGTATGGGAGAATATATTTGTAAACGACATAAATCCGATAGATTGACATCCAAAATATATAAAGAGCTCATGTACCTCAACAAACAGATATATCCAAAATATATAAAGAGCTCATATATTCGTAAATGACATAAATCCGATAAAGGATTGACATCCAAAATATATAAAGAGCTCATGTACCTCAACAAACAAAAAGCAAATAATTCAATTAAAAAAATGGGCAGAGGATCTGGACAGACACTTCCCCAAAGAAGAAATTCAGATGGCCAACAGGCACATGAAAAGATGCTCCACATCGCTAATCATCAAGGAAATGCAAATTAAAACCACAATGAAATATTACCTCACACCAGTAAGGATGGCCAGCATCCAAAAGACAAACAACAACAAATGTTGGCGAGGTTGTGGAGAAAGGGGAACCCTCCTACACTGCTGGTGGGAATGTAAACTAGTTCAACCATTGTGGAAAGCAGTATGGAGGTTCCTCAAAAAATTCAAAACAGAAATACTATTTGACCCAGGAATTCCACTCCTAGGAATTCATCCTAAGAATGCAGCAGCCCAGTTTGAAAAAGACATATGCACCCCTATGTTTATCTTGGTACTATTTACAATAGCCAAGAAATGGAAGCAACCTAAGCGTCCATCAGTAGATGAATGGATAAAGAAGAGGTGGTACATATACACAATGGAATATTATTCAGCCATAAGAAGAAAACAAATCCTACCATTTGCAACAGCATGGATGGAGCTAGAGGGTATTATGCTCAGTGAAATAAGCCAGACAGAGAAAGACAAGTACCAGATGATTTCACTCATCTGTGGAGTATAAGAACAAAGAAAAACTGAAGGAACAAAACAGCAGCACAATCACAGAACCCAAGAATGGACTAACAGTTACCAAAGGGAAAGGGACTGGGGAGGAAGGGTGGGAAGGGAGGGACAAGGGGGTGTGCACAGGGAGGGCTGTACAACAACAGAGACGACAAATAGTGATTCTATAGCATCTTACTACACTATTGGACAGTAACTATAATGGGGTATATGGTGGGGACTTGATGATGGGGGGAGTCTAGTAACCATAATGTTGCTCATGTAATTGTAGATTAATTATTCCAAAGAAAAAGAAGAAGCTGGGGGTGGGGATCTCAGCTTCCCTTCCACCTAGCTAAAGACTGCAGGTTACTGCCTGGATGGTGACTGTGGTGCCTACAGGCCCAGCAGAGGAGGGTTCTGTCCCAAGGAAAAGCAGGCTACATGTACTCAGTGGATTACA
This sequence comes from Manis pentadactyla, assembly GCF_030020395.1. NCBI lineage: Eukaryota > Metazoa > Chordata > Mammalia > Pholidota > Manidae > Manis > Manis pentadactyla. The sequence goes on from NC_080019.1 coordinate 196,914,847, forward strand.
GATAAGTGTGAGCCCAGCCTCTGTCCTGGGGTCCCAAACTGCTGAATGGGCTTCGGGAGGTGAGGAATAGAGAGGGCAGGTGATGCCCGGGGAGCAGGCAGATGGTGGCTCCAGGGTACCATCGGCTGTTTCTTGCTATGTTGGAGGGATCAAAGGCAGTTGATCTCTGACTGAGAATTTGGAGTAAAATTAGTAGGAGGTATGTTGTGGAAAACTAACCAAGCAAAGGAGGCCCTTGTTCTTGCCAGGAAGGCACACAGCTCGAGGAGGGAATCAGAGGGTGGCATGAACGACCTTCCAGCTTCCTGGGGCTAGGCCTGGAGGGTGTGGATGGAGCTGGGCTGGGGTTAGTGTGTGCATTAGTTACTGTAAAGGTTAGAGGTAAGGTTAGGGTGGCACTCCTCTTTAAGTTTCTTCTAGTTTTTAATTTATAGGCACACATAGTTTTATTGAGCTTTACTTTATTGTACTTTGCAGATAAATTGTTTTTTTTACAAACTGCAAGCAAGTCTATTGGCACCATTTTTCCAACAGCTTTGCTCATGTCGTGTCTCTGTCATATTTTGGTAATTCCCCCGACCCTGGGGCGGTAGTCAGGGACTTGATGCCTCCCTTTCCCAGTAGGAAATTAGTAGACACACATCAGACTACGACATCAGGAAGAGCAACCCATACCTGGTGACTGGATGGTGGAGGTTAATACCGAGGGCCCGGAAGAGCCGGGAGAATGGTCGCCTGTAGGACAGAGGCACAGAGAGGCCAGGGGCTTCTGTGTTCACTGTAAGCTCTGTGAGATTCTTTGACTTAAAACTAGGTACATTTATTATTCTGTTAAAAGTAAAATAATTGTGGAAGCAGGGCCCCTCTACTTGTCTCTAGGCCTGCAGGGCCATCTCCTCTGCGGGGCCATCTGGCTCTGCCTGGTGGGGTGTCGTTCTCACCACTTGGCCAACTCACTGCTCTGCCTTGCCCAGTCTGGTGCAGAATCTTCCTCCTCGGGGAGCTTGAGCTCTGCATCTGCAGCTGCCCCTTCTCATGGTGTGTTCTTTCTCAGGCTCCAAGGGCCCTGTGCTCTCCTGGTCCTGCCCATCGTGGGATCATCTCCTCTGACCCCCACCTGCACCTGTGAGCCCTGCTGTGCCCATCACAGCTCTCTCCTGGCTCTCAGAGAGGACCTTGCTGACAGTTGGTGCTCAGCGGCAGTTGAGAGGGACCAGAGCGCTGCTGCAGGACTTTGGTCTGCCCCACCCCAGACTCTGCCTCTGGTTAGAGCACATGCATGTCTGTGCCCTGCTTTCAGGCGGAATGGCACACTATAGGGTGTGCCATGTTGCTCATTTGAAAGCATTATTTTAAAAAGGCTGCATAGAGCAGACTCACAGACTCCAAGAAGGGACTAGCAGTTACCAAGGGGGAGGGGTGGGAAAGGGTGGGTGGGGAGGGAGGGAGAAGGGGATTGAAGGGTATTATGATTGTCACACATGGTGTTGGGGAGATCATAGAGAAGACAGTGTAGCACAGAGAAGGCAAATAGTGACTCTATGGTATCTTACTACACTGATGGACAGTGACTGTAATGGGGTATGGGGGGGACTCGATAATATGGGTGAATGTAGGAACCACATTGTTTTTCATGTAAAACCTTCATAAGAGTGTATATCAATAATACATTAATAAAAAATAAAAATAAAATGGCTGCATAGTTCACTCTGGATGTATGTTTGCTAAATCATTCCCATTTAGTTTCCTATTTTGGGGTTTTTCAGACCTGCCACTGATAGTGGTGGCAGTAATCTGGGCTTGTGCATAGATCAGCTCTACCCTTGCTGGGGCAGCACTGCAGTATGTGTGCGTCCCTGCAGCCATCCTGGGGCAAAGGACACACACATTTAGAAAGAAGCAGCATGTGTAAGTGCTTGATTGATCGCAGGATGAGCAGTACAGCAGCACACAGTGCCTGTGTGACTGTGTCCCCGAGGACACTGGCAGCAAATGACTTGCCAGCTGATTGAGCTGTCCATGAGCCAGTTCCTTGGCTGATGCTTCTTTGTAAACATTCCGGTCTCACTGAGGGCTCTCCCCTTCGATGTTCCTGGTGGGTGTTTTCCTGACGGAGTCGTTTACCTTTGCCTCTGGTGTTGGAGTGTTGGGCAGTTATACCAATATACCTTTGTGTTGTCATCTTCTATTGTTTCACAGTTAGAAAATCCCATCTATTCTGAAATGTGTGCAGCAGTTAGATGCTGTTTTCTGCTTTTCCTTTTTGTATTAACCTATGTAATCCACTTGGGATTTAATTTGATAATGTTACCAGGTGAAGATATAAGTTCCTTTTTCTTATGAGTATTGAAAGCACTGATTATTGAAAAATAGCTTATTTCCGCGATGATTTATGCTATTTTTTTTGACATGTGCATTCTATCTGAAAATATTGTATGTATAGGTGTTTCTGAACTCCCTAATTGTTTGCCCTTGTGCTGTCAACTGTTTGAATTATTTCAGTTTTATGGCAGTTATTTGACCCCATTACTAAAAAAAAAACTTTCTTTTGTTCTTGGTTGCTTACTTTCTAGATGAACTCTAGAATGAATTTTAAGTTAAGAAATTTAATCAGATTGGGACTTTATCTGAAATTGATCAGAACTATAAATTATAAACAGCTGATATTTAACAGTGTTCAGTGCCTCATAGAGGAAGATACCTACTTGGCCATTTACTCTGTTACAGGCACATCTTGGAGACATCAAGTTCAGTTCCAGGCCACCACAATAAAGTGAATGTCACAGGTGAGTCACATGAATTGTTTTGTTTTTCAGTACATATAAAAGTTATGCTTTCACTATACTGTAGTCTCTTAAGTGTGCAGTAGCATTTTATGTAAAAAAAAATTGTGTATATTCCTTAATTTAAAATATTTAATTGCTAAAAAAAAATGTAACCATCATCTCATCTTTTAGTGAGTTGTCATCACTGATCATAGATCACAATGGCAAATATAACAATAAAAAGTTTGAAATATTGTGAGAATTACCAAAATATGACAGAGACACGACATGAGCAAAGCTGTTGGAAAAATGGTGCCAATAGACTTGCTTGCAGTTTGTAAAAAACACAATTTATCTGCGAAGTACAATAAAGTAAAGCTCAATAAAACTATGTGTGCCTATAAATTAAAAACTAGAAGAAACTTAAAGAGGAGTGCTATGCTAACCTTACCTCTAACCTTTACAGTAACTAATGCCCACACTAACCCCAGCCCAGCTCCAGCCTTAACTCCAGACCTAAACCTATTATTACTAACCCTTATCCAGCCCAAATAAAATATCAGGAGGGTATATACATTTGGAAGAGAATTAAAATGTATCAGTAAGATCTAACACAATTTAGTCCATGAACTAACACTTGGAATCTCATCAGTAGAATTTTCTACATTAAGAGGAGAACTGAATAAATGTGTGTGTTCTGATTGCTCTACCGACTGGCCATTCCGTTTCTCTTCCAATCCTCAGTCCTCCCTGTCCCCTGAAAATCAGGCCAGTCAGTGCCCTACAGTGGCCTCTGCATGTTCAGTGAAAGGAAGAGCCACATGTATCTCGCTTTAAATCAAAAGCTAGAAACGATGAAGCTCAGTGAGGAAGCCATCTCCAAAGCCGAGGTGGGCCGAGAGCCAGGCCTCTTGCCCCAGTCAGCCAAGTTGTGACCGTAAAGGAAAAGTTCTCGAAGGACATTGAAAGTGCTGCTTCAGTGAACACCCGAAAGACACGAAAGCAAAACAGCCCCCATCGATGATACAGAGGACATGTTAGTGGTCTGGACAGAAGGTCAGAGCAGCCACACCATCCCTCAAGCCAAAGCCTGATCCAGAGCAAGGCCCTGACTCCTCAATTCTCTGAAGGCTGAGAGAGGTGAGGAGGCTGCAGGAGAAAATCTGGAAGCCAGCTCAGGTTGGTTCATGAGGTTTAAGGAAAGAAGCCTTCTCCATGGTATAAAAGTGTAGGTGGAGGAGCAGGTGCTGACGGAGAAGCTGCAAGTCACGCAGGAGATCCAGCTCAGGTCATTCGTGCAGGCGGCTGTGCTAAACGGCAGATTTTCGGTGTAGATGAAACAGCCCCTGTTGGAAGAAGATGCCATCTGGGATTTTCATAGCTGGAGAGGAAAAGTCAGTGCCTGGCTTCACAGTTTCACAGGACAGGCTGACTCTTCTGTCAGGGGCTAATGCAGCTGGAGACTTTCAGCTGTTGCCCATTTTCCAGTCTGAAAGTCCTCGGGCCCTGGAGATGATGCTAAATCTACTCTGCCTGTGCTCTGCAAATGGGACAGCAAAGCCTGGATGACAGCACGTCTGTTTACAGCATGGCTTACTGAGTATTTCCAACCCACTGTTGAGACCTGCTGCTCAGAAAAAAGATTCCTTTCGAAATATGACTGCTCGTTGCCAGTGCACCTGGTCACCCATGAGCCCTGATGGGGATGGACACCAAGATTCGTGTTTTCACGCCTGCCAACTCAGCCGCCATTCTGCAGCCCATGATCAAGGGGTCATTTCGACTTTCAAGTCTTATTATTTAGGAAATACATGTTGTAAGGCTCTAGCTACAGAGTCGTTCCTCCAGTGGATCTGGGCAAAGTAAACTGAAAACCCTCTGGGAAAGGAGTCACCATTCCCGACGCTATCAAGAACATTCGTGATTCATGGGAAGAGGTCAGAATGTCAGCATGAACAGGCGTTTGGAGGAAGTCGATTGCAGCCCCTGTGCCTGACTCCGAGGGGCTCAGGCCTCCGGGGAGGAAGCAGTTGCAGGTGTGGTGGGAACGGCAAGAGAACCAGGACCAGAAGCGGGGCCTGAGGACGGGGTCGCCCTGCCGCCTCTCGGGTCAGACCTGCCCAGGTGAGGAGCTGCCCCTGCAGAGGAGCCGGGAACGGGCTTTCCCGAGATGGAATCTCCCCCCGGGGAGGGTGCCGTGAGGACTGTGGGACGTGATGTCCGCTGAGCCGAGGAAGCAGCGGCAGGGTCTGAGGACTGACTCCAGTTCTGAAAGCAGGTCTGCTGTGGGTCACACGCTCTCAAACAGTATCACATGCTACAGAGAGCGTGAGCATCTGTGAAAGAGTCCGTCAATGTGGCAGACTTCACGGTCTGATTTTAAGAAATGGCTACAGCCCCCTCAGCTTCGAGCAACCAGAGCCCCGATCAGTCAGCAGCCACCAGCGTCGAGGCAGGGCCCTCCACCAGCGTGATGACTGTGACTGGCTGACATCTCAGGTGATGGTTAGCATCTTTAACAATAAAGTATTTTTAAATTAAGGTATTTATGTAGTTTTTTTAGACAATTCTTTTGCACACTTAATAGACTACAGTACAGTATAAACATAACTTTTTTATGCACTGGAAAACCAAAAAATACATTTGACTTGTGATATTTGCTTTATTGTGGATCTGAACCTGCAGTATCTCCGAAGTGTGCCTGTGTTTTGGATCACGTAAATGAGAGCATGATTTTCTAACATGATTTGAGAAACTTTCCCTACTTTTCTGTCCTTTGTTTAAATAATGAACTTCTCTGTCTTCCACTTAGAAAAGCAAATGTTGTCTAATATTTGATAAACTTGTTCTACCAAAGCCTCTAAGCATGGAGCCTATTTTAGAGACAGTTTCGAGACTGCTTCTGTAATTTCTATCATGACTTTTTTTCCCTCAGAAAATAGTCCATTTCGGGGACATTTTCAGGTATATGGACACAAATGTGTACGTATGCTCTTATGTGATTTTTCAGTCTTCTTCTTATCTGTTGTTGTGTTCTATTTCTAATGCTTTTTTCAGCTTTTTAGTCAGATCAAATTTCTCTACATTTGTTATTTAGCTATTTTTATTATTTAATAGCTTTCTGTTGTATTGATCATTTGTAATTTTGTTTACTATTTAGTTGCTCATTTTAATGTGTGTTATTTTCTTTTTTTCTGTTTATGCTATTACCTTTCTGGTTTCTTGAATGCAACCTGTTTTTTTAACTAATGCATTTTGGCTCTCAATTTTCTTTTAAGACACTTTAAACCCCTCCCCATTGGTTTTGACATGACCTGTTGTCATTTAGATGTTTGGCATTTCCAGTCTTTGTTCTAAAGTTTTCTAGGTGATTTTTCCCCTGTTGGAGAAAACTATGCTTTCGTTAAGTTTCCACTTTTAAGACTTTCCATTCAGAGAGGCTGGCCTGTCTGGGTCAGCAAGGGTGGACACAGAGACAGGAGCCCTTGGGCTGCGATTGTCAATGAGCAGTCATGAGCAGAACTTGGCAGGGGCTGATGGCCAAGGAGGACACGCCCTGAATCTGGGGTGTGGAGGGAGCATGTGCAATGGGAAGAGAGTCTGCAGTTTGGGGAGCAGATTAACTCGTGTGTTGGACCCAAGGCAGAAATGCCCCAGGGGCTTTGGGATCCCTTGCTCACAGCTGAGAGGAGACTGTCATGACCTCTAGTTGAGATGAATACTCCTGTGTCTCGTGTGTTCTCAGCCTGGGGAAGGGAGAAAGGGCACAGTGGAGGGCAAACAGCTGCACTTGAAGCACTTGAAACCCAGGTTATCCCAGTGTGTGGCACGGTGTGCAGGACCTCTGCACGTGGGCTGTGTCGTCTGGGGCCTTGTGCCCAGCAGGGTGATATGCTCGCCCTGCTGTGAGGGGCAGCCCCGTGCTCAATTGCAGCTCTGTGGGCATGGTAGTGGGAGAAGACTCTGGGGGAGCAGCCAGCTGCTGCCACGGAGAGGCTGACATGTGGAGCAGGAAGAAGAAAGGCTTGAGTGAGAGCCTGATGTCATGGCATCGCAGAGCTGGGGAAGAGCTGGCCAGACAGGCAGGCTGCTTGTTGCTTGTCTCAAGCCGCTTGATCTAGGAGGGGAGCTGGACTTGGTGGTGCTTCCTGTGCCCCATGGAGGGAGTGCTGCCCAGCCTGCCTGGCCCCCCCCACACAAGGTATCAGGGCCTGTGGGGTGGGATGGGAGTTCTCAGAACCAGAAGATGTGAGATGACGTGGATGGAGGTCCGGCCCTTTGCACCCCCTCAGAGAGTGATGCTGAAGGGCAGATGGCTGGGAAGCTGCAGCCTGACTGTTGGGGGGCTTGGCTCTGGCCCTTACCTACCTCCCAGCTCTGCACCCGCACACTGCAGTATTGGAGGCTCTGCATTTAAAGTGGGTGTAGGACACCTCTCATGGGACTCCAGGAAAACACCCAGGGCTGTCATGCGGGACCTGCCCATGCCGGGCCTTGCATACCTTAAGGCTCCAGTTTATTTGCTTCCTTCCATCTCAGCCTTCCTTTCTTTGTTGGCAGAGTGGTGTTCACTCTGGGCATTCTTCGTCCTCTGTCCTTTCCTCATGGGGACATTGGAGTGCACTGTCCCCCCAGAGCTTTAGATTGCATTGCTGCCTGGCTGGTTGCTTTTCTCAAGATGACTCATTCATTCCTGCCCCTCTGCTGGCTGCCAGGCTGTCTGGCGTCCCCGTGTGCAGCGACAGTGATGGATCTGGAGAGCTGGGCTGTGGGGCCTGGCTGGCGTGTTGGGGTGGAAGACAAGTCACCTCTAGGTGTACTTAGGCAGGCAGGAGCCAGCTTTTCTGAAGGCTTTATTTACAGACATACTACACATTCAGGACCATCATGGCCCCTGCTCCATTGCTTGTTAGCAGGATCAGGCAGTGCATCCAGGCATGGGCGCTGTGCCCACTTTTAGCTCTGGCTGGGTGGCTAGGTGCTCAGCCCCAGGAATGCTGTGCATGGACATAGGGGCCCAGGATGCTTCCACTCCCCTGCAATTTCCAGGCCTTTGTTTCCTGCTTCTGGAACTCCATTGGCACTTATGGGTCATGCCATTCGACTAGTGCGCAGCCCCACACCACCTTGGGTTGTGTGTCACTTGTGTCATGGAGGCCATCTTACCTTTGGATATGAAGGGTGACCAGTGGTACAGTCCAGGTACACTGAGCTCATGAGAGGCTTTCAGTGTGGGCCCTGGCCTTTTCCAAGGGCTCTAGCCATTTCACTCTTTCAGGGCACAAGACTATAACCACAAGCTTTATTCACCCTGTAATTGAGCAAATGTGCTTGATTCTGCCTGCCTGCCCCCAGCTGTGCTTCACAGTAAGCCGTTAGGAGACTGCCCCTTACCACTACCCAATCCTCAGCACTGCCTTTGTGGAGCCTGGGCCTCAGGCCAGATTCTGCAGGGCAGGTCGCAGCTGGAGAGCAGCTGTTACTGAGAGCGCAACAGAGAGCTGTTCTCATCACCCCTTGTGTTAATTTGGCAGCGCAGGAGTGGAAATCACAGGAAGAGAGCTTTCTGGTAGGAGCCCACCTGGGCTGGTGGAGTCCAGAGACTGTGTTTTGTCGGCAGCTCTCCTCCCAGATCACTCTATGACCTTGGGAGGCTTGTGGTCCCTGTCCTCGCTGCTTCTCCATCCCTGAGCTTGCATCTCCCTATGTGCTTCTGCCCCAGCCCAGAGGGCAAGGCGGCGAGGATGGGAGGCTCAGACCATCTAAGCCCCTGCAAGGAGGACAAGGAATGTCTGTATCTTTTTTTTTTTTTTAGATAATTATTTTTTATTGAAGGGTAGTTGACACACAGTATTACATTAGTTTCAGGTGTACAGCACAGTGATTCAACATTTATATACATGATAATTCTAGGTACCAGCTATCACCATACCAAGTTGTTACAATATTTTGACTATATTCCTTATGCTATACATTACATCCCGGTTACTTATTTATTTTACAATTGGAAGTGTGTATATATACATATATATATATTTTTTGTGAGGACCTCTCTCATATTTATTGATCAAATGGTTGTTAACAACAATAAAATTCTGTATAGGGGGGTCAATGCTCAATGCACAATCATTAATCCACCCCAAGCCTAATTTTCGTCAGTCTCCAATCTTCTGAAGCATAACGAACAAGTTCTTACATGGAGAACAAATTCTTACATAGTGAATAAGTTACATGGTGAACATTACAAGGGCAGTCATCACAGAAACTTTCGGTTTTGCTCATGCATTATGAACTATAAACAGTCAGTTCAAATATGAATATTCATTTGATTTTTGTACTTGATTTATATGTGGATACCACATTTCTCTCTTTACTATTATTATTTTTAATAAAATGCTGAAGTGGTAGGTAGATACAAGATAAAGGTAGAAAACATAGTTTAGTGTTGTAAGAGAGCAGATGTAGATGATCAGGTGTGTGCCTGTAGACTATGTGTTAATCCAAGCTAGACATGGGCAATAAAACATCCACGTATGCAGAAGATTTCTCTCAGAATGGGGGGGGGTTCTAAGTCTCACCTCTGTTGATCCCCATTTTCTCACCTGATGGCCCCCCTGCGACTGTGCCTGTCTTAGGTTGTTCCTCCCTTGAGGAATCTTACCCGTCTCTGGCTAACCAGTCATCTTCCGGGGCCATACAGGGAAATGTAAAGTTGGTAAGTGAGAGAGAAGCCTTATTGTTTGAAAAGGTTAGCTTTTTACTTCTTTGCATATTTATGCCCTGTGGCTTCTATGCCCAGCATTTGTCTTGAGGTGTCTTTACCACTTGGAAGAATTATGATACTCGGTAAATTCGATATGAGGCACGAATTCTATTTAAGGGTTGTAATTAGGAAGGAAGAAGAAAAGCTATAGAAGTAGCAGGCAGAAGAAAACCTGGGAAGATTGATTATTTCTTTGACATATCTTCTTGTAGAGTAACTTCAGCATGTATAGGTTTTAAACTACTAATTAAATTGTGCACACACATTAACATAATAGGAGTACAGTTACGTAACCAAAGCATACCTGTAATTACCAGCCATCTCCAGTGAAACCAAGAAAACCACTTAGGCACCTTAGGCATTTGTGAAAACTTATCTATGATATGGTGGATATTGTCCAACTGAACTTGAACAGTCTGAGAGAATTCAGATAAATTAAAACGACCCATTCCTGGGGACTGTTCACATCCCATATGTTCTTTTAACAGTAAATAGTCTGTAGTTGTAAGATTTTGGAGTGCTACAATTTGCACTTCTCCTAATTCTTGGTTGAGTTCCAGCAGTATAGATCCAGTCAAATTTGTTGTTTTACTGTATGCACAGGCCAGCTTAGATATCTCCTTCTTCATTCCCATGGCAAGTTCAGGAACTAGTGGGATGAGTGCGTCTACAGCTGTAGCAGTGTGTGGATCTTTGTTGGGGTTTTTTGATGATCATCTTCTGGCATGAGTCTTCCCGAGAGTGCTGATGTTGGAAGTTCTTTTTCATATCGTATCTTAGTTCATTTTTGGGGTAGCCAAATTAGGCTTTGATCCTCTGTATAAACACAAACAGGGAATGTCTGTATCTTTCCAGGAACAAATATGTGACCCTAGAAGGAGATGTGCCGTATAATTATGGCTGTGCTCCGGGCAGAAGTCCCTCCTTCAGGCCCCATAATTCTCCTTGGTCTTTGATTATCCTGTTTTATCAGCGTGGAAGCTAGTTAGCACTAGAGCAGAAGTCAAGTCCAGAGCCTTCTCTCACCCTCTTCACTTCATCACTATTGAATTGTAAGGCATTCACATTTCACATACTCACGGCCAAATTGCATTCCAGTAAATGGGCCATTTTCCATTTCACAGCAGTTCAGGGGGTGCCTGTTTTAGGGTACTCAGGGAAACATTGCATCGCCACAGAATGCTAGTTCTTTCCAGGTTGAGGAGGGAGGACAGTATGCTAAGATGAGGACCGAAGGTGCCACTGGATCTGGCGCAGCGGAGGAGTTGAATGTCTCAAAGGATGCTCTGAGTTGGTGGGCGTGAACGCTGGATGACATGGGAGGGAAAGCTAGTGGCTGTTTAGATGTTTCACTCTGGAAACATGGGTCTTGGAGAGAGTTTGTTTTTTAACAGGAGCTCTTTGAGTATGTTTAAACCATAAAAGGAGTTATTGAGGAGACAAAGGGACAGCAGTGTATGGGGTGCAGCTGGTCCCCGTGTGGCCAGGGCATCCCTGCTGTGGGGGTGCAGAGCAGGGCAGCTGCTGTTTGCTGAGAATAGGACGCTCTCTAATGGAATTACTCAAGACTCTAATCTGTTGGCTGCATTCCAGAATTTCCCATCAGCTCAGTAGCACTGTTGTCAGTGTGAGATAGTCTAGGTCGGCTGTGGCCTTCAGTGGTAATGTGTCCTTAGTCTCCTTAAATCTGGAACATTTTCACAGCCTTCCTGTCACTTTGATGACATTGTGAAGAATATGGTCCCTTTTGAAAAATACAAGCTTCCAGGTTTGGGGTGTGTCTGATAATGGGCTCCTCACAAGGCTGTTCCTGCTGTGCGTTCTTGGCTGGACTCTGCTGTGTGAGATGAACCTTGCATCTGGACACATGGAATGCCCATCAGCCCTTGGTGGGTGAGCTGTCCCCTCTGTTAAGGGCTTGCCCAGCCTCTCCCCAGGACCGTTACCACCTCCCCCTGCAACTAATAAGCAGTCTGTGGGAAGGCGTTTTAAGACCGCAAGAGAGCCTGCTCTTCAGGAGATAGTCTGGATTTAGTATCTATTGGTGATTTTTGCCCTGACTGCTCGTTATTGGAATGGCTGCAAAGTAATGTTTGTCCGGCTGTGGCTCTCCATGTGGACCTGTTCACACATGGCCATTCTGTAAGCAGCAGCTTTCCCTTCTTCCCTTTTGGTCTATTTATCTATTTAGTACTAATTTGGTTTCATGGATTCCTGTTTTTTAATTCCTCACTATTCTAGTTTATAATCCTTCACTGTCCTCAATGATTTTGGTGCTCAGATTGTCTCAGATATGGTGCCTCCAGGCTGACTTCTGTTCCCTGTGGTGAGCCCCTGCCATCACACACCTCCCCTCTTACTCAGGGCCCACTATAACAAAAGCCTGCAGACTGGGGGCTTATCATCAACAGGAATGTGTCTCAGCTTTGGAGGCTGGAAGCTTGAGATAGAGCGCCTACACCGTGGGTTGGGCTCTGGTAAGGCCTTGTCAGAGTGGCAGATGCTGGCTTTTCACTGCGTGCTCACGTGGGGAAGGAGCAGGGAGCTCTTTGGGGGCTTTTGTAAGGGTGCTCATCCCAGCACAGGGCTCTGCTGCTGAGATCTAAGCACCTCCTAAAGGCCCTGCCTCTTAACAGCACCACATTAGGGGTTAGGAGTTAACATAGGAATTTGGGGGGGAAACAAACATTGAATCCATAGCACCTTTCCTTCTTCCCTTCCTCACTTTGTTTTCCTCTCTTACCCCCATTTTTTTAATTTTAATTTTTAACTCGTCTTACAGAATGTTTCAGGCTCATCTTGCACCTAACCTGTCCAGCCGTGGAATTAGCATTCCTTGGACGGCTCTGGTTCCCTATAGGTGTGGAAGTGTTATTAGATACCCAGACCTGGGTACCAGAGGTGCTTATTGCTACTGGGGTGGCTTTGCTTCTTCTGAGCTCTGTCAGTAGACAGAGGTGGGAAATGTATGCATACACATGTTACACATGCACACCCACCTCTAAATGCACACACATGTTCACATAGATACTAAGTATAGGTCTGGTAGGAAGGGCATTCCCTGCCTGGGACAAGTTCACTGTGAATTCTGAGACCAAAGGAAAACAAGGGCAAGGGATTGGAAATGAAAGGGTTTATTCTCATGGCTGAGTCTCTTCTCACTCCAAACCTTAGCTGCTGGACTCTCTCTACCAGCACCGTCTGGGGCTCCCCCCTCATTGGGTTCCCAGGCTCGCGCTCTGCAGCTATGGCATGCTTTCTGCTTACCCACTCTCCTTGTTCTGGGAGGAACTCTGTGGGTGGGTCCCTGGTGACTGGCAGGCACCTGCCCAATTAGAGGAACTCAGAAGAGGACAGCCTCTTGATTCCTCTCTGTGGTGGAACTCCTGTGACTGACTGGCAGCTCTGCTGCAGGTAAACATCCCATTGATGTGCAAACTGGCTCTTATATGTGTGTACAGTGGGCACTATGAAAGCTAGGTGGGAATCCTGGTTGAAAACTTCCATTTTCCCCACACTAAGTATGCTATCAACACTCCTTGTTCCTACCTTTAGCCCCCTCTGGTGGTGACAGTGGTGCTCTAAAGCAACCTCACACCTGCTCCGGAGCCGATTTGGCACACCCTCTTTGCCATGCCAGTGGCGGTTTAAAATCATCCATGGTGGGAGATTCACACCATGAAACTGTAAGACCAGGGCTTCCCTCCCAGCCCCAAGAGCCATTTGGTCAACATTTACCAGCATGCCATTGTAGGAAACCGAACAAAAACGCTGTTTGTCCTCCCTGTATTACTTTTGTAAAAAGAAAGAAGCTGAGACATGTTTTCTAAGTTTCTCTTCTTTCTTACACAAATTGTATGTAATCATGTTGCTATATGTGCATTCTTTTTTATTATTTTTTTATTGTGGCAAAAAGATACAACAGAGCATTTTCTGTTTTTACTGTCAGAGGCAGTAACTGCACTCACCGTGCTGGGCATCTGCGTGCACTCTTCAGCACTTGTGTTTGCCACTTAGCAGTGCCTCTGGGAACCACTGGGCACTGATTCATGGGAACGCTCCATTCTTTTTTACTTCTTTGCCGTCTAGTTCTGCTTCATCGTGTGGGTTTTCCGTAGTTACTCAGTAATCCCCTATGATACTGGGCATGTGAGTAGGTTACAGTGTTTCAGCAGTTACAGAAGTGCCTGATCCGGGAGCTGGCTTTTTTGATGATATCTTCTGGTGAGTCCTGGTGGGTGTGACTGCATTCAGTGGAAAGTGTGTGTGTAGTTTTGCTGGATGGTTCCAAGGCCCTTCTTAGGGGTGTTCCTCTCTCCATTCCTACAGGCAGCACACTTGGGGGCCTTTTCCACCACACCCTCCCCTGCAGAGTATGTCCTTGAGCTCCTGAGCTTCTGCCAGAGTGATAGGAGAGCCCTGAGAGCTCAGTGTAGTTTCAACTTGCATTTCTCTCTCTCTCTTTTTTTTTAAATCAAGGTATTATTGATACACACTTTTATGAAGGTTTCACATGAAAAAACAATGTGGTTACTACATTTACCATATTATCAAGTCCCCACCCATACCCCAATGCAGTCACTGTCCATCAGTGCAGCAAGTTGCCAGAGATCCACTATGTGCCTTCTCTGTGCTGCACTGTTCTCCCCGTGATCCCCAACATCATGTGTACTAAACATAATACCCCTCAGTCCCCTTTCCCCTCCCTCCCCACCCACCCTCCCACACCCCTGCCCTTTCGTAACCACTAGTTCCTTCTTGGAGTCTCTGAGTCTGCTGCCATTTTGTTCCTTCAGTTTTTCTTCATTGTTATACTCCACAGATGAGGGAAATCATTTGCCATTTGTCTTTCTCTGCCTGGCTTATTTCACTGAGCATAATGTCCTCTACCTCCATCCATGTTGTTGCAAATGGTAGGATTTGTTTCTTTCTTATGGCTAAATAGTATTCCATTGTATATATGTACCGCATCTTCTTTATCCATTCATCTACAGATGGACACTTAGGTTGCTTCTGTATCTTGGCTATTGTAAAAAGTGCTGCGATAAACATAGGGGTACATATGTCTTTTTGAATCTGAGAAGTTGTATTCTTTGGGTATATTCCAAGGAGTGGGATTCTGGGGTCAAATGGTATTTCTATTTTTAGTTTTTTGAGGAACCTCCATATTGCTTTCCACAATGGTTGAACTAGCTTACATTCCAACCAGCAGTGTAGGAGGGTTTCCCTTTCTCCGCATCCTCGCCAACATTTGTTGTTCTTAGTCTTTTTGATGCTGGCCATCCTTAATGGTGTGAGGTGATATCTCATTGTGGTTTTAATTTGCATTTCCCTGATGATTAATGATATGGAGCATCTTTTTATGTGTCTGTTGGCCATCTGAATTTCTTCTTTGGAGAACCGTCTCTTCATATCCTCTGCCCATTTGTTAATTGGGTCATTTGCTTTTTGGATATTGAGGCGTGTACGTTCTTTATATATTTTGGATGTTAACCCCTTGTCGGATATGTCATTTACAAATATGTGCTCCCATACTGTAGGATGCCTTCTTGTTTTGTTGATGGGGTCCTTTGCCGTACAAAAACTTTTTAGTTTGATGTAGTCCCATGAGTTCATTTTTGCTTTGGTTTCCCTTTTTCAAGGAGATGGGTTCAGGAAGAAGTTGCTCATGCTTATATTCAGGAGATGTTTGCCTATGTTGTCTTCTAAGAGTTTTATGGTTTCATGACTTACCTTCAATCAAGTCTTTAATCCATTTCGAGTTTACTTTTGTGTATGGGGTTAAACAATAATCCAGTTTCATTCTCTTCCATGTAGCTGTCCAGTTTTGCCAACGCCAGCTGTTGAAGAGGCTGTCATTTCCCCATTGTATGTCCATGGCTCCTTTATCTTATATTAATTGACCATATATGGTTGGGTTTATATCAGGGCTCTCTAGTCTGTTCCATTGGTCCATGGGTCTGTTCTTCTACCAGTACCAAATTGTCTTGATTACTGTGGCTTTGTAGTAGAGCTTGAAGTTGGGGAGTGAGATCCCCCCTGCTTTATTCTTCCTTCTCAGGATTGCTTTGGCTATTCAAGGTCTTTTGTGGTTCCATATGAATTTTAAGACGATTTTCTCTAGTTCATTGAAAAATGCTATTGGTATTTTGATAGGAATTGCATTGAATCTATAGATTGCTTTAGGCAGGATGGCCATTTTGACAATATTAATTCTTCCTATCCATGAGCACGGGATGTGTTTCCATTTATTGGTATCTTCTTTAATTTCTCTCATGAATGTCTTGTAGTTTTCAGAGTATAGGTCTTTCACTTCTTTGGTTAGGTTTATTCCTAGGTACTTTATTCTTTTTGATGCAATTGTGAATGGAATTGTTTTCCTGATTTCTCTCTCTGCTAGTTCATTGGTAGTGTATAGGAATGCAACAGATTTCTGCATATTAATTTTGTATCTTGCAACTTTGCTGAATTCCGATATTAGATCTAGTAGTTTTGGAGTGGATTCCTTAGGGTTTTTTATGTACAATATCATGTCATCTGCAAACAGGGACAGTTTAACTTCTTCCTTGCCAATCTGGATGACTTTGATTTCTTTGTGTTGTCTGATTGCTGTGGCTAGGACCTCCAGTACTATGTTGAGTAGAAGTGGGGAGAGTGGGCATCCTTGTCTTGTTCCTGATCTTAAAGGAAAAGCTTTCAGCTTCTTGCTGTTAAGTATAATGTTGGCTGTGGGTTTGTCATATATAGCCTTTATTATGTTGAGGTACTTGCCCTCTATACCCATTTTGTTGAGAGTTTTTATCGTGAATGGATGCTGAATTTTGTCAAATGCTTTTTCAGCACCTATGGAGATGATTATGTGGTTTTTGTCCTTCTTTTTGTTGATGTGGTGGATGATGTTGATGGATTTTCTAATGTTGTACCATCCTTGCATCCCTGGCATAAATCCAACTTGATCACGATGGATGATCTTTTTGATGTATTTTTGAATTTGGTTTGCTAATATTTTGTTGAGTATTTTTGCATCTATGTTCATCAGGGATATTGGTCTATAATATTCTTTTTTTTGTGGTGTCTTTGCCTGGTTTTGGTATTAGAGTGATTCTGGCCTCATAGAATGAGTTTGGAAGTATTCCCTCCTTTTCTATTTTTTGGAAACCTTTAAGGAGAATGGGTATTAGGTCTTCACTAAATGTTTGATAAAATTCAGCAGTGAAGCCATCTGGTCCAGGAGTTTTGTTTTAGGTAGGTTTTTGATTACCAATTCAATTTCATTGCTGGTAATTGGTCTGTTTAGATTTTCTGTTTCTTCCTTGGTCAGCCTTGGAAGGTTGTATTTTTCTAGAAAGTTGTCCATTTCTTCTAGGTTATCCAGTTTGTTACCATATAATTTTTCATAGTATTCTCTAATAATTCTTTGTATGTCTGTGGTGTCTATAGTGATTTTTCCTTTCTCATTTCTGATTCTGTTTATGTGTGTAGACTCTGTTTTTTCTTGGTAGGTCTGGCTAGGGGTTTATCTATTCTGTTTATTTTCTCGAAGAACCAGCTCTTGCTTTCATTGATTCTTTCTATTGTTTTATTTTTTTCTATTTTATTTATTTCTGCTCTTATCTTTATTATGTCCCTCCTTCTACTGACTTTGGGCCTCATTTGTTGTTCTTTTTCTAGTTTCATTAATTGTGAGTTTAGACTGCTTATATGGGATTGTTCTTCTTTCCTGAGGTAGGCCTGTATTGCAATATACTTTCCTCTTTGCACGGCCTTGGCTGCATCCCACAGATTTTGTGGTGTTGAATTATTATTGTCATTTCTCTCCATATATTGCTTGATCTCTGTATTTATTTGGTCATTGATCCCTTGGTTATTTAGGAGCATGTTGTGAAGCCTCCATGTATTTGTGGGATTTTTCATTTTCTTTGTGTAATTTTCTAGTTTCATAGCTTTGTGATCTGAGAAACTGGTTGGTACAATTTCAATATTTTTGAATTTACTGAGGCTCTTTTTGTGGCCTAGTATATGATCTGTTCTTGAAAAATGTTCCATGTGCACTTGAGAAGAATGTGTATTCTGCTGTTTCTGGGTGTAGAGTTCTGTAGATGTCTGTTAGGTCCATCTGTTCTAGTGTGTTGTTCAGTGCCTCTGTCTCCTTACTTATCTTCTGTCTGGTTGATCTGTCCTTCAGAGTGAGTAGAGTGTTGAAGTCTCCTAGAATGAATGCATTGCATTCTATTTCCCCCTTTTAATTGTTAGTATTTGTTTCATATATGTGGGTGCTCCTGTGTTGGGAGCATAGATATTTATAATGGTTATATCTTCTTGTTGGATTGACCCCTTTATCATTATGTAATGTCCTTCTTTGTCTCTTGTTACTTTCTGTGTTTTGAAGTCTATTTTGTTTGATACAAGTACTGCAACTCCTGCTTTTTTCTCTCTGTTAGTTGCATGAAATATCTTTTTCCATCCCTTCACTTTTAGTCTATGTATATCTTTGAGTTTAAAGTGAGTCTCTTGCAGGCAGCATTTAGATGGGTCTTGTTTTTTTTATCCATTCAGTGACTGTATGTCTTTTGATTGGTGCACTCAGTCCATTTACATTTAGGGTGATTATTGATAGGTATGTACTTATTGCCATTGCAGGCTTTAGATTCGTGGTTACCAAAGGTTCAAGGTTAACTTCCTTACTATCTAAGAGTCTAACTTAACTCACTTAATATGCTGTTACACACACAATCTAAAAGCTCTTTTCTTTTTCTCCCCCTTTTTCTTCCTTCTCCATTCTTTATATATTAGGTATAATATTCTGTATTCTTTGTCTATCCCTTGATTGACTTTGCAGATAGTCAATTTAATTTTGCATTTGCTTAGTAATTAGCTGTTCTACTTTCTTTACTGTGGTTTTATTTCCTCTATTGACAGTTATTAAACCTTTGGAACCCTTCCATCTATAGCAGTCCCTCCAAAATAGACTGTAGAGATGGTTTGTGGGAGGTAAATTCTCTCAGCTTTTGCTTATCTGGAAATTGTTTAATCCCTCCTTCAAATGTAAATGATAATCTTGCTGGATGAAGTAATCTTGGTTCCAGGCCCTTCTGCTTCATGGCATTAAATACATCATGCCACTCCTTCTGGCCTGTACCGTTTCTGCTGAGAAGTCTGATGTTAGCCTGATCTGCTTTCCTTTGTATGTGATCTTATTTCTTTCTCTGGCTGCTTTTAATAGTCTGTCCTTATCCTTGTTCTTTGCCAATTTTATTACTATATGTCTTGGTGTTGTCTTCCTTGGGTCCCTTGTGCTAGGAGATCTGTGGATCTCCATGGACTGAGAGACTATCTCCTTCCCCAGACTGGGGAAGTTTTCAGTAACTACCTCCTCAAAGACACTTTCTATCCTTTTCTCTTTCTCTTCTTCTTCTTCTGGTATCCCTATAATGCGATTATTGTTCCGTTTTGATTGGTCACACAGTTCTCTCAATATTCTTTCATTCTTAGAGATCCTTTTTTCTCTTGGTGCCTCAGGTTCTTTGTATTCCTCTTCTCTGGTTTCTATTTCATTTATCATCTCCTCAACCGTATCCAACCTGCTTTTAATACCCTCCATCGTGCTCTTCAGTGATTGGATCTCCGACCTGAATTCATTCTTGAGTTCTTGGATATCTTTTTGTACCTCCATTAGCATGTTGATGATTTTTATTTTGAACTGCCTTTCAGGAAGAGTGGTAAGGTTCATGTCATTTAAATCTTTCTCCGGAGTTATATTAACTTTACTGTGGACCAGGTTCCTTTGGCATTTCATATTTGTATATGGCGCCCTCTATGGTCCAAAAGCTCTACTCTGGAGCTGCTTAGCCCCTGAAGCAATGTTGGGGGTCCCAGGGGAGCGGTATTGGTGCCTGGAGGGAGGAAAGAGCTGTTCCCTGCTTCCTGGCCGCTGTGCCTGTCTCCACTGCCTGAACCAGTGGGCCGAGCACACAGATGTGAGCTTTTGTCCCAGAGCAGCCGGATATGGATCCCTGCTTTCCACAAGCGGCCGGAATCTCAGCCTTTCCAGGTATTCTGCCTGTCCCAGCTTTTCAACCCCATAATCAGAAGAGTATGATGAAAGCACCATGAAATGTAGGTTTGTGCTCCCAGAACAGATCACCGGAGCTAGGTATTCAGCAGTCCCAGGCCTCCACTCCCTCCCTGCTCCATTTCTCTTCCTCCCGCCGGTGAGCTGGGTTGGGGGAAGGGCTTGGGTCCCACCTGGCCACGGCTCTGGCATGTTACCCTGTTCGCTGAGGTCTGCTCTTTTCTCCAGGTGTATGCAGTCTGGCACCGTCCTCTTTCCTGTTGCTCTCTCAGGATTAGTTGTGCCAACTATATTTTCTAATTGTATCCAGTTTTAGGAGGAAGCCTCTGTCTCTCCTCTCACGCTGCCATCTTTAATCCAATCCTTGCATTTCTTTCTATCAGTAAAGCAGAGCATCTTCCTAGGTTTCAAAACATTTCCTATCATTTTTCATGTTGTTTGCTTATTTTTATTTAGGATTTTTGGTCTTTTTTCCTGATTTTGAAAAGTTTGGGGTCTTTTATATTAGGGATTTTTTTCCTGTGATATAGTACAAATACTTTCTTCTGTTTATGATTGTGATAAATATTGTCTCATGGCATTTTTGCCATGCCAAATATTTTTATTTTTTATGAAGTCAAATTTATCTATCTTCTTTTATTGCATCTGGATTTTTTAGTCATAGAGAGAAAACTCTTCCCTACACTCAGATTAAAAATAAAATGACTCATGTTTTATCCTAGCACTTGTATAGTTTAATTTTATATTAATTAATTTTTTTAAATAAAATTTTCAACATGTTGATTTTTTAAATGGGATATTTTTCTGTTTCATTCATTCCTGATCTTATTTCCTTTTGCTTTTTGGGGTTCATTTTGCTTCTCTTTTTCTAACTTGTGTTGGATGCTTGCTCACTGATACTCAGTTTTCTTTTTATATATATAATCATTTAAAGTTAAACATTCCTTCTAAGTACAGCTTGTTTCCGTGAACAAATTTAGATACATAGTACTTTTGTCATCCTTAACTTATAAATTTATCTTTTTCCACTATGATTTCTTCACTTAGGACTTTAGAAATGTTTTTCAACTCCAAACATAGGAACTATAAAAATATATATATTATATTAAAAATATACATTATGTTTACACATACTGTGCTTAAAAATAATTTCATTTCTTGAGCACTGCATTGTCAGTGAGGTGGTCTCTTTGTGCTAGTCTTTGACATACATGGAGGGTGGCTCATGTGTGGTCAAGCATCAAAAATGTTCTGTTTCAAGTAGAATATATTCTGCTGGTTTAGAGAGTAAATTCTGTGTGAGTCTGTTAGATGAAGCTCGGTAATCTTGTTTATCTCTTTTCTATACTTACTGGTATTTTTCTGTAACTGATAAATTGATCACTGTGACAGTTGTGTATAACTCTACCAGTGCAGTGGTAAGGTGGTCTGTTTCCTTTATATTTCTGTTCATTTCTGGTTTATATAAAATGTTGAGACTTCGCTTTTGGATTCAGTACAAGTCTGCTGTTGTGGTAGTATCATACTGATAAATTGAACCCTTTTTTCCATGTGTAATGTAGTCTGTCTCTGTACTGTAAATTTTGTCTGATTAATTTTTCCCATATATATTTTCTTCCCCTGTCTTTCAGTCCCTCTGTATCTAAATGTTTCAGACATATCTTTCAAAATGGTATCTAATGGAAGTTTCTTTTACCCTCTCTGATAATCTTTGTCTTTAAAGGATGGAGCATTTAGTTTACTGTCCTTTATTTTAATTAATTACAGATTTGGACTCCTTCCAATGATCTTATTTTGGGATTTCTGTTTAGCTCAATGTTCTTATGTTTATTTGTCCCTTTCGTTTGCATTTTTTGATTGACAAATAATTTTTTCTCATTCACTTTTCTCTCTCACAGTATAATTTTAGTTTCTCTTATTTTCATGTTTGTCTTACATGTATACTTGATTTATCAATGTCTAAAGTTAATCATTATCTTTAAGCACATCCCAAACAATTGCAGAATCTTACAGTACTTTATTTCTGATTATCCTCTCCTGACTCACACGCTACTGTTATTCTCTGTTGTGTATTTTCATGCTGTGCAGCCATACTTACTATTTTATGCCATCACTGCCCGTTCATGTTTACTCCCACCCCTCTCTTTGCTTGCTCTCTTCCTTTCTTCCTGTGCCTCAGATGCTGTGGCTTCTGGAGTGCATCACAGTGAGAGTGTTCATGGTGAGAGTATTAAGAGACAATAATTTTTTTAACTGAAACCTTCCTTATTTCCCTTTTGTTCTGTTTTTATTTTTAATGTTCAGAATGTATTTTACTTACTAAGTCATTCTGAAGTTGTTTTATCTGAGATTGCTTTCAAAAATGAAAATCAGTTTTAATGGGAAAGTTACCATGTGATACAACCATCTTTGAAGAAACTTTATTTATAAGTTCAGGAGTACTGACATTTTTGCCCTGTTAAGTGTATGTGCAGCACCACTGTAATGGAGGGCATCATAGGAGCCATTGCAGGGCCAGAACAACAATCAGTTTTCAGAAGCCAAGGCTCCTCAGTTGTAGTCTGGATATCAGAAGTGTTGACTTACTTGTGGCATCTTTGCCAGTGGGATTTCTTTTTAGTTTTGGTGATGAATTTTTCAGTGACTCATTTTTTTCTTTGTGGCTACTTAATTTTGGCTTGCTGATCTATGAAAGTCTGCCAGTATCTTTATTTATGACCCCCTAGAAATTACCTCAAGTTTTCAGCAGCATTTGTTTAAATTTCTGTGTTTTTCTCTTGATAAACTTGACAATCTTCATGAGTTATATTTAGCTTGGCATCTTGAATCTCCTGATAGTGCCATTAAAGCTCAAATGGAAATGCCAGTGTGTCCCACTTTATTTAGTAGAGAGGCTGAAAACCCAATAACAGCATCTAGTAATAGTTCCTACTCCTAGCCAAAAGCAAATAAAACAAAGATGTTTTGAAATAACTTTAAATTATCTTTCACTTTATTCTTAATAGACATTTCTTAAACTTCTTGGTGGAAAGCTCTTTTCTTGGAGTATGGCCAAGATTCTGTTCTACTGTCTTCGGCTTCCATTGCTGTGGAGAAGCTGTCTTTCAATGTACATGATGCTCATTTCAGGAAATTTTTAAGACTGGCTACTTTTAAGATCATCTCTTAGAGGTTCAACATGGGGTTTTGAGGCATACATTTCTTTGTGTTTATCCTGCTTGGGCTTCTTCTTGTTTAATTTCCACATCAACTTTATTGACTTATGATTTATGTAGTATAAAGTTACTTCTTTTTAGGGATGTGGTTTTATGAGTTTTGACAAACACATGCAGATATTAACTATCAACATAATCACAATATAGAATGTTTTTACTTTGCCTGAATTTCCTCATGTACCTACTCCTCCCTCCCTTGTCCTCAAGCCCCAAACAGAGATTTGTTTCTTGCGAGTATAATTTTACTTCCTCAGTATGTCTTATTAGTGGAAGCATAATATGCAGCTTCTGGAGTCTGTGTTTTTTCACTTATCTGTAGTGCTCTTGAGACTCATTCATATTACTGTTGAGTAGTATTTAATGAACGCACCATAATTTGTCCATTCACTGATTGATGGAAATATGGAGATTTTACAGCTTCATAGATTATGAATGAATCTGCTTTACACTTTTTCATACAGGTCTTTATGTGGATGTACATCCTCATTTTTCATAGGTAAATACGTGTGAGTGGGCTTTTCTAGATCATACAAAAAGTGTCTGTTTAACTTTGTAAGAAATTACCAAGTTGTTTTCCAAGTTACTGTACCATTTTGCATTCCTACAAGCAAAGTATGAGAGGTCCTGTTGCTCTTGAAATGGTCAGCACTTGATGTCAGTTTAAAAAATTTCATCCTTTCTAGTGGGCATATAGTAGTAGCATCTCATAGTTTTCATTTGCGTTTTCCTGATGACTTGATATTGGACATTTTTTCTTTTTTATTTGTCATCTGTATGTCTTCATTGGTAAAGTGTTCAGACAGTTCATGATTAAAAATTTTGTACTTTCTTTTTATTGAGTGGCAAGGGTTTGTTGTGTACTCTGGATATCAGTCATTTATCAGGTGTATATTTTCCAAATATCTTCTCCCAGAGTGTGGCTTGAATGTTTATTTTCTTAACAGTGTCTTTCAAAAAAGCATAAGTGTTTAAACTTGACAAACTGAAATTTTTCTTTTTTTTTTTTGTAGATAATTATTTTTTATTGAAGGGTAGTTGACACACAGTATTACATTACATTAGTTTCAGGTGTACAACATAGTGATGCAACATTTATGTACATGACAATTCTAGGTACCAGCTATCACCATACCAAGCTGTTACAATATCTTGACTATATTCATTACATCCCGGTTACTTATTATTTTACCATTGCAAGTGTGTACTTTTTTTTGTGTGTGTGTGAGGGCATCTCTCACATTTATTGATCAAATGGTTGTTAACAGCAATAAAATTCTGTATAGGGGAGTCAATGCTCAATGCACAATCATTAATCCACCCCTAGCCTAATTTTCGTCAGTCTCCAATCTTCTGAGGCATAACAAACAAGTTCTTACATGGAGAACAAATTCTTACATAGTGAATAAGTTCTTACATGGTGAACAGTACAAGGGCAGCCATCACAGAAATCTTCGGTTTTGCTCATACATTATGAACTATAAACAGTCAGTTCAAATATGAATACTCATTTGATTTTTATACTTGATTTATATGTGGATAACACATTTCTCTCTTTATTATTATTATTTTTAATAAAATGCTGAAGTGGTAGGTAGATACAAGATAAAGGTAGAAACATAGTTTAGTGTTGTAAGAGAGCAAATGTAGATGATCAGGTGTGTGCCTGTAGACTATGTGTTAATCCAAGCTAGGCAAGGGCAATAAAACATCCACGTATGCATAAGATTTCTCTCAGAACAGGGGGAGTGAGGTTCTAAGCCTCACGACTGTTGATCCCCAATTTCTCACCTGATGACCCCCCTGCGACTGTGCCTGTCTTAGGTTGTTCCTCCCTTGAGGAATCTTACCCGTCTCTGGCTAACCAGTCACCTTCCGGGGCCATACAGGGAAATGTAAAGTTGGTAAGTGAGAGAGAAGCCTTATTGTTTGAAATGGTTAGCTTTTTATTTCTTTGCATATTTATGCCCTGTAGCTTCTATGCCCAGCATTTGTCTTGAGGTGTCTTTACCACTTGGAAGAATTATGATACTCGGTAAATTCGATATGAGGCACGAATTCTATTTAAGGGTTGTAATTAGGAAGGAAGAAGAAAAGCTATAGAAGTAGCAGGCGGCAGAAAACATGGGAAGATTGATTATTTCTTTGACATATCTTCTTGTAGAGTAACTTCAGCATGTATAGGTTTTAAGCTACTACTTAAATTGCGCACACACATTTACATAATAGGAGTATAGTTACATAACCAAAGCATACCTGTAATTACCAGCCATCTCCAGTGAAACCAAGAAAACCACTTAGGCACCTTAGGCATTTGTGAAAACTTATCTATGATATGGTGGATATTGTCCAACTGAACTTGAACAGTCTGAGAGAAATCAGACAAATTAAAACAACCCATTCCTGGGGAATGTTCACATCCCTTATGTTCTTTTAACAGTAAATAGTCTGTAGTTGTAAGATTTTAGAGCGCTACAATTTGCACTTCCCCAAATTCTTGATTGAGTTCCAACAGTATAGATCCAGTCCAATTTGTTGTTTTACTGTATGCACAGGCCAGCTTAGATATCTCCTTCCTCATTCCCATGGCAAGTCCAGGAACTGGTGGGATGAGTGCATTTACAGCTGTAGCAGTGCGTGGATCTTTGTTGGGGTTTTTTGATGATCATCTTCTGGCATGAGTCTTCCCGAGAGTGCTGATGTTGGAAGTTCTTTTTCATATCGTATCTTAGTTCATTTTCAGGGTAGCCCAATTAGGCTTTGATCCTCTGTATAAACACAAACAGACCGTTTGCCTACACTTTTATATGCCCTTTATACTCTTGTGTAGAACTCACTGGAGGTTACCACACAGGAACTGCCCTTTTTTTTTTTTTTTGGTATCACTAATCTACACTTACATGACGAATATTATGTTTACTAGGCTCTCCCCTATACCAGGTCCCCCCTATAAACCTCTTTACAGTCACTGTCCATCAGCATAGCAAAATGTTGTAGAATCACTACTTGCCTTCTCTGTGTTGTACAGCCCTCCCTTTTCTCCTACCCCCCCATGAATGCTAATCTTAATATCCCCCTACTTCTCCCCCAACTTATCCCTCCCTACCCACCCATCCTCCCCAGTCCCTTTCCCTTTGGTACCTGTTAGTCCATTCTTGAGTTCTGTGATTCTGCTGCTGTTTTGTGCTTTCAGTTTTTCCTTTGTTCTTATATTCCACAGATAAGTGAAATCATTTGGTATTTCTCTTTCTCCGCTTGGCTTGTTTCACTGAGCATAATACCCTTCAGCTCCATCCATGTTGCTGCAAATGGTTGGATTTGCCCTTTTCTTATGGCTGAGTAGTATTCCATTGTGTATATGTACCACCTCTTCTTTATCCATTCATCTATAGATGGACATTTAGGTTGCTTCCAATTCCTGGCTATTGTAAATAGTGCTGCGATAAACATAGGGGTGCACTGATCTTTCTCATACTTGATTGCTGCATTCTTAGGGTAAATTCCTAGGAGTGCAATTCCTGGGTCAAATGGTAGGTCTGTTTTGAGCATTTTGATGTACCTCCATACTGCTTTCCACAAAGGTTGAACTAACTTACATTCCCACCAGCAGTGTAGGAGGGTTCCCCTTTCTCCACAGCCTCACCAACATTTGTTGTTGTTTGTCTTTTGGATGGCAGCCATCCTTACTGGTGTGAGGTGATACCTCATTGTAGTTTTAATTTGCATTTCTCTGATAATTAGCGATGTGGAGCATCTTTTCATGTGTCTGTTGGCCATCTGTATTTCTTTTTTGGAGAACTGTTCAGTTCCTCTGCCCATTTTTTAATTGGGTTATTTGTTTTTTGTTTGTTGAGGCGTGTGAGCTCTTTATATATTCTGGATGTCAAGCCTTTATCGGATGTGTCATTTTCAAATATATTCTCCCATACTGTAGGGTTCCTTTTTGTTCTATTGATGGTGTCTTTTGCTGTACAGAAGCTTTTCAGCTTAATATAGTCCCACTTATTCATTTTTGCTGTTGTTTTCCTTGCCTGGGGAGATATGTTCAAGAAGAGGTCACTCATGTTTATATCTAAGAGGTTTTTGCCTATGTTTTCTTCCAAGAGTTTAATGGTTTCATGACTTACATTCAGGTCTTTGATCCATTTTGAGTTTACTTTTGTATATGGGGTTAGACAATGGTCCAGTTTCATTCTCCTACATGTAGCTGTCCAGTTTTCCCAGCACCATCAGTTGAAGAGACTGTCATTTTGCCATTGTATGTCCATGGCTCCTTTATCAAATATTAATTGACCATATATGTCTGGGTTAATGTCTGGATTCTCTAGTCTGTTCCATTGGTCTGTGGCTCTGCTCTTGTGCCAGTACCAAATTGTCTTGGTTACTATGGCTTTATAGTAGAGCTTGAAGTTGGGGAGTGAGATCCCCCCTACTTTATTCTTCTTTCTCAGGATTGCTTTGGCTATTCGGGGTCTTTGGTGTTTCCATATGAATTTTTGAATTCATTGATCCAGTTCATTGAAGAATGTTGCTGGTAGTTTCATAGGGATTGCATCAAATCTGTATATTGCTTTGGGCAGGATGGCCATTTTGACGATATTAATTCTTCCTAGCCACGAGCATGGGATGAGTTTCCATCTGTTAGTGTCCCCTTTAATTTCTCTTAAGAGTGACTTGTAGTTTTCAGAGTATAAGTCTTTCACTTCCTTGGTTAGGTTTATTCCTAGGTATTTTATTTTTTTTGATGCAATTGTGAATGGAGTTGTTTTCCTGATTTCTCTTTCTGTTGGTTCATTGTTAGTGTATAGGAAAGCTACAGATTTCTGTGTGTTGATTTTGTTTCCTGCAACTTTGCTGTATTCCGATATCAGTTCTAGTAGTTTTGGGGTGGAGTCTTTAGGGTTTTTTATGTACAGTATCATGTCATCTGCAAATAGTGACAGTTTAACTTCTTCTTTACCAATCTGGATTCCTTGTATTTCTTTGTTTTGTCTGATTGCCGTGGCTAGGACCTCCAGTACTATGTTAAATAACAGTGGAGAGAGTGGGCATCCCTGTCTAGTTCCCGATCTCAGCGGAAATGCTTTCAGCTTCTCGCTGTTCAATATAATGTTGGCTGTGGGTTTATCATAGATGGCCTTTATTATGTTGAGGTACTTGCCCTGTATTCCCATTTTGCTGAGAGTTTTTATCATGAATGGATGTTGAACTTTGTCAAATGCTTTTTCAGCATCTATGGAGATGATCATGTGGTTTTTGTCTTTCTTTTTGTTGATGTGGTGGATGATGTTGATGGACTTTCGAATGTTGTACCATCCTTGCATCCCTGGGATGAATCCCACTTGGTCATGGTGTATGATCCTTTTGATGTATTTTTGAATTCGGTTTGCTAATATTTTGTTGAGTATTTTTGCATCTATGTTCATCAGGGATATTGGTCTGTAGTTTTCTTTTTTGGTGGGGTCTTTGCCTGGTTTGGGTATTAGGGTGATATTAGCTTCATAGAATGAGTTTGGGAGTATCCCCTCCTCCTCTATTTTTTGGAAAACTCTAAGGAGAATAGGTATTATGTCTTCCCTGTATGTCTGATAAAATTCCGAGGTAAATCCATCTGGCCCGGGGGTTTTGTTCTTTGGTAGTTTTTTGATTACCGCTTCAATTTCGTTGCTGGTAATTGGTCTGTTTAGATTTTCTGTTTCTTTCTGGGTCAGTCGTGGAAGGTTGTATTTTTCTAGGAAGTTGTCCATTTCTCCTAGGTTTCCCAGCTTGTTAGCATATAGGTTTTCATAGTATTCTCTAATAATTCTTTGTATTTCTGTGGGGTCCATCATGATTTTTCCTTTCTCGTTTCTGATACTGTTGATTTGTGTTGACTCTCTTTTCTTCTTAATAAGTCTGGCTAGAGGCTTATGTATTTTGTTTATTTTCTCGAAGAACCAGCTCTTGGTTTCATTGATTTTTGCTATTGTTTTATTCTTCTCAATTTTATTTATTTCTTCTCTGATCTTTATTATGTCCCTCCTTCTGCTGACCTTAGGCCTCATTTGTTCTTCTTTTTCCAATTTCGATAATTGTGACATTAGACCATTCATTTGGGCTTGTTCTTCCTTTTTCAAATATGGTTGGATTGCTATATACTTTCCTCTTAAGACTGCTTTTGCTGCGTCCCACAGAAGTTGGGGCTTAGTGATGTTGTTGTCATTTGTTTCCATATATTGCTGGATCTCCATTTTGATTTGGTCATTGATCCATTGATTATTTAGGAGCGTGTTGTTTAGCCTCCATGTGTTTGTGAGCCTCTTTGCTTTCTTTGTACAGTTTATTTCTAGTTTCATGCCTTTGTGGTCTGAAAAGTTGGTTGGTAGGATTTCAATCTTTTTGAATTTTCTGAGGCTCTTTTTGTGTCCTAGTATGTGGTCTATTCTGGAGAATGTTCCATGTGCACTTGAGAAGAATGTATATCCTGTTGCTTTTGGATGTAGAGTTCTATAGATGTCTATTAGGTCCATCTGCTCTACTGTGTTGTTCAGTGCTTCCGTGTCCTTACTTATTTTCTGCCCGGTGGATCTATCCTTTGGGGTGAGTGGTGTGTTGAACTCTCCTAGAATGAATGCATTGCATTCTATTTCCCCCTTTAGTTCTGTTAGTATTTCTTTCACATATGCTGGTGCTCCTGTGTTGGGTACATATATATTTAGAATGGTTATATCCTCTTGTTGGACTGAGCCCTTTATCATTATGTAGTGTCCTTCTTTATCTCTTGTTACTTTCTTTGTTTTGAAGTCTGTTTTGTCTTATATTAGTACTGCAGCCTCTACTTTCTTCTCACTGTTGTTTGCTTGAAATATGTTTTTCCATCCCTTGACTTTTAGTGTGTACATGTCTTTGGGTTTGAGGTGAGTTTCTTGTAAGCAGCATATAGATGGGTCTTGCTTTTTTATCCATTCTATTACTCTGTGTCTTTTGATTGGTGCATTCAACCCATTAACATTTAGGGTGACTATTGAAAGATATGTACTTATTGCCATTGCAGGCTTTAAATTCGTGGTTACCAAAGGTTCAAGGTTAGCCTCTTTAGTTTCTTACTGCCTAACTTAGCTCGCTTATTGAGCTGTTATATACACTGTCTGGAGATTCTTTTCTTCTCTCCCTTCTTATTCCTCCTCCTCGATTCTTCATATGTTGGGTGTTTTGTGCTCTACTCTTTCTAGGAGTGCTCCCATCTAGAGCAGTCCCTGTAAGATATTCTGTAGAGGTGGTTTGTGGGAAGCAAATTCCCTCAGCTTTTGTTTGTCTGGGAATTGTTTAATCCCACCGTCATATTTGAATGATAGTCGTGCTGGATACAGTATCCTTGGTTCAAGGCCCTTCTGTTTCATTGTATTAAATATATCATGCCATTCTCTTCTGGCCTGTAGGGTTTCTGTCGAGAAGTCTGATGTTAGCCTGATGGGTTTTCCTTTATAGGTGACCTTTTTCTCTCTAGCTGCCTTTAAAACTCTTTCTTTGTCCTTGATCTTTGCCATTTTAATTATTATGTGTCTTGGTGTTGTCCTCCTTGGATCCTTTCTGTTGGGGGTTCTGTGTATTTCCGTGGTCTGTTCGATTATTTCCTCCCCCAGTTTGGGGAAGTTTTCAGCAATTATTTCTTCTAAGATACTTTCCATCTCTTTTCCTCTCTCTTCTTCTTCTGGAACCCCTGTAATACGGATATTGTTCCTTTTGGATTGGTCACACAGTTCTCTTAACATTGTTTCATTCCTGGAGATCCTTTTATTTTTCTCTATGTCAGCTTCTATGCGTTCCTGTTCTCTGATTTCAATTCCATCAATGGCCTCTTGCATTCTATCCATTCTGCTTATATACCCTTCCAGAGTTTGTTTCATTTCTGTAATCTCCTTTCTGGCATCTGTGCTCTCCCTCCAGACTTCATCCCATTTCTCTTGCGTATTTCTCTGCATCTCTGTCAGCATGTTTATGATTCTTATTTTGAATTCTTTTTCAGGAAGACTGGTTAGGTCTGTCTCCTTCTCTGGTGTTGTCTCTGTGATCTTTGTCTGCCTGTAGCTTTGCCTTTTCATGGTGGTAGGAATAGTTTGCAGAGGTGGGACGAGTGACGGCTGGAAGAACTTCCCTTCTTGTTGGTTTGTGGCCCTCCTCTCCTGGGAGAACAGCCACCTCTAGTGGCTTGTGCTGGGCAGCTGCATGCAGACAGGGCTTCTGCTTCCTGCCCTGCTGCTGTGGAGTTTTTCTCCACTGTTGCTGTGGCCGTGGCCTGGTTCGGGCCTCTGCCCCAAAGTGGTGGAGTCGCGTTGGAGGGGGAGCGGCCAGGAGGCTATTTATCTCCGTAAGGGGCCTCCGTGCTCCCTGCAGCCCAGGGGATTAGGGTGCCCAGAGATCCCCGGATTCCCTACCTCTGGATTAAGTGTCCCGCCCTGGCCCTTTAAGACTTCCAAAAAGCACCCGCCAAAACAAAACAACGACCACAAAAAAAAAAAAAATTTTTTTTTTAATTAAAAAAAAAAAAAAAAGGTGGCCGCTCGTTTTTCTTTATTCTCCAGCGCCAGCCTCAGGCATCAGCTCACTGGTCCCTAGTATTGGGGTCCCTATCCCTTTAAGACTTCCAAAAAGCGCTCGCCAAAACAAAACAGCAAAAAAAAAAAAAAAAAAAAAGAATGGCCGCTCTCTTTTCTGGTGTCCTCTGGCACCAGGCCACCGGTGCCTGCTCACTGTTCTTGCTGTCCTGTTTCCCTAGTATTGGGGGCCCTAGCCCTTTAAGACTTCCAAGAAGCACTCAACAAAACAAAACAGAAAAAAAAAAGGAAATTGGTTGCTCGCTTTTCTTGTCCTCTGGCGCCCAGCCTCCAGTGCCTGCTCACTGTTATTGCTGCCCTGTTTTCCTAGTATCCAGGGCCCTGCACTCTGGCCTGGATGGCTGGGGCTGGGTGTTTGGCAGTCCTGTGCTCCGTCTCCCTCCCGCTCTGCCTATTCTTCTCCCGCCGCGAGTTGGGGGGATGGGCGCTCGGCTCCCGCCGGGCCGGGGCTTGTATCTTACCCCCTTCGCGAGGCGCTGGGTTCTCTCAGGTGCGGATGTGGTCTGGATATTGTCCTGTGTCCTCTGGTCTTTATTCTAGGAAGGGTTGTGTTTGTTATATTTTCATAGATATATGTGGTTTTGGGAGGAGATTTCCGCTGCTCTACTCACGCCGCCATCTTCCGCCCCTCCATCAACAAACTGAAATTTATCAGTTTTTTTGTTTTATGGCTTATGCTCTGTGTCCTAGCCAAACATTCTGTGCCTTCCCCAAAGAACAAAAATTATTACCTATGGTTTTTTCCAGAAATTGTGTAGTTTTAGGTTTTACATTTTGGTCTCTGATTCATTTTTTCCCCCCTCTGATCCATTTTGAGCTATTTTTTTTTCAGTATGGTGCAAGATAGAGGTATAGTTGCTTTTTTCTCCTGTGAACGTACATATCTTTCAGCCTTGTTTTTTAAAAGACTTATTTGCTCCATTGATTGCTTCTTCACCAGTTGGCCATACGTGGGTGGATCTATTTCTGGACTCCAGATTGTGTTTCGTTGTTCTATATGTCTGTCCTTTTACCAATATAGCTTGGTTACTGTAGCTCTAGAATGAGCTTGGTAGGGTGAGTCTTCCAGTGTTGGTCCTCTTTTACAAAGTTGTTTTCCTATCCTGAGTCCTCTGCTTTTCCATATAAATTTTAGAACCATACTGTCAATTTCTATATAAAAGGACTGCTGGGCTTTTAGTTGGAATTGTTTTGGATCTGTAGAGATGAATTTGGGGGTAATTGGGATCTTTTTTGTTTTTATTATTGAGATAAAATTTACATATAACTTTCACCATTTTAAAGTGTAAATTTCAGTGGTTTTTAGTATGATCACTAGCTTGTACAACCATCACCACTAATCCTAGAATATTTTCATCATCGTTAAAGAAAACCCCATACTCATTAGCAGTTACTGCCCTTTCTTCTTTGCCTCATCTCCTGGCAACCACCAGTCTACTTACTGCTGTTTCTATGGATTTGCCTGTCCCAGAAATGGAATCATAATCACATACTGCCTTTTGTGTCTGGCTTCTTTGATTTAGCATAATGTTTCCAAGGTCCATCTATATTGGAGCATATATCAGTACTTCATTACTTTTTTGTGGCTAAACAGTATTCCACTGTATGGCTATGCCACGGTTTGTTTATCCTTTCAGTTGATAAATATTTGGGTTGTTTCCACTTTTTGGCTATTATGAATGATAACTTCATGTTTGAATTTTTTATATGACTATATATTTTCTTTTATGTAGTGTTTATACCTAGCTATAGAATTGTGTGATCATACTGTAACTTAATTTTTTGAGAAAAAATGCCTGACTGTTTTCCAAAGTGGCTACTCCATTTTATATTCTTTTTTTTTTTTTAATTTATTTTGGTATCATTAATCTATAATTACATGAAGGACATTATGTTTACTAGGCTCCCCCCTTCACCAAGTCCCCCCACATCCCCATTCACAGTCACTGTCCATCAACATAGTAAGATGCTGTAAAATCACTACTTGTCACCAAGTTCACAGTCACTGTCCTTCAACATAGTAAGTTGCTGTAGAATCACTACTTGTCTTCTCTGTGTTGCACAGCCCGCCCCATGCCCCCCCCACACTATACATGCTAATCATAAGGCCCCCTTTCTTTTCTTCCCGCCCTTATCCCTCCCTTCCCACCCGTCCTCCCCAGTCCCTTTCCCTTTGGTAACTATTAGTCCATTCTTGGGTTCTGTGCTTCTGCTGCTGTTTTGTTCCTTCAGTTTTCTTTTGTCATTTTATATTCTTAACAGCAATGTTTGGGTGTTCTGGTTTCTCTGTATGACTTGCTGTTTTTCAGTTTTTTTATTATTACCATCTTGGTGGGAAGTAGTATCTCATTGTAGTATTGATTAGCGTTTCTCTAATGACTAGTGATGTTAAACAGCTTTTCATATGCTAATTGGACATTTGTAGCACTTCTTTGGAGAAATGTCTTTCAAATTCCTTGTCCATTTTTAATTGGGATGTCTTTATTGTTGAGTTTTAGGGAATCTTTATAAATTCTGGATACTAGACCCTTAGATACATAACTAATATCAATGTCCCATTCTTTGGATTGGCTTTTCACTTTCTTGGTAGTAACGTACACAAGCTTTTAATTTTTGAAGTCCATTTTATCTATTTTTTTCTTGGCTTCTTGTTCTCTTGCCTAAAGGTTTCATCCCCAGGCAAGTTCACTGTGGATTCAGTGAGACTGAGGAGTGACAATGGAATGTTCTTGGAGTAAAAAGGTTTATTACCAGGCTTGTTCTCCTGGCAATAGGTCAAGCACTAGAATTATGTTTGCATCCAATAGTCTGCAGGTCTATAATCCCCCTATGTCTCTCCCTCCCCCATAGCACTGGGCAGAACTCTTCATATAATGACTCAGTCAATAATAGCTTATTGCCTACTAGTGTGGAAGCAGTAGCCTAGCAGTAGGCTAGTTACATTATCAAGTAGTTTAGGGTCAGGTGAGGGTCCTGGCCATAGGAACTTCCATTTTCCCCACACTCCACCCCTCGATTCTTGCCTCACAGTCTATACACTCTCAGTCTTCTGCAATGGTCCCTGTGCAAGAAAGCAAGAGCATTGTAACCAGATTCTACAACAGCAACAGAGGATAACAACAAAAATTATGATACAACAAAATTTTGATACAGTAACAAAAATTATAATAATCCTTAAGCCTGAGGAGGTTATTCCAGCTATATTCAAAACCAGTTCTTCTCAGATAAGTTCATGACTCGCAGTAATGGTACAGATAGGGAGCTCCATGCACCCCAGCAAGTAGCAGTTTTTAACTAGGGCATATGCCCAATCCACAAAGACCTTAGAGGCAATAAGACACATGTTGTAATGACACCAGCATAGGCAAATCTTGTCCATCAGGTGGGATGCATGCAAGAGAGGTCTGGTGTAGGACTATGGCAGGAAGGGGGTCCCATCCAGCTCTAGTATACTGTACCTTTGTCCCTCTCCCTGTGGGGGTTATACTGAGGGGTCTACTGGAGGTGCATGCACTGGCCATAATGATAAAACAAAACTTCCTGGTAAGATGCTCCTATCTTCTGGCCATTTATGATATATTGCTGTGATCTTTGGGGGCCACTCTGCTGTTACTCCAGGAATACACAGGAGGCCAGCTTCCAGGCCTTGTCCCAAGGTGCCAGGAGGGCCAGCCATCATTGGTCCATATGTCGAAAGGATCAAGGCCATGTTCACTCAATGGAGTCTCCAGGGTTTAATGCAATTGGTGCTGTCAGCAAGTTACACTGGTGGCCAAACCTTGGTTTCATCGATTACTCCTTGGTTTGTACTTGCAGTTGTATAGGGGCAGCTGGAATATGTGTTAGCATGTCTACGGGGCTCAGTGCTCCCTTTCCGAATTTCTCATTCCAATGCCATAATACTGTCCATAAACAGACAGACCAGCCCCATAGACTGTTGGTGTCTGACTTCAGTCCAGATTTTAACAAACGATGTACCTCTCTATCATTCCTGCTGTGGTAGGAGTGTATGGCACATAAACTTCCATTTGATTCCTAACTGTTATACCCATTCTTGTAGTGCATGTCCAGTAAAGTGGGTTCCTCGATCACTTTCAATTACTTGTGGTCAGCCATAGGCTGCAAAGAGATGCTTCAGGCCCCTTTTGGTTGTCCGTTGGTCTGCCCGATGTGTAGGAAAAGCAACCAGAAGTCCAGTAGCTGTGTCTACACAAGTCATGGCATGTTGGTATCCTTTTGACATGAGCAGAGGCCCAATATAGTCTATCTGCCACCTGATGAGGGGTATTGGTCCCTTAGCTATTGTCCCATGTTGCTATGGAACTTGGTATAAGTCCCTTTTAGAGTATATGATGCACTCCTGCTGGGCTCTGCTGACTTCTTCAAAGGTCAAAGGCAAGCCCCACTGACAGGGTCCAGCCCACATTGTCTTTTGCCCCTCATGTAACAAATGATGATGTAACCATTGGGCCACATCAGAGGCAGGCTTTTCTTCTAGCCAACATACCTGGGCCAATTCATCTACCTCATCATTACCTGGGGATGCCAGCAGCAAATGACCTATCACATGCTTTAGTATGACCAGAGGCCTGTAAGTCTTGCCACAGTTCTTGCCCCCAGAGGGGTCGGTGACCAACCAACTAGTTAGCATGGTACCATGTCTGTAGCCATAGGGTCAAGCCCTGATAGATGGCCCAGCTGTCAGTGCAGACAACTATTGGAGAGAGCTCCTGGGTGATCATGAGCCATACTGCCCACAACTCTGCCCATTGACTGATCTTTCCCTCACCATCTTCCATCCATATTGTCTCAGTCTTAGGATGGAAACCTATGGCCCTCCATTTTGGGGGTTGCCCATGGCTGGAGCCATCTGTGTACCATGCATCTTTGGGTATAGGGGCTCTTTGCTCCCAATAAGGACTCTGTGCTACTAATGGTTCTAAAGTAAATTCTTCCTACCTTTTGCTAGTATATGTCACTGGCCCCAATATGCATTGGAGCTCTTCACTCAAGGGGCTAGTAGAGAGGGCACTACTCTGCTGTAGATACACACCCCACTTGGCCACTGTAGGTGTCTGTGCCACACCACTCTGTGGCTTTTGGGTCCATTCTCGTACCCACCCCAAGATGGGATAGATGGTTATTACCTTTCTCGGGGCCATTCCAGTGATGGGTTGTGTAGCCAGCAAGGCATGATACACGGCAGCCAGTTTTTCTACTAAGGTGTACCATACTTCTGCTCCTTTCCAGAGGTGTGACCAGAATCCAATAGGTTGGCAAGTTTGTTCAAGCTGCTGCCAGAGACTCCAGCCATAACTGTCCTCAGTCACATGAACATCCAGCTCACAGGGCCTTGATGTGGCTATCACACTCAAGGCCCACACGACCTTGACTGCCCATTTTGCTGTAGTAAAGGCGATTGCACATATCTCATCCCAGTCCCACATGATGCCCTTTTGTACCAACTGGTATAAGGGCTTCAGAATTTGTGCCAAGTGTGGGATAAACACTCTCCAGTAGCCTAGAAGACCCAAAAATTCCTGTAACAGTACCATAGTTGTAGGGATAGGAAAGGCCTGGACTTTATCTATGACTGCTTCTGGGATAACTTCAGTCTTACCTGACCAGACAACCCCCAAGAACTTTACTGACAAACCAGGTCTCTGAACCGTGGTGCTGTTCAGAGCCCATCCTTTCTTCTGTAGATATTGCAGCTATCTAGGTCCTGCACCTTCTAGGTCTCAAAAAGTCAGATGTGAGCATGATATCATCAATATAATAATATAACTGCCCTGTTGGCAGTTTCTCCCATGCTACCAAGTCCTGGGCTACAAGTCCATGACAGATGGTGGAGGTATCCCTGTGGAAGGATGGTGAAAGTCCATTGTGGTCCTTCTCATGTGAAGGCAAACTGGTCTTGACTTTTCTGCTCTATGTTAATGGAAAAGAAGGCATTAGCAAGGTCTATAACATAATAGTATGTTCCTAGTTCATGACTGAGGGTATCCATCAAGTCTGCAATAGAAGGGATGGCAGCGTGCATAGGGGTATGACTTTATTTAGTTCTCTATAATCCATGGTCGTATGCCAGGAGGCATCTGGCTTTTTTACTGGCCACACTGGGGAATTGAAAAGAGTATGGGTGGGCTTTATAATATCCACCTTTGCCAGTTCCTGGAGGGTTTCTCCAATTTCTTTATGTGCCCCAGGCAATTTGTATTGTTTGGTATTAGTCACCTGCCAAGGCACAGGCAAAGGTATGGGTGGGTGCCTAGCATGTCCCCTCAGAACTGCCTTCACCACATGTGTTCTCAGGCTGAACTCACCTGCAGTGGTCTGCAACCATAGGCCCTGCTGGTTATCTATCCCCAAAATATATTCAGAAGTGGGAGAGATATACACAGTATACTCCTTTGGGGGTAGATGCCCTATTCCTAAAGGGATTTGGACTTTTTTCACTCTGATAGCCTTACCTCCATATCCATTTGTAATAGTGGGGATCCTGGGAAACCACTCAGGGTTGCAATAAATCAGTGAACATTCAGCATCTATGTCTAGCAGCATCAGGACATGTTGTATGTTCACTGGGTAACAATGGATAGTTATTTCAACATGTGGCCTCTGGTACCCCCCTGGTCCTTCAGGGAAGGTACCTCGAACTTCCCCTCAATCAAAGCAGCCATCTTCCTGTGTGGGTTCAGGCAAGGTTGGCTCACTCTCCAGAAAGAAGTCTTTCAAACACACAGCTGGACTTGTGGCTCTGTCTCTGGCCTCTGCCTCTTAGTTCTCCATGGCTGGAACTGCCGCTCCACTTTCAGTTGTTGCCACAGTTCCAGTAAGATTGTATTTGACTTGCCATCTAATTTCCTTCTGTCTGCTCCTGCCCCTATTAAATCAACCTGCATCTGCGTCCTTGTAACCTTCATAGGGCCCTTTAAATTTTTCCTCTGAGTAGTAGACCTTATTTCTTTCCATGCTGTCATTGCTTCAGCCTCTCCCAAGTCTGCTACAGTATGGGTAACCTCACTTATGGGCTGCCTCAAGTGAGGGGCAAGAATGGCCACTAGAGGCCCAAAGAGGGATGTGGGAGCCATTTGAATCATGACATTCACATCCCTGCAGTAAAAGGCTCCTCATCTGGGCATGATTCTCTGGACTATAGATGGCATTTTCATCCCTAACCCATAACACCTGTTGGAGCTCAGGATACATCTGCCATCTAGCAGGGGAGGATAGTAAATCACCCTGATTGGGCCACACAGCACGAAGTGCAGCCATAAGTCAATCAAGGAAGGAATGATTTCCTGGGGTCTGATGGACATTTTGTAATTACTGCCTCAAGGCTGGATGAACTGTCAGGGGAGCCAGTTTTCCCATCTCTGATCACGACAGAACAATTCCATCCATCCTAAGTACCACAGACACAGGAGCAAAGCTGATATTGATTCCAAGGGCTTCTGCCGAAACCAGGAGCCCAAATCCACCAGCTTTGTCTGAGTATAGAGGCAGGGCATAGAGTGCTCCACAACCTGGGAAAGGGGGCTGCTCCTCTCCCAGAGGAACCGTTGCTTGCTGTGTCTTTATTTTCTTTACAACCACTGGGTATGCTTTCCATAGAGGAGGGTTCAGTGTCTCTGGCATCACCCCTTCATCCTTCTCCAGCTCCTCCATTTCTGGGACTGATGGCAACTTTCTCTCCCCTCCCCCGAGTGCCTCCTCTGCTACACACTTGACCTTTTCTACAGTGTCTCACAGCAATGCTAGCTCAGTCTTCAGCAGCTCTCTTACCTTCACCTCAATGCCTTGCAGCAGGTGTTCTCGTGCTGCCTCTTCCTGTGCTTCCCTCAGGAGTACGTCCTTCTCCTCCATGGCCTTTGCCTCCTTCAAAGCACCTGGCAGTGCTGCTGTCTCATTCTGTAAAGAATCTTTAACATTCTCCACTGGACCTTGCAGCTCACATTCTTGCAGTGCCTCTTCTTGTGCTTTTTTCAGGGGTCCATCCTTCTCCTTCATGGCCTTTGCCTCTTCCACAGTACCTCATAGCAACACCATTTCACTTGTCAACAAATCTTTTACTTCCTCCACGGCACCTCATAGCTGGCATTCTTGTGCTGCCTCCTCTTGTATCAATGCCATTTCGTTCTTCAATGAATCCATAGCATTTCACAGCTCAATTTCTCATATTGCTATTTCTTGTGTCTCTTTCAGGAGCATGTTCTTCTCATCTGTAGACTTTTTTAGTACTGTGAGAAACAGCTAACCCGCAGTTCCTGCCGCCTCACAGGCACTGTGTTTCTCAAAGGATCTCCCTTTTATACCAAGGGCCACCTCTACTGCCTCAGGTGTCACTTCCACCTGCCTCCAGTCCTGGGGAGGGTCCCAGGCTTCTAGGAAGCAAACCACCTCAGACCACATACCCATTGGGGGACACTTGACTGTTTCCCCATTCATAAGGGCAGCTCACTGAAGCACCCCTACAATAAGGGCAGCTGGTTCTGTTTCTCCATCAACAATGAATCCTGCCAATGTCATCAGTTGTCTTGCCAATGGGTTTCAGCCCTGGGCAAGTTTATTCTGGATTCAGTGAGACCAAGAGGTGCTAGTGCTCAACCTACCACTGGAGAACAAGCTGGGTAATAAACCCATTCACCCCAAAGAAATGTTCTACTGTCATTTCTTTGGTCACACTGAATCCATAGAAAACTTGCTGGGGGCTGAAACCCACTGGCA
The DNA here is from genome assembly GCF_030020395.1 of Manis pentadactyla. NCBI lineage: Eukaryota > Metazoa > Chordata > Mammalia > Pholidota > Manidae > Manis > Manis pentadactyla. The sequence goes on from NC_080019.1 coordinate 196,954,983, forward strand.
AGACATCAGATTAAGGAACTTGCCGAGAATCTCTTTTCATGAACTCTCATTGAGTTTTGTCACATGCTTTCTCTACATTTATTGAAAGAGTGGTTTTTATTTTTAATCTATAAAAATGGTAAATTATGTTGGTTGATTTTGAAATACAGAACTAACATTACTGGGTTAAATCCTACTTAGTTGTGATATATTATATAAAAGGGATTTTGTTAAGGATTTTGGCATGTATATTCATTAGGGATTTTGGTCTGTAGTTTTCTTTCCTTGAAATGGCTTTATGTGGTTTTGCTGTTAAAGTGATATTAACCTCACAAAGTGAGTAGGAAAGTTTTCTCTTTTTTTTAATTTTCAGAGTTTGTGTAAAACTTGTTTGATCTCATCAGATAAATAACATGCCACATTTTACTCTTCTTCAAAAACCCCAGTTATGTCAGACTTTCTTACCCTATGCTTCTTGTTACCTTCTTTTCCATATTCGCCATCCTTCGTGGATTTTTTTGTTGTAATCCACAGTAATTATCCAGAGTGCAGCATAGACAAAGGGATGTAAACAATGAAAGACAGAACAGGAGACTTGGAAGGAGATTGATAAGCACCACGGAATTCATTGGTATTTCAGAAGGACAAGAAAGAGGATTGGCATAGAAGTATTATTTGAAGAGATACTGGCTAACAGGTTTTCAGATACGAAAGCCACCATTGTACAGTTTCACGAATCCTATAACACAGGCAGGTGAAGTGAAGAGAAACCCTACCTTTGTCTAGATGTATTATGGTGAACCTCTTGAATACTAAGGACAAAAGATCTTAACAGAGAGTAAGACATTGTGCAAAGGAGGAATATTAAAGCGACCAGGTGCCTCATGACTGTGCCGACAGATACGTGAAGACAGTTGGCTTTCCCTTGTCGTGAGAGAAAAGAAAGTGCCCAGCATTCTATACTTAATGAATACATCTTTCAGGAATAAGTGTGGTTATTACATTCACCCTTATTATCAAGTCCCCCCCATACCTCATTGCATTCACTGTCCATCAGTGTAGTAAGATGTCACAGAGTCTCTACTTGTCTTCTCTGAGCTGCACTGTCTTCCCCATGACAACCCCCCACACCATGTGTGCCAATCATGATACCTTCAATCCCCTTCTCCCTCCCTCCCCACCCACCCTTCCCCTTTGGTAACCACTAGTCCCTTCTTGGGGTCTCTGAGTCTGCTGCTATTTTGTTCCTTCAGTTTTGCTTCATTGTTATACTCCACAAATGAGGTAAATCATTTGGTATTTGTCTTTCTCTGCCTTATTTCAGTGAGCATAATACCCTCTAGCTCCATCGATATTGCTGCAAATGGTAGCATTTGTTTCTTTCTTATGGCTGAGTAGTATTCCATTATAAAATACACATAGTTTCATACAAACAGAAACTAAGTTAATTTGATACCTATAGGCCTTTATTAAAAGTGTTTCTAAAACATGTATTTTAGGAGGAAAGAAAGTTCTCATATGGAAGGTCTGAGGTTTAAGAAGAAATTGAAAACAGAGAAAATTGTATGCATGTGAGTTAATCCAAACAGACATTAAATGTTTAAAGCTACCAGGCGAATGTCTTCTGGGATTAAACACAAATAGCAGAACTAAAATACAGGAACACCGGGGCAGTTGGTGGGTGGGGAGTGGCATTACAGGGCTTTAAGACCCTGGGGCTGCTTGGGTGGTGTGTGAGGGTATCAGACCAAACTCGATAAGCTAGGAACTTGTGATCATTTCTAGCATAACAAGTAAAAAAGGGGGAAAAAAAGTAGTGGAGGGAAAAATCTAAAAGAAGGCAAGAAAGGAGATTGAAAAAAAACAAATATAAGGAAAGTAGAAAACACCATAAAATATTGAAGTTAGAGGACTCTTTGACCTTGAATTTTCTAGGTTTAATCAGAATATTGGTCACTGGGTTCTCGGTGGTCATTCCTTCTGGAATTTAAGGACTTCTCTTAGTGTCTTTCATACCTTCTTTCTGTTTGCTTTCACTCTGTATTCTGGAAAGTTCCTGCATCTTCCAACCTTCTACTTTGCTTTTAAGCTGTGTCCGTTTATTCTTAGACTCACATATTAATTAGGTTTTTACTGACAGTAGTTTTCCCTCTCAAGGTGTCTGCTTGTTTCTCTCTTATGTATGGAGTATCATGTCCATTAACTTGAACATATAAATTAATACTTTCCGTCTACTTTGGAATTTCTTTGATGACCGCTCTTATTTTGTTTGCTACCTGTCTTTTATCACTCTGGTGTTTCTTTGTTATCAGGTCAGGCTTGCAATTTGAAGGTGCCATATCTGGTGCCCTTGGTGGAAGACTGAGGGGGTATGTGGTGAGGGAGGTTTGCTGCGATGGGGTGGGCTGGAAGTCATTCACAAGGGCCCCTGCTGTTCTTCCCACCTGCCGACTGTATCTGGTTGTCTCTGGCTTCCCTTTGGGCGCCACGGAACTGCCAGCACTGCTGACACAGGCTGTGTGCTATGCTCTGGTTTTCCCTAGAATTTCTTCTCCATAGATTTTGCCCCATCTGATTTCTCTGTTGTTTTCTATTGCTGTGTAACAAACTGACCCACAGCCAGTGGCTTAAAACAACCAATGTATAATATTTCACAGCTGCTGTAGGTCGGGAATTTGGGAGTAGCTAGCTGGGTGATTCTGGCTCTGGGCCCCTCATGTGGCTGCAGATGTTAGCTGGAGCTGTATCCCCAGAAGATTGGCTGCTTCCAGGTTGGGTCCCTTGTGGCTTCAGTTCCCTACCTTGTAGGCCTCTATGCAGGGCTGCTTGGTATCCTAATGACACGACGGCGCACTGCCGCTGAAGCGAGTGATCGAGAGGGGGAGCCAGGAGGCAGCCACATGCTTTGTATGTCCGTGTCTTGCATATCTCACACTGTGCCTTCCACCCCACTGTATTCTTTAGAGTGTGCCCCTGCTATCGGGGAGGGAATTCTTCTCTGCTCTGGAAGGGAGGCATTTCAAAGCATCTATGGGCACATCTGAAACTACCCCGCTCTCACTGAGGGATCCCTCCAGCACTCTTGTGTCTGGAGTGAGGAAGTGGCCCCCAGGACGGTCTCCACATGGTGTACACAGAGCAGACCAGTCACAGACCTTGCAAGCATTCCCATCAGCCTGAGCTTTTCCATGTCTTAGGGGCTGTATGGTTATTTTCATCACCTTTTAAATTTTTTATTACAGGCTTTTGTCTAGGTAATTTAATTAAAAGACAGCACGTGTCTTACTTCTTTAGCTTTCATGCATATTTCTGAGCTTGACACACATTTCTTAGAAGTTTCCAAATTAGGTCACTCTTGGGTAGACCATGCCGTGGCAGGCTCTAAATTTGCCCTCCCACTAACCGACTGCTTAGCTGGGGAAACAGCAAATAGCAAGGGCATTTCTATTATTTGGGTATTTTGCAGAGCTGAGGTTTTTGAGTGCCCATGATTGAGTGAAATCTCATTTCCCTGCTTTGGGTTTAGATGGCATACTAGATGATAATTTACTTATTCAACATTCAGTCATCCCTCTCTGCTGTGACCATGGACCAGGTGCTGTATGAGATGCTGGGTACAGGCTTCCTGATATGCTTCTTCCCCTGCAGAAGCTCAGGGGTCATGGAGCACATAGGTCCTTCAGGGCTCCTGCTGCAGGACCCACAGGGCATGGGGATAGCTGGGAGGAGGGCTGTCTGCATGTGGGTTTGTGGCCGTTGCCCTCTCATTTCTGCATGTCTTCCCTTTCTTCCTCTGACCCATCTCTGCAGAGAGTGTTCAAAAGACAAATGGGTAACAGGTGACAGCATTAAATGCAGAGAATCTGTTTGGTTGAATGGCTCTCAGAGGGGAGGTCTGGAAGGGAGAGGAGTGGTCCCAGTCATGGAGCAGGGACAGTGGGTGGACCTCAGCACCTTCTGCTCAGGGGCACCCACCACCCCACCCGCATGACCTCCCAAGTTGGCACTTTTTGATGGAGACCTTACCAGTGCTGTCAGCCCCCAGGTGTGTCGTTGGCCCTCATGCTGTGCTCTGGGTAACCAGCTCTGTATGCATGGGCACTTCTGACATAGCTACCTTTCCCTTATCCTCCATGGCTCCTTATAAGCCCCTCTTCCCTCCCCTGGTTGTCATGCTCCTAGAACCTTTGCTTACTGTTCATTCTGGTCTGGTTGTACCTTGCTCAGGATTTTCTCACTAAAAGTTAAGCTTAATTTTGTTTACATTAACTAATTCATTTAGCTTCTGATCATGTTTCTAATGCTATATACATGGCTTTCACTTTTGAAATAACTGCAGAAAAAATAGCCTTATTATTGGGTGTGAGAAACTAGTGTAGCCCTCACTTACTGACATAGAGAGTTTCCTGGATATGACTGTGCTCTAGCAGAGCCAGCTGGCTGTCCACTAGATACCTCAGCATGTAAGGTGCACGTTGTCCCTCCGTTTCTGACTATTCCAGCTCATCTCACTGCCATCAGGAAGCCCATCTCAGGAACCCTGCTTTGAGGCAGGATGCCCATGGCACAGCTTTTACCAGATGTGGACCTGCATATACACAGCAGGCAGATGTAGTTAGTGCACATGAGGGAGCCATGGAGTCAGCCACCTGGAAAGTGTTCCCATGCTTTTAATTTAAACAAAGTTATGGAACATAAAAATGAGCTTTAAAATGTTAGTTTCTGTTCGCCACATTCTGGCAAGAAAGAGAGTGGTGTCATCATTCTGTGTTTGCTAAGTGATAATTACAAGTGTGGAAACAGATGTGAGCTTCCTGGGAGCTGGATGGGGCTGTGCCAGAGATGCTGTGCTCCAGGAAGGGAGGAGGCATGAGGAGTTTGGCCCCGCTGACCTTGGCTGGGGGCCCCAGAGGCTTCCAGCTGCATGGGAAGGACCAGCAGTAGAGGCCCAGGGCGGGCCGGGCAGGGCCTCCACTCGCTGCTCCCCATGGGCACAGCCTGGCCTGCCTGGAGGCTGTGGGCCCAGTCTCTCACAATATGTGGCATGTGGCTGGCACGCTAGCAGCCACAGGGAGGGCCCAGTCCAGGGAACTGCAGGGACCTGGGCACAACAGACCCAGTGCTGAGCTGTCTGGTCAGGAGGCCAAGGACTCTAGCTGGGTGAAGGCCTTGCTCCTGCTTCTTGGTCTGCCTTGCTGCTTGGGAGAGGCCTCCGGGTCCCTTCTGGGGGACCTGTTCTGGAGGGTGGCAGCCTCTAGGCTGTGGCCTGGAGAGAAGCTGAGGTACCTGCCTTCCCTCTGCATATGTTCTCTTGGACTGACTCTTGCTGAGCCCCCTGTGGCCTGGGTCAGTCCTGCCTTACAGGGAGTGGGGAGGGTTTGGGGGCCTCTGTGCCCACCGCGTGTGACTGGGGACAGCTTTCTGTCTCCAAGCCAGTTGCTCTTCCACCCTGGGGCCGTGGGGTATAATCAGGCAGCTGAGGCAGATAGATGCCTGGTCCAGAACCCAGCCTGTAGGGGCCTTCAGCGCAGGCTCCTTCCTTCTGTTCCCAGGCCACTGTCACAGAAGCAACTCCTAAAGGGATGGAGCAGTTCCTCCTGCGCCCTCTCTGGGCCTGGCCTGGTTCAGGGGATAGGCTGGGCTGGCTCTTGGTGGCTGTCCATCCCAGCTCTGCAAGTGGCTTTCCCCTGGAAGCATCTTGGCTCTCTGTGCCCAGCCTGTGTGCCCTGTGTCCTCACAGTCCCAGGTCTTGGAGCTGTGCCTGTTTGTTGCATGAGACAGATGTGGGGAAGTTGGGGCACTGCTGACCTGCTGAGTGGGGTTGCTGTGAGCTCTGCCTCATTCACAAGTGACGCTGGGCCAGCCCTCAGTCTGCATCCTGGCTGGCCTTGACTGTGGGCATCCTCTCAGTGCCTGAGGTACCCATCCCAGAGAGGCAGACATGACAGTACCTCCTGCAGTGACCAACGTGAGGGTCAGGGAGTGGCTTTGGTAGCTGTAGCACCCTCTTCACATCATCCAGGGCCATTTGCTGTGCAATTGTGTGAGCATTAGAGATTGAGACAAGTTTTCGGATGCCAGCTGGAAATCAGTGTGTATGCTTGGCATCCTGTATGTAAAATAAAATAGGTGTGAGTGTGGAGATCCATGTATCCCTTGTGCAGCTACTCATGTGTGCCCATACACACTTGGCATGCGTGCACATGCACTTCTAATACACCCCCCCAGCAGCCCTGATCCAGAAGGCCTGGGTTTTGGACTGTCTCCCACCTTGGGAGCAGGTTCCTGTCTGGTTTTGGGGGAACCATCTTAATTTTTTCTCTATCTTTTAGGCTAGGTCTGATGCCAACTTACTGTGCTTAGGTCTGGGATGGTGCATGGTGCTGTGTCCATGCTCAGAGCAGAGCTGTGGGCTTGGAGGTGGTGGTTTGTTGGGGGCAGTGAGAGGTGGAGAGCCTGCTCCCAGTAGACGAGAGTAGTGTGGGCCGGGGGACTGCTCCAGGGTTGCCTAGATGCTCTGGGGACAAGGAGCCAGCCTGGGACCCAGGACACCCTTCCAGCAGTGCCTGCCACATCCTCAGGTCAGAGCAAGCCTTTGGTGGAAGCAGGGATTGATGTGTTAAGATTTTTTTTTGTTACAGAAAAACTAGGTTCCTAAAATGAAGAAGCTGGTAGAAGCAACAACTTAAAATAGGAGGAAGCACAAATAGAGGAAAATGCTCAGGTTCTTCTGCACTGAATAGCTGGAGGTCGTGCAGGGCCTCACATCCCAAAGCCCCCTAGAGGTGCTGGGCTAGGGGAGGGTTACTGCTGGTTCCTCCAGACACCATGGGCTGTTGGGTTCTCTACAGTCCGGGCTCTCAGGGCTGCCAACCTCTGGGCTGATCTCCATGGGCCTCCTTGCTTCTGACCCAGACACAGCTTCAGATTTCTATTCTCGGACTTCCATGAGGACCCAGAGCGCCTCCAGACTAACCGGGGATGATGCTTAGTAGGGTTAGAGAAAACAGAAGAAGCTCATTCCTAGTGAGGACTGGTGGTTCTCCTCCTCCATGTCATGAGAACAGAAAGGGTTCTGAGTATGTTTGGTCTAACAAATGTGCTGAAGAAGAACATTTTTAACTGAATGTTTTCAGAAAGCCTCCTGGAGACTGGCGGAGAGTAAGCCTGCTTCCAGCGGTGCCTAGCCTTTTCCATCTGCAGGGTTCACAAGCACCTTTAAAATGGTCTGCCTCTCCTGTGATACTGACACAGCAGTGGCATCTCAGTTTCAGGTGCAGGAAGAGCCCCTGGCTGCTCTAGGAGGCATCACCGTGCAGTCATACAGCTGGAGTCATGAGCGGTGCACTTGATTGTGCATGTCGCTCATCACAAAATCAAATTCTCTCCTCCTCAGAAACTGTGTGCTGTGGACCACATTGTGCATCCTCCTGCCTACCACACACACACACATTTCATATGTTGAAGCCTACTCCCAGTGTGACTGCATTTGGAGATGGGGCCTTTAAAGAGATAAGGTTATATGAAGGCCTAAGGGTGGGGCCCAAATCCCGTAAGACTTACGAGAACAAGAGGAACCAGAGCTCTCTCTGCCATGTGAGCACATAGCACGAAGGCAGCCCTCTGCAAGCTGGGAGGAGAGCCCTCACCAGGAACCAGCCCTGCCTTCACCCTGATCCTGGACTTTTCAGCCTCTGAAATCATGAGAAATGAACATCCATCCTTTAAACTGCCTAGTCTGTGGTGTTTTGTTACAGCCTCCTGAGCTGATGAAGACACCACTTTTTACATACATAATGGTTACATTTTGGGGAAAGCAGCGTGCATTTGACCTGTTTGGAGTGCAGGCCCCAGCAGACACAAACGGATGTTGTCACTGAAAGGCAGATGGGGAGGCTGACTTCTCTGGATCTGAAGGGTATGTGGCTGCCACAGCCCTGCCCAACCTGAGAGTCTCCTTGCCCTTTGGGCCTCATGGCTTGTTTACTTGTGGATTATTTACAGCTGGTTCTTCTTTTTTTTTTTTAAGCAAACAGGAAGGCCAAAACATACTTAACAAGAACACAAACAAGAAGAGTATCACCTCCATGTGTCAGCACTATCTAGGGAAAAATAAATACATATTTGTATATATATAGTTATCTACCTGTCTGTTGTCTGTCTATCTTTCTAGAGACATACACATTGATAATGTTCACTTTTGATCCTAACAGCAACTTTGAGTGGTCACTTTTTCCCCTTTTTAAAGTTGAGACATAATTCACATAACAAAATTAACATTTTAAATGTAAAGTTCAGGGAGTTGAGTACATTCATGGTGTTTTACAGGCACCACATCTATGAACATTGTCATTACCCCCAGAGTGAAGCCCAGTTCCTGTTCGGCAGTGACTCCCCTGCCCTTCCCCAGCCCCACCAGTCTGAATCCCGTCTCTAGATTGGCCTGTTCTGGACACACATGTAGATGGAACCATACAGCTTGTGGCCCTTTGTGTCTGGCCTCTTTAACTTAGGGTGTTTTGGGGATTTCCTGTGTTGTGGCATGAATCAGAGTGTCCTTCCTTCAGTGGCTGGGTGCTGTTACATTACATGGATAGACCACATTTTGACTGTCTGTCTATCTGTTGGTGGACATTAGGCTTGTTCTATCTTTTGGCATCATGAATAGTGCTGCTACAAATATTCTTGTACAAGTTTTTGTCCAAACACCTGTTTTCCCTTCCTTTGGGCACATCCCTGACGTGGAACTGCTCTGCCACATGCTAACAGCTTATTGAGGAGCCACCTGACTAGTTTCCACAGCACCTGTGCCATTGGACTTCCCAAGGTGGCCTCTTTTATCCCCATCTTAGTAAGTGAAGGGCCTGGTATGTGGGGAGGTGGGGTGGTGTGCTCAGGATCAGACAGCCTCCTGGTGACGGGGTTGGGTCTCTGCTGGCCCATGCGGATACTATCACCAGAAGTGCATGTCATATTGGTGGGCACCCAGCAGGCTAGAGCAGTGACCAGAAGTGTTGACAGGGCTCAAAGAGGGCTGGTCAGGAGCCGGTGAAGGGCAGGGCTGTATGAGGGAGGGGCAGTATTTGACCAAGGGCATGGAATCTCAGGGAGCTTGAACGAGCTCTGGTGGTTTTGGTTTTGGCTGGATGGCTTGATAATGTGCCTGTAGTTTTCAGTGGCTGCAGCCACCCAGGTTGGCCAGAGCCACAGCCGTGGCCTCACCTGCCAGGGTGTGCTAGTTTCTGTCTTTCCAGTTGTTCTTTGACACTCCTTGTCTCCTCCCCTTTCCAAGGGGGAGACCCCTGAGCTCTAGGACCACCCTCTGTATGTGGCCTGCCGTGGCTATGGCCGAGGCTGAGGGCTGCCTTCACATTTCCCCTGAGAGCCCCCTCAGGTTCTGCAGCAAACCCTTCAACAGGATGATTTCTGCCATTAGAGACACTCACTCTTGAATATTGTGTTACTTGACTTAGCTTTTACCTGCATTAAATTGCTGAAGGCATTTCAGTTACACAGTGGAAATCATTAGCAGAATTCTTGTTGCTTAGCCTCGCACTGTGGGATATAATCATGGTTCTTATGGGTGGCAGAGCAGATACATTTGAACGGAGATTTATTTAAATTTTCTAGTATATCATTATCACATTCTTGTGTGGTAGTTTACTGGTAATTCAACTAGATTTATACAATATATCAGCATGACTTGTTTTATAAGTTGCGGAGAGCAGATTTGTTTAGCAAAGGAAACAGTGAGGACTACTCAGGACATGTTGGTGAATGTGCGCCCTGCCCAGCAGCCAGCAGCCTCCCGGGAACTTCCGCCCACCGCCCAGCATGGCCCCCGCCTCTCTGCCAGGGTGCCTCAGCCTCCTCCCCGGTGCAGGGGCACTGCTGCAGAATGCCAGCATGTGTCCTGTGTGAACAAGACCCGCAAGAGGCTGTGGCTGCTCCTGAGGACAGTGCCTCTGCCTGTCAAGTTCAGGGGACGTGTCTATAGTAGCGGCACTCCAGGCGCGGGACGACGCCAGCTACAGGCCCTCCACCCACCTCCTTCATTGTCCCTGCCTGGCTCCGGGCGTCCCTTCACTCACTGGGGAACAGCTGGTGCCCATGAGGTGCTGGGGCACAGTGCTGCTGGCCCGTTTCCCTCTGCCTCCTCCCACTGCCTGGGGTGGAACATGCCCTCCCAGACCTGTACCTGCGCCTCAGGAGGTGGGCATGCATGCTGCCAGAGCAGCCTGACGGGCCAGCCCTTCAAGCAGGGAGCTGCTGGAGAGCACGCCAGGAGCCTCCTTGTGGGCTTGGCAGTCCGATTCCGGTCACCACCCCGCAACCCCATCACAGAGGGACCTGGCATTGGGACAGTTCCGGCCACCTCTCTCAAGTGCCAGAAATCCAGAGTGAGGGGAGAGCCGGTCATCCTGTGTGAAGCTCTCCTCCAGGTCCCAAGGGCCTGCCTGTTTCCACCGTTTGGCTGGACTTTCCTTTGCCTGAAGCTATTTGAAATCCTATCATAACTGTTTCTTGATACCCCCTTTCTTTCTAATGCCGCTGTCTTGCCATTCCTTAACCTGGCTCCTGAGTCTGTTTCCTTCCTGTCTCTGAGTGCACGTGGCAGGCAGCTGAATTGTCACTCCTATTTGTTTTGTCCATATTCTGAACATATGTTCTTTGTCTCCCTCCTCTGCAGTTTTGTATTTTTTTGTGTGGCAGGATCTTTTTCATGGCTTCTGTGTTTCTTTCTTTCTGTTTGCTCTTCCCTGAAGGAAAAGTCAGTCCTGTCTTATCTGTGTCCCAAAGTGTGTCCACAAATTTTGCAGGGCCCCTCACTTTTCACCTGGACCCGGTTGTAGGCCCTGGGGCTTTGAGCTGGGTGACATTCGGGTGGGCTGGCTCACTTCACTTTGGAAGCAGCAGCCTGTAGGGTATTGACAGGAGGTTCCAGGTCCCTGGTCCCTATGTGGTGCCCACTTGCCTGGGACCAGCCTCCTCCACAAGCCAGCTGTGTACCACACCAGCCTCTCCTTGTGCCCACCCCATGATGCACAGCCTTTCTGGAAGGACTTTGGAGGGACCTAGGACTCCTAGCCTGTTACATGGCAGTTTGAGAAGGGCGTCCACTTTGGTTGCTATGAGTGGCTTGTTTTCTTCATTCCTTTGCCCTGCTCACTGAAAGTTTGGGGATAGAGAGCAAACTGGGGGTGCTTGGGTCCCTGGCCTCCTGTAACCAGCCCTGCCTCCTGGCCTGAAGTGCAAGTTATTCCCTCTCGCTCAGGCAAGGGCCTACATCGTTGTCCATTGACAAAACCACACTTTCCTCCCAACACTGCTGCTCATGTCTAGCAGATGATATATTTTAAGGCCAGGACAAAGGGCTAACTAATATTCTCCACAGAGTCCTGTAAGCAACGTGGTCAGTGGGTCTTCACTGAACTAGTCCTTGAAGCCCCTGGTAGGTATCCAGTTGAGATTTGGAGATGACAGATTGAATCAGAGATTTTGGTTGACTGTAGACTCACTCAGCAGTGTGGTGTGGCAGGTGGCTAAGAGTGAGCATCAGTTTTGAGCACTTTGAGAGCAGCACATTGTCCTGAACAGGGGGCAAACATCGCTGGTGTGGCCAGAGGAGCATCACTGCGGGTGTGGCACTCACCACTTCGGCCAGGTGCAGAGCAGGGCAGTAAGCACTGGCAGAGGCTGCATGGCAGGGCCTGGTTGCATGCTTGGCCTGTGGCTGCCACAACAAGGCAGGGTGCTGGGTGGAGAGGAGGAAGGAGGCAGGACATTTCTTTGGCCTGTATGCAGCATGACTGGGGCCTGGGAGGGGCATCCCTGTAAGGGCTGCAGGCAGGTCCTGGAAGGGGTGAGGTGGGGACACATGCAGCTGTGGTGGAGGGGCCCCGTGGATGGCCCCTGTCAGAGACAATATAGGGACAGTCAGGCATAACGCAAGCTGGCATGACAACGGTTCTGAGGTCATGTGATGCGTAAAATAGTTTAGATGACAAATCCAGGTAAAATCACTATATTCATTTCCTTTGCTAACTTACATGTGGGAAAAAAGTAGGACAGTTGTGCAGGAGGGAATTCAATGTGTTTGCTCTATCAAACGAGAGTTCTCACTAAACAGCAGGGTGGGGTGACTTGCCTGGAATTCTCTTCCCTCTGCTATTGCTTGGCCTCACAACATGCATGAACTGCACAAGTTAAGGGATGGGTTTTCCTTTTAAGATTAGCATTAGTTTCCAAATATTAGCTAAATTGAGATGTGAGTAAACTCCAGATATTGGAGCAACCAAGCCTTCCTTGAGGCCACAATGATCCAATGTCCGTATTTTCTCTGGAGGTCTTAACCTCTTTATATGAGGTCATGTTTTCCCTCACAGCCCTTTGGTTGCATGGTTTTCCCAGTGAGTTTCTGCTTCTGCCCAAGTGCTGCCCCCATACTCTGAAAGCCTTTACAAGAGCTCGTCCTCATACTTTCCACAGAAATGGCTGCTAAGGAGGAGAGGGAGGGAGGGCGACCATGGTAACGGAGGTGCCCCCCCACCTGCCCAACCCTGTCAGAAGCGAGTCTTACTGGAGTTCAGAAATGCCTCTTTTCTTCTGAACTTTGTCCAGGACCAGCCGTGTGAGCAACAGAGCACTGGGCAGGCAGATGTTTGAGAGAGGGTTCCATCATGAGTAGGCTACATGGAACATTAACTGTGATAGAGTCTATTCGGGGCCATAAAGTAAATGGAAAGGACTTGAGATCACGCCAGCTATGTTCTCTGACCATAATAGAGCTAAATTAGAAATCAGTAATAGAAAGGCAGAATGGGAAACCCTCAAACACTTGTACCTAAATGACATGTTTGTAAATATCCATGGGTCAGGGAGAAACCAAAAAAGAAACTATAACTATTTTGGAATGAATGACAGTGAAAACACAGCACATCAATGCATTTGAGAGTTAGATAAAGCAGCACCTAAGGGAAGCTCCAGCACAGAAACTTTATTAGGGAGAAACATCTCACATTAGTGACTTTGCCTTCCATCTCAAGGACCCAAAACAGATGATCAAGTTAAAGTAACCAGAACAAGAGCAATAGCAATCAGAAACAGAAATAAGTGAGATGCAAACTAGAAGCAGTAATTGAGAAAACCGGCCAATGCAAATGGTGGTTCTTTGAGAAAATCAGTAAAATCGATTAACCTCTAGCCGGACATAGGAAAAAATGGGTATGCTTTGACCAACCTTGTGCCAACATATTCAGTGACTTGGATGGAATGTATGCATTTTCTGAAAGAAGTTACCAAAGCTATAACTCAGTGGAGATTGGTGATCCTAGTAGCCTTCTATATGTAAAAATTGAATTTACAAATTTACAATTTTACTCCTCCTCTTGCCCACAAAAAACCTCCAGGCCCAAATGGCTTTACTAGTGAATCTTACTAAATATTTAAAGAAGAAATAGTGGCAATTCTATACAAATCCTTCCAGAAAATTAAAAAAGAAGGAATACTTCACAAATCATTCTGAGAGGCCTGCATTATCCTAATAACAAAACCAGGCAAAAACATGAGAAGAAAACTGTAGACAAATATTCCTCATGAACATACATGAAAACAACAAAATTTTAGCAAATCAAATAAATACAAAGTATAGACAAAATAATTGGGGATTACACCAGGAATGCAAATATCTTTCACATTCTAAAACTAACAAATATAATTTACCATATGTTAACAGACTAAAAATGAAAAACAGTATCATCTCAATATATCCAATGACAATACTTGACAAAATTCGACACTCATTCCAGATAAAACCTTCAGGAAAGTAGCAATAGAAGCAAGCTTCCCAGATAAGTGGCATCCGTGAAACCCAACAGCTACCATTGTATTAATGGTGAAAGACTGAGAGCTTATTTTCAATAGCAAAACATTGCCGAGAGAAATTATTGAAGACGTGGATAATGGGCAGCTGCACTGTGCTCATGGTTCAGAAGACTCGACGTTGTTAAGGTGTTAATGCTCCTCAGATGGACCTACGGGTTCAGTGGACTCCCAATCAGAATTCAGCAGGGTTTTTAGTAGAAATTTGGCAACTGACACTACTTGATTTCATGACTTATCATAAGCTGCAGTTATGAAAACAGTGTGGTATTGGTGTTAAGACAGACAGCAGATAAGTGGATCAGAACAGACAGTCCAGAATAGACTCAGACATATATCATCAATTAATTTTCAACCATAGTACCAAAGCAATTTAGTGGGAAGGGGGTATTTTGTCAAAATGTGGTGCCAGAATAATTGTACATTCAGAATCTGAAAAGGAAAAAAGACCTTTGATCCATATCTCCCATTATATATTAAATGTAAGTAGATCAGAAATCTAAATCTAAAACTCAAACTATCAAACATTAAGAAAACATGAAACAGTTTCATTAGGCAAAGTTTTCTTAGTTATGTCATTAAAAGCATTCATTGCCCATAAAGAAAAAGTTTATAAATTGTATTTAATTAAATTCAAAAATTTCAAAGTTTTCTGCTCCCTAAAAGATGTTACTAAGAGAATGGAAAGACAAGCTAACGGCTGAGAGAACATTGGCAGATCAGATGTGTCTGGTATTTGAAAGGAACTCCTGAAATGCAATACCATGGAGATCAACAGCATAATTAGCAATGACCAAGGATGTGAGCATCTGCTGCACCAAGAAAACATGTGAAAGGCATGATGGGGCAACTGGGTTTTTCTTGTCATTGATTTTGCATTTCCCTAATGAAAAATGGTGTTGATGTAATTCATTACCAAGCACTTAATAAAACCTTCACTTTGTATTCCACAGAAAATAGGGAATGAACATCATTGTGTGCAGTTTGCACACACACAACTTTTGAGAGAGGCGCAGGGGAAGTGTCTCATGGTGCTTTGTTCTGCTGGGCAGCCGTTTGTACTTGTCCCAAAAACCCGAGGCCTGGCTGTTCTCTCACCCTGTTGGTGTTCTGCTGCGATGAAGCTCGGTTTGTAAGTGCACTCAGGGCAGAGTGACCATGAGCCTCAAAAAGGCCTATAAACTGTTGAAGAAAATGGTGCAGAGGGAAGAGGGTGCCTTCCAAAGAGACTTCTCTGGCCAGGTGGTCCTCCTCTTCTGGCACATGCTGTCAACCTTCCTCATGTGGCTTTTGTGTAAATGCAAACTATGCTTACTTGCTTTTGAGTTACTTACTACTTTTATAAGTTTGTTTACATTGTCCAGTTGATAATATTTTTCACCCTGTGAACATTGTTTGGTTATCTTTGGTGGGGATGGGATGCATCATACTTTTTCCATTGCAGTCAGTGGACACATTTTTTTCATATAGCAGAAGGGCTTTTAGAACCAAATAATAGCCTATATAGATGTAAGGTATCTAAGCATCCCTGTGTCCTTGCCAGCACTTGGCAAGGTATTACCAGGCTGTCCTATTTTAGGCCATCTAGTGGGTGCATGTTTATATCTATTCTTAGTTTTAATTTGCATACCTTTGATTACTGATGAGACTGAATACCTTTCCACATGCTTATTGGCCATTTGGTCTTCTGTCCTGAAATACTTTTCCTGGTTTTTTGTCCTTTTTTCTATTTATGTCTATGTCATTTATAAGGGAGAGCAATCAGGCTGGCCCCTGATGTTTCCACAGCAATTTTCATGCTAAATAAAAGTGTAGCAAAGTATACCAAATCTTCAGGAAAGAAAGAATTTTCTCAACAATATATTTTCATGCATGGGGGAACTTAGAGGAGGTGATCTTCATGAGCCCTTGCTGAAAGCACTGGGCAGGTAGAACCAAACTCCAGACTGTGCAGCAGGCAAGTGGGAGAAAGGTCAGGAAAGACCAGTGGGGGTCCCTGACTGCACGGTGTCCAGGCTACTGTGAGAACATGGTTCCAGTGTTCAGAGCTTCACATGAAGCATTATGGGGGAGTGGGAGGGCTGAAAGCACACAGAGGGCATGGGGGATGTGGTCCATGGGCTTCCAGGCCAGGAATCAATACCAAGGGACTTAGAACATTACGAGAGGTTCTAGGTGATGGTGCACGTGGGCAGTGGGTGAGGAGTAAGTATGGTGATTCCTGCATTACCCTGGGCATCGTCTGTTTTTCTCTTTAAGGACAAGGCCACGAACAGGCCCTTCCCATACATGCAAAGTGAAGGTATTCAGTAAACATGAAAAAGAGCTCAGCCTCACTAAGCATGTTTCACAGTTTTATAGGCTGAAACATTTAAACTGATGAGGTAACATTTGAGAGTGAATCATACAGGCAGTGGCTCAAGAAGCAGCACTCGTGAATTTGGTGGGACATAATCTGCAGAGACATGTATGGGCAAGATTTTGGTTAAGTTCTCTGAAATTGAAAAGTACAGTATTTCATTTCTCATGCCAAGGTACCTTTGAAAATACTGATTTAAAAAAATGCTACGAGGTATTGATGGTAAAGAAGCTGTCAAGTATAGCCCTGGGGTGCATTTTCCTCCCACATGCAGAGACTATCAGGGAATGTTTACAGGGGCTGAGCCCAGAATTAGTAGTAGAGAGTCTTATTTTTCATTGTTTATTTCATTTTTACTCTTTATATTTAAATATCTATAGTTTTGAAAACCACTTATGGCCCAGAAGTCTTAATAGTTACTATTGTTAATAAAAGAATCTGTACTGCCAGGTTTATTCTAAACTCAGTATGTTGCTATCATTCAGTCATTGAGGAAAATAAGACAAAATGAAGTAGTTTATCCACCACTTCAGAGAGCAGGGCAGAGCAGAGAATGTTCTGGCATCATTACTGCTCCTACATAGAAGGGACACACAATAATAGTCATTAAGGTGCTGAAAATAACAACGTGTCCTGGATTTACTTACACCCTTGGAAGGAATTCTACCTCCTGCAGAGTGCGGGCCCCAGAGAGGCCAGAGGCCCAGCTGTGCCACCCTGGACCATGACGCTGCTTCCCCCCAAGCCTCATTCTTCCTCTGTTAAGATGGTGATGATTATACCTGCTTCCCAACCTGGCAAATACTGGGTGTAGGAGAATAAATTCAGGAATGCTTGGAAATAATGAAGTGCTTAAGAGTTGTTAGTTTCTCCCCACTTTGGAAGATTTTGCATGTTTTTGAAATCCAGTGCCTATTTCTGGAATGTTGAGCTCATTAGGTTTCATTAGGAAAAAGACTAGATCTTAAGGTTTCACCTGAGTTCTTTAGATGTGTTTGCGAACCTCCTGAATTACTCTGAGGACCTCCTGTATGGTTGGGGCCTGGCAGGCACTGGCATTCCTGCTCACAGAGCTGGGTGCAGGCCAGCCATGGGGGGACCTCCTCAGTGACTTGGTTCCAGCGAGTACAGTGGTGCTTGGCTGTGGTCATGGCATACCTGGGTACCTTGTGTCACCAGACCGCAGAGGTGTGCATCCACTACAGCTGAGGTTGCACACTGTTCGGACAGTGTGTTGGGAGCCCCAAGCCACACTGCAGCTTTGATTTGTGGCCCAGGGCACTCCCCCTGCAGCAAAAGTGAAGGTCTGTGAGGCGGGGAGGCGTGGGGTGGGGAATGGACGGGAGTGCGGAGCCTGGGGCGTGCTGTCTCTGTGGGAGCAGCACTGCGACCTGTGCAGTTGTGTCTGACAGTTGCAGATGGACCCAAACCAAATTTCAGGTGCACATGGTGTCCTGTGAGCCCCCAAAACATGAGAATGGTAAGGAATTGGGCCCTCGTGGGATTCTGTGCCAGAACATTGGCCTTGCGGAGTTCATCATAACATGATGCTTTTCCCTTGCTCTTTGGTAGATGGACAGTGCCCTCACCCTCGGGGGAAGCAGGTGGGCTGGCAGGACGGGCATCCACAGGTCGGGAGAAGGAGACGCTCCCAGGTACTCTTGTCTACCCCGCTGGTGACCTGCCTGCCCGGCCCCGCCTGTTCCAGATGATGACTCATGTGACCCCTGCCTCTCCTGGCCTGCTTTGCCCACTTGTGCCCTGCCTGCACCTGACCTCAGTGCCTGTTGGTTGACCCACCTCAGCCCGGATCATGACCCTCCCCCTTGCACCCCAGCTCAACCAGTCCTCACTTCTGGCGGCTCCTTCTGCTTGACCATTGCTTTTGAGGTTCTCCATCTGAATTGTATCCTGACTTCCATTAACTTGCTGGGCCGTGGGGCACATCAAGAGGGCCCCTAACGGGGGTCAGCTCCACCTGCTGGTATTAATGCCCCCTCAGATGTAGGCCTGTTCTCGTCTGTTCATTTCCTTTAACAGGGAAATTTGTAATGTGATGAGAAAGAATATCTTTATACTTAAGTAATGTGATCCTTCATCACCCCAAATGTTGACTCTTTTCACTGGCCACAAGTCATCTTCTTCAGTTTAGAAACCAGTGAAGGTAATTAGACACATCAGAATCAGAATTGATTTGAGGAATAATTCTGATGAGGCTGGAAGAATGGAATTGCCACCACAGATTCAACAGTCACCCAGCAGATAGACCAGACATGTGCTGTGGGCTAGGCCCTGGTCCTGGGCTGGGCAGATCCACGAGCAAATGCACTGACAGGCTGTGTGCCCAGAGAAGGCAGACTGCACACCTGAGAAACCAGAGGGTGACGAGCTCTGTGGATACAGGGAGTGAGAGCAGGTGTGAGTGAGCACGGCTACATCTGCAGAGACAACGTGTATGATTGGGGTCATTAGTGGTCACAGGGCCATCGGGGCTGGCCTTGTGCGGGTCATTGTCACAGAGGAGGTGGTATCTAAGTGAAGGCGAGGGGCTGGGCCCGGATGAAGAAGAGCGTTTCAGGCAGAGGGAACACTGCTGGGCCAGTGCGAGGGCCTTGAGGGAGGGACGGCAGAGCGGCTGGGGGCCACTGTGGCTGGAGGTGAGCAGCAGGGAAAGGGGTGCAGTGCCGGGGCCTGGCAAGAGCTTTCCCTCTCTTGTGGGGAGGAGGAGACTGGGCCGAGTTAGGTTCTTGTGGAACTGCTCTGGTTTCCGGAGAATAGATGCTCAGGTGGCATCGGGGACCCATGAGGAGATGCTCCCTGAGCCCAGGTGAGAGGTGCCGAGGAGGCAGGGAGTGCTGCTCAGGGTCAGCTGTTTGGAAAGTGGAGTGTGCGTGCCGATAGAGTGCAAGGGAAAGGCCGGATGGACTGCTGGACAGCGGAGGCTGCAGGAAGGGCAGGTTCAGGAGCGGGTGGCCGAGGATGAGCTCAGCAGACCTTGACAGTCAGGGGACTGTTGAGCATACAGCTGGCCTGATAGTCTGGAGCCCTGGAAAGTGAGGCTGGAGGTGCATACCTGGGCAGGGTCCATGCAGCCAACATGCACGTGCACCCAGGAAGAAGAGAAGCAAGGATGGCATGTGGACGCCCACCCCACAGGTGGGGAGGACACAGGCCCCGGGAGGGCATGCAGAGGCCCAGGGGACAGCCCTGCAGGGAGAAAGGCTGAGTCCACCCCTGCCTTCAGCTGAGAGGGAGGATTGGGCTTCAGGCAAGTCAGCAGCTTGAGCAATTCTGGCACCTGGAGGAGAGACAAAAGCAAATGTGGGATGCACGGAAGAGAGAAGAGGGCAGAGGAGCCGGCTGCGAGGGCAGAGAGCTGTGAAGAACTTAGTGCAAGGTGAGGGTGCTGGGGGGCAAGGAAGTTCTGTGTGGCTGCCGAGAGGCAGCAGGGCAGCAGGGGCCCTGCTGTGGGCCCGTGTTCCTTACCTGGAGGCCTAGGGCGGTACAGGAGGCTGGATGGGATCAGTGTGCAAGTTACGCTGTCCTCAGGTACTGCCAGTATTCACTTGTTTTTGACAAAATAAAAGATAATTTCATATAATTCACTTTTAAATTTGTACGGGGGTCTCGGAAGCTTCAGGAGCATAGTGGACAGGGGAGGTGGGGCATGGTGCAGGTGAGCGAGCACCTGCCGCCTATGTGGGAGCCTGAGTGGTTTGCATTTTCTGCGGGTGCGGTGCAGCTGTGCAGTGGTCAGAGGCATGGCGTCACAGCGGCATTGTAACAGTGCTGTGGCCTTTGCCAAGGACACAGGGAGCTATCAGGCATGAGTGCCAAGATGATGGTGACTCCAGGGGTGTGACCTGGAGGAGGACAGGCAGAAGGCTGGGAAGAAAGAGACACAGGCAGGCACACTTGCCTTATTTTCAATTAGTGGCAGTTGTAAATTCATGTCTATCAAAGTAGCATATAGCTAAGAAAGTTTTAAAAACACAGTATCAACTAGCTATGCAAAGAAAACCTAAGTGGGGGTTTCCTTTTTAAAGAGATCGTGCAGATTGGCACACAGATCAGTCTTCTGCAGTTGGAATAGGATGGTCACCTGAGAGCCTTCATCTACTGTCACCCTGCACCAGAATCCCTCAAGAGACAAATTTTTTTTAAACAACAGCAATAACAGAAATTCATGATGTGTAGTCAGAGGGTCTGACATTTAGATTGACTGATTATTAAGAGAAAGAAACAAATAATGCTTATGAAATCAAACATCCCAGATGACAATTGGAGAGGCCTAATGTGGGTGAGCTCAGGGTCAGTGGACGGCAGGAGTCTGAGAGGACTGACAGGCAGCCTCTCCTCAGAGGAGCAGGTCAGGCAGCCTCTCCCACCCTAGCAGTGTGTGCAGCAAGGTCCTGGGTATGTGCAGAGTTCCCACTTCGAGTGTGGGCTTCGAGCCAGGGCAGTCAGGCCTGTGTGCCCATCAACTGCCAACTCCAAAGAGGGGCAAGGAGCTGCTCCAGCAGCAAAGTGTTGGCACATGCATTCCAAAGAGCCTCACACTCTCCCCTGCAATGTCAGAGGCAGAGCAGAGTGAACAGAACCAGCATCCAGTGTCGGCAAGTCGAGCCTCCCAAGAGCAGAACTGTGGGCATGGCCGAGAGCTGTCATGCATTTGAGGAGAACCAACAGCAGGAGAAAGATGCACCAAACAGGACAGAAGAAGATACTCAGGGAAGAGTTAATGCATGACAAGAACACTCATAAAAGGGAACACTTTTTCTTCGAAAGAAAAAACAGATATTTTAGAAAGTAAAAATTAGTCAAAATGGAATAGTGAGGATGGCTTGAGTCACACAGAACAGAGTAAAAGAAAGAATCAGTGATTGGACATGTGAGCCAAGGATTATTCTGGAATGCAGACCTGTAGGACTGAGAGCTTTCCCAGAGTGCAGATCTAGAGAACCTAGAGCTCCTTCGGAGTGCACATCTCAAGGATGAGAGGTGGAGAGTGTGAGAGGAAAAGGTAGGACCACAGCGAGCTTGAGAAGCTCCACTTTCTGCTGTGTGGCAGTCTGAAGAAGAGAGGAGAGTGAAGGCTGGGGATGGGTTGTGCAAATGCACTGGAATGCTTCTCAGAGCACAGAAGGCACCAGGCGCCAAGTGTTGAGGAGGGGCACAAGCAACCAAAACTGCCCTGACACATGGGGCAGAATTTCAGGATATTGCCCCAGAAAAGAAAACCAACAAAGTGGTCAACAGGATGAGCAAGCATCTGCTTGTCAATTGATGCCCAATTTCTCAATGATAGATTTGTATTCTGGGATTAATTGGATCAGTGTCTTCAAAGTATTTGGGAAAAATGATTCCAAACCTGGGATTTTAGACACAGCCAGATTCTAATTGAAATTAAAGGGGTAAGAAAAGGTGTTTTCAGATAGTCAAGGACTCAGAGGTTACCAGCCTAACCCCTGAGACTTTCACAAAGTGAAGAAAAAGACGAACATCTGTGAGAGCAGATGATATTTGACCCACAGTGCTGGGGAGGGAGAGTCCAGTGTGACATGGCCCTAGCGCTGTTCTGCCGGTGATGGACATTGGCATGCAGATTAAGGTGGTAGCTGAAAACAGTCTCATGCACATGGAGTGTTACATAGCGAGCAGGAGACAATTGAAAATCTCCTAAACCTCAGGCCTGCAGTGTGTAATTGTGCATTTGAACACATAAGCAATTGGCCAGGGGCCACCAGTCACAGGCAAGTTGTACAACTGCAAATCTTGTGGAGGAAAAACTGAAACAAAACCAAATGTAGAGTGGAAGGGTAAAAACTAGAAATCATGGAAAATGTATGAAATCACATTATGTAGGCATTAGTCCAAATGTGTGTTAAGTTTCTATATTAAAAGGCCAAAACAGATTGTTTTAAAAATGACACAGAAGCAGAAAGTTTATTCATGGGAAAGGTACTGAGTGAGTGCCAGTCACTGGAAAGTGGGCCTAGCAGTGTTTCATTCAAGAGAAAGATAAAGGCATTAGATGGGACAAAGACAGTTCATTCTGATGAGTCACAATCCTCTAGGAAGATATGATATTCATTAACTTCTTTGTATATAATTACATAGCTGCAAAATTTATGAAGGAAGAACTTCTAAGAATAGGATGTAATGGGAGACTTCAACTGAAAAATTAGGAAGACAAAATTCACACGGTTATGAAGGATTTGAAAAGCATTCTTTACAAACTCTGTTATCGTTCCTTCCTTCCTACATACCAGCACCTTTCACAAGTATATGCCATGTATTTTAAAGAAAATTAATTCTTAATAGCAAAAATCATAAAGTACAGTAAGAATGGAAAATAACCAAAACATGAAAACCAAAATAACTCAGTTGCCATCACTTGGAGATTTTAGAATGCGCATAAACCGTTTTAAAAGAAATGAAAATGAGATGACACTGCATGTCAAAACATGAAGGATGCTGCCAAAACAGTTCTTAGGGGAAAATGTAAAACCAGAAACATTTAAAATAAATGAAGTAGCCTGTGACTCTAAATATTAGAGAAAGAATTACAAAATAATTCAAGACTAAGAAGGAAAAACTAATGAAGATAAAAGTAGAGGTGAGTACAGGAGAACAGGAAAACCTGGTGCTTGGTGCAGTAAAGCTGGAAAAGGACCGTGACATACTTAGGCTGTGACACATGTGGCCAGGGGGCAGAGGGCAGAACTTTAGACGTGGGGAGCCAGAAAGTAGGCAGAATTGCAGATGTGGAGGCTATTAAAACCTTCAGAGGCTGCTGCTTACAGCTCTATGCAAAGAAATTGGGAAATCTAGATTAAATGAATAATTTTCCAGAAAAATGTAAATCAAAATTGCCTCAATATGATGTAGAAAGCCTGAATAACCTGTCAGTATGGAAGTGACTGAAACTGTGCTCGGAGCTCTGTTCTCACTTGGCACAGACCCATCCCACATGTTCTATCATGTCCTAAAGGAAATAAAATTCTTAAGGTGTATGAATTGTTTTAGAGTACAGAAAAAAGTCGAAAGTTCCCAGAATTATTTTACAAGAACAGCAATATTGTGATATAAAAATTGTGCAGGTTTCTTAAAATAATCTGTAGATGCAAAGCACAAATCAAAGGTCGGCGGACTGACTTCAGTAGCGCATTCTGCATTAGATTTCAGAGGCGTGCTGGGCGGGGCTGGGTGGGGCTGGGAGGGGCCGCGGCCCGGCTCTGCCCCTGCGCCCACCCCCACCCTGGGCTTCCCCCAGCGGGCTTCTCGGCGCCTCTCTCCGCCTCCTCTACTCATCACTTTGTTTTCTTTTTGATTCTTAAAAGTGTTCTCTTTCTTATTCTGTTTTACTCTGTTGTGTTTATTTATGTGGTGTGTCTTCTAATTACATCTTGACTTTTGAAACACTTTTTCTTGTATTACTGATTCTTTCCTGAGTTCCGTGACCTCATTTTTACATTTTTCTAATTCTGATTGATATTTTTTCTTCTCTTGTCTCGTTTTCTTCATGTCTGTTAATCAACTTAAGGGTATTAGATTACAGTTTTTCTGTTTGTTAACATGTCTTTGTGGTGTATGTTTATTGTCATAGGGATTTTTTTCTTTCTTTTGTCTTTAAAAAAAGTTGTGTGAGATTTGACTTGGAGGCATGACTTATAATAGCATTTCTAATCTCACGGCTCCAGAACTCCTTCAGCAGTTACTTTTTGAAGGGTTATGCTGTGAGGACTTAGCAGATGCAGTGGAGTGTCTGGTGGCATGGCCAGCTCTCTGGGCCGCCAGAGGATTTGGTAACAGCATCGTATTGATGTTGCATGTTCTGGTCTTGATTGTTGTCCGGTGGTAATCCAATGTCCTTATTTTTAGGAGGTTCACACTGAAGTTTTTGGGGTCAAGGAGTGTAATTGCTGATCACTCTCAGATAGTATGGATCAATAAGGGGCAAGAATGGATGGATAGATGGATGCATAAAAATGAGTGAGTGCATGCAAGCAGCTGTGCCAACATGTGAGCAGTTAGACAACTAGTCAAGGGATATACGTAAGTTCTTTGTAGTGATTCATGCAACTTTTCTCAAGGTTTGAAATTGTTTCACAATAAAACACTGTCAAATAAGTAAAATGAGTTCCCCAGTGGAGAACGTGATGGCCCTTCTGCTCCAGACAGTGCTTGTGAGTCCCGGGAGAGAGGTGCTAGCATGCACCTGAAAGGACCCCCGGTTCCTTGGTCAGGCCAAGGGCCAGCGCCCAGGTCACTGCAGAGGCCGCCGGGAGTGGGTGCTGCAGCCAGGTTCTCTTGTTGTTGTTTCTCAGTACTTTCTTCCAAATGGAATTTTAGTTAACAACACCTCAGAATATAATAAAGAATCTAATGAGAAGAGGACAAGCAGCCTCTTGAAGTGTGTCAGGTTTCTGAGTGCAGGAGGCCCAGGTTGGTGTCTGGTGGAAGGGGCTGGAGTTCCATAGGCATCTGCATAGGGACTGCATGCACAGCTCCTCAGACTTGGCCAAGGTCACGTTTTTCTGAGGGCAGGGGTAAGCCAGCCATAGTTCTGCACGTTCTCTGTTGACTCCTGGTACGTGTGCCTGGAGTGAGTCTCTGATCTTGGCTGAACAGGGCTGAGTGCTGTGTGCAGGGAGGCCAAAGGGCACAGAGCAGACACGGGCCCACCCACACCCTAAGGTCAGAGCTGGAGCTCTGGGCACACAGTTGCTTCTCATTAGAGCTTTCTGCCCACACCCCCAAAAAAACCACACATACCTGGCACCGGCTGCCCCTCATGGCTATTAAGAGCAGTATGCAGGAGCCAGCCTTGGGTCTCCGAGCCCGATGGAAAAGGTTTCTGTGAAATGGGGACACAGAGGCTGGGGCAAAGGAAGACGCCTGTGGAACTCAAGTGAGCAGTCCCCTCAGCTGGCTGAGGTTGAAGTGGGCTATGCACTGGGCACGTCAGTGGTGCTTTGCATGTTTTGTGCTCAAGAGATGCTACTGAGACAGGCCTCAGGCCTGGCGGCTTCAACAGAGGCATATCTTGACATGTGACCTAGAGGCCCCCTTGGTGCCCTGCCTTTGCCCACCCCCACAGCAAGCCCTGGCCACCTCCCCCCTCGCTCACTGCTGCCCTCTGCGGTCAGCGGCAGCCCTGTGTGCTGTGCCCTCAGGCCCAGTGCCAGCACTGCTGTACGCACCTCTGTCCTTCCACATGGCCTCGCCCGCAAGCCCTCCTTTCAGGCTGCAGCTGTCCATGGGCCCTCTGCTCTCCCCATGCCCCACCTGTCTGGGCCCTGGTGCCCCTGATGACTGCCTTTTCCTCCACTGCCTGTCCCCTTGCCTTCCTGGGAGGTGGGACGGCTGAACTCAGAAGTCTTGGGCCCAGCTCATTCTTGTCACCACCCCCACTCCCTGACCCTGGACTGTCCTCCAGCTCACCCATTGTCTCCATCAGGCTGCCCCGTAGAAGCCTCATCCTGGACCCAGCTGCTGCTGGAAGGAAGCCGCCCACTGTGTGGACACACGTGCTGCCCCAGGCCACCGGCCTGGCCTGGCTCCTCTGTCCCCACAGTGCTGGCTGCCCATCTCTGAGGACAGCTGGTGTCCTGGACTTGCCACCTTGCTGGCTGTGATGTC
Organism: Manis pentadactyla; assembly: GCF_030020395.1. Classification (NCBI taxonomy): domain Eukaryota; kingdom Metazoa; phylum Chordata; class Mammalia; order Pholidota; family Manidae; genus Manis; species Manis pentadactyla. The sequence continues at coordinate 196,980,847 of NC_080019.1, forward strand.
GTCTTCATGTGAAAAGCTCAGAGGCAACCCTGGGGAGAGGGAGTCAGCTCGTTGGGATGGCAAGCCTGCCAGCCCCACACCCGTGCACATGCCCGCATCACCCATGTCCACGTGGATTCTCAGGGAGGGACCACGTCGGTAGTAGCCAACCCTGATCATCCTGTTCACTGAGCTCATGTCAAAGCCATACCTCTTACCGCAAGTGGATTGCCAGGGGCTTCCGTGGCATACCCTGCTAGTATGCTTTGTGTGCACTTTCCGCCTCTGGCTCCAGTTTTCTTTGGAAGGACTCTGGACGTGAGTGCCGCTCAGGGCCCACCGCTGCTGTGCAGACTGCTTACACTGGTGTGTCTGGCTGTGCCATCAAGACAAGGCTGAAAGATCCAGTGGGAAAGCAGCACTTTTCTTTTTTCTTTTTCTTTTTTATTATTTTTTTATTTTTTTATTTTTTTATTTTTATTGAAGGGTAGTTGACAACAGTATTGCATTACATTAGTTTCAGGTGTACAACACAGTGATTCAACATTTATATACATGATAATTCTAGGTACCAGCTATCACCATACCAAGTTGTTACAATATTTTGACTATATTCCTTATGCTATACATTACATCCCGGTTACTTATTTATTTTACAATTGGAAGTGTGTTTATATATATATATATATATATATATATATATATATATATATATGTATTTTGTGTGGGCATCTCTCATATTTATTGATCAAATAGTTGTTAACCACAATAAATTTCTGTATAGGAGGGTCAATACTCAATGCACAATCATTAATCCACCCCAAGCCTAATTTTCGTCAGTCTCCAATCTTCTGATGCATAACGAACAAATTCTTATATGGAGTACAAATTCTTACATAGTGAATAAGTTACATGGTGAACAGTGCAAGGGCAGTCATCACAGAAGCTTTCGGTTTTGTTCATGCATTATGAACTATACACAGTCAGTTCAAATATGAATATTCATTTGATTTTTAAACTTGATTTATATGTGGATACCACATTTCTCTATTATTATTATTTTTAGTAAAATGCTGAAGTGGTACGTAGATATGAGATAAAGGTAGAAAACCGAGTTTAGTGTTGTAAGAGAGCAAATGTAGATGATCAGGTGTGTGCCTGTAGACTATGTGTTAATCCGAGCTAGACGAGGGCAATAAACATCCATGTATGCAGAAGATTTCTCTCAGAACATGAGGGGGGAGGTTCTAAGCCTCACCTCTGCTGCTCCCCATTTTCTCACCAGATGGCCCCCTGCGACTGTGCCCGTCTTAGGTTGTTCCTCCCTTGAGGAATCTTACCCGTCTCTGGCTAACCAGTCATCTTCCGGGGCCATACAGGGAAATGTTAAGTTGGTAAGTGAGAGAGAAGCCTTATTGTTTGAAAAGGTTAGCTTTTTACTTCTTTGCATATTTATGCCCTGTGGCTTCTATGCCCAGCATTTGTCTTGAGGTGTCTTTACCACTTGGAAGAATTATGATACTCGATAAATTCGACATGTGGCACAAGTTCTATTTAAAGGTTGTGATTAGGTAGGAAGAAAAAAAGCTATAGAAGTAGCAGGCAGAAGAAAACCTGGGAAGATTGATTATTTCTTTGACATATCTTCTTGTAGAGTAACTTCAGCATGGATAGGTTTTAAACTACTAATTATATTGTGCACACACATTAACATAATAGGAATATAGTTACCTAACCAAAGCATACCTGTAATTACCAGCCATCTCCAGTGAAACCAAGAAAACCAGTTAGGCACCTTAGGCATTTGTGAAAACTTATCTATGATATGGTGGATATTGTCCGACTGAACTTAAACAGTCTGAGAGAATTCAGATAAACTAGAACAACCCATTCCTGGGGACTGTTCATATCCCATATGTTCTTTTAACGATAAATAGTCTGTGGTTGTAAGATTTTGGAGTGCTACAATTTGCACTTCTCCTAATTCTTGGTTGAGTTCCAACAGTATAGATCCAGTCAAATTTGTTGTTTTACTGTATGCACAGGCCAGCTTAGATATCTCCTTCTTCATTCCCATGGCAAGTCCAGGAACTGGTGGGATGAGTGCATCTACACCTGTGAAAGTGCGTGGATCTTTGTTGGAGTTTTTTTTTTTTGCTGATCATCTTCTGTCATGAGTCTTCCCGAGAGTGCTGATGTGGAAGTTCTTTTTCGTATCGTATCTTAGTTCATTTTCGGGGTAGCCAGATTAGGCTTTGATCCTCTGTTTAAACACAAACAGACCCTATGCCTACACTTTTATATGCCCTTTATATCATTGTGTAGAACTCATTAGAGGTCACCACATAGGAACTGCTTTTTTTTTTTTTTAATCATTAATCTACACTTACATGACGAATACTTTGTTTACTAGGCTCTCCCCTATACCAGGTCCCCCCTATATACTCCTTTACAGTCACTGTCCATCAGTGTAGCAAACTGTTGTAGAATCACTACTTGTCTTCTCTGTGTTGTACAGCCCTCCCCTTTCTCCCACCCCGCTATGGATGCTAATCTTAATACCCCTCTTTTTCTGCCCCCCCTTATCCCTCCCTACCCACCCATCCTCCCCAGTCCCTTTCCCTTTGGTACCTGTTAGTCCATTCTTCAGTTCTGTGATTCTGGTGCTGTTTTGTTCCTTCAGTTTTTCCTTTGTTCTTATATTCCACAGATGAGTGAAATCATTTGGTATTTCTCTTTCTCTGCTTGGCTTGTTTCACTGAGCATAATACCCTCCAGCTCCATCCATGTTGCTGCAAATGGTTGGATTTGCCTTTTTCTTATGGCTGAGTAGTATTCCATTGTGTATATGTACCACCTCTTCTTTATCCATTCATCTATCGATGGACATTTAGGTTGCTTCCAATTCTTGGCTATTGTAAATAGTGCTGCGATAAACATAGGGGTACATTGGTCTTTCTCATACTTGATTGCTGCATTCTTAGGGTAAATTCCTAGGAGTGCAATTCCTGGGTCAAATGGTATGTCTGTTTTGAGCATTTTGATGTACCTCCATACTGCTTTCCACAAAGGTTGAACTAACTTACATTCCCACCAGCAGTGTAGGAGGGTTCCCCTTTCTCCACAGCCTCGCCAACATTTGTTGTTGTTTGTCTTTTGGATGGCAGCCATCCTTACTGGTGTGAGGTGATACCTCATTGTAGTTTTAATTTGCATTTCTCTGATAATTAGCGATGTGGAGCATCTTTTCATGTGTCTGTTGGCCATCTGTATTTCTTTTTTGGAGAACCGTCTGTTCAGTTCCTTTGCCCATTTTTTAATTGGGTTATTTGTTTTTTGTTTGTTGAGGCGTGTGAGCTCTTTATATATTCTGGACGTCAAGCCTTTATCGGATGTGTCATTTTCAAAGATATTCTCCCATACTGTAGGGTTCCTTTTTGTTCTATTGATGGTGTCTTTTGCTGTACAGAAGCTTTTCAGCTTAATATAGTCCCACTTGTTCATTTTTGCTGTTGTTTTCCTTGCCCGGGGAGATATGTTCAAGAAGAGGTCACTCATGTTTATGTCTAAGAGGTTTGTGCCTATGTTTTCTTCCAAGAGTTTAATAGTTTCATGACTTACATTCAGGTCTTTGATCCATTTTGAGTTTACTTTTGTATATGGGGTTAGACAATGGTCCAGTTTCATTCTCCTACATGTAGCTGTCCAGTTTTGCCAGCACCATCTGTTGAAGAGACTGTCATTTCGCCATTGTATGTCCATGGCTCCTTTATCAAATATTAATTGACCATATATGTCTGGGTTAATGTCTGGATTGTCTAGTCTGTTCCATTGGTCTGTGGCTCTGTTCTTGTGCCAGTACCAAATTGTCTTGATTACTATGGCTTTATAATAGAGCTTGAAGTTGGGGAGTGAGATCCCCCCTACTTTATTCTTCTTTCTCAGGATTGCTTTGGCTATTCGGGGTCTTTGGTGTTTCCATATGAATTTTTGAATTATTTGTTCCAGTTCATTGAAGAATGTTGCTGGTAGTTTCAGAGGGATTGCATCAAATCTGTATATTGCTTTGGGCAGGATGGCCATTTTGACGATATTAATTCTTCCTAGCCATGAGCATGGGATGCGTTTCCATCTGTTAGTGTCCCCTTTAATTTCTTTTAAGAGTGACTTGTAGTTTTCAGAATATAAGTCTTTCACTTCTTTGGTTAGGTTTATTCCTAGGTATTTTATTTTTTTTGATGCAATTGTGAATGGAGTTGTTTTCCTGATTTCTCTTTCTGTTGGTTCATTGTTGGTATATAGGAAAGCCACAGATTTCTGTGTGTTGATTTTGTATCCTGCAACTTTGCTGTATTCCGATATCAGTTCTAGTAGTTCTGGGGTGGAGTCTTTAGGGTTTTTTATGTGCAGTATCATGTCATCTGCAAATAGTGACAGTTTGACTTCTTCTTTGCCAATCTGGATTCCTTGTATTTTTTTGTTTTGTCTGATTGCCGTGGCTAGGACCTCCAGTACTATGTTAAATAACAGTGGGGAGCGTGGGCATCCCTGTCTAGTTCCCGATCTCAGCGGAAATGCTTTCAGCTTCTCGCTATTCAATATAATGTTGGCTGTGGGTTTTTCATAGATGGCCTTTATTATGTTGAGGTACTTGCCCTGTATTCCCATTTTGCTGAGAGTTTTTATCATGAATGGATGTTGAACTTTGTCAAATGCTTTTTCAGCATCTATGGAGATGATCATGTGGATTTGTCTTTCTTTTTGTTGATGTGGTGGATGATATTGATGGACTTTCGAATGTTGTGCCATCCTTGCATCCCTGGGATGAATCCCACTTGGTCATGGTGTACGATGGTTTTGATGTATTTTTGAATTCGGTTTGCTAAAATTTTGTTGAGTATTTTTGCGTCTACGTTCATCAGGGATATTGGTCTGTAGTTTTCTTTTTTGGTGGGGTCTTTGCCTGGTTTTGGTATTAGGGTGATGTTAGCTTCATAGAATGAGTTTGGGAGTATCCCCTCCTCTTCTATTTCTTGGAAAACTTTAAGGAGAATGGGTATTATGTCTTCCCTGTATGTCTGATAAAATTCCGAGGTAAATCCATCTGGCCCGGGGGTTTTGTTCTTTGGTAGTTTTTTGATTACCGCTTCAATTTCGTTGCTGGTAATTGGTCTGTTTAGATTTTCTGTTTCTTTTTGGGTCAGTCTTGGAAGGTTGTATTTTTCTAGGAAGTTGTCCATTTCTCCTAGGTTTCCCAGCTTGTTAGCATATAGGTTTTCATAGTAGTCTCTAATAATTCTTTGTATTTCTGTGGGGTCCGTCGTGATTTTTCCTTTCTCATTTCTGATACTGTTGATTTGTGTTGTCTCTCTTTTCCTCTTAATAAGTCTGGCTAGAGGCTTATCTATTTTGTTTATTTTCTCGAAGAACCAGCTCTTGGTTTCATTGATTTTTTCTATTGTTTTATTCTTCTCAATTTTATTTATTTCTTCTCTGATCTTTATTATGTCCCTCCTTCTGCTGACCTTAGGCCTCATTTGTTCTTCTTTTTCCAATTTCGATAGTTGTGACATTAGACCGTTCATTTGGGATTGCTCTTCCTTTTTTAAATATGCTTGGATTGCTATATACTTTCCTCTTAAGACTGCTTTTGCTGTGTCCCACAGAAGTTGGGGCTTAGTGTTGTTGTTGTCATTTGTTTCCATATATTGCTGGATCTCCATTTTGATTTGGTCATTGATCCATTGATTATTTAGGAGCTTGTTGTTTAGCCTCCATGTGTTTGTGAGCCTCTTTGCTTTCTTTGAACAGTTTATTTCTAGTTTAATGCCTTTGTGGTCTGAAAAGTTGGTTGGTAGGGTTTCAATCTTTTGGAATTTTCTGAGGCTCTTTTTGTGTCCTAGTATGTGGTCTATTCTGGAGAATGTTCCATGTACACTTGAGAAGAATGTGTATCCTGTTGCTTTTGGATGTAGAGTTCTGTAGATGTCTATTAGGTCCATCTGTTCTAATGTGTTGTTCAGTGCCTCTGTGTCCTTACTTATTTTCTGTCTGGTGGATCTGTCCTTTGGAGTGAGTGGTGTGTTGAAGTCTCCTAGAATGAATGCATTGCATTCTATTTCCTCCTTTAGTTCTATTAATATTTGTTTCAGGTATGTTGGTGCTCCTGTATTGGGTGCATATATATTTATAATGGTTATATATTCTTGATGGACTGAGCCCTTTATCATTATGTAATGTCCTTCTTTGTCTTTTGTTACTTTCTTTATTTTGAAGTCTGTTTTGTCTGATACCAGAATTGCAACACCTGCTTTCTTCTCTCTGTTGTTTGCTTGAAATATCTTTTTCCATCCCTTGACTTTAAGTCTGTGCGTGTCTTTGGGTTTGAGGTGAGTCTCTTGTAAGCAGCATATGGATGGATCTTGCTTTTTTATCCATTCTATTACTCTGTGTCTTTTGATTGGTGCATTCAGTTCATTTACATTTAAGGTGATTATTGAAAGGTATGAGTTTATTGCCATTGCAGGCTTTAAGTTTGTGGTTACCAAAGGTTTAGGGTTAGCTTCTTTACTATCTTACTGTCTAACTTAACTCACTTGTTGAGCTATTATAAACACAGTCTGATGATTCTTTATTTCTCTCCCTTCTTATTCCTCCTCCTCCCTTCTTCATATGTTGGGTGTTTTGTTCTGTGCTCTTTTTAGGAGTGCTCCCATCTAGAGCAATCCCTGTAGGATGCCCTGTAGAGGTGGTTTGTGGGAGGCAAATTCCCTCAACTTTTGCTTGTCTGGGAATTGTTTAATCCCTCCTTCATATTTAAATGATATTCGTGCTGGATACAGTAGTCTTGGTTTGAGGCCCTTCTGTTTCATTGCATTAAGTATATCATGCCATTCTCTTCTGGCCTGTAGGGTTTCTGTTGAGAAGTCTGATGATAGCGTGATGGGTTTTCCTTTGTAGGTAACCTTTTTTTTCTCTCTGGCTGCCTGTAATACTTTGTCCTTGTCTTTGATCTTTGCCATTTTAATTATTATGTGTCTTGGTGTTGCCCTCCTTGGATCCCTTGTCATGGGAGTTCTGTGTACCTCTGTGGTCTGAGAGGCCATTTCTTCCCCTAGTTTGGGGAAATTTTCAGCAATTATTTCTTCAAAGACATTTTCTATCCCCTTTTCTCTCTCTACTTCTTCTGGAATACCTATGATTCTTATATTGTTCCTTTTCGATTGGTCACTCAGCTCTCTTAAAATTCTTTCATTCCTGGCGATCCTTTTATCTCTCTCTGCATCAGCTTCTCTGCGTTCCTGTTCTCTGTTTTCTAGTCCATTAATGGTCTCTTGCATCTCGTCCATTCTGTTTTGAAGTCCTTCCAGAGCTTGTTTTATTTCTGAATTCTCCTTCCTTAGTTCTTGCATATTTCTCTGCAAGTCCATCAGCATGGTTATGACTTTTGTTTTGAATTCTTTTTCAGGAAGACTGGCTAAATCTATCTCCTCAGATTCCTTCTCAGGGGAAGATGTAGCAGATGCCAAAGCTGTCTGGGTTAGTCTTGTCTGGATCATATTTTTTTGCCTTTTCATGTTGACACGTGCTATTGACTGTCAGCTGGGAGGGCCAAAATTTTCACTTGCTACTGGCCTTTCTTTACTGGGACAACTGCGACCCCTAGTGGCTTGTGTTGGGTAATTGCGTGTAGAGTGGGTCTTTGTGTCTTGCCTGGCCGGAAGGGAGAAATTTCCCTTTCTGTGGGCGGAATTTGTCTCAGGCTGCTTCTCTGCTTTCGCAGCGCCCGGTGGGGTAATGGATGGGGGGGCTGCTTGACTGTTTGCCTCCGTGAGGGGTCTCAGAGCTGTTGCCCAAGGGGTTAGTGCACCCGGTTTTCCCTGTAATTTCCAGCTGCTGTACTGTGACCTGGGTTGTTTCCGTCAAGCTGTTAAGTCCCTGTCCCTTTAAGACTTTCAAAAAGCCCCCGCTTTTCTTTGTCACAGGGGCATCAGCTTCGGCACCCGCTCAGAGGTCTTACTCCCTGTTCCCCCAGTATCCAGGGCCCCCTGGGTACGTACTGTGTCTGCGCTCTGGCCCGGATGGCTGGGGCTGGGTGTTCAGCAGTCCTGGGCTCCGTCTCCCTCCCGCTCTGCCTATTGTTCTCCCGCCGGGAGCTGGGGGGAGGGGCGCTCGGGTCCCGCCGGGCCGGTTCTTGTATCTTACCCCCTTCACCAGTCGCTGGGTTCTCGCTGGTGTAGCTGCAGTCTGGCCACTGTCCTGCGTCTTCTGGTCTCTCTTTTAGGGCTAGTTGTGTTTGTTGTATTTTCAAAAGTATATATGTTTTTGCGAGGAGATTCCCACTGTCCTACTCACACCGCCATGTTGGCTCCGCCTCTCCCAGCACTTTTCAATAAAGAATAAGTAGGAGAAGATCTAAATCCACACACTTACTCCCTGTGCTCTATCAACATTTTAAACGATCATAAAAGTTCATCATGTTTGTGACTTTTATGGTGCACTTCCCTCCAGGGTCTCTAGTGGCCACTGAGCTGTTCAGCTGTCTGATGGTGCCCATCCTCACTCTGGGAGCTCCCCTCCTTCTCCCTGGGAGTGTGACTACTCAGCTGGGCAGCTAGAGGGGCTCCTTCCTCCTGGCAGGGGAGAAGCTGCCCCATGGTTCTCCTGCGCCCCTGCGTGCAGCTCTGGGGGCTCTTCCTGTCCACTTCCACAGGAGGCTGGACCCACCCACAGAGCCCGCAGGTCGTACTGCATTGCCGGGGCCAGGTGCCACATCAGCCCCTCCTCGCTGGGCCCTTGCAGTCCGTGGCCCTGCTGTCAGTGGTCGAGGTGATCCTTTACAACCTCACATTTCCCATGGCTTACCCTCCCTTCACTCGCTCTTCTTGGCTTAATATTCGAGGAAGATCATTACGTGTACCAGTGTCTCCATGTCCCCCGGAGCTGTGAGAGCCTAGGGCCTCAAGTGGGGCTCTGAGGGTGGGTTGGCAGGGTTGGAGGGAGGGGAGCCCCGGTGAGTGGTGGTTATGTGGGTGGGTTCCAGGGACGGGGACTTGCACTTTGCCCTGGGCAGTAAGTCAATGTGCAGATGACATCTGTGCTTTTGAAGGGAGAGCCCTGCAAGGAGGTGGGGGTCTGAGAAGATGGCCGGAAATCTGGAGGTGCCACTGGGACGGCAGGTAGCCGTGTAAGGAGAAGGGTTTTATTTTATTGCCCTTGTCATAGATGAAGGACTAGCTAGATTTCTCTTAAATCCCTGTGAGTTCTTTCTCTTTTTCTTTTCAATAAAGAATCAAAATTTCAGTCTGCATTGGACAGAATTACAATCTGAAAACAACAATCTTTATTTTGTTGTGAAAACTTTTGTTCTGATTATTTAACTTCATCAACAAGATGGTCATTGAAAATCCCTTGTAGAGCCACTTCAAATAATAGACTGATTTGTATTTTTCCTCCTTTCATAACTTGGCGATGGCTCCATCGGCCTGAGGCTTGCCCAGCGTGCTGTATTCGAGCAGGTCCAGAGTTCCCCTGAGCCGGCAAAGTCCACTTTTCTTCTGGGTGTGGTGAACATGCAAGTGGGTTTGTGTATTTTTTTTGCTTATGCTGCTGGCCAGACTTTTAACATAATCTTGTTTTTAGTTGTCTTTATGTTTTTATTTTGTTTCATCTATTATTGTGGTTTTTCTTACGTTTATGTTTTTATTTTGTTATCTTGCCCTTCAGAACAATTTGGTCAAGGACAACAGTTGTTTCTGTTGTTCCTTTTTGCAGGGTAGAAGTGGGGTGATGCCATTTTCTGGGGCTCCTGTAGGTCTGCCAGGGGGTCCTCCAGGAAGGTTGGGTGGTCAGGAGGAAGCCCCGGCTGGCTTTGTCCTCGGAGTGCAAGGGAAGGTGCCCATTCACAAGGTGCCGTCACCCTTTCCCAGGAAGTTCAAATGCAGACAGGAGCTCAGGACAGGAAGCCCCACCACTGTGCCTGGCTCATCCCCAAATCCCTCAGTGCCAGGTGTCCTGGCATGGCAGAGGAAAGGGTGCAGTGAGCTGTCCTTCAGTGCTAGAGGCTGTGACTTTGGGTACTTGCACCTGTGCCCACTGCAGGGGAGGGAGGGTCTCAGGACCCTGGGAGACTTCCTTCTGTGGAAGGAAGGAAGTTGCTACTGGGGGAACTGGCAAAAGGTAGGGGTTTGCCCCACAAAGCAGGACCACAGGAGGAAGCTGGTGGGGCTCCCAGCCAGGGCTCATCACAAGTGGAGAGATAGCTCCTGCTCCGAGGCTCTGGAGTGAGTCGGGCAGGGTACCAGTGGCCAGGCTGAGCAGGACATGAAGACAGTGCCACTGCCTCCCAGGTTCCTTGGCTGGGAGGCCAGTTCTTCCCCCTGCCCTGCCCTGCCCTGCGCGCATGGGCTCTCAGGCCTGTGCTCCCAGTGCGCACAGCATGGGTCTGTCTCTCTTCCCAGCCCCCCAGCAAGTAGGAGGATCCTGCATTGTTTGGACCTGGATGCTTCCAGAAGTCATACAGTAAATACATTCCTCACACTTCTCTCTCTTCCTTTCTTCTTTCTATCTCCTATTTTTACTCTAGAATTATCCTGGGAAAATAAGGCTTAAAGTTCTTTATTTGTATAGCACTTTGCAAATTACAGGGTCCTTTTTGCAATGCTGAAAGGTGGGTATTTTCTTGTCTCTATTTAGAATGAGGCACTGAATCTGAGAGCAGCTGAGTCATGGGATTAGCCCTTTGGAGTTGAGATCATCTGCAGGGCAAGCTCCCAGGGGCTGGGGTCCCTGGCTAGGGGTCACCATGACCTAGGGAGTGGCCCCTTGGCCCAGGAGCAGCCGGCACCTGGACGTCGCAGCACTGGTACAGATGCCTTTTGGTATGGCTCCTGGAAAAGGATTGGCCTCTGCCTGGCTCTCTCCCACTGACCCCCTGAGGAGCCAGAGCTGGAGGCCTGCCTCCCCTCCTGCCCCCATCACCCTCCAGGACCTGCTGAGAACCAAGCGAAGTAGCCCATGAGGTGTGGAGACAGAATTCTAGGATAGCCCCCAGATTTTCACCCCTTGAGAAGGGTGGCACGTGGGATGTGTCCTGTAATTGTGTCATGTTATGTGGAAGGGGATTTTGTAGATGTAGTTAAGGTTTCTAATCAGTTGATTTGGAATCAGAAGGGAGATGATCTGGGTGGGCCTGACCTAATTGCATGAGCCCCTTGGTCTGGGTCTATAGTCAGAGCTGGAGGAAGCCAGAGATGGGAAGCATGAGAGGTCTTGAGATGAGGGAGATTGTCCAGTGTGGCCTGTGGGAGCTGATAGATGGGCCACCCAGTCCTACAGCCACAGGGCACTGCAGCAGCCTGGACCCCAGCAGCCCCAAGGGGCCTGGCTCTGTGTGGGCACGCAACAGTTGATTCCTGCATTTGTGAGCCTTTCTTCCTGGAGACATACACCTGTGCCCACTGCAGAGGAGGGTCTCCCTCTGTGGAGACCTGCCCTCCATGCTTAGCTCACACCTGTGTGCTATTTCAGCCCCGCAGTTATTCAGCAGTAGTGAAGCCATGCATAGGTGAGCCTTGGACACGCGGTCTGCTGGCTTGGCCCCAGCAGCACAGAAGAGCAGGTGTGGGGTGGGGATCACCACAGAGACCCAGCAGAGCAATGAGGAGCTTTGTTGTGTTCCATTGTGTTTTTTTTTTCATTAAGGTATCATTGCTATACAATCACATGCGCAACATTGGGTTACTAGATTACCCCGATTATCAAGTCCCCACTCCTAACCCTGTTACAGTCACTGTCCATCAGCGTAGTAAGATGCTATAGAGTCACTACTTGTCTCCTCTGTGCTATACTGCCTTCCCTGTGGCCCCCCTACATTATGTGTGCTAATCATAATGCCTCTTAATCCCCTTGTCCCTCCCTTCCCACCCATCCTCCCCAGTCCCTTTCCCTTTGGTAACCGCTAGTCCATTCTTGGGTTCTGTGAGTCTCCTGCTATTTTGTTCCTTCAGTTTTTGCTTTGTTCTTATACTTCACAGATGAGTGAGATCATTTGGTACTTGTCTTTCTCCCCCTGGCTTACTTCACTGAGCATTCCATTGTGTTTTTAAGGGTTAGCCCATTGCCTCACTGCCATTTTACAATTAGTCCAGATTTCCCTGCTGACAAGAAATGCCACCTTGGTCACAGGTACTCGAGGTATGTGCTTGCCCATCTCCGACTGCTCTGACGTGTCCTATCTCAGGGATGTTTGTTTCTGCAAAAAAGCCATGTTATAACTCATCTTACTATTTTTCCTCCGAAACTGGTTTATTTCACACGTTTGTACTTCCAGATGAATGTTAAAGTCATTCTGTCACTTTTTATCACATAGTTGAATTTGGGTTGGCCTCCCTTTAAAGTCAGACACATATGTTGGGAGGGGGTGTCTTCGGCCTCAGTCCATCTCAGGCTTTCAGTGACATTTTATAGTTCTCTGGGTATAGATCTTGCACGCTCTGTGTCTACGTTACCTGTGATCATTTCTGTCTCATATTTGGTCCCCACTGTAATCACTTCTGATCTCTTTGGTTCATAGTTGGCCATCCTTGTAGGCTGTGTCCCACTGGGTCACCTGAGTATTAGATAGAGGCTCATATTATCACACATGAAAAAAAATGCCCTGCCTTTTAAGTATCCAGAGCTCCTAGTTATCTTTAACTGACAGCTGCATGGCCTGAATTTTTAGGATGTTGAATTGCTTCCTTGTCCGTACCCATCTCATACTGGCTTCAGCCCCACAAGGCCAGACATCACTTCCCGCCAGCCTGCAGCCGCGAGACACAGTGTCCTCGTGGCTGTGTTCCCCATAGTCAGGGAGTTAGGGACAGTCCTCAGGTTCACTTCCTAGCCCTCCCTGCCTCTGGGGCTGCTCCTTTCATGACTTGATGTTGGTCCTTTTCCTTGTCCTCCATTAGCTTTCACAGGGTCTGCAAGCTCAGTAATCTGCTTGCTTTCCCAGGTTTTCCCCTCAGGGGGTTGTGGGCAGAGGCATCCTGTCCCACTCTCTCTGAGACTGATGTTGGCCATCGGTCCTCTCTCAGTGTCTTCCTGGACCCTGCAGGAGTCTGACCCCAGAACCTGCTCCTGTCCTGGCCGCAAGGACCTCCAGTCTGTAGCCCTCTTCCCGCCTGCCTTGCCTCCCCTCCGCACATCCCACCACAAGCCCAGGGGCTGCAGTGCCTCCAGCACCTCCTCACACCCAGAGGCTCAGCTTGTGTGCAGACCATGCAGAGAAGGCCCCAGTCAGGAAGGCATTGGACCACAGGGTGGGCAGTGCAGCAGAGCTACAGAGGAGATGTGCCTGGCTGGTCACCACAGGAGAGGGCCAGCCTCCCTCAGCTCTGGAGTGCCAAGAGCAGCGGGCGGTACTGGAGGTCACCTAACTGCTCCAGCAGACTCGGGCAGAGGGCACCCCTGGGGAGCCAGACCAGGGCCTCCCCAGGACAGCACCTGGCAGTGTCCAGGGAGGTGGGGGGCAGCCGCAGCCCCATGTCCAGGAGCCACTCCTCAGAGTGCATATGAAGAAAGCTAGGACACATGCACAGGAAGACAGGGCAGGTCCTGGGCACGTATTCCGAAAGGCCCAGTCCATGCAGGGCTGATGCCTACATCCACCTCACATGAAGTGGAGGCACAGATGTGCAGCAACAGGGGTGGATCCTGATGACACGGGCTTGAACGTGAGCAGCAGTGGGACTCATACAGTGTGGTGCCGTTTGTGCTATCTTTCTTAATACATGATGTGATAGGACACTTGCAGAGGGCGCACAGGTTCCTGGCAGAAGTGTGCTAGTGCGCAGGGCCAACACCCACCATTGCACACAGCAGGCACCTGGGGTGGGCACAAAGGCTTGTGTGCTTTACTCATTTAAAGCCAAGCTGAAGCAAATACAGCCCAGTGTGAACATTTGCTAGTTCTTAAAGTCAGCATACTGGTGCCTCCTAGTTGTTAGTGTCTCCGGGTTTGAAATACCTCACAGTTAGAAATTAAAACTACTTTTCAGAGAGTAAACACCATGAGCCCTCTCTGGAGGCGAGCCATGTCCACACCCACCCGCTACTCCTCATGCAGCTCTCTGCCTCATCCCGTGAGCCTTTGGGCCAAGGGTTAGTATCCCGCGGCACCACAGCTCGCATGGTCTGGTCCTGCGTAGACCCTGTGGCAAGGCTCCTTGGCTCATGCTGCCTGGTCTCTGCACAGAGCTGCACCTTTCCCTGTGGTCGTGGGTTGAGGAAAGGTCTCCAGGAGCTCCCCGCAGGCCCTGCTCAGACCAGGCCTGGGTGGCTGCTCTCCCGAGGCCCTTTCCCTGGCCTGGTGGGGTCCCTGAGCCGGGGGACCACCTCCTCCCTGAGCTCTTCCTCTCCTCTGGGTAAGGCTGGATCAGGGTCTCCAGAAGATGTCGCTGTCGTACTGTGGGGGCACTGGCAGGTGGAGTAGGGAGAAGGGCCCCTTCTCGGGAGCAGGTGCCCAATGGAACAAGGCTGGTAGTTAGCCTTGACAGAGGGCACAGCGGTCTTGGCCACCTGCTCTTGGAGCATTTCTGGGTTTCCTCTAATGGACAGGCTTGTTGGACATTAGCCACCTTCCTTTCCTGTCTGCCACGTGCAGGCCCTTCTCTTCAGCCTGGCTACACTTGTGAATATGGTGCAGTGATGCTGGGTGGCCTCCCGTGGCCTACATTGTTTCCTAGGAGTAAGACAGCACAGACCCCTTTGTCTTAGAAGTCAGGTTGTGATATAAGGCTCTATGCAGAAAGCACCCCCCCCAACCCAATTTGGACCCCTGAGTGGAAATGTGGATGCTACTGGTTCCCTGGAGGTGCTCCCTACTTTCACCCCTAAACAACCTGAATCTGGCAGCCACACCGAATCTGTGGACTCCACAGAATGCAGTGGAGACACACTCAAGGGTGAGGCACTGGCCCCTTCCCAGCAGGCCGCTGGCTGGACTTGGACATGCCCCTGCCTCTGCACTCCTGTGCCCCTGCCCTGCTGCTCTGCCAACTCCCAGGCACCCCGTGTGACTCAGCAGAGCACCGGGCCTGCCCTGGGCTGACTCCAGCTCCCTGCACCGGCTCCCTCTCAGCTGGCAGTGGGGCCCTTGCTGCCCAGTGGTTCTCACAGAGTCTGGAGTCTCACTTTACTCAGGCACAGGTGGGGACCCCCCAAAGACCTGACGAAGATTTTTAGGGCTCCTTCTCTAGAGCTAACTTAGCAGCCCCTAACTGCAATCTCTGTACCCCAGCTTAGAAAACACCCTGAATCTAGGACCAGGACCAAGCAGGGCACATGCGGGGCTCACTTCCAGTGCCAGTCTTCCCCACAGCTCAAGGCCCCGAGCTGTCTGTCCAGCTCTAACTGTGGATCCCCGCCACGAGTGCCAGAGGCCACATCGTCATCCAGTCCCGACCGCTACCTCATATATTCTGAAGGCTGGGGCAAGTCAGTATCAGGTTCATATCCTTGGGAAACACAATTTTAGCTTCATAGAAAAATGTCTGCTTGGTGAGGGTTTTTATCATGCATGGTATTGAATTTTGTCTAATTTTTCCTGTGTCAGTCTAGATGATCCTTTTTTTCTTTATCCTGTTAGTATGGTGAATCATATTGATAGATTTTGCAAATATTAAACCAGTTTTGCGTTCCTGGTATAAACTCTGCTTGGTCTTGGTTCTTGGATTATTTGTGCCAGTATTTTGGTTAAGAGTTTTACATCCATGGTCATAAGAAAATTGGTCTGCAAAATTGACTTTTCTCATATTTTTGTCCAGTTTTTTTTTTAACTATTAAAATAGTTTAAAATACTGTATAATTCACCCATTTTAAGTCTACAATTCAATGGCCTTAATATATTCACAGAGTCATGCAACTTTCACCATAATACACTTCAGAGCATTTTCATCACCTCAAAAGACCCTTCAGCCATTAGCTCCCAGACCCCATTGTCCCTCGCTCCGATCCACTAGCCCTAGGAAGTCACTAATCTACTTTCCTGCTCTGTAGACTTACCTATTCTGTTTAATATAAATGGGACTGTATTCTATGTGATCCTTTGTAACTGGCTTATCTCACTGAGTATAACATTTTCAAGGTTCATGCATATTATTGCCTGTATCAGTATTTCAGTCTTTTTTATTGCCATGTATTAATATCCATTTTATGGATATACCACATTCCATTTATTCATTCATTTAGTCGATAAACATTGCATTGTTTACTACCTTTCTTGTTCCTTTGAGTTTCTTTGTCCAGTTTTAAAGTCAGAGTTATGCTTACTTGATATGAAGACTTTGGAATTATTGCCTCTTCCTTTACTTTCGGAAGGAGTTGGTACGAGATTGGTGTTGTCACTTTATTGTATTTCCTAGCGCCTGACTCCTTCCTTGGGGGAAGGTGTTTGATAACAAATTCAATGTTTTCACTATCCAGGGGGGTGTCCAAATTCCTGTCTCAGTTTGTTTCAGTTTTAGAAGTTGTGGGTTTTGAATTTGTCCACTTCATCTAAGTTGATATGTATGTCGACCTGAACTTGTTCGTTTTAAGAATCCCTCATTACCATTTTAATATGGGTAGGATCTATAGTGACAACTTCTCTTTCATATTTGCTTATTTGATATTTTGTTTTCTTTTTCTCTTCCTTTACAGGTTTTTTCATTTTTCAATGTTTACAGATTACTAACTTTTATTTTTCTTTATTGTTTATGTTTTCACTAGTTTCCATTCATATTTATTATTTCCTATGGCTACCTTAAAATATGACTGCCAATCTAGTGGCTTAAACAAGGTAGATTTATCATCTTCCAGTTCTGTAGAGGGGAATTCCAACACAGTTCTCAGTGGGCTAGAGTCAGGATGCCACAGCACACGTTCTTCTCTGGGGCTCTGGAAGAATCATTTCCTTGCTTTTTCCAGGTTCTAGAGTTTTTCCATATTCCCAGCTTGTGACCGCCCCCCTGCCTTTAACTCCCAGCTGAGCAAGACTTCCTGTTTCTCTGAACCAGACCAGAAAAGCTTTCCATTTAAACCCTCACATGATTGTATCGGGCCTCCCCATTATCCAGCATGATCTCCCGGTCTCGAGGCCTTGTAGCCCTCATTCAGAGTTGCAAAGTCCCTGTGCCCTGGGATGTTGCCTTCTCAGTTTCCAGTTTCCAGGGACTAGGGCTGGGGACATTACCCTGCCTGCCACACCTGCCTTCTGTATGCTTTGGACTTAGTTTGTTCTACTTTTTCTAGCTTCTTAAAACAGAAGCTTATATAATTGATTTTAGACCTTTTTCTTTTCTAAAATAATCATACATTCTTCCCTAAGCTCCACTTGAGCTGCATCCCACAGATTCTGATATGTAGTTTTTTGTTATCAAAATATATCTAATTTCTCTTACAATTTTTTTCTTTGACCTGTAAGTTATTTAGAATGTGTTGTTTAATTTTCAGATATTTGGGGAGTTGATGATATCTTTTTGTTACTGACTTTAATTTAATTCCATTATGACCAGATATACCCTATATGATGTCAGTCTTCCTAAGTTACTGGATCTTTTTATGGGCCAGAATACTCAGTGTATGGCCTTTCAGATTGGCTTCTGTCACTTAGTAATATGCACTTAGTGTTCCTCCATGTCTTTTCAGGGCTTGACAACACATTTATTTTTATCACAGAATACTTTTCCATTGTCTCTCTGGACCACAAGGTTTACTTTTTTAAAAAAAAAAAGTATTCTGGCACAGTTTGTGGGAGAAGCTGTAAGAGCAGTCACAGATAGCAGTCATGAACACCTCTGCTGTCCAGACTGTAGTTTCTATGTATTACTTCGTTTTACTAAAAGAGCAGGTTTCCCAGGAAAGTAGTTTCTTATACAGACAGTGTAAAAGATGAGCCCCAAATACTTGGTTTTGACTAAAGGTAAGGAAGCTGACAAGACAGGAGTAATTTTAGAACCACATGTGGGTCTACCTTGAAAGCCTTCAAAACAGTAGATGCTTGCAGTGGGTTGAAGTAACCCATGAGTCATAATAAATCAAGAACAGAACGTTCTTTTCTGGAGGTTGTTAGAGTGAAACTAGTATTTTGATCATAGTAAATAATAGTGAAGGGATCTAGCAAACATCCTTTCTTTTCTATGTAGGCTATATTTCAAACAGTGGATGAGACAGAGTTCTTCCTTGTAAAAGTTAACCATTATAGAAAAAATTAATAGATTAGAAATTTGGGAATCCCTAGTGAAATGTAGGACCTAGATGTTAATCGATGCCTGTTGTCCCATAGGTAGAAAAGTTCACAGAGGAGTTTATAGTGGAGGCCTCAGGCTGACACTGCCAGGCCCACTTGTAAACTGCAGCATTATGACCCATGGGATGTCTCACATCAGTTCTGCCTGGTGAGGAAGGGCTGAGCCTGGACCCAGAGCAAGCCTCTGGAGCTCTCTGTTATTCTGCAAAAACTCAGGGCTGGAGGACTTGCTTAGCTGTCCTGGGCAGACGGTCAGCTCGATGTAGAATGTGGACAGTTCCAAGACAGATGACTCATATGTTCACTAACCAAAGTGAATATAAAAAGAGGGGCAGTTACAGAATCAAACATTAGAGACATCATAAGAAAAGTCATCCTCTAAACCTTATCTGGATTATCAGTGAACAGGACAATTGTAAAAGACAGTTTCGAGAGAGTTGGAAGCTTGAATATAGACTAGGTGTTAGGTGACATTAAAGAATTTTTCTTGGTTTTGTTATGTGTGAGAATTGCACTGTGGTTGTAAAAATTATTCCTGATTGAATGTATGTTGAAGAATTTATTGGTGAAATGGCATGGTACCCAGCTGTGCCTGCCAGGTTGGCTGGGTGGGACCTAGACTGGTGCCTTGCTTCAGGGCTCCCTGCATCTTCATTCTGGGCCATGCTGGAGGCCAGCGGTGCGCTTCTCCTGGTGGGTTACAGGGACATGCAGGGCAGGCCACCCTTGCAGCCTTTGTGCCCCCTCCTCTGTCGGTTAAGGTCCCACTGTCCCAAACAAGTCATGTGATAAGGCCCGGGGTAGGAGGCTCAGGGGGCCCTTCCTGCTTTGGAGCCACGCATATACATAGGCAGAGGAGAGCCGTGGGGACAGCAGCTCCAACTGCTGTGGCCCCAGAGGAGAGGAGGAGGTGTGAGACCACACTAGGCTGAACTGGAGACACAGCCCACCTGCACACTTTGGGGAACATGTTATGTTGTTAGAAACACAAGGGCATGTTATGCTCACAGTCTCACCTTAATTTTTCCTTCCATTTCTATATGTTTGTCCTTGCATATTTTAGTGCTTGCTTCCTTGTGAAATGTGTTCTTCCCATCAATAAAATAGCTATCCTTATTTGACTTCCTGTCATTATGCTTCTGATTCACACATGCTTTCCTATGGAATTCCCTCTGTGGAATTTGTTAAAGTAGAATCGATCATGGAAATCTCGTTCTTATTTCTCCCATTATTTTCTTTACTCAGTTGTTAATCTACCTCCTGCCCTCTGCTTTCAACAATACTGTTTCAGGGTTTTTTCAAGCAACCACTGCAAGAGCATGTGCTAGTTGCCTGCTTGGTCCAGACACCTGGGTAGAAAGAAGATAGACATGAGACCTTGAAGGGGATTAGTCACGGGACAGTGTGTCTGGGGGATGGAGGGCATCTGTGCAGGGAAAGAGGGGTGCAAGGTGTATTTGTCAGCTAACAGCCCCAGCTTGGTGTTCCTGGGAGCGGACAGACAAAAGGGTGCAGAGTGGCTGGAGAGCCCGTAGGCCTTGTGCACCTGCATGGAGGCCATGTAGCACAGTGCAAAGTGAAGGAGCTCTGCAGCCGCACCTTCTGTGTGGTCTTCCTGGCTCAGCAACTCCTAGTTTTGTGTGTAGCAGCTACTTAACCTTAAGGCAAGTTTCTTCACCTCTCTGGGCTCCAGTTTCAGAAGATGATAGCATCTCCTTGTTGAAAGAACTTACATGTCTGAAGTGCTTAGCATGGTGCCTGGCATGACATAGGGCTGTTTGCTATTATTGCAAGTATTTCATGGCTGCCCTTCAAGCTGGATGGCCCAGCTCATCTGGCTGGGCTCCCTGCTCCAAGTCATCCCAAGCAGAGGTGCCATAAGAGAAGCTGAGTTAATTTTCCATGATGATTTAGAGGTAGGAAAGAGCTTTAATATCTTGGAAAATATTGGATGGCTTTACAGAGATGATGGAATTTGAGCTGTGTTTTGAACGATTTTAAGCTGAGGTAATAGTTTAAGCAAGGTGTATTAGTCAGGTTTTGCTGCATAACAGACAACTTCAGAATAGCAGTGAAGGTTCACAACAGTAAGGTCATGCATTTGGAGGCTGGCTTGGTTGGCTAGGCTCTACATCTTGTCCTCCGTGTACCAGTAGCTGCCCAGGGCTTGTTCTTCTTGGGGGACTACAGAAGCACGAGAGAAAAATCCCCCACCTGTAAACATATTGAAGCCTCTGCTCTCATCATGTCAGCCAGCATCCCATTGGCCAAACATCATCAGGCCCACTGTCAAGGGGGCAGGGAAGTGTACTCCTCGTGGGGGGCACTGCAGAGGGAGGACAGGGCTACAGAGCACGCGGTGGACTGGGAAGCGTGAGGGCTCATGCAGGGACAGTTCTGCAGTCCACCACATCAGCTAACAGAAGTAGAGGCCCAGACTTGCATTTTTTTGTTTTGTTTTGTTTTGGTTTATGCAGCTTTATGGAAGAAAAATCAGTTACTAGCAGAGCGATTAGTTGATAACTCATCCATTGACAATTTGCATCATTATTCAGTGCTATATTAAACAGTGTATTGGAAGATAGATTAACTAATAGCTCCAAGCCTCCTAATAATTTAAGTGAAAATTACAAAATGTTTTGAGACCCTATTTGGAAAAGAAAGGGTGAACAGGAAATGGCTCTGATAGGCTAATGAGCAGGTTTCATGAGAGTGGATGACAGGAGAAGGGAGGGAGGGAAAAGATGGTACACACCCAGTCTGGGAGGTTTGATGTGACCCCAAACATCAGAAAGAACCACTAAAGGAGGGAAGGAACTGTTCAGTTATCTATTGTTGTGTAAAAGATCACCCCAGAAGTTGGTGATTTAAAGCAACAACTATTATCTCTCAAGGTTCTGTGTGTGGATAGTTTTTTATTTTTGGTTGCTCTCTGAAGCCTCATGTGGTGGGCACTTGAGATGGCTCATCTACATGGCTGTGGTCAAGGCTGGCTCTTGGCTGGGACTTCAGTGTCCCATCTGATAACTCTTCACCAAGTCCCAGGTCCTGAAGACTTTTCCTGTCTTAAGTCAATTTTTGCATAAGGTATGAGGTATAGTTCTAGGTTTATTCACTTTTTTACCTATGAGTGTCCAATTACTCTGGCATCACTTGTTGAAAAGATTATCCTTCCTACATTTCCAAAGTCAATTGGCTGTTACTGTGTGGGTCTATCTCTGGGTTCTCCGTTCTGTTCCATTGATCTGTGTGTCTATCCCTCTGCCAATTCCATACTCTCCTGATTACTGTAGCTATATAGCAAGTCTTAAAATCTAAGTGATTTCTCCCACTCTGTTTTTTCAAAGTTGTCCTATCTATTCCGGTTTCTTTGCCTTTCCATATATATTTTAGAGTAATCTTGTCTGTATCTACAAAAAATATTGCTAGGATTTTGGTAGGAAACACATTTGGTATAGATCTATTTGGGGAGAATTGACATTTTTACTGTGTTGTCTTTTCCATTCCTTGAACATGATGTGTCTCTTATTTAGATCTTTTATTTCATTCATCAGTGTTTTATAGTTTTCAACATATAGATACTGTGCATCTTTTTTAAACTTACACCAAAGCATTTAATTTTCTAAGTGATTTTAAATGGTAATGTGCTTAATTTGTTTCCATGTGTTCATTGCTTGTCTAGAAGTACAATGGACTTTTATGTGTTTATCTTGTATCATGTGACCTTCGTAACTCATTTATGGTTCTAGGAGTCTTTTTGTAGATTCCTTGCAATCATAGACTATCATGTCATCTTCAAATAGGGACAGTTTTATATCTTCTTTTTCAATCTGTATGCCTTTTTTCCCTTTTCTTGCCTTATTGCATTAGCTAGGGCTCCAGTGCTGTTTTGAATCAGAGGGATGAGCATGGACATCTTAGCCTTGCTCCCAATCGGGGGTAACCATTCAGTCTTTTGCCATTAAGCATTATGTTAACTGTAAGTTTTTTATAGAGAATTTTTATCAAATTGAGGGAGTCCTTCTCTATTTCTGGTTTGCTGAGAATTTTTCTCATGAATGGGTGTTAAATTTTGTCAAATGCTTCCTATACATCAAGTGATAAGATCATGTGATTAATTCTTCTTGTAACCTATCAATATGGTAGATTATAGTGGTTGGTTTTTGAAAATTGAACCAACCTTGCATCCTTGGTATAAACCCCATGTTATCATGGTATATAATTATATGTAAAGCTGGATTATATTTGCTTATATTTTTTGAAGATTTTTGCATCTATGTCCATGAGGAATGTTCGTCTGCAGTCTTCTTTTTTGTCCTGCTTTTGTTTGGGTTTGTTATTTGGGTAATATTGGCCTCTTGAAATGAGTTGGGTTTAGTTCCCGTGTCTTGTATTATTTGGAAGAAATTGTGTAGAATTGGTATGACTTTCTTTAAACATTTGGTAGACTTCTTCAGTAAAATTACTGGGCCTGAAGATTCCTTTCATGGAAGGTTCTTTAAACCAAGTTCAATTTCTTCAATAGTATAGGGTTATCCAAATAATCTAGTTCATATTGGTTAGTTATGGTAGTTTGTAGTTTTCAAGGAATTGCTGTATTTCATCTGAGTTCTCAAATTTATGTGTAGAGTGGTGTTGTATTCCCTAACTGTCCTATTAATATCTGTGGAATCTGCCACAGATAGCCTTGCTGGCATTTTTAATATTGGTAATTTGTATATTCTCTTCTTTTTTTCTGTCATTCTAATTAGAGATTTTGTCAATTTCATTGAACTTTTCAAAGAAGCAGCTTTTTGTTTCATTATTTTTTCTTTTGTTTTTCTGTTTCCAGTTTTGTTGATTTCTACTTTTATAGTTACTATATCATCCCTTCTGTTTGATATGGGGTTAGTTTGCTTTTCTTTGTTTTTCTAGTTTCTTAAGATGGGATCTTAGCTTATATCTGTGAAGCCATTTGTCTTTACTAATTTAAGCTCTTAGTCCTAAAATTTCCTTCTCAGTACTATATTAGCTGCATTCCACACATTTTGATGTGTTAACATTTTCATTTTTATTCAGTTCAATGTGTATTTTAAATTTCACTTGAGGTTTCCTTTGTCTTATGAATTATTTAGACATGTGTTGTTAAATTTTAAAGTGTTTAGGGATATTTTTATTACCTTTCTACTGCTGATTTCTAGTTTGATGTTATTGTAATAAGAGAATGTACGCTGTCTGATTTTAATTCTTTTAAATTTGAGATTAATATCAGGACCCAAGATTTGGTCTGTCTTGGTGAATGTTCCATGGATGCTTGAAAGGAGTGTGTTCTGCTGTTGTTGAATGGAATGCTCTCCAAATGCCAACTAGCTCATCTGATGGATAGTGTAAAGTTTTCCTAGATTGTTGGTGAATTTTTGTCTAGTTGTCCTACCAGTTGTTGAGAGAGAGGTGCTGAAGTCTCCAAATATGATTTGAGATTTCTTTATTTCTCCTTTAGTGCTATCAGTTTTTATTTCATGAATTTTGTGGCATTGTTGTTTGGTGCATACAAATTTAGCATTGCTCACTTTTTGAAGGAGAGATCTCTTTATCATTATGTAATGACTGTCTTTGTCCGTGATCATTGTCTTTGCTCTGAAGTCTGCTGTATCTGGTATTAATGTATCCATTCCTGGTTTATTAAATTGATGTTTGCCTTAGACAGCATACAGGTGGGTTATTTTTTTTCTTTAATCCTTTCTGCCAATCTCTGTCTTTTAATTGGTGTATTTAGGCCATATATATCATAACATAATTATTGCAACATTAAGCTTTAAGATTCTCATTTTGTTGTTTGTTATATGCTTCCTCTCTGTTTTTTTTTTCTGTTACTCCTCCTACCTCCCTTTGAGTTACTTGACCATATTTTTAGATTCTGTTTTGATTTATCTATCATGTTTTTGAGTGTATCTCTTTGTACAGACTTTTTAAAGTGTTTGCTTTAGGTATTATGCTACACATATTAACATGGTAACTTACCATCATCTACTGGTGTCAATATTTCCTAGGTTGAGTAATGATAGAAATCTTACTTCCATTTAGAACTTCTTTACCTTCCTCCTTTATAGAATCATTGTCATAATTACTTCCTCTACATAAATTGATATCCATATTCAGCAATGTTATCATTTCTCCTTCAACTGTATAACATAATTTAGGCAACTCAAGAGGAGAAAGACAACCTATTATATTTACACATGTTTTTACTCTTTGTTTTGTTCTTTATTTCTGATGTTCTAGATTTCTTCCTTTTATAATTATTTTGTTTTTGAAAAACTTCCTTTACTCATTATGTTATGATAGATTAGCTGGTGACAAGTTCTTATTTTTTTCTTTTTAAAATTGAGAATATGGAGGGGTAGAGCCAAGATGGTGGCATGAGTAGTTCAGTGGAAATCTCCTTCCAAAAATATATGTATTTATGAAAATACCGTAAATACAACTATTCCTAAAAGAGACACCAGTGGATACAGTACAACAGCCAGGATACATCTACATCTGCGAGAACTCAGCATCACACAAAGGGGGTAAGATACAAGCCACAGCCTGGCAGGACCCAAACGCTCCCCCACCCCAGAACCTGGCGGGAAGAAAGGAGTCAGAACGGGGAGGGAGTGAAAGCCCAGGACTACTAAACAACCAGCTCTAGAAATCCACACCCTGAACGCAGACACAAGGTGCACGGGGTGCTGGATATTAGAGAAACGGAAAAGCAAAACCTGCAAGCAGATCCCCGCAACCGGCACCCCTGAGACAAAAGAAAAGTGAGTGCTTTCTGCAAGTCTTAA
Organism: Manis pentadactyla; assembly: GCF_030020395.1. Classification (NCBI taxonomy): domain Eukaryota; kingdom Metazoa; phylum Chordata; class Mammalia; order Pholidota; family Manidae; genus Manis; species Manis pentadactyla. Next base: position 197,005,906 of record NC_080019.1, read on the forward strand.
AGAGACAGAGACCCCACAGCTGGATGAAGTCTGGGCACACTTAGCCAGCAGCTGGGAATCCCGGAGAACTTTAGGTGCCCTAACGCTCTGGGCAGCAGCGCAGCTCTGAAGCCCCTCACGGCACTAAGCAGCATGCCAGTCATTCCCCCAACTGGCACGGACCCCAACACACTGGCCCAGGAGTGGGAGAGTGGCAGCGCCCGCCAGGGGTGGTGGTGCCAGAGGGAAATGGGGGTGGCCTGGGCATGCCGGCAGTGCCAGAGGGGATCGGAAGCAGCCTGTGTGAGCCTGCCGCAGCAGCAACCAAGCGGCCTGGGAGCAGCCTGCACACGCCGGTGACCACAGCACCAGAGGGGCTGGAAGAGGCCTGCACGAGCCTGTGGTGGCGGGAACTGAGCAGCCTGGGAGCGGCCCATGTCTACGGGCGGCAGTGGTGCCAGAGGGGCATGGGAGAGGCCCATGCACACCTGCAGCGGTGCCAGAGGGGCCCAAGTGCAGACCATGTGCGCCAGCAGAGGCGGTGGCGGAGGAGCAGCCCAGGAGCAGCCGCACTCCCAGCAGCTGACCGGAATCCCAGCCTGACACACAGCCACCCAGGCCAGACCCAAAGGCCGCTGCTGGCACACAGCTGCCTGGCAGGGGCGCCGCTATTGCGGAGGAGCACACCCAGCATGCCTGCCACTCGCTGCAGGGCTCTGCACTGCTCTGACGGAGACCCCACCCACAGCAGCTTAGGGGATTAACCCGGTGGCTGCTCCAGGAGTGCGGGTAACCGACACAGGCAGCAGAGAAGGGCAAGGCGTCCAGCAAGCAGGAAAGGACTTTCTTCTCCCAGCTGACACACCCGCAACCTGCCTTCAGCCACCGCTATCACCATGAAAAGGCAGAAAAATTTAGTCCAGTACAAAATAGTCCAGACAATCCCTGAGAGAGGACCTGCGGAGATAGACCTAAACAGTCTCCCTGAAAAAGAATTCAAAATTAAAATCATAAACATTCTGATGGATCTGCAAAGAAATATGCAAGAGCTAAAGGAGCAAGTACAGAGGGAGACTATAGAAATAAAACAATCCCAACATTATATTGAACAGCGAGAAGCTGAAAGCATTTCCGCTGAGATCGGGAACTAGACAGGGATGCCCACGCTCCCCACTGTTATTTAACATAGTACTGGAGGTCCTAGCCACGGCAATCAGACAAAACAAAAAAATACAAGGAATCCAGATTGGCAAAGAAGAAGTTAAACTGTCACTATTTGCAGATGACATGATACTGTATATAAAAAACCCTAAAGACTCCACCCCAGAACTACTAGAACTGATATCGGAATACAGCAAAGTTGCAGGATACAAAATCAACACACAGAAATCTGTGGCTTTCCTATATACCAACAATGAACCAACAGAAAGAGAAATCAGGAAAACAACTCCATTCACAATTGCATCAAAAAAAATAAAATACCTAGGAATAAACCTAACCAAAGAAGTGAAAGACTTATATTCTGAAAACTACAAGTCACTCTTAAAAGAAATTAAAGGGGACACTAACAGATGGAAACGCATCCCATGCTCATGGCTAGGAAGAATTAATATCGTCAAAATGGCCATCCTGCCCAAAGCAATATACAGATTTGATGCAATCCCTATGAAAATACCAGCAACATTCTTCAATGAACTGGAACAAATAATTCAAAAATTCATATGGAAACACCAAAGACCCCGAATAGCCAAAGCAATCCTGAGAAAGAAGAATAAAGTAGGGGGGATCTCACTCCCCAACTTCAAGCTCTATTATAAAGCCATAGTAATCAAGACAATTTGGTACTGGCACAAGAACAGAGCCACAGACCAATGGAACAGACTAGACAATCCAGACATTAACCCAGACATATATGGTCAATTAATATTTGATAAAGGAGCCATGGACATACAATGGTGAAATGACAGTCTCTTCAACAGATGGTGCTGACAAAACTGGACAGCTACATGTAGGAGAATGAAACTGGACCATTGTCTAACCCCATATACAAAAGTAAACTCAAAATGGATCAAAGACCTGAATGTAAGTCACGAAACCATTAAACTCTTGGAAGAAAACATAGGCAAAAACTTCTTAGACATAAACATGAGTGACCTCTTCTTGAACATATCTCCCCGGGCAAGGAAAACAACAGCAAAAATGAACAAGTGGGACTATATTAAACTGAAAAGCTTCTGTACAGCAAAAGACACCATCAATAGAACAAAAAGGAACCCTACAGTATGGGAGAATATCTTTGAAAATGACACATCCGATAAAGGCTTGACGTCCAGAATATATAAAGAGCTCACACGCCTCAACAAACAAAAAAGAAATAACCCAATTAAAAAATGGGCAAAGGAACTGAACAGACGGTTCTCCAAAAAAGAAATACAGATGGCCAACAGACACATGAAAAGATGCTCCACATCGCTAATTATCAGAGAAATGCAAATTAAAACTACAATGAGGTATCACCTCACACCAGTAAGGATGGCTGCCATCCAAAAGACAAACAACAACAAATGTTGGCGAGGCTGTGGAGAAAGGGGAACCCTCCTACACTGCTGGTGGGAATGTAAGTTAGTTCAACCTTTGTGGAAAGCAGTATGGAGGTACATCAAAATGCTCAAAACAGACATACCATTTGACCCAGGAATTGCACTCCTAGGAATTTACCCTAAGAATGCAGCAATCAAGTATGAGAAAGACCAATGTACCCCTATGTTTATCGCAGCACTATTTACAATAGCCAAGAATTGGAAGCAACCTAAATGTCCATCGATAGATGAATGGATAAAGAAGAGGTGGTACATATACACAATGGAATACTACTCAGCCATAAGAAAAAGGCAAATCCAACCATTTGCAGCAACATGGATGGAGCTGGAGGGTATTATGCTCAGTGAAACAAGCCAAGCAGAGAAAGAGAAATACCAAATGATTTCACTCATCTGTGGAATATAAGAACAAAGGAAAAACTGAAGGAACAAAACAGCACCAGAATCACAGAACTGAAGAATGGACTAACAGGTACCAAAGGGAAAGGGACTGGGGAGGATGGGTGGGTAGGGAGGGATAAGGGGGGGCAGAAAAAGAGGGGTATTAAGATTAGCATCCATAGCGGGGTGGGAGAAAGGGGAGGGCTGTACAACACAGAGAAGACAAGTAGTGATTCTACAACAGTTTGCTACACTGATGGACAGTGACTGTAAAGGAGTATATAGGGGGGACCTGGTATAGGGGAGAGCCTAGTAAACAAAGTATTCGTCATGTAAGTGTAGATTAATGATTAAAAAAAAAAAAAAGCAGTTCCTATGTGGTGACCTCTAATGAGTTCTACACAATGATATAAAGGGCATATAAAAGTGTAGGCATAGGGTCTGTTTGTGTTTAAACAGAGGATCAAAGCCTAATCTGGCTACCCCGAAAATGAACTAAGATACGATACGAAAAAGAACTTCCACATCAGCACTCTCGGGAAGACTCATGACAGAAGATGATCAGCAAAAAAAAAAAACTCCAACAAAGATCCACGCACTTTCACAGGTGTAGATGCACTCATCCCACCAGTTCCTGGACTTGCCATGGGAATGAAGAAGGAGATATCTAAGCTGGCCTGTGCATACAGTAAAACAACAAATTTGACTGGATCTATACTGTTGGAACTCAACCAAGAATTAGGAGAAGTGCAAATTGTAGCACTCCAAAATCTTACAACCACAGACTATTTATCGTTAAAAGAACATATGGGATATGAACAGTCCCCAGGAATGGGTTGTTCTAGTTTATCTGAATTCTCTCAGACTGTTTAAGTTCAGTCGGACAATATCCACCATATCATAGATAAGTTTTCACAAATGCCTAAGGTGCCTAACTGGTTTTCTTGGTTTCACTGGAGATGGCTGGTAATTACAGGTATGCTTTGGTTAGGTAACTATATTCCTATTATGTTAATGTGTGTGCACAATTTAATTAGTAGTTTAAAACCTATCCGTGCTGAAGTTACTCTACAAGAAGATATGTCAAAGAAATAATCAATCTTCCCAGGTTTTCTTCTGCCTGCTACTTCTATAGCTTTTCTTCTTCCTACCTAATCACAACCTTTAAATAGAACTCGTGCCACATGTCGAATTTATCGAGTATCATAATTCTTCCAAGTGGTAAAGACACCTCAAGACAGATGCTGGGCATAGAAGCCACAGGGCATAAATATGCAAAGAAGTAAAAAGCTAACCTTTTCAAACAATAAGGCTTCTCTCTCACTTACCAACTTAACATTTCCCTGTATGGCCCCGGAAGATGACTGGTTAGCCAGAGACGGGTAAGATTCCTCAAGGGAGGAACAACCTAAGACAGGCACAGTCACAGGGGGCCATCTGGTGAGAAAATGGGGAGCAGCAGAGGTGAGGCTTAGAACCTCCCCCCTCATGTTCTGAGAGAAATCTTCTGCATACATGGATGTTTATTGCCCTCGTCTAGCTCGGATTAACACATAGTCTACAGGCACACACCTGATCATCTACATTTGCTCTCTTACAACACTAAACTCTGTTTTCTACCTTTATCTCGTATCTACCTACCACTTCAGCATTTTATTAAAAATAATAATAATAGAGAAATGTGGTATCCACATATAAATCAAGTTTAAAAATCAAATGAATATTCATATTTGAACTGACTGTTTATAGTTCATAATGCATGAGCAAAACCGAAAGCTTCTGTGATGACTGCCCTTGCACTGTTCACCATGTAACTTATTCACTATGTAAGAATTTGTACTCCATGTAAGAATTTGTTCGTTATGCATCAGAAGATTGGAGACTGACGAAAATTAGGCTTGGGGTGGATTAATGATTGTGCATTGAGTATTGACCCCCCTATACAGAAATTTATTGTTGTTAACAACTATTTGATCAATAAATATGAGAGATGCCCTCACAAAAAAAAAAATATATATATATATATATATATAAACACACTTCCAATTTTAAAATAAATAAGTAACCGGGATGTAATGTATAGCATAAGGAATGTAGTCAAAATATTGTAACAACTTGGTATGGTGATAGCTGGTACCTAGAATTATCATGTATATAAATGTTGAATCACTGTGTTGTACACCTGAAACTAATGTAATGTAATACTGTGTGTCAACTACCCTTCAATAAAAAATAAAATAAAATAAAATAAAACAATCTCTGGAAGGACTTAAAAGCAGAATGGATGGGATGCAAGAGGCCATTAATGGACTAGAAACCAGAGAACAGGAACGCAAAGAAGCTGACGCAGAGAGAGATAAAAGGATCTCCAGGAATGAAACAATATTAAGAGAACTGTGTCCAATCCAAAAGGAACAATATCTGCATTCTAGGGGTACCAGAAGAAGAAGAGAGAGAAAAATGGGTAGAAAATGTCTTTGAAGAAATAATTGGTGAGAACTTCCTCAAACTGGGGGAGGAAACAGTTGCTCAGATTACAGAAGCACACAGAACTCCCAACAGAAGTGACTTAAGGAGGACAACACCAAGACACATAATAATTAAAATGGCAAAGGTCACGGACAAGGACAGAGTATTAAAGGCAGCCAGAGAGAGAAAAAAGGTTACCTACAAAGGAAAACCCATCAGGCTATCATCAGACTTCTCAACAGAAACCTCACAGGCCAGAAGAGAATGGCATGATGTATTTAATGCAATGAAGCAGAAGGGCCTTGAACCAAGGATACTGTATCCAGCACGATTATCATTTAAATATGAAGGAGGGATTAAACAATTCCCAGACAAGCAAAAGTTGAGGGAATTTGCCTCCCACAAACCACCTCTATAGGGCATCTTACAGGGACTGCTCTAGATGGGAGCACTCCTAAAAAGAGCACAGAATGAAACACCCAACATATGAAGAAGGGAGGAGGAGGAATAAGAAGGGAGAGAAGAAAAGAATCTCCAGACAGTGTATATAACAGCTCAATAAGCGAGCTAAGTTAGGCAGTAAGATACTAAAGAGGCTAACCTTGAATCTTTGGTAACCACTAATCTAAAGCCTGAAATGGCAATAAGTACACATCTTTCAATAATCACCCTAAATGTAAATGGACTGAATGCACCAATAAAAAGACACAGAGTAATAGAATGGATAAAAAAGCAAGACCTGTCTATATGCTGCTTACAAGAGACTCACCTCAAACCCAAAGACATGCACAGACTAAAAGTCAAGGGATGGAAAAAGGTATTTCATGCAAACAACAGGGAGAAAAAAGCAGGTGTTGCAATACTAGTATCAGACAAAATAGACTTCAAAACAAAGAAAGTCACAAGAGATAAAGAAGGACATTACATAATGATAAAGGGCTCAGTCCAACAAGAGGATATAACCATTATGAACATATATGCACCCAATACAGGAGCACCAACAAATGTGAAACAAATACTAACAGAATTAAAGGAGGAAATAGAATGCAGTGCATTCATTTTAGGAGACTTCAACACACCACTCACTCCAAGGGACAGATCCACCAGACAGAAAATAAGTAAGGACACAGAGGCACTGAACAACACATAGAACAGATGGACCTAATAGACATCCATAGAACTCTATATCCAAAAGCAACAGGATACATACACATTCTTCTCAAGTGCACATGGAACATTCTCCAGAATAGACCACATACTAGGCCACAAAAAGAGCCTCAGTGAATTAAAAAAGATTGAAATCCTACCAACCAACTTTTCAGACCACAAAGGTATAAAACTAGAAATAAATTGTACAAAGAAAGCAAAAAGACTCACAAATGCATGGAGGCTTAACAACATGCTCCTAAATATTCAATGGCTCAATGACCAAACTAAAATAGAGATCCAGCAGTATATGGAAACAAATGACAACAACACAAAGCCCCAACTTCTGGGGGACGCCGTGAAAGCAGTCTTAAGAGGAAAGTTATAGCAATCCAGGCATATTTAAAGAAGGAAGAACAATCCCAAATGAATAGTGTAATGTCACAATTATCGAAATTGGAAAAAGAAGAACAAATGAGGCCTAAGGTCAACAGAAGGAGGGACATAATAAATATCAGAGAAGAAATAAATAAAATTGAGAAGAATAAAACAATAGAAAAAATCAATGAAACCAAGAGCTGGTTCTTTGAGAAAATAAGCAAAATAGATAAGCCTCTAGCCAGACTTATTAAGAGAAAAAGAGAATCAACACACATCAACAGAATCAGAAACAAGAAAGGAAAAATCACGATGGACCCCACAGAAATACAAAGAATTATTACAGAATACTATGAAAACCTATATGCTAGCAAGCTGGAAAACCTAGGAGAAATGGACAACTTCCTAGAAAAATACAACCTTCCAAGACTGACCCAGAAAGAAACAGAAAATCTAAACAGACCAATTACCAGAAATGAAATTGAAGTGGTAATCAAAAAACTACCCAAGAACAAAACCCCTGGGCCAGATGGATTTACCTCGGAATTTTATCAGATATACAGAGAAGACATAATACCCATTCTCCTTAAAGTTTTCCAAAAAATAGAAGAGGAGGGAATACTCCCAAACTCATTCTATGAAGCTAACATCACCCTAATACCAAAACCAGGCAAACACCCCACCAAAAAAGAAAATTACAGACCAATATCCCTGATGAACGTAGACACAAAAATACTCAACAAAATACTAGCAAACCGAATTCAAAAATATATCAAAAGGATCATACACCATGACCAAGTGGGATTCATCCCAGGGATGCAGGGATGGTATAATATTTCAAAATCCATCAACATCATCCACCACATCAACAAAAAGAAGGACAAAAACCACATGATCAACTCCATAGATGCTGAAAAAGCATTCAACAAAATTCAACATCCATTCATGATAAAAACTCTCAACAAAATGGGCATAGAGGGCAAGTACCTCAACATAATAAAGGCCATATATGATAAACCCACAGCTAACATCATACTGAACAGCAAGAGGCTGAAAGCTTTTCCTCTGAGATTGGGAACAAGACAGGGATGCCCACTCTCTCCACCATTATTCAACATAGTACTGGAGGTCCTAGCCACAGCAATTAGACAAAACAAAGAAATACAAGGAATCCAAATTGGTGAAGAAGAAGTCAAACTGTCTCTATTTGCAGATGACATGCTATTGTACATAAAAAACCCTAAAGACTCCACTCCAAAACTACTAGAACTAATGCCGGAATTCAGCAAAGTTGCAGGATACAAAATTAACACACAGAAATCTGTGGCTTTCCTGTACACTAACAATGAACTAATAGAAAGAGAAATCAGGAAAACAATTCCATTCACAATAGCATCAAAAAGAATAAAATACCTAGGAATAAACCTAACCGAGGAAGTGAAAGACCTATACCCTGAAAACTATAAGACACTCTTAAGAGAAATTAAAGAGGTCACTAACAAATGGAAACTCATCCCATGCTCCTGGCTAGGAAGAATTAATATCGTCAAAATGGCCATCCTGCCCAAAGCAATATACAGATTCGATGCAATCCCTATCAAATTACCAACAGCATTCTTCAATGAACTGGAACTAATAGTTCAAAAATTCATGTGGAACCACCAAAGACCCCAAATAGCCAAAGCAATCCTGAGAAGGAAGAATAAAGTGGGGGGGAGGATCTTGCTCCCCAACTTCAAGCTCTAGTACAAAGCCACAGTAATCAAGACAATTTGGTACTGGCACAAGAACAGAGCCACAGACCAGTGGAACAGAATAGAGACTCCAGACATTAACCCAAACATACAAGGCCAATTAATATACAATAAAGGAGCCATGGACATACAATGGGAAAATGACAGTCTCTTCAACAGATGGTGCTGGCAAAACTGGACAGCTACATGTAAGAGAATGAAACTGGATCATTGTCTCACCCCCTACACAAAAGTAAATTTGAAATGTATCAAAGACCTAAATGTAAGTCATGAAACCATAAAACTCTTAGAAAAAAACATAGGCAAAAATCTCTTAGACATAAACATGAGTGACTTCTTCATGAACATATCTCACTGGGCAAGGGAAACAAAAGCAAAAATGAACAGGTGGGACTATATCAAGCTGAAAAGCTTCTGTACAGCAAAGGATGCCATCAATAGAACAAAAAGGTCCCCTACAGTATGGGAGAATATATTCATAAATGACAGATCCGATAAAGAGTTGATTTCCAAAATATATAAAGAGCTCACACACCTCAACAAACAAAAAGCAAATAAGCCAATTAAAAAATGGGCAGAGGAGCTGAACAGACAGTTCTCTAATGAAGAAATTCAGATGGCCAATAGACACATGAAAAGATGCTCCACATCACTTGTCATCAGAGAAATGCAAATTAAAACCACAATGAGATATCACCTCACACCAGTAAGGATTGCCACCATCCAAAAGACAAACAACAACAAATGTTGGTGTGGTTGTGGAGAAAGGGGAACCCTCCTACACTGTTGGTGGAAATGTAAATTAGTTCAGCCATTGTGGAAAGCAGTATGGAGGTTCCTCAAAATGCTTAAAATAGAAGTACCATTTGACCCAGGAATTCCACTTCTAGGAATTTACCCTAAGAATGCAGCAGCCCAGTTTGAAAAAGACATATGCACCCCTATGTTTATCACAGCACTATTTACAAAAGCCAAGAAATGGAAGCAACCTAAATGTCCATCAGTAGATGAATGGATAAAGAAGAGGTGGTACATATACACAATGGAATATTATTCAGCCATAAGAAGAAAACAAATCCTACCATTTGCAACAACATGGATGGAGCTAGAGCATATTATGCTCAGTGAAATAAGCCAGGCAGAGAAAGACAAGTACCAAATGATTTCACTCATCTGTGGAGTATAAGAACAAAGAAAAACTGAAGGAACAAAACAGCAGCAGAATCACAGAACCCACGAATGGACTAACAGTTACCAAAGGGAAAGGGACTGGGGAGGATGGGTGGGAAGGGAGGGATAAGGGCGGGAAAAAGAAAGGGGGCATTACAATTAGCATGTATAATGTGGGGGGGATACGGGGTCAGCTCTACAATACAGAGAGGACAAGTAGTGATTTTATAGCATCTTACTACGCTGATGGACAGTGACTGTGAAGGGATATGTCAGGGGAGCTTGCTGAAGGGGGGAGCCTAGTAAATATAATTTTCTTTGTGTAATAGTAGATTAATGATACCAAAATTTTTTTTAATTGTGAAAAAAAATTGAGAATATGACCTTCCTTTGTGAAGGCTTGTTTCTACTGGGTATAAAATTGTGAGTTGACAGTTATTTCATTCAGCACTTGAAAAATGTCATGCAACTTCTTTCTGGCCTCTGTGTTTTCTGATGAGAAACCCACTGTCATTGGACTTACTGTCCCTCTGTGGATAATGTCATTTCTCTCTAGTTGCCTTCAAATTTTTTCTCTCCCTTCAGTATTCTGAAGGTATTGGTGTTGATTTCTTTAGATTTATCCTGTTTATAGTAGTATGCTCAGCTTCTTCAATCTGTAGGTTTTTGTCTTTCACGAAATTTGCAAGTTTTTCAGCCGTTTGTTTCTTCAAATACCTTTTCAGCATTAGCTACTTCCTCCTGTCCTGCTGGGACTTTGCTGTCACAAATTAAAGGATCAACTCGTTTATTTTTCACTTGCTTTCCTCTCTTGTCAGTGTGGTTGTTTCTGTTGTTCTGTATCCCAGGCTCACTGACCCCTTCCTCCATCATCTCTCTGCGTTTGTGCCTATCTGGGGCTTATTTCGGTGTTTGTATTTGTCAGCTCTCATTGTCCACTTGGTTCTTCCTTGTACCTTCAGTGTCTTTGCCAAGACCATTTTTTCCCATTTGTTTTAAGCATGTATGTTAATTGCTCACTGAAACATTTTTATTACGATTGCTTTAAAAATCCTGTCACATCATTCCAATGTCTGTATCATTTCAGTTCTGTCTTCTTTTATCTTTTCTGATTCAAGTGGATGTTTCCCTGGGTTTTTCTATTGAGTGTTTGGTTGAATGTCTCCTTCATGTCAGGTGTCATGTTGTGAGACTGGGTCTCCTTTGCTGTGGGACTCACTGTGTTGAGGTGTAGTGTGATGGTCCAGGTGGAGGGTGTGAGTGCCTGGTGTCCAGCCGCCCAGTGAGCTCCCCTGGCCTGGGCCTCACACTCGGAGAGTGCCTGTCCCTGTAGGCCCCACTCCCCTCTGCCCCTGCCCAGCTCCGCACTGGGCCTCCCACACCCACCTCATTGCTCCTGTGTCAGGCCGTCTGCCTCCTGCTGGCTCGGCGACAGCAGGGAAGGCAGGCGTGTCCTACACTTAGCGCTGACCCCACTTCGGTCTGCATCATGATGTCATCCCTGAGGAGGCTGGCGTCCTGCTCCCTGTGGGCCCCACAAGCAGTCGCCAGTGCCCTTAGGGGAGGGAGTGGAGGGAGGTGTGTTCACACAGAGCAGGAGGCCCCTGAAGACTGAGCAGAGAGATGACCTGGCCTGGAAGGCTGGAGTGGCGCAGCCACAGGCCTGGGACTGCCGACAGCTGCCAGAAGCCCAAGACGAGAAGGACTCTCCCTTACAGCCTCTGCAGGGGGTGTGATCCAGCTGCCACCTTGACCTGGAGCCAGAAATACTGATTTTGGATTTGTGGCTTTCAGAACTGTGAGAGAACAAATTATATTTCTGTTGTTTTAAGCCTCATCCTCGACTAAATTTGTGGTAATACATTATAGTGTCGTGGTAATACATTATAATGTCATGGTAAACTAATACAATTCTTTTTATGATTCTATTTCTTTATTGAGTTTTACTTTATTTTTATTCCTTAAAGAATATTTTCTTAACCCTCCCTAAGCTTAGTTGTAATAGCTTCTTTAAAATCCTTGTCTGTTTATTCCAACATATGGCCATTTTGGAACCAGTATCTGTCAATTGCACTTTTTCTTGAGATTGGGTTATGTTTTCCTGTTCCTTTGTGTGTTGAGTAATTTTGATTAGTATTTTGAATATTTGGGGTGTTATGTTGGGAAGACTGGGTTCTGTTTTTGTCTTAGTCGGCTGGGGTGGCCCTCACAAACACCGCAGCGGGGGGCAGCTCGAAGAACAACCGACGTTCATTCCTCACTCTGGAGGCCGGATGTCTGAGATCGAGGGCTTGGCAGGGCAGGTTTCTCGTGAGGCCTTCCTTCCTGACCTGTAGGCTGCTGCCTCTTCCTGTGTCCTCATCTTTCCTCAGAGATCTGTGTAGCGAAAGAGAGAGAAGAGATGGAGAACAGGGAGTGTGAGGGGGAGGCAGAGGTGGGGGAGAGAGCAGGCTTTCTGATGTCTCATAAGGGCACTGATCCCACTGTATCAGGGCCCATCCTTATGACCTCATTTAACCTTGATGTCCTTCTTAGAGGCCCCACCTCCACACACAGACCCTCTGGAATTAGGGCTTCCACATGCAGGATGTCCAGTCCCTGGTGACCACATGTCTCCTAGCAGTGGGTTGGGGCTTTTCTGTACCCTGGGCAGGTGGCTGGCTGGCCTCACACCGCAGGTTCTATTCCTTCTGCAGTGCTGCGGCTTGAATCTCAGCTGAGATTTAACCTGAAACCACACTGCTCAGAGTCTGTCTCCCACACGTGGCATCCAGGACCCCCAGTATTTGGGCAGAATGTACACCCAGAACGTGGGACTCCCGTGGTCTCCTTTCTGGACTTTCCCTCACTTCTCAGCTGCTGTTGTCCTTGGTCCTTCAGAAGCCAGTGAGCTGGGGTTTCTCCTGGACTTTCATCTGCTAAGCAGGGCTGCCCCTGTGCTGAAAGCTGTGCAAACGGGGAATTTCACCTGGCATGGGCCCCGTCTTCCAGGGAATCACCTGCATTGGACACTCTGCGAGGACTTCAGAGAGTCGCTCTGAGTGTTTTGTTCACACTGCAGTTGCCCCCTGCTGTCTGTGGGTGGGATGGTGCATTGGAGCTGTGAGCTCATTGCTGGGAGCAGTCCTGGGCCTGAGTGCTGGCCTGCTGGGTGAGCAAGGCTGGTGCTGGAGAGGCAATGAGAGGAACTGGCAGGGCTATATGCGTGCCTGTGGCCTGTGCACCTGTCCTTACTGAGCAGGCAGGAGGACAGGAGCTGGGACGGTTTGTGCCCACCCTGCACAAGGGAAGGCCTCAATCTTTACAGTTCCCATGTCTCTGATTACTCATGGGCTTCCAGCAGCATGATAAAGAAAGCCAAGCTGTTTCTCCTGAGCCTCTGAGGTGTGAGGGGAACAGCTGGCTGAGGCCTGGATGGGCACAGGAGTGCACAGTGCTGGGGGTGGGGGCAGAGGGTTTGCTGGTCTAGGGTGGCTGCCTACCTATGCCCTCTGACGGGGTCTTTTTTTTTTCATTGAAGTGTCATTGATACACAATCTTATATTGGTTTCACGTATGCAGTACAGTGGTTCAACAGTTACTCCAGTTATTAAATCCTCACCCCCACTAGTTACTATGTACCAACACAAGAAGATGTTACAGAATCATTGGCTGTATTCTCCATGCTGTACTTCCATCCCCATGACCACTTACATTATGATTGAGAATTTTGTGCCCCATGACTGGGTCTTCATATTTTGTTTCATTTGATGCTGTCACTTGGGGTCGGCTTTACAGACCCCTCATTGTCTGCAGCCGCTGACCCTCAGCTCAGGTCAGAAGGAGTGGAGTCTGTGGGGAGACTGAGCCCTGGGGAAGTGTTCCCCACACCCTCCATCCAGCGGTAAAGATGGAGATCCAGCCCTCCCTTCTCGCTGAGTGCCAGCCAGAGGCCATGAGACCCTGCGCAGTTGCTGCCCTGTGAGCCAGGGCGGGACCTCTGGGGCTGGCCTCTGGCATAGGCCTGTGGGCCGGGGATTCCCCAGCTGGTGTGTTCTGCAGTCCAGGTGAACCGCACGAATTAGGAATGTGTGCCTGTGTTCGCCCTGGAGCTTCCAAAGGAGAGCCTGGGGTCTCCTGGCCTTCTTTCCTGAGTGCTGTTCCTGGGGAACCTAATGCTGTTGGCTTAGGCCGATGTTCTGATGCTTTGTCTTGAACCATGTAATGTCTCAGTGACGGAGTGTACTGAAGTGTATTCTTCTAACAGGACTTGAGAAAGGACCAGTCTCTATTTGAATTCACATCATTAACATATCTGTAGCACCACCCAGCCAGGAGCAGATTCACGCCAGCTGTACACACTGGGTTTAAGAGGGCTGTGTGCTTTCAGCTACTGCAGTGTGGAAAATTATTTTTAAAGTGAAGATAGATATGAACAGGAGGTGTAAGTGTGTGTGGCTTGAGAAGTTGTGAGGAGATGGGTGTCACGGGCAGGGAGGGAGCTGAGGTCTGCACCAGTGAAGCCACAGCTCAGTGGGATAGCGCAGCACAGGGTCCCTCCCACCTGTCTGGGTCTTGCACTCTGTCTCCTGGCCACTCAGTTGGCAGAGCTCAGCCTTCTGGGCCCTGTGACTGGCCTAAGTGGGGAGCTCGTATGGGGAGAGGGTCTGGAGGGGCTGTCATCTGAGGAGTGTGGGTGTCTGGGGGGGCTGGTGGGGTCTTTGGAGGTGCCCCTGTGGCCTTGCTTTCACACCTGCCTCTCATGGGTCCCATCACCTCTTTTTGTCCTGGGGTCCAGCCCCAGGCCCCTGCCTCCCTCAGCCCATGTCACGGACAGACAAGGCCTCCTGCCATGTGTCCTTCTTGTGTGTCCACCTCCCCAGCCTGTAGATGCCCCAGGCCCTGACTGGGCCCAGCATGGTTTGCAGGCATCTTTGGGGAGACCGTTTTCACAAAAGCATTCCAATAAGGGCCGTTTATTTGAATGTTACTAATTGGAGTAAGAAAGACTGATATAGTTTCCATGACAATTAAGGTGTGTAGACTTCCTTGCTGGATTCATGTGGAATGTGTTCTTTCTGAATGAGCTGGAATGGGAAAGTGGCATGCATGGTCACTCCCCGCTTCCTCAGCTTCCCACACCTGCTTATCCGTTCTCTCTTTGGTCCTGCCCACACCTTTGGTGGGAGGAGGCTGCAGGGAAATGCACCCATTTTCCAGCAGAGACAGTGCTGCTTTCGGGGACTTGGTCAGTGGGGCTGGGGGGGAGGCTGATGCCTGAAGGGCGGACAGAGCAGGAGCTGCTCCGCACTTGGGTGGTGTGCCTGGCTGTGGAGCTCTGTGTGCTGTGGGCTTGGCCGGACCCGACCACGAGGTGACTTTGGGAAGCCCCAGGTCCCCTCAGGGTGGGGGCTGGTCGCCAGGGGAGGCCGCCTGTTAGTAGAGGGCCAGGCGGGAGGGGCTGGATCAGGGGCAGCGGGGTGCTGATTTCCTCAACCTGCCCACTAGAAGGCACCTCCACCAAGACCCAGAGAACAGCGTTCAGAGAGCTTCCGGGGCTGTGCCCAGTGGAGGTTTGGGGAGAGTGGCGCCAGCAAAGGGTGTGGGAGCCCCACCCTGAGAGCCCTGCCCTCCCCACACCTCCTCCCAGGCATCTCCCAGCTGTTCCGAGTCACGCCCTGTGTGATGGCCAGTGACCCAGGGGGCACCCTGAGCTCTGTGGGCAAACTGACCGAACCGAGCAGGGCCCAGGGACCCTGACCTATAGTGGAGCGTCAGAAGCACAGGGACACCCTAGACCTGCACAGGGTGGTCCTGTGGGTTGGGCCCCCCTGGGGTCTGACGCCATCTCCAGGTCCACAGGATGATAGAGTAGAGCTGTGGGAGACCAGCTGGGCCACAGGGTGGCTTGGTGGCCCCACTCGAATAGGTGTCAGAGTTGCATCTCCCTTTGCGGGGTCTTCCTCACCCCCGGTCTGAGCATTGGCTAGCACAGTGAAGCCCTCATGTCATGTGAGTTGAAGCAGTGACATGAGTCTAGTACAAGGGTGACATGGGGTCGGGGCCAGCTGTTCACGCACCCGACTTGAGCTGCAGCTGTATTTATGTCCAGGTCCGAGCCCCATGAGTCAGGTCGACGTGGATGGGATGTCTGCGTGGAGCCATGTGTCGCCACAGACTCACTCACGTCCCAGGAATGTAGCAGGAGCTGCTTCCTAAGTGACGGGGTTCCTGTCATGGGATGCGCGGCCTTGCTCCGGAACCGGGCTGCCTGCCCTGTGCTGCTTTCACAGTGACTTGCCAGGACCTCTACACACCCTGGCTTCCTCAGGGGCTACACCTCTGTTGGGTCATGTGGTTCCAGGTCAGGCTGCCCAGAGCCGCACGCTAAGCCCTGGCTGACACGGTGACGGCTGGAGCAGTTTTCCCAGGGCCCAGTGGCGTCCTCCATAATCTACAGCAGCTTCCCACATGACATGCCCATTCCTAGTGCCAGTGGTGCAAGGCTCAGAGCATGCCTTGACTTAGGTAGCTGGCACGGCTGCTCTGCTCCATCTCACGTGGGCCTCCCAAAGCATCCAGACAGCTCTCTGCGTCCATTAGGGAAGTGCTGGCGTGACGTGGTCCAGCGCGGTGTCTGCACAGTGCTGAAGTGCAGTTGCAGCTCCTGGGGAATGTGTGACAGCAGGCATTGCCACCCTCAGGGAGCAGGGCCGTGTCCTGCTGTTCTCCGGGGGTGGCTGACTGAATGGCACTGGGATGGATACACCCCAAGAAAATGGCCAAGACAAGCCTCAGAGCACTGGGAGCTGAGACCACCTCAGTCCACCGCCGGCTGTGGTCCTTCAGGTGCTCCCAGTGGGGTGCGTCTGGGATCCAGTGCCCTGCCACCCAGGCTCCTTCATGGTGGCTCTGGCTCTGTGGCTTTTCCAACATGCTGTCTCTCGCCCAGGGTGTTGAGGTTTCCAGGGATTAAACTTGGCCTTTTCTACCTTAATGTCTTAGTCCAGGACCCGGGACCCACAGGAGTGTCTGGTGGCTACTAGGTGCTCACCCACTTAGCACTCAGGGGCTGGGGAAGTGTGCCCCCAGTGAGCATGCAGGTGCTCTGGGCCACCAGAGCCATCTGGGCCAGGGCTCCACTCACCGTGTCACCTGGGACTTCGTGGCCGAGTTTAAATTGCCTGGAGTCCGGGAGAGCTCAGGCCCAGTCTGCAGCAGCCCTGGACAGGCCTGGGCATCCCCTGTGCCCAGCAGCCCACCACCCTGTCCCTTGGGCCTGTTCCAAGCTGCAGGCTGTTGCAGGTCTCCCTCCCTTCCTGCTGTGAACAGCTTGGACCTCACTGGGCCAGGCACTCCTGATTCTCCTTGGAGGCCCTCAGGTTTTCTTGGAAGTACCCAAGTTAAGGTACCCCATCTTAGGGACACCCCGGTCCACTTGGGGTGGCCACCTTGCGTGGTGGGTCAGCACCCAGCTTGCCCCTGGCCTTGCTGCCGGTTGGGTAACTGTGTCCACCTACCCTCATTGGTCGCATGTGGCCCCTTGGCCTTTGCTGTCTTGGAATGGTGTCATTCCCCCCACCCCTGATATTTGGGGGTCCAGTCCCCTTTGCAGCCAGGCTGACAAGGTTACAACGCTGAGCTCTGCTGCCTCTGTGATAGGCGCTCCAGGAAAGGATGCAGGAAGCATATACCTTCTGCCCGTTCTGTGTGCCCATCCTATTTACTTAGGGCTCTGATGATGTTGGACCACTCTGCCATATTGGCAGGGACAGTCAGCCTGGTTGGAGGTCTGCTTCCTGCCACTAAAGGTGCCCTGTCCCCTACCCCCTGCATCCCCAGAGCAGGTGCAGCACTCTGGGGCTGGCAGTGCTCCGCTCCTCGTGACGTGCCGTGCACCTCCTTCCAGGGCTAGAGGATGGAGGGTAGCAGTCTGTCCTCATCCTGTGGGCCCCTCCTCCTGCTGGGGGTGGAGCTCTGCAGAGCTGAGAACAGAGATTACACTGTCCTCTGGGGGCCACTGCCCCAGGCCACCTCTCACAGTGCTCAGAGGCAGATCCCAGACTCTGGGCCCCTCTCCAAAAACAACTCAGCAGCCACACTGCCTCCACCACATTCCCAGCTGAAGGGAGGCACCCCGGGGGCCTGGCCTGGGGTTTTGTTATCAGGTCCGGTGGGCTTTTTGTCAATCAAACAGAACTCAGAGCCAGCGACTTTGTTTTTTGAAAGGAGTGGAGAAGCTGTGCTTTCTCCCACATTTAGCCTGGCTGGGCAGGAGGGGGTCTTCCTCAGGCTGGTGGCAGGAAAGGGGTTCTCTCCCCGTCTGGGGGTGAGCCATGGCCTGGAGGGGACAGATCCATCCTGAGCAAGCTACCTGCAGAGAAGGTGAGGGAACCTCAGCCCCCACACACAGGACCCAGTGTCTGCTGCTCCACAGGCACCCGTGGGGCGTTAGGACCCACCTGCAGACAGGACGTTCCTGGTCCTCGGGGCTGGCCCTCAGAAGGGCCCCTGCCTGCGATCAGGACGTGTGGAGCCCCATTAGGGCAGGGTCAGTGCTCCCTTCAACTTGAGAACGGCCACAGCCCACTGAGTGCCCGTGCAGGTGCCTGTCTGCAGACCCCTTTCTGAGACAAACCCCAGAAGCCTCTGAGAACCTCAGAATCGGCCACGGGGAGCCAGTGGGGCTCGGCTGCCATCTAGTGGCGGAAAGTTTACTAAACAAGGCCCGCTGCTTCTCCCTTCACTGCTTCTGGAGTCACCAGATTGGAGGGACTCTTCCGCCTGGCTTTGGGACGTTCTGTTGAACAACATCCTTGGGCCTCCCTGGAGAGGAGCTGCCGGAAGTGCGGCTGAGCTCCTTGTCGGCGGGGAGAAGTGGGCGGCGGGGCTGCGGTCTGGCCAGCCCAGAGAGCTTCCCCTGAGGAGGGCGTATCCCCTGCTTACCCATCGTCCAACGGCTTCTTCGCAAAAGAGAAGCCTGCCCCCAACTGGCCGCCCTCCTTTAAAGTCCAGGTTGACATGGCGGTTGGGATAATTTTAGATGCAGAGGCGTCATGTACTCCTGCCTCGCCTGTTCTCTCCCCTGTGCACATCTCTCTGGTCAGTGCCTGGCTCCTTGGCACCTCCCCTCCTCTCCAGGGGGTCGTCTGGGGGCCTTTGCCAGGTCAGCTCTGACCAGGGCCCAGTGCTCGGCCCCAACTACCTGACAGTGACTCTGCTGAGCTTCTGAGCTGCTCCTCCTGGGCTGCAGCCCCTGCTCAGCCTGGAGGAGCAGGGGCTGGCCTCTGGTTTCACTGCCCGTGCCCTCTACCCACAGCCTTCCCATTTCATCCATGGCTGTCCCATCCCCTTGCTGGTTCAGTCCAGAGTGTTTTTGACCCTTCAGTGAGGGAGTGTGGGGTGTGAGGATGCAGCACACAGGCCCAGAGTGTAGGGAGTGCCCGTGGTGGGGAGCCTGGGGTCCCTGACTTCTGTGACTTCCTCTGTCAGACCCCGCGCCCTGCATGGTGTTCCTTATCTAGCAGACATACAGAGAGTACCTCTTTAAACCTGCCTGTGAGCTGGCAAGAATGCAAAGAGCCTGCACAGGCTACAGGCAGCGTGAGTGTGGGCGCTCGGGAAAGGAGCAAGTCAAAGCCAGCCTGGGCCTGCATGCCTGGACCCCCTGTGACCTTGGACTGACATAAACTGGAGACAGGTGGAAGGCCATAGGAAGGCAGATCTGCGAGGTGTCATGAAGCCGTGACTTGAGGGGCCATGTCCCTAGAGCAAGGCAGTGGGGAATGAGCCCTGACACCTGGCCAGTGCCTTCCTCTGGGGAAGACAGTCTCCTAGAAGAGTAGGACTCTGAGTCGGCCCCCACTTGTGGCACTGACCTCAAATTAAACCCTCTTACAGGAAGACTTTACTGAGTTGGCAGTGTCCAGGAGCTGGACAGAAGCAAAGGCCTAAACCCACACCATCTCAGGCCCATTTGGTCAGGGGTCAGGTCTTGGAATGAACACAGTTGGAGAATTGGTGGCCAGGAGATGGTTGAAGGCCGTGTGAGGACACCAGGATGAGCCTGCCCTAGTGCAGGTCACAGGCCTTTCACTTCCAAAGTGGGCAGGCGACCTGTGCCGTGGACGGCAGTCAGCCTTCCTCGTCCCGCCATCCTTGCCCAGCGGGCTTGAGGACTGGTTTCCTGAAGGCAGGCCTGGGATCCACTCACTGGCTGAGTGCCCCCCTCCCAAAGGGAGACTCCCAGCTGAGCCTGTGACCATTAGTCTGCAGGGCCCAGCCACCCTGGGGCAATGCTGATGGCTTTGGCCACACGCTGCAGGGCAGTGGGCAGGAGCAGGCCTTCCCAGCTGCACCAGCCTGTCTGCACCCATCCCACGAGCTCTGGTGGAGATTCCCAGCAAGAAAGTCACGATTAACCAAAACGTCCATCAGGGAGGACGGGGGAGTAGATGGAGCTGATAGGAAGGGTTTGGGAGAAGAGTAGTCAGGGCTGCACGTGACATCCTGGTGGCCTTGTTCAGACTGCTTCCTTGAAAGCCAGGGTCAGGCACAGCAGTGCAGATGCATGGCACCCAGGAGTGCACGGCCATGGTTCACAGCACGGAGGGGGTGCTGGTGGCGGTGCCGACTGCCAGTGAGCTCACATACCTAGTTACATGCCCCGTTTTTTATCATGTAAACCTCCTTCACACATTTTTTTCTGAAGCCTATGTTGCAATTGTTTTCTCAGCCTTTATATTTTGTTGAAAATAGAGTTTCAAAAATAGACTTTGCATCAATTTTAGATTTACATGAACATTTTGAAGGCCTCACAGAGGCCCTACCCTAGTCACATCTGCTTGTGGGCGGCAAGTCGGTGACACTGACAAGCCGTCTCAGTGTGTTATCATTGGCAGAGTCCATGCTGTGCTCGCAGCTCCCTGCTTTCCCCAACGCCCTCTTTCCGTCCCGGACCCCATCCCGGCACCGTGTATTTGGCCGTCATGCCCCTCAGGCCTCCTCTGACTTCCCTCGGCTTTGATGACCCTGACGGTGCTGAGGGGCGCTGGGCAGGCATCTGCAGGCTGTCCCCAGCTGGCACGGCCCGGGGACTTCTCATGACTGAACTAGGTCGCGGTGCTGGGGGAAGACCACGGAGGGGGCTATCCACGCCCCTGTGCAGACCACTCCCTCGCTTAGTTCTTCCTGGAGGGTTTCACTGTTCCCCATCTGCTGCACTCCTCAGGCTCCAAGCCTCATCCTGCCATCCACCAGACTTCCCCGAGGAGTGGGCCTGGCTGGGTGTGAAGGGGCAGAAGGGGCTGGAAGGGCATCTGAGCCCACAGCTCACGGGGTAGGTCTTATAGCCTGTTTCTGCATCTCTCATCACATGGGTTTTTCTCATGAGGGGCCTCAGTATTTTGTTCTTTGTAAACCCAAACACATATGCTATTTTCTGTATGTGTTTCTTTAAAGCACAACAGCTATATAACTTGAGTCATTTCAAGTTTGAATTTACCCCTCACTGACCAGCCTTTGTCCTCACATGCTCAGCCTGTAGAGGGGGCTGGCAAGATGAATTTTAGATTTGTGGCAAAGCCCTGTCCTTCCTTACACCTGCAAATGATGTGTGCTTGAGGCAAAGCCCTGCTCATAACTAGGAGCCAAGTCAGCCCTCGAGCCCACCTGTGTGGCCAGGCGGCTGCAGAGCAAAGAGCCAGGGGCTGGACTGCGGTGCTGTAGGGTCTGCAGTACAAGCTGAGCATGCGGTCAGGTCCTCCTGAAGACGCTGCTGCATTTGCATTGCTCTTGGTTGGGGTGCTGCTAGCAGATTGAAATTTCCTTTTCACCAGGGAGGGCCACCTTCCTGGTAACCCACTGCCTGTGTTCTCTGGGACCGAGAGGTTGGGGGAAGGGATGGGGCCCCTTGCTGCCCAGGGAAGCTCTTGTAGCTCACTAGCCACCCTTTGCGTGTCTGGTTTCTCTGCAGGTTTCATGTACCAAGTTAGGCACCACCATGCACCCTTGCCACCCCACCTGTATGCATGCACACATGCATGCACATTCACCCACACGTGCAAACCAGAGCAGGTACTGTGGTCATCTGTGGCCCTGGATCACCAGTGAGCCGTGTTGGCTTGTAAGGTGGAATGAAGTTGCCACAGCTGTTCTTTTTTCTTTTTTTTTTAATTCATTTTATTATCATTAATCTACAATTACATGAAGAACATTATGGTTACTAGACTCCCCCCTTCACCATGTTCCCCCCCCACACAAACCCCATTATAGTCACTGTCCATCAGCATAGTAAGATGCTGTAGACTCACTACTTGTTTTCTCTGTGTTGCACATCCCTCCCTATGCCCCCCCCCACATTATACATGCTAATCGTAATGCCCCCTTTCTTTTTCCCTGCCCTTATCCCTCCCTTCCCACCCTCCTGCCCAGTCTCTTTCCCTTTGGTAACCGTTAGTCCATTCTTGGGTTCTGTGATTCTGCTGCTGTTTTGTTCCTTCAGTTTTTCTTTGTTCTTATACTCCACAGATGAGTGAAATCATTTGGTACTTGTCTTTCTCCGCCTGGCTTATTTCACTGAGCATAATACCCTCTAGCTCCATCCATGTTGTTGCAAATGGTAGGATTTGTTTTCTTCTTATGGCTGAATAATATTCCATTGTGTATATGTACCACCTCTTCTTTATCCATTCATCTACTGATGGACACTTAGGTTGCTTCCATTTCTTGGCTATTGTAAATAGTGCTGCGATAAACATAGGGGTGCATCTGTCTTTTTCAAACTGGGCTGCTGCATTCTTAGGGTAAATTCCTAGAAGTGGAATTCCTGGGTCAAATGGTATTTCTGTTTTGATCTTTTTGAGGAACCTCCATACTGCTTTCCACAATGATTGAACTAATTTGCATTCCCACCAGCAATGTAGGAGGGTTCCCCTTTCTCCACAACCTGTCCAACATTTGTTGTTGTTTGTCTTTTGGATGGTGGCAATCCTTACTGGTGTGAGGTGATATCTCATTGTGGTTTTAATTTGCATTTCTCTGATGACAAGTAATGTGGAGCATCTTTTCATGTGTCTGTTTGCCATCTGAATTTCTTCTTTGGAGAACTGTCTGTTCAGCTCCTCTGCCCATTTTTTAATTGGATTATTTGCTTTTTGTTTGTTGAGGTGTGTGAGCTCTTTATATATTTTGGATGTCAACCCTTTATCCAATCTGTCATTTATGAATATATTCTCCCATACTGTAGGGTACCTTTTTGTTCTACTGATGGTGTCCTTTGCTGTACAGAAGCTTTTCAGCTTGATATAGTCCCACTTGTTCATTTTTGCTTTTGTTTCCCTTGCCCAGGGAGATATGTTCATGAAGAAGTCGCTCATGTTTATGTCCAGGAGATTTTTGCCTATGTTTTTTCCTAAGAGTTTTATGGTTTCATGACTTACGTTCAGGTCTTTGATCCATTTTGAGTTTACTTTTGTGTATGGGGTTAGACAGTGATCCAGTTTCATTCTCTAACATGTATTGTTATCATTTGTTAATGAAGTAATGAAGTCGCCAATTTTAATTTCCAATGAGGTAAACAGTGATAGATAAAATGCACATACGTAAAAACACTTTGGGGTCCCCAGTGCTTTCCTGGAGTAAAAAGGTCTTGAGACCCAGGGCCTGGAGGCTGGCTACCCTCCTGCTGTGGGGCTTCCTGTTAGCCTCCTGGTGTAGAGAGCATTGGTTAGGGGTGGGGGGCAACAAACAAGGCTTTGTGTTGCTCAGTCCAGGCTCCCCAGCTGTGGCCTCACACGTGTCCTGTTGTCTCTGGCCCTCCTTGGGCCCTGCCTGCCCATCGCCAACCACCCCCCGCCCCACCCCCTCCCCCTCCCTGTTCTCCAAGAGGCAGGCTTCTCTGGATGAGTTGGGAACCTGCAGTCCCCAGGCTCGATTGTAAGCTCTGGGACCGTGCATTTGGGGACACATGGGCCCTGCTGTGACCCACATCTTCCTCTGCCCAGGGCTCTGACTAGCCCATAGGCAGGGACAGATGTCCCCTCTGCACCACCCAGAGCCTTGTAGCATCTGCATAAACATGGGCCATGGGGACCTTGCGAGCCGGGGCCCACTGGACAGGCCCAAAGCCATGACAGCTCACCAGGGTCCCCCCCAGAGGAGCCCCATTTCCTGCAGAGGCCAGGTGCCTCTGTGCACACTGCTCCTCCAAGCAGCCCTCCCCGGCAGTTCCCCAGTGCAGCTTTGTGTCAGCCTCTGCAAGGGGACCAGGCAGCCTTGTCACTGTGGCCGAACACAAGTCAGAGGCCCAGCAGCAGTGGAGCTGACAGTGAGGACGGACGGGGGGGAGAGAGCAGGGGACTGAGGCACCCCGAAGGGCCCTGCTTCTGAAATTAAATCCCCATCTTTCCACAGTTAGTAAATCATTTTTAATAAAACAGGATTGGGGAATGTGGCCTAATAATAGCATGTATAAGCTAGCTTCAAGAGGCTGGAGGTATTTCATGGTTAGGCTTTCCCCAGAAGGGAGGGGACCCAAAAGGCGCCAGATTGCTATCTGCTCCTGTCGCCAACGTGCATGAAGGAGCAGCCCCAACCCCCTGCGCTCCTGCGTGGGCCCTGCCTCCTTCTGGCTCCAACGGAGCCCTCCACGCCACTGGTGGTCTTGGCAAATATTCCCGATCCAGGTTGCCTGCCCGCTGTCTTGTCCTGGGCCTGAGGTCCTTTTCCCTTTGTCCCTGCCTCATGGGAAGAACCCCCTGTGGAGGAGCACTGTTCCTCAGCCCCACACAAGGGTGCCCAGAGTCTGTCCAGGTGACACTGAGGCTTGGCAGAGCCACGACAAGTCCTCCTGTCCCACAAGCTCTGTTATCAGAGCTCCTGCCCTCTCCCGGGGTCCCTTGCTGAGCACGGCACCCTTTGTGTTTGGTCCTATCCCACTGGGTCTCCGAGTCCATCACACGGTGCCCAGCACACCAGAGTGTGGCCCTGCTTTCCTCTCATTCCCACAAAACAAACTGTGGACACTCCATGTCTGAGAAGGCCATGAGTCCACGGGCGCCAGGTCAAAGGGTACAGGTCTGGCTGCAGCTTCTGTTCTAGGCCAGGTGTTCGCAGTGTGGTTCTGGGCGTGTCCCCCATGTCAGTGGTGCCAGTCACAGGGTGACTTATGTCTGAGACACACTTGGAGTCCATATTCTAAGAAATCAATAACCAGGGAAACGCATCACCAAGGGCCAAGTTTGCTGGGCTGGAGCACTTCCTGGGCCGTGCAGACCGCTGGTCCCATGACCCAGCTGGTGGGGGAGGTGTGACAGCTCTCCCAGGCTCCAGCTGCCATCCAGTCTGATGTCTGCTTCGGGCAGCCTTCCTCATGGCCTCATGACAGAGCCACCTCAGCAGCCCCGCCTTCCCAGGTGGCTGCCGCCCACAGGCAGCGTGAGCTCTGGTGTGGGGCACATAGCTTGAAGTCAGCACGTCTGAAAGTTCACCCAGGTGAAAGGCCAGCAGCTCCAAATGAAGTGCTCTTTGGAAACCAGGTGTGGGCTTTCAGAGCACAGCCCAGAGGCAGGCGGTGGAAACACTCCTCTATAAAGGCACAGAGCTGCTGTTGGAACTGGCCTGGGGAGCAGAGAGGTGACGTCTGACATGATGAACACATACTCTCGGCAAAACCTGGAAACACCAGTCTGAGTGCTGAGCATGCCAGTGCCATTACAGAGAGGGTGGGAAGAGGCTAAGAGGCCCACAGTGAGTCCAAGAAAGAGCTGCTGGAAACACAGGCACTGGCCCTCCTGCCAGCCTGGGGAAGAGCCCACAGCCTGAGGCCTGTCAGTGCAGGTCTGCACAGCTCCTGATGACCCGTGACTGACTCCCCTCTCAGTGCCATGGAGGTTCTGATGAGCGGCACTCAGCATAGGCCAGTCCTCCTAGGAGCTGGCTGCACATCTGCTGAGCCAACAGCCAAGGTAGGACAGGCCAGAGCCAGGGAACAGCTGGGCCACACGCAGGGCCCGGGAGGCTGCCGGAAGGTGGAAGCACGAGTTGTTTGTTAAATCCCAGCCTCTTCCCCACCCACCTGATCCTCTTCAGGGCATCCTTGTGGACCCGTTATGGAAGTCCCATAGCGCCTGAGGTACACTGTGCCCCCGCTGGGGGTCCACTCAGGTGTTTGGGTGTCAGCAGCAAAGCCCAAATGCTCCAGGGGTTCCTAGCCCAGCTCCTGGGCCTCTGCTGAGCAGGAGTACCTTAGGCAGCAGCTCTGCTGGCCGCACGTCCACCTGAGAAACCAGAGGCAGAGAAACCGTCACTGGGTGGAAGCCCAAAAAGACTGGGGATGCTGAGTGCTTCCAGGTGTGGTTTAGTGGCCCTTGGTCTGCCCACACTGGTGTTTGAAGCTTCATAAGAGGCATGTGTGAGCTACAAAGACCAGGGGGCTGCAACCACAGGCTTGTTTCCTGGACATGGGCCTGAACCCCAAACCAGACTGCTAGTGCAGTGGTGTTTTGCTGGCACCATTATTAGTCAGACCAAATGGCTTCAGAGCAGGGGCCAGGCTAGCACACCTGCCAATGAGGCCAAAGACAGATGGACACTGGCCCAGGGCCCTATGCTTGACAGCCTGGGGTCCTTGAGCAGTAGGCAGGCATGGACCTGGCCACCTTATGGGAGAGTGCGCATAGATAGGCATGGAGAGCCAGTGTCTGGGCAACTCTGGGAGGACAGTCCCCAGCAGCTGGCGGTTCTGCAACTTGGCCCTCAGAGGAGGGAGAGGGCAGCAGGGTGACAGAGGCAGCCTCAGCCACAGGCACGGCTTCACCAGGCAAAGCTGCCTGGCCCTGCAGACCCTGATCACGGGGGCACGGAGGAGGTCTGGAGAGCAGCCTTGCAGTGCCACCAAGGGCGGCCCCTCCTCCACCAGCAGTGGGCTGCTGCCTGCTCTGAGCCGTGGCTGAGGCTCTGCCTGCCCAGATGTGGGCCAGCCCTGCTTCAGAGCTGACTCCTTCCACCTGGTCAAGCCTAATGGCTCCTCTGAGTTGCCCTGATACCTCCTCACTCCTTGCTCACCTGATCCAGCACCAAACCCTCTGAATTCTGACCCCAAAGCGGACCCTGAACACCCCTCCATCCTGACCTCCCCAGTCACTGGGACCAGCCACACCCCCAGCAGCCAGAATAACCTTTAAAAAACATAGCTGCACTGTGACCATGTCCCCACCGTGCACCAGCCTGTCCTCTGCTCTTATTAAAGTCCCCGTTGCTTAACGGCCCACCAGCCTGCTTGTCAGGCATCTGCAGATGCTCCCAGCTCAGGGACAGCACTAGGCTCCAGCCCACACGCCCTGCTATGTGATGACTTGGGCTTCCCTCCTTCTGGGATGCCACCGTGCCCTCCCCTTGAACCTGGGCTCCTTTGTGACTACAGCACAAGTGACACAGAGCCATTTATGCATTCGAATTCCAGAAAGTGGCTGGCCCTTGGGATCCTAGCCCTTGGGCACACTGCTGTAGGGAAGTGCAGCGCCGGTTCACCAGCATCATGTCACATGGCACAGATAGGTCCGCAGGAAGCTTTTCCAGCTGCCTTGTTATTTCCATGTGCCAGATCAGGAAGGTCTGGTTGCTGTGCCAAGGGAATCTGTGTGGACCGTCCTCCCTGCATCTGGTGGTTGCTTCCTTGATGTGTCTTGTTACACTTGATGGTTGAGTTTGCAGTTTTAGGTATTGTAGTTTTATTAGAGTTTCTCTGTGATGTATTTCAACTTTGCTATGACATTACTTTTAGCTTTTTATTTTGAAATAATCACAGACTCACAGGAAGTGGCAAAAATAGTACAGAGTCTCCTGTAACATTCGTCCAGCTTCTCTCAGACGTGATATTTTACACAACTATAATACAATACCGACAGCAGGAAGATGGCATTGGTGGAGTACTGTCAGTCAGAAGACAAACTTTATTACAGTTTTAACAGTTTTTACCTGCACTTGGTCATGTGTGTTTGTGTACAGCAGCGGCAGTGGTGGTGGTGACAGTAGTGGCAGTGCTTGTAGTAGCGTTGATATTAGTAGCGCAATAGCAGCAATAGTGGCAGCCATCATAGTGACTGTAGTCCGAGCAATCGTAGCAGTGATCACGGTAGTCATAGCAGTGATGGAGGGATAGTCATAGGTCTGGCAGTTTTATCCGCGCACAGATTTGCATGACCACCTTCACAGGCTACAATGCAGAGCTGCTCCTCCATCACCACAAGGATCTGCCTTACGAGACCCTCAGGTCGTCACTCACCCTCCCTGCTCCCATCTCCAGCCCCCGGACACAAATAATTAGTTCTCAGTCTTTATAATTATGTCACTTCAAAAATGTTGTATACACAGAGTCATACAGTTTGCAACTTTTTAGAGTGGATTTTTCACTCCACATGAGACCCCTAAGGTCATCCCATCCATTGCACTTGTCAGTAGTTTGTCCTTGCTTGTCACTGCATAGCATTCCACGCTATGGATTGACCAGAGTTAAACCGTTCACCCATTGAGGGACATTTGGGTGTTTTCCAGCTTTTAGCTGTTAGAAATAAAGCTGCTGTGTAAGTTTAAGCACAGATCTTTGTTAACATGGGGTGTTTATTTCTCTGGGATAAATGCCCAAGAGTGTAATTTCTAGGTTGCATAGAAGTGTATGTTTAGTTTCATAATAAACTGTTTTTCCAGAATGGTTGTACCATTTTACATTTCTACCAGAAAGATATGCAAGACTCAGCTTCCATACATCCTTGCTAATAAGTGGTCCATTGCTATTTTTTAAAGCTGTTCTAATAGGTGGATAGTGATACCTCATTGTGGTTTTAATTTGCATTTCCTTAATGGCTAATGATGTTGAACATCTTTTCATGTGCTTATTTGCTATCTATATATTTCCTTTATGGGAATACCTGTTCATGTCTTTTGCTCATTTTCCAATTGATTTTTTAAATGTTTTACTGTTGAGTTTTGCATTTACTTTATATGTCCTGCATACCAGTCTTTTGTTGGATATATGCTTTGCAAGTATTTTCTCCCAGTCTATAGCTTGTCTTTTCATTCTCTTAACAGGGTATTTTGTAGAGCAAATGTTAATTTTTATTAAATCCAACTTACCAATTTTTCCTTTCATGGATCACACCTTTTAGGTCAAGTAAAGAACTCTTTGCCCAGCTCTAGATCCTGAAGATTTTTCTCTTCAACATTTTAGTTTCTTGTTTTACATCTAAATTTGGGATCCATTTTGAGTTACTGTTTATATAAGGTGTGACTTAAGTGGAGGTTTATATTATTGCCTTTCCAGCTGCCCCAGTATTGAAAAGACTACCCTTTCTCCATTGAACTGCTTTTCCACTTGGTCAAAACTCAGTTGAGCATCTCTGGTTGGGTTTATTTCTGGGCTCCCTGTCCCACCCCACTGATCCATACTGTACTGAGTACAGTAGTTTGAAAGCAAGTCTTATTTCATCGAGTGATTCTTTTTGCTTTATTCCTCTTCTCAAGATATTTTTAAGCTACTCCAGGGACAGTGCCTTTCCATAGGTTTAAAATACACCTGTGCCTACCAAAAACTCTTGCTGAGATATTCACAGGAATTGCCTTCAATTTCTGCATCAATCTGGGGAGAAATGACACCTTTTCTATGGTTGAGTCTTTTAATCCATGGAGATATGTTTTTCCATTATTTAGGTTTTTAAATTTTATTTCATTAGCTTTTTGCAGTTTTCAGTGTACAGTTCCTACATATGTCTTGTTAGGTGTATAAGTATTTTATTTTATTTTGAGCAATTTTAAATAATGCTGTGTTTTTAATTTGGGTTTATGTGTATTCACTGTTAGTATCTAGAAATGCAGTTAATTTTTGTATAATACCCTTATATCTGCTACCTTTCTGAACTCATTTATTAAGTTGGAGTTTTCTTTTGATTTGTAGATTCTCGAGATTTTCTAGGTAGAAAATAACATCTGCCAATAGAGAGTTTTATTTCTTCTTTTCCAGTCTCTATGCCTCTGCTTCATTTTTCTTGCCTATTGCAGTGGCTGGAAGTCCCAGTGAAAATAAAAGCTGTGCAAGCGGGCAGCCTTGCTTCACTCCCGACCTCAAGGTGAAGCATCCAGCCGATCACCATTATGTCGAGGCTGTTTATCAATCTGAGATAATTTTCCTCTATCCTCAAGTCACTGGTAGTCTTTATCATGAGTAGGTGTTGAATTTTGCCAAACACTTTTTGTATATCAATTTATATGATCATATGGTTTTTATACCTTAGCTTGTTGATATAATGGATTATACTGATTGACTCTTTAATATGTACCTAGCCTTGCATACCTGGATAAATCCTTTTTGGTCATGGCATATAATTCTTTTACACATTGCTGGATTCAGTTTGCTAATTAAAAACAAAATTTTTTAAGTTTATTTGTGTCTGTGTTGATGAGTAAGATGAGTCTGTAGTTTTCTTTCTCTGCACTGTCTGTATCTCCGGTTTTGGTATGGAGTGACAGTAGCCTCACAAAGGGAGTTGGCAAGTAGTCTCCTATTTTCTCTAAAAGATTGTCCAGAGTTGGTGTTCATTTGTCTTTGTCTTTACATGTTTGTTAAAACTCTCCAGTGAAACCACGTGGGCCTGGACCTTTTTTTTACAAGCTCAGTTTCCTTCCTGGCTGTAGGGATGTGGAGAGTGTTTGTTCTCACTTGGTAGATTTGTTGATCCTCTTTCATGTCTCCTCTTTGAAGTCTCCTAGAAATTGGCTTTAAGCATGTTCATAAACGCTCACTGAACCATTGTATGATGGCTGCTTAAAATCCTGGTGAGAAAATTCTAACTTCTGTCATCTCAATATTTAGCATTTGGTTTTATTTTCTCTTTCATTGTGAGATTTTCCTGGTTTTAGGTATGACAACTGATTTTTGTTTGTTGGGATATTCTGGATCTTACATAAATCTCCCGTCTTAGCAGGCCTCTGCCATCCCCGAGGGGGGTGCCTTGCTACTAGAAGCTGGGGTGGAGGTCCAGGCCCCACCCTTGGTGTCCCTGACTTCATGGGCAGGGGGAGGGTGCCTCGTTACTGCTGGATGGAGTGGAAGTCCGGGCTCTCCTCTCAGCCTCCTCTGATGGGGACAGTCACACAGTGTGTGTGTCCTGTCCCCTTCACCTGGGTAGGGCAGGCACTGTCAAAGCTTCCTAGCTGGCTAGGTTTCCTGTATCCAGTCCTTTGCCTAGAGAGAGAACAGGCTTTTCCTGAGACTTTTTCTTTCTGTGTCCTTCAGCATTTTTCAGTTTGGGGCCTTTCCAGTGACCACTTTGGAGTCTGTGGGAGGGAAACCAATACACACAGTGGTGACCGCACTGCCATATCTCTCTTCAGTCTAAGGACGCCAACACTCGGCCTTCTCTCCACCTTTCCCAGGTTTCTTATGTTTGGTGCGTGTTTCCTGTCCAGAGACTTTAGCTGTGCTTGGCAGGAGATGTAGGGAGAGCCCAGGGCCCTTGTCTTCCTTTTAACTATTGCAGGCTTCCGTGCTACCTCGATTGTTCTCAATCCATGTCATCAGAGGGGTTGTGTATGTTTAGACCTTTTTCAGAGAAGTAGATTTTGTTTGTTCCTTTTCTCAGTTGGCTCTAGTTTCTTCTTTTCTTAATTTCTAATCTGTTCTTTATTGTTGCTACCCTCTTTTCTGTCTCTTTCCAAGTTCGCAAATTGGATTTTTTACTCATTAGCTTTTGGCCATCCATTATTCCTTAATATAGGCTCTTAAAGATGTGAGTTGCCTTGTGAGTTCTGCTGTAGCTGCTTGCCACAATCCTTGCATGCAGTAATTTTATTGTTGATGTCTAATTATTTGCTGCTCTCCTTATATTGTTCCCATCCATTTCTTATTTAGAAGCATTTTATAAATGTTATGTCTGTGGGTGTTATAAAGCTCTTTTGCTAATGGTTTCTAATTCATCTAGGGGGTGGAGAGCATAGTCTACTGAACCCATGTCTCCAAAATTTTTGAAACTGCTTCACAAGTCAGAACATCACCAGCTTTTTTTTTTTTTGGTGGGGTTTATTTATTATTTTTTTTATTAAGATATCATTGATATACAATCTTATGAAGGTTTCACATGAGCGACATTGTGGTTACTACATTCACCCATATTATCAAGTTCCCTCCACACCCCATCGCAGTCACTGTCCATCAGCGTAGGAAGATGCTATAGAGTCACTACTTGTCTTCTCCGTGCTATACTGCCTTCCCCATACCCCCTCTACGTTATGTGTGCTGATCATAATGCCCCTTAATCCCCTTCTCCCTCCCTCCCCACCCACTTCCCTTTGAGAACAATCACCAGCTTTTGCACTGTTCTCTTGAGAGCTTTGGGAGGATGTGTGACCTCTAGTGTCAGGTGAAGGCTTTTACACACTCACCCTCATGTTCTGTGGGTTGCTCGAACATCCCACTGTCGCTGCATTTGTACTGTGCTGTGTGGGCATCACTGAGGAGGAGTGTGGCCTTTCCCCCAGGTGGCAGTTTGTCACTGGTCAGACCAGACGGGGTGTCACTCATCTGCCCCAGTCACGGGCTCTCAGCGTCCGGGTGCTTCTTCACAGCACACAGACAGCTGGATAATCTTCTGACTGGGTCTTACTGAGCCTCCTAACTTCTCCTGGCTGCCTCTCCTGCCCCTCCGCCCTCAGCCTGCCCCACACAAGCAGCTGCCTGCTGGGGCTGGCATGCAGTGGTGCAGCATGCCCCTCTCTGTCTCAGCAGAGCCCACCTGCCCCATTCTCCCAGAGCCTGTGTCCTCCCAGAGTGTCCCCATCTGCCTTTCCCACACCCACCTCCTGCTGCCCTCACCTCACCAGCCACCCCTGCTCGTGTTCTCCTGGCAGGAGGGGGAGGGGAGGAGCCCAATGGAGAGCAGGTGGGTAGTACAATGCCTCACCTCATGGCTGTCTGAGGTTTCCGACCTGGTGAAGCCCATGCTTTCCACGAGGAGCCCAATAACAACGTGAGATACACACTTGTTAGGGCGTGTGTGCCTGTGTGTGTGCATGTGTGCAGTTTGCAGCTGAATGGGCTTCTTTTGTTTGAACTGTGCCCAGGAGGGGCAGTGACATCCTTGGGGACTTGTCCTTTGAAGCTGATTTGTTGTGGCGGCTGTTGTACAAGACATTAAAAACCACTGCCTCTGTTGCTAAGTGAGTCGCACACAGTGGCAAGGAGAGGAATCACATCCCCTGTTTCTGCTCAGTCTCCTTTCTTAACACCAACTGTGTTTTAAGTAGAGAACAGCAGAGCATTCCTCCCGCCCCCTCCCACCCCAGACCTTCACTGTTACTCATATCCAACCCACAGGGTGCTCGGTCTCCCCAGCTTCCTGAGGCACATTGGTAGTGTCGGAAGAAGTGGGTCATTACATGAGTGTGTCTGTCATATCATGTTAAAGATTTCTGGTCTCGTGGTGTTCCTTACCAATGTAGGGATATACAGGGCTATATATATTTAGTAAACTAGCTCCCTTTAGATGGTTCTGAAATGATACAAATTGCAAATGGAATGTCATTTGGTTAAAGTTCATTAATTTCTGGTTTTATTGCCTCATTATCAGAGAGTGCCACCTGCACTATTTCTGTTTTCTGTAGCTTATCAAGAGAACAGTCCTGCCTGCTAGGTTCCTGAGAACCTCTTTGGGGATGGGGCCATGAGTCTCTGTTCCATCTGTTTTCTTCCACATAACACTCCTACTTTAATTTTGACATTCCACTGTCTTCAGAACTGCTCATTGTCACTGAATCTGTGTCCTAGATGAGTGGCCCTTTTCAGAGAGGAACCCTCCATTGTCCATGGGAAGAAAGAGGCCTTAGGGCTCCTAGGGACCTGCTGCTTCCTTGCATCAAGTTTAAATGATGGCTCTTGTTTTTACTCACTTACCTCCCTGACTTACCTTTGGAGCTGTGCTGGAACACACGGCATGAGGTGGCTGGTTCCTGCTGGCTGCGCCCCAGTAGGCCCAGGCTTCAGCTTTCTTTACCTACACATTGTTTACCACTTACTCATCCACTTTCCACATTCCAGTGTTGTGTTGAAAACTCTTGTTGGCAGTTCTCTTTCTCCTGACTTCTGAGTGCTGGTGGGTTCGCGGCCTTCTTTTCTGTGAGTGTCATTTTAGTGCAGTTTCTATAAGGGTGAAGAAAAAGTGTGAATTCTGCCTTGTTTAATGAGAAGTTTCTTCTACTGCTTTAAAAAAAAAACTTCTGAGTATTTATTACCTTAGACTTTTCAATTGAGTATAATCATATACCATAAAATTCACACTTTTAAAGTGTACATTTAGTATTTCCGAGTATATTCTTTTGACAGTGCCACCATCGCCATTGAATCACAGGACATTCTCATCTCCCCAAAAGAACCTGTCCCCGTTAGCTGTCACTCCCTGTTCCCTCTTTCCTCAGCCCTGAGACTTCTGGCCGCCTCGTCTCTGTGGACTTGCCCGCTCTGGACATTTCATATCAACCAGTGGCTTTCTGTGTCTGGCTTCTTCCCTTGGTATAGTGTTTTTGAGGTTCATCCATGTTGTATCCATTGGTCGTTCATTCCTTTTTTGTGGCTAAATGATACTCCACTGTAAGGATGTGCCAAGTGTATTTTTCCGTTCACCAGTGGAAGGACATGTGGGTTGTTTTTACCTTTTGGCCATTGTGAGCAATGCTGCCATGAAGGTTTTTGTGCGGACGTTTTCAGTTCTCATGGTGTGTACTCAGGAGTGGAACTGCTGGCTCATATGGGAGCTGTGTGCCTCGCTTTCTGAGGAATCGCCGGCGGATCCCCAGACCTGCCTCTCTTTTCTGGGTCCACGCCAGCCTGATGAGGGCTCCTGTTCTCCTCAGCCTTGCTGCCGCTTGCTGCCTTCTGTTTTTTCCCTCGTTCTTCTTCAAATTATTATTTTCTGATTCTTCTTTTAATTACTGTTATTGCCCTCCTTAGGTGGATATGAAGGGGTATTTCATAGTGATTTCAATTTGCATTTTTCTAATGGTTAATAGTATTGAGTTACTTATCATGTGCTTATTGGCCATTTGTAAACCTTCCCTGGAGAAAGAAATATGAATTCACACCATTTGCTCATTCTTAATTCTTTTTCTAATTGTTGAGTTGTTGGAGTTCTCTACATAGTCCGACATTAATCCTTTCTCAGATATATGATTTGCAAATATTTCTCCCATGCTATAGGCTGTATTTTCATTTGTGCCTTTTGAAGACTAAAGTTATTAATTTTAATAAAATGTGTCTAGTTCATCTATTTTTTGTTGTCATGGCCTGGAGCCTCATGCCTGTACACTTGCTGGTGTCATATCCATGAAATCATATCCACAACCAGCATCGTAAGGATTTTTCCCAGTATTTTCTTCTGAGAGCTCTATAGTTTTAGCTCATAAGTCTTTGATCCAGAGCAGATTTTTGTATATGGCATGAGGTAAGGGTCCAAGTTCATCATCTTGCTTGTGGATGGCCAGTTTTCCCTGCGACAATGGTTGCAGTGATTATTCTTTCCCCATTGAATTGTCCTGGCACGTCTGTTGAAAATTCTTCCATTGCTCTTTGATGATTCCCAGTGGACCTTAAGGCCTGACTCCACAGGCAAGGTCTCTGGACCTTCCTTTCGTAACACACTGAACCTTTTACTGCACTTGTGTGTGACTGTCTTCCCAACTGCGGGCCCATATGGAAGAGGAAAGTTTTTATTCAACATTATCTTTTGTGGAATTTTCTTATATTTGGTATTTTCTCATTTATTTCATTTTGAACCTCAATGTATTTTATGGGTGGGACATTTTAGCTTGAAACAAACTCAGTGTTGTTTATTCCCTAAAGCAGTCACCTGATCAGCTCAGAGAAACGTAAAGACATTTAACACAGGTTCCTAAGTATTTTTGGTGCTATGACCTCACAACTCCAAGTGTTGGATGCTGTTATAAACAAGCCTCTTAAGATGTCTACAACAGTTACTTGTGGAGGTCATAAATATACACCTTATGATAAAGATAGAAAACACAGCAAATTGAGGATAATGTTGTAAAGATGGGTACTTGTGACTAGCGATTCAATTTCCCGTTTAGGCAACAAATGTGAATTCAAAAAGTAGAAAATCAAGAAACTGAGACCAAGGTGACAGTGATGTGCTCTGGAGAAACGTCAGGTGGTGCAGAAGGCAGCTCTCTTTGGACAAAATTGTACGCTGAAGAGGAAAGGTCTGAACGAAATCATTATGTCAGCTATGAATGTTGAAAACTAGCAATGTACTTATATTAATATGTAATTTCATAAATGTTTTATTTTTAAATCAGTGTATATACATATAAATATAATAAAAACTATGAGCAGAAAGTTGACTGATTCATTTACATTCCCAAAAGTTTGTACAGATTCACCAAGAACCTCTTTTGGGCTCCCACTCAGACAATGGAGCCTCAAGCCCAGAGCTGCCCCTGGGGGCGAGCTCTCACCAGCATCTCTCCACCACATCTCCCCTGCCCTCACGTTGGGTGCCTGAGAAGTGTCCGGCGCACCGCTGGCTGAAGGGAAGCAGTGCCCTCACAGCCCGGTCCTAAGGACACGGCCGCGCGCTGGGCGCTCACACGCCTGTGTCTGTGTTTCAGGTGAGCGGGCTCCACAGCAAGAGCAGCCCCTCCACGAGGCCCCACCTCCGGGTCAGACGCGCTCAGGTGCTATAAGTCTACTTGTTTGCTGCCTATGGATCTGCCCCGACCGTAGAGCCTGCTTATGGGGGAAGGTGAGTGACGGTGAGCATCTTTGCTGCTTGTTTGTTTGCCAAGAATGCATGTAACACAGTCCAGCTGACTCTGGAAAAAAGAAGTACGTTCAGAGCGGGACAGATGTATTTTTCCCTCTGGCCTCTGACATGGTTTCAGCCAGGGAGTGGTGCCAGGGAGAGGAGACAGGGGCAAGGGGCAAGGGGCAGCTTGATAAAGAAGACAGTCCATGCAGATGTGATGACCAGGCCTGGCTGTATAATCTATTAATCCAGATTCACAACACAAGCATTACTTAGGTTCTGAGCTAATGTACCTCCCAGGTGGTTGTCAAAGAGATGTGTGCATCTTTAAAAAGTCACAGATCTTTATGAGGGACGGTGGCCCCCCACCAGCCCCGAAGTTCTCATTCCCAGCGCTGGCTCCTGCCCTGCCCTGCCTCAGTGCCGGCTGTGTGCTTCAGGTTTCTGGTTTCAGCTCAGCATCACTAATCCTGTGCTGCTTGCCCCAGTTCCGTGAGCCTGTGTCCTGTGTCTCAGTCTTTGCTTTGTTCTTCCCATGGAGGAAGCTTGAAACCATTTCAGCCTCTGGGTGTCTGGG
Organism: Manis pentadactyla; assembly: GCF_030020395.1. Lineage (NCBI taxonomy): Eukaryota > Metazoa > Chordata > Mammalia > Pholidota > Manidae > Manis > Manis pentadactyla. The sequence goes on from NC_080019.1 coordinate 197,043,140, forward strand.
CTGAATGTCAGTGAGTGGTCACAGCAGACTACAATCTGCTGGGCGTGGACAGCAGCTGGATCAAACAGCTCCTTTCACATGACTGGTGTGCCCCAAACTGTGGTCACGGGGGAGGCGGCTGGTTATCTAAACCAGAGCTGGACCTGACCAGGGTTCTTCGGCGCATGTGCAAGAAGGGCCAGGAGCACCCCCAGGCCAATGCTGGGCTCTCAGCCTGCCTAATCCCTGGCCAGCATTTGCCAGGTACCCATGCGTCAGTGGCCTGAGCATCTGACCCCATGTTAGGCATGGGGTGTAGCTGCAGAAGTAATAGGTCACCTTCTACTAAGTAAACCCATGGCCATCTAGCAGGTGCCTGGCCCTGTAGCCCAGCCATCCCCAGGAACCCAAGGGCCCCAAGTGCCCAGTGTTGGTCAACCACCAGGGGGTGTAATGCTTGCAAGCACTGTCCCCCTCCCTATCCTCTGGTCCCATCTGCCATGCACCCTCCAGCCTGACACTGCCCCTGGTCCCATTCTCAGTTCTCGCCTGCCTTGGTTTCTCTTGGTTCCATGCAGCTTGCTGGTGGCATGATGTCCCCGTTGCCACCACCCCTCAGTTTCCTCAGGCCTTTTACGGCCCCCATACCCTCTGATCTATCTCTGGGGTGCTGGCTCTGGTCCTGGATGTCCCTCCCGCACACATCTTCCTTTCTATCTGGCCTCTGTGCTCCCACCTGCACATGAACAGGCAGGCCTGCCTGCCAAGATCCAAGGCCTGCCCCTGCCAGACCCACCAGCCAGTGTCCAGCCCAACCCCATACTCTCAACCACACTTGACCCATCAGCCACCCACTGGGCAAGAGCATAGCCCTCACAGCTGAGCTTTATGGCTGTGAGCAAGGCCACATGAATGTCCTGTTCTTCCCATCCTCCTCTGCATCAGTGAGGACAGACCCCACATGGGGCCCTGCTGGAAGGCATGCATCAACCGACGGGGCCAGGCCCATGGCAGGGCTGCCTGCATGCTGCTCCCTGCACCCCCTCCTCTGCCTGGCCACTAAGTGCTGATGTTGCCAGGACCCGGTGTGCCATGAGGCGCGGCGGTGGAGCCTGCCCTGGGCGGGTGGAAGCACCGGTAATGGCCCTCGTCATGGGGTTGTTGCTGGCCAAGCCATTTGTCACCATGCGCCAGGGCTTCCAGTGCACATCCCTTACCCAGAGATTACATCTATAAATTGCATTCCAAGGAAATAAGAGGGGCAGAAAGAGGACCACCCAAGGATTATCATCAAAGACTATTTAGTGTAATAATTCAGAAACCTGGAACATGCAGTTATCACAGATTGGTTACATTCTTAGGCAAAAAAATGTAAGCTGGAATGCATAAAATAGAATATGGGAGTAATTTATGACTTATGTAGATTTAAATATATCAACATAAAAAAATAATATACAATGTTAAGTGAGAAAAACAAGATAAATGGATGGTTTTGTCCCATTTTTGTTAAAAAATAAAATGCATACCTACTGGAAAACAGTCTGAGTAGGGTAGACCTCAAAATAACCTGGTGTCTCTGGGTAATGATTTTATGATCTCTCTGAGTAGGCTATTTTTGCATATATGCATCTTGCTTTTTTTCCTGTAGTGAGCATCCAATAGTTGTGTAATTAAAAAATTTTTTTCCTGTAACGGGCAGTTGGCTGACTTTGGCAGGAAGGCCTGCAATGCCCTACACTCCCTGTGCACCTCTGCTGGCCTGGAAAGCCACAGTGTGTTCTGTAGGCTGTTGCCATAGCTGGCTCACACCCCTGCAAAATGCACACCCGTCCCACAGCCAGCAACTCCCCTCTGCATTTGTTTTACCATGACCTGTTAGGTGTTTGCATCATGTGTCTGCATCTGATTTCATGTAAGATGCTGAGATGAAGGTGATGACTCAGGAAAGGTGGAGCTGGAGCGACTTCCTGCTTTTGGTGGTGGAAGGGCCTGTCCTGAGGGTGGGCCACGGGCATCCTTCGTGCTGCCCAGACACCTCAAGATGGTGTCCTCCATTTCTAAGCTTCTGCAAGTGGCAACCTGGTGGGGCTGGATCGGGAAGCTCTGGGCCCACGCACGACAAGGGGGGTGGGTAGGAGGGTGTTTGCGGTTGGTGCTGTTTCTGCCCGGCTCTGCTGAGGAGATGTCACCGCGGTTCCAGGACCAGCCACAGGCAGGGCCCCTCCCAGGCAGACGGCTGCCCGCAGCAGTGACAGCTGCTCCTGAGGGCTGCCCTCTGATTAACAGTGGGCCCTGGGGCTCTTTCCCCCACACCCTGTCCCCTTCCAGGGCTTTAGCCCTGTGGCCGTCACTCTGATCTGTGCACCGGCCCTGTCTGTGGGCGGGAGTCACTGACATGACAGTGCATCCATGCCTCCAACAGAGGCATCTGGGTGAAAAGTAGGTCACATGTGCCTGGTCCCATGTCACGAGGTTTCCAACCTGAGGCCAATGGGATTTGTAGCCTCCTTTGGTAGGACAACACTCCACGCCAGTTCTCCTCCTTCAGCACTTCATCCTCCCTAAGCAAGGAGAGTGACCATCTGTCTGACAGAAGCATCCAGCCGGCCCTTCCCATCCTCGCAGAGCCACTTTGCTCCTAGGTAAGGGGCGCGGGGGCCAGGCCGGGGCTGCATGGGCCGTGGGTCCACACGGGGGCCGAGAAGCTGGGTGTGCCAGTTGTCGCCAGCGGCGCCAGGAGGGGCCGCCATGCAGCCCAGTGCTGTCCTGCGGTGGGGGAAGTGGGAGTCATGTCTGTGCGTTGCTACTGACCTTGGGGTGATGGCATTCATGTCAGGTCCCCTGCTCAGTAATATGGCTCCTTTTTATGGATCGAGGTCAACTAGGTAGAAGAATGAACGTAGTCACGCAGACGGCTGTCAGTCAGTGACCCTGGGATAGTGCTGGGAGGGTGGCCTCCCTGCGGCCCGGGGCCTGCGCTCTTGGCATTGGTGAACATCGGCCTCTGATGGGAACAGGTTGCCGCTGCCTTCCGCAGTGTGAATGAGAACACTGGGAATTCCACATCTCCGAGTAAGGCCAGCTCGCATGTATGGGTGATGTGGAGAACGCGCGCTTTGGAGCTTGGCACTTAATGCTCTTACCTCTGGCCAGGCCGGACAATGTGCTTCCACTGTGATAGAGCAGATATGGAATGTGTAATAGTTTAAAGGTGTAAAATGAATGTGAATTTTGTAGCTTACAAATAACAAAGTTTCTTTTTTGCCTGTCCTCTAAATGAGCTGAAGTATTCTGTTAGTTCAGAATCCTTTTGATGAACACATCTTAGCAAGTAATGAGTAGCATATAAAATGTTTGCGATGTCTGTATAGCCACTGACCACTGGGACCACATTTAGACAAGTGATGTGCTCCTGTTTTGGGTTTGCTGGGAAAAAATGTTTCCAGCAGTGGTGGGCTAAACTAAAGTTATGGGATTTGGTTTGAGGATGTTCTGTTGGGGAGAAGCTTTTGTCCTTCAGAGATATTTAACATTTGTATTATAACTAGCTTTCCAGGAAACAGGTCCATGGCCAAGTTCATTGACGTTAGATGTAAACACTCTACATTTTAGGTGTAAAAATAGTACTTGCTTGGTAGCAGAAGCAGGTTTTCTCCTCTCGAAAGTGGTGCCTCCCAGCATCACTGTGCACCCAGGGCCCACCCACCCCATCACTGTGCACCCAGGGCCCACCCACCCCGGGCCCACCCACCCCCTCCGGTGGAAGCCTTTGAGCGGCTCTCACGTGATGCTTCTGAAACGCTCCTTCTCTCCCATCCTCCAACCTGAAGACTCTCCTACCATTTCATTCAGAGAAGGCAGAAAATGTTTTTCGTATTCATGATCATAAACACTTCTTTTATGCCTAGGGAAAGTTTGCAGTGTTTAACAGACCCCTTTTTCCTGCCCCTCCTGCCCCGGGGCCCCTGAGCAGGAGAGCACAAGCCCACAGTCAGCCAGCGGGCAGCAAGACTAAGGTGCACTGCCCCGACGGCTGTGTGTCAGTAAGACGGATGGGAGCCCCCTGATTATTGCCTTTAGGAGAAGTGAGAACTTCTGTCCCTAGAAATACAACCTGCGCCCTGCGAGTGTTACAGGATGATTTTCCCTACTTACTGGTGGCATAGGTGATTGTTTTTCTAGAAATAGCTCAAACGAGCAATGCAGAGGCAGCAAGGCCCCTGCCCTGTGCACTTCTTAGAGGAAGAGGGTCCAACACGAAGCCAGCGGATGCTGCCCCTGGCCCAGGCATGTCTCCGCCCATGCCCGCCTGTGCTGTGCACGCCCTTCCCTTCCCACCTGCCTGGGTGCAGATAACTCAGCTGTCCTACCAGCATGCTCAGTGCTTCCTGGGGTGGTTCGCTTGGGACTGAAAGGCCTCGGGTGGAGCTGGGCCTGACTGGCCTCTGCATGCCCTGCTAACCGCCAGCACTGTGTTTGGTGGGGGGGGTGAGCCTTCTGTGAGGCCGGGCTCTGTGCAGGAAGGCACATTGGCACCATGGGAGGAAGCTCAGGAGGATTTGGGGCCCCAAGCACCCCACACCTGAAGCCTTTGAAGAGACATCTTCATTCTGGCTGAGGTGGGGGCTTCAGATCCCGGAGGGCTGGGGACCACAGGCGGGCGCTGTGCCTTGGGGCCACAGGGCTGTCGGAGCAGCAGAGCTGGTGCACATGGTCTATCCTGCAGGAGGGAGCCAGGGCTTCCTTCTCTTTGAGTGTCAGCTGCGATAGTTTAATGAACAGTGTGGGACTGTGGTTCTCCAAGAGGGTCCTGGACCTGAGAACTGTCTGGAGAGGCAGATTGTTAGCGCCCCTGCTCCAGCCTCCTGAGTCAGAAACTCTGGGATGGGCCTGGTCAGTGACTGGCCAAACCTTCCTCGCATGGTGCTGATGTCCACGTGAGTTGGAGAGCCGCCAGCCCCACCGTGCAGGATCGAGTATGGTCGATGGTCCTGCAGTGCTCCTGGTATCTTGGGCCAGTGATCTGAGGACACAGCCAGGGTGGAGGCTGAGTGTCCTACCTGAGCTGAGGGGAGCCCTGAGGTGTGGTTTGTGTGTTTAATGGTGCATGTGACCCCGGTGTGCAGCCCTGTTCTTACAGAACTGAGGTCTTGCAGGGCCTCTTCCGGCTACACCTCTGCTACACAGTAGACCCCATCGCCCAGCAGTTCCCACCTGCCCACCTGCTGAGCAGGAGCTGGAAAAACAGAAGAGCAGGACTGTGAGGAAACCCTCCGTGTACAGGCAGGCAAGAGGGCAATGTGGGGGAGCTTCAGGACCCCACTGCCTCATGGCCCCTTTGTCTGAGCCACGGTGACCACAGGCCACATCTGCTGGGTGGTTGGGGAAGGAAGGGGGGGCACTGCAGGGTGGCAGGACCCATGGTCACATCCTGCATCTCGGAGTCCCGGCTGCCTCTGGGACAGCCCCGGAGACACCCTGTCTCTGCCTGAGGCTCCTGCTCCTGAAGCCCAAGTGCCCTGGCCTGCATGCAGCCCCCACATGAAAGCGTGTGCATGGGGGGCATCATCAAAACCAAAAGAGTCCAAAAGGTGTAAAAGCCCTAATTAGGGGCACAGTACTGGGTGAGAACCAGCAGAGAGCAACGAAACCCTCTGACAGGAGCAGGTGTGGGGGCACACCTGGAGGGAATGGGTTTGTTTTATTTTGCTTTAATACAAGTGGCATTTAAATCAATAGGAATGGGTCAGCTCTTCCATAACTGTGCCTATTAAGAGAAATAAACACCAATTCTAGAACTTTACTGCAGACCAAATGTGTCTGAGCTGAGGTGCCAAGCTGCAGAGGTCTCAGCAAAGTGTTCCAGCGTTAAAGCCTGTCTCTCTGGGGAAGGGCACCCTCGGCCAAGCGCATCCCACAGGTGGCAGATGGACAGGTGGCCATACCTCTGTGCCCACCTGCCAGGTCTGGAGCGGCCTGCTGCTGGGGGACGGGACAGCAGCAGGTCACAGCGACATGGAAGGCTGCGTGCCCTCACATAGTGCTGTGCTGAAAAAACACAGGGGAGCCCATAGCCAGCCCATGGTGACTGCATCCAAGCAGACTCACATAGAGGATGGCAGATCTGTGTGGGCCGCAGGGCCACAAGTGTCGTGCATGTGTGGCATGGGAACCCCAGCAAGTTGCCCCCCCACCAGGAATCTCTCCCCTGAAGATGTGAGCACACGGAGATTTATAGGGGAGGAGGGGACCCTCATGCCCCCGTTAGGATGGCAGGCTCTGTGTGGGAGTGGAGGGGAAGACAGCATAGCTCGAGGCCCCTGCAACTGATGCCATTGAGGGGAGAAGGGTGAGCCACTGTGGGGCCACGCTAACGCCACACATTGAAGTCCACGCAGCAGTGAGCTAAGTAGCCTACCGGGAGCCCAGCTCCATTGCCTGAGCGCCGAGGGCCTCAGGAATGCTGTCCCACTGGAAGAAGCCAGACACAGAACCATGCCCATCATGGGTGAAGAGCAGTGGGGGACAGTGGCATCCATGGGTTGTTGGGGTGGGGCTGGCTGGGCTACAGATGGCCAGGGTGCCTCTCCTGGGGTCTGGGGTGTCCCATGTCATGACCTGCAGGCACAGGTAAGTGCACATGTGGAAATCAGCCTACACGCGTAGGCTTTATGTGTTTTACTGCTAGTGAGTCGTAGCCGTGTACAACCAGTCACAGACACGCAGTGGGACCTCATGCAGGGCCTAACAGTGGCATGTCTGTCTGGAGATGCAAAGAGAGCATCCGGAGGGAGCGGCTCCCCAGGGCCCCAGGGCTGCTTTGCCCCCTCCGTCTCGAGCACCTCTAAGAGCCCAGGCCCTGTCCCCCGCAGCCCTCAGCCCCCGTGGCTGTCTGCTGACAGTGGCTTTGCCTTACTGTTTTGTTCTTTACTGGTTGTAAAAAGGATTCTGCTCTCTCAGTGAAATCTTTTAAAAGCCACATTTAGACATATATTTTGACTGTTGAGTGTCCAGATGCAGATTGGTGACAGGACTGCCGGCCTCAGTGGAAGCCTGGGTTCCAACTCTCTGGCTCAGGCACTGTGGCCCAAGGGGGTGGCCGTGGGAGTCAGAGGTATTCCTGTTCCTGCCCATCTGTCTAGCCACCTCCATGGCACCTGTGTCCAGGACAACTCCTGGCTGGCCTTCAGCAGCCTGGCCCCCGAGAATCACCACTGTTCCCACCCCGTCCCAGCCCCTTGTGCAGCTCCCAGTCAGCAAAGACCCTGGCCCATGGCGCAGTGGAAGTAGGGAGGCATGCTGGGACCTGATGGCTGAGCAAGGGGGGAGACCCAGGGGGCATGACATCACCTAAGGCAGGTCTCCTGCCTCTGTTGTGTCATTGTGTCCCCAGCTGTGTGTCCTGTCAGGGGAGTCCATGGGGTCCTGGGTCGGCTCTGAGCATCTCTCAAAACCTCATTTCCAATATGGGAGAATATATTTGTAAATGACATATCTGACAAGGTGTTAATATCCAAAATATGTAAAGAACACATACGCCTCAACAACCAAAAAGCAAATAATGCTATTAAAAAATGGGCAGGGGATATGAAGAGACAATTCTCCAAAGAAGAAATTCAGATGGTCAACAGGCACATGAAAAGATGCTCCACATCGCTAATCAGGGAAATGCAAATTAAAACCACAATGAGATATCACCTCATACCAGTTAGAATGACCAACATCAAAAAGACTAGGAACAACAAATGTTGGTGAGGATGTGGAGAAAGGGGAACCCTCCTACACTGCTGGTGGGAATGTAAACTAGTTCAACCATTGTGGAAAGCAATATGGAGGTTCCTCAAAAAGCTCAAAATACAAATACCATTTGACCTAGGAATTCCACTCCTAGGGATTTACCCTAAGAATGCAGCAGCCCAGTTTCAAAAAGACAGATGCACCCCTATGTTTATCGCAGCACTATTTACAATAGCCAAGATATGAAAGCAACCTAAGTGTCCATCAGAAGATGAATGGATAAAGAAGATGTGGTACATATGCACAATGGAGTATTATTCAGCGATAAGAAGAAAACAAATCCTACCACTTGCAACAATATGGATGGAGCTCTAGAGGGTATTATGCTTAGTGAAATAAGCCAGGTGGAGAAAGACAAGTACCAAATGATTTCACTCATCTGTGGAGCATAAGAACAAAGCAAAAACTGAAGGAACAAAAACAGCAGCAGACTCACAGAACCCAAGAATGGACTAACAGTTACCAAAGGGAAAGAGACTGGGGAGGGTGGGAAGGAAGGGAGGGATAAGGGGGAAAAGGGGCATTACGATTAGCACACATAATGTGGGGGGGGGCACGGGGAGGGCTGTGCAACACAGAGAAGACAAGTAGTGATTCTATAGCATCTTACTATGCTGATGGACAGTGACTGTAATGGGTTATGTGGTGGGGACTTGATGATGGGGGGAGTCTAGTAACATAATGTTGCTCATGTGATTGTATGTTAATGATACCAAATAAATAAATAAATAAATGTTAAACTGCAGTTGGAAAAAAAAGAATACACATGCTGAATACTTTTTTATACTCTTTAAGCAGAGAATGAAAATCTCAAGACCTCTGACTCTACTTGGATAAATTAGAAGGGCATGATGTACATGTTCTAGGTGGGTGTGATGGCCATAGTTTTTAAAAAGTAATTCAATGAAAACCTAAAAATGCATTAAAAAGAAAACCACTTCCATTACACTTCGGTCCCGCTGCGGCAAAGTCCTTGTTCACCAAGCCTGCAGGAGCTACTTCTTCCCCACGGGACACAGAGGGCCACGTGGGAGACCCAGACACCTATCTGCAGATTCTGTTGGGTTCCCCTACGCAAAAGCTATCCGTGGGCTTATAAATCCGCTTCTATGGTTTGGCAAGTGGAAATGCTGAGCTCAGTGGTCACACACTCAAACAGAATGAAAGCAAGCCTGTTCCAGTAAATGAAATGCAGCAGGCGTGGCAAGATCTGTGGGATTAAGGGGCCATCAGCAGATTGTGGAGTCCAGGGGATTAAGTCTCAGGGAGCATCAGCTGGGGGGAGGGGATGCCACCCTGCCCAAGGTCAGTACGGTCGCTGCTGCAGGAAGGTCAGGCCACACTGCCCAGCCACTAGCCACCGTCAGGGGCCCAGGGCCCATTGCTGCTCCACCTCTCCATTGTCCAGGGTGGGTCTGGCCTAGGGAGGTGCCCCCGGGTCTCAGGCTGTGCCTCAGCCTCCTGCCTCGGCCTCTCTCAGCAGGCTCCCCAACGGAGGACCCCCTGCAGTAGGGTCAGCCTAGCGGGGGCATTTGGGGATGGGCCCACCACCACCAAGGCCCCTTCCTGCCTCCTGGCCTGCCCCCCTCCCCCTCCTGCCTGGGCTTCCTGCCCAGGACTGTAGTAAGTGTACCATCCTCGGCGGTGGGCAGGGCCATGGGCTGGGGGTTTCAGTGGTGCCCAGCCCAACCAAGGCTTGAATGTGTGTGTTTCCAGGAGGTGCCCCAGCCAGCTGCCATCCTGTGTCCTCTCTGCTGATCTTCATGGCCCAACCCCACCCGCAGAGGCACGCAAGCACAACCTCCTCTGAGGTTTACCAGGCATTTTCACCCAGCGGTGCCAGGCTCAGTTTCTGACTCATGGTGCTCTTGGCTTTTAAGCTGATTTTGTGTAGCCTTCACTCATCCTTTAAACTTGAAGTTTTTGTTGTCTTTTTCACTTCTTGTCTAAGTTGCTTTTTTTCCTCCAGAATTTATTTTGGTTTAATTTTTGTTCTCTGGGTCCTCTCCCTTTGTACCTTCATAAAGCTGGTCTGTTTCTACTACACTATTTATTTAAAACCCTACTTTCTCTTAAATTGCCCTCATTTTATGTCCTGTAGGGTTTTATTCACATTTATTGTCTCTATTTTTATTTTTCTTCTTTTTTTCTCTTCAATTTTCCTTTACATTATTTGGGAGGATTTTTAATGGTTTTGGTTGCTTTAGCTTATATTTTTAAAAACATTTTATTTTTAGCAGATGCTGTTTGTCAATGTTGTGATATTAATATTAAAATATTAAGACCTGAAAAGAAATGACCTGCTAAACTAATTCTAGTTCAGTTTTCCAACATAGTGTAATGTGATCCGGCCCAGCTGCTGAATAAACCTATTAAACACATCCGTCCACGCACCCAGGAGGCCCACTGGCAGGAGACGGAGCTCAGGGCTGGTGCAGCGAGTGTGGGCGATGTCCCCTCGTGTGCCTCCCATGCCCCACCGAGACACTGAGCGGCCCCGCACTCGCTGCCTGTGCCCTGGGTGGCCGCACGAGGCTTCCCCAGCCTTTTCTTTGTAACTGGTTGGTGTTTGTTTCCTTAAAAACCTCATGTACTCAGCTAATCCTTGCCTCCTGCTTTGCACACTGATAGCACAACTCCCTCTCCATTATTTTATCTAAAATTCGTACCTGACTCCCACATTTTTCTTGGTATAAACTGGCATCTGTGTCCCTTTGTTGTAATGGAAGCTGGAATTAAGAGCTCTCTGCCCCCCTTCCCCCAGTAAAACACGGTGACAAAGACACAGACTTGAAACCAATGCTTTGCTGCTTTCAGGTAAATTATCCTTGCCTTCCTGCACCATCTCCTGGCCCGTTTCACATTCGGGGCAGTGTGGGTCTAGTGAGTGCCTCTCCAGCACCTGTGAGGAGCAGCAGGTGCAGCATTAGGGCTAAGGGCCCTGAAGTCCGCCTCCAGGCTGCGCCCCAGCTCCCCACATCCCAGCTGCGAGGCTGCTGCATGTTTCTTGGCCCCCTGCCCCTCGTCCCGTCTGAGATGGAGCTGGGCCTTCCTTGCAGGGCAGCGGAAGGACTGTGCCCGGCACACTGTGAAAACCATGTCCGTGTTAGGTGGTATTTATTATTATTTGTATGGTTATTGAGGTTGTCCTCTAATATATTATGTGGACAGAATTCTTGATGTTAAACCACCCATCCATTCCAAGAGTAAACTTCGCTGTGTATTATTAATTTTCACACTTTGCTGATGATTCTGTTGGTTAATGTTTGATCAGAATATTAGTTACAATTTCTAGCAGCTCTAGTCGCTGGCTCACAGCACATGCTTGTGGCCAGCCTCACAGCAGGATTACCTTCTCCTGCGAGTGTACCAGCCAGAGTGTGAGCTGGGGCTGGGCCACTACGCGTGGACCCCAACAACTTGAGTTAGGGGTCGAGCTGTGTTGTGCTGAGTGTCAGCCATCCTGGTGGCCTGTGGCAGTGCCACACCGTGCCCGCTCTCTGCTGCCCCGTGCCTGATGAGATGAACTGCCTTCTGAAACATTTACTAGCCCTCTGGGGTGTGAGCAGCATAGCAGCATTTCCTGGACAGGAGCCCTGAGTGGAGAGGCGACTGCAAATACCTCCTCTCACTCTGCGGGCTGCTTTCCTGCCTCTGCCATCCCCCAGTGTCTGTTGGCAGATGGAAGGTCCCAGTTCTGACAGGCCCACCCTATCAGTCATTAGCTGCCGCTAGGGTGCCTCCTGTCCAGGCCTTGCTTGCCCTTCTCCTTGCTCCATGTGGCCGGTGGGTATCCTGGCTGCCTTTCCCTGGAGCCACAGCCTACCTGACATGTATCTGGGGGATGGATTGATGGGCTTCTGGCTTCATTGCTCCATTGGCAGGTCCAGTCAGCTCCCACCATTGGTGGAAGGGCCACTTCTGCTCCGGGAGCGCCAAGGTACCTTGTTGCAGGCGGTCTGCTGCGTTGTCCCTCTCGGCCATCCCTGTGCCCCACGACATGGGCCCCATGCCTCTCGCTTCTTCTGGTAAATAGCAATTCTCACTTTGTTCCTTTCCATCAAGAAAGTCTTGGCTGTTCTTGGCCTGATCAGGGTTTCACATACATCTTAAAATCAGCCTGTCTGTGAGATTGAACCTGCACGTCCATTTGGGGAGAATTGACATCTGCAGTTACTGACTGAGTCCGTGAACACAAGGTATTTCTCTACTTCACAGACCTTTAAGTTCTTGTAAGAATGTTTTATGGATTTCTACACATAGGTTTTACACACAGGTTTTACACACCTTTGTTAGCATTATCCCAATCTGATTTCTTTATATATTCTTGTAAATGGTATCTTTTTTTTAACTCCATTTTCTAGCCATTAACTGGTACAGCGCTGGGTGATACAGCCCTCAGGAAGCCCCCCTCATGCTTGTTGTAAGAGTCTGCTCTCCCACACACCCTCCCATGCGGGGCACCTGCTTTGTCACGGGGTGCCAAGGTGCATCCACGGGGCCGTGAAATTCAGGATGCATGGGCCCACAGGTGGTGGGGGCACTGTAGGGTGCTTGTCTGAACTGAGCAGCTGTGATGACCCTGACTCAGCACCTCTTTCCCAACGTCCCTTAACCAGCTTGGGCACCTCAGGAACTGCTGGAGGCCTTGGGGCGTCTGTCTGGGCTGCCCACCCCTGTCCCCCTTGCTGTGCTGCATGTGTGCTGGCTCATCGTGATGTTCTGGGTGGACACCCATGCAGCCACATTGCCGTCCCTCAGGGTAGACAGGGTGGGCTGGCACAGGTCTGCCCCAGCTGTCCCTCTTACCACCAGCATCCTTCAGAAACTCAGGTTGTTGGTGGCTGGACCTGCAGAGTGCCAAGGTGGGCAGGCCTCTCCTGTGGGCAGGCTCTGTGTGCTCGTGGGCTCTCCCCTGCTTTATCTTTGCCCAACTGGTCCCTGTGGTCTCAGACACCTGCCGAAGATGCTCTGGAGATGTCTCCTGTAGGCCGAGGGCAGGAGAGGGTGTGCAGTGCTCCCCTGAGGGCCGCTCCCCAGCCTCTCCCCTTCCTGTCACAAGGACTCTGACGCCCAAGAAGATGCAGGCGGTCTGATGTGTTGTCCCTCTCGGCCATCCTTGTGCCCCACAATGTGGGCCTTTCACTTTGTACTTTGTTCCAAGAGATTCACTTTTCTATCCTTACCTGGCACATGTGTCTGAGAGGTGAGGTGGGGACGATGTTGATTTCCAGCCCTTCAGATTACCAGCCATCCTGGCCTGTGGTCCCCTTTCCCAAACCCAAGAGCCCCTCACGGGGCAACAGCCGTGAGCCCTTGTCCTGGCCCCATGCCAGGAACCTGGTGAGCACTGCCTGTTCCTTCTGGTCAGGTATGCCAGCCATGCTGGGCCTGCCACTGCGGCCAGAGGGTCCTTGGGAAGATGGGGTGTGTGCAGGCGGGCTGAGCACAGACAAGGGCACAGAGGACGGCAGGGCTCAGTTTCCCACGTCTCAGGGAGGGTCGGGTTCATGCACAGCCCATCACTGCAGGGGTGGATGTGGATGTCAAAGCCCTGACCTGACCCAGGTCTCAGGGAGTCCTGCCTTGACCGCAGCAAAGATTACTCGCCTTGAAGCATGGGTTTGTAGTACCTGGAACATTTGCGAGAGGTCATTTATGCCTGAGATCCTGGGCACCCTCCCCAAAGGCAGGACTGAGAAATATCAGCATCCCTGGGTGAAGCCCACGCGTCAGCAAGAGAGAAGCTCTGCACCGTTCTGGGGCCGGATCTGTGCCGCTCGTGCAGGGAGGGGCAGTGGCTGCTGCCCCACTCTGTGATGTCTGTCTGGACACCTGAGTGACAGGCCAGCAGAATGTGGAGACACTCTCTGAAGTCAGGGTTGCATAAGCCTGGATGTCTTTCTGACACTAACTGTGGTGGGCAAGAGCGGTACAGAGGCCTCCCCTCCCTGCACAGCCTCAGGACCAGGATCTGCATTGCTAGCTCTCTGGAAGCATGAAGCAGCTAATAAGCTCTGTCAGTTTCTGCTCTCCTGGCCTCCTGCAGCCTAATGGGGCACCGAGCCGTTAAATGCAATAAATCAAGGCTGCTTGTCCCCCGAGGTTCCTTCCATGGTCACCTCCCCAGACAGTTGAGGCTGCGGGTGCAGCCCTGGACAAAGCACAGCTGATGGGGCTACAGCAGAGTTATCAGCCCTGGCTGGCACTCACTGCAGCCACGTGGGCCTCAGACAGCAGTTTGCTGGCCTGCCCGTTGCTCTGGCCTCCAGGTGAGAAGCCTCATGGTGGAGAGGACAGGCCAGCGCCTGCAGTGAGCGGGACTGTGGCCGCCTGAAACCACTGCCACTGCAGCCTCCACGTGTACTGACCCCTCCCCAAGAAAGCACACCTGGGCATCCCACACCACTTCCAAGCACAAGCCTCCTCCCCTCAGGCCAGAGCCAGCTTGGTGCTCACTTGACAGCAAGATGGTTCCCCTGTCGTGGCTGGGAGCACAGTCTCTGGAGCTTCTGTTGTGCAGGTGGCGAGACTCTGTTTCTCTCACATGCAAACAGTCGTGCAGGACCTCCAGGCTGAGGACAGCAGATTTGCGTATGTAAAAGCATGCAGACTACTGCTACTGATGCTCAGATAACCACACATCTTTTTATGACTGTATTTATTTTACTAGAACTGTTGATTTGAATATTCTTATAAAAAAGAATGGAAAATTTGTTTTATCAGAACTTCACTAAGTTGTACTGGTTATGAACAGATTTTGCCAATTTAATCAGTAGAAAAGAGTAAAAGAAGTTTGGGTTCTGGTCAAAATGGAGTAAGCTACACCTGCCAGTTAACATCCCAGCTCATGGTGAAAGACTGATGCTGTCCCCCTGAAATCACTTAACAACATGAGGGTGTCTGCACTCACACTCCTGTTGAACTGAGCGCTGCAAGTCTTAGCCAGTTGAATATGACAAGGAAAGGAAATAATATAGATTAGAAAGGAAGAGGTAAACCTTTCTCTGCATGCAGACAACACGATTGTCGACATCGAAAATCCCATCAAATCTGCAGTCTACAAAAACCTCCAAGAATAAGTAAGTTCACTTGTTAAATGGCACAGGGTCAACAGACAAAAGCCAGTACTGCTCTATAGACCATCAGTGAACAATCAGAAGCCAGAATTCAGATCTCAGTACCTTTTACAGAAACTCCAGAAAGTTGTATACTTGCCATATGTCAACCAAAACACGCACAGGATTTGTATTCTGTAGACCACAACATGCCGATGAGAGAATGATTCTAACAGGAACCAAGCAGGAGCCATCCCATGTTCACAGACTGCAACACTTGCATACTAAAGACACCAGTGCTTCCCAAACAGTTCTGTAGGTTTCGTGTAGTTCCTGTCAAAATCCCAGCTGGAGTAGACATACACACACACACACAACAGAAGGTTCATGTCCTTGGCACATGGAGAACCCTTTGAGTGCCCCAGTAAGAGAACAGTCCTGTTAGAAAGTGAGCAGAAGACATTTTCACATGTACCTGAATGGGATGAATGCATGGAAAGTAAGCACATGATTGGGTGTTCAGCCCCATCATGATTAGGAGAAAGCAAATTAAACCAGCATATCACTGCCATCTGTTACAGTGGCTAAAGTAAAAATGCTGACTATCCCAAGTGGTAGCATGAGTGAGAGCAACTCGTCTGTCTTTCTTGCAGGAGGGGAAAGATGTGCAGCTGCTCTGACAAACGGGTTGGCAGTCTTATCAAGTTATATGTATACTTAACATATGATTCAGCAGTCACAGTCCTGGGTATTTATCACAGAAAAATGGAGGCATATGTTCATACGAAAATGTGCACGTTGTTCTAGCTGCTCTATTTGTGACTGGCAAAAACTGGAATCAACTCAGGTGTCCCATCAGGCAGCTGGAAACACAACTGGTACAGCCATATCCTGGATACTACTCAGCAACAAGAGGTGCACACCTGTCACACCCTGCCGCTGGGGAGATGTGAAGAACATAGTCATGATGAGTGAAGAAAGTCCATCTCAAATTACATAAAGTTCTTAACGTGACAAAATTACAGTCATGTGGAGCAGATCAGTGGTTCTTAGGCTGGGCTGGAGGAGGGCACGTGACCAATAGGAGGGTGCGGGGATTGCTGCATGTTGACCCTGCTTGTGCAGGCACTTGGGGAATCCATACACATGACAGTGTCTCACAATTGTGAGCTCTTTAAGGTGTGGGAACTGTGCACCAAAACCAAAAAACAATGCCTGTGAAACTGGTGCAGCTCAGGTAGTAGATCCCACAGTGCCTGCTCCTGGCCTAGTATGTGTGCAGTTTTATGTATTTGCTGAATTAGTGATTGTCAACTTTAATGCATGTGTATATACAGATGTGTGCAGCAGGGACTGCATGGGGTACCAGAAGCTTTGTGCTAGCTTTGCAGCTACTCATGGACCTAAAATTATTTCACAGTTGTACACACATCTGTATATACACATGCATTAAAGTTGACAATCACTAATTCAGCAAATACATAAAAAAGACCAATTAGAAATAAGAGATTATCAGATTAGATAAAAAAGACAAGATCAATCTATGTGCAGCCAGTAAGACATGAACGTGAAATGTAAGGCTAAAAGCTAAAGGGCAGGATGAGACGCATCTCGTGTGAACACCCATGGAAGACAGCTCAAGTCAGGTGAAGTGGGCTGCAGGTTAGGGAAGATTATGTGGGTGAATAGAAAGTGATCAGCTCACCAAGAGGACATAGCAGTCTCAGACACGTGGACTGAGTGACAGAGCCTCAAAACACACGGAACAAAACTGATGGGACGGAAAGGAGGACCGGGCAGCTGAAAGCTATGGCTGGAGACTGTGACTGTGCTCTCAGTATCTGGTGAACAAGTGGACAGCACAGCCTCCCCGCAGTGTCTGCCTGACCCAGCAGCGTAAGGCCCGTGTGTCCTCGTGTGCGACTGGACAGCCACCAAGGTAGACTGTGTTCTGTGCAAGGAAACAAAAGCCGAAAGAATTTGAAGCACTGCAATCATAAAAAGTGTATTTTCTGACCAGAGTGGAATTAAACTAGAAATCAGTAATCAGAGGTAACTAGAAATATCCAAATGCTTCAAAAAATGAAGCACACACATCTCAGTAATGTGCTGCTTAGTGAGGAAGTATCAGAGGAAGTCAGGGAACATTTCAAGCAGAGACATGTACGTGTATAAATCTGTAGGGTACAGGAAAATCAGTACCTCTGGAGCGACTTATAGCTTGATATGTGAACAAGAGAAGAGGTCTCCAAACAATAAGCCTCCACCTTTAGAAACTGAAAAAAGGAAAAGAAAAAGCCAGCAGAAGGGGGAAATGACACCAGAAGCCACTGAAATTTAGAAGATAATTAAGCCTTTTCCAACAGACCAACCCCAGCAGAGGAAGCTGAGGCAGGCGCATATTTGCAGGCTCAGGAGAGCAGGGCCTTCTTTGTGTGGCACTGTGAGCAGGGTTTGGTTGCTGTCATGGTGTGCTTTTGCATCCTTGTATTGGCCTTAACAAGACATGTTCCTTTATGAGTGTTGCCTCCACCCCCGTTGGGAACTGGTGGGTGTGCCAATCAGACTGAGCCTGGGATGGAGGGGACAAGGGTCATCCAGCTAGGATACAGGGGCATGGCCCTGTGTCCTGACTCTGGCTAGCTCCTGGGGGTCCCACCTGACACCCAGCAGGCCCCCGGAAAATCCCCAGAGATGAGCGAGGAGCTGGGGCCTGGGCAAGGTGGACCCTGACCTCCATGCTACATGAGTATACGAGTTCAGAGACCACCACCAGATTCTGGTTTCAGAGTGTCCTGTGAGGCCGTGGAACAGGGTGGGGCCCCGTGCTCGTGATAAGTATTCACCTTGTCCTTAAACACGTGTGGGATCCACTCCTGCCCCCCCTGAGGAGGAACCAGGAGTCCAGTGTGAGACAAAGGAGGCAAGCATGTCCTCTGCCCATGTGTGGCAGGGTGTAGGGTTTCAAGGTGGAGGCCTGGCAGGGAGAGCCCTCAGCAGAAAGGCTCAGCTGCCACAGGAAGGGAGGCCAGTGGGGCTGGGTGGGGCTTGCAGGGTAGGGGTGGCACCTGTAGGCCTTGGGAGTGGTTCTCTGGGAGGGAAGGAGCCTGGGGGGAATTCCTGGGCAGTGGGAAGATACCAAGAATTTCCACGGGGGGATGACAGCCTGATTTTAGGTTTTTAAAGGTCACTGGTGGTGTGAGGCCAGGCATTCGGTCTCTATGTGTTCCATAACAAGAGCCCTGGCCACAGATGGCTGCTGGCCAGAGGGCGTGACTGTAGGGAGTCTGTGTCCTCAGCGCACTGTGTCCAGGACCAGTGGGTGCCACACACTCCTCTGCCTGCCCTGGAGGGAACTGGCAGTGCCAGCGCCCCCAGGGACACTGCAGGGCAGGCTGGGAGTCTTTCCCTTTGTTGTGATGTTTAGAGGCACAGTCACATTACTGCCACAGACTGGGGCAAGGAGACATGGGCTGTGGGCAGGTCATGCATAACCAGTGTGGCCCCAGATATTCCACCCACACTGTAGTCCCCAGAGCTGTGCAGAACGGTTAATGGCACACAGTGTCCTCTGACCCACCCTGTGCAGAGACCATCTCCAGGTGCTGCTGGGCCCAGAGCAACCCACAGCTCCCAGGACAGGCTGAGGCCCGGTTGTTACTGGAGGTTCCCAAGGGACATGTGTCACGCCTCCTGGGTGCCCAGCATCAACACAGACCAACACGGGGGCAGGCACCAGGAAAGACCCCCACACACAGGAGTGTGTGTGTGGAGGGGGGAGTGTGTCTGATGTGTGAGTGGTATGTGTGTGAGTGTGAGCCAGGGAGGGTGACAGTGGGCGGCAGGGGGATGAGCAGGTGTGTGTGTGTCCATGTGAGAGGGAGGGTGAAGGAATGGGTGAGTCCTCTGAAGCCCTCCAAAGCTAGAAACTTGGTTGAAATGCTTTCCCTCAAAAGGAGTCGGTAACTTTTGCTATCTTTTCTAAAATAACTTCTGTGTCATCATATAGTGTCAGGATGGTTGTTTTTTGTTTTTTTTTTAGTTATCTGAGGAAATACTGAGAGTTGTTGCCTGGTACAATTTCAAGTTGTAGCAGCTGCTTTTTAAAAAATCTAAATTTTGTATTGGAAGTAACTAGGTTTACATGTAAGCATAAGAAATAACACAGATCCCATGTACCTTTTACTCAGTCCTCCCCAATGGTAACGTCAACTACAGTGTGAACACCTCTACAGCGGTACAGACTAGACCAGAACAGTCCGTCCCTGTAGGACCCCTGGCTGTCCCCCATAGCTCACACGTTTCTCTCTGCCCACATCTCCTCCTTAGTCCCTGGAAACAATAGTCTCCATTTCCATAATTCTGTTATTTCAAGAATTAGTAAATGGACTCACTCAGTGTGTGACCTTTGGGGACTGGCTTTTTCACTCTGCCTCCGTCTCTGGAGACTCAGGGTGCTGCGCCCATCGTCACCTGTTCCATTCCGTGGCGAGGAGCTTCCATGGTGTGCTCATTTCCCACTGCTGCTGCACAGGTGCCATGCACACACCGAGACTGTTCAGCCTCTTACTGGCTGAAGGTGATGTTTGGGTCAGTGATAAAGAAAGCTCCTGTGATGTCATGTACAGGGGACTCTGAGCACATAAGTTCTCATTTCTCTGGAATAAGTTCCCAGGCTGCAGTCACTAGGCCATATGGTAGTTTCATGTTTAGTGTTTTAAGAAACCGCCAATGCATTTTTCAGAGTGGCTGCGCCATGTTACATCCCACCGACAGGTGACACACTTCACATCCTTGTCAGCACTTGGGGTTGCCACTTTTTTTATTTTAGCCATCCTCATAGGTGTGTAGTTGTATCTAACATGGCTTTAAGTTGCATTTCCCTGATGACTAATGATTTGGATGTCTGTGCATATGTTTATCTGCTGTCTGTGTGTCCCCTTTGGTGAAATGCCCATGCTTGTACCCGTTTTCTGATTGGATTGTTTGTTTTTTCACTGTTGAGTTTAATCAGTCCTTATATATCTTAGAAACTAGTTCTTTGTCAGATGCGTCATTTGCAAATATTTTGTCCTGGTATATAGCTGTCTTTCATCCTCTTACTAGTTTTTTGCCAAGCAAAGGTTTTTAATTATGAAACATCCAATTTATCAGTTTTTCCTTTTTTATATCGTGTCTTTAGTGTCAAGTCTAAGAACTCTGCCTTGCCCTGGATCCTCACGACTTTTTCCTTTTCCTTTTTTCTAAAAAATTAGCTTCACATTTTACATTTAAATCTATGATCCATTTTGAGTTAATTTTTATATAAGGTGTGAGGTTTAGGTCAAAGTCCATTTTTTTGCCTATGTATGTCCAGTTGCTCCAGCACCATTCTTTGGGAAAGCTGTCTTCCCTCCACTGACCTGCTTTTACATCTTTGTCAGAAATCAGTTTGTCATATTGTAGGGGTCTCTGTCTGGGTTCTCTGTTCTCTTCCATTGACCTCTGTACCTCTCCCTCTGCAATACCATCCTTCTTGACTACAGTAGCTGTATAGTGTCTTGAAATTGGGGAGACTGAATCCTTCCACTTTATTTTTGTTTATCAAAATTGTTCTAACTATTCTAGCTACTTTGCCTTTCCAATGATCTTGTCTATGTCTATGAACTTTGATAGAAATTATGTTTAAACTCTACTTCAGCTTAGAGAGAATTGGCATCTTTACTATGATGAGTCTTGGAATCCATGAACATCGTATGTCTCTCCACTTACTTAGATCTTTGATTTCTTTCATCAGCATTTTGTAATTTACAGCTTATACATGCCTTACACATCTTTTGTTAGAGTTACACCTAAATATTTCGTGTCATCTACAAATAGGGACATTTTATTTTTATTCCTTCTGATCAATGTGCCTTTTATTTCCTTTTCCTGCCTTACTGCACTGGCTAGAACTCCAGCATTAGACTGAATAACAGTGGTGAGAGAAGACATCCTTGCCTTGTTCCTCATCTTCAAAGGGGAAAGGACTTAACCTTAAGGATGATGTTAGATGTAGGTTTTTGTAGATGCTCTTCTTTCTTACTTTTTTCCATTCTATTTCTATTTTTCCCCCCGAGAGTTAACATGAATGGCTTTTGAATTTTGTCCAGTGCTTTTCTCATGCATTGATATGATCATGCACTATTTCATCTTTAGACTATTAATGAGATTAATTACTTTTAATTGATTTTACAGACAGTGGAACCAGCCTTGCATCACTGGAAGGACAGCCATAATGTATAATTCTTATATATTGCTGAATTCTTTTTTATATTTCCTTCTATTTGCTTGGATTTATTTTGTTGTTCTTTTTCTAGATTCTTAAAATGAGAGCTTAGATTATTGATTGGAGGCTTACTCTCTTTTCCAGTGTATATATTTTGTGCTATAAATTTCCCTGTAGGTACTGCTCTAGTTGTGTCCCACAATTTTTTGTATGTTGTATTTTCATTTTCATTCAGGTCAGTTTACTTTTTTATGACCCTTGATATTTCTTTTTTGACCCAAGGATTGTTCAGATGTGTGTTGTTACAGTTTCCAAGTGCTTAGAGATTTTTCTGTTTTCTGTTATTGATTTCTAGTTTGATTTAATTGTGATCAAAGAACACATTATTTATATGATTTCAATTCTTGAAAATTTGTATTTTTTTTACAGCCAAGGATGTACTCTGTGTTGGTCTATATTCTGTGGGTGCTTGAGAGGAATGTGTGTTCTCCTGTTGCCAGACAGAGTGTTCTGTGGACGTCAACAGGTCCTGGTGGCTTACAGCAGCGTGAGCTCTCCTGTAGCCCTGCTGATTTCCTACCTGCTCGCTCTGTCAGTCACTGAGGCAGGATGCTGGAATCTTCAGCTGTGATTGTGGATTTGTATATCTGTCTTTTCAGTTTTGTCAGTTTTTGCTTCATATATTTTGCACTTCTGGTGTTTGACCCGCACATTTATTGCTACTTCATGAATTGGCCTTTTTATCATTATATAATGTCCCTCTCTGTCTCTCGTAATTTTCATTGCTCTGAAGTCTATTTTTTATTGAGGCATAATGGGCATACAATAATTTTAGGTGTATATCATAGTGATTTAGTATTTTTATGCATTATGAAATAGTCCCCTTGATAAGTCTAGTTACCATCTGTCCCCATAAAAAGTTATTACAATATTATTGACTATATTCCCTGTGCCGTACATTACATCCCCATGATGTGTTTATCTTATACCTGGAAGTTGTACCTCTTAATCCGCTTCACCCATTTCTCCCATTCCCGCATCCTCCTCCCCTCTGATAACCAAGATAGTTTGTTTCCTATTCCTGTGAGTCTGTTTCTGTTTTGTTTGTTCATTTGTTTTATTTTTTAGATTCTACTTGTAAGTGAAATCATACAGTATTTGTGTTTTTCTGACTTATTTCACTTAGCATAATGCCTTCTAGCTTTATCTATGTTGTCACACATGGCAAGATTTCCCCTTTCTGTGGCTCAGTAATATTCTTTTGAGTATATATACAACACATCTTTATCTGTTCATCTCTCTGTGGACACTTAAGTTGCTTCCATATGTTGGCTATTGTAAGTAATGTTGCAGTGAATACGGGAGTACATATATTTCTTTGAATTGGTATTTTCATCTTCTTCAGATAAATAACCGAAGTGGAATTGCTGGATTGTATGGTAGTTCTATTTTTAATATTTTGAGGCATCTCTGTTCTGTTTTCTGCAGTGGCTGCACCAATTTACATTCCCTTTAACAGTGCTCAGGGATTCTCTTTGCTCCACATCCTCACTAACACTTGTTATTATCTGATATTAATATAGCCACTCCCACTTTCTTTTGATTAATGGTTGTATAACAAATATTTTTCCATGAGTTAATTTTCAGCCTGTGTATATCATTCTGTTTGAAGTGGGTTTTTTGTAATAGACAACACACGGTTGAGTCATGTTTCTTAATCCACTCTGCCAATTTTTGTTTTTTAATCAATGAGTTTAAACAATATATTAGGACTCAAGTTTGCCATTTCACTTTTTGTTTTCTGTTGTTCTCTGTTTTTTGTTTCTCTACTATTTCCTGCCTTCCTGTCAATTACTAAAGTTTTTTTAGAATTCTGTTTTGATATATTAACAGTGTTTTTGAGTATATCACTTTGTGTAGCTGTTTAGTGGTTGCCCTAGACACTACACATGAATTCTACCCACGTGTTGACATTTTGCCAGCTTGAGAGAAATACAGAAACTTTAACTTCCTTTATGATTCTTTATCCTCCCCATTTATAATTGTTTAAAATACTTCTTCAGGGTGCTATTACAATCACATCAGACAGTACTATAATTTTTGCTTCAACCATTAAACATATTTGTTGAATTAACAAAGTACACAACTACCTATGAGAATAATTTCGATCTGCTTCTTGTGTTCATGTTCTGGAGGAAGGAGGAGAGAGAGCGGCCACCATGGGCTCTGACCCTGGTCTTCGACACCCATCTCCTATGCCTCCCCAGGACTGGCTGTGTCACACTGGGGGGGTCAGCATCAAAGACATTTTTCCTTATTATCTAAATCCCTTTAAAAGGGATTTAGCTGTCTAAATTAAAAATAATGTGCAGTAGGGTGTATAAAATGGTAAAAACAAATGTATGACAGCAATCGTGCAAGGCCAAGTGAGGACATGGAGCATGCTGCCGAGGGTCACTCTGTGTGAGGTGTGAGGTGGCACGAGCTCACGTGACACTGTGCTGTGACAGGTGAAGATGTGTATTATAGGCCGTACAGCAACTGCAAACCTAACAAAGCAAAAGGTTGTGACTAGTAAGTGAACAAAGGAGATAAAGGGAATCATAAAACTGTGGAATCATTCCAAAAGGTGGCAGAGAAGGAACAATAGAAACGGGAACAAAGCAGATGGTGAGGTTGAGAATAAGAGTGGATGGGCAGATACACCCAACTCTACCAGCAATCCCCTGAATGGCAGCACCCCAGTGAGAACACAGAGGTAGTCAGGTGAGATAAAAAGCAAGGCCCAATGTATGCTGCCTCCCAGAAAACCACTTTAAATATAAAGTCAAAGATAAAAGGCGGAAGAAGATACAACGTGCTAACTCCAATCCAGAGAAAATAGGGCAGTAATAACACAGGTACATCTCAGAGCCCTGACCCCTCATGATGACAAGGGAGTCAGTTCATCAGTGCAACACCACGTGCTCAGTGTGATGAGCGCTAATGGGGCTTAGAAGTCCTGGGACAGAATGATGCAACAGTGGGGGACACAGCCCAATCCACAGCTGGACGTCAGCATCCCTCTCACCATGTGACATAATAAATACAAAACCAGAAGACCTGAACAGTATTACCAATAACTTGCTCTCATTGATATTTGTAGAACATTCCACCCAGAACACAGGAATGCACATTTACCAAGAAGACCATATTCTGGCCCATAAGCAAGTCTCATAAGTCTAAAATATCTCAAGTATTACAAAATATAGTCTCTAACCATAATGGAATCAGGGATCAACACAAGAAAGATATCTAGAAGATCTCCACATATTTGAAAACTCAGTAACATTTTGAAATATCTCATCAAAAAAAAATCAGAAGGAAAGCTTGAAAGTATTTTGAAATAAGTGGAAAACACAAATATCAAAAAAATTTGTGGGATGCAGCTAAACCCACATAATAGAAATTTATAGAACTAAACACCAATATTAGGCAAGAACACAGTATCACATTGATGCCACCAGCTTCTCCCTCACAAAGCTAGAAGAAGACAAACATTAAGGCCTGCAGCCGCATGCTGGGATGGGATGCTCATGAACGGGAGGGGGGCAGGCGGGAGTGAGTGCCCCTGAGGTCTGAGCAGCTGGCTTGGCAGGCCTGCCAACAGAGGAGACCGCAGAGGGGAGACGGGGATGGCAGGCTGGGCAGGAGCCTCTCATTGCACCCGGGGGTGGTGGGTGTCTGTGAGGGCCAGTGCAGGGCATGCTCTGCTGAGGCACATCTGTGGATGGCGTGGGCACAAAGGGGCATTTAAACCACACACTGAACGGCCCAGGCTAGTGCAGATGAAGAGGAGCGGAGGCCCTCCCAGGCGCTATAGGGGACTGTGACGATTTCTCCTCTCTTTTCCATTAGATAAATTTAAAATATGTTCAGTCCCCAGCACTACAGAGTAAAGGATGAGCAGCGCTCACTGGTGAGAGAGAGCTTCCCATTTCTCCAGCACCTAGTGTGGGGGAGGAGTGAGTCACAGAAAGCAGGATTTTGTCTGTTGAATTGCTCATCTCACTTGGTTCTGGGTGGCTGTGAACACAGGAGCCCGGCTGCTGCTTCCTCTGAACAGCCCAGGGCGTCTGCACCCCCTGGCAGCCCTCAAGCTTCCCTGTAGAGTCTACTGCAGTGGCGGCCCTGAGATGGGAACAAGGCCCAGGCAGTCCTGGGGTTACCTCGGGGGAGCGGGTGTCCCAGGGCCTGGCAGGACATGGAGAGGACAGCCCCAGGCCTGATGAGGAGTCTGCGGTCCTGGAGGAGCCAGCGCCCTGTGCCTCCACAGGCCAGGCCAGGATGGGCTCGTAAGGGTCAAGGTTACTGAGCCCCAGGTGCCCAGGACAGCTGCTTGTTCCCACCGGCCTACAGAGGACGCCAAGACGCTTGCTCTTGGCCGCGTGATGAGGGAAGGCGCTGGCCCCTGCCACTGCTCACTGGCCCGTGTGACTGATGGCAGTTGGCAGCCTGGAGCCTGACGCACCCCTGGCACTCACTGACCCACTTTCTCCGCCGTGGCTGGAAACACATAACACAGGGCCGCAGGGCCCTGCTGTCCCCAACGCAGGAGATGTTTCTAATTAAAACTGAGACATGGCACACCAGCTTGGCCCCTGCGGGAGCCAGTTCATCAACATTCTAACTCGGCTTGCTGCAGGGCATCTACACAGGGAGGATCGTGTTCACGGGGCACTGCACCAACTGTCTGAGCCCATGGGCCCCTCTCCATTTGGGGCCTTTGCTCCTGAGAGCCCTGCCTACAGCTGGACCCGCGGACACCCACACACACTGCCCTGTCCAGCGCGATGCTGTGGGGACAGCTGCATTCTCGGTGCCCTCCAGCCAGTGGCACAGCTTATTCAACAATGAAAGGTGCCACTGAAATTTTATGTCAATAAACAGCCACAGTGGCTAATGGCTACCACATTGGACAGTGAAGATAGAGAACATTAATATGTAAGGATGAGTTTTAAATCTCTTTGATACACATTATACCTTTCATGTTAAAATCCTTGTTATTCAAAAGTATCATTTTATTATGAATAATTAGAACTGACAGTGTGAGTTTGTTGAAACCTGTGGAAAATTATGTAATGTTTAGACCACGAGTGTAGTCTGGCCTGGTGCTCCTCCTGCAGAATGCGTTCTCGGCCTGGGGCCTCCAGTGCTGCCCTGTACAAGCACCTCCTTACGCCCATCACCCAGGCAATTGGAGTGCACTTTCTATGCTTTATTTTTGTGATTTCCTTTTAGCTTATTTTTCTGCAAAAACATTTTGATGAGGAAAAAATTATTGTGCTCCCCAAAACCTGTAAGATTTGTTTTCGTTGGTCATTCAAGGCTGGTTTTCTCTCCTCCGCTGTGTGTAACGGGCTGCGTCCAGCTTGCTGGCACAGGCGAGCATGGCTGTGCGGCACATTTCAGCACAGCACGAGCAATCTGGCTGGCTTAGGGCCTCTGCAGCTTACATAACTCTCTTCCCAAGGGACCACCGTGGGGGCCATAAAACTTCATTTTTATTTCACACCAGTGATGCAGGTGTATAAAGCGTTTCCTGAAAACTTTATAAAGAGGGTCACCCAGATCTTTGCAATTTCATTAACAGAGTCTACTTTAGAAGTTAGGATCACCAAGGTGACTTGACTGCAAACGTAAAGGGAACACCAGTACTGTGATTCTCTAGTTCTTGAGGGGTGGAGGGAGTCGCAGTGGGAGTGTGGGGATTCCGGCACCATCATGGGAAGCAGCGAGCGGAACGAAGGTAAGGGCAGAGCAGACCCTGCCTTCATGGGACCCGGGCGCCCTCGGCGACCCCTTTCCCTCTCCAGCTGAGGCAGGAACTGGGGCCAGAGGGCTTCAGTGACCTGCACAGGTCACGGTTAGCCAGCTGTGGGGCCAGGACCAGTCCCTGGCCTGCTTTTCCCAAGGCCCAGCCTACTGCGTGTACCTGGAGCTGGCAGGCCCAGGGCCACCCCTTCCTCTTGCTGATCGGGCTGCTCCCAGAGCCTCCATTGCCCACTCCCCTGTCCCCAGGCCTCGGGGCCTTGCAGGCCAGGATGTTCCCGCCTGTGCTGGTGGTTGGCAGCACTGCGCCCTGTCTTTGCAGGTGACACCATCTGGGCCCCATCTATTGTTCCTCCCAGCACCCTCGGCACCTTCAGCCACCATCCCCAGCCACATTTTGAGAGAAAGATGGAATCCAAGGTCTCAGAAGGCGGCCTGAACGTGACCCTGACCATCCGCCTGCTGATGCACGGGAAGGTACAGAAGCACAGGCAGCTGCCTTTGCCCCTCTCCTTGGAAGGGGAGTGCCGGAGCCATCGGTGCCCTGTTGTGAATAGCTTAGTGTGTACCCCTCAAACAGGGGCCTCCTCCCCCAAGTCACAGTGGGCACATCTGATCAGGGCCACCTGGCCTCGGACCCGTTCATGCTCAAGTCATCCCAGCACCACCTTCACTACAGATGCTGCAGCCACACATCCCTGTCCCGGTCACCCTCTCGTCTCCCTCCCGGAGCAGTTTCCCTGGTCTCTGCCTTTCACGTTAGAAAGTCCCTGTTGGTTCCCCTGTGGAATATCCCCTGCCCTGGAGTTTTTGGTGCTCCTCGCTGTTGGCAGGAAAGTCACAGATGCTTTCCTATCAGGTGGCCCTGATTTCAGGGTGGCCCATTACTGATCACATCACTAGGGGGGCACCTGCCAAGCTTCCCCATTAGAGCTGCTGGTAGAAAACCATTCCTGGGGACACTTATCAGACTGAACCGCCCCCTCCTGGAGCTCTGGAACCAGCCATTTCTCCCAAGACCCTGACTTCTTAATGTAGAGGATCGTGTTAGAAGCCCCGATTAGGACATGTGGGTTGCTCATACCCTTGGGCTCTTGTGAGTCCCGGGTGGAGCTGAGGGACATCTGTATATACATGTTTATGTGTATGCATGTGTATGTATGCACAGTCACACATGTACACAGATGTACACTCGCACAGTGTTTGTTTCCATGTGTATCGCTGCAGCTCAGGCCCTATAGTTCACCCCAGTTCCAGTCCATCAGCCCTGGGTGTGTGCTTGCTCCTGTCCATCCTGTTTTTGCCCTGAGAAACCTGCCCCCACCATGTGTGCGGCCTCGTGCGGCGGCTGGCAGGGCTCTGGCCCTGGTGTCTGTGCTGCTGCTCCTCCCAGATTCCCAGGAGAGACGCCTTTATGGGCAGGGCTGGGGCAGAGCTCACACCCAGAGCACCCCTTCTGGTGATGGAGAGATGTGACCCAGCTGTGGGTGGTGTTTGATCAGGGGTGGGGGGAGCTGGTGGGCACCCCAGAGGGCACGAGCCCAGCAACACAGCCCCACCCCCAGCAGCCACAACACGCACCAGGCACTGCCTATGGGAGGTGAGGTACCCTCACCACCACAGGGGTCACTACCCAGCTGCCCTTTGCTGCCACAGGGCCTGCCTCACACGCCCTTCCGGTGGTGGCAGAGTTTAGATCTTCTCCAGGAACATGGTAATTGCTGAGGACTTTTTTGCAGCGAGGAGAATGCACTTGATTTTGAACATTGCCATTCTCTGCAGCTGGAAGCAGGCTGGCTCTGCCTCTGGGAGATGGCATGGTAGAGCCACATGGCTCTGTGCCCAGCAAGGAGGTGCATGGCAGGCAAGCCTGGCCAGGAGCACATGGCTGCCATGTGCTGCAGGCTTAGGGCCATGGTGGTATGTTCAGCCTTGTCTTTGAATGTTCTTTTTAAAAATCTCAAGTAGCAATAGCCTTGCTAAATTTTCTTAATATCAAAAAATCGAGGGAGATTTTATTTTTCATGTTTCTTGTAGGGTTTTCTGGCCTTAAGCTCATAGGTGATGCTTCCCCACTTCCTGATCTGAGAAGCAGCTGGCCGTCCCCCTGCCTGTCTGTCTGTCAGAGGTGGGGCCTGGGCTACATGGGCACAGAGGAGCCCTCTGGCCTCAGGACCTCCATACGAGTGGCCCGACTGCCCGCTCCCT
Organism: Manis pentadactyla; assembly: GCF_030020395.1. Classification (NCBI taxonomy): domain Eukaryota; kingdom Metazoa; phylum Chordata; class Mammalia; order Pholidota; family Manidae; genus Manis; species Manis pentadactyla. Next base: position 197,072,240 of record NC_080019.1, read on the forward strand.
TCAGACCACTTAAATCTCCCCTCCTCACTCCTCACATTGATAGGTCACGCTGCGCCTCACAGGTTTTTTCTTCTTCTGCCTTGTGACTTCATCTTTCTGTGATTTTTTTCCTACAGGAAGTTGGAAGCATCATTGGGAAGGTAATTACTGAGTGAACTCTGCTTATGTCAGGGTCTCTGTAAGCAGTGCAGCAGACCTGGGTGGGTGCCTGCTGGTGATGTGGACTGTGCAGTGAGGATTCCTGGGTGAGCCTGCATCTCCTTCAGGCTGGCCCGAGAGCATCGTGTTTGCTGGCCACATGAAAGCCAGGAGGCGCTGACCCAGGCAGGGTCCCTGCACAGTGGGGCTCCTCTAGTGTGCATGTCCAGCTCTGTCCACAAGGGTCTCAGGGTGTCCCCACCCAGGTCTGGTCCCCTTTGCCAGTGATGCAAATGGCTGGGCCCGCCCACCCTTAGCAGGTGAGTGCCCTGGGCAAACGCCTGGCTTCTCTGAAAGGCTACCTGCCACGGTGGCCAGGGCTCAGCGGGTCTGTAGAGGCTCTGGACAATGCCGGGCACAGACTGACCTTCCTGGGACTGCTGCTCCGACACTGCCTGCAGCCATGGCAGACCCCTGTCTGCCGTAGCGGGAGCCCTGAGTGACCCCAGCCTGTCGTCCAAATCTTTATTACAGAAAGGGGAGACTGTGAAAAAGATGCGTGAGGAGGTGAGTGGGCCTGCCCTCAGGGGGCCGCTCCTGGTGGGTGGGAGATGGGGGCCAGGTCGCTGCCCCGCTGCCATAGGCCCCGCTGGGGAGGCCCTGGGTCCACCTGCCCTGCCGCCACTGCTGGGTGGCGGTGGTGCCAGGAAGATCCCCCTCTGTAAACTGGAGCTCTGGAGGGCTGCCTGCCAGGCACCGCGTGCCCTGTGCCTGTCAGTTGTTGCGGCGGGCCTGGGGAGAAGCCGCTCTGACCCAGTGTCTGGGGTTTGCTCCACTTCCTCCAGAGCTGTGCAAGGATCAACATCTCAGAGGGAAACTGCCCAGAAAGAATCGTGACCATCACAGGCCCAACAGACGCCATCTTCAAGGCCTTTGCCATGATTGCCTACAAGTTTGAGGAGGTAAGATGCTCCCACCCGAGACCCCCACAGGTGTGCAGTGGGCAGAGCCTTGTTCCCCTGCATCTGGACAGGGGCATGGCCCGGGAGCAGCTGGGGGCACATTGCTCAGCTGTGCCAGCTCCTCTCTGCCCTGCTCGGCTCCAGCCACCAAGCACTCTGCTCCACCGGGCGGCCGGCCAGCGTCACTCCCCCCGAGGCCAGCCGCCCACCTCACTCGCGTGTCCTCGGGCCCTGCCCCAGAGCACAGAGCCCTCAAGGAAGCCCTGGCCGGCATGTCTGGGCCTCGGACGTGCTTCCCAGCAGCCGACCCCAGCTTGCGGGGGTGGCTTCCATGTGGATGGACGAAGGGGGGCACAGACATGGAAGTTCTCAGGCTGGCACAGATAAACGTGTGTATTTACATGTCTGTGGCATTCTGCCTCCTTTGTCAGTGAGTTAAATCGTAAGGTTTTGATGTGTTTCCAGTGTTTTTGAAATTGCCAACAGTTATGTTACTTAGAGATGCACCTGTCAGTTCAGACCCCTCCGTGCCCCACCAAGCCTTGAGGACAGAGGAGAGGTCAGAGTCTGAGTCCAGGCACATTGCCCTGGACCTAGCGTACAGGCCCACGTGTGGGCACCAGTGCAGTCCCTTCTGTCTGCCCAGCTGCCCTCTCCTTGTCCTGAGCCTGACCTGGCCTCAGCCTCTGCAATTAGCCTGCCCTGCGCTGCGCCCTTTCTCTGGCTTGCTCAGCCAGCCACTCACCACGCCGTGGCGCCTACATCTGGGAGTCCATACGCCTCCATCCTCCCTGCCCTTCCCCACGGAGTGCAGCCTCCAGGTGGGGGCCTTGCTTCTGGTCTCTGGAGCTGGTGCTGCCACCACGCAGGCTCCCGAGCACATTCCAGACACCTCTGAGCCTCCGGTCTGCCCTCACTGACATGAACCGGCACACCAGGCTGGCCGACACGTGTCTCCCTCCCTCCCAGGACATCATTAACTCCATGAGCAACAGCCCTGCCACCAGCAAGCCCCCAGTGACACTGAGGTTGGTGGTCCCCGCCAGCCAGTGCGGGTCCCTGATTGGCAAAGGCGGCTCCAAGATCAAGGAGATAAGGGAGGTAATAGAACCTTGTTCAGCCCAATGGGTATCGAGCCCTTGGGTGGATCAGGACCACCCCTGGGGATGCTCGGCCACCCTCAGCAGTGTCAGCCCCATTGCTGCAGACCCTGCTGGCACAGAGCATGCCACAGGGGAAGAGCCACCCACAAAGCAGAGGGAGACCCGGGAGGCAGACAGCATGTACACACCTGCTTAGCGTTCTGCAGAGGGGCCCGGGAGCTCTGAGGAGCAGCGTGTGCTTTGGCCAAGATGTACAGGGGCCTCTTGGGATGGGGCAGGAGAGGCGCCCCACCACCCAATCATGGGGTGTAGGGCCCAGAGGACCTGTGCCTTGATGCTGAGGCATCTCTGGGCTGTCAGGCCTCATTTTCTGGGAGAACAGTGAGCTGTTCCTGGGATGGGGTTCGTGTGAGGTGCGAACTTTCCCCCCTTCACCTTGAGTCCTTCAGGAAAGGCAGACACAAAGTTTAGGCCCATCTAGAATCCATCTTTCTCTGTGATCTTAAACTCCACAGAAGATACAGAATTCCTCATATTTGAAAAAAGTCACTCCATTTTTGTCCCCATCTCTGGCAAACGCCCCCTGCAGGTTAAATGCTTGAATGTCCAGTGTCACTTGCCTAGGACCAGCTCACTGCTGGGCAGCAGTGGGCTGAGACAGAGACACATGCAGGAGGTCCCTCTGTGGGAGCAGGCAGTGGGGCGGGCGCCCCTGTGCACAGCCCTCTCAGGGGTCCACCCTGGCTGGTGCAGCCTGCACCCCACTGCACCCCTTCCCACCTATTTTCTGCAGTCCACAGGTGCCCAGGTCCAGGTGGCTGGAGACATGCTGCCCAACTCCACAGAGCGGGCAGTGACCATCTCGGGAACACCTGACGCCATCATCCAGTGCGTCAAGCAGATCTGTGTGGTCATGCTGGAGGTACAGTCTACACCCGGGGCTTGCTCTAGGCCGGGTGTGGCTTCTCAGTGTCAGTGGAAGCAAAGGCCTTGGTGCCTGGGGGGCCCTGAGTGTTCATTCATTCATGGCAATGTGGGCGCTGGGTGTTGGGGGTATGGCCTGGGCCCTGACCCAGGCCCAAGGTGACCTGAGAGCCGTACTGGGTGTGTGGGCCCCGTGGAGGGGCAGCTGCTTGTGCCTGCCACCTAGGGTGGGTCCAGCCTCACTGGGAGCTGGGAGAGTGCCTGGGGGGCATGTGCCCTCCCCTCAGTTCTGTAGTTGGATGAAAAGTTCTTACTAGTCTGTGGTGTGAGGAGCATTCAGTAAAAGGTTGGGCCCTGACAGAGCTCTGTGCTGGAGAGTCGGAGCAGGAGGCTGAGGGCTGCCTGCTGTGGGCGGGAGAGGCTGGCGGCCATGTCACCAAGCCTGCAGGCACCTGAGCCCTGGCCGCCAACAGGAGGGCAGGACTCAGAGCCACGAAAATCCCAAATTATAGACAGAGACATGCAGATAAAGATTAAAGCCAGAGAAGCAAAGAAGGTGTAGCTGAGCAAAACAAGATAGGGCCTCTCTTGAAATCTGGGGGAAAAAAACCCTGAGGTCTGAATTTCAACCAGTACCCAAAATGTAGCAAGATTCAGGGAGACCCTCAATAGCTGCTGGTCTTTTTAAAGCTGAAATGAAGTAATCCTGCCTCAAAGGAAAGGGTCCCACAGCTGTACCACCGGCCTTACCCCACGCCAAGTCTGAGAGGAGGTCCTCCCCAGGGGACCAGGACAGCAGCCTCCCAAGGACCAAACCTGGGGGCAGCTGTGGGTTCTGCCTTCTTATACCTGGCTTGGTGTTAAAACCTGTGTCCAACTCTTATTTTCCTGAAGTGTGGTATTTTATGAAGTCAAAAATATTTTTCTAAAGATTGCTGTTCTGAACTGTTTGCCATGCACCGGTTGTGGTGACAGTGCTGGCCCATGCCCCTTTGAGTACCTGGCTGCTGGGACCCCCAGGGGCCTGCGAGGGCACAGTGAGCGGACAGCTTGGAGCCCAGCGAGACAACCTACCAGGAACAGCATCTGACCTAGAGTCAGAATGGAAGTGCAGGGTCCTCCCAGCAGCACTGCCAGCACCACGACCGCAGTCAGACTTGCCCCCACCCAGAAGCAGGCTCACCTCCTCCTGGCTGTGGGTGCTGATGCCCCAGGGCTGTGGTTGGAACTGCCTGTCCCTTTCCAGGGGCCAGGAAGCCTCTGTGAGACACGAACATTGACACACTTGTGGCAGATGTAATCGGGGCTGTCAGAGGGCAGGCAAGCAGCCTCTTTAGCTGGGAAGATTCCTTGTGCCTGGGAACAGTGGAGCTGTTTTTAAATGAAGGATAACGAAGAACATAGAGCAGAGGATGTTCAGATGGGTTTGGTGGGCCTTGCACCTGTGCGATCACCAGAGAGGGGCTGCCCCGTGCTGCTGGCAAATTGGGCAGCCCTCGGAGAGCACAGGAGTCACCATTCAGCAAGAACCAGAACCAGGAATCGGAGTCGGCAAGAGGGTCCAGCAGAGCTCCCGGCGCAGGACAGTGGGCACTGCCATCAGTGGAGTCAGAGGACGCTGTGGAGAGGGCATGCCGGGTTGAGGCTGAGGGCCTGGAGGAGTGCCCTGCCTGGCTCCAGGACAGGCAGCGGCCAGACCGAGTTCTCTGCCTGAGGCAGGGTGAAGGGTTGCCTCTTCCGCTGGGTTGGTAGGGGTCCTCTCCTGCCAGCTGGAGGCTAATCGGAGACCACAGCAAACTCGGTTTGCACAGATGTTTCTGGAGGCTTTTGGTTGTAACCACAGAGACATGAGATGGGCCTTCTGGGGAGCCCAGTGTCTCCCCAAACACCAGCCTGGCTCAGCTTGTGGGCCTTCAGTAGCCTTTTCTACTTAACAACCAGCATGGCCTGGGCTTCAGAGTTGAAGCTGCTGCCCACTTTGAGGGGCCTGTCCCCACATCGCTGTGTGTCTCAACTGAGGGCAACTTCAAGGTCACACCCCATAACCGGGGGCATGGGCTGGGCCCGCATCTGCCAACACCTCAACCTCCCAGCAGGGTCAGGCCGCCCCGCCCTCGCACTCTGCAGGCGCCTTACTTGCTCTCCTGGGCCTGGCCCCATGGCCACTGCTCCCAGGCAGGACTGCCCTTTGTAGGGGGATGTGGGAGCGCCTTGCTGCATGGGACCAAGGGGTTAGGTTGGCTTTATCAGAATATGAAAGACTTCTGGTGCTTGAGGATATCATTCATCCTAAGATAAGAATTCTGTACCTTTGGACACATAAAGAAAATCATAGCAAACCTCATCATAGTGCAATATTTCATTTGGACTCAAAACTTTTTAAGAAAGTGGTTCCCTTTGCTCAGCTGTGAAGTTGATGTTTCTAATTCTGTGAAGATGTCTGCGAATGTCACCACCCCAGGCCAGTAGAGCCCCTGGGGCGCCAGGCATGAAGTTCCCCAGGTGCTGTGCCCAAGGCCCAGCTTTCTGCTCAGGAGAAAGTTTTTCAATCAGAAGACACACCAGGGCAGACACGGGTGGAGAAGCAGTTTGCAGCCCAGAGGCAGCCATCCATCCATCTGCAGCGTGCAGGACCCTGCCAGTGTGGGCAGGGTCCCGTCTCCCCTTACTCCCTCCGGGGAGCCACACTCCACACCACCATAGAGCCCTCCGCATTCTTACTTCTCAGGCGCCACAAAGGAGCACATTCAGGGTGGTGGTTGTGTGGAAGAGAGGGGGCGCTGCCCTCCTGGCACCGCTGGGGCCTGGGGGCAGGCGGTGCAGTGGGGTGGGCTCTGGAAGGAGGCCTCCCCTGAGGATGGTCGCTGCAAGCTGCTCTAACGCTATCTCTCCCTCTCCTGTCCCTTTTCCTAGTCCCCACCGAAAGGTGCCACCATTCCCTACCGCCCAAAGCCCGCCTCCACCCCTGTCATTTTTGCAGGTGGTCAGGTAAGAGCCGACCCGCTCGCGGCCTCCACTGCCAACCTCAGCCTTTTACTGCAGCCCCCGCCGCTGCCCGTTAGTGCACTCAGGTTTTCTCCCTCCTCACGTGCACGTCCTCACCCACCCACGCCTGACGCAGAGCTCTCCCGGCCTGCTGCCAAGCACCTGGTAGATGTGGGCCACCGCGTGTGGGAGGCCAGGCAGGACAGTGTCCAGCAGGCAGAAAGGGCAGGTGCCGTCCTGTGCAGCATCTCCCTGCCCTGTTGCAGGAGGAGAGTTCCCAGTGCACACCCTGTCCTGCCTGGGCCATGCCCACCCAAATCTAGTTCTCAGGTGTTTTTAAAATGCTCAGGTGGAGGGCCAGGAGCACTGCAGGTGACTAATGACTCTTAGTCAAGTCATCTAGGGTCCCGTCTCCCCCTGAAACACACATTCCCAACAAACATCCCGCAAAGGGGTCCTGGGGTGCGTGAGGAGAGGTCATGCCCCAAGGAAAGGAAGACGTCTGGCCGGGCAAGAGCCTCCATGTCACAGCGACGCCCCGCCCTGTCCCCTGCCCCAGGCCAGCCCAGGCCCACGTGGCACGCCTGTTGTTGGCTGCAGCCACTGACCTCCTTTCTGTTCCACTAGGAAGGGCCCACAAGGCCCTGGGCCACAGAGAAATTTCCGTCTGAGGTCACAGTTCACTTAGTAGGCCCTGGAGAGAGCTGAACAGAGGGAGCGGGGCCCAGCCCCTGCTGCTGGATGCTGGGCCCAGAGGCGCCTGCAGGAGAGCTCAGCTGGCCCTGCCCACCAGGGTCACCATAGCTGCGGTCTGTGGGCTCTGGGAGTGCCCAGCCAGCGGGCCTGGAGGAGCTCTGCGTCCGGTCGGCAATGACGTGTGTGTTTATTCAAGGGAGAGTTCAGACAGAGACTTCCCAGAGGTGACCCGGGTCGGGAAAGTGGCCATTAAGAAACAAAGATAAGGCAAATTTGTCTTCTCTGTGTTTTTCTTTACTACATAAAGGAATCTTACCAGATCTTCTAATCGGCTTACAGGTAGGGGGAGGGCAGGGTCTGTGCCCATGTCTTCAGCAACATTTGTAGGGCCCCCAAGTGACCTGCATGGCTCAGGGCAGGCGAGGGCTCACCCTGAAGTCCCCTGCAGCCCTCCCTCTGCCCAGAGCCCTTGTGTGCATACATCACCCTCTGCAGCTGGGGTGGGCAGCCATCCCCTAGGCCCGGAAGCAAGCCTTGTTCAGAACTCTGAGGGCTCTGGGTCTCCTCCTTAGGCCAGGCTAGCTGGCAGGCTGGTTCCCCATGTGCTCCGGCCTGGCATGCGGACATACCAGTGAGGGTGCTACGTGGCACAGTGGGGCTTCCTTCAGCAGGGAGGTGGAGGCCCCATGGGCTGGGCTGCGATGCTGTGGTTGGGCCCTGCCACATGCCATCCACAGGCATGGCAAGGGTGGGTCCACCCCTGGGTTAGGGCAGCCAGGTCCCTGCTCTCACAGGCTGGGAGCATCTTAGCCTGTGCTGGGGCAGCCAGGCTCATGGTTAGTTGTGATCATGTATGGGGGCGGTCACGTGAGTCACTGCTGCAGTGCAGGTGACCTAGCCAAGGAGCCACAGTCCAAGCTCAGAGGAGAGGGTGTGAAAGACCCTGGCCAGCAAGGCATTCTCTCTAGAACCCGGCCCCCATGCCACCCACATGTGGACACACCAAAACCTACACTAGAGACATGTCTTCTTAAGGTACCCATCCCCGTGGTACTCAGCCTGCCCCAAGGGTGGGAGACACCGCCTGCTACAGGTGTCCCCACTGCATAGTGCCACTCTCACATTTCAGGTCTGGCTTTCCTCTCCCTCTGTACACAGGGGGTGATAAGCTGCTCACACAGGTCAAATAGAACTAGAAACACAAGCACCTAAATGAACAAAACGATGAGTCAGGAACCTAAACCACATAGGATGTGGGAGTGCCCGTGGGGAAGTATGTGCGGTCCCACATGGGTGCACAAGGCTGTGAGGGCAGCAGGCCCCAACCCGCCAGGCCTGCCAGCCCAGGGGACATCCCCAGGGGCAGCAGGTGCTCCACATCCTGTACGGTCGGGGACATTGGACTGCGTGCCTGCTAGCACCCCCACAGACCTGAAGATGGGGTCCTGACGGACACAGACCCTGCAGCCCCACTGCTTGCATGAAGCCACTGCCGTATCTGCTGAGGCTCCTTTACTTGCCCCTGAAGCCGCGGCACAGACCCTTGCCCCAGCTGGCCTCGCCTTTGGTGGCCCCTGCCTAGTACTGGTTGGCTTTAACCCCCAGGCTGGATCATTGATCATGAAAATGCTCAGCAATTTAAAACCTGCAGTTTGGTAAAACCTTGGAAACCACCTTCAGTTTGGGGTCCACAGAAGTGACACATGGCCTGCCTGCAGTTTCCCTCTTGGGTGCTTAGGGACCCCAAGTGTGAAGGCCCCTATGGCTGGGCACTACATGTCCACTTAGGATGTGGATGGGAGCCCCATGTGGCCAGGGGCTGGGAGCCACATCCCTCCACATCTGTGCCACCCATGCTGAGGGCCCCAGTGTGGCTGGCCCCGGCTGGCACTTTCACACCACGTGAGGCCTGACCGCAAGTCTTCGGTCTTTACTCTCCCTTGACTCCATGTGGTTTGTTTGTCCCATGAGTTTCTGGTGCGTTGTGGCTGATGGACTGTTGAGGCAGACGGGGTGGGATGGTGGGAGAGGCCACGGGGTCCACACTCTGTGGCCAGTCAGGTCACCATCCTGAGGCAAGTGAAACCACAAAACCAAGGTGATGCCTAGGGTGCATGCTGCACCCCAGGGGCATGCCGCCCCACTCAACCAACCAGTCCACTGAGGCTGAATGTGGGTCAGCCAGTCCGGTGACTGATGAGGGTGCGTTTCCTAATCTGGCTTTTGCAAAATTCGTTTTAAATCACCTTTTAAAGGTTTTTTTCTGGTTTGATTTTCTGGGGTTAAATATTTCCCTAAAGTGTCTATCCTGATCATTGAATAAATTTTCAAAAGGTTAATAATTAGTAAATCTCCGAGGGGGTAAGATCATTCTTAGGGATTTTTCTTTGAGAAATCAGGGGAGTGGGAAGCAGTTCCCTCTTTCCCCGCTGACTCACCAGCCTTGGCTTCCTGCAGCTCTCCAGAAAGTGGGGGGCGAGATCTCCCGGCTCATATGTCTGGTGGTAGCCTGGCCATACCACCAAGGGGCGCTGACCACACTGAACACCAGGACCCTGCTGGTTTCTGCACTTCTGGTGCCCTGGGAGGATCTGCCTTTTGTCCTGCATGACTGGGGGCTGGGGGGACACCTCTGGAGGGGAATGCCCTACCCAGTGGCCTGGCGCTGCTCACAGGAAGGTCCCACTCCTGAGAAAGCCCTTGTCCTGAGGGGAGTGATGCCGGTGGGTGACTAGCGCTGGCCACTTCGTGGGCTGACAGTGTCTCTCTCTTTCTAGGCCTACACGATCCAGGGACAGTATGCCATCCCCCACCCAGATGTGAGTTTTCTCTGTCTGCCTTTCACCTCCTCTTCTCATTGCCATTTACCTACCTGCATGCTGCTAAATTGCTACTAATATTAATATTACACAATAATATTAATACCATTTTCTCAATGTTCCTGACCTGTGTCGTATCCATATGACCTTGAATAACTTTCAACCTCTTAGCACTAATTCTACTCGTGCGGAGGACTTGGCCTGATGTCAAATTGTTCTGATTGTTGCTGTAGTCTGGGGCTTTCCTCTGCACACAGGGCAGGACGACTCTGCCCTGGCACCCACCTGGGTGGGCAGGGAGAGCACAGTGCCTTATGTGTGGCCCAGAAGTTAGGTGATGTGCCCCCAGACAGGTCTTTTGAGATTGTTGGGAAAGGCCTCAGCTAAAGCTATGCTCTTCCCTTGCAGAGCGCAGGTTGAAATAGGGCCCCTTGTATCCCAAAGCCACCCAACAGGCCTTGGCTTCCCTGGTAGCACTAGTGAGATGCCTGTCCTCCGGGCCGCCCTTCACCTCCCACCCCATCTCGTCGGACTGTAATGTTAGTGCTGCAGGATAGAGACACCCTAGAATGCACCGCGGGGGGCGGGATCAGACTCCTCTTGGCCTGGACCCACAGGAGCCACATGCCACTCCTGGGGCTGTGAGCAGAAGGGCATTTCTCCACAGGGCTTTAGGGACACCAGGCAGCAAGGTCCACGCCAGTTGATACTGGAAAAAGTGGGGTGGGGGAAGAAACAGAAAAGAAGAAACAAGCAAGAGAAGGCCCCGGTAGGGAATGGGCTTCCTGGCTCGCAGACAGAGCACACCTGAAGTAACCTGCAGAGGCCGCCTTCGTCTCCAAACCATTTTGCATATTTCTGCCTCTCCTGGGAAAGCGCTTCATACATATGTCTCTGGGAGCTGAGGCGCACCTGTCCACACAGGGAAGTGCCAGGTGACAGCAATGCTCGGGTCTTCCTCAAACCTTTCTGCACACGGGGCAGGGCCAGGCGGGCTCCTCAGTGGTGACCGACAGTAAATGCCCACGCAGTGAAGTAGAGATGGAGTCCCTGGCAGTGCAGGAAGTTTCTACATAGCAGAAGAGAAAGGCTGACAGCCCCTCCTTGTTAAAACTCCTCACTAAGCAACACACATTGTGCCCAGCCACTGAGAAGCCCTTCCCCACCTGGGCACGGCCCCAGAGGTTTTAGTGGCTCTGGCAGCAGAGCTGATGCACTGGCCACCTAGGTCTCCTTTCCCCACTCAGGAAGCCGCTGTCCTGCACAAAGCAGCTGGGTTTCGCTTGTTCAGTAGAAACCAGGGAGGGCACGGAAGCCCAAGTTCAGCCGGTGGGTGGGTGAGACACTCCACAGCTCCTCCTGTCCCTTGCCCGTCACTTAAGCCCACTGAGGCAGCAGCCCACACCTCCACCAGCCATGGCCACCTTGGCCTCCCTTCCAGGCACACATGTTGAAACTCGGCCTCTACTGGTGATTCCCAGATACTCCATTCTCTGCGATGGGGATGCTTGGCATCCTGCGAGAGGCAAGGGATGAACCCACTCGGCAAGTTAAAGTGCTATAGGAGGCTGACAACATAGCCCATGAGCATGAAGAGCCCGGGAGCTCTGTAAGACCACCATAGCAGACAGGTGCAGGTCCTCAGCACAGGGGCCTGATTGCAGGTGAGTGGGTAGAGCCTGGGAGCAGGGCAGCCAGCCCCAAGGGCAGGAACATGGCCTGAGTGTAGGCGCAGTGGGTGGAGAGTGGGCAGGGCAGTGGATATGGAGGTCCCATGGCTCCTAGCAGGGGGCCCGCATGGGTGACGGGAGGTGAGGATGTGCCATCACGTGGGTCAGAGGGCTAATTTCTAGGACAGCGGTCTTGTGCCTTTAGAAATGGGTGTGCAGAGAAAGGCAGTTTTGAACCCTGGTTCTTTGACTTATTAAAGCATCAGAACTCACAGCCAACAGAGTGGCCTGGCCTCCAGTGAAGGGCAGGTCACCCAGAGAAAAGTTCGGGATGAAGGCCTGTGACTTCCTGCAGCCACAGGGCCTGAAGCTGTCAGGGAGGCTGCATCGGCCTGGCCTCCAAGTTTACAGAAAAGTGCTTCCTGTCTGAGGTCGTCACAGGTGTGGGTTGTGCCATGTAAGGACAACAGACTTCAGTTTGCTTTTCATATCCATGTTTTCTTTTTCCATATGATTTTCTTAGCATCTCTTAAAAATGGGTAGATCACAGGTTTCTTTTCAGATTAGTTTAACTTGCAGATAACTTACAGAATTGCCTCACGTGTTGGTAGAGACTTGAAGTGCTCAGCTGTGCATAGTGAGATGGCGTCTCAGCGTGCTGCTCTCAGGCCGGCCCCACGCATGGCAAGCACTGTCGTCACTGACGTGGGAAGTTCCTTTCTTGTGGGTGCGGGCAGTGGAAGGCCAGGCCGTCACCAGACGTCCATTCAGAACAAAAGGAAATGAATGGTGACAGGCGATGATGGCCAAGAAGGCAATTTCCATCTGAGCTTGGCATTCAGATGAATTTTAAAGCTTCATTTCTTAGAACCCAAATGTGCCATTACAGGAAATAACTAATTTATTTCGTAGTATAACTGAACACACAATTTAAATATTTCCACCACAGTGGGCACATGCGCAGTCATCTTTTGGTGGCTTAATATCTTTCCTGGATTGACAAAGACTCTGAGAAAGTGTATTTCCTACAGCTGAGTATTTGTTTATCTAGAACTAAAATAATACCTATTTTTTATGTACCTGACTTTGAAGCATACTTTCTGGTTTACCCTTCTTAAATAACCATCAGGGCCCCCCCACCCTGGCAAGTGCCCTGCGAGTTCTTGCCTGCCACTAGCTGGCTTTACCTGAACCCTTCTGGAAGCCTCTATGGTGGCACAGAGATGGTGGGAGCCTGGAGGACCAAGTCCTCAGCCCTAGCTGCTGCCAGCCACAGAAGCTGCCACTTACCCCCACCGTCCTGCCCAAGCGGAAGGGAGGCAGCGGGGCCTTGGGACAGGAGCAGATGCAGAGAGCTGCATGGCCAGGACCCAGGATTATGGTAGTGAGACTACAACAGGAGGTTGTCTTCTGGAAGGAATGGCAAGTGTGCCCTCATGCCTGAATCCTCATGTCTGGTCTTCAGAGCTTCCCAGCCATTGGTCATTCAGCACCTCCTCATTTAAAGGGATGCCGAGAGCCAGCCAGACAAAATAGCAGGCTGGAAATGACCGCAGAGGACCTGCCATCTCTCCTTTCTTGCCTGAGCCTGGCACCAACTGTGGGAACTGGCTTTCAGGGGGAAGCAGAAGCTTCTCTAGGCCACCTGCCCAGAGCTAAAGAGCCGGTGAGCAGTAGAGCCAGCTCCCTCCCTGGGCACTGGACTTCTGCAGAAAGGGTAAGGTGCCCGGGAGCCAGAGGGGCACCAGCATCTGCCAGGAAGCTCGCTCTTTGGGATGGGCAGTGAGAGAGAGAGAGACCTGCGGATCACGGCAGAGGTGAGGCAGCAGGACACCCAGTCAGGCCCTGTGTGGAAAGTGTTTCCTGCCCTCCACCCACGGGGCTGTCGCACTGCGTCACCAACTGTGGACCTGCAGAGAGTGAACACACGCACCCTGATGGTCACGGTGTACTTTCCTCGCCCACTTCCTCAGGTCTGCCTCTACCACCCTGTGGGGTGGTGGCACTGAAGCTGCTTCTCCCGTTAAAACAGTGGAAAGAGTAGCCACACCCCAACCACCCAGTTGATGGGCTACACCTCTGGCCCTGCCCATTCTGAGTTCCTATGGCTCCAAGTGGCGGAGAGCTGCCCCTGCCCCACCTGCTGCCAGGGCAGGGCTATGGCGATTAGGAGGTCCAGGTTAACCTTCACTGTGGGCATGAGCTACAGCTTGTGTCTCTGCCCACTGGTGTTAGACCCGTAGGTCGGCAGCCTCTGCTGCTGAGCCCTTCATGGGCCATTTCTCCCAGCCTGCCCTTCTGTCAGAATCTGCATTTTCACAAGACCCCTGCATGGCTCTTCTGTATGTGAAAGTCTGAGAAACACTGATAACACGCGTGTCTGTGGGAGCCCCGAGAAGGGAGGACAGAATGGAGTGAGGGAGAGCTGGGGACTTCCTAGAATTAGTAAAAGAAACCAGTCCCCACACCCAGGAATCCCAGCAAATCCCAAACAAGACAAACAAAAAGAAATTCTTCTTAGACATAGCAAAGTAAAACCATGTAACACCAGTACCAGAAGTGAATCTTCAGAGCAGTCAGAGAGAAAAGGAGTCAGGAAAGCCACAGAACAGGGGCCAGGCTGCTTCTCAGTGGGAGCAGTGGGGGCCAGAGCGAGGCCCCACAGCCGACAACCCGCATTCTACCGCAGGGGTGTCCTCCAGGGGCCAGAACAGACACTCACAGATGCACGGCTTTGGCCGCACTTGTGGTGGGCGCCCTTCAGGAAAAGGAAAGTGATGTGCAGGCAGGCTAGCGGGGGTAAGCAAGAACGAGTGGTGAGCAAAGAGAAGTACCCTTTCTTTCAGTCACTCAAACACCAACCATAAAGAAAATATGGTTTGACTCCATTAAAATGTAACCATTTGGGTCCGTGAAAATAAACATGGTCTCTAAAGTCAATATCAAGGCTAATTTGTGGAACTAATGAAACAACTAAATGGACAAAAATGAATCATAGAGCAGGATGGGGCTGAGGGAATGAACATATTCAGGTGGAGATGCTGAGCTTAGACTTTAAATGTACATGTTACATTTCAAAGTGGCCACTAACAGTAGACAGTTCAGTTATATAACTTCTGTGAGGTACAGAGGGGAAAATGAGTAAGTGCGGAAAAATTATTAATCAGTACAAAAGACAAAGAACAGAAAGAAGGGGGAGGAAGGAAAGGAGAAAAGGGAGGAGGAAGGAAGGATGGAAAGAAAAGAAATCCTAGGAAATCTGGACAGTTAGAAATGCACAATTGGTCTTCATGGATAGGATATTGTGAGCAAAGTTAAAAAAACAGTTTTATAAAAAACCTCAGACTTAAAAAAAAACTCAAAGAAATAGACATGCAGACAAAAGCCAAAAAATCTAGTAGTTTTTTTTTTAAGAGATACACTTAAAGAATAAGGTTCCAGAAAATGGAAAGAATATAAAAAGCTATCCTAGGAACCTAGTACCAAAATCTTATATATCAATGTTAATATCAGTGGGGACAAACCAAGACTTTAAGGCAAATTTGTTGTTTAGTCCTTACGTATTAATAAAGGTTCAGTTTACTAGGAGACACAAATTCAAATTTTCTATGCATCTAAAACATCTTCCAATATTTTATAAAGAAAACAACAAGCCACAAAGAGATCTTAACAGGCATTGTGGAATGTTGGCATTCCTCTTTCATTAAAGGTGAATATTAAAGACAATAGTAAAGATGCTCTGAACAGTACAGTCAGTGAGCCTGATAGGATGAGCATATATTGAACCCTGCACCCAGTGTAGCCATAGAATTCATGGGAACACTGACCACACTTAATTGTATACCAGACCATAAGGAAGACTCATCACCATTCAAGCATTGGAATCATATAGTCTATACTCCCTTACTAAAAAGCAAGTAAGTTGAAATAAATAATTAAAACGTGTTTTTATTAAAAGTTAAAGACCAAACATAAATGGAGAGACATACCATGTTCATGAATGGGAACACTAAGTAACTTTAAAATGTCAGTTCTTCCCAAATTGAGGTGCAAATGCAATACAACTCCAATCAAAATCCCTACAGGGACTTAAAGTACTGTTTTAAAATGCCTGCAGAGCGCAAAAGCTGAGAATCACCAAGAAATTTGTGAAGGGAATGTATAGTAGGGAGATTTGTCCTAGCAGATGTGGAGATTTACTGAGGGCTATACATATTGTGACATGTGGTCTCAGTGCAAAGAGAGACTGGACCTGAGAGTGGGAATCTCACCCATGTAAGGAGGCCTTGTCTGTGTCAAAGCTGCCTACATGGGTCACAGAGGAGAGAGTAGATGGTGGGCTGTTCACATGAGCAGAAATGTCCCTTATGTATCAGAGAACTTCCAACACAAGAAGGAAACTTCACTTTTAGAAGAAAATAAAGGAAAATATCTTTTTGTTCATAGGTCAGGAAAGGACTTCTTAAAGCATAGGCACAAAGCATAAAGGAAATACTGATTAATTTGACTACATTAAAATTTTTAATTATCTTTCTCTAAAGACACCATAAAGGGAGTGAGGAAAGGACCTTTTCAGCACAAGTAACTGAAATAGAATTAGTATCTGAAATACGTAAGGATTTTTTGTGAGTCAGCAAAAATAGGAAAATGGGAAAAGACACCTATCATGGGAGGAAGCACGAATGCAGATGACAGCACTATGGGGAAGATTATTGTGTTGAGAGGAAACAACCTTCCTCTACCCTTTAAGGTTCTTCTGGCTGGTCTAAGAGTGAAAATGGTGAGACAGATTAACAGGAGAAAATCAAATTCAGTCACAAAGGTCTGGGGAATCCACACAGTTATGAGATAGCAAAGACAGGGAAAATGAGGTATATGTTATCCTGAACTAAGGAGCAGGGGGTAGGGGTGTGGGCCTTCAAAGGAAGATGAAAAAGTAAATTCTCAGTAAGCAAATGTTTGCTGGGTCACGCAGAGCACTGGGAGAGGGGCTTCCAGTAAACCGACTGCTAGGTTCCTGTGTGCCGCACCACACTATGTGGTGTCACTCTTGGTGGCGAGAGCACCCCTCTGTACTCATTCAGGCAGGGGTCTTCTGGCCTCGACTGTGCCCAGCTGGCATGATTGCATGCTGAGCACCCATTGTGGGTGGCGTGCCCTTGGTGACTACAGTTGCATGGTGGGTTCATTTAGTGATGACTCCTCAACTTGTGTATATATGGGTACTTGGAATTTTAGTATTGTCTGTGTTTAGTATGTGTCTGTGTCTATATTCCAACACACTGTTAAGTGGAAAAGGCAAGTTACAGAGAAATATCTATATGAGACCCTGCTTCCTCCAGCCTCTCTTTCTTCCCTCCCTCTCACCTGGTGATTTGGAGGCACCAAAAGTCTGGTATGTTTTGATGGCTGAAATATCTCAAGCGGGAATTCCTCTTGGCACTTAGTCCTGCCTGCTTCTTTAAAAAAAAGTAGAAATTGAGTTCCAGAGAAGTGAAGTACTTGACCTAGGGCAGAGTCAAGATGAGAGCAGTATGCCAGCCGACACCTGTCTGTCCAGATGCTGCGCAGGTGTTTGTCCAGGAGCTGCTGTGAGCCAGCACCTTGTCCCAGAGACACCCTGTACGTCTGTGGGTGCCTGGTTGGAGGGGGATTTATTTGTTAATGTGGTAGTGCTTTTCATACAAGCAGCAAATGTATCTCGGTAGTAAGGGTCAGAGCTGGGGTTGCTGGGCCTGAGCGTTAGCTTGTGACACATGCCGTGGTGGGCTGGGAGCTGACCGCTGAGTGTGCCTTGTCGTGCTGCTGTGCCGGGGCCAATGGAGAGTCCAGGGGAGCCAAGCCGCTGGGCAGCTGGGCAGCCAGCAGGAAAGTCCTGGCAGTCTATGGTGTTTATGCACCCAGCTCGAGTGCACGGCCCCCTGCTCCCTCCACGGGTCCTCGTCTTACAGGCAGCAGAGGCCTGTGTAGAGCAGACGGGGGTGTCTGTGGGGCTGGGCCTGCTGCAGCCGCTCAGGTCAGTCCTCCTGCCTCCAGAACCCCACTGTCCCCTGCCGTCCTGCGAGTACACATCTGCACACTCGGGGGCGTGGGGACAGGTAGAGCCCCTTCCCTCCTGGGGAGAAGGCCAACCTGAGGGTCAGACGTACCAGCACGGGACAGGGTGAAATAGAGGCCCGAGTGCAGAGAGCAGCCGGTGGGTGGGCGCTGAGCCTGTAGTGAACAGCCTTTGCTGCTCGCCTCTCATCTGCTGTCGGGAAATGGGGCTTTCTCCTCCAGCTGGGGACTTGGAGTGACCCCCCTTGTGAGGACTTCACACCTGTCTATGAGCTCAGAGTGCAGCCAGATGCCCCCTGACTTGGTGTGACCTGCTATGCACAGGGCCCGGGGCTGGGGTCCTGCAGGTGAGAGGTGGGCTTGCAGGATCCATTCTGTGCGGCTGGGTCCCCAGGAGGCCCTTGGCGTGAACCATCTCAGGGCTCCTTCTTGTTGCTCATGCCTGCACTGTCATACCTGCAGGGTCATGTCACCCGAGGCATCATGGAGGCAGCCCATATCTCCCCTCTTGTCCCTGTGACTCCAGCTGGTGGCCCCGTGGCAGTGTTTCCTCAGCCACTCCTCTGTCACCTTTCTGAGGGCTCCAGTGCGGAGCCGCTCGCGTCACCCCTTGCCTGGTTAGGTCACTGGGCAGACATACTGGCAGCATACGTCCAGCCCCGCCCCACTGCGGCCAGTCCTCCCTGGTCAGGCCCCACCGAGCGCTCCAGGTCAGGGAGCAGCCCAGAGATGGAGGGAGCCTTGGGGTCGGGGGGCTGCTGCCAAATGCGCTCACCACTTCCAGGGCGGGAGGGAGGGAAGCAGACATATCTGGAATGGCAGGCGTGACAGGAGCATCCAGGAGAGACAGACCTCGGGGACAACACCCACCCTGGTCCCAGCAGCTCACACAGCAAAGGTTCCACCTCAGAGGTGTGACTGGGCAGCTGCAGGGTGGTTGCAGCTCCGCTGCAGCTGGGGTCCGCATGCCAGACCCTGACCAGTGGAAGTAGGAAGAGGCTGGACCGGCCACAGGCCCCTGTACCCACAGGGCTCAGTGGATGGGCAGGGGTCTCAGAGGGGCTGGCTGGGGCAGCCTTGGTCCTCCTGGAACTGGGAAGGGCGCTCAGTCTTTCTCTTGGTGCTGGGTCGACAGCAACCCCTCCCCTGTCACCCTGGGGGTTCCTCTATGACACGCGGGTGTGGAGTCCATGCTGGGGCCCCTGGCACAATGGCTGCCTCCCCAAGACTGTGCATGGTGGGCAAACGTGGTATCTGGCCCACCACATGTGACCTGCGGGCCCCTGAGTGTCCCCACCCGCTGCCAGGCAGGTGGCTCTCAGAGAGGTCAGGCTCCTTAGGCGAGCACGCTGCCTGGCCTCCATGGCTGGAGGTGCACACGGCCCTGGGCACCAGCCAGGCCTGAGGCCACTGCTGCATCTCCAAAGTGTGTGGGGACTGTGAGCATGCAGCCCCTGCCTTCAGCCCCAAATGTGGCCCCTCCACATTCACCTTTATCTTCTGTTATATTAAGTTTTACTTAAGAAATGAGGCTCAGATAAAATTAAACTTCATTTCAGAGGCACCCCTTGAACGTCTAGTGACTGGGGGGACAATGCCAGAGAGCAGCCCACTTGGGCACAGGTGCCTGGGCAGTGAGGCTCCAACAGGGGCCTGTCTGTCTGCTCTGTGGCTCTCACTTCCTCCTTGGGAACCTCCAGCATGATGTTCTGTAATCCTGGAAGTGACAGGCAGCAAGTGTGTGGGCTAAGGTCAACCCCTCCAAGTGGTCTTTTTGGTCAAGGGATGCCCTGCAGCAAGGCAGGGCTGGGCCTGGAGCCAGGCCAAGGTTTGCAAAGGGAGCCTCATGTGGGTTTCCCAAGGATGTGCTAGATTCTGAGTGACAGCATGACCGGGGGGCCCTTGGAGACCCAGCTGGTCCTGTTCCGTGGCTCCCCAGCCCTTCCCTTCCCAGCGGCCTGTGCACACCATCCCTGCCCCTCCATACTGGCGGGCTGCTGGTCTGCCCGGGCCTGTGAGAGGGGAGGGCCAGCTGGTTCAGGCTGGAGCTGCCAGGGAGCCGGGAGAGGGAAGCTGCTCGGCATGCCTGCCAGCAAGGGCCCATTGGTTCTGCCAGGCCAAGTCCTTGAGTTCTGCTGCGTCTGCCATGTGTCCGCATGGCCCCCTGTCTGTATGAAGCTCTGTGACTGCCTTTAATTTGGTGTGACCTGTACTCGATGACGATAACTCTTAGCTCTCATGTCCCTCCTGCCCCCAGCAGTTGACCAAGCTCCACCAGCTGGCCATGCAGCAAACCCCCTTTCCTCCCCTCGGACAGACCAACCCCGCTTTCCCTGGTACGTACCCAGCTGCCCTTTCTCACCTCCTCTCTTCTCACCCGGGGACTGACTGTCTGAGTGCGCTACTGAGGGCAGGGAGCAGAGCAAGCACGATCTAGCATGAATTCCAAGGAGGCAGGGTGAACACAGCACGGCGTGCACGCCGCTGGGTCGGGCGGGGAGGCCTGTCTGGTTGGCAAGCCATCTCACAGTGGCTTTGTATGAGGAGATATCCACCCCTCAAGGGTCTGGGCCTGCTCCACTGCCCACAGGACCCTAGGGCCCTCCCAGGAGCAAGAACTGAGACGGGCAGACAGGCATGCCCTGTGCGGGAGCCTGTTATCCATCTGGGAGTGGCACCCACCCAGGAACACATCGATGAGCCAGGCCTGGCCCAGGGTGTGGTTACCGGGCACCCCGAGTGCCCGGGGGCGGGTGGGCCTCACCTCGGCTGCATCTGGCCAGCCGGGCCCCTCTCCTCCCATGAGGGCAGAGCCGCACCCCGGCTGTGCACTGCAGACCCCACTGGACCACTGGTCTGCTGTGTGCGCACCAGTCAGATTTTGAGCTTCCCTAGTTGAAGTGATCTTGCTTATCTCCTTGAGGGCAAAACATTAAATCTGTTTCTTCTTTGCTCTCCAGGAGAGAAGCTGCCTTTACACTCCTCCGAAGAAGCTCAAAATCTGATGGGCCAGTCGTCAGGTAAAGCAAAGCCACCCCAAATGGACAGCCAGCAGGCCAGGAAGGCCCCAAGCTGCCCCTCCTTGGCCCCAGTGATTGACCTGGTGGGAGGAGGGGGCGAGGGGCTGCTCGCATCTGCCACGGGGATGGCTAGGGCCTTGGTGAAGGGACGGCCAAGGCCGCCCAGGGACAGTCATATGGCCGGCACCGGGTCTGCATACACGGCTCACAGCTTCCGTTGCCAGCAAGTGGGCGAGCCTTGTGTGCTGCCAGGGCCGTGTGGGCAGTGCTCAGAGCACAGCCACCTGTCATCGAAAGGCCCCGAATGTGGCAGAGCTACTGTCTGTTATCATTTGTCCTCCTGGGGCACAGACTGTGGGGACCTGCAGTGAGAGAGTTGCCAGGATGTGTGCTTTCCAGACAGTCGTAGGAGCCATGAGCGCTGTGGGACGGCCAGCTGGGCTGGGTCTGGCTGCACCCCTTCTGATTTGCATTAAGGTGTATGTGGGGTATCTGGGCAGGGCCCAGGCTTGTAGGTATACCCTGGGCCTGGAGCCAGGGAGCAGCTCACTGACAATGCAGTTAGGGCTGAAAGCATGGCCTGGGCAGAGGGGCCCCCCTCCACGAGGGGTCAGAGCCGGAAAGTGCATGTCCAGCTAAAGTGGACGCAGGAGAGAAGCGCTCCCAGCTGTATGGCTGTCACCCCCCAGTGTGTTCTGAGCCCCAGGTGGCAGCTGCAGCATCAGAGAGTCCCAGGATCCCCATGGGTCTGCCCCGACCCGTCCCTCAAGGTGTGCAGCCCAGCGGTGCACCCAGGGCTCCAGGGGCACCTCTCCAGAGCTGAGACGCAGCTCTGATGCTGCGTGCACTGGTGATGTCCCAGGGCAGCCTGTAATTAAGTTAATGCAGAATGTAATGAAGGGAAATTAGAGAAAAACATTCACAGAATATTTTGATTATGGTACTGAAGTCCAAGCCTTTACAGAGCTGCGTATCTAGGTGACAACACACGTGTCTCTGAGCCGTCTACAGCTCAATGTAATTCCATACAATTACTCAGAGATGGTTTCTGGAGACGCCTGGGACCCCTGGGGCCTGGCTTGCCTCGGGCAGGTGGCCCCAACCCCCACCCGGCCTTCTGCCTCTTGCATTACTGGCCCTCGCAGAAGGAACATGGGACACGTGTGTACATTGCCTCCCTGCCCAAGGCCTGTGGGACCCACAGTACACACGTGCACACCCACACGCATGCACATAAGTGTCCTGCCACAGCAGCAGGTTACTAGGCATTTGCTTGTTGGGTGTTTTGTGTGGAGTATGGATTATCGCCCTCTGAGAGACTCCCTCTGGGCTGCCTGGTCCCGAGATGCACAGATAGGGTCTAAACAGACTCATCTTCAGAGTGTGCACGTGGTGTTCCCTTAAAGAAAAGTCGGTACTTGCCCCTTCATCACAACGAACCAAGGAACAGGTGTGATGGCTTTATGTCCCCCACAAACCGGGCTGTCCAGTGGTTGCTGTCCAAGACTCAGAGCTAAGGCAGTGTCTTAGATGCCATTTTAAATGTCACTATAGGATGTGTGTAGATGCTTGAACAACCAAATAAGTATTGAAAATACCTTTCTTAAAATAAATAAAAGGTGGAAACACTAGGTTTAATCAGGCAATGTGGCGATCTGATGACTCAGCACAGGGCCCAGCCCTGTGCTCCATGGGCCCCAGAACAGCCTGGCCCTCCTGGTGGGAGACAAAGGCCCAGGGTGCTCACTGCCCAGCGCCATGGAGGAGAGGCAGGAGCAGGCGTCGGGGCCGCAGGCCAGTGGGGCGGAGGGGAGGCTGTGCAGGCTAAGGAGCAGGGCGAGGCCGGCGGCAGTGGGGAGCCAGCCAGGGACAGCTTTGAGCAGTCCTGAAGGTACCTGATCTGGCTTCCTCAAGACCCCTCTAGACCCAGGGGCAGGGGCAGGGGAGGCACTCAGGTTCTGGAATATTCTGAAGGTTCCTGAGCCCAGTCTGCAGCAGCTGGCTGTGATGGAGGCTCTTGGGTCTGGGCAGGTAGAAAGAGCAGTCTCTCTGGCGTGGATTGGCATCTGAGGCCTCCAGGGAGGAGACAGAAGCGCCAAGTGCTAGAGCCACGCATCCAGCCCACCTGCGTTCCATTGTCACTGCCTCTGGAGCAACAGCGGCTCCTGCCCCTATAGCTCTGAGGAGTGTGTCTGCCTGGGCACTCAGTGGGAGGGCAGCAGTGTGCAGCATGGTGCCTGCGAGGCCTGTCCGTTTCAGGCGTGGCCACCCTTGTGGAGACCAGCCCAGCTCTGGGCCCAGAGCTTCCTTCTGAATCAGGGGCGCTTATCAGGTCTCCTGGCTGCAAAGTGGAGGAACTTCCCAGGGCCAGGTGGGGAGTCAGCTGGGCAGGGGCCTTGGGCCAGAGCCAGGTTGGAGGGGATGAGGGGCTGTGCTGCCGAGCCTGGGCAGGGAATGGCAAGGGGCAAGAACCCAAGGAGAAGGGGCTCAGGGTCATCTGGGTTACCCAGCCTGTGCCCCCTGCACCAAGGAGACCCTGTGACCTGTGCCGTGCCCTGCAAGCCACTTGGCTTAGGGCCTCTGGGTGTCTGAAGGGCCCTGTGAGCAGCTGGCTGAGCAGCATGACAAGGGGGGAAGCCACCACGTGCCCAGGCAGAGAGGTAGACATCCTTCCACCTGGGTTTCCGTCTCCTTGTTTGCAGAGAAGTTGGGACTGGGCTGGGTGTGGGGTGCAGGGTCCAGGGTGACCACCTCCTGCCGGCCTAACAGAGTCCCCTTGGTGTGCCCAGGTCTGGATGCCAGTCCCCCGGCCAGCACCCACGAGCTCACCATTCCCAATGATGTGAGTACCCCCAGAGCCCACCCCCCAGCTCTGCCCTGCCACCCCCCCTCACCCCTCCACACTCCTGACATAGGCCAAGAAAGCCACCAAGGGGCTTCAGGGGCTGGGAATCCGGTTGCCAGAGCTGGCTGGGAAGCACAAGGAGCCCAGCCAGCCAGGCGCCCTGGTCCAGGGTCTCCCATGGACAGCGGGAGGGCTCGGGAGAGGGCAGGTGCCCCGAGTGTGCCCCGGCAGCGTGCCACAGGCGTATCTGCACCCAGCATACCTCAGTTCCAGCCTCTGCCTCTGCTCTGCTGCCAGCGTGGCCTCTCCACACACCCAGTGCCCCTGGCACCCTCCTCTGAATCCCTGGATTCCCCTAGGAATGCTGATTCCCATTCCAAACCAAGACACCAGGGCGGGCGTGGGCACATGTCCTGCGGGGGCAGCTGCCAAGGCAGCACAGAGGCTACTGTGTGGGGAGGCGGCTTTCTTTAAATGTCCACGGGGCCCGCAAGGTGGCAGGAGAGAGCTGCCGTTTGGGCAGGAGCGCGCAGAGTCAGGAGGGCGGCCCTGGGCCGGGAAGGAGTCGCTCGGGGCAGGGTTAGCAGGACGGCCGTGGAGGCTTGCCACTCATCACGCCCGTCTCAGCTGCAGTGCCCCGGCCGAGGGGCGCCGGGGCCATGGCTGCGGCTGCTGCTGTTCGCCTTGGCCCCGGGCCCCCGCAGCGTCATCTGGAAGAGAGCAAGACCCGTGCGGGGTGGGGGGCTCAGTGCCACAGGCGTGCCGCCCCAGGAGGGGAGACGGCCCAAGGGTGAGAGCAGGGGCTGACGGGGGCGCCCCAGCCAGGAGGTGGGGAGACCGGGCGCTTGCATAGACCGCGCACGGAGCTGGAGGCCGGGCACTCGGAGGCCTGTGCTGCTGCCTGGCCCCGGCAGGAAGCAGCCTTCGCGGCCCCCAGCAGCGGGCAAGGGCCAGTCCAGGGCGCCGACCCCACACGGGGTGAGGGGGCGGGAGGTGGTGGACGCGGAGCGGCCCAGAGATGGAGGTCTCTCTGCAGGTTGGGAGAGACTGGTAAGGTCCCGTGAGGCAGCTGTTCTAACCCGGGAGAGGGATTAGAACCGGACCCTGCGGGCCACCTCAGGGACAAGAACTAGCTCAGACGCTGCGTCCCCCTGAGCCGCTGTCATGGCGCAGGGTCATTGGGTTTCCGTTTGCGTGTGGGTTTCCCTCCTGCCCGCCCTCCCACAGCCCTGCAGCAACACCTCGCCGACACAGGAACACGGTGTCACCAGTGCCGAGCCCGGCCAGGCCAATGGGAAGCAGAGTCAGAAGCCCACGGCTTGGCCCACCTGCCTGGCCTGTCCCATCCCTGTGCTTGCCTTCGGGGCTCACAGAATGCAGGGCCCCTCCGCTGACCATTAAAGCCCGCGCTTGTGGCCGCCACCTCCAGGGAGGCGTGTCTGGGGTCTCCCCCTGCCCACAGCAGGACCGGCTGGGCGGGGCTTCCCCAAGGCAACTCCCCTGCCGCGGGGAGGTGGCCTGGCCTCCCGGCTGCAGACTGGCACACATGCCGCTTCTGTGTCCCCCCAGACCCCGCTTGGTCCCTCTGCTGCGTTGTTCTCGGTGCCCGCCTCCTGCTTCAGTGGGCTGAGTGGCCAGAGGTGGCTGCACCCCATCTTTATGCAGAGGGCACAGTGGAAGGAAATTTCGGGAACATGGTGGGTCCTCAGAATTTCAACTAAGTTCATCAAAAGACAGGTTTTAGGCAGCAGCAAGCTTTACTCCGGTTTTAAACAAGCATCCCTCCACCCTGAGGACATAGCCTAGGAGGTGTCAACACAGCCCTGGCCCTGGTGCTGGCATTGGGCCCCCAGAGGGCATGGAGCGGGTGAGGTGGCCACCTGCCTCTGCCCCTCCTGGTCTGCCAGGAGCCCCTGCAGTAGGGGAGCTGCACGCAGAGCTCAGCTACCCCCACTCCCCTCCTCTGTCCCTCCCACGTGGGCAGTACACCTTCCTGCTGGAAGCACTGAGTTGGTGGCCTGGGACAGAGACCAAGGCTGGGCTCGGGCTGCTGAGGACTCATCTCCAAGGAATCCCTCCATCCTCTTTTTCTAGCTAATAGGCTGCATAATTGGACGCCAAGGGACCAAAATCAATGAAATTCGACAGATGTCTGGAGCTCAGATCAAAATTGCCAATGCCACAGAAGGGTCAGCAGAGCGCCAGGTCACCATCACAGGGACCCCAGCAAACATCAGCCTTGCCCAGTACCTCATCAATGCCAGGTGAGCCACTAGGAGGCCTGTCCTATGTCCCTACAGTGCCTGGGGGCTGTGGCCAGAGCCCTGCCTCCCCGCAGGCTGCTCTGGCTGGGCGTGGGGGTGGGATGCAATGGAGGCCCCGTACCCTCTGCACTGTCACACTTAAGCTTTCACCCTGATGAACCTCCAGTGAGGGGTTCAGTGCTTGGGGGTGAGAGCAGTTCCAGGAAAGTGGCTACACTGCCCAGGGCTCAGGGCCAATACTCACTTGGTTACTGGAAAGTCAGTATGAAGGGTTATGTAGCTCCAGCAAACACAGCTGTCACATGTCCTGTGGCTGTGAAGACCCTCCAACCCACATGTTTGCTGAGGAGCTTGTCAGGAACTATGCCAAGCATCAGATGTTATGTGGCTGGGGGTGATAAGGTCCTGCAGCTGGGCCCCCAGCCCATGGCAAGGATTTGAGAGCCAGGCCAGACCCTCCCGGCCACACCTGGGCCACTCTTCTCAGCCTCCCTACCCAGGGTCATGTTGGAGAGCACAGTGTGACCCCTGGGGAGGCCAGCCCAGGGGCAGTGTGACTCCAGTGCCCCCCAGCTATTGCCATAGAAACAGTTTGGTGGCCTGTGCTTCTCCAGGTGGTAGTGTCATGCTCCCGATGGTGACAGGCATGTGGGCCCCTGTGGGCAGGAAGGAGACCCCATGGATATCTGATCCCTGGTGGGTCCCCCTCCCTCTTCCTGGCTTTGGTCTCCAGTTCATGGCCACCAAGCAGTGACCAGGGACAGTCTTTCAGGACAAGGAGTTATTTGCAAACCCTATCAGAAGGCCACAGAGCAACATGCCCCAATCCTGATCCCCTTGTCTGAGGACAGCGTGACCTGTGTCCCCTCTGGCTCTTTCTCTTCTAGGCTGACGTCTGAGGTCACTGGGATGGGCGCCCTCTGAATCCTGCCCAGAGCCCTCCACTCTGAGGACCCTGACCTCTGCCTGGCTCGCACGCTCTGTACAGACCACCCACCCCTTGTCTCAAATATAAATAGAGGTTTAATTTACTAGCAAAACTTATCTATGCCATAGAGATGCCAACAGAGCAAAGCCGTCGGCCCCAGGCTCACGTTGGCATGCACTGCTGATGATTTTAAATGCTGTGGGGCCTTCCCATCAATGGCAGTTTAGAAATAGCCTTCCTTTGTGTGGTGCACCTGTTCAAGAGTTGGTTTGACCTTTCAACCTCATGTCCTACAAGCCATCCTGTCCCACACCATCCAGGGCTGTGGTTGCCTTGAGCAGCTCCGCTGGCGCCTGGCCACACCTGCTGACTTTGTTTCCCCACCCAGCCTGAGGTTGTCTGGGTCCTCCTGTCTGCACACATCTTTCAGGGTCGGGCATGCCCTGCCCTTTATTCCAAGGGAAGGAGACTGGAGGATGGGGGTCCTGACCCCAGGCACAGCGGGGGGGGGGGGTGCGGGGCCCTAACTGGCTGTCATGTCGGGGGAGCCCGCGAGGGCCCCTGGGCGGCTTTGGGTGGCTGCCCAGGAAGTGCCTCTGCACACGTGCAAGTTCAATAAATGTCGTGCGCTGCCCCGCCTGGCTCTGGCTCCTCTCCGCGTCCCTGCCTGCACCTGACCTTGTGGCCAGCTGCTGTCTGACAAAGCTGGCTCTTTCTAACACTAATGAGGATCTTGGTCCTTCTCCCCATTTAAATGTTTAATTCGCACAAGTCCTTCTGGTTTTACTTTGGCAAAACTTCCTAAACTACAGTGAAGAGAGCTCTGTTCCTGCCCTGTGCCTGTGTCTCCCCCCGCCCCCCCGCGGCTATGCACTTGGGAGGCTGGCCACACGGAGACCCCGGGCACTTCCCAGTGGCAGTGAGCGCACAGTGTGTCCGCTTGCAGACTGTCTCCTCAGCTCACCGTGCAACAAGCAAGCCCGCCCAGCTGTGCTCACCTCATGGGCCACTGAGCCCCTCCTGAAGCCCTGGCGGGGACACAGGCCCTGGGAGCAGGCCCTGCACTCCCTCAGGACAGACAGGACCTGGCCCCGGGGCAGAGCAGGGACTCAAGGGCAGACAATGACTCTCAGCCTCTCCCACAAGCCGCCCAGCACCCGGGGGCCCAGGGTGGCCCACACACACTGTCTCCAGCTCCTGCCCACGTACCTGTCCTCCCTGGGAGGAAGCTGCTGCATCCCAGACTTTGGTACTCGCCCCACACGCCCAGGCCACCCAGACACTCCCCCTGCCCTCCCCGGGTTTCCCTGGTTGAGGTACACAGCATAGCAGTGCCTGGCCACGTCCCCATGATGGCTTAGGGTTTATGCGGTTCACTCACACACACACCGACACACTGGCTGCGTGCCAGCCTCTGCTTAGGACGTGGTGAATGCAGGCCATGCTCTGGGCACCTCTGTCGGCATGGGGGCAGCAGGTGGCCAGTACACCGGTGAGAAGTGCCTTAGAAAGCAGCAGATGCTGTGGAAATAAACCCACCAGTTGGGAGGGCACCAGAGTCAGTGCAGACAGGCCCCAACTTAAAACAGTCTGATGGTACTATTTTGCAAAAGCTGCACGCGCTCACTAGAACCTGGACTTGAGAATTTAAACTTGGGTCTCCACCCCACGTATCAGATTACATGATATGGGATCCGATCGTCTCTCGTGAGCCTGGGCGGGGCAGCAAGCTGGGCTCCCTGTCATCACGCGATCACATGGGCAGACCCCTGAATCACTGAGAGCAGTTCTGTTTTTCACTCAGGATAGGATTCAAGCAATCACATAAGACAGTCAACTCTTTACCATGAAATAGGCTTTGTGTCAGATGACTTTGCCCAACTGTAGGCTGACAGGAGTGTTCTGAGCACATATAAGGTGGGCTGGGCTAACTGATGTGAGGGAGGCAAGTGCAGTAAATGCATTGTTGACTTAATTATATTTTTGACTTATGATGGGTTGTCAAGGTGTAGCCCCACCAAGAGTTGAGAAAGATACATATTAAAAGGGTGGGCAAGGTGGGGCCTGCAGAAAGCTGCAGGCCATGGTGGACAGGTGCATCAGCTATGCACCTGTCTGTGGAGGAGAGCAGGTAAAAAGCGGCAGAGCTGGTGTACAGCAAGCGGAGGTGGGAGGCAGGTGGGGACAGCTGGCCGCTGAGCACGGGAGGCCAGGGGCATCAGCTCTGGAGGCATTAGAAGGAGGAACTAACAGGATTCCTGACAGAGCAGAGTTGGCTGCAAAAGAAAGAGGTCCCGGCGACACAAAAGCTCTCAGACTGAGCTCTGAAGAGGCCTTGAGCTTGTGGCAGAGATCGGAGCTCTGGGAGCTGGGGGGACTTGGGTTGCAGTGTGCTGGCCCCACGCGGAGACGTGAGCTAGTAGGCCTGCGGTTGAAGCTCAGTCCAACAGGAGAGACACAGGAGCTGCAGACCCCCAGGAGCAACTGGGGCCACAAGGCCCTGTATGGACTAGCTTTTCTACTCTTGGGTGAGTACCTGAAATGAAATGGCTGGATTCCAGGACAGGTGTATGTTCAACTGTTTAAGGAAACTTCTAAACTGTTTTCTAAATTGGCTGTACTATTTCACATTCTCTCTGTAGTTGTGGCATTTCCAGCTACCCCACATCCCCAGCAGCTTGGGGTGTGCATGTCTCTTAAGTATGACCATCCCTGTGGCTGTGAAATGGGTCTCCTGGCTTTAATTTGCATTTCCCTTATGACCACTGATGTATCTGTTCAGAGGCTTATTTGCCATCTGTACCTTCTTTGCTGAGTGTTCAAATTTTTTGCCCACTTTTAAATTTGTTTTTCTTATTGAGTTTTGAGAGTTCTTTATCTATAGTCTAGGTAGAAGTTCTTCATCAGATAGATGTTTTATGAATGATTTCTTCCAGCCTATGGCTCTTCTTTTCCTTCTTTCAGTGATATGTTTTGAAGAGCAGAAGTTTTAACTTTGATGAAGTCCAGATTATCAATTTGTCCCTTTATGGGTTGTGCTAAGAATCTTTGACTAACCCAAGATCACACAGACTTTCTTGTACATTTTCTTCTACAAGTTTTGTAATTCTGTTCCCCCATTGACTTGCCTCTGCACCTTTATAATCATCTCCCCGTACGTGTGCAGGACTATTTCTGGGCTCTGAATTCTGTTCCATTGATCTGTGTGTCTATCTTTATGCCAGTACCACACTGTCTTAATTACTATAGCCTTATAATAAGTCTTGAAATCAGGTGGTGTTAGTCCTCCAAATTTATTCTTCCTTTTCAAAGTTATTTTGACTATTCTGGGTCCTTTTTATGTTTACAGTGAATCTTAGAGTCAGCTGGTAATTTTTCACACACATAAAAAGGTATGTTGGGCATTGATTAGGGTGGCATGGAATTTACTGGTTAATTTGACATTAACTGACAGATTAACAATATGGAGTCATTTTGTTACAGAAAATACAGGAAAACCTGGACTAGATGGCTGACAGAAGAACCAAGCAGCACTCGGAGGTCTTGGAGTGTTGAGGTTCTATTTCACACCAGCAGGCTCAGAGGGGAGTGATCTCCTGAGGTCTGCACCCTGAGCACAGGCAAGGGGAGCAACTTTTTTCAAATTTTGGTATCATTAATGTACAATCACATGAGCAACATTATGGTTACTAGACTCCCCCCATTATCAAGTCCCCCCCAACATGCCATTACAGTCACTGTCCATCAGCATAGTAAGATGCTGTAGAGTCACTACTTGTCTTCTCTGTGTTGTACGGCCTTCCACGTGCTCCACACCCTACATTATGTGTGTGGATCGTAATGCCCCTTTTCCCCCTTATCCCTCCCTTCCCACCCATCCTCCCCAGTCCCTTTCCCTTTGGTAACTGTTAGTCCATTCTTGGATTCTGTGAGTCTGCTGCTGTTTTGTTCCTTCTGTATCACATTGTTGTTATACTCCACAAATGAGAGAAATCATACAGTATTTGTCTTTCTCTGCCTGGCTTATTTCACTGAGCATAATACCCTCCAGCTCCATCCATGTTGTTGCAAATAGTAGGATTTGTTTTCTTCTTATGGCATAATAATATTCCATCGTGTATGTGAACCACATCTTCTTTATCCATTCATCTACTGATGGATACTTAGGTTGCTTCCATTTCATGGCTATTATAAATAGTGCTGTGATAAACATAGGGGTGCATCTGTCTTTTTCAAACTGGGCTGCTGCATTCCTAGGTAAATTCCTAGGAGTGGAATTCCTGGGTCAAATGGTATTTCTATTTTGAGCTTTTTGAGGAACCTCCATACTGCTTTCCACAATGGTTGAACTAATTTACATTCCCACCAGCAGTGTAGGAGGGTTCCCCTTTCTCCACAACCTAGCCAACATTTGTTGTTGTTTGTCTTTTGGATGGTAGGCATCCTTACTGGTGTGAGGTGATATCTCATTGTGGTTTAATTTGCATTTCTCTGATGACTAGCGATGTGGAGAATCTTTTCATGTGTCTGTGGGCCATCTGAATTTCTTCTTTGGAGAACTGTCTGTTCAGCTCCTCTGCGCATTTTTTAATTGGATTGTTTGCTTTATGTTTGTTGAAGTGCATGAGCTCTTTATATATTTTGGATGTCAACCCTTTATTGGATATGTCATTTATAAATATATTCTCCCATATATTTTTTGTTCTATTGATGGTGTCCTTTGCTGTACAGAAGCTTTTCAGTTTGATGTAGTCTCACTTGTTCATTTTTGCTTTTGTTTCCCTTGCCCGGGGAGATATGTTCATGAAGAAGTTGCTCATGTTTATGTCCAAGAGATTTTTGCCTATGTTTTTTTCTAAGAGTTTTATGGTTTCATGACTTACATTCAGGTCTTTGATCCATTTCAAATTTACTTTTGTGTATGGGGTTAGACAGTGATCCAGTTTCATTCTCTTACATGTTTTGCCAACACCAGCTGTTGAAGAGCCTGTCATTTCCCCATTGTATGTCCATGGCTCCTTTATCGTATATTAATTGACCATATATGTTTGGGTTAATATCTGGACTCTATTCTGTTCCACTGGTCTGTGGGTCTGTTCTTGTGCCAGTACCAAATTGTCTTAATTACTGTGGCTTTGATGTAGAGCTTGAAGTTGGGAAGCGGGATGCCCCCTGCTTTATTTTTCCTCCTCAGGATTGCTTTGGCTATTCTGGGTCTTTTGTGGTTCCATATGAATTTTAGAACTATTTGTTCCAGTTCGTTGAAGAATGCTGTTGGTATTTTGATAGGGATTGCATTGAATGTGTAGATTGCTTTAGGCAGGATGGCCATTTTGACAATATTAATTCTTCCTAGCCAAGAGTATGGGATGAATTTCCATTTGTTATTGTCCTCTTTAATTTCTCTTAAGAGTGTCTGTAGTTTTCAGGGTATAGGTCTTTCACTTCCTTGGTTAGGTTTATTCCTAGGTATTTTATTCTTTTTGATGCAATTGTGAATGGAATTGTTTTCCTGATTTCTCTTTCTGCTAGTTCATCATTAGTGTATAGGAAAGCAACAGATTTCTGTGTATTAATTTTGAATCCTGCAACTTTGCTGAATTCAGATATTAGATCTAGTAGTTTTGGAATGGAGTCTTTAGGGTTTTTTATGTACAATATCATGTCATCTGCAAACAGTGACAGTTTGACTTCTTCCTTACCAATCTGGATGCCTTTTATTTCTTTGTTTTATCTGACTGCTGTGGCTAGGACCTCCAGTACTGTATTGAATGAAAGTGGGGAGAGTGGGCATCCATGTCTTCTTCCCAATCATAGAGGAAAAGCTTTCAGCTTCTCGCTGTTAAGTATGATGTTGGCTGTGGGTTTGTCATATATGGTCTTTATTATGTTGAGTTACTTTCCCTCTATACCCATTTTGTTGCGAGTTTTTCATCATGAATGGGTGTTGAATTTTGTCGAATACTTTTTCAGCATCTGTGGAGATGATCATCTGGTTTTTGTCTGTCTTTTTGTTGATGTGGTGGATGATGTTGATGGATTTTCAAATATTGTACCATCCTTGCATCCCTGGGATGAATCCCACTTGATCATGGTGTGTGATCCTCTTGATGTATTTTTTAATTCGGTTTGCTAATATTTTGTTGAGTATTTTTGCATCTATGCTCATCGGGGATATTGGTCTGTAATTTTCTTTTTTGGTGGGGTCTTTGCCTTGTTTTGGTATTAGAGTGATGCTGGCTTCATAGAATGAGTTTGGAAGTATTCCCTCCTCTTCTATTTTTTGGGAAACTTCAAGGAGAATGGGTATCATGTCTTCTCTATGTCTGATAAAATTCAGCGGTGAATCCATCTGGCCCAGAGATTTTGTTCTTGGGTAGTTTTTTGATTACTGATTCAATTTCATTGCTGGTAATTGGTCTGTTTAGATTTTCTGTTTCTTCCTTGGTCAGTCTTGGAAGGTTGTATTTTTTCTAGGAAGTTATCCATTTCTTCTAGGTTTTCAGCTTGTTAGCATATAGATTTTCTTAGTATTCTCTAATAATTCTTTGTATTTCTGTGGGGTCCGTCATTATTTTTCCTTTTTCATTTCTGATTCTGTTTATGTATGGAGATTCTTTTTTTCTCTTAATAAGTCTTGCTAGGGGTTTATCTATTTTGTTTATTTTCTCAAAGAACCAGCTCTTGGTTTCATTGATTTTTCTCTATTATTTTATTCTTCTCAATTTTATTTATTTCTTCTCTGATCTTTATTATGTCCCTCCTTCTGTTGACTTTGGGCCTAATTTGTTCTTGTTTTTCTGGTTTCAGTAATTGTGACTTTAGACTATTCATTTGGGATTGTTCTTCCTTCTTTAAATAGGCCTGGATTGCTATATACTTTCCTCTTAGAACTGCCTTCGCTGTGTCCACAGAAGTTGGGGCTTTGTGCTGTTGTTGTCATTTGTCTCCATATATTGTTTGATCTCTGTTTTAATTTGGTCGTTGATCCATTGATTATTTAGGAGCATGTTGTTAAGCCTCCATGTGTTTGTGAGCCTTTTTGTTTTCTTTGTACAATTTATTTCTAGTTTTATATCTTTGTGGTCTGAGAAGTTGGTTGGTAGAATTTCAATTATTTTTGACTTACTGAGGCTCTTTTTGTGGCCTAATATATGGTCTATTCTGGAAATTGTTCCATGTGCACTTGAGAAAAAAGTGTATCTTGCTGCTTTTGCGTGTAGAGTTCTGTAGATGTCTGTTAGGTCCATCTGTTCTAGTGTATTGTTCAGTGCCTCTGTGTTCTTACTTATTTTCTGAGTGGTTGTTCTGTCCTTTGGAGTGAGTGGTGTGTTGAAGTGCCCTAAAAGGAATACATTGCATTCTATTTCCTCCTCTAATTCTGTTAGTATTTGTTTCACATATGTCGGTGCTCCTGTGTTGGCTGCATAGATATTTATTGTGGTTATATCCTCTTGTTGGACTGACCCCTTTATCATTATGTAATGTCCTTCTTTATCTCTTGTTACTTTCTTTGTTTTGAAGTCTATTTTGTCTGATACAAGTACTGCAACACCTGCTTTTTTCTCCCTATTGTTTGCATGAAATATCTTTTTCCATCCCTTTGCTTTTAGTCTGTGTATGTCTTTGGGTTTGAGGTGAGTCTCTTGTAAGCAGCATATAGATGGGTCTTGTTTTTTGTCCATTCTATTACTCTGTGTCTTTTGATTGGTGCGTTCGGTCCATTTACATTTAGGGTGATTATTGAAAGATATGTACTTATTGCCATTGCAGGCTTTAGGTTCATGGTTACCAGAGGTTCAAGGTTAGCTTCTTTAGTATCTAACAATCTAACTTTAACTCACTTATTGAGCTATTATAAACACAGTCTGGTGACTCTTTATTTCTCTCCCTTCTTATTCTTCCTTCTCCACTCTTTATATGTTAGATGTTTTATTCTGTACTCTTTTGTGTTTCCTTTGACTGCTTTTATGGATGATTTTATTTTTTTGCCTTTAGTTAGTATTTGGTTGGTCTGCTTTCTTTGCTGTGATTTTATTTTCTCTGGTGACATCTATTTAGCCTTAGGAGTGCTTCCATCTAGAGCAGTCCCTTTAAAATACCCTGTAGAGGTGGTTTGTGGGAGGCAAATTCCCTCAACCTTTGCTTATCTGGAAATCATTTAATCCCTCCTTCAAGTTTAAATGATAATCTTGCTGGATACAGTATTCTTGGTTCAACACCCTTCTGCTTCATTGCATTAAATATATCATGCCATTCTCTTCTGGCCTGTAAGGTTTCTATCCTTGTCTTTGATCTTTGCCATTTTAATTATTATATGTATTGGTGTTGTCCTCCTTGGGTCCCTTGTGTTGGGAGATCTGTGGGCTTCCATGGTCTGAGAGACTATTTCCTTCCCCAACTTGGGGAAGTTTTCAGCAATTATTTCTTCAAAGACACTTTCTATCCCTTTTTCTCTCTCCTTCTTCTTCTGGTACCCCTATTATGTGAATATTGTTCCGTTTGGATTGGTCACACAGTTCTCTTAATATTCTTTCATTCCTAGAGATCCTTTTATCTCTCTCTGCCTCAGCTTCTCTGTATTCCTGTTCTCTGATTTCTATTCCATTAACAGTCTCTTGCACCTTATCCATTGTGCTCTTAAGTCTATCCATTGGTTGTTTCATTTTTCTTATTTCCCTCCAGACTTCATCCCTTAGCTCTTGCGTATTTCTCTGTAGCTCCATCAGCATGGTTATGACTTTTATTTTGTATTCTTTTTCAGGAAGATTGGATATATCTATCTCACCATGCTCTCTCTCTTGCGTTGTTTGAGTGATTTGGACTGGACTGGGTTCTTCTGCCTTTTCATGGTGATAGAAGTGATCACTGGTGAGTGGCATGTGTGTCAGCTGGGAGAACAAAGTCCCTTCCTGCTTGCTGGTCACCTTGCCCTTCTCTGCTGCCTGTGCTGGTTACCCACACACTGGGAGCAGTCTCTGGGTTAATCCCCTGAGCTTCTGTGGGTAGGGCAGCCCTTGGGATGGCCTAGGGCACTGCTGAGTGTCACAGGTGTGCCGGGTGTGTTCTCCTGCGAGAATGGTGCCTCTTCCTGCCTTCCAGACCTTGCGCTGGCTTCCTCTGCCTCTGCCGGGTAGCTGCGTGCTGATGGCAGCCTCTGAGTCTGGCCTGGTTAGCTGTGTACTGGAAGAAGACTATGTGGTTGCTGTAGGCAGGGCTGCCTCTGCAGCAATGGCGGGTCAGCTGGTTTGCTTGCAGTGCTGGTTGGGGGGAATGAACAGCAGGCTGCTTATCACTGTGAGG
Source organism: Manis pentadactyla (assembly GCF_030020395.1). NCBI lineage: Eukaryota > Metazoa > Chordata > Mammalia > Pholidota > Manidae > Manis > Manis pentadactyla. Next base: position 197,107,954 of record NC_080019.1, read on the forward strand.
GGCTTTGGAGCTGTGTTGCCACCCAGGGGGTTAGGGCATCTGAAGTTCCTTAAGATTCCGAGCCTGCTGGGCTGAGTGTGCCAGGACAATTTTGTCCACCTGTTAAACCCTTGTCCCTTTAAGACTTTTAAAGTGCCCGCTTTTCTTTTGTCCCAGGGCAGCTGGCTGTGGGGACCTGCTTGCAGTCTCTGTCTCGAATTTTACTTTTCCATGGTGTAATATCCAGTACACCACGCAATGTGTATCTGTGCTCCCGGGGCAGATTACTAGGGCTGGTTATTTAGCAGCCCTGTGCTTCCACTCCCTCCCCACTCTGATTCTTTTCCTCCTGCTGGTGAGCTGGGGTGAGGGGGTGCTCGGGTCCCACCGGGTCATGGCTTGTATCTTATCCTTTTCATGAGATGCTGAGTTCTCGCAGATGTAGATGTAGCCTGGCTGTTGTACTGTGTGTGCTAGTCTCTCTTTTAGGAATAGTTGTATTGTTGTATTTTCAAAATATACATGATTTTAAGAGGAGCTTTCCACCACCCTACTCATGTCACCATCTTGCATGCCCCCACAAGGGGAGCAATTTATATTATTTTGATATGTGGCATTTAGGAATGCACAGGGCAAAAGAGGAGCCCAGAGAAGGAGGGGAGGAGGGAGCGGGGGGTGCTCTGCTGACTTTGCCAACCGGAGGAAAAAAGCGGTTTGCTGACCTTGACAGCTGTGTTGAATATTTTCCTTATCACTCCCCCATCTGATGCCCCTTTAAACACTTCGTTTTAGCGGGCATCGTCTTTTTGGTTTGTGATAGGATTATAATGGCTTGTATTTATATTTTTAATTGCTTTGAGCTAGGATTTTTTTTCTTGTGACTTTGTCAGTATGGGCCTTGTGTGCACAAGTTGAAATGAGTCCTTCAGACTCTTGTTAAGCCTGCGCTTAACAAAAAATACTCAGTTTTTCTTAGTCCTAATTTATTTTTATGCAGCTGAGCATTACACTCAGGCCGGTTTATTTGAGTGTGAGAGGACACGTGCCTAAGGGTGGAGGACCACTGGGGGCAGTGCCCTTGGGTGATGACCATGCACTTTATAACTTTGTGCAGTTAATTTGACAGAGGTAACATTATAGAGAAGTTAAGAAGATTCTTAACTTATTTTAGCAAACAGACAATAACTCAGCCCACCTTGGGGACTGGGCAGGACCACTTAACAAATCTGCACCCCAGCCCTTAGTCACATTCCTAAAGAATCTTTAAAAGGGGGAACCCCCAATCTTTTGGGGTGCTCCTCTCTCTGCGGATGCCTGCATTTTCTGTGTGTGAAACTTAAACTTTTCCCAATCTTTCAGTGCGTAACCTTTTAATCTTAAACTTTCTCTCTCCAACCTTTCAGGGTGCCTCTCCTTGCTGAAGTCTGGGAACTTATTAAACAAGGCTGCCTGCCCAGCCCCCAAGGTTGACTGAGTTATTGTCAGTTTGCTGAAGAGTAAGTTAAGAATCTTACTTCTTAACTTCCTGGGTGTTAAAATACAATCTTTAAGATGGAATCCTTCCTGCCTTTTACTATGTTGTTTACAGCTGGGCCTGCATGCTAAATTAATTGCCAAGGTTGGAAACTACTTGATTAGGGCCAAAAGGAGAAAAAAAAACAGCATTTAGGTAAAGTTAAAAAATAAGCTGGGCCTGTATTAACAACATAATAAAGATATGGGCTATGCTGAGGTGTACCCTCCTTTATCTGGGGAATATTCAAACATTCCAGGCCAAGTTGCTCCTGGCTTTTTGAGCTTTAAGTGATTAACGCTGGGTCTTTTTAATGGATTTTGCTGGCCTTTTTCTCTTCCCACCCCACTCATATCTATTTTCCTGCCTAACAATCGGTCTGGGTTCTTTTAATTCAATCTGATCATCTCTGCCTTTCCATTGTGATCTTTAGACCATTTGCATTCAACATGATTATTGATATATTTAGATTTAAGTCTATTAGACAGCTCTTTGTTTTCTATTTGTCCTTCATATTCTTTGTTCTGTTTTTCTGCATTTTCTGACTGTTTCTGGATTCACTTCTTATGTTTTCATGATTCTGTTGGGGGAGTGTGTGTATTTTCTCTGTCCTTGTTCCCCCCCGCAACAAAGAATTGAAGTGCAGAGACACAATAGTGAAGCAAAGTAAAAGTTTATTATTTAAAGTGATTTAAAGAGAGAAAAAGTACAGGCCACCTCAGCAAGGAGAGGCACCCTGAAAGGTTGGAGAGAGAAAGTTTAAGATTAAAAGGTTACTCACTGAAAGATTGGGAAAAGTTTAAGTTTCACACTCAGAAAGTGCGGCATCCTCAGAGAGAGGAGCACGCTGAAAAGCTGAGGGTTCCCCCTTTTAAAGATTCTTTAGGAATGTGACTAAGGGCTGGGGGTGCAGATTTGTTAAGTGGTCCTGCCCAGTCCCCAAGGTGGGCTGAGTTATTGTCTGTTTGCTAAAAAGTAAGTTAAGAATCTTCTTAACTTCCTGGGTATTAAAATACAATCTTTAAGATGGAATCCTTCCTGCCTTTTACTATGTTGTTTATGGCTGGGCCTGCATGCTAAATTAGTTGCCTAGGTTACAAACTATTTGATCAGGGACGGAAGGAGAAAAAAACAGCATTTAGGTAAAGTTAAAAAATTAGCTGGGCCTGCATGATTAACATAATAAAAACATGGGCTATGCTGAGGTACCTTCCTTTATCTGGGGAATATTCAAACATTCCAGGCCAAGTTATTCCTGGCGTTTGAGTTTTAATTGATTCACTCTGGGTCTTTTTAGTGGACTTGACTGACCTTTTTCTCTTCCCACCCGGCTCATATCTATTTTCCTTCCTAACAATTCCATTTGTAAGTCTAGGGAGAGGAAATCCAGGGGCAAAATACCTCTAAAACCAAAATCAGTCAAAGGGAGAAATAAAGCTTAAAACCTGTTTATTCCTTACAAACTGCAGTCCGGGTGTCTCTCTCCTGCTCCGGCAGAAGCAAGCAAGGCCCTCCCCTCACCTCCCAGGTTCAGACACGCCCTCAGTTGCCCAGGTAATTACCCATTGACATGGAGATGAACTTCTCTCCACCCCTGAGGATATGCAGATTCACTAAAGCCAGGCGAGATAATCTGGAAATGTTACAGTTTTTCCCACACCATTATATCTCCTCTGTTGGCTTATTAGCTATAAATCTTTATTTTGTTATTTTGTATTTGGGGTTTGTGATCTTTTCTTAGTCTGACTTCCAGTGATGTACCACCTCACATCTGGTGTGAGATCCTTAAAAGTTTGTACCTTCATTCTGTCCCCCTGGCCTTTGTACAGTTGTCACTGTAAGATAAATTCTAGCCGAAATAAGCAGGCAAAGAGAGGCAACAAAGAGCCAGGTAGTTTAATCTAAATGCAAATACCTGGGCGAGATTTCCCCAGTCTATAGAAATGGAGGCTGGGGAATTCACACGTAAGTAGACAGCGAGTTTTTAAAGAAAGGAGGGGGAGGCAGAGCTTAGATTTACAGCTGCACGAGGATTGGCTAGCCCAAGGCACATTTTTCAGGTTGGAAGGGAGCAACAGCCGGGGACTTTGGCACGTCATCAGTGTCCGATGTGCTTGCTCCTCCCATCAGTGCCCCCAGCCTTACAGTCACATATTTCACTAACATATGTTGTAAACCCCACATTACATTGGTATTATTTTAGTGTAAAAATTCACCTCACAGACTTGAGTAAGAAAACATCTATCATATGTGCCAATATAGTTACCATTTTAAGAGCGTTTGTTTTCTTTGTGTAAAGCTTCTGCCCAGTATAATATTCCTTCTGCCTGAAGGACATCTTTAACATTTCTTGTAGTATAGTTCTGCTGGTGATGAATTTCTTCAGGCATTATTTGTCTAAAAACTCTTTATTTAATCTGTTTTTGAGAGAACTTTTGCTGGCCTTAGACTTTTGTTTGGGTTTTGTCCACTCATTAACTCTTTAAAGATGTTGCTCCATTGTCTTCCCATGTGCATCATTTCCAGCAAGAAATCTGAAGTCGCCCTTCTCTCCTTCTCTGCAATGTGTCCTTTTTACTAGCTGCTTTAAGATTTTTCTCTTTATTGCTGGTTCTCAGCCATTAATTGTGGTGTGCCTCGGTATGGTTTTCTCATGTAAGTTCTGTTTGGGATTACTTGGGCTACTGGGACCTACTTGGGTTGACAGTTTTCATCAAATTGGGTAATTTTTTGCCGTTATTTCTTCAAATGTATTTCTGCCCCCAGCCCCACTCCTTCCCCTCCTCTCCTGCAGAGCCTCCAGTTACACACCAGTTAGACCACATGATGTTCCACAGTCCGCCAATGCTCTTTTTGTTTTTAAATTCTTTTTTCTCTGAGTATCTTATTTTGGATAGTTTAGAGAGGCCTTTGAGTTCATTGTCTCTCCACTGCAGTGACTAAGCCCTCAGGTCCCTCTGGGTGGTTCTTCTTGCCCTGGGTGCTTCCCTTGCACAGTTGCCCTGGTCAGGGCTCTGGAGGTTGAGGTGGCCCTGCAGCTCCAGGGCTCCCCCTGCAGCACAGGCCTCATGGCAGGTGACCAGGCCAGGTGTCAGGCCCGCCTGCCCCCATCCCCTCTGGGATCGCTCTCCTTCATGGTCCCATGTCCAGTGTGGTGAAAATTATTATTTCATACATTTTCTGTTTTCTGCTTTTGTTTTTTCTTGTTTTAGGCAGGAGGATAAATCCATTCCTTGTTTGTTTGTTTGTTTGTTTGGATTTTTTTTGTTCTTGTTGTTATCATTAATCTACAATTACATGAAGAACATTATGTTTACTAGGCTTCCCCCTTCACCAAGTCCCCCCCACAAACCCCATTACAGTCACTGTCCATCAGCGTAGTAAGATGCTGTAGACTCACTACTTGTCGTCTCTGTATTGCACAGCCCTCCCCATGCCCCCCCACATTATACATGCTAATCGTAATGCCCCCTTTCTTTTTCCCTGCCCTTATCCCTCCCTTCCCTCCCATTCTCCTCAGTCCCTTTCCCTTTGGTAACTGTTAGTCCATTCTTGGATTCTGTGAGCCTGGTGCTGTTTTGTTCCTTCAGTTTTTCTTTGTTCTTATACTCCACATATGACTGAAATCATTTGGTATTTGTCTTTCTTCAGCCTGGCTTATTTCACTGAGCACAATACCCTCTAGCTCCATCCATGTTGTTGCAAATGGTAGGATTTGTTTTCTTCTTATGGCTGAATAGTATTCCATTGTGTATATTACCACATCTTCTTTACCCACTCATCTACTCGTGGACACTTAGGTTGCTTCCATTTATTGGCTCTTGTAAATAGTGCTACGATAAACATAGGGGTGCATCTGTCTTTTTCAAACTGGGCTTCTGTATTCTTAGGGTAAATTCCTAGGAGTGGAATTCCTGGGTCAAATGGTATTTCTATTTTTGAGTACAGCAAAGAACACTATCAATAGAACAAAAAGGTACCCTATAGTATGGGAGAATATATTCATAAACGACAGATCGATAAAGGCTTGACATCCAAAATATATAAAGAGCTCACGCACCTTAACAAACAAAAAGCAAACAATCCAATTAAAAAATGGGCAGAGAAGCTGAACAGACAGTTCTCCAAAGAAGAAATTCAGATGGCCAACAGACACATGAAAAGATGCTCCACATCGCTAGTTATCAGAGAAATGCAGATTAAAACCATGATGAGATACCACCTCACAGGAGTAAGGACCGCCACCATCCAAAAGACAAACAACAACAAATGTTGGTGAGGTTGTGGAGAAAGGGGAACCCTCCTACACTGCTGGTGGGAATGTAAACTAGTTCAACCATTATGGAAAGCAGTATGGAGGTTCCTCAAAAAGCTCAAAATAGAAATTCCATTCATTGTTGTTATTGTTATTGGTAGGAAGCGAAAGCCTGCTTGGCTTATTTATTAACCACTGCATTGTATATACATTTCCCCATCATTTTGATTAATTCTGTTTGAGTAAATCAGTCACATTGGTTATTTCACATTTACATTGTTCTAAGTACTCTGAAAAAATTTAGAGTTAGTTTAATGATATGCATTACTTGAAAATGGCCAGCTTTTTATCATGACCCCGGCAAGGCAAACCTCTGTAACATGTTGTGATGGCAGCAGCTCTCATCGGCACGGAACAGTCTTTCTGCTTCTCAAGACTGAGGGCCGGTGCAGCTTCTTCAGTGTCTGTAGTTCTGATAAACACCCAACATGAGAGTTCTCAGCCCGAAAGCCTGCGGACACAGGCAAGTCTGGCTTACTGAGCACAGTTAACACAGAAAACAGCCTACGCAGCCATCATCCTGGGATGAGCAGTTGAGATATCATGATAGTCTGACATTTTGGATATTTTTCAAATTATCTGTTTGAGAAGGATCTTATTTGTCCACTGTTGGAATCACTGAAATATTCCTGGGATCATGGTTTTGTAAAATCAAACTGCTGTCTTTAGCCATTGTTGAATAATATGGCTGCTCAAACATACCTGGGAATGGACCGACCCTCTCAAGTCAGGTCCGTTCCCAAGAGCTGCAGCCAGCGCTCCTGTGCCCCACAGCCGCACACAGTCCTCATCACACTGCACCTGCATCTTCTTTCTGCTGCTTTGCTTCCCTCTGTTCTGGGCTGCTCAGGACCTCTCCAAGACTTTCAGCAGATGTTTTTACTACAACTTTGCTGATGATTCCATGCCAGGCGCCACCGCTCCTTGACCTGCTGCCTGGGCAGTGGAGCCGCCCCGTACCATGATGGTGGTGATAGTGAGGGGTGTTTTTCATGGAGGCTCCTGTCTCCTGTGCTCTTTCTTGTTCCCCCATCCTTCCTCCTCGGCAGGGTTTGAACATGGATCGCTGCTCTCCCGACGCCATGAGCCCAGTGAGAGCTCTGCCTGGCTCTGAGTGGTCTGGGTGACCTGCTAGCCTTTCACTATGCAAGGATCAAGTCGGCAGATGTCTCGAGGGAGAGCCAGTGTGGTGAACAGGCTCAGTTCTCCGGACCTCCCTTTCCAGAGGCCCTCCTTTCCCCCCAGGGTTGCAGCCCCTCTGTTCTGGACTGCTTCCGGACCTCAGCAGGGTACTTGAATCCAATGTCTGAATGGCTGTTGGTGGCAGGAGTGTCTGTCTGCCAGAAGTCACTCCGTTTCTGGAAGTGAAAGACCCTGCCTGTGAGCTGAAGGCTTGAGAACAACACCGTGACTGATGTGAAAGTCTCAGGGACCAGGACTTTAAGTAAAAAAAAAAAATGTGTTTCAGAGACTAATATTCAGAAGAGCGAACCTCTCTGGAGCTTGGGAGCACCCAGCCAGCTGCCAGCCCTCTCCTTGTCGTAGGCTGTCACTTGTCCTCAGTTCAGCAGTTTTATAAGAGGAAGATGCTCTCTGACTTCCCTGAGGTGGGAAGGAGGCCTGGGGGGTGGAGCAGGGCTGAGGAAGGACTGGCTCCCAGGCTGACAGGGTGGCTGCAGAGCCACTTCATACGTCGGATGTGTCCCCAACAAGGCCCACAGAAGCTAGGCGCACCCAGTGTAAGGCAGCACCCCTAACTTGTCCCTGGGCTCTACTCTGTGTTTGCTGCATGCATGGTTCTCCGTGTGAGCTGGCACCTGTCTTTGGATTTGGATACAGGGGGCTCAGCAAAGGGCGTCTTGCTCTGGTATGAACAGGACTGAGGAGCCCAGGGCTGCCCAGGAGCCCAAAAAACATCTGCCCTTCAAGCCCAGTTCACCCCAACTGGACCTAAAATGAGAGGACAGGCAGTGCCTTTCTGGGGTAGGAAGAGGGTGGCCCATCACAGGCACACCCACAGAGCTGCAGCGGCCCCAGGTGAGTACATCATGTGGCTTGAAAGTCTCACATCTGTCTGGATATGTGCAAAAAGTGATTGGCTGCACTCTGAACTGTAACAGTGGCCACTTCCAAGGAGTCCTAGTGCACACAGTGTGAAAATATACATAAAGTTAGGCAGAAACTTTTCATTCATCTCAACAAGTTTCATGCTCAAAGGATTAAGAGGAAGCTGTGTTTAATTGATTAAAGGATGTGTTACCATGGCAACAAATAAAAACAAATCTCACTTCAGCATGTCTTGTTTGCCTCCACCATGCAAAGCATGAATGGCTGTGTTTGGCTTCTGAGCTTCCTGAATTTTCTGGCCACATCCAGCTCCACTCAACCTGACTTCCCTCCTCTGTGCTGTCTGCAGACAGGACCCACCGCAACCGCAGCCCCTTCTTCCAGGCCCCGCCCAGCAGCCCCACCCGGGCTCAGGTCTCCTGAGGACCCCCGTGCTTGAAGGCCAAGTCCGGCCCCACCTGTCCCGTGTCCACCGATGACTCACAAAGTCCCAGAGGGTCACTGCTGCTTTCTCAGTCTCCACCTGGAAAGACACTTCGTACCCTCAGGAGCCCCAGGGCCGGTCTCCACGTCACTGGCACGCTGCTGGGGAGCAGAGGGAGGTGAGCCACCTCCTGCTTTGCCCAGACCAAGGGCTTTCCCTGCACACCAGGAACAGGCTGAGTCCAGGAGGGCAGGCCCCCCTCTCGGGTCTTTTATTCTATCAGTGCTTCAGGTTTTCACAGTCAGTGGGTGAAGGACCCAGGTTGTCATCCTGGAAAGTGACACACATGCTGGACATGCAGCTTCCTTGTCTCATCGAACTGGTTCCTCGGTCCCCCTGCATTGCTACAAGCCAACAGCTACACCAGAAGTTTTTCCAGATTCAGTTCACTTTTGGCACTTTGGCCATAGCAGGGACTACACTCTGCACGTGCCCTGCAAGGTGCTGATGCAGGTGTCCTGCCCGTAGGCCCGTGGCCCAGCCTTTACCTGGTGGTGGTGTTGGGTGTGGCCATCATGGCCTGCGTTTGTTTCCACGAGAGTTTGCAGGTGGCGATGCAGCAAGGAGGCCATGCCCTCTTGGCAGCATGAATGGCCACAGGTCCCTCCAGCTAACAGAAGAGCCTGACAGCACTGCTGAGCAGACCAGAGGAGGAGCACCTGGTGACCTGGCAGACAGCAGGCTGAGGACAGGACCCACTATGCCTGAGGGATTTGGGGAGCCTCCCCAGATGGGGAGGAACACACTCCAGCCACACCTTGTGCCCCTGTGTGGAAGCCCAGAACCCAGGCCACCTCCCTGTGCAGCAGTGGCGGGGGGAGCCCCAGTCAGTGTCCCAGAACAGCCTGAGTAGGGGCTGCTGGCCACCAGCCAAGCACTGCAGGGGCCAGGGTGGTGCTCAGGCCCTTGAAAGGGGCCTCCCATGTCAGGCAGCCCTCAGCTGCCTCAGGACACAGCACTGGGCCACGAGTCCTCCACCCACACCATCACCCACCCCTTCCCCATGGGGATACCCCACCTGCCAGAGCACCTGCCCCCCACTTCACCCCTCACCCCACCTTCCCGACCTGACCCAGACCTGCTCTGCAAAGCTCCAGCCAACATCAGCTAAGAACCAGAAACAACATAGCCCAAGGAAGGGTCTGCGTGCGTAAGTCTACATTGCCTCTTGGAATTTCCTCTGGGAGCCTGGGCCACGGGCCTGTTGGCCAGAAATCAAGGGCTCACGGCCATGGGGGGTGGTGGGCTCCTGGGCTGCACGGTGCAGCTCAGCTGCCCCAAAGCATGAGCCCCAGGAGTGGCCTGCTCAGCACTCAGACTTAGGCTTTGCCCTGCATGGAGTCTGTGTGGGGTAGTGTGCTGGGCACGGGCCCAATGCGGTATCTGTGCTGACGCCCCAAGGCCACCGCCCCTGATCAGGATGGCCCCGTGCACAGGCCCACCGTAGGTCTGAGCCTCTGTCCCTGAGGCCGACCATGTGAGCTTCCAGGTCCACGGTGTCATCCCAGCGCGGCTCTCCCTCGGGGATTTCTCTGGTTGGTTATTTTCCATACAAACTTGGGAATAAGCTTGCTTGTTCCAAAGCAAAGCCGGTTGTTCTCCTGTTGGAATGTATTGAGTGATCTGGGGAGAACCGGCTGCTCTGTGCGCTCCCCTGCCCTGCTGAGCCTTGGCTGCTTGTGAGTCCTTCCAGGACCTTGACATCCCTTTCTTCCTACTGATCCTGCACACTTCTCGTTCATTCTGTCCCTAGGTGTTTTCTCATTCTTGTTGCCCTTGTAAATGGGGTCCTTTCTTCCATTACATCTTCTACCTGGTTGCTGCTTATCTGTGTGAAAGCCACCGATTCCTGTATATCAGTTTTGTGCCCTGCCACCTGCTAAATGGAGCATCGTGGTTGTTTTGCAAATGACTCTCATGGGTCTCCCAGGGTAGGCAGTGCTGTCTGTGGCTCTGGAGCCAGGTGGCCTGCATCTGGGCTGCAGCTTCCAGCCTGGCAGGGTGCTGGCTCATGAGGACTTAGTGAGAGCACGGACAGCACCCAGACAGCGGGTGAGGCGGGCATGCGAGCAGCCCGCAGTGTCCCGGCAAACATCCCCACGCCAGGGTTCCCCTGCTGTGTCCCAGAGCTCACATCTTAATTTACTTCTTCCCAGATTTCATTGCCTGGAACTGCTTCGGGTCGAGTGTGTTCTCCTGGGTCCTTGCCCCGATGCAACAAAGAATTCACAGGCAGGGACACAACAGTGAGGCAGAGCGAAAGTTTTTTTGAATCCACTCCAAGGGAGGAGGGGCCAGAGTCAGGGTAGACACAGGCCCCGATTGGTTAGGCGGTTAGGCGGGAGGGGAGGGGGCCCTTTATGTTCCACTCTGGCTGGGAGGCACCTCTCTGACTGTGAAGTCAGGGTCATTTGACTGACGGACCCCCCCTGTATAGCCATCCTCGTCAGGGCGCACGTACTTTCCCATGAGGAGGTGTGGCTTGGGCGGTTCTTAGTTCTGCTCAGTTGCCCTGCTTAGGAACTAGTGGGGACTGGTTTGGCCTGGTCCCCATAGGCAAGGAAGTTAACTTCCTGCAAAGCCTTCACATGGGACCCCCTACCTGGGCAGAGTTTGGGCGTTTATTTCCTTGAACCTTATCTGCCCCTTCCCCAGCTGCTCCCGTCTATCTTTCCAAACAGAACCGCACTCTCCTGGTGGTCATGGGTGGTCTTCACTTTAGTGGGGATGCTTCTCCTGTGTCCCTATTAACCAGGGTGCTGTCTGATGGACAGAGGTTGGCTTTTTTATATATTAAGAAAGTGTCCATTTGTTCCTGTTTTATTGAGTGTTTCCCTTTAATCAGTAATAGGTCTTGAATTTTGTTAAATACTTTTTAGCCTCTCTACAGCTAATCTGATTTTTCTTCGTAGATCTGTAAATGTGATGAGTTTGTAGGGACCCAGGGCAGGCCGCCCCAGGATGCCCACTGTGACATGCAGATGATTTTGAGCTGAAAACCATCAAGGCCCCAAAGACTCAGGAATCTGAAACTTTGACCTCCTCCTCCTTCAGCTGCATAAAAAGAGTTCAGATGGAGGAAATACCCTTGGAGGAGAGCCACATAGTGATCTTAGGCATCAGCCACATAGTGATGCGAACTGGGCGCAGTAGGCAGAGGGGCGTGGCCAAGCCTGTTAGAATCCCTGCGTGCCCCTCATTGTTCCTGTGTGGCCAGAAAATACTCGATCATCAAACCTTTATTCTTCTCATATTCCTGTTAGTCACTTCCCGTTTCCTTTGAAATCTCAGCCCCACCCCCCTTCTTGCTTCAGGATGGCGTACAGACCTCACTGTCTATCCTCAGAGCCCATGTCTGTGGCTTCCCCATTTGTGCGTAGTTATGTTGCCACGTAGCTGCGTCTGGGGAGGTCTCTCCCGACCCCCAGGGGAGCCTCCACCTGGACGGGGCAGGGTTCTCGAGTCTGAGCAGAAAGAATTCCCCAGCGGGCCGGACGAACGCAGGTAAGGAAGGGATGCGTCACCGTTAGAGCGGCCGCGAATGGCAGCTGGTCTGCAGGGGGCGGCAAGCGGGGCACGGCAGGGGGAGGAAAGGGGCGCTCGCTGGACTTCCGCTCGGCGCGGGGCGGATCCCTCGCCGACCCCCGAAGCCAGGCTCCCCTGGCGTCCAGCACCCGCTTGGACCCGCACGGCGCGGGCAGGAAGCCCCACCAGTCCGGGATCCGGGGCAGCCGCAGAGCCCCGGGTGGAGGGAGAGCTTCCCGGGGGCAGACAGGAGGCTTCGGGCGGGCAGCTGAAGAGAGTGGTCGCGCGGCTGCCGTCCTGTCCGGTCTCCCAGGCGACGGGAACTTGCCAGCCCAGGTCAGAGCTCCCAGGGGCCCCTCCCTGCCTGTCCATGTAGGACAGAGACGGAGCGGAGACTGGTGCTTAAGTCTGGGGAAGAGAACGAGACAGCAAAGTAACAAGACGCTCACTCTGCAGGAGGGCAGAGACAGAAGGCAGGAGGGTGGGCAGTGAGCGGGGAGACTGTGCCCAAGGCGGGAGGTGCGCCCTCGGGGAGAGGTGGGTGCGGGCAGCCCGAGAGAGGAGGGGCTTCCAAAGGCCTAGGATTCTGCCTTGTAAGGCTTCCGGAATGGGGCGAAGGGCAGGGTGGGCGGGGGCGGCGGGGGCTCGCCCGGTGGTGTCCTGACGCCAGTCTCCAGTGAGGGACGTCTTGTTGTCGTCCAGCGTCCGTCCTCTCGACGTTCCGTAAGACGAGCTCAGCACAAGCCATTCCTTGATCCTGCCGTCCTCGTCCTCCGGGACAGGGGGAACCCCCGAGCAGTGGGGACACCCCAGTGAGGTGCTCGCCCTGCCTGAAGACAGGTTTGGAGGTGGGCTGATGACCACGAATGTGTCCAGGCTCTTCCCTCCTGACTCCCTGGCTTTTAAAATGGAATCTTCATCTGAAGATGGAGTCCCTCCTGTTCTCACTCCACTGTGTGTGTATCTCGGCGCTTTTCATCCTGGGCAGGAGGAGCTGATCACGATGCTCCTCCCACGGCCCTGCCCCACCTCAGACTGTCTTTTTCCTGTTAATCTGGCTCATGTCAGTTTGATTCATGTCAGGTTCTAGAAGAACCTCCCGGGGTAGAGGAAATTTCTTCCTCCCCAACAGTTTCTAATAGATTTCCTAGTAACGAGAAATCTTTGTGATAACTTAGTCATGTGTTCCTCTCTTTTTGTATAGCCTGGCTGTTTTCCAATGTTTAATCTGGAATTTTTGCACTGCTATTCGTAAGGCAGATGCTCTGTAATTTCCTTTTATATTTAGTCTTTGTCAGGTTTGGGAATCAATGTTACTTCATTTCTTAGAAAGAATTTGGAAGCTTTCCTCTTGCTTCTAGGCCTGGGAGAACACGATGGCAGCAGCACTAGCTCTTGGAAGTTTTAGCACAATTTCCTGGTGAGGCAAAACTAATCACTAATGATAAAAGTCACAATATGATATTTTAAAATTAGAAATAAAAGTGCTATGAAGAAAAAATAATCTTCCTGTGAAGTCCCTTGGGCCTGGTGCTTTTGGGGAGGAGATGGGGTATAAACACCTTTCTCTTTATTTTATGGAAATTTGTTTGTTTAGATTTTTTTTAATGTCTCCTGTGTGTGTTTTGGTAAATTATCTTTCCCTAGGAAATTATCCATTTCACTGAAGACTTGAACTCTGTATAGTTTGTTTTTACTTAAAAAAAAAAATTCAAGATATTGTAACAGCCTGGTAGGGTGATAGCTGGAACCTAGAATTATGTATATAAATGTTCTACCACTGTGTTGTACACTTGAAACTCATGTAATGTAATACTGTGTGTCAACTACCCTTCAATAAAAAATAATTATTATAAAAAAAAAAAAAAAAAAAATTCAGAAGCAGCTGGAGGAGACAGCTGATAACCTGGCAGGTTAACAAGCAGGTCAGACAGCAGACAAGAGGAGCAACGGCCGGAACGCCCGTGATTTAAACAGTATCTTCTTAACGACCTTGCACCTGGCCGGACAGGACCGCCGCCGGCCCTGGGCGCTGATGCGCGTGGAGGCCTCCGCCTGGTGCACCCTCAAGAAGCTGGGCGCGCACCTGGGGTCCTTCCGGGGAGCGGCAGCCGCTGGGGCTCGTCTGCCGGACCCCGGATCCCACATGGACGCGCGGCCTGACCTGCCTGGGTGGCACCTTGCTGTTCCGGGTCCCCGGGTGAGGCAGCGGCGGGTGCTTCCCTGGCTTCGGGGCTCCCTCTTTGGGCCCCACCTTCCAACACCCTGCAGGGCGGGCTGCGGGGGGCTCCCAAGAGCTGCGGGGGCGCCCAGTAGAGGGGGCACAGGGACGGGTTGCAGCGGGGTCAGGGCACCGGGGAAAGGGGTTGTGGCCTGCCTTTGGCACCCCACGCCGCACGGACTCCGCAGACCCCTAGGCCCCTGGAAACTCCCGAGATAAACCAAGTAGGCCGGGGCTGCGCTGGTTAGCGCCGTCCCTGTGTCCCTCCCCAGGAAAGACCAAGCCGGTGCTGGGCTCCTGGCCTGGGCCCCGGGCAGCCCTACTTACAGTCATGAGTCTCTGTGACCATTTAGTGGGAAAGACCCACTTTTCTGGCTTCTACTTTCTAGACCATAATCAAGAGATGGTGGCCATTTATTAATGAATACGCCCCCAAACTCATGTTCGCATGCACATGTGCACAGAATTTAAAGGTCGTGGAAAGAAAAGTCAGCGTGTTTGCCTATAGATAATTGAGATTTGCAAGAAGAAGAAATCTTTCCAACTGCACGCTGGAGATGACAAGTTTATACATGAATGATCTTAGACTCCCTGGTAAGTTTAAATAAAGCAGCAAAGCCATTGGTCTTTCCATGGCGTTTAAAGTCCAGAAAGAAAATAATTCTACATTTGTAGAAGCCAACTAAAGATGAGGGAGATTGGTCAGCTGGTGGTCAGAACGGAGCTCTCGCCTGGCCTGCCCACCCGCTGCGAGGAGACGGCCTGCCCACTTCTCCCCAGGAGTCTGAGGACCAGGCAATGCTTCCTGCTCCGAAGCACCTCCTACAAAGGACAGAAGCCAGGCCGGGCAAAATACATTCTTGGTTTGGTTTCTAGAACTTTCCAAAAGCAGGTGCCGAGTCCATTAACAAGCAGCACAGCCGTCCAACTTGGAGGGAACAATCGGAAAATGCCCCTGCTTATGCTGACTTAGGGATTTCAGATTTAATTTCAGTCCCAGATGTTACAACACGTCTGGAGTTTTTGTCCCCATGGCATTTAAAATACATCTTTTGTCTATTATAAATTTTAAAACATACAGAAGATTTGAAAAATCAGACAATGAAAAACCGTATGTCACCCACACGGGGTTTGCTCTGGCTCTGCGTCTGAAGCCCCCACCCCCGCGGAAGGAATCTGCAGCCCCCTTGAGGCTGCCCCCAATGAGTCTGTGGGACTCTCTCCTCTCAAACGGGATCCATCTACGTTCACAGATGGCATTATTTTTTGTCTTTTTGGTTTCTCTCAGCCTTTCCTCCCAGGACACCGACTTAAATGTCTATTCTTCCCTTGTCTGTGCTGAGGCCGCCCTTGCAGTGTCAGGTCGTGAGCCTTGACACACGTGCCCCAGCTCAGCATGGGGCAGCCCTTCCCCGGCAGCCCCCGAGCTCCTCCCCAACCTGTGCTCTGCCTTGGCCAGGACATCCCACAAATTGGACCACACAACGCATAACCTTCTGACTTGCAGTGGGGTCCCCACCAGGAGAGTGTCCTGGAGGCCACGGTGCCATGGCCACTGAGAGGACATGCCCTGCTCCTGGGGGAGCCACTGTCCAGGCCACACTAGGACTCAGTTCAGTTTTAATTTAAGAATATTTGAAAGTGACTTTTATGGTAAAATGTATATAACATAAAATGCACCATTCTAACCATTTCTAACTGCACAGCTCAGGGGCATTAAGCGCATGAAGCCCTAACTCCTGGTCCCCAGCCCCAGCCTCTCCACCTACTTTGCGTCTCTGCACCTGACAGCTCCAGGGGCCTCAGGAAGTGGACTCGTGCAGCATTGCCCACCCCGTGCCTGGCTTATGTCCCTGAGCAGCATGTCCGCATGTCCTCAGGTTCGTGCGTCCATGCAGGTGTCGGGATCTCAGGCCTTCTGAAAGCTGAACAGTGCCGCCTGTGTGGACGAAACCTGTTTATCCTTTATCTGCCCCTAGACACCTGTCAGCTCATTATACTAATTTTTCTTGAGAAAGTTACACATGTACATAGAGTTTTTAAATTCTGAATGCACAGGACATATAATGACAAGCAAGTCTTCCCTCTGCCCGGACTTCCTGACCTCAGCAGCAGGCACCTCGGAAGACAAAGGGACACAGGTGCACCTGCCCACACCCCTGAAGAGGGGCTGTGACCTCTGTGCTTCCCTGCCAGGTCTGCCAGGAGGGGCCTACCTCCGTGACGGGAAAGCAGAATTGCGGATAGTGGCAGTTTGGACGGGGTGTGCTGTCCACTGGGTGTGGGGAGGGTGGGTGAGCGGGTCCAGGAGCTTCTCTGTGGAACCAGTGTGCCAATCCTGTGTCCTGTGGGCCAGCCCTGCATCTTCCCATCTTCCTAGATTTCCCACCTCCTCCTCCATTAGACTGTAGTGGACCTAATCCTTCCGCTCCCACTATTTCCAAGCCTGATGAGGAAATACTCAGAAAGCTCTCAAATGCCTCCCCCTCTTGGCAGGTGTGGTGGGAAGCCAAAGCCAAGGAAACAGGGTTTCTGTTAAGGCTTCAGGAATGTAGAGGAATCACAGGTGCCTGGGTGCTTGGGATTTAAACAATGTAACAGTGCATCCCTCCCCACCCCACCCCTGACCCCACCGGGACTCAGTGATATGGAACAGCTAATCATAGTCACGGAAGCCCATTAGTTTATAATATGATGGCCGGGTAACCTTTACAGAAATGGGTTAAAATATAACTAGCATCCTTACCTAATAGCTCCCACTGCAATGGTTCCTGGGTGCTGACTCCCCCCTTAACTTTGTAGTAAATGTATAAGAGGCGTGGCCCTGCTGTACTGGGGGCTCGGACCTCGGGAGCTCACTCCCCTCCGAGCCCGCCGGCGTGAAATAACCTCCGCCCTCCGAGACCTCCGAGGGCCGCTCGGTTCCTCTGTCGGCGATCCAGTCCAGATTTTCCAGTTTTCTGTAACAAGCCCGTTTCCTTTTCTCTTTTGAAACTTCTCTGTTTGCTTTTTCTTTCTGTTTTTTTTTGTGTGTGTGTGATGGAGCTTCTAGTGTTTTCATCTATTATTTTATTATTTTCTTTTCCAAAGACCCTCTTGTAGATTTATTCACTAGTTCTATTGTTTTTCTATTTCAATTAATCAACATTTACCTTTACTCTTTTCTTCTGATTTTCTTACGTTTCTAAATTTGTTGCTTATCACATTAAAGACGAGTTTATTTATGTCCATTTGTTTTCACATTTGGTAATGTAGATATTTTAGGATATGCATTTTTTTTCTGGTATTTTAACCATATCTCATAGATTCTGTGTGCCGTGTTCTTAAGTATTTACATACATCGTTTTCTAAGTAGCCTATCTTTGGGGGCTTTATTTCTTTTTAGTATCATGATAATTGGACAGTTTTGGGCTTTTTTCTGTTTTTCTTCCTATTTTCATTCTTAGTGGTTTTTTTAAATTTTTGCTCTTCAACTATAGAAGGCGGCTCTGAATGTGCTGAGGCCTTCTGTCTCCTTAAACACTTGATGAGAAACACGCACCCTTTTTCTAGGGGTGATGAGTCCTCAGATGAGATGGTTTCATGTTCTAATGGACCTGTGGCACTGGTGCCCAAAGGCACTGATGGGGCCAGCTGGAGAGACCCGGGAGCTGGGCCAGGGCCGCTGTGGCCGGGTAGGGGCCCGCAGTCTTCGGCCACTTTGTGTGCCCTCCCCTCTGTCTGCAGCCTCCGCCCTCGAGCCCTGGGCCAGGACCTGCTGCTCCATTGTGCTGGTGCTGTAGCCCCCACCGCGGTGCCCTCGCCACCTGGCCTGCCCCCTGCAGCCGGCAGCAGGAGATGCGCGGCCGCGCTCTCCCCTAGACGGCCAGATGGAGGATCCCGGGCTCTGGCGCCACATCCTTTCCCCTCCTCCGTCCTCAGGCCTGGCTGGGGGCCCCAACACAGGGCAGCGTGCAGTCCCCGTAATACAGAGAGCCACTGAATAAACTGGGGGCTGAGAGGGCCTCGGTCGTGTGACCCCCAAGCACAGGAAGAACCCCTGGCTGCCTGCAGTCCAGTCACCCCCACGCCCTCCACTCTCCTCCTTGGGCTGTCCTCTGACCCAGAGGCAGGGGTGGAAGGGCCCGCTCCCTCCCATCCCCGCCCCCCCCCCGTCACCCCCCTGCTGTCCCCCTTCCTGCCCTCCGGGGTCCGAGGCATGGGGTAACAGCAAGGGCTTGCCATGCTCTTGCTGAGCAGCTCCCCATTTCCCAAAGGGCCTGCAAGGATGGGGGCAGCGGCTGGGAGGGGCAGGGCAGAGAGCCACAGTCCTGCCCCAGGGGGACCGGCTGCGAGGGCAAGTCTGCTGGGGGCTCCCCTTTTGGAAATGCTTCATTCAGTGAGAAAAGCAGGCAGGGTTACCGTCGGCCGGCCCCTTCCCTACCAGCACTGTGTGCTCCCTGAGCCGTTCTGTTCACCCCGCAAGTGTCTTCAGCAGAAACTGTACGCAGCCAGCCACGGGGCGCCGCCGGGACTCATTGGGACAGATGCTCCGGGAGGCCAGAGGCACTGCTGGCGCTCTTGGCCTGGTCATAGTTACGAGCCAAGGTTTGTGTTTGCTTTTAAAGATGCAGATTTCCTGACCCTGCGGCCGGGAGCTCCGTACCATGTCCACACTGGGAAGGCGCCACAGCGGCACGGCGGGCAGGGATCTGCTCCAGTCACGGAGGCCCTCTCAGGGGCTGCCTCAGGAGCGCAGAGCTGGCCCCCACAGCCGCTGAGCCATACTGCCCAGCCTCTAGCCACACATGTCCATCACATCTGAGGACAACGAGCCAGTGGGGAGGGCGGGTGCCCAGGTGGGTGGAGGACTGGCTTCCAGGAAGCAGACCGAGCTCTGAGCCCTCCAGGACAAGCACCCCAGGGACTGCCATCCCACCTCGAGTCCTACAGTGGCTGCACAGGGACAGACGGGGGTCCTGGTTGGGCACTGGACACAGGTGAGTGTGGACAACAGCCCCACAGGGCCACCCAAAGTATCAGGATCCTGGGAAATGGCCAGACTCCCCCAGACGTGTGCCCAGCAGCAGAGGCAGGAGCCGCCTGGGAAGGCCAGGAGGAGGGTGGGAGCCCCCGTGTGGGAGGGAAGCCGGTCAGTGGGTGGATCCCTCTGTCCCTGAGGGGTAGGGGTACCAGCAGACAGGAGGAAATGCTCTCTGCTCCAGGGTCCAGCCCAGGGCAGATCCCTCCAGCCAGGAAGTCCCCCAGCCAGGGGTGGGGGTGCGGTGGGGTGCAGAGCAGCACAGAGACGGTGTGGCCCGCTTTGTTGTCCAGCTCCTCCTGAGGGCCTGGTTGTAAAGGCCTCGTGGCTTTTACAGAAATCCTGTCGGCGTGTTTCTGGTCAGTTCTGGAGTTCGCAAAGAGCTGTTCAAGGGCTTTAAACTCAGGTTCCTTACAGGTGTTCCCTGGCTCCATTTGTTTCTATTGACGTCCCCCATTCAAAGTGTGATGCAGCCAGTGCCTGACTTTCATTCTGACTTTGAAAAGTTGGTGGACACCCAGCCACCTGCTTGCAGTTTGTGGGCCGACACCGAAGGGAGGCCCCTGAAGCCTGGCACCCATGGTCTGGGATCTTCAAGTAAGCAGGGTCTGAAGCGCCTGGATGTGGATGACCCAAGAAAGGGTGAACTGACACATCAGAGTGGGTTGGCGGGTGGGTGCCGGACCAGCCCCAAGGGGCAGCTTGGCCAGGGCCTCGGGCGGGGCCCAAGCTGCTGGACGGGGCTCCAGGTTGGCAGAGCCAGCCTCTCTCAGAGCACAGCCCTCCCCCAGCGCCTTCCTCCGGATGGGCTGATTCCCATTTCTAGGCAGCTGGAGGCCAGGCAGACTCTGCTGAGGCCGATTTGTCCAGGAGGGAGAGATCAAGAACATCTGGCCACCATCAGGCCTGCAGCGCCCAGAGGAACAGACCTCCCTGCTTGGGGCCCAGCCCTCCCGAGGGGGAGGAGGAGGGTGCGTCAAGGCTGGTGGGGGAGCCTCACACAGGGCCTTAGAGCCCAGCGCCAATGCCACAGCTGATAACACGCCTGCACCCCACCCCTTGGGCTGTAGAGACGCATCAACCTGAACTCAGGTCCCCCGGGGACAGGGATGATGTCCGGCAGACACACAGACCCCAAGGAAGCACAGGACGCGGGAGGACAGAGACTGAGGAAACATCTCCAGTTGCAGAAAAAGTGGGGTAGGGTGGGGTGGGGGGAGTCAGGTGTGGGGACCAGCCCCCCCAGCCATGCGTGGGGGGCAGATGGGGAGGCTGCTTCGGCACCACCTGTTCCTGACTTGTGAGGGAGCTTCCTGTTTTCCTGTCTCTTTTCTGTTGCCTAAGCAGTGTTGTTCATTTTGAAATCAGAAAACAGATATAAGCAAAAAGGAGGACAACCAAGCTGAACATTATGTGACCCCCAGAGATAACCATTCTTTGCTTTTTCCTTTTAAAAATGCATGCCTGGGGGAGGGGGCTCCTGGAGTGGCAGTGGGAGGGGCTCAACACAACTCTCCCCCAAGAAACACCCGGGATGTGGAGCTTTGAAGATTACCCAAAGGGCTCAAGCAACAAATTTAGAAGCATTTATTCCACAAAACCTATGGGAACAGAGTAAGGACAGTGGGGGCCATGGCATCTGGGTCGGGACCCAAGCACCCAGCTCTGGGTCATGGAGGAGCCATTCTGGTGGGCTCAGCAGGTAAGTGGCAACAGCGTCCGTCTCCCAAGGTCCTGGGAAGAGCCAGCGTGGCAGCAGTGAATGTGGGCAGAGCCTGTTTCCCCACTGTGTGCTGTGGGAACAATAGTGCATAGCAGCTGGGTGGGCAGCTCGTCTACCCCACCCCCAGCTCCCACTCCATAGGCAGGATCCTAGGGTGGGGAGGGGGTCAGGGCAAGCCACAAGCCTGGGAACACCCTGGCCCTGTCTGGTCAGACTGGGAAGGAGTTTATGTCCTGGGGCATTTCCAAAAACTGTAGAACAATGGCAGCGATCAATGGAGGACAGCAGCCAGGCATGACACCAAGAGAGGCTGGCTGCAACTTCACCGGGAGGCCAAGGGAAGACACAGTGAGGGGATCCCGGAGGCCCATAAGACTGTGACACAGTGAGGGGGTCCCGGAGGCCCATAGGACTGTGCAGTGCTCAAGGCTGGGCACTTCTAAGAGGGACTTCTGAGCTGTTGGTCGCTGGCTGAACATGGGACAAACTCATGAAGTCACTGTGAAAGTGAGCTCCAAAGCAACACAGACCCAACAAGAGAGGGTGAGACCTAGCTGGCTCAGGGGCTTGACCACAACCTCCAAGGAATCCCGGCTGATGGTGAAGCTATGCCGAACCACGGGTAACTCCTGGAGACCAGGCCTCCAACAGGGGGAGTTATGAGTGTGGACCTAAGGCAGAATGCTGTGGGGCATAGTCACCACATCACCAAACAAACGAGTGGGGCCGGGGGATCTGTATTCAGGGTTTTTGCAATATATTGACTAAAATGTCCAAAATTCAACAAAAAATTATGAGCCATGCACCAAAGTAGAAAAATTTGACTTACACATGGAAAAACAGGCTACAGAAACTGTCTGAGAGTGCCAGGTGCTGAACTTAGCTGCTTAGAAGCAGCTATTATAAATATGTTCAGAGAACTAAAGGAGCCTGTGTTTAAAGAAGCAAAGGAAGATATGATGATATTGACCCATCAAGTAGTGAATATAAATAAGGAAATTAAATAATCAAAAAAAGCCAAGTGAAAATTCTAGAAATGGAAAGTATAACTGAAATGAAAAATTCCCCAGAGGAACTCAGCAGTAAATTTGAGTTGGCAGAAGGAAAACATCAGCAAACCTGAAAATAGACCAATAGAGATGATGTGACTGAAGAACTGAAACAAAGTGGAGAAGAGCGGATGGAGCCTGGGGACAGCGCCACCAAGGGCGCCGATGTGCACATGACAGGAGTGCCAAGGGGAGAAAAGGCGGGAAAAATATCCAAATACGTAAGGACTGAAAATGTCCCAAGTCTGATGAAAAATGATCATCTACACATTCAAGAGGCTCAACAAATTCCCTAATAGGACAAATACAAAGAGAGCTGCATCCAAACACATTATAGCCAAAATATCGAAGTTCAAAGATAACAAGAAAATCTGGAAAGAAGAGAATAATGACTTGTTACATACAAGGGAACCCCAGTAAGATTAAAAGCAGAATTCTCCTCAGAAAGAATGGCAAGCAGAAGGCAGGCAGATGACATATTCAAAGTACTGAAAGAAAAAAACTCAACCAAGAATCTTCTATCCAGCAAGACTATCACTCAGAAATAAAGATGAAATAAAATTATTTTCAGGCAAACAAAAACTGAGAAAAGTTTGTTGCTAGTAAGCCTGCTGTACAAGAAACACTAAAGGAATTTCTTTGAGCTGAAAGCACGTGACCCCAAGCACTAATTCAAATTCACACACACACACACACACACACACAAACACACAGTGCACCAGTAAAAGTGATTATTTACATAATTGCAAAGACAATATGATTGCATATATCTTCTTCTTCTAACTGACTTAAAAAAGCAATTGCATAAAATTGTATTGTTGGGCCTATAACATATATAAACATATGATATTTGACAGAGCACAAAGGAAGAGACTGGAAATGAAGCTCTACTGGGACAGAAAATGACACCAGGTGATATCTCAAATCCATAGGAAGAAATAAAGAGAATGGAAACTAATAAATTGCATTAATATAAAAAAATCAATGAACATGTATTTGCTTTCTTGTTGTTTCCCTAAAAGACATGTTATGTACTGCAATGTATTGTTGCTTTTTAACATAGGTAGTTATGATCAGTGTAAAAACTAAAAGAAGAAATGAAGTTATACAGAAATAAAGTTTCTATATCTTACTAAAATGAAGTTAGTATAAATCTGAAATAGGTTGTGACAACTTAAAATGTATATTGTAAGCCCTAGAGCAAACACTGAAAAATTAACAAATATATAGTTAAAAAATCATTAAATAAATGTAAGCAGTACACTGGGAAGATACCTACTTAATAAAAACAAAACAATAATTAGGAATAGAGAACTAAAAAAACCTCATGAGACATAACATAAAGCAAAATGACACATATAAATCCAATAATATCAATAATAACATTAAAGAGATTGTCAGAAAGACAGAGATTGTCAGACTGGATGAATCACAGATCCAAATACATACTATCTACAGGAGATACACATTAGATCCAAAGGTACAAAAAAGTTGAAATTTAAAAGCATAGAAAAATTTATACCATGCAAACCATAATTATAAGTGATCTGGAGTGGCTATGCTAATATAAGACAACATAGACTTTTTTTTAAAGTTATTACAGATAAAGAGGGACTTTTTTGTTGATAAAAAGGCCAATCTCTATCAGGAAGATAAAACAATTATAAACAACAAGTAACATCCCCAAAATGCATGCAGCATAAACTGAAACAATTAAGAACAGTAATAATTAGAGACTTCAATATCCCATTTTCAATAAAAGGTAAGTAGGAAATCAACAAAGATAAAAAGAAAAACTGGAACAGTACTATAAACCAACTCTAACAGGCATCATAGACACTCTCCCGACAACAGCAGAGTGAACCCACCTTCTCAGGTGTGCATGGAACATTCTCTAGGATAGATTACATCTGAGGCCACAAAACCAGCCTCAATAAATTTAAAAAAAATCATATAAAGCAGGTACACTGACCACATTGGAATTAAATTAGAAACCAGCAACAGAAAAAAAAATTGGCAAATTCACAAATATGTAGAAACTAAGCAACACACTCCTAAATAATCAACATATCAAACAATAAATCACAAGAGAAATTAGGAAATACATTGAGATGAATAAAAAATGAAAACATCCTATTCCAAAAAAGCAGTACTTAGAAACAAAGTGATACCCATATATTTTTTTAAAAAGGTGTCAAATTGGTTACCTAATATCCCATTCTAATAATTTAGAAAAAAAAAAGAGCAAACTAAGGGCAAGCAGAAGAAGCGGTTGGATCTTGTGGTTCTTTCTGTTCTTTGTGGTTTTTTTTAATCTATTCTGGCAATCTCTCTACCTTTGATTGGATTATTTAATATATTCACACTTAGTGTTATTATGGTTAGATGTATAGTTGCTATTTTGTTTTTTGTTTCTATATGTCTCATGATTTTTTATTCCTTTATTCCTGCTTACTGCTTTCTTTTGTATTAAATGGATATTTTCTGTACCATAAAATCTGGAGCAGGAAAAAAGTAAAATAAAGAATAGAAAAGCAATAGAGAAAATAAACAAAACCAAAGGTTGGTTATTTGAAAAGATGAAACCTTTGACAAGCCTTTAGTTAGACTGACCCAGAAACAAGAGAAGACTCAAATCACTGAAATCAGGAATGAAAGGGGAAGGAGGCATCACTACTGACCAAACAGAAGTGACAAGCCCTGGAAGGGGGCGCTCTGAGCAGCCGTGTGCCAGTGAGTTCAGCAGTTTAGGTGAGGTGGGTGGTCACCATAAATTTCCAAGACTGATTCAAGAAGAATTAGAAAATATGAATATACCTATAACAAAGAAATTAAATTAGGAATATAAAAAACAGTCCACAGAGAAAATCCCATATCCAGGTCCCTTAACTGTTGAGTGCTACCAAACATTTAAAGAATTAAGGTCAACCCCTCACAAACTCTTTCAAAAGAGAGAAGAGGGAGCACCTCCCAGTTCTTTCCAGGAGGCTGTACTACGTCATACCCAAACTAGACAGTACATCACAATAAAACTACAGACTAATATCCCTTGGGAATGTAAATGCAAAAATCGTCAACAAAATACTGGGAAAATTCAGCAACATATAAAAAGTACCTTACATCATGATCATGTGTGATCCATTCCAGGAGTGCAAATTTAGTTTAACATTTGAGAATCATGTGCTATACCATATTCCTAGAAAGAAAGCCAAAAAGCCATGGCTGCCTCAACAGATGCAGAGGAAGCATCTGGCAAAATGCAGCACCCTCCCAAGACCATGGCGGGAATGTAGGCTGAATTGTCTCCTAGAAAATACATGTATTGAAGTTCTAACACCAGTGCCTCAGAAGGTAACCATATTTGGGAATAAGTCTTTAAAGGGGTGATTAAGTAAAAATGAGACCTTTATGGTAGGCCCTAACCCAATCTGGCTGGTGTCCTTATAAGCAGAGAAGATCAGGACACACAGGGATGGATCCCAGACAAGTGTGAGCACAAGGGACAGTCACGTGAGGAGACGGTGGGGAGTTGGCATCTGCAAGCCAGGGAGAGAAGCTGCCCACGAAACAACATGCAGCACCTTGATCCTGGACTTCCAGCCAGAAGAAAATACATTTCCATTTACTGGGGCTACACCACCTCTAGTATTTTGTTATGGTGGCCCAGGCAAATTTATACACTGATAAAGGGCATCTGTAAAAACCCACCGCTGAAGCCGTACTTAATGGTGGAGGACTGGCTGCTCACCGCTGAGACCGTGAGGGTGACAAGTGTGTCCCCACTCACCCCTTGTGTCCAGCACAGCTGGAGGTTCTCTCAGAGCATCTGGGTGAGGAGAGGGGATGAAGGGCATCTAGATTTGACAGAAGGAGCTGAACTATGTTCACAGATGACATGGTGTTCTATATAGAAAATTCTAAGGATTCCACTGAAAACCTTCCAAAAACGAATAAGAAGTTCAGCCAGGTGGCAGAATACGAGATCAATACACATGAACCAGTTGTGATCTATACGCTCTTAATGAACAATCCAAAAAAGGAAAAACAATCCCATTTACAAGAGCGTCAGAAAGAGCGAAATACTCAGGCTGAACTTCGCTTGTGCACTATCTACTTAACAGTGTGATCACTGAAAACTACAAAACGCTGAAAGAAGTCAAAGACCTAAATAGGTGAAGAGGCACCCAGGATTATGGATGAGAAGACTTCTGTTAAGACAGCAATACTCCCCAAACTGACCCACAGATCCAGCTCCACACCTGTCAACATCCCACTTGGCTTCCTTAGAAAAATTGACAAATAGACCCTAAAATTCATATGGAAAACAACCTTCCACACATGTGTGTCCTTTTGTGCCCAGCTTCCTTCACTTAGCTTGTTTTTGAGGTTCATCCATATTGTATGTATGTGTGTATGACCACTTTATTCCTTTCATTGCCAAATATAATTCCAGAACCAAAAGAACACACTTTCTGATTTCAAAACTTACCACAAAACTACAGTAATCAGTACTGTGTGTGGCACATACAGATTAGTGCAATACACTCTTGAGAGTCCAGGAATAATCCTCTACAGCTACAGCCAATTGACCTTGATCTTCAATAAAGCTACCAGGACAGTTAAGTGGGCAGAAGGACCTCCTTTCCCACCACTGGTGCCAGTCGGCTGGGTACTCCCAGGCAAAGAATTCATGTCCCTGCCTCAGGCCAAACAGAAAAGTTAACTCAAAACGGAGAGTGCCTGAATGTGAGAGCTCAGAATATAAAACCCTTAGCAGAAAATACAGGAGCAAATTTGTGTGACCGTGGATTAAGCAATGATTTCTTAGGTAAGACACAAAAATCACAATATTAAAGAAAAAAATCAATAACTTGGATTTCAACAAAATTGGAAACCTTTGTGCTTCAAAGAACACCATTGAGAAAGTATAAAGACTACCCGTAGATGTGCAAATCACATCTATGATCAGGGATTTGTATCCAGAATCAAATATGTACAGAACTCTTGCAACTCAGTAATAAGAAGATAGATAACCCAAATTAAAAATGGGCAAGGATTTGAATGCACATTTCTCCAAAGAAGATAAATAAATGACCAGCAAGCACAGGAAGCACAGTCCCCATCATCAGGGTCAGGGAAACGCAGATCAGGACCCCAGTGAGCTGCCATCCCCCACCACCAGGGTGGGTGCGATCAAGATGGTAAGTGTTGGCAAGGGTGAGTGGAAGCTGGATTCTCATTGCATGGATGGGAATGTAAAATGTTTACAGCCACAGGGAAAAAGTTTTCCAGCTCCTCAAAAGATTAAAAAGATTTTCAAAGGACCCATTTCACTCCAAGTCTATCCAAGGAAAGTGAAAGCATGTGCACACACATGTGCGGCAGCAGCACCAGGATGGCCAGTGAGCAGAGCAACCACATGCCCACCAGCCAGCAGCACGAGCAAGGCGCCATGTCCCACGGTGGGACGCACTTGGCGATGAGGAGGAGGGGGCGCAGCCACGCAGGCGAGCCTCGGAGACAAGTAACAGGAGCTGGGCACAGACGGCCGCACCCGGGGCGCGTCTGGGTGTGTGGAATGTCTGGGACAGACAGACCTTAGAGGCGAAGGGAGGCGACAGGAGATTACGGTCAATGAGTAAAAGGTTTCTTTGGGGGATGATGAAATAGTCTGAAATCATGTAGTTGCATAGCTCTGCAAATACACTAAAAAAAACTGAGTTGTACATTTTACTGGGTGGCTTTCATGATATGTAAACTGTATCTTAATAAAGCTGTTAAAATGCAGAAAAAAACATAGACACGGTCTCATGCACTCTAGGAAAGCCCATCTGTGTGCGTGCTGCACAGGGTGGAAGGACCAGCCGCGCCCAGAGTGTGAGGGCTCACGCTGGCCTGTGCAGCCCCGCGGGTGCCGTCTGCCTGCCCTCAGCCCCCAGGGAGGGCCCCCTGCGCTTTGGGCCCCTCCCATCATCGTGTGACCTCTGCATTTCGCCTCACGTGTATGCACCCTACATGTCATGACTTGCACGTCTTCAGTGTTGATACGTGGACCCTACTGGTGCGCTTCCCATGACCAGCACTTTCCACAACAAGGTGTGCGGGGCCTGACTCTGCAGCCACACGTGTTGATGGCCAAGCAGCATCCTGGGGCCTGGCATCTGTTTGTTTTTGGCTGTTATGAAGGTTGATGTAAACATTCTGCTGGGGGCTCCTGGAACCCAGCCACAGTTTGCATTGCATAGAAAAGGTCCCTGTTGGGACTGTCCCCACGCACAGGGACCACAGGTGCTGGAGGCCAGAGGCAACAGGCCCTGGGCTGGGCCACCGTGGCCCGTGGGGCTGCTCTGGAGGGCTGGTGCCACCTGGGGGTGGGGGGCTTTGCCTGGAACTGCCAGGGCGCTTCCGAAGTGGCCCCCCCAAGCCCCACCCCAGTGGAAGGGGTCAGGCCTTCTCGGGCTCAGGAGGCTTTTCATGGATCCTTCTCTGGTGGCCATGACTGACCTTCTGCGGCTTTACCGAGCATCCCCCGCCCCGACACACGGGGTGTCTCTTCCCCGTGTCGGAGCGGTGGCCTTGTTTCCTGCAGGGAAATGTGCTCGTGGCTCCGCCACTGTCCTCCGTGAGGGTCCCGGATGCTGACCCTTCGTCGGCTGCATGTGCGGCCAGCCTGGGAGACCCCCGGTGTCCTTTGACGGCTTCGTCAGTGAGTCACATTTATCAATCATCTTTTTGGCTGGGGACGTTTTGAGTCTCATTTGAGAAATTCCTTTCTTAGCCAGAGGCCACATCTATATCTTGTGGTATTTTCTCCCCAGGTTTCCATCTGGGCTCCGACATGCGAGTACTTGTCCCATCGGGAATTGGCCTTGGGCGTGGCGTGGGGTGGGACCTCCTCCAGGACACACCCTGGCCCTCACACGCACACACGCACCTGGCTCTGGGCTCCTTGCGTGCCCGTCGCTGTGTCTGTGCCAGATGTATCAATAACCACAGATTGATCCTGATTGTCAAGTAGCCAGGAGGCCAGAGCACCTAAGAATCACGACAGGATTTTGGTCAGGACTGCCCTGAATCTCACTCCTGCTATTCTTCAAGTACCTTTTGCTCAAAATAATGTTATGCAAAGTGGCATGTTTGGGATGGCATGTCCTGCCACCCTCAACACCCAGCAGACAGGAATGACTCCCAACCGTAAAGAGAAATGGCTACAAAATAAATACTTAAATCCTCACAAAGATAGGGAAAAATAAAATCCACAAAACAAATAGAGCATCATGAAACAAATGCAGGAGGAAGAGGAAGAAATGGCTATGAATAGAAGCAAAACTAATAACAAGAGCATGTTCCTTTGTAAATGATAAAAAATACTTCTTAAATTCCACAGGCACCGAACCTCTTGACACAAACAGTAGGGATTCGTGGACAGGTCTCTAAAGTGTGAGACATGCCTGAGGCTCCCTCTGTTGCCAAGAAGCAGAGCTGTGCCAGGTGAGTTCATAATCTTAGGAAATGTGAAGTATTCATGTTAAACATTTTAAGAGTAAATACTAGAAGAAAGCAATGGAGTGTATAAATTCTGGACTGGTTGAAGGAAAGAAGGGAAGAAGGTGAATCTGGCCAATCTGACAGGTGGGAAGGGAGAGGAAAAGTGGGGATTTCAAATCACCTGATAAGATGGAAGAAAAAGAAAAACTGAATGTACCAGTGATCACTCACATGTAAATAAAGCAGGTTAAACTCATTAAGTTGTTAATTCATTACATTTATGAAATGTATTCACGAATTCTTGAAGAAACAAACTCTCATACTGGATAAATAGTCACATTCCAGCTACATGCTGCTTCCAAGTGGCCTATAAAAAAGAGAATGATGCAGCCCAGGAAAGAGTAAATGGAGAGAAAGACCCAAGTGGTCACGGACTGAAGCTCTGCGCGGGACCTGATCCGAAGCAAGATGCGGTGAAGATGCGTCTCCGGGGCGAGCGGCTGCTGATCCATAGGCCGGAGGTCTTGCGGGAGGAGGGGGCTGGGGCGACGTGGCCACAGTCCACGAGGCTGGAGGTCCCGGGGGGCGCGGCCCTGCCAAGCCTCGATCGCGGACTTCAGGTCTCCAGACGGTGAGAAAATAAGTTTCGGTTGTTTTAAGCCCCCCAGGCCGAGTAACTCCTCACAGCGACCCCAGCGCACGATACACCCGACAGACAGAGTCGGAGTGCGGCAGAGGATCTGAAGGCAAAGGCCCGGGGCGCCCCCGGCACCCACACCCCTTCGGTCGCGAGCAGGCGCCCCCAGATCCGGGCGGGCAGGCAGTTCCCGCAGCCGGATCCCCGGGTCCTTCCGGAGACGTCAGAAACTGCCGCCGCCTCGCGCAGGAACGAGGAGCGAAGCGGAGCTGCACGTCTGTGGTCCGGGCCGTGCGGTCTGTCTCGGGCCCGGGACGCCCCTCAAACCCGACGGCGCTCCCCGCCTCCCGGGGTCCAGGGCTGAGCGGCGCCGCCGCCGTGGGCGCGAGGGGTGTGGGCGGCGGCCGCTCGCACGCGGACAGACGCGTGGGTTCAAGTGTTTGTGTGCAAAGGTGGTCACGAGCCGCTTTTACAGCAGTGGGAAAGCGGAGGGCCGGGAGGGAACCGTCGCCCCCCAAAACCAACCTGTCCCGGGACACGGGACCTGCGGGTCCCCGGCAGGGAAGCCGCGCCGCCCCACCCGCCGGCCCCCGCCCAGGCCGGGAGGGCAGCAGAGGGCGCCCCAGGTCCACGCTGGCGCCCAGAAAGCCGGAAATGCGGGCCATCGCGGGGAGCAGGGCGGGTTTGCTGGGGCACAGGAGGGCGCCCCCGCGGTGGAAGGGCTGGTTCCGCTGGGCTGGGGTCCCAAAGCCTGGCGGTCCACAGCCCCCCACCACAGCCGTCAGACCCTGCGGCCCGGCCGTCCCCTCTCTCCCGCCCCCGCCGGGCCTGGAGCGTCCGGGAAAGAGCCCCCCCCAACACTGCTTCTGCGGAGTAAGAAGGTGGGGTAATAACAGGCCCCCGGGGTGGGGCCGCGCTCCCTGCGTGGGCGGAGGAGCTCCTGCTGTTCCTGGAAACCCCGGGAGTTCGCGCGGCCCACGTGGGACCTCACCCCGTCCGACCCCTGCTTTCCTGGGATGTCCGCCCTGGGGTGCACTGTGCAGAATGACTGGGGCTCCCTGAGCCACTGAGGGCCAGAGGGTCTGAGTGACCCTACCCACTCCTGGGGAGTGTCAGGGAAGGACGCAGGGGAAGGGCTCACTAGGATGGGCTGGAGGCCCGGGAGGTGGGGAGGGGCTCCGCCTTTCCTCCCGGGTCCTGTGGGGGTGACTGGAGGAGCTGTCTGGGAGCGCGGCGGGGGCTGCCGGTCTATGAGGGGCCCCTGGCCACCCTTTCTCTCTTCCCTGCCAGCTGGGACCCCTCAGAACTGCCGTGTGACCCAGTGCGGACAGGCTGTGGACCGTGGCCAAGGCGGCCCTGAGGCCCACCCCACCCCCCGAGGCCCACCCCCGTGTCGTGCGCCCCGCAGGGGGCCAGTGCGGGGTTCACACAGATGAGCCGGGGCCAGGCCCCAGGCCCTCGGCGCCAGCGCTAATATCCTGTCCAGTCCCCACCCACGGGGAAGCTGGGTGGGGAGGGGAAGGGAGGGGACCCTCAGACCTTCCCCCACCGGGGGAGGCAGGCCAGCCAGATGTGCCCCTGCCCCTGCAGTACTGCCCGCCCTGAGGGCTCTCCGGGCTGTGGGCAGCCAGGAGGGGGTGCAGGGAGCTGTGGAGGCGAGGAGGCCCCCAGGCCCAGAGAACATGATCTTAACCCCGCCCAGGGCAGCCAGCTCCCCCTGCAGTCTTGGGGCCTCAGGACCCACCCCCACACCCCCACACGCCCACACCAAGGGTCCGCAGCCTGGAAATGACTACTGTTCACAAGGATCCCTGGCGGCCCCCACTGGCTGAGGGGGCCCACCGGGAGGGCTCTGGGAGCCCAGGGCCGTCTGCCCAGGAAGCCCCTTCCCCCAGGGCCCCGCGGGCCCCCCAGTCCCATCTAAATCTGCTCAGAGAAAAGCAGCCAGGCCTCCCCCACAGGCTCAGACGCCTCCTGCCCTCCCGCCCGCCCCTTGGAAATCGCCGCCAGATGCTCCACTTTTTCCAGAGAGCCAGAGGCCAGCATGAGGTAACCGGAGAACGATTAACCCTTCCAGACCCACAGCCAGCAGGGGCCCCATGTCCAGGGCTTGCAGGGCAGGTCCCCTGCCCGAGGCCCCATGAGACCGCCCGTGCCATTGAGGGGTGCCCTGCTTGGACCTGGGCCTTGGGCCACAGAGTCCGTGGGATGGCCCACACAGCCCGCGCCCCCTGCACATGGCCAGGGGCACCTGGCATCTACCTGTCTGCTTCCCTGGAAGGTCCCTTGCTCCTCCACATCAGGTTCCAGGCTCAGTAATGCCACCCTCGGTCTGTGCCCACCCAGGGTCCTCACACCCACCCCTCCCCCTGCCACTCAGACAAAGCAATACCTGTCCTTACACATCTGGGTGGTGGGCACCCTCCCTACAAGGCCCGGTGGTGCCAAGGACATCGCCAGCTTTGTGGGAATTCTGGAGTGAACTGTGGCCCCACACCTGGCCCCACACCCCCTGGGCTGCTCCACCTTGGCAGCAAGCCCACCCCTCGCCCATGGTAGCGGTGGGTCCCCCTGAATTTAGGCCTTCTGCTCTGGGCCGCCCAGAGGAAGGGAGACTGCTTGCATGTGACTCCGCCTCCGAGAGCCACCCTGGTCTGCCCCCTCCCGCCCGGCTCGTGCCCCCCTCCGGTTGCCGAGTCCTGCGTGACCGGGGCTGGGCACAGAGACCTCAGGCCTCAGGTTTCCCACCTGTAACTGGACAGTCAGTGGCCACCATCCCACCACCCGGGCCAGTAGGCCAGTGACCTGTGGGGTTTATCACAGATGGACTGTCTAGACAGCCCCTCCCTCCTCCCCTTCTTTATATTTTATTATTTCTTTCAAATGATGGGACCCACAACCCAAGCCCCTGTGTCTGACTCTGAGCAGAAAATAAAATTCTCAGTTCTTAGGCAATAAAGGAGAGTAAGGAGTAAGGCAGGCCACAGCACAGAGAGGGACTCACTGGCGACTGGTGCCCAGCTGGACAGCCCCCAGCACGCCTGGGGGATGGACGGGGAGGCTGCTGGATGGCTCGGGTGCATTTTGGGTTTTGCGCTGAGGTAATGCCCAGGAACAGCAATAACTAATGGGAAACACCTCGGACATGATCAGTCGCCTCCTGTCCTCTCACCCTCCCACAGTGACCAGAGCCTGGGCATCCCGAGGCTCCCCCAGAACAAACGGGGGGCCCTGCGGCTCTGCACCCCTGGGCTTCCTGACCTCCCTCCTCCCCTCACCTTACCAGGCCTGCACCGGTGCATGTCCTGCTCCTTTTCCCTGTGGGCCACAGGACTGTTGCATAGCCCCGTAATTTGCTGAACAAACCCTGTTGTTGAGTTTAGGGTGTCACCACATTGCGCAGTCAAAGAGCTATGCATTTTGGTGTAATTTTTGCTAATAGGTCTGCAGGATGCACTTGGACGTGCAGTGGACGGATGGACACCCTGCCTTCCAGCAACAGGTGCCGGAGGCCAGCTCTGCGTGGTGTCCTGTCAAGGACTACAGCCTGGGTTTTCCTTCCTCCAGAGGTGAGCCATGGCACCCCCCTTGGTGCCAACTGGTGTAAGCTCCTTGCCAGTGAGGCCCCGAGTCATCGCCTGAGGGGCCCTGCCTGCAGGGCAGCGTGATTCTGGTGGGCCTCATAAAGCCACCCGCCACGTGCCTGCATGCCCAGCACTGTCCTCCTGGGTGACCAGCCTGGCTGTGACCGACGCCCCCACCCCAGACCCCCGGCTGGTCTGCAAAGCCCCTTGGGAAGGCAGTCCTGCCCCGGCAGCCAGCCCCGCCCACCCCAGCTGCAATCTGACCGCTGGCTTCCGTGGTGGGAATGAGGGGAATGAGCCGACCAGAGGGCAAACAGAAGCTGGAAGACGGCCGCCCTGCCCCCGATGCCCAGGGCCCAGACCGCGGGACCCTTGCGGCCGCGCCACCAGCAGAGGGGCTGCCCCAGTGACGAGGTCGGGGAGAAGCAGCCCGTGCACACGGAGGCCCAGAGCCCTGGTGAGGGGTGTGCTGGCTGGTACCCGCGCCTGCGCCCACATGTGTAATCCATGGAAACACTATTTCCTTGATGAATCATGTTCCAAGTTAGGAGGAAAATTCTCTATAGTTGAGGCATTAAAAAGAAACCAAGTAGGTCTTTGTTCAACGGATGCTGAGATTCGGGGCCTTGGGTTTCATGAAGGCGGCTGTCTGACCCCAAAGCCCCTGGGAGAGGCAGGGTGCTCTGAAAGCACCCCTTCTGTGATGGGGAGAGCAGCCTCCTCAGACCCACCGTGTCTCTGGGCCACCCCTCAGGGGCCCGCAGGCTGCTCCCCCACCCCAGGCTGTGTCTGGGCCGACAGCGCATCAGTGCCAGGGACACTGGCTCTGCTGGGGTGTGGGTGCAGTTGGAGCCCCTCCGCTGTGCCCAGTCCCCACCCCCGGGGGCTCTGCGAGCCCCACCGCTCCCCCAACAGGCCCCTCAGGCATGTCCTCTGTCCTTGCTGGAACACATCTTGTCTGTGGGACCCTGAGCCTGGGCATAGGCATAGCTGATGGTGCCCTGGCAGAGCCCCCTGGCTGAGGGGGTGCAGGGGCAGACACGTCCCGGCCGTGCTGGGCCAGTGGGCAGGCAGTGGTCCACACAGCCATCCGGAGCCACAGCTGCTGCCCCGAGGCCCAGTGCGGAGCAGGGCGCCGAGGCCTGAGGCAAGCAGGGTGTGTGCGCGGGGTGGGGGTCCACCTGGTGCCGTCTACGGAGCTTCCTCTCTCCTTGGGGCCTGCCTGCTCCTTGGGCTTCAGGCCTTCGCCAGAGTCCTGTGCTCACTTTTCTGGGTGCCTCGGCAGCCGGGCCCTGCCTGTGTCACCTGACAGCTGCTCCAGGTCCTTTGAGACCCACTGGGCCCCCGTCACGGGTCTGGGCGGCTCAACTGCAGACCCCTCCCCACGCGGGCCCCCACAGGGCTGTGGCTGGTGGGCAGCCCCAGCCAAGACCTGCCCCCCTAAGGGCTGGTTCTGCAGCCGCAGACGAGGGGCCTGCTGGGCCCAAATGCCACACCCCTCGTGCAGTGGCGGGAGCCTGGGAAAGCCACTCCTCTCTGCCCTTTCTCCTTCTCTGCAAGCAAACCACCGAATTCTCTGGCAGGCGACGCTGAGAGCAGCTGCTCACTCATGAGGCTCAGGCCTGGCTCCCGGCAGCGGGCTGGGTTGGGTTTTCTGCATGGGCACCGACTGGCCTCGCCTGGGGGGTGGGGGGTGGACTCTGCGGGGACACTGCCGCGCCCAGGGGGTCCCTGCAGTGCCCCTGAGAGGGCTGGGTCTGCAGCGAGGAGCCAAGGACAGCCTCACCTCAACTGCGCAACAGCAACAGCAAAGTGGGGGGGGGGGGCGGACGGTTTCCCTTGTTCATGTTTTCTGTGTTTTTCATACTTTCTCTACTACATAGGCATCACTTCATAATCATAAAGACCATAGACAAAGTGTATAAACAGATATCTTGCAGGCGACCCTACGTATGTAAACAAGGTGATTTCTATGTGTGATCTTCCCGTGACCAGCATGTCACTTTTTTGGAAGAGGAAAAGTAAAAACGGTCGCAGGATCTCTGCTGAGCTCCTCCGAGGAGGACGGCCCCTGTGCACTCTGAGCTCGGGCCTTCTCCTCTTTGCACTCAGACGGCCCCAGTCCTGCCTCGCAGAAGCTCCGGCTGTGCTGGAGGGCAGGGGCTGCCGGCTGGAAGGTGTTACTGCCGTGCGCCCCGTACACCCTCATCCACACTGCTGAGCGGTCACACCCATCAGACACACTGATGCAAAGCTGCAGGTGCTCTGCAAACAGACACCTAACAAGGACCTCTGCAGGGAGGGCCCGGGAGGGGACCAGGCCACCAGGCCACGTGTGACAGCGACAGCACAGCCTACGTTTCCTCCCAGTTCACAGGCAATGTGCTCAGTACAGCCTGCTGTGTAACAAAGGGCTCCCCAGCTGTGCTGCCCAGCATGGCAGGCCCCTGCTCTCTCAGGGTCCC
Organism: Manis pentadactyla; assembly: GCF_030020395.1. Classification (NCBI taxonomy): domain Eukaryota; kingdom Metazoa; phylum Chordata; class Mammalia; order Pholidota; family Manidae; genus Manis; species Manis pentadactyla. Next base: position 197,144,024 of record NC_080019.1, read on the forward strand.
GGGTGCCAGGAAGCCACGCCGCCCAGCTGCCCTCCACCGCATGGGTCGTTGTGTTCCTCAGGCACACATGCATGTACCTATTTCTCCTCCAAAACCTGCAAGAACATCAGAGCCACCGTTTGCACGTAAAACAGCTCAGACTCAGGCCCAGTGAGCAGTGCCAGCCTGTGTGTAGATTGGCATCTGCCATGGTTGAGCGGGAAGTTCACAAGCTGGGTGCCACCACACCAAACCCCAAAGCAGAGAAATGCCCACGGCACAATCTGGATGAAAAACAGAGAAGCAGAATGAGAGGTGCTCTGGAAATGCGCATGTAGTTGCTGGCTTTGATTTCCTGGAGGAAAATGAAAATTTCTTTACCAAATATGTATTTGATTAAGCTGAGAAAAAACACTTCCATGAAAAACAGCTCAGAAATCTGACAAAGCGATGGATTTGTGACATTTAAACCAACAGGGATGCCCTCTGTAGAAAGCAGTTAGCATGGAGCTGGGTGGACACAGCCGGTCAGTTCCCGGGAACATCTGGATGAGAAACAACCAAAAGTGGTTCAAGGAAGTTCGTGTCGGACACTCCTTTTCAGACATCTGAGACGTGGCTCATTTTCTACTTAGGCATAAGCAAGTAGAAGTCCCCACAAACCGGGGAATCAGGGCTGCGTCAGGGCCCAGGGCTGCCCCAGAGTGAGTCCCTCTCCAGCGCTGTGGAGGGAAGGCGGCCTGTGACTCACCCCAGCCCCTCCCCCTGCCCGTCCCCCTGCCCCTCCCTCCCGGCCTCCCTCCTGGGCTGGGACTCCAGCCGGCCGCGGAGCAGAGCCCACTTCTCTCCGGTTATCAGTTACGGCCGGCCCACCCTGACCCCTGCCCTCGGTGGATGGTGACAAGCAGGCCTGTGCCATGAAGCTGCCCCCGGCTGTGCTCCTCCTGCTACTGCAGGCCGGCTGGGCCACCTCGCAGGACGAAGCGGCCGTGGGGAGGGCCATCGCCTTCCAAGGTGGGTGCTGAGCCAGCCTCTGACTGTGCTGCCCTGCGGGCGGGGGCCTGAGGCCAGGCGCATCCGTGGGGACACCGCAGGGTCCCTGAGCCCTGCCCTTGACGGGAGAGCTGTAAACGGGGGCCTCGTGGGGGCTTGAAATTCCCGACAGCTGCCCCAGCTGGGCCCTGGATCTGGTCACCTCGAGCTTTTCCACTCTGGAGGGGACGCCAGGCCGGACGCGTGGGTGGCCCGGAGGCAGAGTGACTGTCCAGCCGCCGTCCTGCATGCAGTGCCACTCTCTGCCGGGCGGATCCTGTCTGACACTCCCTGCGGCAGCCGGTCACCAGCCTTAGGGGCTGTCCCACGCCTTATTCTGAGGGTCCTGCCCCCTGGCAGTTTTAAGCTCCACTTGGAAAAACAGTGGCCGTCTTAGCTGTCCAGGTCTGGGCAGAGGGCCTCTGCCTGCCCAAAGGGTGGGCTGCTCTGCCCCAGCCACATGAGGTTCCCGGCACCACGGGGGTGGGGGGGTCCCCGGCCACCCCAGCCTGTGGCCAGGTGCCTGCAGTGGGGGTGGCTGCCTGAGCTCCCCCCAACCCCCGACAGGTGGCTGGCGGTGGGGAGGAGCTGACCAGAGGCTCACCTGGGCAAGGTGGGTGGAGGTGGCCTCCGGGTGCATGCAGGGGGGTCAGGGCAGGAACCACAGGCCCCCTCCTCCCATCCCTGGCCCAGATTGCCCCGTGGACCTCTTCTTTGTGCTGGACACATCCGAGAGCGTGGCTTTGCGGCTGAAGCCCTACGGGGCCCTCGTGGACAAGGTCAAGGCCTTCACAAAGCGCTTCATCGACAACCTGAGAGAAAGGTAGGTGGGTGCACCTTCCCCTCCAGGCCCCTCGGTGGGGGGGACAGCTGGCTCAGGGTGGCCTGGCGTCACCCTGCCCCAGCCAGCAGACAGAGCTGGGCCTCAGCCCCCACCTGGACACTGGGTCCCCCGCATCATGGTGGTTCAGATGGGCTGGGTGTGGGTGGCCCCGGCCAGACTGGCCAGCAGGAGGGCTGAGGGGACAGCGCTGCAGAGCCAGGCTCCTGTCCCCCAAACGCAGGGCAGGAAACACCCTCCCAACCCCCGGCCAGTCAGTGGGGAGGCCATACGGGCCTGCAGCTCTGCCCAGGACCTGGAGGGGGTGCCTTCGCCAACTACCTAGACACTGGCCAAAACTGATGCCCGCGCAGCCAGCCTAGGCCCGCCTCCTGGACCTGACGTCCCAGGGTCCCCCATGTCCCCCACATCCTGTCCAAAGGGCAGGAGTGCTGCCGGCTCAGTTCTGGGCTTGGGGGGAACACTCATCGACCCGGGCACTCACCCCGCTGATGACAGCAGGGACCCAGGGCAGCAGCCACGACCACTGAGGTAGTTGGGGCATGGGAGAGCTCAGATGGAGCCAGGACCCTGCCCTCCCCTGCTCAGGGCCCCCAGTCCTGGGCTGTCCCTGCTGACCTAGCCCTGGGCCTCATGCCCACCTGACGCAGGACTTTGAGACCTGAACCCCGAGCTCTCCTGGAGCGCCCAGGTGTGGGGCATGCCTCGGGGAGCACTGGGGCATCCCTGTGGCTCAGTATCTGCCCCCAGGTGCCTTGGCCCTGTTACCCAGCTTCCCGTGCCTCAGTTTTCCACATGTGAAATGGGCAGGCTTTTCCTGCTATTGGTGCAGTTGGCACCTCTGCAGAGCCACTGTCACCCCCTCTACCGGATGGGCTGAAGGGGCCTGGCCACCCCCAGGGCCACGGCCACCCTGAGAGCCTCAGCCGAGGTGCACCTTGCAGAGGCGGCCTTCAGATCCACTGTGCCCCAGTCCCGTCATCCCCACTGCCCCGTGGCCCCCACCCCCTTGCCTGGAGCAGGGTCTCTGTGCACATCGCCCCGCATCCAAGGCCATGCTGGTCACTTTCTGGCTGGGGCCTGGCCCTCCTGGCCGCCCGGGTGTGTCCCCCAGACAGGGCCCACTCGCTGGCTCCTGCCTTGCGCGCACATGGAGTGGGTGCCCGTCGTGCTGCAGATGGACCGTCTTGGGAGCGGTGCCACCCGGGCTGCCCACAGGGGACATGCTGCTGGGCCTGGGTGCGTCCCACCGCTAACCCCATGGCATGGCTTGCAGGTACTACCGGTGCGACCGCAGCCTGGTGTGGAACGCGGGCGCGCTGCACTACAGCGATGAGGTCGAGATCATCCAGGGCCTCACCCGCATGCCCAGCGGCCGCGACGCGCTCAAGGCCCAGGTGGATGCAGTCAAGTACTTTGGCAAAGGGACCTACACAGACTGCGCCATCAAGAAGGGGCTGGAGGAGCTGCTGGTCGGGTGGGTGCCTGTGCGCCTCAGCCACGTGGGCCCTTGCCTCAGGGGCCACTTTCCCGACCATCTCCCGGGAGCCCCAAGCCCTCCTGCAAGCCACGTTCTGGAGCCCGAGGCCCCAGAGAAGTCCTAGGGACCTAGGGGCTGTGCCGTGGCCACCGAGAGTCATGCTCCATCCCACCCAGAGCTGCCCCCTATCTCCTCCATCACTGAGGGCAGAGGGGCAGAGGGGCAAAGATGCCCCCGGAGCCTGCCCTTCAGTCGAGCAGAGGTGGTGTCAGGAGTCTGAGATAGAGACAGAGAGGCACAGAGGTGGGGGACCCCGCTGCTCCCACACAGGAAGTCAGATCCTGGCTGCAGCGGTCCCCGGACAGCAGCCAGGGTCAGTCCCAAGGGAGGACTGTTTGGGGGTTGTTGCTCGGCCCGGCTCAGCCAGGTCCTGCCTGCAGCAGTGGGCAACTCTTCAGCCCTCCTTGCCAGCTGCCCGTGGCCAGGGCCCCGTGGGCGGAACACCTCAGCTGGGGTAAGGACCCAGGAATTTTCCAAAACAGTTTTTTAAAGGAATGTGATCCCACAAAACCTTATTTTCTGTTGTAATATCCTTTTTACAGTCCCACGTTACAGTCAGGATGAACACACAGAAACAGGGTCCCGGGTAATAGGAGGCCCCCCGCCGCAGGTCTCCTGGCCCCCAGGGTCTCAGCTTTGCGTTCAAAGGGGCTCCGTGCGGCCCGGGAGCCCCGTGCGCGGCTCTCACCACTGCCCCCACCCTGCAGGGGCTCCCATCTGAAGGAGAACAAGTACCTGATCGTGGTGACCGACGGGCACCCCCTGGAGGGCTACAAGGAGCCGTGTGGGGGCCTGGAGGACGCCGTGAACGAGGCCCGGCACCTGGGCATCAAGGTCTTCTCCGTGGCCATCACGCCCGACCACCTGGTAGGAGCCCCCTTCCTGGGCCTGCAGGGCGGGGTTCGGGCAGCAGACGGGGCGGGGTGCGTCCTGGCTGCCGCCCCGTATCCCCAGCCATGGCCATCCCCGCGCAGGAGCAACGCCTGAGCATCATCGCCACGGACCACACGTACCGGCGCAACTTCACGGCGGCCGACTGGGGGCAGAGCCACGACGCGGAGGAGGCCATCAGCCAGACCATCGACACCATCACCGAGATGATCGTGAGTGCGCCCCCACCCGCGCCCCGCGCCCCGCGGCCGTGGATGGACAGTAACGCGACTTCCCTCTTCCACTTTTCAGAAAAACAACGTGGAGCAGGTGGTAAGAGACCCCCCCCAACCTGCCCAGCACCCTGGGGCTCACCTGTCCCTGGGCCTGCAGAGCTGGGTGGGTTTAGAGGGCGCGGCCGCCAGGTCCTCGTTTTCTGACGTGTCCTCTGCCCCTTCCCTGGCAGTGCTGCTCCTACGAATGTCAGGTAAGAGCCCCCGCCCCCTCCCCCACCTCCTTCCCCTCCCCCACCTCCCTCCCTTCCCCTCCCCCACACCTCCTTCCCCTACCTCCCCTCCCCCACCTCCCTCCTTTTCCCTCCCCCACCTCCCTCCCCCCCTTGCCCCGCTGCCACGCTGTCTTCAGCTGACTATTGCCCGTCTTGCAGCCTGCCAGAGGACCTCCTGGACCGCGGGGCGACCCTGGGTATGAGGTGAGTGGGCTCCCAGCATCCTGATGAACAAACATGGGAGAAACGTCCCGGCAGCCTGGAGCCCTGGTGTTCGGGACGTGGAGGGACCTCAGGCAGCCTACCTGGGCACCCGCTGTGTACCCTCTGGGCGTGGGCACGGTGCAGGCACACCTTGGTGAGCGGGTGCCCAGCCACAGGAGAGCGCAGGCAGAGACCCCACAGTGATGCGTGGTTGGAGGGCTGGGCGGCGGTGAGGCCCGACCCCCTGGCCTCCTGCGTGGTGGGGAGGCGGCCCTCCTGAAAAGGGGCATTTCCTGGTGGCCTCTCTCTGGGACTCAGGCCAAGGCCAGGTGCGCCTCACAGGAGACTCCAAAGATTGTAGTAGTTGCCAATATTCACAACCCAGGAGGGTGCTCACGAAAGTGCCAGTTTCTGGTTCCTAAAATATGTCAGGTCCCGTGGCTGTGGAGCCACATGGTGCCAGCCACAGAAGCTGAGCAGTGGTCCCCTCCCCTGGGGGGCTCCTGTGCGCCACCCACCCCGCCTGTGTGAGCCCCATGGCCTGGGAGCCCTGTGCAGCAGCAGGATCAGGCAGGGCCAGAGGGGGGGATCCGGGGATAGCCGCGAGGGAGGGACACGTGGACCCCACCTCATCCCGGAGACAGGCGATGGGGAAGGGGTCTGGAAAGCCCGGGGAGACCGAGGGAACCTTCCTAGCCTCTGTGAGCCCCTGACGGTGGCCGCTCTGTGTTCCAGGGCGAACGAGGGAAGCCAGGTCTCCCGGGAGAGAAAGGAGAAGCCGGGGAGCCGGTGAGTCCCCAGTGCCTGACCTCAGGACAGAGGGCGCTCAAAGCCCAAGCCGGGGAGCCAGGCCACAGGGGCTTCTGGAAGGATGACTGGTGTCCGAGCACCGTGGTCACAGGGTCTGGCCCTCAGAAGACGTGACCCTGTGGGTGGCGAGGGCTGGAAGGGGCCAGGCATGCCCTGCCCGGTAGCCTCACCCCCAGGCCCTGTCCTCCTTGGGCAGGTGGGAGGTTGGCCAGTAGAGCCACGGGGCCTCTGCCAAGGCCCTTGGCCAGCTCCCCACGAACCAGCCCTTCATCTTGGGGGGCTTCAGATGAGCCCACAGGAGCAGGGGTGGGCCTCCACAGCAGGCGGGGGCCACCCAGCCCAGTCCCTGCCGCTGACCAGGCCTGAGAGGATGGGGCCTCCCTTGCCCCCGGAGCGTCTAACATGCCCCCTCCTCTGTGTTCCAGGGGAGGCCCGGGGACCTCGGACCCGTCGGCTACCAAGGGATGAAGGTGGGTCCCCCTCCTCAGAGTGGCTGGGCCCGGACACGGGGCATTGCCCCAGGACACCGGTGACCCCTCTTTCCTCCTCTGTCTGCTGTGTAGGGAGAAAAAGGGAGCCGCGGGGAGAAGGTGAGTAAGGCCTGCCTCATGACTCCTTCCCTGTGCAAGGACGGGGTGACACTGTGCGTCCCCAGCACGGCCTCTCGCTGTCCTCCCTGCCTGCCTGGGAGCCCGTCGCGCCATGGGAGGACCACATCCTCACCCTCCCTTCCTGTCTCCACAGGGTTCCAGGGGACCCAAGGGCTACAAGGTGAGTGTGGCAGGGTGAGCACTCTGCCCTGGGGGTAGGGGTCGTGCTCTCTGACCTCTGACTGACCCTTCTTTGGTCCGTGTTTCACAGGGCGAGAAGGGCAAGCGTGGCATTGATGGTGTGGATGGCATGAAGGTAACCCCAGCCCGGTGGAGGGCTGGTGCTGGGCACACGGTTCAGGGAAGGGGTGGTGGGCAAAGCCAGGTGCGCCAGAGGAGACGGGCAGGGGTTCTGTGCGAGGGCGCTCCCGGGCTGCTCGTGAAGCCAAGAGAGGCTCCCTGCTGAGCCCTAGGCCAGTGGGCCCCAAGCCACAGCCACGCTCAGTGCCATCAGGGTGAGGCTTCCCTGGGCGGGGCCACGGCTGGGCCGGAGCCATAGGCCTGACCGCCCCCGCCTTCCTTCCTCCAGGGGGAGTCGGGCTACCCCGGGCTGCCAGGCTGCAAGGGCTCCCCTGGACTTGACGTGAGTGACTCCTTCCCACTGCCGGTGTGGGGCTGTGAGTTCCCCCTTTTCTGTTTTGACACATCTGCGGGCCTCCCTGTGGCCGCCTGTTGGAGACCATGACCGACCCCTGCCGTCTTCTTTCCAGGGCACTCAAGGACCCCGTGGGCCCAAGGGTGACGTGGGCGCTCTTGGACTGAAAGGAGAAAAGGTTCCTGGGGAGACCCCTGGGGCGGGCGGGCCAAGGGCTGAGTCTGGAGTTCCCTCTGAGGGTGGCCCCCGGGCGGGAGCTGGGGTGGAGCCAGCCTAGAGAAACCCCCCCGGGCGGCACATCCGTCCAGGGCAGCCACCACGCATCGCCGAGCGCTCGCCTCCCAGTGTGGGGCACAGCCGTGGTCCCGCAGAGGAGCGGCCGGGAGGCTGTGGCCCGCCGCACCCTGTCCCCGCCAGAGTCCGTGTGCTCACATGGAAGCTGGCATGTAGGCATGGCCAGAGCTGCTGGGGCCGCGGCAAAGGGAACAGGGTGGCACCCTGTTGAGTCTTAACTTAAAGCCCAGTTTCCCGTTGCTGGTATTTTTCTGGGGTTTTCAGGAGATGCTGGGGAAGGGAGAGTGGCACGCATTCTGCCCCCAATATGCCTTAACGGTGCAAGTTTCCTGGATTGGGTCTTCAGAATCTAGCTTCCCGGTGCCATTTGTGGGGCAGCCCTGACCTGAGCCCACCAGCTCCCACCCTGCCCAGTAGCCCCACCTGCACTGTGTTTGATAGGCAGCAAGGGGAGGTCGTTCAGGGAGGGGTGGGACTGCACCGATGACAGCGATTTGGGGCTCACACAGTTGGTCAGGGAGAGTGGCCTGAGATCCAGGTGACAGGGGCAGGTGCAGGTCACTGGGGCCCCCCAGACAGAGCAGGCATGGCCTCCTGCAGGCTGACCCTTCTGACGTTTCCAGGGTGCACCCGGAGCTGATGGGGAGCCTGGGAGACAGGGCAGCACAGGGCCCCAGGGAGAGGAGGTGAGCGGGCAGCCCCAGGGTGCAGCCGGGGTGGGGGCCAGGCCCCAGGAGGGGCCACCTGGAGCAGCTGGAGCTGCATCCCCGGGCCTGGGCGCGGGGGTGGTCAGAGGTGGATGGCTCTACTCTGGTGCCCCCAGGGCGAGCCCGGAGAGCCCGGAGCCCCCGGAGAGAAAGGAGAAGCTGGCGATGAGGTGAGCTCGCCTCGCACGTTCGGCCACCCGCTCCCAGTTCCTGAGACTAAGCAGTTTTGTCCCAACTCATGCTTGTATTCGTTCCTCTGAAACAGGGAAACGCAGGACCAGATGGTCCCCCTGGAGACAGGGTGAGTTGAGAGGTGGAGGCGCTCTGGGTTCTGGGCCTCACTTGGTGGCTGGCATGGCCGGCATGACTGGTGCTGGTGTGACCAACTCCAATCATCTCTGCTGACACTTCCCAGAGCTTCCATCTGAGCTGGTGGGACTCACGTCTTGGGAAGCATGGGGCATGAGGTGGAGGGATGCACCATCCTGGGGTGTCCTGGGGGGAGAGGTTGGTCCTGCGTCTGGGTCTCAATCACTGCCCCCCAAAGTGTCTACAGCCTCACCTCCCTCCGTTTCTCCCCATGCAGGGCGGCCCTGGGGAAAGAGGGCCACAGGGGACCCCAGGTGTGCGGGGCCCAAGGGGAGACCAGGTAAGTGAGACCCCATCTGTCAAACTGGGACCCCACCCCCCAGGCAGGGGTCAGGCCGTCAGCACCACCCTGCGGCCCCCACGCTGCGGCCCTGCCCTTGCCTTCTGTGGCCCGGAACAGAGGCAGCCCCCAGCCCAGCCTGGAGCTGTGCCCCACCTCACCCGGGGGGCCCAAGGGGGCAGACGGGGGCATGGGCCCCACCCCACTGCTCCAGAGTCAGGGCAGAGATGCTGCTCCCGCCTCTGTGGGCCCAGCCTCTGCCCGCACAGACTGGGCGATGCCATGTGGCATCCGAGGAGAGGCCACAGGGCTGCGCGGCCCGCTCTGACCTGGGGCAGAAGTGCCCCTCTGCGTGCGTGCCCCGGCCTCCCCACGGGGCACTGAGCCTGTGGCTGGGCCTTTCCCACCCCTGGGGTTTCTCCGGCCCTCAGGCCCCTGTGTGGGGTTGGGGGAGAGGTCCAAGCAGGGGTAACATGGCTTCCATGCCCTTCCAAGCCCCACCGAGGTCCAGACACGGGCCCAGGGAAGGGAGAGGCCACGTGGGCCCAGCCCCTGAGCCCTGAGCGGCTGTGGCAGAAGCTGTGCCTCTGGATCCCGAGTGGGGCTGGGGCCTCGGCGGCCGCCACCTAAACCACACGTCTTGGGGGCCACACATGGCGAAATGTGGGCCAGCGTGGGAAGGAAGGCGAGGCCCAGGCCACAGCGGGAGCTGCCCCGCCAGGCTCTGGACCCCTGCTGGCCCCCGGACCTTGGCCTCATCCCACGCCACCCTGGCAGCCGCCCTCCCCAGGCCTCCACACTCACTGGCTTGTTCCTCCCCAGGGCGAAGCTGGACCCCAAGGTGACCAGGGACGAGAGGGCCCCGTTGGCACCCCCGGAGATCCGGTAGGGAGCCTGGCTGCCGGGGTGGGGGGCCCCACTCCCCTTCCGACTTGGGGGGACTTGCTGACTTGATTAGCACTGGGGATTGGAGGTCCAGCCGCAGGGCTGTGAGGAAGCCAGGGGGCCCCTGGGGACACCCCAGCTTGGTGGGGTGGGGCCACATTGCACTGGAGACGGGGCATGTGAGCCCTCACGGGACACGGTGAAAACAGGCTCACTCAGCTTTTGGGACCCAGGTATGAGATCCTGGTGGGAGGTGGCTTTGGGAGTGTCAGTGCACAGAAGTTTCCAGAATTCCTGAATGTGACACCTTCCCAAGGCTGTGCCAGGAGAGGCACAGAGCGGGGGCCAGGGGAGGAGCCAGGGGTCGAGTTGGGGAGGGGGTGCAGCCTTGGGACAGGTCGTCTGCAGCAGACCCACGCCCAAGGGTGAAGTGTGAGCCTGGCAGGTGGGGCCCTGAGGCTGGCACAGCGACAGTTGGGGCCACACTGGGGCTCCGGGGCTCCTGGAGCTTGGCCGGCTGCGTCTCAGCAGAGCTGTGCACACCACACCTGGCCTGGGCCTACCTGGGGCTGCCGGTCCCATGGGAGAGATGGAAGACACGGGAGTCAGCTTGTGGGCATAAGCCAAGCAGTCCCATGTTGAGGAGGTCCTGGGGCATGCCTCCAGGGGGGTGGGCTGGACTGCCGTCCCCTGAAAATGGGTAGGGGCAGGGCCAGTTCCGCCCCAGCATTTGGCCTTAGATGGAGCCTCACCCTGGCACGCGGGTGGGAGATGGTGCCCCTGGCCCCCTGCTGGGGTGCACGGGAGCCGGAGCCTCTGCAGAGAGGGGCTTACCAGCTCTGCCAGCCCTGAGGCGGAGAGGGCTGCCCAGGCCTGCCCAGGGCACAGCCTTTCCCCCATTCAGGAGGCCTCTTGATAGGCCAGGTGGGCATCCAGGGGACCCTCCACAAGCCTGCCTCCTCTCCCTCCCTGCACCCCCTTCTCTGGCACCCCGCCTCCCGGGCCCAGACCTCCTTAGCCCAGCCTGGACTCCAGCCTGTGTGCCGCTGGCCCTGTGATGGGCACTCCATGTCCCTCCTGCTGAGGATCAGCTGTGACATGCAGGGTGGGCAGGACGGCGAGGAGAGCCCCCCAGGTCGTGCAGGGTCCCTTGGGGTGGGCCAGCCCCCCAGGCCGTGCAGGCGGCCGGGCCTTGGCTCATGGCTTTGGGGTTTTTTGGTGGCTTCTCTTGGGGAGAAAAATTTGGAATTGGAGTGTTAAGAAAACGGAATTTAAAAAATCAGAAAGAGGAAGCGGCCACCGCAGGGCAGGGCTTGCCTGATGGGGCACTAGTGGCCTGTGAGGGGCGATGCATGGACCCAGCCACGAGACACGCCCGGCAGGAAGCCTCTCACATCCAAGCCTGAGCTGGACCTGCTGGAGGGTCCCTGGGCCCTGGGGGCCGCCTGTGTGTAGAGAGGCACGTGGGGACAGAGGGCGGCCGGGACGGGTGGCTCCTGATTCAGGTTCTCCTGCTTGGCCCAAAGGAGGGTGAAGGCTCTCAGAGGCAAGGCCTGGAGCCGTCTGCCTGTGGACAGAAGATGCCCCCAAACAGAGCTTCCCGCCTGCTCTGCTTCCCGAGGGAGGGTAGGTGAAGGTCAGCACAGCAGCAGAGTGGCTTATGATGCAAGGCAGGCCTCCCTCGGCCTCCCCTCCCCAGAGACCAGTATTTAGTTATTTCTAGAATTTCGTTTCTTCTGGACTCCCTCTGGAAAAAGCATGGCGCATGGAGCGCCAGGACCCTGCCCAAGCCGCCGACCACCCGCAGCTCTGAGCGCGCCCCACTACCGGCTCTCTCCCCCGCAGCCCGGTGCCGATGGCTTGCTCTGTGTCTCTGGTTTCCAGAGTGATTGACAGTCCTTATGGAAAAGGAAACTGCCGGAGCGTGCCAGGGGGAGGGACCCCACACCAGGCTATAGGGACCCCTGGTGTGCAAGAGCGTCTCCTGCCTGGAGGAGGAGGCCCTCTGTCCCTCCAGCCTGTGGCCCTGGGGTGGCACCCTCCCAACTGGCGGCCCCGGTCTCAGTGCGCTTGTGCACCTGGCCTCCCCAGGGGATTGGGGTCACGGCAGTGGGACCGTGCCCGTCCACCCCGGGTGTTCGCCCTCCCAGCTCTCGCCTCACCCTGACCCACAGGCTGTCAGCGCCAGCACCAGGGTGTCTGTGCAGAAGTTCTAGGAAATGTGTTTTTCCAAATCCCAAGAAAAAGCAGTTGAGCAATCCAGAAAATGGAGAAAAGGGTCCCAGCTCTCCTCCTGATGTGCACCCAGCCCTCGCCAGACCTCCCAGAGCCCTTGTCCCACCCCGCAGTGGGCACCACCCTCCCCTGTGCCCACCAGGAGCAGTGGGGCCCTGGGCTGGGTCCCAGGAGATGCCTGCCCAGCAAGCCACCAGCTGAGGATGCCCTGCCCACTTTCTCCTGCCCCCCTTTTCATGTCTCTGTGCGCCCTGTGGCCCAGAGTCGAGTGGGGGCTGCTGGTCCCTGTGGCTGGTGTGCGAAGCCCCGGATCGCATGTGGGATATCCCCAGCACTGGGACCACTGGTCGTGCCTGGGACATCAAACTAACGGCATCTGACTGACCACTCGTCAGCGGAACAGGCCAATGACCAGGAGCTGCACACTTTTGCAGGAGGGCACCGTCAGGAAAAGCCCCATGAAAGGCCTCTGGGTTCAGGGTTGTGGCTGGCGGGGTGCACTGTGGGCCAGCCAACCTCCTGAGTGATGCACACCTGCCCTCCTTGGGTGGGGATGCCCGTGAGGTGCCCAGGGGACCAAGGCTCAGACCCAGAAAGGAAGCCAGTCGCTACCAGGGAGAGGTGTGGATGGACAGGCCATCGGGGCTGGTGTGGGGCAGAGAGGGTCCAACGAGCGTGTCCTCTTTGCAGGGCGAGCCTGGCCCCATTGGACCTAAAGGGTACCGAGGCGATGAGGGCCCCCCAGGGCTCGAGGTGAGTGCCCCTCCCTGCCCCAGGGGACAGCTGTGGCCCAGACCCCACCCCTCTGCCTAGTGCTTCCACTGGGGAGTGCCCACCGCATTTACATGCGCAAGTCTCTGTTCCATTTTATGATGTATGCAACCTGTGGGACATTTAGAAAATGTAGGAAATTTTTTAAGAAATGAAATCTAAAACACTGCTGCTCAGACACACAAGAGGAGTTTGGGCAGATTATTTTCCCAGTTTCCTTCTAATTTGCATATTAAGCTCACACACTGAGCCTCACGAGGTCTCAACAAAAACTTCTTCATAATGAGAACTTCCCTGAAACCTAACAATTTTTCAGACACTGTTGACATGTGCTTTCCACAGCAGGCGTGTGGATGTCAGGGAGCCTCTGTGAGCCCCTCTCCGGGACCCGTCCCGTTTCATCACACGGTCCTGTTTCACTCCATCTGCCCAGAGCTATGCTTTAAAAAGCCCTGCTTTTAGTCTTTGCTTGTGATGGATAAAACGTTATTTTATTTGACTTACCCTCTGTTTTCCCCGAAGAGTGGCCACGGCTCTGAGCCTGTGCCGCTGTGCCAGGTGCACTGAGTTTCCCAAACCCATTGCTGCCTTCCTTAGGGTCCCAGAGGAGCCCCAGGGCCCGCAGGACCCCCCGGAGACCCCGGGCTGATGGGCGAGAGGGTGAGTGGTGGCCCCGGGGCTCAGGCCCAAGTCTCCCCCTGGGGTCCCATCAGGGTCCTGGTCGCAGTGGTCGGCGGGGAGCACCCTTGTGGGTGACTGTCCCCTCAGTGTCCGAGGCCTGGGGACAGGTGGGCCGAGAACATGCAGGGCGATCCTGGGCAGGGGGTGCCTCCCAGGCTGACAGGCAGTCTGTGCCCACACTGCCCAGAGGCTGGCCTAGGGGACGGCCAGTGACAGGACCTGGCCTCCATCCAGGGTGAAGACGGCCCCCCCGGAAATGGCACCGAGGGCTTCCCCGGCTTCCCCGTGAGTAACGCAAACTCCCAGCGCCCCACCCTGTTGGCCGTCGGGCATGCTGGGCGGCCGGGCTGAACCAGGGCCATGACCGGCCCAGTGCTGGGGCTGCCATGGGGTCCCCACCCGAGTCAGCCTGGTGTGACTGTGCTGTCTCCCCCAGGGCTATCCCGGCAGCAGGGGCCTTCCCGGCATAAATGTGAGTACACGCTCCCGTCGGGGTCCTGGTGCACACACACACACCCGTGCACACCTTCATACAAAGGACATGGTCCCCGGGTGAGGCACCAGTGTCTTTATCTTTTCCTTTAAAACTAATGTTTCTTAAAAAGAAAATGTTCCACGTATAAATTGCACCTTAGTAAACTGATTTAAAGTAGAAAACCCAGCGAAGAACAGCCGTCCCTGGGCCCACAGCCTCGCCGGCTCCTACAGCACGGGGGCTGGGCCGGAACACCTGAGTGGGGGTGAGGGCTCCGGCGCCCCTGTGGAGGCCAGCTTCCCTGGACCCGGGGCACGTGCCTGCTCCGTGGGACCCTCGGCCCACTCACCACCTGCTCCCATCACCTGCAGGGCACTAAAGGCTACCCTGGCCTCAAAGGGGACGAGGGAGAAGCCGGGGACCCCGGAGAGGACGTGAGTGCAGGCCCACGCGGGGCTGTGGTGGCACCCTGAGGCAGCCTCACCGGGGGCTGGGACGGAGGGCCGTGGAAGGGCACAGCCAGGCTGCTGGGGCCCTGCGGGTGGGTGGGGGTCGAGGAGAGGTGCGCGCCCCCCAGCAGGCGGCCTGGCCAACGGCCGCTGTGTCTGGTAACGCCACGCCGTTTCCTTCCAGAACAACGACATCGCGCCCCGAGGCGCCAAAGGAGCAAAGGGGTACCGGGGCCCTGAGGGCCCTCAGGTGAGTTGGCACCAGACCTGGGCGGGGCGCACCCAGGACTGAGGCTGGGAGACGGGCGGGCGAGGAGCAGGGGGAGGCGGGCAGGAATTTGGGGAGCGGGTCTCTGGGGAAGGCCCGGGAGGTTGGGCTTTGGTGGGATGGGAGGGACCCTGCCATCCTGAGGGGCATGGGGGGGTCAGGCAGGGGGCAGAGCGGGCATGGAGCTGTTTAGGGCAGGTGCCTGGGCCCCAGACCAGAGCCTCAGCCGGGAGCCGCAGAAGGGCCCTGGGCGGCCGGCCACCGCTGCCAGGGAAGGGAGCAGGCAGGGCTGGGGGTCACTGCGGGCAGATGCCAGGCACAGGCTGCTCCCGGCCCATTACATGCAGGGGCCAGGCCGCTGGTGCTAAGGGCTCCCTGGGGGTGGCCTTGCCAAGGACTCTGAGTTCACAAAGCAGCCGGGCTGCCGGTGACCCTAAAGCCTGTCTCTGGCCCTTTCTCTGACAGGGACCCCCAGGACACACAGGACCACCAGGGCCGGATGTAAGTGGGCACCTGTCGTGTCACTGGGGAGCCCATCAATCTGGCCAAGGACTCTGTGGGGTGGGAGCCGTGATGGCAGTGGCACGTCATGGCTGCAGTGGGAGGCATGTGGTGGCCATGGGAGGGCTAACGGGCAGAACGGGGCAGTCTGAGAAGTGAGACCCCCAAGCTCCCTGCCCAAACCTGGCCCCACTGTGGTCTCAGCCCCACCAGGGGGCCAGCCAGCGCCTCACGCCTCTGTCCCCGCCCCCAGGAATGTGAGATCTTGGACATCATCATGAAAATGTGCTGTGAGTACCTCCTGCCTTTGAACAACTGTTCTAATTAGAAAGGAGGCCATCCTGCTGGCCCCAGGGCCCCTCTCCTAAACTGGGGAGGCAGGCAGGAGGGCGGGTGTGTGCCCCACCCGCAAGGAGGTCCCTGCGGCCAGGGGCCGCTGGCCAGGCCTCTCTCAGCCCCTCGCCCCTTGAGGGCCTGGGCACCAGGCAGACCAGCCAACCGTGGTCAGGTGGGAGGTGGGGGTGAGAGAGGGCTGAGGACCCTCTGGCCAGAGGGGATGTGGGGCCATGGCCAACACGGATCCCTCTCTTCTCTCCCCAGCGTGCTGCGGTGAGCATCCTCCTTGGCTTGGAGCGTTCTTGGCGTGCTCAGCTTTGGCTGGATCACCCCAGGGGTGGGGGGCTCCACGCCCCCAGCCGCCGGCCCTGCCCCCCACCTGTGTTGTCCTCCCTGTCCTCTGCCTGTGGCTGACGACCAGTGGCAGGCCAGGACCTGGGGTCCAGGCTCGGGTGGGGCTGCTCTGCTCTGAGTGGGGGGTCCTGGGGATCCCGAGGCCTGACCCCCTATCCCCTGCAGAGTGCAAGTGCGGCCCCATCGACATCCTCTTCGTGCTGGACAGCTCCGAGAGCATTGGCCTGCAGAACTTTGAGATCGCCAAGGACTTCATCATCAAGGTCATTGACCGGCTGAGCAGGGATGAGCTGGTGAAGGTGAGGCCGCTGCCCTGGCCCCCTCGCTCTGGGTCTGTCTGGACACCAGGCAGGAAAGGGGTGGAGCCCTGAGGAGCCTTTGGAGATGGGCACTTTGCTTCTCAAAAGCTGCAGCCCCCACCCACCGGGGGGCTGGGTCAGCCTGGACAGGTGGCAGGCCTAGGGGTGGCCGGGACCCCAGGGCACTCCTGACTCAGTGTCTGGACCACTCAGTTTGAGCCCGGGCAGTCCCACGCGGGCGTGGTGCAGTACAGCCACAACCAGATGCAGGAGCACGTGGACCTGAGAGACCCCAACATCGGGAATGCTCAGGAGCTCAAAGAGTGAGTGTCACGCCTGCACCCAGGTCATCTGTGCAAGCCGTGCACCCCTGCAGCGGGCCTGGCCAGCCCTGCCCCATGCTGATGCACCCTGACCCCACAGAGCCATCAAGAAGCTGCAGTGGATGGCAGGGGGCACGTTCACGGGCGAGGCCCTGCAGTACACCCGGAGCCAGCTGCTGCCCGCCACCCAGAACAACCGGATCGCCCTGGTCATCACGGATGGACGCTCGGACACCCAGAGGGACACCACGCCGCTCAGCGTGCTGTGTGGCCCCGACATCCAGGTGGGGCCCCCACTAGGTGCCTGCTGCCGGCCTCAAAGGCCAGGCCTTTCTGTCCTGGCAGCCACGCCGACCCTGCCCTTTCCCGCAGGTGGTGTCCGTGGGCATCAAGGATGTGTTTGGCCTGGTCCCAAGCTCTGATCAGCTCAACGTCATCTCCTGCCAAGGCCTGGTGTCCCCGAGCCGGCCAGGTATCTCGCTCCTCAAGGAGAACTACGCAGAACTGCTGGAAGACGCCTTCCTGAAGAACATCACCTCCCAGATCTGCATAGGTGGGTGCAGCTGCCCACCTGGCTGCTGGGATACGGTCTATTGCCTGTGTCTTGGCACCTAGGGGCCCCATGCTCTGGTGCTCTCAGTGGCTGTACCCACCGGTGGGCATGCTGCTTGACCTTGGAGCCCAAGAGCACTTGGGGTGCCCGTGGCAGCATGGGCCCACACAGCTCAGCCCGTGCTCAGAGTGGAGCCTGCAGGGAGGCAGCGGGTCAGGCGCAGGCCCTCCCCAGCGGCAGCGCCTGGCCGGATTACCTGGGGTGGGGTGGCACGGGATGTCTGAACTGCAGACCAGCCCTTCTCCTCTCGAACCTCGCTCTCCCTACTCCCTCCCTGTGCTGGTGTGAGGAATGGGACTCCGGGGCTGTCTCACTACCTCAGAGGCCCACTCTTGAATGGGAACCCCTTCCTGGTGGGGTGGGTGGCCGAGTTGGGGGTTGGCCGGGCGTCCCCACAGTGGCCAGGTGCTGTCTGCTGGGGCCCCTATGGTGGCTCGCTCCGTGTAGCATCAGCGTTGTGCTTCTCTCTTGCAGACAAAAAGTGTCCAGATTACACCTGCCCGAGTGAGTATGAGGCGAGGCACTGGTGGGGCGGGCGAGTGGGGCCTGGAGGGTCAGAGCCCGGGCTGGGGGCTCGCAGCAATCCCTGGCTGTGCGCTGATGCCCCACCCATCCACAGTCACCTTCTCCTCCCCGGCTGACATCACCATCCTGCTGGATGGCTCGGCCAGCGTGGGAAGCCACAATTTCGACACCACAAAGCGCTTTGCCAAGCGGCTGGCCGAGCGCTTCCTGACAGCAGGCAGGACAGACCCGGCCCATGATGTGCGTGTGGCGGTGGTGCAGTATAGTGGCACGGGGCAGCAGCAGCCGGGCCGTGCGTCCCTGCAGTTCCTGCAGAACCACACTGTGCTCGCCAGCACCGTGGACGCCATGGCCTTCCTCAACCATGCCACCGACGTCAACGACGCCCTCAGCTATGTGACCCGCTTCTACCGTGAGGCATCATCTGGCGCGGCCAAGAAGAAGCTGTTGCTCTTCTCGGATGGCAACTCGCAGGGGGCCACAGCGGCGGCCGTGGAGAAGGCGGTGCAGGAGGCCCAGCGGGCCGGCATCGAGATCTTCGTGGTGGTGGTGGGCCGCCAGGTGAACGAGCCCCACATCCGCGTCCTGGTCACGGGCAAGGCGGCCGAGTACGACGTGGCCTTTGGCGAGCGCCATCTGTTCCGGGTGCCTGACTACCAGGCCCTGCTGCGGGGCGTCTTCCACCAGACCGTGTCCAGGAAGGTGGCACTGGGCTAGCCCACCAGGTCCCCATCACTGACACAGCAGAAACGTGATGTGAATTTCCCTGACCAACCCGTCAGCTAGACATTCTTAAAGGAAAGCCGCTGTGCGCCCGATGCCTGGCGCGCCTCCCGCAGGCCGCCCCGTGCCAGTGTCCCACCAGAGTCTCCTGCGCGTCCCACCCCTGCTTTCCTCAGCGCTTGATTCTCCTCGCAGATCCCACAGGACCCTCAGCACCTCCTCAGACGCAGCCTCCCGGCTCCTCCATGGGAGATGGTGGCCGCGTGTCATTTCTGGGAAGCCACGGTTGAGAGGATCTCCGAGTCCGAGGAGCCGGCGCCTGCTTTCAAGGTTCTGGTGCTCGGCCCGACTCCATCCCCACGGCCTCGGCACAGAGCTCGGCCTCCCCGGAGACCGGCGGTGACTCCTCGCCCGGCGCCCTCGCGATCCCGGAACCACGGTGCTATCATGCTGACCCCGAGCCCTCCCGTCCTCAGGCCTGGGCGCCCGGGCCATCCGGTGGCATAAAGTGACATGTTTTATTGAACACAAGCCAAAGGTCTTTTTCCTCAAAGGAGTGACTGGTACTACATTTTACTGAAAATCCTCTTTATTGATTAGTTTTCTTTTTACTCCTTCCTGGATTTTTTTCTCAACCATGTCCAGGTCAGTGACTTTTCCAAATAAATATTTTCACTCTTCTCTCCATGGCCATGTTTCCAGTGAATTAAAATCCCCACGGTGCTCGCATTGTGCCCACCCCACTGAGAACCCTGACATGGTGGGTGCATCAGGTCGGGATGCCCACCTCCCACCCAGCACCCGCCAAGAGGCACCTGCTGTGGCCAAATGCCACCCACAGACACCCCTCTGTGGGCTGGGAGGGCCTGGGGAGTCAGAGGCACGCTAGGTCTCGTCCAGACCAGCTGGCCAGATCAAACTAGATGAAACCATAAAGGATGGATTCTGGCACCAAAAACACCTCAGGAGCCCCGGACAGGGAGTCGGGTCCAGGAGGTGCCACTGGGAAGACACTCCGGGAGGTCGGGAGTCAGTCCAGAGGGAGGTGGGAGGTGAGCCCTCCTGGGGAAGGCGGGAAGGCCGGCTCTGGTTTGTGGGGGTCACAGTCATTGGCCCCAAGGGCTCACGTCCCCTGCAGGCCAGTTGGTGGGGGTCTGGGGTTGGATAAAGGGGGGCAGGCGGCAATGCAGGCAGGAGAAGCAGGCAGCAGAGCCTCCACACAGTCCTAGCAAGGAGGGAACCTGACCAGTGTCCCTCAGGCAGGGCCACCGATGCCTGGGCAGGCCAGGTACGGGACACCCCTCACTCACATGCCTCCCCAAACCTGGCCACAGAGCCAGATGGGTCAGGGCTACAATGCCCCAGGCCTTTTCTGATTCTGGCGGAGTTGGCAGGCGTCAGGCACGATCAGCTGATGGGTCCAGGACGTGCTTCCCAGCAGACATGGTGAGAACCAGAAGCTGCCGAGGAGTGTCTCCGCTGGGGCCTGCCATGTCCCTGGGCATCACCTGCCCCCTCCCCTCACCCCCACTGCTGGAGGGGTGCTGGGGCCCCTTACCCAGCAGGCAGCACACTCCTGTGTTGGGCCAGGGCAGCCAGCTGCATAACCCACAGGGAGGCCCAAGGGCAGGCTGGGAACAGGAAGCAGCCGGTGAGAAGGGCTGTGGAACCCTCCCAGGTGCCCCCAGGTCTGCACTGGGACCAGAGTCCCACTGGGGGGCCTGGAGTTCCTTCCCAGGGACCTCTTCCTGAAGGGAAGTGGGCCCAGACTCATGCGTCTCCACTTTAGGATGCTTCTCGCCTCTGGTGTGAATCACTGAGACCCGGAATCCGCTGGCTGGGAGGAAAGTCCTGAATCCAGGCTGCACCACCCAACCGGACCCCTCGGGCCCTCACTTCCCAGCCACGAGGGAAAGACAAAGGCCCTTCATTCCAGCAGCGACATTTAGAAAACACGCTCTGAGGGAGACCCAGGCCAGCCCGCCCTCACGTGCTCCAAGCTGGACTGGCCGGCATTCCAGACCACTACCCAGGCCCTCAGCAGAGTGCAAAGCCAGCCAGCCGCACCTGTTAAGGGTGGTGAACCCCTTCCTTCCCAGGGTGCTGGGCCCTCCTTCCTGGGCACACTAGCAGCCACAAGGCAGGAGCTGGCAGGAGGCACTCAACACCACCAGGGGGTCCTTCCACCCAGAACTGGGGGACACAGCACCCACCTCTCCCCAGCCCTGCCCACCCCACTTAGGAACCTCTGGCTGAAATTCCCTCCTGCTCCAGGAAGGGGGGTACCCCTGGTGTCTGAGGAAGGGCTCGGGAACCCCCTGCCAGTCCTCGCCCCTCCTCATCAGGTCAGCCTCGCCCTCTGGCTCCCAGCCCCCCAGGACCCATCCCAGCAGGGTACCCTCAGCCCTTTTAAGGATTCCACTAGGGCCGAGCTTTGGTCTTCATAATGCACTTTCCAGGCTGAGGACATGCAGGAAGAATGTTTTTCTGTTTTTCCATAGTTTTCCTATTATAATCTATGACTTCTGAAGCACCTGGGAGGACTGCTGGCCGTGCAGCCCACCATCCAAGACCTCCAGGCGCTGGCCTGCCTGGGGGGCATCTGCAGCCAGAGCCCTGTCCGACGGTTGGCATCGGCCTCCTAAAGCTACAGAGGAGGCAGTAGGGACGCCAGGGCCGAGGCTTCTGGAAAGTGACTCCGTCCCTGAGGCAGGGTGTAAACCCCTCGGCTCCTGGGTGACCCTTAGAGACAGAACGCACCTCTGCAGCGGCGCCTGAGGGAACTGCAAGGTGAGCCAGGTGCGGCCCTGGAAGGCTGAGTCAGGCTGGCCCCTGTGGGAGTGGGGGCCTCACACATGGCTGATGGACAGGCACAACGGCACACTGCTCAAGAATGGCCTCTACGGTTTCCTGAAGGCACACACACGTGCACCCCACAGCCCAGCCACTCCGGTCCTGGGGGGACGGCCAAGGCCTTGCAGAACGTTCACAGCACCTGATTCCCAGGAGTGGACGTGATGTGAGAACCCAACAGGCAGCCGCGGCAGCCACACACACACCACAAACACAAAGGGGCAGGTGGCCCGGGAGCATCTCACACAAACCGCACAGCGTGGAGCAGGCAGACTCACTCGCAGCTGACCCGCAAACCACACAGCTGCGGCCTGCACAGGCCCACTTATACCAGACGTTTTCCCAAAAAATGTATTGGAAAAATTTCTGGGGATTTGTGACGGTCTGAGAAACTACCCTCTCTTCTCTAGCTTACTGTATTGAAGGATACTGTATAGGACTTGTATGACACACAAATACGTGTTAGCCGGCTGCGTACGTCATCAGTAAGGCTTCCAGGCAGCAGTAGGCTATTAGTAGTACCTTCTGGGGAATGAGAGGTTATACGCTGATTTTCAACTATGCACTGGGGGTCCAGCACCCCCAGCCTCCGTGTTGCTCAAGGGTAGGCTGTATGCAATGTATGACCCTGCTTGCAGGAAGCTCGAGAAGAGGTAAAACTAATGGGTGGTGGTGAAACTCGGAAGGCAGCTGCCTGCATGGGCAGGAGTGGCCAGGGTACTTTCTGGATAAAGGAGAGGCTGTCTGGGTGGCACGTGGGTTACATGCACAAGCATCTGTCAAAATTCTTAGAGTGGGACACGTAAGATTGACACATTTCCTTGCAATTTCCATCAAAAGAAAAGCAAGCTCTCCCCTCTACCCCAGCTCCACAAGCATGAGAATCCCCTGTTGCCCCTGGGCCTGTGCTAGCCCTGGCCTTCCCCCACTCCAGGGAGGATCTTGTGGGAGCACCCTCCCTCTGCCACTCTGTCCGTCCCCCACGTGCCCCTTTCGGTGGGACATGGCTGTTACCTCTTCATGTCCACCCCGCGCCTGAGTACACACTGTGTGTCCCCCTCCCTGAGTGTGACTAGGATGGCATGTCCCTCCTGGACCTGTCACATTGCAGAGTTGACTTGGAGTCACCCAGAACGAAGGCTCTACCAGGTGGGTCGGACCTAACAATGTTACAGACATGGCTGGCCAGCCTTCCCGAGGACTGCCCGCGGGGGCCACGCAGCAAAACGGGGTGCAGTCCTGCAACCCCACGGAGCTGAATCCCATCAATAACCAGCGAGTCTGGAAGAGGCCCCGAGCCAGAGCTCCGGCCATGGGACCCGGCCTCAGATGTGTGGCTGCTGGTGTGGCCCGTCTAAGTTGCCTCTGGGTGCTACACCGGTGGCAGTTTGCCAAGCAGCTCCGTCAGGACGTCGCACACCCTGCCTCACCTCCATCCCCAGTCCTGTGGGCTCGGGGGGCCTGCCGGGGGACCAGGCCCTCCAGCCCACACCCCTGCCCCTCCTTGCTCCTGGGAGGACTGGTGCATCCTCTTACCCTCGGGGCAGCACGCCAGGCTGTCCTTCCCCTGAAGGCCTCCCATCAGGACCCCTGGGCCCGCTCACCCCCAGGGCCTGCCCACCTGAGGCTGGCGCCCTCCTGCCGGTTCCTCCCCCCAGCTGGGGTCATCCCGGATGCCTGGCTGGGCCGGGAGTCATCACAGGTCCCCACCAGGGGCAGGAGTGGGGTCGTGGGAAGCCTGAGGAGGCGGCGAGCCTGGAAGGTGCTGGAAGGGGCCAGAGCCAAGGAGTGCTGGCGGCGTCTGGAAGCCAGGGAGGCAGGAAGTGGGAGCCTCCCTGGGGCCCGGACCCCCAAAGGGAAGCAGCCCCGCGGGCGCAGTCTGGACGGCCGGCCTCCAGGTCTGTGAACAAGCAGACATGCGGCGCCCCGAGCTGCCACGCGGTGCAGGGCGTCACAGCAGCCGCAGACAGACACACCTGGCTGGGATGTCTCCAGGTGGCCGGGGCCTCACGACTTCCTTTTCCCTCTGAGCCTGTCCAGGACCCTGCTGGAGTCAGTGCACAAGGCGCCAGCGTGTGCCTGACATACTTTGTGCCTCAGATCCTGAACAGGGATCGTGTCACTTTAGCTTCTGAACACTATGGATTCTTCAGATAATACTCAGCCAGGAGAACAGAGGGATCTGCTGGGCCCAGGCCCCTGCCTGGCCGACAGGGGCTCTGTGCCGACGCGCAGCCCCGGCCCCAGGGCAGGGGGCCCTCAGCCTCCTAAGTGGGTTGACCTCCACAGACCAGAGCTCACAGACCCACGGGGCCCTCCGCGTCTGTTTCCCTAAGGGTCGGAGACTTCCAGTTAGTTGCTGACACCCCCACACCGGTTTCAGACACTTGGCCGTCCGCATCTGGGCCTCCCTGGAGGCAGGTAACAGGAACGACAGAGTAGACCGGCTCCAGCATCAGGCCACCACTGCCCAGCTGGGCTCCAGGCCAACACCACAGGCTCGGCTTGGGCCCCAGAGGCCCACTTCCCTGCCGGGGCCCCTACACACTCCGCCTGCCCGAGACTCCACGCTGGAAGCCCCTCTGGGTCAGATCCTGCTCTCCTGGGGGCAGAGAGAGCAGCTGCACTGGGTCCCAGGCCTCGTCCTGGTTTCCAGAAAAGCTGCTGGCTGGACACAAGCACATCTGGTTTGAGGAGGTGAGCTCAGACTTGGCCTGAGAGAGGGCGGAGCTTCCCAACAGACCCTCAGAATAGTTCCTTTATCTTCTGAGGGAATGCTTTTTCAGGAAAAGGAAAGAGAATGAAAAGGAGGGGTCAGGAGACGGTGTCAGCCACCTGGGACCCCACACCCTGCTCCCGCCAAGGCCAAGCACCCTGCCCACTCAACACAGCCTACATTCTCAGGGGTCAGCCTGGCCACCCCCATGCCCTTGTCTGAAGTAGGCAAGGCTTGTCCCTTTTTTTTTAAATTAAGGTATCATTGATATACAATCTGATGAAGGTTTCACATGAAGAACGCTGTGGTTACTACATTCAGCCATATTATCAAGTCCCCCCCCCACACCCCATTGCAGTCACTGTCCATCAGCGTAGTAAGATGCCATATAGTCACTACTTGTCTTCTCTGTGCTATACTGCCTCCCCGTGACCCCCTGCATTATATTTGCTAATCATAATGCCCCTTAATCCCCTTCTCCCTCCCTCCCCACCCACCCTCCCCACCCCCTCCCCTTTGGTAACCGCTAGTCCCTTCTTGGGTTCTGTGATTCTGCTGCTGTTTTGTTCCTTCAGTTTTTCTTTGTTCTTACACTTCACAGAGGAGTGAAATCATTTGGTGCTTGTCTTTCTTCACCTGGCTTATTTCACTGAGCATAATGTCCTCCAGCTCCATCCATGTTGTTGCAAATGGTAGGATTTGCTTTCTTCTTATGGCTGAATAATATTCCACTGTGTATATGTACCACATCTTCTTTATCCATTCATCTACTGATGGCCACTTAGGTTGCTTCCATATCTTGGCTATTGTAAATAGTACTGAGATAAACATAGGGGTGCATCTGTCTTTTTCAAACTGGGCTGCTGCATTCTTAGGGTAAATTCCTAGAAGTGGAATTCCTGGGTCAAATGGTATTTCTATTTTGAGCTTTTTGAAGAACCTCCATATTGCTTTCCACAATGGTCGAACTAGCTTACATTCCCACCAGCAGTGTAGGAGGGTTCCCCTTTCTCCGCATCCTCGCCAGAATGTATTGTTCCTAGTCTTTTGGATGGTGGCCATCCTAACTGGTGTGAGGTGATATCTCATTGTGGTTTTAATTTGCATTTCCCTGATATTAGCGATGTGGAGCATCTTTTCATGCCTGTTAGCCATCTGAATTTCTTCTTTGGAGAACTGTCTGTTCATATCCTCTGTCCATTTTTTAATTGGGTTATTTGCTTTTTGGGTGTTGAGGCTTGTGAGTTCTTTATACATGTTGGATGTTAACCCCTTGTCAGATATGTCATTTTCTAATATATTCTCCCATACTCTAAGATGCCTTTTTGTTCTACTGATGGTGTCCTTTGCTGTACAGAAGCTTTAGCTTGATATAGTCCCATTTGTTCATTTTTGCTTTTGTTTCCCTTGCCCCAGGAGATGTGTTCAGGAAAAAGTTGCTCATGTTTATATTCAAAAAATTTTTGCCTATGTTTTCTTCTAAGAGTTTTATGGTTTCAGGCCTTACATTCAGGTCTTTGATCCATCTCGAGTTTACTTTTGTATATGGGGTTAGACAATAAGCCAATTTCATTCTCTAACATGTATGTAACTGTCCAGTTTTGCCAACACCAGCTGTTGAAGAGACTGTCGCTTCCCCATTATACGTCCATGGCTCCTTTATCATATATTAATTGACCACATATGTTTGGGTTAATTTCTGGAGTCTCTATTCTGTTCCACTGGTCTGTGGCTCTGTTCTTGTGCCAGTACCAAATTGTCTTGATTGCTGTGGCTTTGTAGTAGAGCTTGAAGTTGGGGAGCGTAATCCCCCAGCTTTATTCTTCCTTCTCAGGATTGCTTTAGCTATTCGGGGTCTTTTGTGGTTCCATATGAATTTTAGAATCATTTTCTCTAGTTCACTGAAGAATGCTGTTGGTATTTTGATAGGAATTGCATTGAATCTGTAGATTGCTTTAGGTAGGATGGCCGTTTTGACAATATTAATTCTTCCTAGCCATGAGCACAGGATGTATTTCCATTTATTGGCATCTTCTTTTACTTCTCTCATGAGTGTCTTGTAGTTTTCAGGGTATAGGTCTTTCACCGCCTTGGTTAGGTTTATTCCTTGGTATTTTATTATTTTTGAGGCAATTGTAAATGGAATGTTTTCTGATTTCTCTTTCTACTAGTTCATCATTAGTATATAGGAATGCAGCATATTTCTGTGTATTAATTTTGCATCCTGCAACTCTGCTGAATTAAGTTATTAGTTCTAGTAGTTTTGGGGTGGATTCTTTAGGGTATTTTATGTCATCTGTATCATGTCATCTGCAAAAAGTGACAGTTTAACTTCTTCCTTACCAATCTGGATGCCTTTTTTATTTCTTTATGTTGTCTGATTGCCATGGCTAAGACCTCCAGTACTATACTGAATAGAAGTGGGGAGAGTGAGCATCCTTGCTTTTCTTGGAGGAAAAGCTTTCAGCTTCTTGCTGTTAAGTATGATGTTAGCTGTGGGTTTATCATATATGGCCTTTATTATGTTGAGGTACCTGCCCTCTATACCCATTTTGTTGAGAGTTTTTATCATGAATGGATGTTGAATTTTGTCAAATGCTTTTTCAGCATCTATGGAGATGATCATGTGGTTTTTGTTCTTTTTGTTTATGTGGTGGATGATGTTGATGGATTTTCAAATATTGTATCATCCTTGCATCCCTGGAATAAATCCTACTTGACTGTGATGGATGATCTTTTGATGTATTTTTGAATTCAGTTTGCTAATATTTTGTTGAGTATTTTTGCATCTGTGTTCGTCAGGAATATTGGTCTGTAATTTTCTTTTTTTTTGGTGTCTTTGTCTGAATCTCTGGTATTAGAGTGATGCTGGCCTCATAGAATGAGTTGGGAAGTATTCTCTCCTCTTCTATTTTTTGGAAAACTTTAAGGCCTTCACTAAACGTTTGATAAAATTCAGCGGTGAAGCCATCTGGTCCAGGGATTTTGGTCTTAAACATTTTTTTGATTACCAGTTCAATTTCATTTCTGGTAACTAATCTGTTCAGATTTCCTGTTTCTTCCTGTGTTGGTCTTGGAAGGTTGTATTTTTCTAGAAAGTTGTCCATTTCTTCTAGGTTATCCAGTTTGTTAGCATATAATTTTTCATAGTATTCTCTCATAATTCTTTATATTTCTGTGGTGTCTGTAGTGATATTTCCTTTCTCATTTCTGATTCTGTTTATGTGTGTAGACTCTATTTTTTTCTTGATAAGTCTGGCTAGGGGTTTATCTATTTTGTTAATTTTGTCAAAGGACCAGCTCCTGGTTTCATTGATTCTTTTATTCTTCTCAATTTTATTTCTGCTCTGATCTTCATTATGTCCCTCCTTCTACTGACTTGGGGCTTCATTTGTTCTTCTTTTTATAGTTTCATTAATTGTGAGTTTAGACTGTTCATTTGGGATTGTTCTTCTTTCTTCAGGTGAGCTTGTGTTGCTTTATAATTTTCTCTTACAACTGCCTCTGCTGCATCCCACAGATTTTGGGGTGTTAAGTTGTTTTAATTTGTCTTCATATATTGCTTGACTTCTGTTTTTATTTGGTCATTGACCCATTGATTATTTAGGAGCATGTTGTTAAGCCTTCATGTGTTTGTGGGTTTTGGTTTTTTTTTGTAATTTATGTCTAGTTTCATATATTTGTGGTTCGAGAAGCTGGTTGGTGCAATTTCAATCCTTCTGAATTTACTGATGCTCTTTTTGTGGCCTAGTATGTGGTCTATTCTGGACAATGTTCCATGCGCACTTGAGAAGAATGTGTATCCTGCTGCTTTGGGGTGTAGAGTCCTGTAGCTGTCTGTTAGGTCCATCTGTTCTAATACGTTGTTCAGTGCCTCTGTCTCCTTACTTATTTTCTATCTGGTTGATCTGTCCTTTGGAGTGAGTGGTGTGTTGAATTCTCCTAAAATGAATACATTGCATTCTACTTTCCCCTTTAATTCTGTTAGTATTTGTTTCCCATATGTAAGTGCTCCTTTGTTTGGTACATAGATATTTATAATGGTCATATCCTCATTGGACTGACCCTTTTATCATTATGTGATGTCCTTCTTTGTCTCTTGTTACTTTCTTTGTTTTGAAATCTATTTTGTCTGATACTAGTACTGCAACATCTGCTTTTTTCTCCCTATTATTTCCATGAAATATATTTTTCCATCCCTTCATTTTTAGTCTGTGTGTCTTTGGGTTTGAAGTGAGTCTCTGGTAGGCAGCATGTACATGGGTCTTGCTTTTTTTATCCATTCAGTGCCTCTGTGTCTCTTGATTGGTGCACTCAGTCCATTTCCACTTAGGGTGATTATCAATAAATATGTACTTATTGCCATTGCAGGCTTTAGATTTGTGGTTACCAAAGGTTCAATGGCAGCTTCTTTCCTATCTAACAGTCTAACTTAACTCACTTAGTATGTTGTTTCAAATACAATCTAAAGGTTCTTTTTTCCCCTTCATTCTTTTCTTCCTCCTCCACTCTTTATATATTAGTTGTCATATTCTGTACTCTTTCTATATCCTTTGACTGACTTTGTGGGTAGTTGATTTAACTTTCCATTTGCTTAGTAGTTAATTGATCTACTTTCTTTACTATGGTTTTATTTTCTCTGGTGACAGCTATTTAGCCTTAGGAACACTTCCATCTATAGCAGTCCCTCCAAAATACACTGTAGAGGTGGTTTGTGGGAAGTAAATTCCCTCAATTTTTGCTTATCTGGAAATTGTTTAATCCCTGCTTCAAATTTAAATGATAATCTTGTGGAATAAAGTATTCTTGATTTGAGCCCCTTCTGTTTCATTGCTTGAATATACCATGCCCCTCCCTTCTGGCCTGTAAGGTTTCTGCTGAGAAGTCTGATGTTAGCCTGATGGGCTTTCCTTTGTAGGTGACCTTATTTCTGTCTCTGGCTGCTTGTAACACTCTGTCCTTGATCTTTGCCATTTTAATTATTTTATATCTTGGTCTTGTCTTCTTTGGGTCCCTTGTGTTGGGAGATCTGTGCACTTCCATGGCCTGAGAGATATTTCCTTTCCCAGTTTGGGGAAGTTTTCAGCAATTATTTCCTCAAAGAGACTTTATATCCCTTTTTTCTCTCTTCTTCTTCTGGTATCCCTATAATGTGAATATTGCTCTGTTTGGATTGGTCACACAGCTCCCAATATTTTTTCATTCCTAGAGATCCTTTTTTTCTTTCTCCACCTCAGCTTCTCTGTATTCCTTTTTTCTAATTTCTATTTCATTTACTCTCTCCTCTACCTCCTTTAATCTGCTTTTAAATCCCCCTATTGTATGTTTCATTTCAGATACTGTATTTTTCAAAGTTTCTATCTCTTTCTTGTCCTCCCTGAGGTCTTAAAGAATATTTATTTTTCTTTAGCTCTCTGAGCATGTTTATGATTTTTATTTTGAAATCTTTATCAGGAATATTCATGTTTTCAGTTTCACTTGGCCCTCTTTCTGATGTTTGTGGGATTTTGGTTTGAACCAGGTTCTTTTGCCACTTCATATTTGTAGTGATTCCTATGGAATAACAACCTTGTGTAGGTGGCGCCCTCTAGTGCCCAGAAGTTCTACTCTCTGGAGCTGCTTGGCACCTGGAGTGACCCTGGGAGTCACAGCACATGACACTGGCACCTGTTGGGAGGAAAGAGCTCTTTCCTGCTTCCTGGCTGCAGTGCCTGCCTCCACTGCCAGGATCGATGGGCATAGCACACAGGGGGTAGCCTCTGCATTATGCCCTTGTAACTGCCATAGGCAGGGCCACCCTCTGGCTGGCCTGGCACTGTGATGGGGGCAGTAGGTTCACGAACTGGTGTTGGTCAGGAGGAAGGACTGGCAGGCTGTGTATTGTGGTGGGAGCCTCAGCACTGTATTGCCAACCAGGGGGATGGAGCACCTGAAGCTCCTGAAAGTTCCCAACCTGCTGGGCTGAGTGCTGGGATGATTTCGTCCACCTGTCCTTTCTCCTGAGCAGCAAGCTCTGTGGAAGCCTTGCCCCTTTAGCTGCCCTCTTACTTTTAGGAAGTCTCTCAGCCTGCCCTCCTTTCTTTTGTCCCAGAACAGCTGGATGTGGGTCCCTGCTTTCCGCAAGTGGATGGAATCTCAGTCTCTCCAAGTATTCTGCCTGCCTTTGCTTTCCACCCCTCTAATCTCCACAGCACCACGTAATGTGGGTTCATGCTCCTGGAGGTCTCCGAGGCTGGGTGTTCAGCAGTCCTGAGCTTCTAGCCCCTGCTGGTGACTGGATGGGAGGTGGACAGGAGCAGTTCTAATTTTTCTATGCGACTGTATATACTTAGACATATATTTACTTACTCAATTTTGGTAAGTCATAGAAAATTATCTTCTCATCCAGCTTTTCAAGTGCTTTTTGCCTAGAGTTGTAAGTAATGTCTTAAGGTTTAATTTTCTCTATCTTGATGGCCATTTCCTCCTCCTTTAAGACTTCTGGTATGTGTATTTATGGTTTTACTTTTCTTTCTGGATTAGGTTAGCTAGTGATTTACCTATTTTGTTGGTTGTTTTCAAATAGTAGGTTTTTGTTAATTCTACCATTTTTCTGTTTCCAATCCATTAGTTTCTGACTTTACCTTATTAATGGCTCTACTTTGTTACTCAGTTTTCATTTTTGAATTTGACACATAATTCATTTGTTTTTCTTTCTTGATAAAAATATAAGGCTATGATATAAGAAAGAACAAATCCTACCATTTGCAACAACATGGATGGAGCTGGAGGACATTATGCTCAGTGAAAGAAGCCAGGCAGAGAAAGAAAAGTACCAAATGATTTCCCTCATTTGTGGAGTATAACAACGAAGCAAAACTGAAGGAACAAAACAGCAGCAGACTCAGACTCCAAGAAGGGACTAGCAGTTACCAAAGGGGAGGGGTGTTGGAGGGTGGATGGGGAGGGAGGGAGAAGGGGACTGAGGGGTATTATGATTGGCACACGTGGTGGTGGTGGGAGCCACATCCTTCAGACCGCCCTTTGTGGCAGTGCAGGGGTGGGGTGGCTGGCCGAGGACAGCGCCGTCTGCCTGCTCCAGGAGGCAGAGAACAGCATTCAGGCATCAGGTCCTGGGCACACAATGGGCTCTCGGTGTCAGGCCACACCCTACTAACTGGGGAGATGACCACCCGGACCCAAAGCACAAGTTGGGCAAAGACTGCAGGCCATGCAGACTCCACAGCTGCGTCCCCTCTGGGCGGCCCACAATCCCAACACAGTCAATGCCCCAGAGCAGAGGTTCTCTGCGGGCTTCCCGGGCGCACCATGGCCGTGGCGGTGGGGGGCCTGGTCCTGCCCAGCCTGACCTGGGCACAAAGCCCCTGCCCAGCTGGCCTAGGAAGCAGCCCAGGTGATGTAAATGGGCAGCCCGGACAGGGAGGAAGGCACCCCTCGCATTCCTCTCATGCTCTGGAAGCCACAGAAACCAAACCAAACAAACGCTCTGTCCGAACACTGTTTGGCGGATGAGAGCCCCCCGGCTGCACCCCGGCATTCTTTCCGTGAGGAGGTGAGCCTGCCGGGCAGCTGGGGGACCCGGCCAGAGACACTGGCAGGGTTCACTCGTCTCAGGCCAGCTTCCCGGAAGGTGGAAGGTCTTCGGCCTCCCCCGTGGGAGGAGGGGCCTCGATGGTGTGAGGAAACCGGAACCGGAGGCCCGCAAGGAGCTGGGCTCCCCGCTGCTGCTGTCTGGCCTTTGCTCCTGCCTGGGGAGCTTGAGGATGGGCTGCGGGACTCAGAAGCCGGCCGCACCCCTGGTGCCGGGCTTGGTGCCTGGGCTCCTCTCTCTTCCTGGCGCCTGGGTACTGAGCCCACAGTGCCCCTGCCCGGGGCCACCACCCAGGGCCACCGCCTGGGTCACTGCCCAGGTCACCACCCAGTTCCACCGCCCAGGTCACTGCCTGGGTCACCGCCAGGGTCACAGCCTGTGTCACGGCCCGGGGCCCCTCCTCAGTACCCTCGCCCCTACCACACACACACTAGCCAGAGCGGCCCTAGAACTCACTCCTCTTTCTGCCCGGAAGAAAGCCCTTCCCAGAATCCCCCAGGGGACTTCCCCTCACATCGCATTGGCCAGAGAAGCACCACGTGTGCATTTTTAATCCAATCACAGGCTGGACCAGGAAATGCCCGTCACTGTCACCTCCCCACGGCCCTGCAGGCAGGAGCCTCCGGTGGGGATGCGAGGACACAGCGAAGCTCCCAGGTGACTTTAAGGCTCTGCCAAGGCTGTGGACCCCTGCCTGGGTTCAGTCGGTCTTGGACCCAGGCCTGAAGAAGCAGAGGGGTGGCCGTCTGAACCGAGGGGCACTCTCACCATGTTCCCGTCTGCAGGTTTACAGGCTGGGGCGCTTGCACCTCCTGGTGGCTCATGCAGAAGTGATGGCCTTTATTTGAGGTTTCCCAGTGGGCGACACATGTTCATAGCAGTCTACGACAAGCTACAACACAGGGGCGGAGTCAGGGTTTGAACTATGGGCCTTCTAATTCCAAAGCCTGCGGCATGGATGACTCCACGGATGGTACCATTAGCGTTCTGGTGCCACTTCCTGTGGTCAGCCATGGTGGGCGTCTCTCACAAGCACCCCTTACTCCTCCCTGGAGGTTCCATTAGGGTGACAGTGACAGCCATATTATTGTGGCTATTGCTGGACACTGTTCCAAGTGCTCTGACGACTATTTTAGGAGCTACTTCCTAGTCCTTCCATACCTAGCAGATGAGGAAAATTAGGCATTGAGCTAATACCCAAATTGACATGGTAAAGAGTCGAGGAGCCAAAATTTGGATTCAGCACGACCTCACCATGGTCAAGGGTGGGTTTCAGAATGGTTTCTGGGCTGGTGTATCATTCATTCATGGTCTTCTCAAGTCTTTCCTAACCTTCCAGTGTTTGGATGGACTCAAAGTTCTCTCAATATCAGGAACATAATAAAGGAAAGAGTCCCTCCAAGGCTAATTGTAAGAGACTTTCCTGATCTGAGCAGAAAAAAGAAATCCCTGGTAAGGGGAGCTTCTAATTCCCATCTTAGCAGCATCCGTCCAGTGGTATGGATGAAAGGCCGAGGTGGCAGGGCCTGGGGGCTGCAGGAGGCTCCAAGCTCTACGACTTCCTCTGGTCGGCCTCTGCTCT
Organism: Manis pentadactyla; assembly: GCF_030020395.1. Taxonomy (NCBI): domain Eukaryota; kingdom Metazoa; phylum Chordata; class Mammalia; order Pholidota; family Manidae; genus Manis; species Manis pentadactyla. The sequence continues at coordinate 197,176,883 of NC_080019.1, forward strand.
TGCTGGTCTGCTTTTCTCAGTGACAGGAAGCAAAACCTTTCTTTAAAATGCCTTGCCCGAAAGAGCAGCCAGGAAGGGAAGGAAAGTCAGGGAAATGTATCCCATCCATGTAAGGAAAATGGGAACCCAGAAGAGCATTTCAAGAAATAGGAGATGAACACTAATTATCAGGGAAATACAAATAAAAACCGCAATGAGTTATCACCTCATACCAATTAGGATGGCCAGCATTGAAAGACTTAAGAATAACAAATGCTAGCAAGGATGCAGAGAAAGGGGAACCCTCCTACACTGCTGGTGGAAATGTAAGTTAGTTCAACCATTGTGGAAAGCAGTATGGAGGTTCCTCAAAATGCTCAAAATAGAAATACAATTTGACCCAGGAATTCCACTCCTAGGAATTTACCCAAAGAATATAATTTCTCAGATTCAAAAAGACATATGCACCCCTATGTTTATTGCAGCACTATTTACAACAGCTATGGTATGGAAGCAACCTAAGTGTCCATCAGTAGATGAATGGGTAAAGAAGATGTGGTACATATGCACAATGGAATATTATTCAGCCATAAGAAAGAAACAAATCCTACCATTTGCAACAACATGGATGGAGCTAGAGGGTATTATGCTCAGTGAAATAAGTCAGGCAGAGAAAGACAAATACCAAATGATTTCCCTCATTTGTGGAGTATAACAATGAAGCAAAACTAAAGGAACAAAACAGCAACAGACTCACAGACTCCAAGAAGGGACTAGTGGTTACCAAAGGGAAGGGGATGGGGATGGTGGGTGGGGAGGGAGGGAGAAGGGGATTGAGGGGTATTATGATTGGCACACATGGTATGAGGAGTCACCGGGAAAACAGCGTAGCTCAGAGAAGGCAAATAGTGACTCTGTGGCATCTTACTACACTGATGGACAGTGACTGCATTGGGGTATGGGGGGGACTTGATAATATGGGTGAATGTAGTAACGTGACCACATTGTTTCTTCATGTGAAACCTTCATAAGAGTGTATATCAACAATACCTTAATAAAAAAAAAAAGAAAAGAAATAGGAGATGAAAACACAGCTTGACAAGTGGCTCTGGGCTTAGCACGGGAAAGGCCCATGTCCATAATGTTTTGGTTCAGGGTGACTGTCTCATGAGACAAGGCAGCATAATGCTGGACAAGTGACTTGTGGACAGACCCCAAGGGCTTTGTGTGGAAGGCTTGCTCCTTTGAGCTTTGAACTGTAGTGCTAAGTGTCCCGAGGCCTGTGCCCAGAAGTACTTGCATGTGGGCTCCAAGGTACAGGTCAGGGGTGTGTAATGCCACAAGGTTTTTAAGAATTAAAACTGGAAGCAAAGATAACATCCATCAATAAGGAAATGACTAAATAAGTTCTAGAACATTCATACTGGAGAACACCATGCAGCCATTAGAAAGAATGGGAGGACAGGAAATTTCAAATTAAAATTGAATGAGGCTCTATTATACACCCAACAGAATGGCAGAACTATAAGAAGACTGATGCTGCCAAATGTTGGTGAGGATATAAAACAACTGGAAGCCTCATATGCTGCTGGAATGTAAAATGGTTCCATTTCTTAGGAAAACTGGTAATTTCTACTACTGCCCCCTATGATACCATGATTCCACCCCAGGTAAAATTAGAAAACTGAGTGTATATGCCCACCAGAAAACATGTACAAAAACGCCCATGTTGACTTTGTTCATAACAAACCAAAAACTGGAAGGAACTCACTTGTCCATCAACTGGATAAACAAATAAATTAATTGTAGTATGATCATCAATGGAATATTACACAGCAATAAAACAGAGATACATGACAATATGGATGAATCTTGCAGACATTATTTAAGCAAAAGAAGCCAGACACAATACAGTACATTCTATTGCTTAATGCATATAGACTGTTATGCATAAATACATAACACAATTATGTTAAACTCAGGAGAACAGGCAAACCAACCTTCTGTGCTAGAAATTTAAAAATGATCATCTCCGGGAGGGAGTATTGACCGGGAAAAGTCATGATGGAAATGTCCTGTATTGTGATCGGAGTGGTGATCACAAAGTGTAAGTGAATGTACAATTCATTGGGTTGCACACTTAAGATTTGGGCACTTTGATGTACACAATTTCTCAATAAAAAAGAAAGCAAGAGAAATTAACAATAGTTAACTTAAAGACTGTCTTTATTTTGTGTGCATGTGCTTTTAATATTTCACCAAGTTGCATGTAATAAAAAGGTATTACTCTTGAAAAAAATTATAAAAGTATTTAAAGCTCTAAAATTATGAGGTAGACTTGTTTGTGTTCACAAGGAAAGCTTTCCTGGACACACTGTTGACTGGAAAAAGCACATAGCAAAACACCAAGTACAGGAGATTTCTGATCAGATTAAGATGAGAATGACCTTCATTCCCATGGGAACAAGAAAAAACAAGTCAAAATAAAACCTGCGCTTTTCTATAAGAGTAAGACAAAAGGAAGCCTTGAGAACTAAATTCCAGAAAGAAATAAAAGTGAGTAGAGAGACTTCCATACTGAGGTCTGGGTAGAGTTGGCCTGTCACAGATGAAGAAACTGTGGGCACAGAGGGCTGTCTGCTGGACTTTGATGGTCTGTGGGCTGATGGGACATGCTGGGGTCCTGAAGAGCTGCAGAGGCAGGGCTAGAGCACTTGCCCTGGACGATTCTCCTCCCCAACCCCGAGTTTTGCCATGGAAGCAGTTGTGGAAGAGCAGCTGGTAAGCAAAGAGCAATCCCAGAGTTCCATGCTTTCTTTCCGTCACCAGTTCCACACCCCTGCCTGAGTCGAAACTGCAACCAATCTCTTCCTAGTGTTTGCAAATCCGTGTTTGCAACCAACCCAAACACTGATAAGATCCAGAAGCCCAGGATTTGAGGTTGGGCTAATCGCACGATCACTCAACCTCTCTGGCTCCACTTGACACTAGGATAAAGGGAGTGATTTGCTTCTTGCCTTTGCTGCATCCCAAGAAAAGGACTGCAATCTTTAAGAACAAGCAGGACAAAACAAGATACTTCAGTCTGTATCATTCTTTGCTACACGCCACACAGAAAACAACAAAACAATTATGAAACATGCAAATATGCAGGAAAACGTGATGCTTAAGAGAAAATATATTTTTTAAGAAGAGACCATCAATGGTTCAGTTATCAGAGTAAGAATAAACTCAACAATGATTTCAAACAAATATTTTGAATGATATATTTCAGGAAATCAATGAAAACACTTAAAAAAAGAGCTGAAAAATAGGCCATGTGAGAGAAAAGGCAATCAATGGATGGGCTTAGATTGGATAATGCAGAAGGGATTGGTGAACCTGAGAAACAGTCGATGGAAATTATCCAAACTAGAGAGGAGAAAAGAGATTCTAAAAACATGAGTGAAATGTCTGTAAAATGCAGGATCAATATAAAATAGTCTATATCAAGTAGCCTGAGATACAAGTATTTTGAGTCTAAGAGAAAGAAGAGATAATGGAAGAAAAACATTTGAAGAATTAATGGCCAAAATATCCCAATTTGATGAAAAAGATCAGTCCATATACCCAAAAAATGATTGACTGAAGCAGGATAAATACAATGAAAACCACACCTAGTCATCATCAAACTGCTGAAAGCAAAATATAAGGAGAAACTCTTAAAAGCAATCAAAGAATATGCATTCCATAGAACAATGATTTTTTTAATGGCTGATTTCACTGGAAACATTGGAAGGCAGAAGGTAGTGGGGCAATGTGCTTAAAATGCTGAGAGGAAAAACACCTTCAACCTAGAATTCTATAAAATCATCCTTTAAAAAGGAAGAGAAAATGGGAACTTTCAGATAAACAAAAGCTAAAAGAACAACAAACAACGATAGCGACTGAGGCCCCACTCACTGCGAGAGACGCTGAAGGCAGACCTGGGGGCTGGGGGGAGATGATGCCAGATACAGACATGGGTCTACAACACATTCTCAGACACTCAGGGGCCAGATAATTCTGCCGTGGGCTGTCCTGCACATCACAGCATGCTGTGCACTTCCCTGGCCTCAGCCCTCTGGATGCCAGGGATGCCATCCCCCGGCTGTGGCGGCCAGATGCGTCTCCTGTGGGAATGAGGTCGGCAGAAGAAAAGGGACATCACAAACAGCAATGTCGTGAGTGGAGATCTGCGTCCTGCCTGAGTCTTTATGTTGGAATCCTGGACCCCGTAATGATATTAGGAGGCAGGAACTTTGAAAGGTAAGTAGGTCATGAGGGTGGGGCCCTCATAAGTGAGATCAGTGCCCTTGTAGGAACCCCAGAGAGCTGCCTGGCCCTCCCACCACGTGAGGCACAGGGAGAAGTCAGCAGTCTGTGGCCTAGAAGAGGCCCCTCCGCAGTCTGTGGCCATGTTTGCACCCTGACCTAGGGTTCCAGCCTCCAGAATGGTGGAATTAAACTTCTGCTGTTTGTAAGCCATCCAGTCTATGGTACTTTGCTATAGCAGCCCAAACTAACTAATAGTAAATATGCAGGTTAATACAAGATAGTGTTTTTCTGCTTTTATTTTTGAAAGTCAATTGGGTTAAAAACAAAGATAACACTGTATATTATGGCTTGTAATATATTCAAAAGTCAAATATAAGAAAAATAGCAGAAAGATTAGAAAAAGGTAAATAGAAATATACTGTTGCAAGATTTTTATATTGTATGTGAAATGGTCTAATACTGATTCACGATAGACTGATAAAATAAGGATGTGTGAAATATATAAAACCACTAAAAATATATAGCTAAAATCCAGGGCTGTGCAACACAGAGAAGACAAGTAGTGATTCTACAGCATCTTACTACGCTGATGGACAGTGACTGTAATGGGGGGTGTGGGGGGGACTTGGTGAAGGGGGGAGCCTAGTAAACATAATGTTCTGCATGTAATTGTAGATTAATGATAACAACAATAACAACAACAATATATAGCTAAAATCCAATAGAAGATAAAGCCTGGGATACAAAAATGTACTGAAATAGTAAAAAAAGAAAAAAGGTAGGAAGTGAGGAACAAAGAAACAAATAGAAAATAACTAGCAAGGCAGTAGATTTAAACCAAACCTTATTAATAATTACAGCAAATTAAAATGGCCAAAACCCTCCAATTAGAAGGCAAAGAGTGCCAATCTGGATTTTTAAAAAGTAAAAGCCAATTATATGTTGTTTGTAAGAGATGTCATAAAAATACAAATAAATTTAAATTAAAAGAATGTAAAAAGTTATACTATAAAAACATTAATTATAAGAAAGCTGGAGTGGCTATATTCAAAAAACCAAAATAGATTTTATGACATAAAGTTTTTGTGGTGACAAAGATTCATAATAATTCATCAAGACAACATAATAACTAGATATATTTGCACCTTAGAAGAGACAAATCACAAATCCATTATTATCATCAGAGATCTCTTTTCTCTTAGAGAAAAAATATTAGTAAGGATATATAATACCTGAACTGTCAAATAACCTAATTAATTTTTATAAAATACTAACATTTTGAAGATAAACATTATTTTCAAGATCACATTGAACATACTCCAAGATAGATAGGTTATATGTTGAGTCATAAAATAATGTCAATAAAATTAATCAATTGAAATAATACAGAAAACATTCTCTGACCACATGAAATTGGTTAGAAATCAGTAACGGAAATATAGCTGACTGAGCAGCTTTAACACACTAGAGGCATAAATCACAGGAGAGGAGACGATTCTCTGATGGGAGTGTTTCTTTGGCTGGGGTAGGTGAGTCCCACCCCCACCCCGCTGTTCCCAGGGTCCAACTGAAAGGAAAGATGCAAGTGAAAGACAGCTACCTTTCTGCACACCTGGTGTGTGTGTCTGTGGATGTGTGTAGATCTGGGAAACCCCTAGCCATTTGGAAATTAAACAATATCTAAATAATACAGGGATCAAAGAGGAAATCACAAGGAAAATTAGAAAATATTTTTAATTGATCAATGACTCTTAAAGGTAATTTTTGAGAGCTGTTTTAGGTTCACAGCTAAATTGAGTGGAAGGCACACTAACGATGCCCCCCCACATGCACAGCCTCCCCTATTATCAACAAGTTCCACCAGAGCAGAACATTAGTTACCACTGAGGAATCTACGTGGACACGTCATTATCGCCCAAAGCCTATAGACTCCATCAGGGCTCACTACTGGTGCTGTGCGTCCTGTGGGCTTGGACACATGTATGATGAGTATCATACAAAATATTTTCACTGCCCTAAATACCACTGTGTTTGGTCTACTCAACCCTCAATGATAATTTTTTTAAACAGTGTATGATGACACCAAAACCATAAGCAGTGAAAGAAAAAATAGGTAAATTGGGCTTCATCAAAATTTAAAACTTTTGTTCTTCAAAGGACACTGTCAGGATAGTTAAAAAATACAACTCGCAGAATGAGAGAAAATATTTGCAAATCAGATATTTAACAAGGGGCTGGTATCCAGAATATATGAAGAACTCTTACAACCCAACAAAAAAAAAGACACATAAAACAATTTTCAAATGAGCAAAAGATTTGAGTATGTGCAGGCCTATAAACAGATCAATGAAACAGAACGCAGTGCGGAAACAGAACAGAACGTACAGAGTCCGTTTGTTTTCAGCCATGGCACCAAAGAGACTCAATGAGTAGAAGAGTCTTTTCAACAAACTGAGCTCGAGCAGCTGGTTAGCCATCAGAAACAAGTACGAATCTTGATGTGAATCTCACCTATACATAAAAATTAATTCAAGATGTTTCAAAAACCTAACCATAAAAGCTACAATTGTAAAGCCTCTAAAGGAAAATATGGAGAATGTCTTTGCAAACTTTGGGATGACAGGATACATAGAGATCCTGTGTATCTAACAATGAAAGAAAAAAATTGATCAACTTTATCAAGATTAAAATATTTTGCTTATCAAAATCTATAAAAATATAAATAGGCAAGCCACAGAATGGGATATGATACTTAGAATACATATATCTGAAAGCTGATTTGTATTCATAATATAAAGGACCCCACCACTCAGTAATTAAAAGAGTCATTTCTGAAAAAAGAAGATAGACAAACACAAAGGTATCCAATAATCACATAAATAGGTGACCAACATCATGAGTCCTCAGAGATGTATCAGTTAAAACCACAATCAGCTACCACTTCATACCAACTACAAGGCTAGAACCCAAAAGGCTGACAATACCTAACGTTGGTGAGGACGTGAGGAGTTGGCGATGCATGGACTCATCATGATGCCATGCGATTAACAAGGTTTGCAAACAATTTCTGTGTCCTTTGGTTCCCTCTAGACAAGGTATTTTTGACACATTCTATTGTATTTTTCCATTCTGTTGTGAATTTGCAAATTCAGCCCTGAATACTGAGTGTTTGGCCTGTGGCCTCCAGGCCAGATGTGACCCCACTGAGGTTATCATAGAGCTCAGGGAATATTTTCAAAGCATGATCTGGGATCTGGCATCTCTTATAAACAGCTTTCATTACAGGGAATCTGCTCAATGGAGGACTGTCTGGCTTGCCAAGATTTTCTTAAGAAGAAATTTGATCTCTTCCTTTACTCTGAGCCACATGCTTTCTATACCTCTGTCAGCATTAACCACAGCACCAACAGGATCACTGTGAGATCAACAGGGCACCTGAAACACATTCATCAAGTGTTAAGTCATTATATTTGCATGAATTAATTTGCCTTTTCAGAGCCCTTCATTGCACATGTGTAGTGCTGAAAGAAACAAATCCAAAACTTTGTTTTTAATCCACTTCTGTGTCCCCCTGCTTTTAAGTAATTCTGAAGAATTCAGGTATTACTCACAGCAGGGGCCTAAATCCATTTGGAGACTGCCCTTCACCCCATCGCTGGAGGAAACCAGCTGACTTCCAACAAAAACACACAAAATACCGAAACCTCACTGCCCTTCTTCAGCACTTGCTGAGAGATTTCTGGGGAACATTACTAGGAGGCTCTGGAATGAACTCACAGAGTAAGCCAGGGACTGGGGATCTGACTTTTTCCCTCCATAAATCTCTTCCACTCTAAAAAAAAAAAAAAAAAAGATGGTAGTAACCAAAAATAGCAACACCATCGACCTGGTAGTACAAGGAGGAACCCAACACATCTCCCAGCCAGAGGTGCCCTCAGGGCTGCAAATGCTCATGGGGACAAGGGAAGAGCACATCTCTCTCCTGTCCCTGGTCTCTTCCTCCTCCTATTGGCAAGGTGGCATCTGAGCAGCTCTGAGTTAGTTGTTTACAGTTCCACATCACCAGCCTCAACCATCTGTTCAGCAGGCTTGTGCTGAGCACCTGTCATGCATTTACCATGTGCCTCAAACATCTCCACATGCCTTATAAGGAATATGGTGATATCTTCAATTTATAAGTGAGAAAAGTAAGACTCAGAGTTATTATAAATTTGTCCAAGACCACACAATTATCAGCAGCAGATTCTAATGCAGGTCCACCCAGCTCCAAATTCTGTTCTCTCAAATGAGTGTACCATGCTCCATGACACTTCACTGCCTGCAAGGATAAGGAAGAAGATAGAATACTTGCCTTCAATGAATATACATCCAATTAGGGAAGAAAGAACCAATCCAATCATGGAAGTAAGGGCTCCTAGCTGCTCATGCCTTTCACATGACCTAACACGGCCCAAGAAGCAGAGACCAGACTTCACTCCTGCAAGGAGGCAGGGCCATGATGAGACCTTAGTGGGGAGTCTGGGGGCCTGGTTCTCACTCTAGCTCTAGTGCCAACTTCTGTGTATCTCCAGGAACTCACTCCCTTTGCTCGCCTCAGATATAAAGCAGAGTACAAATTTCAAGCAGAGAAAATAATGTCCACACAAGACACATCATAGTATAACTGAAGAAACTCAGGGATAAAGAAAATACCTATAAAAGAACAGTAGGTAATGTGGGTGATCTAGCATGGTTGTTAAGATGGTAAGAACGAGTGAACTGAATAAGTGTGGTAACTAAACTTCTTGGCTGCAAGGATGTTGGATTAAAAACATCCCACACCTAGCAAACTTCCTAAGCCTCCAACATCGATGGACTAGGAGTGTTTTTCATTGCTATGATCACCTAGCCTCCATTTTTATACCATCTCTTGGTTTAAAAGATGTAATTTGAAATACCAAATCCTTAACCAGTTTTACTCAAAAGGCCTTAAATGATACTATCCAAGGAGTAGCTCTCCTAAATACTAAAGTTAAACTAATGCACCAAGCAGTTACACAGAATAGAATGGCACTAGACATCTTAACAGCAGCACAGGTGGGACCTGTGCTATAATTAAAGTTGTGTATTGTGTGTACATTCCAAATTATTCACAAAATGTCTCTGATTCACTCCAGGACCTCCGAAAGCTAGTCCAAGCTATGTCGGGCCCAGAAGGTGCATGTACTACTATGATATAGAGCTGGTTTTCTAAATCCTTTTGAAGCCATAAAACTGAAAACAGTGGTGGAAATGGAACCCAAGATAGAAGTGCCCATCTTCCAAGGCCCTCTCGACTGACCAGTGATGGAGACCTAGCTGCACCCTTTACTGCGCCCCCTCTCAGCAGGGAGCAGCCAGAGCGGTTGTCTCCCCCTTTCCCTAGCAGCAGCTAGGGTCTCCATCTGTAGAGGGGCAAATGAGACAAGGTCCATGGGCTTAGACAGAGCACGGTGAGGGCCTCTGGAAAAAACAAAGCAAGATAATCCATTGTGGGATTTGCTCTGGCCTGCTGGGGGGCCTAGCTTGTTTTTCTGACTTTACCCAGGTGCCGCTTTCCTTCCTCCAGTCCTAAACAAATGATTTACAACCTGGGCAATGTAGCAAGCAAGCCCAAAACAATGTAGTAAAAACAGGAAGGATGCCATCTTGAAAATTAGATTGTATTTTAAAGCCTAATTTGTTAAAAAGTAACTTTTTTAACACACTCTAACAAACAGACAATAACCCATCCCACCTTGGGAGCAAAGCAGGCAGTCTTGAGTGATGTGCTCCCAGACCAGGAAGCTGCTCTCCTGGGAGGAAATCAGAGCAGTAAAATTCTTGTAAATAACCAAGAAGACTAGTAAGAAACTTAGTGTTTCTTCAAAGGTAAACATTTTGGGACCACTTAGCAGGTGTACATTCCTAACCCTTTTTCTATTAACTGCCTATAAATCCCTTAGACAACCCACCACCCCAGGGCTCCCTTGTCCCCTCCTGGCCTGAGCCAGGAGCTCTGTCCTCTCACTTTCTCTCTAAATGAAAGTCTCTGCCTTGCTCTCCTAAAAAAATTTTTTTTAAAAAGTAGGTAACAGCAGAATTCTCATCAAGAATAATAGAATCAAGAAAATAAGGGAGAAACAGCTCCAAATTCACAACCTAAAATTTTATACCCAGCTAAGGGTTTATTCAAAAGTAAGGGTGTAATAAAAACAATTGAGTATAGGGAACTGCTCAGTTTTCAAGTAGAGTTAAGAGGAAACACAGAGGACTCAGAGAACAAATGTGAGACAAGGAAGACATCGCAGAGCAAGAAAGGGCCTTGGGGCAAAGATAAAATCCAGGGCAAGCAGGGAAACATAGTCCCAGGGTAATGATGAAGCAAGAGTGTGGCTACAGAACACCTTGTTTAGATTTTGGTAGCTGGAAGTTGGACATTGCTGTAACAAACACTGAAATTTATTAACTCTGGGAGTAGACAGAATGTAGAAACTGATGGACCTTGAGAAGAATATTGGTTAAGATTTGAAGGAAAGTGATAAGAATGTCCTTGGAAGCCAGGAGAGAGGGAACTCCTGTGACATAGCATGGAAGTTTGGCAATGCTCACCTGTAGTAACATGGAAATAGAAAATGCTAATAATAAATTTTATCATCTATCTAAGGAGATTTCTGGGCAGGAGGTTGCTAAGGGTTCTGCCTGGATTCTTCCAGCTGCCTATAATAAATGCAACAGGAAAGAGAAGAACTGAAAAACAAACTTTTCAGCCTCCAAGTAAAATTAAGAGGAATTGGAGGACAGTATTCCTTGCCAGAAAATTACTCTCAAAGTAATACAGAGCTTAAGAATAGAGATCCCATCTAGGTCACTGTTCAGAAAATGTGGTCTTAGAATAAGGATGAAACCAAGGGTGTGACTGTAAAATCTTTAGTTAAGTCCTCAGAAATATTGAAAGCAGTGACTCACAGACCATTTAAAATAAATTTATTTCTAGCTTTCTAAGGATCTTACAGGTGTGCCCTCCAGGCATTCTACGTTGACAACAGGGATCCTAAGAATTTTAACGTTGCCATTCCACAGTACCTCACTGGCAGCCAAGGTCCAGAAGGATCTATTTTCAGGTGTGGCTTTGGCTGATGCATTTCATACAAATTAAGCTCCACAAAGTTTTTAAGGGAATGTACTAGCTTAGTCTAAAGGAACAGAGTAGCACAAAACTAGAAAAGGTCTTTGGTCTCCTGAGCTTCTATAGAAAGGAAGTAGGCCAAGAATATTCAGCTGCAAATACTGTTGGTTTCTTGTGGAAGATGAAAGATGACTCAGAAGGTCGGGAAGAGTGCAGAGAACAGAGCTGAGAGTAGAAGAGTCTCAGAAGCGGCAGAGCTCCGCTGGGGGGGTTGGTGGGGGATGCCCCGCTGGACTGCAGACTTGCTGTGAACCAGCGATTGTTGTGTGCCCCCGTTCCAATCCTGTTTGAACAGGAGTGTTCACTGCGATGATCCAATCCCTGTTCACTACTGCATGTGGAGGGCGTGGGGGAAGACAACTTGCTGCCTTTTCTCATAAGTCTTCAGAACAAGAGGAACTTTTTCCAAGTAACCAAACCTGGGGAATCTTATTCACCCTTGGACTTGAGTAGGGAACAATATCTTCCTCTTTTAAGCATATGGTGTAGCCATAATGGGACGAAGCTATTTGAGGAGTCTTGAGAAGAAAAGAATATATTTTGCTTGGGGAGGAATACAAATAACTTTTCCTAGAGAGAGATTGTAGCAGTTTAAAACATGGATGCAAATTCTTTGACACTTACTCCATCAGAGGTGGCAGTCTATGACCCTTTATTCCAAATCTGAGTGAACCTCTGACGCCTTCCACTAATACAGTTATGTGAGAGTGACACAATGTGGCCTCCAAGGCTGGGTGCCTATAAAAGGCTATGTAGCTTCTGCCTTGGCACAGATTACTTACTCTGGGAGCCCTGGGCCACCATGTAAAAACTCTATCTTGGAGCTGCCATGTTGTGAGGAAGCCCAAACCACACAGAGAAGCCATGGATAGGTGCTCCGGACAACATTTCCAGTCGAGCCCATCTTCTGAGTCACCCCTGCTGACAACAGGCATGTGTGCAAAGAAACTCTCAGAGAAGTTCACCTTTCAGCAAAAAAGTCTGAAGACTTTCCAGCAGAGACCCCAGGCATCAGGGAACAGAAACAAACCATTCCTGCTACTCTGAATTCTGGGAGCATAATACAATGGTTGTTGACACCACTACAGCTCATCATGATATGTTAAGCAGCAATAAATAAACAAAAACTGAGAAATCTTACTAGCTAACAGTCCTCACTAAGAGAAACATTAAAGGATGTACATCAATCAAAAGGAAAAAGAATTTGAAATGGCATGGTTTTAAAAAAAATGGTTGAATTGAGGCATCTGTAATTATTGCTTAAAAAGTTAAGTTTTTTAAAAAGGAAAAACTAGACAATAATAAGATAGGACATGGTTCAATGAATAGGTGAGGCATGCCAAGTTTTCATGTTCTGGAGAAGGACAGAAATACTAAACAACTTCAGACTTTCTTAGAAAATTTTTAGTGTATAATGCATAATAAAACTTTTAAGGTAAACTCTCAAAGTATAGAAGAAATCTTGGCTTCCAAACTATCAGAGAGAAAGGGAAATAGATTTAAATATATATATATATTCACTGAAAGTCAGAAAAGAAAGAAAAAAGCAGAAGAAAAATCCTTAGTAAGTAGAAAACCCAAAATAAGATAGTAGAAACAATGCTTAAATATGTTAGCAATTACTGTAACTCTAAAAGGGTTAAACTCATATTTTAAAGGATAAAAATCAATAGGCTACATGAAAATGTAGCTTGCAGTTAATTCTGCTTGCAGGAGATACACATAAAATAAACCAGACTAAAAATAAAGAGAAGGAAAATACTGATCAGATAAACACTGATCTATATTGCCTATTTTTTTAAATATAGACAACCTATATTGTCTATATTAATATTAGACAAATAGCATTTTTTTTTAATTGGTGAGATGGAGGACTGAACAATCCCACTCTCTCCCACTGCCAGGTAACTACAGCCCTTAACTTGGTGTTTACTACTTGCAAACAAGAAGGATAGGGTTCTTACTGTGGCCCCTGGAAAACACACCACGCCATGGTGGGCAATTTCACCTTGCTCCTGACTATAATGAGAATTTTTTAGTTTCACTACTAGGTTTGATATTAACTATGAATTTTTGTAAATATCCTCCCTCAGGGTTAAAAAATTTTTCATGCTATTCCTACTTGCTAGTGTTTTATTTTGAGCAGGCATTGGTTTACTCAGTGCTCTTGTGCACCTGCTATCACAGTCTCGAGGATTCTCTCTCCTATCTACTACCTCTGTGGTACCATGAGTTAGCACATTTTCTAGTGTTACATAGGATCATTATTTCTTATTTCAGGGACCAGTGCCTTTTGCAATTAGGGAAGAGCATCATGAAGGTTTGCTTTTATGTATAATGTTTTATTTCTTTAAAAGAGCAAATATGACAAAATGCTAACATGTTAAAGCTAAGTGGTGGCTCCATGGGTATTCGTAACATTGTTTCTGTATTCTTCTTGTTTGACATAGTCCACCATTTTTTAAATGCAAAGAATAAATAACATTTTGGATTCTACATATTATTTCAAAGAGAAGCTCAAGAATAGGATATGGAAGAGAATATGGAAAAAATTATGAGAGAAATATTAAGATTATGGAGAATAGACCCAAAAGATTGCATTTAAAAGATTCTTTCCTCACACCATACACAAAAATACACACACATACACACATTGGTAGACAGAGATTGGTTTTAACTGACAGAGAAATAAGTAAGAACAGCAGACACACTATAAAGAAATAGTGGTGAGAAGTAAAAACTTAGAGTGGTGAATTGGGTTTAATTAATTGCTGTGTATCTGGTTATAAATTTTAATTCAAGTAAATTTTTAAAGAAATTATATATTAAACTTTAAAAATTATTATGATCATTAGAAAAATCACATATAAAATCTCAGATCATTTTAACAAAAACTAGGAGACATGGGTGTGACATGTCTCTAGATTTCCTCTTTCTCACCAGAGTTCAAAATATCTGTGGGTCACTTTCTCTGCTTCTCAGCGTTCTTGAGGCATTTCCCCACTCCCTGCTGGAATTTACTCGTGTAGTGACATGCAGTTCACACTGAGGAACAGCAGCAGCTTGGCATGTAGTCCTTGGGTTCTAAGGGCTTGCGCCTCCTCTGTCCTGGCTGGTTCCGTCCCGTGCATGTTTCCATCTAGTGAGTCATACAAATTGCTTTGATTCTGTAGAGGTTTTATAGTGACTCCAGAATAGGAAAGTTGGAGAAATGAGATTGGACTGTGCACAGGCCAGGAAACATGGTTCCAAGAAAGGGAACGTGTTTAAATGGTGGGGGAGAAACTCCCCCTCCTCAGAGAGCACAGGTGGGAGCTGCTTTATGGGGAAAACCAGTAGGCTGGACACCCATGGCCAAGGAAGGAAGCAATCCCCTCAGCAGCCAAAGGTCCTGTCCACTGTCCCAGGGTTCTCTGGGGAAAGAAGGAGCAAGGGGTGGGGGTCAGAGAAGACCCACTCCTTGTCCCAAAACTGCTCCCGTCAGGAAGGGAATCTGGTTAACCCTCTTTAACGTGGAGCTTCAGGCACCCTGGGTTCTCTCCAGCTCTTGCCCAGAACTATTTCCAAATCCCTGACCAGGCCAGGGAAACTCTGATGGCCACTGCACTGGGCTCCGGCCATGTGCCTTCAATGCCTTCTGTCTCACCGTCTCTCCACAGGGCTTGAAAGACTCCAGAACTTTCCGCCTGCCACAATCACCCCCTTGGCTGAAGCACTGCCTCCAAGAGTAAACGAGTCTGGGAGACGTGGTCCCACCAGGCTGGCGGAGCCTTCATCTCCATGGCACAGAGGCTCTGCCCAGCCCAGCAGAGCAGCCCCACGTGCCCCTCCAGGCTGGCAGCTACCCCAGGAGAAGGGAAGACCTCACTTCCTGTTGCAGGAAGCGCACCGAGCCTCTGCCCATGTGGTTCAAATGGCTCAGCCTGAGCGTTAGCCGGAGGACAGGGTCCTGGCTTCGGCTTGGGAGACTGTAGGGCAGGAACCCCGGAGTCTGGGGAACACGTGCTCTATCACCTGCACAGGTAAAGTGGTGGCCTGTGTGCATCTATTTGAGGGGTGCATCTCGGGGCTTAATCATCCAGCCACTCTTTCCGAATCTGGGCGTGCCTGGCTCTGCTCTCTGCAGGCGGACACCTGGCGTGGCCGTGGCCGTGGTCGGCAGTCATGCCCCAGCCTGGCCAGCAGGCTCAAGTCCCTGCGTCCCCATGTGAGGACAGAGTCGGGATCCCGATGGTCAGACACCACCTCCTGCACCCACTCTCCTCAAGGGCGCCCCTGTGGGGTCTGCCCAGTGAGCCTCGGGCCAGTCGGGTCCCTGCTTCAGGAACGCACTTCCTCTCCAGAGTGAGGAAGGCCGCCACTGGTGCAGGGGGCTGATGAGAGGGACAGTGCTGGCCCCGGGCCCCGCCATCTCCGCGGGACTCACGGCCCGGCCTGGGTCCACTGGCTCGCCCCACGCCCTGCCTCACCAGCGCCGGCCTTTGAAGGCGAGCTCCACGATGGGCGGCTGGGGCTGGCGAGGGTGGGCGGCAGGCAGCGCTCCGTGGTGGGGACTCGTGTCAGCATTCGGGAGATGGGAGCTGCCGCGCGAGCCAGGCCCCGCCGGAAGTGTGCGTGGCTCCCGCCGGAAGTGTACCTGACACCCGCTGGAAGCACCGTGGTGCCCGTGTTGGGGGGTAGCAGACGGCAGCATAGTCACAGGGGAAATCTACATGTGAGGGACCCCAACCCAGAGACAGGGCTCCCGGATGTCGTGCTGACAAAAGGAGCCGGAGGTGCAGACCACGCGAGCAGGCCCGCTAGGGGCAAGGGCTGTGGCTGCCCGGGAGGGGCGTGGGGCTGCCCGGAAGACTGCGGGGCGCTGCCTGGCTGCTGGGGAGCTGCCTGGGGTGGGGCTGCCTCGTTTTCCGCAGGGAGACGACACGTAGTCAGCCATGCTGCGAGCTCCGGCTCCCGTGTCCAGCGCTGTTTGCCTTTCCAAGCACGCAACACCGAGATAAGCAGAACATAAGCTAACACAGGGTGGACACACAGCCCAGCAGCCGATGCGGCCGGCGTCCTGGAGAGCCTACCAGGGGCCAGGTTCCGCGGCTCTGAGCACCATCTCGTCTGAGTTAACCCTCACCTGGACCCCAGCAGGCCGCCTACTTTAATCCCTGGTTTAAGGAAGAGGAAACAGATACAGGGGGAGTGAGCTGCAGCCAGGGCAGGGCCCCATGGAGACAGCGCTGTGCAGGGATGGGAGAGGGGAGGACAGGCCTGGCCAGGGCTTCCTGGACACGGGCAGACAGGCAAAGGGCCTCTGAGAAGAGGCTCGTGGAGCTTGGGCAGAAGCAGCTGCCCAGACGATTGCCACACTGCACATTTTGACCCCATGAAACAGAAAACATGGACTGTGTACAAAACCCCAAGCCAAGGTCATTTTCCTTGCTCCTCATCCTGTAAGTGTGTGGTTAACGTAAACATGCAGCCCATCTGTGCAGTGTGGGGTATTTGAGCTGGTAGCAGTCAGATGGGCTTGGAAACAAACATTCCCAAAACACCAGAGGCAAGTTTCATTTCTGTTCTTACTTGCTCACGCTGCCTGTGCACCCAGTTGTCTGGGACCCAACCCTGACCAGGCTCACTCAGAAGCTCAGGTGGGCATCTCAGGTTTCCTGGGTGCTGTGGCAGAGGGAAAGAGCCGGTGACCACAGCAGGTCAGCTCACTTTCCAATGTCACCCCAGCTCCTGTGTCTGAGAGGACACATGGTGATAGTACCAAGGCAGACCCGGGGCAGGATGGCCATTGGAGCTTCTGCACCCACCTGCTGCTGCCTAGCCCAGCACTGGCCCTGGTCCAGGTATCCCTCAGCTGGAGGGAAAGAGGAAGCCCCTTCACCCATCTCTGCAAGATGGGCCCCCCAGGGCTGAGGCCCAGGCCCACGCCCCCGGCCCCCGTCATTCCCTCACTTCCCCCAGGACCAAGGTCCTGCTCATGCTGGGGACAAAAGGTCACCCTTGTGGACAAGAGAGGGCCAGCCTGAGGTCGAGAGACAGCCTCAATTGGGTCTGATGTTGCCCTTTCCCCAAAATGGGCTTGGACCCCCCCCACCCAAAATTCCTAGCCTGTCCTGGCCATTGGCGGCAGGAGCCACGGGTGGCTGTGAATCATGCCTCCTCTGTAACTTGTCAGTTGACTTTAAACAAACATGCTGTGGAGAACACATCTGGAGAAGAGTTTCTGCTGAATTACAAGACAGGAAATGAGGCCTTTGAGGGGGTCTGCCAAGTCCCGCCTGGTGCAGGGAGGGGCTGGGCCTGGTGGGAGCCCCTTGGCCAGCTGCTGCTTCACATGCAGCCACCGTCCAGGGTCCCAATGTGCTCACTGCCTTTCAGAGTTGGGTGGGTCCCACAGAGGTCCCCCCACCAGATCCCAGGAGCACCCTGCCCTGGGTCTCACAGCGTCAGGAGGTGGGGCTCATCCAGAGCTGGCACAATGAAACTCTTGCGCTACTGAAATCCACTCCACGTGGTCTCAGGCAATACAGATCAACCCGACATGGGCCCTGGGTCTCAGCAGCCCAGGCCCAGGTGGCTGGCTCACAGCCAGTGTCTGCTGGAAGCCTGGCCCTTGAGCAGGGGAGGGGCTTCTTTCCTACATGCCCAATATCCCTTTCTGGGAACAGAGTCTTCCCACTGGGCCCAGATCTAAAATGTCCTCCTTGCCATGTCCATACAGGCACGGGGCTCACCCTGCCTCCTTAGCACCCCTGCTGTGGTGAGGACACCCTGGCAGCAGGGCATGGCTCCCCCAAGCCCACAGCCGTCAGGCACCTGGGGAGGCCTTGGGTATGCCCCCAGGGCCCAGGCCAGGGTAGCCCAGGGCTGCTGCCCAGAGGCCGGGCAGCATCAGGGGCAGTGAGGATGGCCCTGGCATGGTGCGGGGTTGGGGAGGAGAAGGTGCTGAGGCTTTCCCTACAAGGGGCATTACCAGCACTCGGTGTCACCAAGGTTGGTGGCCATGGGAGCAATAGTAGCAACGTTGACAACAGAGGTAAGAGCCCCTGAGGCCAGTTCTGAGCCCTTCACATGCATTGACTCACTCCACCCTGGACACAGCCCTGACGGGTGGGAGGAGGAGTACTGTCACTGCCCCCTTCTTACAGGAAGGGAAACAGAGGCACAGAGCAGCAGCCACACAGCAGGCAAGCACCACCTTCTGGTGTCTCACCCTCATCCTTCGTGGGGGAGGTGGTATGGGGGCCCTGGACGGCAGCTGGGGTAGGCCTCCTACCATGGGCCGCGGATGTCTAACCCTGCATTCCTCTGCCACCCACTCCCATGCTGCCCAGACATCTATCTCCAAGGACCCATGGCCAGATGACCACCTGCTGTGCTTTCCCTGGGCCACCGCCCAGGTCTGTTCACGGGCACATCACCCACTTCCTCTCCATCTCTGCCCCGGGGTTCTCTCTCTCCAGTCTCTCTGTCTTACGGGCACACACATGCACACCCCATGTGCACAGCTACAGACAGGTGAGTGACATGCCAAGACCCCCTTCACCCCAACCTCTCACGGGCCCCCACCTGCCGGTTGAGCTGAGGAGGTGGCTGGGTGGTTCACCATCAGAATGACCCAGATCCCAAGGAGACGCTGTCTGCAAGGGTGCGAGGCGGCCACAGGCCAGCTGCTGCTGGAAGCTGTAAATATTTACATTCTCAGAGTCTCCGGCAGGGAAATCATGATTTTTTCAAAGCCCTTATTCAGGGATGTGAACATGGAGATGACACAGTTGGGCCTCATCCCATGACTAATATTCCTTGTTTCAGGCCTGTTTTGATAACATTTTAATCCTCCTAGTTCATGAAAAAGGAAGATACGGAACGCTTTGACCTCACACTGGAGCACTCCGGAACATAAAACGGGCTCCTTCCTGTGTCCTCACTGCCACATAGTGATCATGTCCCCTGGGATCCTGAAACCCAGCAGTACCTGCTCAGGGCCCAGGCCACCCTTTCCCCCACCCTCAGTGCCTGTCCTGCCCTTTGCAGACAAGCCAGTCGGGCCTTGAAAGCCAGGAGGACTGCCTTCTTCCCACTGTGGTTCTTGTCTTTGTACAATGTTTACTCTACTTTTTTATCTGCATTTTTAATAGCAATGATTATTTATTGAAACACATTATATATATATATAAAGAGCTTTATATTATTTTATATTAGTAATGGGGGAAAAGCAAGTTACAAACAGGTAGCTGCAGAGAATTCCACTCTTAAACAATGTATGGGTGTGTAGATGAATGCATGCATGCATAGAGAATATTATGAAAGGATATGCATATTAAGTGGGTATGATGAGGTAATAGGTGGGCTTATGGTGATGTATAATTTATTTTTTATGCTTTTTTGTGAATGCCTTCACATTTTCTCAGGAGATACATGCAACTGCTTTTTTCTTTTTTTTAAAACCAGGAGAACAGTAATTTTTTTTAGATATAATTCATGTAACATGAAATTCATATTTTAAAGTGTACAATTTAGTGATTTTTAGTGTATTCACAGAAATGTACACCATCACCATTATCTAATTCTAGAATACTGTCATCATTCCACAAAGAAATGTTAAGTCCATTAGCAGTCATTCCCCATTCTATATCCTGCCTGGAAACTATTCATGTACTCTCTGTCCCTGTGGATTTCCCTATGCTGGACATCTGGGATGGCCGGACTCATAGGAAGTGAGAATTGAAATCACATGAAACACTGGCACATGCCTCAAGGAAACGCTAAAATCAAAACATGAAAAAGCCTCTGACAGTGTCGAGTGTGATGAGGAAGCAGAGCGACCGGCGGGTGAGGCCGGGCCCTGCCCCCCGGCAGACAGCGGGGCAGCTTTCAGGAGGGTGAACATGCCCCAGCACGTGACCCAGAGGGCAGCCCTGGAGAAACGAACACCTGTGTTACCACAAAGACCTGCACACAAATGTTCATGGCAGCTTTGCTCGTAGTCCCAGAGCCTGGGAGAGCCCGCGGGTCCTGTAGCAGCTGCAGGTTCGGGCCAGCACGGAATGCAGAACTAGGCAGTGCGGAGACGCAGCACCCCGAGGGACCCCAGAGGCACCGAGCTGAGCAAGGAGCCGGGACCTAAGCTGGGCCGCGCTCTGCAAAGGGCCGAGGGCGGGCAGGCCAGCGCTTACCAGGTGCTGGCAGAGGGCAGGGCTTGGCCCGAAGGGTCTCCCAGGGGGCTCGGGGGACAAGGAAACTATTCATGCTCTGTGAGAGTCACACAGCTTTAGGCATGTGTCACATTTTACAACAATTATTTTTAATCCAATGTTAACTCTGGGAGGAAAACCCCAAAGTACCTTTGAAACCAAAATCAAAGGGAGAAGTAAAGTGGGAGAAGCCCGTTTATTTCTTGGCCCATGTCTGCAGAAGAGGCCCCACCTGACCTCTTGGTCCAGCTATGCCCCTGCTCACCCTAGTATCACCTATCGGCTCAGAGACGGCTACTTCTCTCCACCCACCTGGAAGCACCTACTGATACGGAGATGCACTGAGGCCAGGCGAGAGATCTGGAAATACTGCAATTTTACCGATATCCAATAAAAAACAAATCCCCTTGAAAGACCAGGCAGGTGGCGCCTGCAGACCCGGCAGAGCCCCCTCAGGGAATGGTGGGCCCTGGAGCCCCGGGACGCGTGTGAGCTCCACAGGCCCGGCGTGAGGCATGGCTTCAGAGTTTTGGGTTCAGTATTACAGGGCAGTGTTTCGAAGATTTCCATCTGGACGTGAGAAGAGCCTCTAATCTGATTTTCTGTGATGAGGGGTGACCCCAGAAGAGCTCCCCAGAAGCCCTGCCTCTGAACAGCCCCACTTGGCAGGTGGGAGCTCCAGGGTGTCTCTCCAGGGGCCTGGCCACCCCCAGGCTGCCAGCTTTTGAGATAGTCTCATCCTACAGTGAGATCTGGGGACGAAGTGTAGGCACAGGCTTGTCTTGCGTTCACAGAACACATGACCTTGGTGTGGTTAACTATTGTTCACATTGCCGTCACTAGAGTGATCTCATCGTTGTCCACATGCCTACCACCCCCACCCCGAGACCAAGTGTCAGAGACCAGAGCCTGGGACCAGGTGCACCTGAGGCCCAGGACAGTGGCCCCAGGGTGAGGGTGTGGACTGAAGGGACCACACAGACAGGCCGGGCCCCGGAGGGATGGACCAGGTTCAGCTGTCCTGGAGACACAAATTGAACAGGGGTGGGGGGTGGAGAGGGGAGCCTGCTGGGAGGGTTGTGCCCTGGCTGGTGGGCAGCTGATGAGGGGCAGCACCAGGAAGCCCCTCTGCCTCTGACCACTGGCCTGGGTGGCCTGAGCCGGGGGCTCGGGGAGGGAGTGGGCACTGCCCGGCCCACCGCCGCACAGCTGCCAGACAGCCTGAGTGTGTGCTCCAGGGCCGTCTGCCCCTACATTCCGGGCTTTGGGCCGGCTGAGCCGGGCCTGGGGCCTTCAGCGGGCTGAGCTGGGGCAACCAGACTCCAGAATCCTCACAGCTCCACACAATTCCAGTTTTCCAAATCCCAACCCACTCGGCACCTTCCCACAGAACATTCAACTTCCTGAGAAAGCTGTGGTTAGAGGGCAGGCCCCAGGCCTGGACGCAGCCCCACATGGCTCGCATAACGCCTCCCGATGGCTCCAGGCAATACTCCCACGCCTGGCCTGTGGCTCCAGAAGGGAAAGAGCTGGATGCCAGCTCTGGAACTGGGGTATTCTGAGGATTCCAGCAGCTTGCCCGAGGAAAGAGGCGGCAAGCTGTAGAGACAGGGCCGAAGCAGGGACATTGGAGCAAAGCAGCAAGAGGGGAGAAATAAACCAAGCCGCCCTCATGGGTGAAGGGCCAAGAGTGAGTGACAGAAGCCAGAGAGGAGGCCATGCTCCCACTATCCCACAGAGAGGGAACAGGGGCTGCCTCCTGGAGCTTGGGGTCCATCAGACGTCTCCCAAATGAACAATGACAAGCCCCGGGGGTAAACCCAGAGCAGTGGCATGGGCTTGGTGGGACAACAAGGGGCTGGGGGTGCTCCCAGCAGGGAAGAGCATGAGGGGAATCGCCAGCCACCCGCCTGGACACTGAAGCCCGGACAACAGTCTGCCGGGTCCACATGTAGAGGGCAGGCGTCCTCCTGGCTGGCAGAGCAAATCCTGGACTGTTTCCTTCCTCCGGGCCAAGAGACAGGCTGGGGCTCTACCTGCCCTGCCTTGCACCCAGCAGCAGGTCTCCGGGGCCTCCCATAATGTCCTTAGTGGTGAACCAATGCCCCTCAAGCACACCTGAAACACCCAGAAAAATCATGAGCTGCAAGACGAGCTTGAGCTAAGAAATTAACTGCCATGGTCAGCATGCAGCAGGCAGCTCCCTCCTCACACGTTCCCTCCTCAGCAAACTCTGAGCAAGAGCTTCCCCTCCCCATCACAGGGGCGGAGAACCTGCTGAACTCACACAGCCAGTCAGGGACGAACCAGGCCTCAAACCCATGGTGCTCTGACTTTGAATTACTACAAAAATAACTTTCTCAGAATTTGCTACACCAATGAAAAATATCTTGCTAAAGGCAAAATAAAATGACTTAAATGCACACAGCAAATAAAGGCACAACTCGATTCCGAGTGGAGACCTTGGTGGGCTTTGCTGGGTGACACAGACGCTGCTTGGATGCTGGGAGTTCCCAAGACTGCTGTGCACCCATTGGACTGTCCAGTGACACCCCCTGAGAATGCTGAGCACACAGGCTGCCTGGGCCGGGAGGGTCAGTGAGGACTGGACTGCCCCAGAGTGGGCTCAGGGGAAAGGGCTCCCACTGGGCACTCAGACAAGAGTTGTGCAAACACGCACGATGGCATGAGGGTAAGCTGAGGCAGCCCGTGCCTGGTGATGGCACGGGCCTCTGAAGCTCTTGACCCGGCACTGGGACTCCTGTTCCCCCCGACAGGGGCCTCATGTAGAGGCACGGAGAGCTGGCTCCCTGGCGACCACCACGTCCTCCGAGATCACTGCGTAGACGGATCTGCTCTGGTTAGGGCCTGGCCTGAGCGGGGGGGCCCTCCAAGGGGCATTGGGATGGTCAGCACTGATGCCAGACAGCCTGGTGGCCACAGTGACCAGACCTTGAACCACAGGGAGGGAGTGACCTAGATCTGGCCAAGGACCCCGTGAGTCAGCAAGCAGCGAAGGTCCCAAGTCCTCACCCTGCAGAGGCCAGGAAGCAGGCAGGAGGCTGCTTGGGCCAAACCCCTGCCTGTCCCCATGAGGCATATCTACCTGCTGCCCCTCCAGTAGCTCTGTCCTCTGACCCGGACCCCCACACGGCCCTCCTCCTCTCCACCCACACCTGGTGTGCACTACTGCCCACATGGACATCAACACATTTTTCAGGAATTTTGAGTGCCAATTGCTAAACACAGTGATTATTAAAAATACAGAGTATCCCCATGCCATAGTGACATGCAGATTATTTCAGAGTTGAGAACAATCAAGGCTTTGAAAGAAGCTTTGACCTCATACCCCACAACTGCATAAAAAGAATCAGATAGAGGGCATGCTGTGGGAAGCCAGCTATCACCTTAGATAGCCATATTAGAATATAAACTACATGTGACAGATGCGGAGGGATGTGGCTAAGTCTGCTCAAATTCCTCTTTGTGCCCCTCATGGTTACTGTGTGGCCCACTGAATATCTGATTATCAAACACTTACTCCTATCATTAAAAAAGTCAAATTATATAGACTTACAATTAAATTAATTATATTAAAAACAAAGGTAGTGGGCACTCAAAGCTCCTCACACCCTCATCCCATGACTCCGTCTCACAGACGTCCACTGCCTTGACGTGCTTTACAGCTGTGAGCGGCAGAGATCCCCCCGCTGTCGCCCTGTCCCCGGCCAGCCTCTGGCTCCCGCTGGTGTTCCTGCCAGTGGCAGCACATCCCAGCCCACACCCCACCACACCACCTTTCCCACTGTGGACCCACATCCCTCCAGCCCCACCCCCTAGGGCCCTGGCCTGGGGGACCCCCTGCACCCTTCCCTGAGCCCGCACAAGGGGAGCCCACCCCCCTGGCTGGGTCCCACAGCTGCCTCCTGGCTCTGCTCCAGCTCCCTGACCGTTCTATACACAGCAGAAGTACCCTTCAGGAATGACGTTGAAATAAAGACATTGTTAGATGAAGGAAAGTAAACTAATTTGCTACCAGCAAACGTACCTTAAAAGCTCTTCAGACATAAGCGAAAGCTAGGAAGGAAGAGCAACAAACATGGCAAGTATCTGGGAAATATAATAGACTTCTTCACTTCAATTCCTGAAAATGTGTTTGATGATTGAAAACAAATATATTGTCTTGTAGAGTTTTCAGCACATGTTAATGCTGAGCATAAGACAACTGCAACATAAAGGGTGGAGAGTACAGGAAACTTCCTGGTGGTAGGATTTCTATAAAACATTTGAAATGGTAAAATACAGATTTTAAGTAGACTGTGAAAGGTTAATATGCATATTGCAATTGTCAGGAAATTACTAAAAAATTTACAAAGATATATAATCAACAACACAATAAATAGATCATAATAGAATACTAAAAAATGTTCAAAAACCAAAACAAAAGCAGAAGGAAAAAATAAAACACAATGATAAAAGGACAGGCCTGAATCCAAACATATATATAATTACATTAAATGTAAGTGGTCTAAGTTAAAACACAGGGATTATGAGAATGAATTTTTAAAAATCACTCACATGTGCTATCTACATGAAACTCACTTCAAATATAATATTAGTAGGTTAGTATTAAAAAGGATGGGAAACATATACCATGCAAGTACAAATTTAAAAATATTATATTAATAACAAAGTGGACTTCAGAGAAAAGAAAATATCATAAAGTGGGAAATTGATAATAAAAGGGTCAACTCACCAAAAAGATATAACAGTCCTAAATGTGTACACACCTAACAACTGCTTCAAAATAAATTAAGCAAAACTCACAAAAAGATACCTAAAATGAGAAATAGACAAATCCAGAATTATAGTTGGAGACTTCAGCACTTCTATCCCAGAACAAATAGAAAATCAAGAGGGATAAAAAAAATTGAATACCACTGTCAAGCAATGGGACCTAACTGACTTTTATTGAACATTCCACCAACTGGAGCAGAACACAAATATTTTTCAAGTGCACGTGGAACATTTACCAAAACAAATGATAGCTAGTCATTACAAAATTTTAACAAAGAGAATTGAATCATGCAAAGTATGTTCTCTAACCAAATGGAATCAAATTAGATATCAATAACAGAAAGATAAGAAGGAATATCTCTCAATGCTTAAAAATTAAATAACATACTTTTAAATAATCTGTGGACATGGTGAGAGTCTCAAGGGCAATTAAATATTATATTTAACAGAATTAAAGTGAAAATAAAACATATCAAAATCTATGATATACAACTTTAGCAAAACACACACACACACACATACACACACACACAAAGAGAGGAAACACAAATTACCAGTATCAGGAAGGAAAGAAGAGATACCCAAATTACAGACCTTATAAACATTAAAAAGAAAATAGGCAAATACAACAAATAACTCTGCACACATAAAATCAACAACTTAGATGAAATGAACCAATTTCTCAAAACCTATGAACTACCAAAACTTACCCAAGATGAAAGAGATAATCTGAATAACTCTTAAACAAACTGAATTTATAGCTAAAAACCTTATGAAAAAGAAATATCCAGGCTCATATAGTTTCATGGTATGTTCTACCAAGCATTCAAAGAAGAAATAGTACCAATTCTACCTAATCTTTTCCAGAAAATAGGAGATAGCATTTTCCAAGTGGTTGTATGAGGACAGCATTATCCTGATGTCAAAACTAGATAAAAACAGCACACACAAAGAAAACTGCACACCAATAGTCCCCATGAATAAAGTTGTAAAAATCATCAACACAGATAATGTGTGTGCGCAATTTAATTAGTAGTTTAAAACCTATACATGCTGAAGTTACTCTACAAGAAGATATGGCAAAGAAATAATCAATCTTCCCATGTTTTCTTCCGCCTGCTACTTCTATAGCTTTTCTTCTTCCTTCCTAATTACAACCCTTAAGTAGAATTTGTGCCTCATATCGAAATTACCGAGTATCATAATTCTTCCAAGTGGTAAAGATACCTCAAGACAAATGCTGGGCATAGAAGCCACAGGGCATGAATATGCAAAGAAGTAAAAAGCTAACCTTTTCAAACAATATTGCTTCTCTCTCACTTACCAACTTTACATTTCCCTGTATGGCCCCGGAAGATGACTGGTTAGCCAGAGACGGGTAAGATTCCTCAAGGGAGGAACAACCTAAGACAGGCACAGTCGCAGGGGGGCCATCAGGTGAGAAGTTGGGGATCAACAGAGGTGAGGCTTAGAACCTCACCCCCCCGTTCTGAGAGAAATCTTCTGCATACGTGGATGTTTTATTGCCCTTGTCTAGCTTGGATTAACACATAGTCTACAGGCACACACCTGATCATCTACATTTGCCCTCTTACAGCACTAAACTATGTTTTCTACCTTTATCTTGCATCTACCTACCACTTCAGCATTTTATTAAAAATAATAATAATAATAATAATAACAACAATAATAATAAGGGAGAAATGTGGGATTCACATATAAATCAAGTATAAAAATCAAACGAATATTCATATTTGACCTGACTGTTTATAGTTCATAATGCATGAGCAAAACCGAAAGTTTCTGTGATGACTGCCCTTGTACTGTTCACCATGTAAGAACTTATTCACTATGTAAGAATTTGTTCACCATGTAAGGACTTGTTCGTTATGCTTCAGAAGATTGGAGACTGTTGAGAACTAGGCTTGGGGTTGATTAATGATTGTGCATTGAGACCCCTATACAGAATTTTATTGTTGTTAACAACCATTTGATCAATAAATATGAGAGATGCCCTTTCAAAATAAATAAATAAATAAATAAATAAATAAGAAAAAATCATCAACACAGAGTTAGCAAATTAAATACAACAATATATAAAAGAACAATAAACTATGAACAAATGGAGTTTATTCCAGAGATGCAAATGTCCTTCAACTGGTGAACAGATAAATAAGCAGTAGTATATCCATAAAGTGGAATACTACTCAGCAATAAAAAAGGAACAAACTATTGATATATACAACTTGGACAGATCTCAAATGCATTATACTGAAGGAGAAAGGTTAACTGCAAAAGGTTACATACTGTATGGTTGGTCCCATTTATATAATATTCTTAAAATAGCAAAATTATAAAGAACAGAATACTGGCTTCCAGGGTTTGGGGTTTCAGGAAGAATGTGACCATAAAGGGATAGCAGGTGGGAGTTTCTTTGGGGTGGCAAATTCTATACTCTTGATTATGGTCATGCTTGCACAAACCTATGCCAGAGAGAGAGAGACTGGAAACTGGTGAAATCCAAACAAGGTTGAGAGTTTAACAGTTTGCACCAATGTGAGTTTCCTGGTCTGAGCTTCTCTGATTTCAGTAAGGTTATATGGGAGCACATCACTGAAGAGACTGGGTGAAGGGCACATGGGAATGCTGTGCTATACACACAACTTCTCTGTAACCCTAAAAGTATTTCAAAATAAAAAGTTTTTTTTTTTTTGAAGGAAGGTAGATGGTTTAGAACAGACACTTCACAAAAGAAGACATACAACTGGCCAATGAATTCATGAAACAGTATTCAGCACCACTGGTCACCAGGGAAATGCAACTCACCATTGTGAGCAGATAGCAGCACTGCCTGTCCACAATAACGGCTACAACGTAAGACTGACAGCTGCAGTGTTCAGTGAGCGTGTGGAGGGACTGGAACTCTCACTCCACGGGCTGGAATGTAAAATGGTGCAGCCACCTGAGTTTCTTGCAGTGAGCATGCACTCCCTGTATAACCCAGCCATCCCATTCCACACGTTTACCCACAAGGAAAGAATGCAGAGACACATCCACTCAAACTTTGGAGCATGAGTGTTAATAGCAGCTTCATTCCTATTGGTCCTAACTGGAAACAAACATCCATGACAGGTGAGTGGATAAACAACCTGTGGTGTATCCACGTGATGAAATGCTCAGCAACTAAATTTGGATACATCTCAAAAACATTATGTGGAGGAAGAGCTCATCTTATCAGTCTTATTCAGTTTATGTGAAATTAACATGGAACACTGAGCTGTGATTACACAATGCCAGTCAGTGTACTGGGAGGGGCCACGGATATGGTGTCTGCCTTGATTGTGCTAATTATATAAATGTGGCAAAATGTGTACACTTAAATGTTATGTCTTACTGTACACACACCTATACATACAGTACACACTATATCTCAGAGAAACTTATTTTTAAAAACCCCTCCTCTGTTTCTAAATGTGCCCAGGGGCAGCAAACCACTGCTCTCTAGTGAGGATCACTTCTTTCTAAAGCTTCTAGGGCAGCCTTCACGGGACCTGGTCATGGCTTTGCAGCTCGCCCGTGAGGCCCCCCCAGAGCCCGGATGGACAGGAGCCCCCTGCGGCAGGCCCTGAGCGCCGCCGCCACCCCTCCTGTGTCATTCCTGTCCAGCCCCCCACCCGGTGGCTCAGCCCCAGGGACAGCCAGAGCAGGAGGGGGCAGTCAGGTCCTCCCCACCCAGCCCTGCTCAGGAAGAGCACATGACCCACATCTGGCGAGGACATGAGGGAGGAGCCTCCTGGGGGTTTCTGGGAAGGCTTCCCAGCCCCAGAGGAGTGATCCTAGGGAGACAGGCCCCCAACGCAGCAGGGGGTCCTGCCCCACTCCACTTGTCCTGGGGAGACCAAGGGGCACCCAGGGCCTATGCCCTGCCCAGCTGTCCAGCCGCCAAAGGAAGGGCCTTTCCTCCCTGAGGAACTTCCTTTGCCAAACATGGGAATGAGTCTTGCGTAAGCAGACATCTGTGAGTCCAAAATCCAGAGGAAATTCAGGCCAGTGCTGCAGGGCAGTCAGGGGGTCACGGGGAAGGAGGCCCGCAGGCCACCAGCCTCCGCACTCCCCTCCCACCTGACCGGGAGTGTCGGCAGCTATTCAGCAGGAATCTGGGGAGGAAGCTGGACCTGGAACCCGAACAGACATCCCATAGTTTATCACAGATGTTAACTGTCTCTTCCAAGAACATTTCATCAGATATGTTCTTTGCACAATTGTCTATTTCTTCCACCCAGTGGGGAGGGAATTTATTCATGTTTTTACTCTTTCTATAGATCTGTTACTCATAGGCATTCTACTTTTATTTCTGAATGTGTAAATTTTTCATCCAGAAAGATATTAATCCGAGATGCTCACTTGGAGGCCGCCTGTCTGTGCGGAGGAAACGCCAGCTCTGCTGAGCAGCAGGACTAACGGGCGGTGTGGGTGGTGCATTATTTTTTAAAAAGCAAGTGATGGCAGAGGGCCTGGCCTCGCACTTAAAGCCCCCTCACCGGGAGGGCAGGGCCACGACGGCAGGGTGAGGCCCCCTCCCCCTCCTCTGGGGCAGGAGGGGTCTGCTGGGTGGCGCTGGTCCGGAGAAGGACATGCGGCCCAGCCCCAGCTCGGGCGAAGAGGCGACGCTCTCCAGGTGGATGGGAGTGTGCTGGGACAGGACACCCCTGCTGTGACCCCTGATTCACTGTCCCCAGGGCGCTGGCTGGGGAGGGTCCTCAAGGTGTGGTAGGGGTGGGTGCCAAGGTCACCACACACAGCTGGCAGAACAGCTCTGTGTGCCCATCTTGCCCCCTGAAGCGTGGCCAGGTCACCAGGTCAGGAACAGTGGCCTCACTCCCTGTGGAAGGTGCGGGCAAGGGACCCAGCCCCACCAGCATGACCCCGGGTCCCGCTCTCTGGACTGGCCTGTCCATGCAGAACCCAGCGGGGGGGCTGACTCAGAAGACAGTGCCCCCTCAGCCCTCGGAGCGGAGACCCCAGGCTCGGGAAGCTACTCGTACTGGTGTCAGGGTCCAAGGGAGAGAGTCGAGGATGCAAAGGCCATTCTGCCCCTTGCTGCAGAAACAGAAGCCACTGCTGGGAGGTGGCACTCTGAGGAATGGATGGGAGCGGGAGAGGGGGCCAGGGTGGCCAGGCCAGAGGAGGCCTAGTCTAGCCCAGGGAGCCCCTCCTGGCTCTGGCGGGGGGTGGGCCGGCCTCCAAGGGGCCCGAAGAGGTGGGAGGCATCCGCCCCAGTTGGCACAGAGCCCCTTCCTCAGGTGTCATATTGTGGGTGTCACCACAGTTCAGCGCATGGAACAAAGCCCTCTGGCTGCAGCAGCGTCGGCCCTGGGCCCTGGAGCACTGTCCCACCCTCTCCCAGCACGCTGCCCTGGAAGGGACAAGGACCCACCCAGGCGGCTGGCATGGGCCTGGAGGCACTCACAGGCCATGCTGGAAAGTGACTTGGCTCAG
The DNA here is from genome assembly GCF_030020395.1 of Manis pentadactyla. Lineage (NCBI taxonomy): Eukaryota > Metazoa > Chordata > Mammalia > Pholidota > Manidae > Manis > Manis pentadactyla. The sequence continues at coordinate 197,207,834 of NC_080019.1, forward strand.
AGGGACGTGGAGCTGCCAGCCTCCCAGCTGCACTGAGGGTCCCTGAGGACAGCCTGATGCAGCCCGGCCACCTCAAAGAGTCACGCGGAGACCCACATCTGGGACCCCTCAGGCCCACGGGACGGCTGGCACAGGTTTTCCCAGAGCCCTGGCTGCAGCTGGCCGCCAGCCCTGGACAGATGTGGTGATATCGGGGCCTGCCCTCTTTACCCCCTGCTCCTCCTCATGGCAGAATGGGGCTCAGGGGTATGCCTTCTACTGTGGGGTGGCATGAGGAAGGAGGGGGTGTAGGGACATGGTGGGGAAGGGACTGACTCTCCTTCAAAATGTACAGAGAGGGCAGAAGCGCCAGGGGCTAGGGCCCACCGAGTGACCGTTCTGGACAGTCCACTGGTGGGTCCTGATGCCGAGGGTCTCACAGGGAGCTCTGGGGACCCTGGACAGGTCTGGCCGAGTGGCGGCTGCTTACCTGTGCCCCACAAAGGGCGCTGGGATCAGGGGTCAGAGCAGGGAGGCAGTGCAGGGTGCCTGGAGGCCAGGTGCAGGGGGCCCTGAGTCCCTGCTGGGGCCAGAGGGGACATCAGGGTTTCCTTGTCTAACGGCGGGGTGGAGGGGGTGAGGCTGAGGTGTGTCTGCCCACTGCTGCCCTGTGCCCATGTTCCTCCTCCTCCATGGTGTCCAGGGCAGCAACTGGCCACCTGAAAGACAGCACATGCCGGCCTGTGCCGCAGCTAGGGGTGACCTGTGAGTGAGGCGGAAGCGTGGGGGTGTCCAGCGAGGTCGCACGGAGGAAGCTCAGTCTCCTGGCGAGAGCGCCCTCGGGTCCCTCCGTTTGGCGGGAAGAGCGGCATCTCCAGCAGTGCTCACGGACCACGAGGTGCCCGTGAGGACAGAGTCACTCAGTAAGGACAACAGCGCAGGGAGAGGGGCTCTCGCACCCCCGACTCCGCCTGGTGATGCTACGGAGAGCAAACTGCCGGGTGAGAGGACAAGCGCTGAGTGGCCCGCCTGCCCCGGGGTGTCACCTAGGGTAGGGACAGGAGCCCTTCTGATTCTGGACCCGCAGGGCCGCGTGGTGGGTGAAGAGGCTGCAAGGTGTGGGGGCTGTGAGCAGAGCCCTCCTACCCCTCCCTCACCCCCTCGGCTGCTGCCCCCAGTGGTGGGTGCTGGCTCCATCACAAGACCCACCCGGCAAGTTCTGTAGAAACAGATTCCTCAGTGACGCCCGATGCTCTGAGGTCCTGCTTGCTCAGAATGTTTCCACCCATCAGGTGGCTTAACACAGCGGTTCTCATAACAAGTATGGTCTGGGGATCCTCAGGGGGCCTGTGAGGCCAAACCTATTTTCGTAATAATACTAAAATTCTCATTCTCTCACAAGTGGATGGAGCACAAAAAGTCTATTGACTTGGTTTCACATCAGCGTTGCAACAAAACTCTTAAGAAATGACCTCCTGTTAAGTTTGGTGTCATATCAAAGCACATCCACAGTCACCTGAAGGGACCCTGAAAGCCCTCTCCCTCCAAGTCCATGTCTCTTTGAGGCCAGATTTCCTTCCTGGGTTTTATACAAAACAGCCGCACCAGTGTGAATGCAGAGGCCGACCCAGGGACCCTCCCCTCTCTGGATGCTGACGCTGCCAGAGCTCCCACCTTCTGTGGGCTTTTTGCAGACTATAGTCTGCTCATTAAACATATGTTTTGTTAACATATATGGGGTTTGTCACTTTGAAATGAATCAATAAATACTTTTAAGTTTAATTTCTAATGTGATCAATATCAACAGATACAACCTGTACCACAGAAGCTCTTTGCAATTCCTGATGTGTGAGAACCCCTGTCCCTGCAGGCCGAGGCCCAGGCCCGTTGTGGGTGCCCGGGTAGAAGCCCTATAGCTTGGCGTGCCTGTGTCTGGGATCCCAGCAAGACGCAGGGCTCCCAGACTGGGGCTTCCAGGCCTGGCGCAGCACTGCTTTCCAAATGAGAATGCCTGCCCTTCCCTCCCAGAGAGACAGGTACCCAGGGGTTTCCACAGCCATCAGTCCCTCACCCTACACCAGCTCCATCCTCACAGTCACCCCCTCCCATCAACTCCACAGTCCTGATGGAAAAAGTGCATCTGGAGGAGACGCCCTGAACCAGGGCGGCCGTGCCTCGCCTCCAGCATGGTGGCTGCTCCCCCACCATGTCTCTGCACCAAGGGCAGGCGGGCCTCACCCATCCTTACAGACAGTGGTGCCTTTATGGCTCTCCGGCAACCTCACTGAGGTACAATTCACACAAAAGAGTATGTGTTTCAAGCATCCAGACTGATGACTTTTTGCAAATGCACATGGCATGTAACCACCACACCAGGGGGCAGAGTGCACGCCCAGCCCCACGCCCTCAGCCTGCCTGGCAGCGCACCTCCACACCCCACCCCAGCTCCCCCGGGGGTCTGCCCTTGGTCTGGAGGGCCTGTGCTAGGGTTTCAAACGGATGCACTCACACAGCACATATTTCTGTGTCTGACTTTGCTTGGCCTCATGTTCTCGGGATTCCCCTGCTCTGTTTCTCCACTCCATAGTTGGCCTTGCGGCTGAGCAGCACGGAAGGTGTGGGTAGACCACACCCATCACCCTCCCACTTGTTGACAGACTTGGGGTCCTCCTACTTCGTTGGCTGTTGTGAGTGAAGCCACTGTGAACACCTTGCACAAATCTTTGTGTGGACATATTTTTATTTGTCTTGAGGAAATACCTGGGAGTGGAATGAATGGGTCACTGGGTAAGAGTAACTTAGTTTTATATAAACTTGCCCATTTTCCAGTTGGTTGTACCATTTTAAGCACCCACTGTCAGTGTGTGCAATTTCCAGTTACTCCGCGACATTGCCAGCAGCTGGTAGTGCCTTTCGGTGGTGTGTAGTGGTGTCTCACTGTGTTTTAATTTGCATTGAATTACTTACGGTAACATATATAATACATCCTATATGTTAAAATACATCGTCACAATGTTACCAGGTGGTGGATTGAGGCATTCCTTGATTCTTGTCTTCTCCAAAGAAAGAATTCAGTCGAGAAACCCAAGGGAGAGCCAATGTTATTTGGCAACATCAAAGGAAGGTTCCCTCCAGAGACTGGAGCCCGCTGGCCCCGGGCAGGTGGCCACCTGCCAGGTGCTACACTGCCTCTTCACGAGGGTTCCTTTGGCTTCCTCCCTTCCTGTACGTCATTCTCAGGCCACCCTTCGGGTCCACCCTGGTTCCTCCCCTTCAGCCTCTGCACAAGTTTGTTTCTGTCATTTTTGCCATGAGCACCTAAGCCAAACCCATGGTGGGGCCAAAACCACAGTATAAATGATGTAATAATGACATTATGATGGCCTCAGGGTCATCAGCAACAAGTCTTCCTTAAGTGCACATGCTCTAAACTTGGGAAGGCCCCAGGGACCTGCGCCTTCTGCTTATCAGTGCATGCTGAGCTGCAGAGGGGTCAGTCTAAGGAAGACAGGGCGGCTCTGGGTGGGGACCAGGGGGCCTGCTGCCCTCCTTTCTCCCCACCTGCCTGTGTCTGTCTAACTGCTGCTCTAACAATATAGTACAAGTACATATATATTCTTATACCCATACCATAGTCTTGATTACCGTGGCTTTACATTGTCTTAAAATCAAGTGGTGCAAAACTTTCAACTTTGTTCTTCTTTTAAAGATTGTCTATTCAAAGTCCCTTGAATTTCCATGTACATTTTATCATCAACTTTTTAATGTCTACAAAAAAGCCTGGTGGAATCAGCTGAGATCACATTAAATCTGAAAGCTAATTTGGGAAAAACTCTGAACTTAATAATATTGTGTCTTCCAATCCATGAATATGGTTTAGTTCTCTACGTTTTAAGTCTTCTTTAATTCTCAGCCATGATTTTCGGTTTTCAATGTATTGGTCTTGCACCTATTTTCTTTTATCCCTAAGTAACATGTATTCTTTGATGCTATATTTTAAATTTTTTCACTGCTAGACTATAGGAATCCAGTTGAATTCTCATGTTAAGCGGCATCCCAGGAGAGCCTGGGTGTAGAGTGAGGGGTGGGTTCTGCTCCTCCATGGAGCCGAGCAGCAAGGGCTCCTGGGGCAGCAGGTTGATGCCCAGCCCCAGCCAGGGTGCAACAACTCACACCCTGTGACGTGGCCATGCCCTTTTCTCTCAGCCAACCCAGTTCCCTGGAGCCTGCAGTCAATCTGTCCCCAGGGTTTCTCTGCTGTGAGTCCTCTCCCATCCCAGGCCCCCTTCTGGCAGGACTTCAGAGGGACCCCACCCCCAGCTTCCTGGCCCCATGGCCCGGATCTGGCCCAGGCACATACATTCCCCTGATCCCTCCTCTGAAGGGAATATGGGTCCTCCCCAGGACAGCCCTTTGCCTTCTCTCTGCCTGTGTGGGCCTCTTCACCTTTCTGCAGGTCCCAGGCAGGCTCAGCGCCCGTCCTTCACCAACAACAGAGAGACCATCAGTTTTCACTAAAGTCCAACAGACCCCCAGCAAGCAGGAGGGGAGTGAGGGGCGAGCTTCCTGCAGGGACATAGATTCACGAGCCCACGCTGTCCACTCTGGCCCTCACAGCAGCTCGTGGGTGTGGGTACCTCCCACCTGGCCTCAGCCTCCCTGGAGCTTCTGCTTGGCAGTCTGGATCCTCACTCAAGTACTTCTCATCTCTCACATCTCAGTCCTGCAGTCAAACCTTCAAAAGTAACATCTCTAAAACAGCCTCCACACCACTGGCCTGAGCTTGTCCGTGCCCAGGACGGCCAAGTTTGGAGGCTCGGTGGCAGGATGGGCTAGCGCAGGGGCCCTCAAGTTGACAGGCTGAGCCAGTGCTAAACAGATAGCTGGTGTCCCAGAAGCCCAGCACTCTGTTCTGTTCAGAGCAAGCTGGCAGGGACAGGGGCTTCCATCCATGCGGTCACTTGTGCTCCTGCCATCTGATGGCCCTACTTCTGCTTGGGTTGCCCCTGGAGCCCTCCACGGCCAAGCAGCTAAAGGAACGTGTGGAGGATGGCACAGAGGTGGCTTTCACCAGGCCTGGCCAGAGCAGCCACCTTCCGCCTGCGGCCAGAAGCCAGCCACACACTCTGCGTGACAAGAGAGAGGCTGGGAGATGGGATGTGGCTGTGTGCCCCCTGGGGTGACAGCAGGCCTGGGTCCAAGTCCAAGACCCGCCCCTCACGACCTGTGTAGCTCAGCACCGGCCAGCTCTCTGGGCTGTGGTCTCCACATCACCGAGTACCAAGAGCGCCCTACCCCTTCCGGCCTTCAACTTTGACTCGGAGGTTCTGAGGCCCGTCATGGCCCTTAGGACGGAGGCACTGCTGCAGCCAGCCATCAGGAAGACACGCTCCGTGCCTCCCCAGGGGCCCCGAGCCTGTGAGGGCCTCCCACGCCCACCCTGTGAATTCTCACTTGCCTGCCGGCCTCCCAGCTGGACAAGCCAGAAACCGCTGGGCACTGGGAGTGGGGTGTGCACCCTGTGGGCCTCCGCTTGCCTGTGTGCCTACCGCTTTCTCACACTTAGCTGCTGCACCACTTGCACAATAACCAGTGGCCACCCCAGGGCTATGCTGGCACACTGTAGAGTTCTGGGCAGAAAATTAGGAGAATTGGGTCCAAATAAAAAAAGAAAGAAAATGTCATTTTGAAACTAAAAAAACTGAGTCCACATAGCAATAGATTAAAAACTTAAAAAAGAAAAAAAGTAGACAGCTGTCTCCCTTGCCGGGTTTCTGTCACACCTAGCAGATGCCTCCCACGGCCCCCACCCCACAGCATGGCAGCTCCACTTCAGTCTGAGCCAGCGTCCCTCCCTGAACTCTGGGAAAGAAAGCCTCTCCATTAGCTTCCAACTGTCTTTACGGGCCCACGTCCTGTGGCTGGCCAAAATCTCCCCATGTGGCCTTTGAGCAGGAGGCACTGCGAGGTGGCGTGGGCCCATCGCTGTGCGGGGGCCACGTTCATGGGGCTCAGGACACCCTCGGCACCTCCTGACAGCCTCCGGGAGGGAGGCCGTGAAGTGCCGTGGCCTCCTTTGGCTGCTTAGTCATCTCCACAGTCCTTTGGCAGCTGCGGCCCCTGCAAAATGCTTCCATTTATGGCCAGAAACTGGCCTTCCCACAGATGGAAAAGCTTAAGTGAGCAGACGGCATCAGAGCTTCCATTGGGAGCCGCCAGCACCGGGGGCTGTGGGCGGAAGGGGCTCTGGGGCAGCTGGGGCTGATCAGACCAGGGGTGGGAAGTGGGGAGGAGCCTTGGGGGGTGGGGAGGCTGCCCCACAGACTCCCACCCCGTGTGGGACACACGTCTGTGGGAATCAGTACCACCACGGGGCTCGGTACCCTTAGCTTCCTCGCCTACTTTGTGCTGTTTATTTAATGAGACTTACAGTCTCTGCCCACTTTGGGAGGCACGGACAGTGATGGGTGGGGCGCCCCCAGGCTGGCACTCCTCAGCCCTCTCTGAACCCAGCCCAGGTGCACCCCTGGACGGGCTGGGGAGACCATGATGGGCCTTGACGTCTGGTGGTCAGAGGAAGGACACCATGCCCCCAAGCCCCTGTACCTTCTTAGTCACATGCATGTAGGATGAAGATGTGGCCAAGATTCTCTTCAGCTCACGCATGAGGAGCCTGGAGACTGGGGGCAGCTCAGATAGGCCTGTATCACAGGGGAAGGGCTGGCCTGTCCGTCAGGAGAGACTTTCTGAATCAAGTGCACCGAGTCGAGAGACAAAGTCAGATCATGGCCTGTGGATGTATCCTTTCTCCCAGAGGCTGTGTGCATCTTTCCTGGAGAGAAGCCGCATGCCAGCAGGAAGGGCCCCGAGCCTGGTGCTCAGTTAGAGCTCACTCACACACAGGGCACGGTCCTGGATAACCCCCCGTAAGCAAGCTGAACAGCGGCCTGGGGAGACACCGAAGACACGCTAATCACCTTTCCACCTGACCGCCAAGTCTTAAACACCAAAGGCTGCAGGTCGGGACTGGAGCGCATCAGCGCTTGCTGGGTGTCCCCCTCCCTTGATGTGTCTGCGGACAGGTTTGTATTCATTTCTCTCAGTTTTGTTCTGTCTCTCATATGCGGCCATCTCAAAAATAGGAGCATTGTTATCCATAGTATTTGCTTGGCCAAGTTCTATGCACCATCCTCTTAAATCTTGAAAAATTAGCCGACTTCTATATTTCTAAGTAAAGGCAGCGCTGGATGGTGCCCAGCTGGAAACCAGGTTCCCTCACCCTCCCTCCAGCCCGTGGGACATGATGTGAAGTGCGCCAGGCGCCGACAGACACACGGACTGGAGCACTTCACGCTGGGACTATGAAGCTTGAAGGGTCACATGGCAAAGCATTTGGTAAAAAGTTGGTCACACTTAAGATTTCATTTTTAGGTGATCCGTGGGAGAGTTAACACCTACCTTTTCCTGACACGGCAGCCAGGGGCTCAGGGGTGCGGCCCTCGGGCCTGTCCTGGGCTCACCACCCACGTTCTTACTGTCCTTGGGCAAGTCGCCCCCACACCCACACAGGATCCTTTTCCCATTTGTCACAGGACTTGCGGTTTTTTGAGATGGAAAAACTTCTCTTCTGGAGGAGAAAAGCAATCTAGGTAACGCCGCAGTATTAAAGGACCTGCCCCTGCCCCCCACCCCCATTCCTTCTCTGCCCTCAAAGTGCCATCGCAAAGCTCAGTGTCTCCAGCTTGCGCCTCCTTCAGCCTGGCTTTTCCAGTGGGGTGACCACAGCAGAGCAGAGACTCCTGAGAAGACACCTCGCCAGAGCTCCCAGTGGAAAGTGGGTCACAGGGCGACCACAGTGAGTCATTCTGGATGGGCTACAGCACACACGCCCCTGCCCAGCTGCCCACGTCCTCCGGGAATTTCCAGGGGAAAGTCTCTGCTTCTTACCCAGGAAGGACGGGATGGGACGGCCTGTCCCAGAGGGAACACTCGGGAAATCCACACAACTCAATTCAATTTAAAATAAATGTTTGCTGAACCCTGTGCATTATCTCAAGGCAGAGTGTGGGGGAGGGAGGGACATAAATTTGGACGGTGTCAGGAAGTTTTAATGCAGTAGTCATTTTTAGGGATTGAAAAGTGGTTGAAATTTGGATAGATAGAGATTGTGGGAAGGGCATTCAGACACTGAGAAGAGCACAGGCGGGTTTTGCCCTTTCCCTGGGGGCTGCAGCGCCCTGTCCCTGGCAGAAGCTCAGTACCAGCCGCAGGCTGAACCCCCCAGGAGGAGGGCATCTCCCCCACCAGGCCTGGCCAGCACCTTCCAACCTCCCTGACCTTCCCGTTGTGCTCTGGCCCCACCTGGGCTGAGTCCCCGGTTCAGGTATTGAGAAGTGGGCCCAGCTGGGCGTGGTTCTCCCGCACTCCACCTGCTGCCATTCCTGGGGCCCCTGACCTGGTGGGGGGCACAAGTCCCTCCCACTCCCTTCCCTCCGCACTGCCGTGGCAGCTGTTCCAAGTCACCCTCACACTTCTTCCAGACCAGGCAGGGTCACCCTAGCTCCCGGCTGCAGGAACCTGCGCTGTGCACACACGGCCCCCGATTTCCGCTCCCCAGACAGGCAGGCTGCCCGACAAGTGTGCTGGTGCCGGGCGGACGGGCACTGATCAGAGGGCCGAGCCTGCGGGCGCAGACAGCCCGCGCTTCAGCCCGTCTGCTGGGGCCGCCCGGTCGTGCGCCGGCCAAACCCCAGGCCCGATGGTGTCCGATGATGGACGGGCCCAAAGAGTACCCGCAGCGTCGCCCCCGCGGGTTCCACAATCACCCACCCAGGAGAGGGCCACGACCCACATCCCGCACTACCCCGGGCTCCAGCCGGACGCGCCAGGGGGAGGCGGCGGCCAGAGCCTTGGCGGCCCCGGGTCAGCGGCGTGCCGACGCCACGCGTGCAGAGCACGAGGGCTCCGCTTCCAGGCCGCCCGCGGGCACCAAGGTCGGCTTCGAGGACCGGGGTGGCCTGCCGACATGCGGGCGAGTGCCGGGGGCCCCACCGGGCGGGAGAGTGCGGGGAAGCCTCCTCCCCGCTGGGCTCCGGGTCCGGGCCCCCCGGGTGGGCGAGCGCGTGTGTGCGCGGGGCGCCCCTGGGCGGCCCCCGGGGCCTCCCTCGGCCCCCTCCTCCCCGGGAAGGCGGGGCGGCCCGTGGGGGGCATCACAGCCCCGTGGGCCCGCCGGGCGTCGGCCTCTCTTGGAGTTCGCAGCCTCCTCCCTCTGGAGCCCTGGCTCCTGGGGTCTCACCGCTGACAGCGCCCCCGCCTCTCCTGTTCAGACCCCCTAATAATGGAGACCCATGTCCCCGCGGCCGGAGGCTTTATTTCATCCCGCAGGGAGCCCTGCTGACAGTCAGGGCAGTGCGGCCCGGCCCTGGCCGGTCACCCGTGCGGCGTCCCCGCTCTCGGCGCCCAGGCGGACAGTGGCGTGCGCGCTGGGGCTGCCTCTCCCTTCTGCGAGCACAGAGGCTTTTGTCTCGGTTTGAACTTTTTGTGGAAACTTCATTTAGAATTTCCCCCTGTATTTCTCTGGCAACCGCGAAAACAAACACCGACAGCAGCGTCACCCGGCCCCCAGCTACATCTCTCCAGCGAGGACCTAGGGCTGGAAACCCAGCAGGACTCGCAGTCCAGAAATCCAAGCCCTCCTTGACAGCTTCTGCCCCGTGTCCCTCAGAGCCGCACCCCCAGCACAGGGCAGCTGGGCAAATGCCCCCTTTCTGGGCTCCAGGGCGACTCGCCTCCACCCGAGAACAAGCCCCTCCCCGGATTCGGGGAGCAGGGATGGTCTCTGCTCCCATGTCCCCCGAGTCCGCTCATGACGTGGGTGTGAGAATGGAAGAGCTCACAGCACCGGAGCCCTCCCGGCAGGGACGGGCCCTGGGTGCCGGACATGAACGGTTCCTTGTCTCTCAAATTCACATAGTTCAGTTGCTGGGAAAATATTTCTCCTTTATTCCAGTTGTTTCACTGTAAATGAAGCAGCCAAGAGGCAAAGAGAAGGCCACAGGGCACATCAGCAGCAAGGCCGGGAAGCGGAGCCCTCACCCACGTGCCCTGGTCAGCCCTCAGGCTGCGGGCGGGTCCCCCCAGAGGGCCCTGGGCCCCGGGTCCTCGCTGCTCCACCGCAGCTCTTCCTGCTGACTTGTTCTATTTTTGTTCTAAATAGAAATTTTACATTTCTACCCAGCTGTGAAGCTCAAATATATACTCTTAACAATACAGAAACTTTTCTAACACATTATCAGCCAACTTTCCCTTCACTCATTAATCTACCCAGTGGTTATTCAACACCTACCTTGAGTGAGTGAAGCACTGTGTGGCGGGACTACAAGCATGGACGAGACCCAGGTACCTGCCCTCAAGAGCTCAATAAGCTGCTGGTCCCCTGCGGTGCACAGACAGACGCTGGCTGGGCGATGCATGCCAGGTAGGCACAGATCTGCACCAAAGTTCCCCCACAACAGTACAGCTGATCCTTGAACAAGGTTGGGACTGGAGCACAGATCCCCATGCAGTTGAAAATCCCCACATAACTTTTGACACCCCAAAAATGTAACTACTGATAGCCTACTGTTCATTGGAAGCCTTATCAATAACAGTCGATTAACATGTATTTTGTATGCTATATGTATTACATACTGTATTCTTAAAGTCATCTAGAGAAAATACTTTTTTCAAATTGTTGCATATCTCAGAAAAAATGTTCCTATGTGTTCACTGAAAAAACCTAGTGGATTGTACAGGTCACACCTGTGTTGTTCAAGGATCTACTGTATTTTGCAGGCTAAGACTATCTGTTGCTTTGGCTTCTCTGCAAAGCAAGTTAGTATTTACATTATTTTATGCCTATCCAAAGAAAACAAAACATTAGACCATGTATAAAAGCTCCAAGCACCTCCATACCCCAGTGGAATCGTCACTCCTAACTACCCCCACTGTGTGCCCCTGGCAGTTGAATCTCTCTAGGCCTCTGTCAGATTGGATAATAGCAGAAGACTCTCACATTATCTTACTGTTTGCTAAATGTGATCTTATTGAGCACCTACCATACATTCAAGGAGAGTATATGCAAAGATATATACAATATAATTTTATGGTCTTTTACAGCTTACAGTAAAGTTTGGAGAGAGAATTTAAAGTAAAATAGTCATTTGAAAAACAACATCTAACTCTCCCAACCAGGAGTCCTATAAAAATATCTGGGCTAGAAATTCCTCACCCCCCTCAGAAATGCATTCAGACCAGCAGCCCGGGGACAGATGCCTCCCAGCCTTCAGGTTAATGCTAAGCTGTCTGGACCAGCTGAGGCTGCCCTCCCGCAAGCAACCCAGGCCCAGGACAAAGGGCCAGAGGGAGGGCAGACGGGCAGTTGGGGGTGGAGAGGCTGCCCAGACTCTCCTGTCTCTGCCGGGAGGTGATGGCATCTGGGTCACAGCAGCAGCTGGGGGGACCCCAGGACTGTCACTGGACTAGCAGCCTTTGCTGGCAGTCTGCAAGCCCTTCCAGAGCCATCTGCAGCTCCAGCTGCCAGGGCCTCCTCTCTGGGTGCTGGGCCTTAACCACACCTGTAAGTTCAGGGCAAACCTTTCTCCCTTCCTCTGCCCACAAGGAGGTCTGATGGGAAATACTTCGGTATCCAGCAGGGTCCATCTTGGCCCCCAGCGGGACTGTAAACAATGTGTGGCTTAGACAGAGGCTCCCTTCAAAACCGCTGAATTAAGAAAATCACTGAGCTTAATAGAAAATGTTACCACTCAAGAAAAGAGACCAGAGCACCGATTCATGTCCTTCAAGGGTAGATGCCGAGGCAGAACTAGCCGAGCAGAAGATGTCTCAGGACGTCTGTGGGGGGTGGCAGAAGGGGTGGCAGGACCGGCCAGGTGAGGGGAGGGAGAAGGTGAGGAACTGGGCTGAGCCAGCTGCATACAGGCTGGTGGTCAAAGGGCATTGCAGATTCTCAGCCCCACAGGCCCCTTCGTGGAGTGCTGTGGCTCACAGGAATGGCCTGTGTTTACATCCCTGCGAGCCGAGTTGCTGGGCACCCCTTCCCCGTGGCTGGATGTACAAAGGGTCTACAAACGCAGCCTGGGGCTGTCACTCTGTGCCCCAGTGTGCACCTTCCAGCCACCACACACGTCACCCTACACTCTGCACACATCCTCTTCTCTACTCGGGTCTGGGGAGCAGCTCCTCCCTGAGTTCTACAGGGGAAGCTCAGAGGGGCTGAACCACAGCCCCCTTCGCTGCCGCTGGTCTCGGGCTGTGACAGGCTCGTGTCTCTCCCCACACCCACCACCCATTCTGAGTCTCCCTCACGCTGGGCAGCCTCACCTGAGCAGGAGTCTGAACCCCTGGCAAACGTTGCTGTGAAGTGGGCCCCTGGTTGGGTACATGCGCGTGGGGTTCCATGTCTGTGACAGGGTGTTCTGAAACCACATGGGCTGAGGCCCCATGAGCCGGTGAACCTGCACTGGGAACTTCCCTGTGCCCAGCTCTTCCAGGATGCAAGTAGCCCCATGTAGCTGCCTCGTCACCAAGTGTCCAGCTGGCCTCCTTGAGAAACAGGGTCCCAGCGCTCATCTCTTGCTGAGAATCTGGGCACTCAGAGGCACCAGCCAGTCTCAGGAGTGAGTCTGTCTCTCAGCCCGCCTTTACCCTTGGCTTCATCTCCACCACAGTCCACTCGCTGCCCATCATGCCGGCTCCAGGTAGCCGATAGTGAAGCCTGGCTGAGCACCACTGACCGAGCCGCCTCGTCTGCGTAGCAGTTCAGGACCACTTCCATGTCGAATGTGTTCTGTGGGTGTTAATGGGTGATGCCCAAACCAGGAAAGAGTGCGTTCTCCAGACGGACAGCTGCACACCAGGCCTTCTCGCTGACCTACTCCATTAACAGTATGACTTGCAGAGCAGCAGCTGCAGGGAGCTGCTCGCACAGTGGACTGCAGGCACTCATGGGTGCATCCAGCTGCTGAAGTGCTGAATGTAAGTGCTGCTCTGTTGGGGGCTTACATGCTTGAGGTCTCTGATAGTGCGCTACCCTCCCGCATCCCATCTGGACAGAACAGTGTTTCTGATTTGCTACCTGACTGCACGGGGGAGCAGTTTCATGGGTTTCCACTTGGTCTTTCCCATTACGATGGTCTTAACCTACAGGCCAAGAACCCGATGTGGAGTTAACTCCCACTGCCAAGTGTACCGTTGTGGTTATGCACTCCAGGACTGAGGCAATGACCACTGGTGGGTCGGTAGCCCCAGTGAGCCCACTGTGAGCTGGAAATCAGCCAGGACTTACTGCCTAGCTGGTGTAAGTGCCCACTGGATCGAGGGTCCTAATAACATTTTAGGTCTCTGTGTCCAGTAGCCCTCAAAATGTCTGGGTCTTCTCCTTTCTTCAGTTACCCAAGTAAATGGTTGTAGGAGGTCTTCTTCCTGCCTGTGTGTGTGCATGTCTGTGCATACATGTATGTGCATGCACATGTGTGGGTGCATGTGTGTGTATGCGTGTGTGTGTGCAGCTAAACGTGACTTCATACCATGTCTCCAGATCTAACCCAGTACCCCAGCATTTTCTCTAGCCTTCGTTTCTGACATATCTATAACTTCCATCCCAGCAGCGAGAAACCTGGCTCCCACCATCCACCATCATTTACTTATTTGTCCCCCTCTAATACACACATGAAACACTTTCCAAATTGTTAACCTTACCCCGTGAGAAACAGATTTACCCAGAAAATTGGCCAGGGATGAAGTCCCACAGGATGACCCAGAGGACACGCCATCCACCAAAGCCCTCATAAATGCACTGATGAGAGGGGCACTTCATCACGTACACGTTCGGTGGCGGCTCCCTTCTGTAGGCCAGGTAGGAGAAGCAGCCGCAGAGTCGGACTTGATGAAGCCCCCAAACAGCAGAGAGCAGATGGCGACACTGGCCACCAGGGCCAGGCTGCAACTGCCCGCATGACTGGCAAGGCTGTCACTGCAGCCTGCGGCTGACCCACAGGGAGTTCCGGAGATAGTTAGTGGGGCAGTGGAGACAAGAAGGCGGGGAAGGTACTGGTGAGCTTTGAAGGCAGGGGTCGTGTCTGTATTGTTCGTTGACATGTCCCCAGAGCCCAGAATGGGGCCTGGCCCAGAGAAGATGCTGTCATTATCTTCTGAATGTGTAATAAATAAATGTAATAAAATAGATTAATAAATATTCATAATAAATAAATGAATTATTGGGAAATTCACAGGACTTGTTGGCTTTCTGCATGTAGGGAGAGAGATGACGGTTTAGAATATAAATTCAAGCACCAAGAACACTGTATTAAAGTGAGTGAATGAGGCAGGGATTGATTCAGGGACTTTACTGAATCGTGCCCAAAGAGTTAGTAACAATACCTTCAAAGCCCTGCCACTCACAGGAGCTCTCAGTATATCCAGAAGTGCCTGACGTTTCTGCATCTGCCACAGAAGGCTTGCCTGCTAATCGCCAACTTCTTTGAAAGAAGAATCTCCAATCATCTTTAAAATGGGCCATTTGCAGTCCTGTCTTTTTAGACTGGCTTGTGCCTCCCCTTTCAGATAGAGCTGATGGTGGAGAGTCAACACGCAGGACTGGATGAGTTCGCAGGTTTGGGGGCAGGAAGGTGCCAAGGCTGTGCAGGCTGACCAGGCCTGACCGCACTCTGTGACTCAGCAGATCAACTGCCCTGACACACCGCGCACCTGAAGTCACCCTCCTCACTGGGAACGTGCATCTGTCCTCTGGGTGTGGCGACACACCCCTCCACTGCCTTACATTAACAAGGGACCCTGAGGCCTGGTAGCAGTGGTAGCAGGCCTGGGCGAGAGTGGATGTGGCCAAGCTGAGTGTGGTGGGGAAGGCCCCAGGAGCTGCAGTGACCAGGAGCGTGTGGAATCGACATAAGGCTGCACGCACAGATCCCCAGGAAAGAATATGGAGTCCAAACAGACTCCCATGCACGGTATGGGCAAGTGGTTTTCTATCAAGATGTCAGGTAATTCAGTGGGGAAAGAATGAACTTTCAACAAATGGTGCTGGAACAGCTTTTTATTAGTATGGGGGAAAAAGATGCATCTTAACCCTTCAAGATACTTCACACCATACACAAAAAGTAACAATATTCTTCTAAATAATATTTTAGTCAAAGAAGAGATCGAAAGTAAGTTTTCACTTTTTTGACTGAGTGAAAATGAAAACACAAGATACCAAAACAGGTGGTACAACTGGATCGGCCTTTAGAGGAAAATGAATAGCTTATGTGCTTATACTAGAAAAGAAGAGATCAGAGATCTAGGTTTCCACCTTACAAAGGTAAAAAAAGAAAAACTGAAAGCAGAAAGAATAAAATTAAATGAATAGAGCAGACATGAATGAAATAAAAAAAGACAAAAAAATAGAGAAAAATCAGTGAAGCCAAAGGTAGTTTATTGAAAGTATCAATAAAATTAATGAACATCCAGCTAAGTTGATCAGATAAAAAATAAAAATCATAGATTTCCAGTATTAGGAATAAAACTGGAGTCCAATGGCTTTAAAGGATAAGAAACTATTACAAAGACTTTTATCCTTTCCCAAAACTGACAACTTAGAAAAAACAGAAAAGCTAATTGAAAGACATAAATTGCCAAAACGAATCAAGGGAAAAAATAAAGAAATCTGAATATAGATTGGAGAAATAAAAATAATCATCAAAAACCTTATAAGTTGGAAACTCCAGGCCCAAATGGCTGCCCTGGTGAATTCTATCTAATGTTTAAGAAAACAGTAATACCAATGTTCACAACCTTTCAGAAAATAGAAAAGGTAAAATTTACCAACTCATTTTTTATGCCAGTATTACCTTAGCATCCAAAATAGACAAAACATGAGGAGTGAAATCTATAGGCCAATATCCCTCATGAACATAGATGAAAAAATCCTTTAAATCAAATCCAACAATAGTTTTAATATGTCATAATCAAATAGGATACACTCCAGAAATGCTAGATTCATTTAACATTAAAACATTTTTAATGCAATTCACCATATTAATAAAATAATTTTTAAAAGAATGATATGATCATCTCAATAGATGTAGAAAAAGCATTTGCCAAAATTCAACAGCTATTTGTAAATCAAAACTCAACCATCACTTGTAAACCAAAACTCTTAGAAATTGAGAATACTAGGAAACTTCCTCAAGCTGATAAGAGACATCCACAAAAATCTTATAGCTATTGTCAGTTTAATGTGAAAGTCTGAATGTGTTCTTAAGGAACAGGGTAAGAATGAACTTGTTATATTAATATCAGACAAAGTAGACTCACTGCTTCTATTTGACATGATACTCAAAGGCCGCACCTTACCATAAGCCTACCCTCTTCCAACGAAAAGACATAAAAAACATATAGATTGGAAAGAAATAAGTAAAATTGTCTTTATTCACAAACAGTATGATTGCATACCTAAAAAATCTGAAGGAATCTACTAAAAAGCTACTAGAAATGACATACAAATTTAACAAAATCACAGAATACGAGACCAATATAACCCCCAAAATTAATTGTATTTCTATATTCTAGCAACAAACAACCAGAAATTATCATTTTTTAAATTTACAATAGCCTCAAAAAAAAACCCACTTAGCAATAAATTTAACAAATCAGTTTAAGACCTGTATTCCTAAAACTATAAAACTTTACTGAGAGAAACTAAAGACCTAAATAAATGGAGAAATATACCCTATTCATGAATCAAAAAACACAATAGTATTAAAATAAAACTCTCCTCAAAATGATCTACAAATACAAAGCAATTTCAATCAAAATCACAGCATGCTTTTTGAGGAAATCGATAAGATATTTCTAAAATGTGAAAATGCAAAGGACCTAGAATAGCAAAAACAATCTTGAAGAAAAATTGGAGGGCTTTCCCCACCTGATTTCAAAATATACTGAAAAGTTGCAGTAATCAGGAGACTGTGGTATCTACATATGACTACACTCACAGGTACATGGAAGAAAATATGAAGTCCAAAGTACTCTCAGCTGTGATATGGGCAAATGGTTTTCTATCAAGATGTCAAGGTAATTTAATGGGGAAATAAAAATCTCTCAGTAAATGATGCTGGAACAACTTTTTATCAGTATATGAGGAGAAAAGATGTATCTTGTGCCCTACCTCACACCATACTTAAAAATTAACTTGAAAGAATCTTTGGTCTAACTATGAAGTCAAAACTATAAAAGCTGTACAAGAAGAGAAGAGATCAGGGAAAATATTTACAATCTTGTGCTAGGCAGAAATTTCTTAAATAAAACACAAAACTATGAACCACAAGACATGAAAATTAATAAACTGGGCTTCCATCAAAATTAAAATCTTCTGCTCTTCCAAAAGCACCGTTAAGAAAGTGAAAATGAAAGTCACCAACTGGAATACATTTCGCATATCTGACAGAAGATACGTAGATGTGTATACTGAATATATAAAGAATCCTTACAATTCAATCAAATATTTCAATTCAAAATTGTCCTGTGTCTATGTATCTATATTTGTTTTTGGTTTTTTTTCTGGTTCCAAACCAGATTTCCTGTGATTCTATACTAATAATTTTTGACATAACCCTTTGCTTCTTATAATGAGTGTGATATATGTTGTCGAGAATGTTCTTCAAGAATTAAAACTGAAGTGAAAATTTAAACAAAAAATAAAAGAATTTAACAACAAAAAAATGAGTAAAGAATCTGAACAGTTTTTCAAAGAATTTATAAAAATGGTCAATAGGCACATTAAAAGATGCTCCCATCATCTGTTGGAAGGAAATGCAAATTAAATCACAACATGATGCCACTATATATTCACCCACAATATACATATTAACAGGGATGTGGAGTCCTGAGTATAACATGATTCGTTCATTTTGGGAAACTGATGGTTTCTTTACAAGTGAAACATGCTTACCTATTACTTGTCAGTTGCAATTTAGCTGAGCTATGGAAACATATGTTGACATAAATACTTGTACAGAATGTTCGTGGCAGTTTTACTTATAATAGCCAAAAACTTGAAATAAAATGTCCATTAGCAGAAAAAACTAGTTGTAGTACAGCCACAGAGCAGGATAGCATGCACAATAAAAAGGAGCAGCTACCACTGAGACAACCTGGAGGAATCTCAAAACCTTTATGCTGAGTGGAAAAAGGATATTATATGACTCCTTTTATATGAAACCCTAGAAAAAGCAAGTTTAATAGATAGTGACAGTAAGAAACTTAACATTTGCCTAAAAGTGGGGGTAACTTAAATGCAAAAGGGTACAAGAGACTCATTTGGGGTAATGAGAATGTTCTAAAGCTTGACTGAGGTGCTAGTTACAATGGTGTATATATTTGTCAAAATTCACCAAACTTTACACTTGAAATTTAAAAAGTACAAATTACACCTCAGTGAAGTTTTTTTTTAATCATGGAGTTCTGTCTTGCCAGTATGGAAAATTAAATCTATGACTGATACTAGCACAACAAAAAATTGCTGGATTAAAAAAATCATAAGCCTTTTTAATGCCTTGCTGACTAGCTAGAAAATAATCCTTATAACTCAAAAGTTAAATGAAAGTGGGAATGCTGGCAAAATTTGCACTGAGAAAATCTGAGCAGGCTTGGTGGGTCTTTTATTATCTGGAGATTTTCAAGCAGGTAATTTAAATTAAAATGTCAAGCTGATGGCCACAGTTGATAGTACTCCACACCTAAATGTCATATTCAAACCACAGAAGACAAAATACAAAGAGAAGACCTTCAAAGGAACTAGAGAGGAAAGATAGATTACTAAGCTGCAAAGGAAGGGCATTTAGCCTGACAGCTAACTTCTCAAAGGCAACCACAGAATCCAAGTTCAAGAAAAACCTGCCAATGTGGGACTCTCAACCAAGAGAAAATCTTGGTAAATACAGGCTTTCTGGACTAACAAAAACCAGTTGCATTTACTATCAATGCACTGTTTCCAAAGGAAATGTTAAAGGGCGTACTCGAGGGAGAAGGATATTATACCAAATAGAAGGTCTGGGATGTAACAAAGAATTGTGAGCAGAGGTATTGTTAAACACATGGGTAAATGTGTGTAGATGTGAACAGTATACAACAACATTTCTAAAGTCTAATTTGTACAGAAAGAAGGAAAACCTAAAGTCCTAGTTAGGGTAATGTAAAGTGGGAGGCGGTTCTTGGGTTACAGCATTCTATTTCTTGTTTGTTTGAGACACTGAAGAAAGATACTGACATTAACATGTTATATAACAAGATTCTCTCTCTGAAAGGAAATATGTGTAATGCACCAATTTCATAGTTGTGGATTAGAGATTAGTGCCTGCATGGCTCTTCAGCTGTATGAACCCCTTCACCGGGTGTCTGTGGCCCAGAGAACCCTTAAAATCTGTCCTGTCACTGAGTCGCCCATGCTGGGGTGGGGCGGGCAGGTCAGTATGCTGAAGGTTCATGGGCCATCTCAGGACAGTGATCTAGGGCCTCTGAAAGGCAGCCTGGTAGGTGAGCGTGTGTGTCTGTGTCTGTGGAGCCCCTAGAACGCGGTGGGCACCGATGAAGCCCTTCACTGTGAGCAAGCCTTCCACCAAACATTTCATCTCCTCTCCATGCACAGATAAAGGCAGAGCCCCAGGTCAGGATTTTTCCAGAACCCCAGGTCAGGATACTCATGGGTGTTGAGCTTGGATTGGGACGTCCCCAGGAAACCCAAAGCCTCTGGGCAGACCAAAGGAGCCTCTAGGAAAAGAGGGCTTCCATGTAGCACTTGACAGCTGGATGTTCAGGCCACCCACCTCAGCTATGATGTGTTCACTCGTTTCACTGGATCTCCAGTTTCTTCAAATAAAGCACAGTCCCAAGTCCAAGGCTCATGTCCTCATTTTGTAGAACTCACTGCTGACATGGACCAGCTGGTGGCGGTTGGTGCTTGCACCCCCTTACTGTTTGGGCTGAATTGCATCCTTGCAAAGTTAATATGTTGGAGTCTCAACCCCTGGAATGTGACCCTATTTGGACATAGGGCTCTAAAGAGGTAATGAAGTTACTAGGGAAACCCTACTCTAGTAGGACCGCTGTCCATATAAGAGGAGACTGGGGTGCAGGCATGGAGGGGCAACCACGAGCACACAGGGAGAAGACAGCTGTCTACCTGCCCAGGGGCATCTCCTGACCTCTGGAGCAGGCCCACAAGTGTGGATGGTGCAGCCTCAGAGATGTTTGCTCTGGATGAAGCGTCCAGGGTCCCAAGAGGTGGGGTGACCTGCTGTGATGGTTGACTTTATGTGTCACCTTGACAGGGCAAACAGTACCCAGACAGCAGGGTGTGCCTCTGAGGGAGTTTCAGAAGAGACTGGCTCTCAACTGGTAGTCTGAGTAGAGCTCCCCCTCAGCGAAGCAGGGGGGCCTCCCCCGACCCACTGAGGGTCTGACAAGAACAGACAGGTGGAGGAAGGGGGTGTTCACTCTCCCTGCCTGAGCCAGGATGTCTCCTGCCTTGGAGCGTCACTGCTTCTGGTTCTTGGGCTTTCGGGCTCAGACTGAGACTCACACATCAGCCTCCGGGTTGTCAGGCCTCTGGACTCAGCCTGAAGGATGTCTCCAGCTGGCCCGGGCCTCCCGCCTCCAGGCACAGCCTGTGGGACCTCTCAGCCTCCAGGACCGTGTGGGCCGATTCCTGTAATAAACCTCAGACAGATGGCAGAAGGTAGATGATGATAGTTAGAGGACTGATAGATGGTGATGATAGATGATAGACAGATAGATGATAGACAGATAGATATACATAGATAGATAGGGGCTTTTATAGGCAGATAAGCATTCTATTGCTTCTGTTTCTCTGGAGGGCCCTAATACTCTTAAGGTCCCACAGCCTGGAAGTGCAGGGCCAGTAACAGCCAAGACCCCCAGCGTCCTTCCGGATCCTTCCTGCAGCAGACCATGTACCTGCTCCTTCCTCCTCACCAAGGACTCTGGCAGCCACTGCAGACAGCACAGCCCATGGGGACTGCAGCTGCCAGAAGACTCACCCACGGTTCCTGTGCTGCTGGCTCCCCATCGGATGCACCCAGACCCACCCCAGCTAACACAGAGAGCAGAGAAAGGGGGCCTGCTCCAACGTCCATGTTTCACTCTTAGGCGCTGGGGGGGCTAGAAGGACCTCAGGTAGAGTGGAAGATTCCAGGAAGGTCCTACATCACAGGCCAAGCCTGGGATAGGCAACACCATCAGAGGACGTGACCACAGCACAGAGGCAGAGGCCTCCAGGAGGAGCTGGGCCGCCTGGAGAGGCAGGTGTGAGAGTCCGGCTGCAGGGCCATCATGTCCACAGCCTCCTGCAATGCAGATTCCACGCCTCGCACAGAGCCGGAGGAGAGGGGCTTCCTCAGTCCCTGGGGGGCTCACCAGAGAAAACAAGGTGACCCTGGGGCCTGGGCACTGAGGCCAAGGACTAGCTGGACAGGGGATGCCCCAGCTACTGCCTGGGCAGCAATGCCCACAGCTGCCTTATGCCTCATGCTGCAGGAGCCTCTGGGGAAGGGCCAGAAAATTTCTGCTGGGAGATGAAACAGCCTTTTCCCAGGGCCTGATTCAAGCTGGGAAATAGTGGGAGTGGCATCTTGGTCCCACTGAGCATGGACTTCCGAGTGCCACCGAGGCACCTCAGAGACCAGGCCCTGCTGGCTGCCGAAGCCACTTCCCTGAGCTCTCAGGGTCCCCCAGGCCCATGGCACCACCAACCCATCCCATAAGCCCAAGGATCCAGCCCAAGTGGCCTTACGTGTGGGGTGAGAAGTGCTGACACAGCTGCTTTGGAGGGGGACCCCAACAGGCCACTGACCTCTGTGACCCCACCCTCTCAGTGGCCCAAGCGAGGGGTACAGGAGGCTGCATATGGCTGCTCCCAGATTCCCACTTCCACACGGCATCTCTGTACCAGAGGGGCGCATAATTACAAACAGACCTGCGTGTGACTCAGAGGAAGCCTGCACCACCCTCCCCCACCGACTTGGAGGCTTTTTAATGGGAGGCTCACTTCCTGTGAGCCCTGGCTCTGTCTGGTTGATCTCATTCAGCCAGGATGTTCTAGAAGGCTCTGCTCCCATGCACGTCTGCCCTGACTCATAGAGGGACACCACATGCCTCATCTGCACCAAATGCATGTGGCCACACACATATAAATGCATGCACATACATGTGTGTGCATATACACATAAGCACGTGTGCATACACATAACATATGCATGTGCGCACATACCACACCCATGTGTGCACACATGTGTGCACATGCATGTAAATGTGCGTTGCATGTGTGCACAGACAGTACAATGTGGGTGCACATATATGCATGTGTGTACGTGCATATATGACATGCATGCACATGTGTGCGCACACTACACACATGCACGTGCATACAGGCACATCCACACAAGTGTGTGCACACATGCACATGTGTGCACAAGACGCTGCACACATGTGTGTGCATATACATGTAAACGCGTGTGTGTGTGCATACATATGCCCTATACATGTGCACACCATACATTCCACCAGCTCTTCATGCCCTCAAGGACATGGGATCCTGGCACAATAAAGTGACACTCAGGCTGGAGGTGTGTTCCTTTCCCACACACTCTGCAGCTAAAGTGGTGCCACACATCTGTAGGTGAGAAGCCGGGGCTCTGTGGTCCTCACATGCTGACGTCAAGGTGACAGCCGGTGGGCATCCGGTCCAGAGCCTCTTTTGGAGCAGCATCCCAAGCTCGTTTGGGTTGTTGTTGGCCAGATTCAGTCCCTGCAGCTGTAGGAGTGGGTCTGCTGGTGCCATCAGCCGGGGCCGCTCTCAGCTCCTGCCTCCCCCCGTCCCAGCAACAGGGAACCTCCTCGCTCACACGCACTCCTCTTGGGCTGCTCTTCCACTCCCACCAAGAAAACTTTTCTTTCAGGGTGTGAAGCAGGTCAGGTCGGGCCCCCCACCGTCTCCCCATCCCAAGGTCAGCTGATCAGCAGCCTTAGTGACATCTGTCCCAAGGGCATCTCAGAACTCTGCAGCCGTGGGAGGGGGCTGGACCGAGTGTGGGCAGGGCAGGGGTCCAGGGCAGCGAGGTTGGGAGTGGTCTGAGTCATGCAGGCAGCACCGGGCCCCAAGGACCTCCCAGGCCGCCGTGCCCTCCCCAGGACAACGGAAGGGGGACAAGGCCCAAAGGCATCAGCCAAATGTTTTGGGCTCTGCCGTGTACCAGACACAGAGGGCCTGTTCTGCAGAAAATGTGGGCATTTATTTCCACAGTTACTCACAAACAGCCAAATTCCTTCCTGATAAATTTGCTGTGACACATTCACCTGGACCTAACTGCCTTTGGAACATTTTCTCTGAGTGAGTAATAGGCGTCACAACTCAGGTTTGGAAAGCTGGCCCCAGGGAGGTACCATGCCGGGGCTGCCCCAGTGGGGGCTAAGGACAGATGGGAAGCTTCCCCCAGTCCCATAGAAGACCCCCACCCGGGGCCCTCAACCTAGAAACTGAGGGGTGGGCCTGGGGCAGGAGAACTGGGGAGGGAGCCCTGCTTCCGGGTCTCTGCTGTGGGCGGGGCTGGTGGCTCAGCCAGTAGCCTGTCTCTGAGCCCAGGCTCCCAGTGGTCCCCAGCCCCAGCTTGCCCAAACCAACAGCAGCAGGCTCAGGACCTCCAGTGCCCTCCAGCCAAGGCCGGACACTCATGCCAGTGAGCAGCACGTATGGGCCCTGACACCTGGGGTCGCCACGGCCACAGCCACCGTCAGAGGTCAGCATTCAGCAGCACACCCAGAGCTGGAGAGAGGAGCAGCCCAAGGACACTTCTGCAGGGCCCAGTGCGGACGGCAGCAGCGCCCCCCAGGCTGGGAGAGCAGGTGCACCCTGACCTCGAGGGCTGACAGATTTAACCTGACCAGAACTGCAGTGCCGACAAGGTTGACCAGCTCTCCAGCTGGTGGCGCCCTGAGTGGCAGTGTCGTCTGGGCAGGGACAGCAGAGCCACAGCCTCATGGCCCCACGTGACATGTATGCCCATTTCACAGGTGGGGAGCTGAGGCAGCCCAGGAGCACAGGGCTGCCTTGGGTGGGGCCTGCCTGCCTGTCATTGCCATACCTGGGCAGGGTCAGAGAATTTCCCCACCCCGACTGGGCTCCGGGGATCTGGGCCTGGAGGGCCTCAAGAGGTGGCTGGAGTTCCCTGCCCACTGTAAGGGGCAAGAGGGCCAGGGGAGGCTGTCGCTCCGCCATGCTGTGGCCACTGGCCCAAGAGGCTGACCGGGTCCACTCAGATCCCCTCACAGGCAGCAGCCCCGAGGCCAGGCCGAGAGGTCAGGGCAGGAGGGCCTGCAGATGGGGCTTTGGGACTTTGAGTCAGGAATGGCTCTCTGGGTCCACAAGGCTGAGCACCCCTCTGTTCAGCCATGTCTCAGACAATGATGCTGGGCCACCATCATGGAGCCCTGGCAGCCATGCTCAGCCCTGGAGAGAGAAGGCCGGTGGGTGCCGCGGCCCCTCCTCCCATCAGGAGCAACCTGCTCCCACCCGACCATGGGCCAGGCCTCAGTGGCACGGCTGTGTAGGCCACTGAGTCCTCTCATTTTGAACGCCCACATCACCTAGGGGCTGGGCCTGGGACTGCCAGCTTCAGGGTGGCCACATGGACCAGCAGGAAGAGAAGGCCCAGGGGGTCCCAGGATCCACGGGACCATATTAACCAGAACCTCCTCCAGGAGGGCCTTTGGCTTCTACTCAGAACGGGCCAATGAATGGACAAGCAGGCAGAGTGGCCAGGTCCTCTAACAGGTGGATCTGGAGGCTGGTGGAAGGCGGGCTCCAGGAAGGGCTGGTCAGGAGGGGTGCTTTGCTGTGATTCAGGGATGGATGCAGGCTTTGGGGCCGTTTCCGGAGGATGGGGCAGCTGGGCCCTTGGTCCAAACTCACTTTGGGTCCAAGGAGCACAAGGCAGGGCAGTCAGCCTGGCCAGACCCTCCAGACACTCCCCAGCAGGACCTGAGCTTGGAAAGGGTGACACAGGGCTGGCCAGGCTGCTTCACAGGTCAGGTTCTTGGGCAGCAGGGGCTCCCGCCCTGTGGAAGGGCCTCCCCACTGTGGTGGTTCCCTCGTGGGATACTGGATGGCACCTACCACTGTAGATGGACGCAGTGGCCACCAGCCCCCTTCCTGTGGCCATGTCTACATGGCAGGGCTTGGTGCACAGAACAACAGAGTGGGAGATGGTACCGAGGGTGGTCGACCCGCTGCTGGCCTCACCTCCTCAGGTCCGTAGTGGCCCCGAGCCCATAATGAGGGTGGGCCGGTACAGCCATGGCCACGCCACACCCTCTTCGGGGCCGCACAAGGGGAGGCTCTGGATTTGAGGGTGGGGAGCAGCCCCGAGCCCCTGCTGGCCCTGGGAGCCCCGGACCCTCCAGCT
Source organism: Manis pentadactyla (assembly GCF_030020395.1). Classification (NCBI taxonomy): domain Eukaryota; kingdom Metazoa; phylum Chordata; class Mammalia; order Pholidota; family Manidae; genus Manis; species Manis pentadactyla. The sequence goes on from NC_080019.1 coordinate 197,233,345, forward strand.
CTTGGGGCATTGCAGGGAATCCCACGCACATGACCGCCCCACGCCCTGGAGTTGTGGTCACTCCCAACTCACAGTCTTTTCCATCGCCACCCACGGCGCTGGCTCACCCCCCAAAAAAGGTCTGCGGGATGTCACCCTGCCGTTTGTTCTGGGGCCCAAGGCGCCTGACCCTCAGGCAGGCCGGCTCTGTCAGGGTGGTTTGTCAGACGATCTAAAATTCCCTCCTGTCGGAAAGTGGTTCCATGGAAGGGAAGGGATCCTTCTCTGCGGGTGGGGAACCCGGGGAATCTGCTCATGGGGAAAGGAGGTGCCAGAGGCAGCTAGGCAGGAGCAAGCCAGAGGGCGGGGTCTCCGCAAAGTTCACGAGGATCGCTGAGCCCTCGGGTCCTGGCCCTGCAGGGGCAGCTGTCTGGGGCTGTGAAGTGGCATCCCTCCCCAGGTGGCTCCAAGGCTCCCTTCCAGGCAGTGCCCCCAACCCCCAGGGGATACCCATTCCTGACACCTGACTGAGCACATGCTGGTCCTGGTGTGGGGGGCCCTTCTGCTTCCTGTCCCCGCCCCTAAATTGGGTGCAACCTGACTTTGAGACTCCATGTCTAGTCACAGTCTTATTGCTAGGACGAACCAGCAATGACCGGGGCGGCTTTAGCCCCAAGCCTCCAACTGCAGCCCTGGGAGTGGACCCGGGGCCCTGAACCCAGCTCTGTGCCATCCCTCCATCTAATGCTGGAACAAAGCTGGGATTTCCTCAGCCACCCACCCCCCATGTGCAATATGTCACCAGCTCTGCCCACTCCCTGCCCTGTGGTCTGTTGGTCACCTCTGCCCTTCCCACCCTGGGACAGCCCATGGGAGGCAGTGTCACAGACGCAGTGGGAAGCACAGAGGTGAGTCCAGGTGGGAGCAAGTCACCGTGCAGGTGGGCGGGGCTGGAGGACATGCTTCTTCACAGGTCTCCCCGCCAGGAGCAGGACACACTTCTAATGATGGGAGAGTAAGGCTGGTAGAATGAATAGCAGGTGTGTGAATGCACTTCCGGCCTCTCTTCTCTTCTTATGGGACTCTTAGATGCGCCCCCAGATTCAGCGGGATGTAGTTTACACATGACCGTGCCAGCCAATGTGCATGTGGTGAGACCCATCTGGTGAGCTGGTGACAATGCCTGAGGGGTCAAAACACAACCAACAATGCCCCAACCCTGGAACCGAGAACAGTACCAGCTGCACAGGGTGGCGGGCAGCCCAGGTCGAAGCCCGCCAGGCCCTTGGATCTGGGACAGGTGCAGGTGGGGCGGGCCTGGGCACCCCTGCAGGGCCCTCTGCCCCTCGGAGCTGTCCTGAAGGAGAGCTTGGCAGCAGCTGGGCAGTGGGCACAGGTGCGACTGTGTGCCCAGCACTCCAGGAGCACGAGCCTGTGACCCGGAGCCGCCACAGGGGCACAACAAGGAGGCTGACCAAGCCCACTGCAGCTCCAGAACGTCACAGCAGCCTGACTCTGGGGCCATCAGGGATGTCCAGGAAAAATCCAGGACAGACAAGGGGACACTCCTGGGGCCCACAACACAGTAAAGCCCGACTCTCCAGAGCTGCCTCGGTGAAGCCACAGCAGGTCCTGCTGGTGTTCACCTGACGTGGGCGTCCGGTTTCACTGCCGCGGTTTGGGGTCAGTACACAGCCCACAGAACCCCAGTCATCGCCATGTCTGAGGGCGGTGGACCACGGCCATTCTAGGCCTCTAGTGAGTCTCCACAGAACTTCAGTTCCCTGTGAAGCCTGCCCTACAGAAGCCCTGGGGTTTGCGATTCAGCAGCCCCCTGCCAGGGCAGCCCCACGCTGGCCCTGTTCTGCAGACAGAAAGACACTTCAGGTGGTCCACGCCCTGGACTGCCCCTTCAGGGGCTGTGGGCCTTGGGAAGGTGGCTTCAGCTTCTGGCCTGTCCCCTGTACAGCTGGGCACAGGACGGTGCTGGGCAGGGTGGGGTGAGCTGCATGCACAGTGTCTGGTGGGTGGCATCCTCCTTGGGTGGCCACTACTGTCATTATCACCTGCAGAGGCAAATAGAAATGGCACAGTGGGGCTATGCGCTGGCAGCCATTACAGCAGGACCCCACCCAGAAGGAAGTGGGTAGGAATGGCAGTGTCCCAGCAAGGCCCGAAGCAAGTGCCCAGCCCCCTGAAGGGTGCGACCCAAAACAGGATCCTGGTGCCCCCTGGGTGCAGTCATAAGGCCAGGCTGCAAGCCCCGCTCAGGAGGCAGGGGCATTTCTTGAAAGGTGAACGTTCTCTGCAGATGCATGACCTTGCTCCAGGCCCCAGGGCTTACCATGAGACCCACGGGCTTTTCCCACACCGACCCTCCAATGCCATGTGGTCCAAGAAGCAGGGCTGCCCCCAGCCAGGGCCTGCAGCACCCACATTTCCTGCTGCTGGTCCCCCTCAATGCTGGCTGCCTCCCTGTCATCTGACCTACCAGTCAGAGCAATATTCCCAAGTGTGGAGTGTGCTCCCTTAGACCCAAAAGCTCTGCCAGGTCTGTAGGATCTTCTTGGAAGTAGGGGACACAAGGTGCATATGTGTCTTTCCACTCTGGGGGGATATCATGGCATGTCCTCTAAGACCTCCCTGAAGCGGGAGTCGCTGGGTCGTCACAGGCTCCTCCCCAGCCCACACCGGGCCCCCAGCACACTGGCCTCCCCTCCCCTGTCCTGCCCAGTGAACATTGTGTCATGTCCTGGGGAGTTCAGGGCACCCATATCCTCAGACTAAGGGCAGAAGGGACAGTTAACATGGCCCTGAGGCCAAACCATAGACTCGTATTCTTGCCCCTCCCATGGGAACACAAAGTGCTTCCCATCCTCTCTTGTAACTGGGAAGAAAACACTGCAGTTTCCAGTGCATGGCCTGGTTGATCGGCTCTATTGGGGATCCGAGTCCCACCCAGCAGATGAAGTCAGGCCGCTGCTTGGCGAAGCCTCGGGGTCAGCAGACCCCCCCGCCGGGGACCCTGCAAGGCCCAGACCTGCCCTTGACATCCCACAGACAGGACAGCCCCCTCGCCCGCCTCCCCAGGTCTTGGCCTCTGGGGACCTGCCAGTGCCATCTGCTGTCAATGCCAGGTCAGAGGCCGCAGCCACGTTCCCCTGCTGGGCTTCCCTGCTATGGGGTCTGGGTCCACACAGGCCAGGAACCCAGTGTGAGTCACTCCAGTGGCCAAGCATGTGCATTAGTCACACACTTGGGGGCCAGGGAACAGGCCACTTGGACGGCCTGGTGACAGGGATGCCTGCTGTGACCAACGCATTAGCTAGGACCTCTTCGGTCACCTGGCCCCAGACCCTTCTTCCTGAGGACATGGTGTCCCCTGAGGTCCTGAGTCCAGCCGCCTTTGGAGTGTCTTGGTAGTACCATTCCCAGTGTTCAGTCACCCAAGTGCAGGCTCAGGTGTCTCTGGGGGACACTGGGGGTCTCATGGCACCAGCCACCTGGCCACCTCAGCAGTCAATGGTTCTGGAGGAGAGAAGCAGCTCCCATCCTAGAAGGGAGTAAGGGCCATGGCTCTTCCTGCAGCACCTGCCCCGGCTTCTTCATCCCTCCCTCTGCCGTGCCCCACGGCAGCCTGGCCATTTCTGCTCGCTCAACATGCCCATGCTTCCAGGCTTCTGGGAGCCGTCCCAGAACTGACACTGTCCCATGATCTGAAGCCCTTGCCAGCAGATTTAGTCCTATGTTCTGAGAAAGTGCCTCCAGGTCAGTAATTCTGCTTATCAGGTCTTCTCGTCTGGCTTCTGTATCAGGGACTGTCCAGACCCCAGTGGCGCTCCCAGCTCCTGAGGTGTGTGCCAGCTCTGCCAGCCCCTTCGCGTATGACCTCCTCCCTCCCTGGCCAGGCCCAGCACACCCGTGCAGCTCACGCTGGGCTTTCTCCCTAGTCTCTGGCTTGGCAGCCAGGAGACGGGTTGGGTGGCCTCTGGCAAGGGCCCCTGGCTGGGGTGGCGTCTTCTAGCACAGAGAAGGTGCTGGCTCCTCTGAGGGAGGGTCTGCCAGCTCTGAGGAGCCCGGGGCCTGCAGAGCCGCCTCCTTGGGGCCTCACCCCGCGTGTTCCAGACTGCTCAGGGCTGCCGGCCTTCACAGACCGGAGGTGGCTGAGTGCCCACACACGGGAACTGCCCGGCCCCTGTGTGCTGCTCTTGGCCACGTCTGCTCTTCCCCTGCAGAAGAGGGGGTTTCTTTTCAGGCCAAGGAGGCCTCTGGGTCCCACGCTAGCCTTTCTCTGCCTCGGGGTCTCCTGTTGCTCCTGGTCAGTGCAGCTCAGCAGGGACCACCCTACCACGCGCCCTTCAAGTGCCCCAGTGGACACAGCTGCAAGCCACTCCCTTCCCAGGTCACCCCTGGTGAAGTGCAGCAGCAGGGCCCCCCACCTTGTGCCAAGAACTACCTATGCTTCTCACACCAACCAGGGTGGTGCCCCTTTGCCTGTTGGTGGTGGGCCGGCCACACAAAATCCCCGTGTTCATCAGGTCCGCTAAGTAGGAGGCACCAGGCGGGGCTGCACGTGGATAGAGATTCAGCAGCAATGGCTTGGGGGAGGCTGAGGATGAGGCGCCCTGGACCCCTGTGAAAGGGGGGGTCCCACAGAGCAGCTCCCAGACTGTCCCGGTGAGGCTGACTGGGTCGTCTGGAGCCAAGTTCATCCCCAGTTAAAGGATCTGCAGGAACAGGCCCGTGTTTACACCCCCCGAACAGCCCCCATGGGTAGCACTGCCCCAGCGAGAGGGCAGGTGGGTCCAGAGGGCAGCATGCAGGCCTCACCTGTGCCCCAAGAGCAGGGAGACTGAGCTGTGCTCACAGACACCTCGGATGCCACACTCACACACACTTGTACACAGACACACATGGTGCATGTACACACACCCTGCCCTCCTCAGTGCCCCAGCCCCAGGCACCTGCTGCACCCAGGAAAGGTGAAAGGTGCTGTGGCGAGGGGAGGTGTGACTGGTGCTTCCCCGGGCAGGGCGAGCGGTGGGAGGCAGGGCGGGCATGATGATGGGTGGCCCAGCCTGCAGGGGCCCTCGGAGCAGGCGGCAGGCTGGAGGCTGTGTGCCAGGGCCGGGGCAGAACCGGCGGGCCTCTGGATGTCAGTGGGCGTCCTGCCGAGATGCTCGCACAGGGACCACGTTCCCCTCCGCCTGAGTGGTCTGGGCAGGCGCTGGCCTGGCCCCTCAAGGACCGGCCTCGAGGCCGCCCTGTGCGGCTGGGCAGGAGGGGCGCCGTAGGGGGCAGGGGGGGCACGGGTCACGCTACACCCTACCCGCCCGCCCGGGAGCCCAGGGAGCTGTTCCCAGCCCTTCCTGCACGGTCACCGAGGAGCCCTGATTCCGGGGGAGTCCCCACACAGCCCTGCCAGGAACCCCCTCTCTCCCGATCCCAGCACCCCCAGCCCCTCGCTCCCCACCCTGGCCACCCCGCAGCATGACCCGGGGGCGCCCGCGCGGGGACTCCGCAGGGAATAAGTCTGCCCTGCAGGGTCGCTGGCGCTGGTGTCCCCGGACCGGGACGAAGGCCGGTGCCCAGCTGAGCCTGAGCGGGGAGGACACGACACGGAGACGCGGGACCCCGGGAGGGGACACAGGCGCCCCTGGCCCAGGCCCCCCGAGGAGACACGGCGGGCGGGAGTCTGCCTTCGCCGGGGCTGCTCCGAGAGGTGCCGGCGCCCCCGGCGCGTTCCCGGGCCCCCTGCCTGCCTCGTGCCCCAGACCCCTGCCCGTGGGGGCATCCGCGGGGCCGCAGCGCCGCCCGGTGTCCGCGCCGGGCGCTCCCTCGGGGGCGGAGGCAGGGTATAAAGGGGGCGGCCCCGCGCGGTCCCCTCCCTCCCGCCCGCTCGGCGCCCGCGTCCCCTGGTCGAGACCCAGCTGCTCGCGACGTGTCCGGCCAGGGCGCCCCGCACGCGCTCCAGCTCAGGTAAGCGCCCCGGCCCCGGGAGCCCCCCCAGCGCGGCCAGGGTCCGAGGACAGCCGGGCTGCCCAACGGTCTCCCGCTCTCGGGCCCGCGCGTCCTCTGCGCGCCAAGGCCTCCGCCGGACCGAGTGTGGGCTCCTCCCTGCCCTGGGCACCCGCAGGACCCTCGGCGGTCCCCTGGGAGGTCCGCTTGCAGCTCTGCGGCAAGACTTCGGAGCCCGAGTTCCCGCGCGGGAAGCGCCCCCCCGCCCCGCCCTGACACACACACCCGCCCTACGACTTGGGACCCAGCGCAGGGTGTCCAGGGGCTCTGCCCAGCCCCGGGAAGAAGTGGCCGCGGCTAGAACTGAGCCCCCGAAGGACAGGCCTTGAGGCTGCCCTATGCGACTCGGCAGGAGGGGCGCCGTGGGGAGGAGGAGGGCACGGGTCACGCCACACCCTACCCCTGCCCGCCATCGGCCAGACAGAAACGGCCCACCTCCCTTGCTGAGGCTGGAGGCAGCCCACCGGGCACCCATGAAAGTGGGTTGGGGAGACTGAGCAGGGGGCTGGGTGGCCGGGCCCCACACCCACCCAGGCCTCCTGTGGGCCGGGCATGGCAGGGGAGAGGTGAGCTGCCGAGCGCCCCCACCCCAAACTATAACAGCAGTGCGAAAAGGGCAGGGCCAGCTCCTGTGGTGCGCCCTGCCCAGGACCCATGTGAATGTGGCCCCCTGTGCCCAGGGAGGCAACCACGAGCCCCGCCTCCCCCACCCAAGGATGTGCCCGCTTAGATGGATACCCAGAAAGGAGGCCAGAGAACCTCAGGTTTCCCTGGGGTTTTCTCTTCCAATAAAGGAGTTCTGGCTTGAAGGGCATCTTACATTTGTTTAAAAACAACAAAAAAAGTGTTTGGGGTTTATTCCCAGCCTCATCTCATCAATGCCAGGAGGAGGACAGACGTTCGGGGCTCCAAGGGGGGACATTGTCAGCCTTCCATCTGCTGTCCAGAGACAGGGGAGTGGGCCAGGGCCCCTGGGCACAGGTGACCCGGGGTCTCCCAGGCCAGACTAGAAGAGCTGGGCCCAGGAGTCCCAGGCACGTCCCCTGCTTAGGACGGGTCTCAGTGGGCCACTGGGCCACATGGTTGGGTGGAACACAGCCCCTCTGTCCACACCAGTGGCAGCTGCCTGCCAGGCCAGCACAGGTGGCTCTGTAGGGGGGGTTGGGACGGGGACAGGTAGAGGAGCTGTGCACAGCAGGGAGACCTTCAGAGTTGCTCCCTGGGGTGGGCCAGGATGAAGAAGGCAGGCCGGAGCCTGGGGAAAGGAGCTGAGGCCACAGGCTCCTCTGGGGGCCTGTAAGGGCGAGGCCGGGCCGGCCCTCATCTCCAGCGCAGTTTTCCCATATGCAGAATCAGGCCGGGCCCTGTCACCTGCCAGGGCTGCTGGGGATCTCCTGGTGCAGAGCGGATGCAGACCATGTCTGCAGCCACACAAAGCCTTATGATGCTGTGGAAACCCAGCTCTTGCGATTCATTTTAAGAAAAACACAAGTAGTTTGATTTGTTCCATTTAAACACAGCCCCACATTTCAATGGACACATTAGCACCACGCCAGGGACCCTGGTGCAGTGCACACCTGCAAAGAAGCAGGAGCTCGTGGGGCGCCTACCGTGGAGCAGGGCCTGTGGGAGCGCCCCCCTGCTCTAGGTCCACAAGCTGCGGCTGCACCAGGTACATAGCACTCTTCAGGCTGTACACAGACCTGCCCAGGCGACCTAAAACATGCCCACACCCCACACCACCCCAGTGGGTCAGCACAGACACTGTGATGACCAGAGGGAGGGGGCTCCCAGCTGTGCAGCCCTGCCCCTAGGAGAGCAGTCCGGGCCAAGAGTCTGTAAGTGTCAAGGCTTCCAAGCCTGTTAGGTGCCCACCAGGGAAGGGCAGAAGGACGCTGGTGCCCTCCACATGGGCAGCATCACTGTCCTTTCCCGTTTGCCAGTTTCATAGGCGAGGGGCTCTGCCTTGCTCGTCTGCCCACATGTCCTTGGTGTTTCTGCAGGTCAGCATTTGATCACTGACCACGTGTGGTGGTGTTGCTTGCCTGGTTATGATTTCCTCATGTTCTTGGTGCTCATTTTTTACTAATTTGTATGAGATTTTGTTTTCCAATTTTTAAAACCTGTGATAAAGTACAAGTGACATAAAATGTACTATCTTAGCCACTTTTAAGTGTATGTTTCAGTGGCATTAAGTACATTCATATTGTAGTTTGATCATTACCACCATTCATCTCCAGAATGCTTTTCATCTTGTAAAACTAAAACTCTACCCAGAAAATGAAACCTCCCCATTTCCCACTTCCTTAGCCCCTGGCAGCCACCATTCTACTTTCTGTCTCTATGATTTTTGAGATACCCGAAGTATCTCTCGTACTTGGAATCACACAGTATTTTTGTGTGTGGGACAGACTTATTTCACTCAGCATAATATTCTCAAGGTTCATCCATGTTGTAGCAGGTGTCAGAATTTCCTTCCCTTTTAAGGCTGAATAATATGCCATTGTACAAATAGATCACATTATGCATACCCATTCATTCATCAACGGACACTCGGGATGCTTCCACTGATTTAACTATTGTAATTAACGCTGTTATGAATGTGCTTGTACAAATATCTCTTTGAGACCCTGCATTCAGTTCTTTTTGAAAGTGGAAGTGGAATTTCTGGGTCATATGGTAGTTTTAATTTAAGTTTTTTTTTGTGGAACCACCATTCTGTTTTCTGTAACAGCTACACCATTTTACATTCCCACTAACAATTCCAGTGTGTACACATATTCTCTGACATGTATTATTTTTTGGTTTTCTGATAGTAACCATCCTAATGGGTGTGAGGTGGTATCTCAATGTAATTTTGATTTGCATCTCCGTAATAATTATTGATGTCGAGAATCATTTCCTGTATGTATTGGCCACTTGAACGTCTTCACTGGAGAAAAACCTGTTCCAGTCCTTTGTCCATTTTCAAATTCCATTGCTGTTGTTGGGCTTTAGTTCTCTATATATTCTGGATCTTAGTCCCTTATCAGATATATGATTTGCAGATATTTTCTCCCATTCTTTAGGTTGCCTTTGACTCTGTGAATTGTGTCTTTTGATGTACATTTTTTTTCATTAAGTCAAATTTGTCTATTTTTTCTTTAGTTGCTGATACTTTTGTTTTTATATCCAAGAAATAATTGCCAAATCCAATGTTGCACAGCTTTGCCTTATTCTGTCTTATAAAAGTTTTTTAAATTTAGGTCTTACATTTAGATCATTTTGAATTAATTTTTGTGTATGGTGTTGGGTAAAGTTCCAACTTTACTGTTTTGAGTGTGGATATCCAGTATTTCCAGTACCATTTGTTGAAAAAACTGTTTTCCCCCACTGAACATTCATGACATTCTTGTTGAAAATCACTGGACTCTATATACAAATATTTACTTCTGACTGACTGTTCTATTCCATTGGTCTATATGTCTGTCTTTATGCCAGTATCACAATGTTTTGATTATATAACTTTGTACTAAGTTTTGAAATCAACAAGTGTGAGCTCTCCAACTGTTTTTTTCTTTTAGGGTTGTTTATGTTACTTGGGGTCTCTTGAGATTCCTTATGAATCTTAGAGTAGGTTTTTCTATTTCTGCAAAAATCATCATTGAGATTTTGACAGAAATTGCCTTAAATCTTAAATCACTTTGGGTAGTATAGTACTGACATCTTAATATTTGCATGTTGACTTTGTATCCTACTATTTTGCTGAATTTGTTTATATTAAGTTTCTTTTTGCAGAATCTTTAGGGCTTTCTACATATAAGATTGTATCACCTGTGAATAGAGATGATTTTACTTCTTCCTTTCCAATTTGAATGACATTTCTTTTTCTTACTTAATTTCTCTGGCTAATACTTCCAATACTGTTGAATAGGCATAACGAAAGTGAGCATCTTTGCTTTGTTCCTCTTGTTGGAAGAAAAGCTTTGAGCCTCTCATCATTGAGTATGATGTTTGCTGTGGGATTTTCGTTTATGGCTTTTATTATATTGAGATAGTTTCCTTCTAGTCATAGTTTGTTGAGTATTTTTATCATGAAAAAGTGCTGAATTTTATCAAAAGGTTTTTCTGCATTAATTGAGGTGATCATATGGGTTTTTCCTTCATTCTGCTAGTGTGGTATATTACAATGATCAATTTCCATTTGTTGAACCATCCTTGCATTCCAGGAATAAATCCCGCTTGGGCATGGTGTTTAATCCTTTTACTATTCTGTTGAGTTCTGTTTGCTAATATTTTGTTGAAGATTTTTGTATCAGTGTTCATAAGAGATATTGATCTGTAGATTTTTCTTGTAGTGTCTTGGGTATCTGAGTAATGCTGACCTCATAGAGTTAATTAAGGAGTATTTCCTCCTTAATTTTTTTGAAAAGTTTGAGAAGTATTGATACTGGTTCTTCTTTATACATGTGGTATAATTCATCAGTAAAGCTGGGGCTTTTTGTCTAGGACTTTTCTTTGTCAAGAAACTTCATTATTGATTCAACCTCCTTGCTAGTTATAGATCTATTCAGAATTTCTGTTTCTTCATAGTTTGGTCTTTGTAGGTTTTGTGTTTCTAGGAATTTGTCCATCTCATCTAGGTTATGTAGCTTATTGGAATACAATTGCTTATAGTACTTTCTTGTAATCATTTTTATTTCTGTAGAATCAATAGTAATGTCCTCATCTTCACTTTTGATATAGTAAGTGAAAATCTTTTTTTCCTAGTCCATCTAGCTAAAGGTTTGCCAGTATTGCTGATCTTTTTGAGGAACCAACTTTTAATTTAACTGATTTTCCCTATTGTTTTTCTATTATTTATTTCATTTATCTCTGCTCTAGTCTTTATTAGTTCTTTCCTTCTATTAGTTTTGGGTTTGATTTGTTCTTTTCCTAGTTCATTAAGTTGTAAAGTTGGGTCATTTTTCTTATGTATTTGGTTTTTTCATTTATAGCTATAAATTTCCTACTTAGCACTGCTTTCACTGTGTTCCGTCGTTTATATATGTTTTATTTTCATTTTTATTAGTCTATATTTTATAATTTCACTTATGATTTCTTCTTTGGTCTATTGGTTGTTTAAAGGTGAGTTGTTTAATTTCCACAGTTTTGTGAGCTTTCCGGTTTTTCTTCTGTTATTGACTTCTAACATCATACCTTTGTACTCAGGTAGGATATTTTGCATGATATTTCCTTTTTAAATCTATTGAAACTGCCATTGTTGTTACACTTCTCCCCATCATTGCAAGCCCCTCCCTCTCTGGCTGAATTGACTTCCAGGAAATTTAGAGCTGGCACGGTTTTCCCCAAACCCATTTTTCTATTTTTCTCCTTTTGGGAGCCAGACAATGAAAACTAGGCTATACTAAAGCAACTGCATATAAAGAAATCAGACAATCATTGTACCTATGCAGGGCAAGGTACAGGCTCAGAAAAGACCTGAGAAGACCTGACATTCACACTTCAGATTGATCCTTGGCACAGAGACAGCCTATAACAATCAAACAAAAAACAGAAATAAAAACAGCAGACCCTGGGGAAAGAGAAGAATCTTATTTCCAGAGTTGCCACATTACTAGATTGAAATGTCCAGTTTTCAAAAACAAAATTACAAGTCACACAGAGAAATGGGAGTGTATGGACCATTAAAGGAAAAAATATAAACCAACAGAAGCAGTCTCTGAAAAAGACCCAGTGGTGGCTGTACTAGACAAAGACTTTAACATGATTATCTTAAAGATGCTCAAAGAACTAAAAGAAGGCATGAAGAAAGTTAAGAAAACAGTGCTGAGCAAAATGGAAATACCAATAAAGAGACAGAAAACCTAGATAGAATCCAAAAAGAAATAATGAAGTTGAAAAGTACAATAACTAAAATGAAATTTTCATTAGAGGCCTTCAAAGACAAATTTGAACAGAGAGAAGAAAAAATCAGCAAAGCTGAAGATAGAAAAATGGAAATTATTGTGTCTGAGCAACAGAAATAAAAAAGATTAAAGAAAAATAAATAGAGCCTAAAGGACCTGCATACATGTTATGGGAGCTCCAGAAGGAGAAGAAAGAGAGAAAGGGGCAGAGAAAATATTTGAAGAAATAATGTCTAAAATTTCCCAAATTGATGAGTGACATGAATATAAACATCTAAGAAGCTCAGTAAACTCCAAGTAGGATGAACTCAAAGTGACTCACACTAAGACACATTAAAATCAAACTGTCAAAAGACAAAGAGAGAATGTTTGAAATTGGCAAGAGAGAAGTGGCTCATCATATCCAGGGGATCCTCAGTAGGATTATGAGCAGATTTCTCAACAGTTTGGAGACCAGAGGCAGCAGGCTCATAGATTCAAAATGCTAAAAGAAAAGAAAAACCTGTCACCCAAGAATCCTATATCCCGCAAAACTGACCTCCAAAAGTGAGGACAAAATTAAAACACTTCCAGATAAACAAACACTGAGGGAGTTTGCTTCAAGAAATGCTCAAGGGAGTCCTGCAGATGAGGTGAAAGAACTCTAGACAGTAATTTGAAACCACCTATTTATTTATGGAGAAATAAAGATCTCAGGAAAGATAAACACATAGGCAATCATAAAAGCTATTATTATTGTAACAACGGTGTGTAAGTCCACTTTTTGTTTTCTATATGATTTAAGAGACTCATGCTTTTTAAAAAAGACAATTATTAGTGTAAAAGCTAGTATTATTGTAACTTTGGTTTGTACCTCTACATTTTTGTTTCTACATGACTTAAGGGACTAATGCATTAAAAATATTTGCTTGTGTTTTTAGACAAATGTATAAAGATGTAATTTTGTGAGATCAAAAACTGGAAGGGATAGAGAAGGAGCTTTTAAAGAAGCAGAGTTCTTCTACAGTCTTGAAGTAAAGCTGGTATAAATTAAAATTAGAGTGTTACAACTTTAGGATCTTAAATGTAATCCCATGGTAACCACAAAGAAAATACCTAAAGAGTATATACAAAGAACTGAGTAAGGGAGTAAATGTTTCACTACAAAATTCAACCAAATACATAAATGGTAATTCAGGAAACAAACAAAACTATAAGGTATGTAGAAAATAAATAGCAAAATGACAGAAGTTAAGTTTCTCCTTATTGGTAGTTACTTTAATTGTAAGTGGATTAAATTCTCTAACCAAAAGACCAAGACTGAAGAGAATAGATTTTTAAAAACATGATCCAACTATATACTGTCTAGAAGAGATTCACTTTAGATCCAAAAACATGAATAGGTTGAAATTGAAAGGATGAAAAAGATCATTCTATGAAAATATGAACCAAAAGAAGCAGAGGTGACTATACTAATATAAAATAAAATGGACCTTAACTAAAAAACAACTTCAAGAGATAAAGAAGGACATAACATATTAATAAAAGACTCGATTCAGCAAGCTATAACAATGATAAACATTTACACACCCAATAACAGGCCATCAAAAATTTTAAACTTTAAGAATATGAAATCTTGATCATGCATTGGGAAAACTGTAGCCTGACTTAATCTGTTTCCACTTTACTTATGTTGGTTTTGTTGTAATAAAACTCATATGTGGGAACCATGCTTCCTGGGTTTGGACCTCAGCTATTAGCTGAACACCTTGGACAAATTATTGACACTTGGTCTCAGTATCCTCACCTATGAAATGGGTGTTATAATGGTAGTGTCTAGTGCAGAGTAGTCATAGGAGATATTTCATTGTCATTTCATCCTTTCTATTTTCTTTGGGCACTTTTTGGTACATGTTTTGTACTCTCTTACTTCTGGAATGTATTTGTGTATGCCATGTGAGATAGGTCAACCTTGATTTCTAGTCACAGTGTGAGCCCTTGCCCCAGCCCCCTGTCACTGCTCTGAGAGATGACCTTCTCATTTCCCCAGTTCTCGGATGTGGTTATACCCATTGCTGTGGGGTCTGTTGGTCCATTCCAGCAAAAAAAACACAAATGCTTCATTACTATAATATATTGTATCATTTGCATTTGAAAATGCAAGTATTTCATTACCCTTCATTTTCAGTTTTTCTCACCTACTCTTACTTATTCTTCCAAATGAATCTTATGTTCACTTTTCAACATGTACCAGAAAAAAGTTTGGAGGTTTTAGTCAAGATTATATTCAATTGTAGATTTAGTTAGAAATAGCTGATATTCATAAATATTGTGTTTCTCATCCATAAACAAGGTTCTTCCCTCCAATGTGTTCCTTAGAAAGAAGAGGGTTTTTTTCCCACAGGTTCCACATATTCCTAGATTCTTACTAAGTTTATTCTTTGGATTTATGTGTTTTTCCCTGCTAGTGTAAATAGTATTTATTCCATTACATTTCTAATTGGTTGTTGCTAATAGAGGAAAATCTATAGCTTTTGGTATACATTTTTCTTTTAACTGATTTACTGAATTCCACCCTTTCTCTCCCCTAAGTTTTGTTCAGTTGATTTTTTTGGAATTTCTAGGTAGACAGTCCCATCTTTAGTTAAGTACAGTTTCCATATTTTTCCTATCAAAGATTTATACTATCTTATTGCATTGGCTTCCAACACCACACTAATAGAGTGAGATCAATAATAGAGTGATATTTGTCTTTTCTACTTATTTTTGGTACTCTAATGGACATTCTTTGAGTGCAGGAGTTTTTAATCCAGGGTCAGGTCCATGGATGGATTCTCTGAGTTTATGAAAGATATGACCTCTGATTATGGGTATCTGTGCAATTGTGGCAGATGAAAATGTCCAGATTGTTAAAGGGGTCCATGGCCCACAAAGATAAGAACCCCTATTTTAATTTTTGTGTAAAATCTGGTATGAAATTTACATCCTTTATAATGTTAATCCAATTGAGTTTCTTGTGAGGTTTTGCTCTATTTTTAAAATCAGAAATGGATGGGAGCTCTTTTAATGCAGTTACATGATTTTCTCTTTTTATATTTATGTGACTTACATTAATATGTTTCATGGTGTTGCATCATTATATTTTTGACTAAGTTCATCTAGTTCTAGTGTAGCAGTCCTTAATATGGATTTTCTTGTCTAATATCAGGATATTTGTAACTATATTCACAAATGAGATTTATCTGTATGTAGAGTTCCTAGGGTTTCTTTTAACAAGTTTTGGTTTCATGCTTTGCCAAACTTAAAAATTAATTGAAAAGAGGTTTATCTCTTTTATGTTCTGAAACAGGTTAAATAGCAGTGATGTGTTTGTCCTTAAAGGTACAAAAGAACTCACCCAAAACCTACCTGAGACAAAGCCTTTGGAGACATGATTCCTTCCAGGGCCAAGTCCTGCCAGTTCTCTACTTCTTCTTGAGACTCTTCCCAGAAATAGTCTTTCACATTTATTAGCTTATGGCTGCACTTGGTATGCTCTTAAAAACAAACAAAAACCTTCATGTATTATTATATTTTACTTATTCTTAAATTTGTGTGTTTCTATATTTGTGCTTCATGACTTTTATTATTGATTAGACTTGCTAAAATATTTTTATTTTATTGGACTTTTCAAAGAACCAGCTTTAGATATATTTATTATTCTACTGTGGGCATTTTTTAATCAATTGAATTTCTTATTTTTATTAATTTCTCTTTCCCGAAATTCAGTTTGTTAATTTTTTTGTCCTTGGTTTCTTCAACTACATGCCTAACTCATTACACTGATTTCTTAGTTTATAACAAAGGCATCTAAGGCTATATATTTTCCTCTTATAGTTTTGGCCTTCTCATATTTGCTTTAAGTGTAACATTGACATTGTCACGAATTCCTATGTAGTTTTTGCAAGAAACACCCTTTTAATTTCCAGATAATTTTATTTTTCTTTCTGTCTTATTAGTGACTTGTTTTGCATTGTGACTCAGAGAATTTTTACAATTTCCCTTTTTAAAATTAATTATGTTCTCTTTTATAGCTTACTCTAGGACTTAATTTTGAAAAAATTTTAAAGTATACATATTTCCTACTTATAGGTTTCAAAGACATAGATAAATGATAGATAAGATATAGATATAGATACATAGATGATATGTGTGTGTTGTGCACATTATCCAAATTCTTTATGTTTAGAAAATGCATATTCTCTACTGGTTACTGTCCAAGTTTTATGAAACATGACATTAATACTGTATATTTTGTGAATGTGATCTATCAATAACTTTAAAAGATGAGTTAAAGTCTTCTACAATGACTGCAGTTTGTCATCTTTTCCTTTGATTTTTCACAGATTTTGCTTTATATAATTTCATGAAATTTGATACATAAAGATTTATACCTAGACTGCAGTTTTTCTATCCTTCCTCTTCTGTCTTAAATTCTGGTCTCATGTAATGCTGCTGTTGTCTTCCTTCCATTGGGATCCTCCCCTCCCCACTCCATTTTCTTTGCACCATCTGTGACATTGTATTTCAAGTGTGACTCTCATAAACGTCATTGAGGTGGGTTTCATTTTTTTATCTAATTTAGGAATATTTGTCTTTAATAGGAAAATTTAAAGCATTCATATGTATTATCACAACTGTGATGTTTCTGGTATTTAGTTTTATGTTTCCTGGCTTTTTTTCCATTTGTATTCCATATTTTAGTGAATTTCTAAAGCTTCTTTGCTTTATTCATTTGTATTCATTTCTGCTTTGTGCAGAAATTCTTTATGGAGTTTTTTATGAATGGTACGTAGATGCATAGATCTGAGCCCATTTACATCTGAGGCTTGTGTCCTTGCGCATAAAAGACAAGCTGACTGGGAAACAGTCTTGGTTCATTTTATTTTCCTCTCAATAAGCTGAAGTTATTATATCATTGTCTTCTGTCCACAATATTGTGGAGAAAACATTTGATGCCTCTATTAGTCATCTATTGCTGGATAACAAATTGCATCAAACCTTACTGATTTAAAACAAGAAGCGTTTGCTACCTCATCATTTATTTGAGTCAGGAATTGGGTCCCTTGTGGGGAGCAGTCACCTGCTTCCAGCACTGTGGTCATTTGGAGCCTTGGCTGGGCTGCAGGGTCTGCAGCTAAGGTGGTGCCCTCCCCTGGCCACTGGCTGGAGGCCTCAGTTCCTCTCTGTATGGGTTTCTGCAAGACCTGCTTGAGCGTCCTCATGGCATGGCAGCTGGCTTCCCCCAGCGAGGGCCCAGGGGCCTCCAGGCAAAGACCACAGTGACTGATGACCTATTCTCGGCAGCCACACACCATCACTCCGCGCATTCCACTGGCCACACAGGCCGGCGGCAGCTCAGTGGGCAGGAGAGCTTCACAAGGCTTAGGTTCTGGGTGCACAGGGACGCCTGGGAGGCTTCTCACCGCCCCAAGGTGACTCGGTTGACAAGCAACCAAGGTGTTTCTATATGTTGTTGTTATTGTGTTTTTTCCTGTGGAGACATTTTTAGAATTTTTCATTTCATTTGAGAGTAAAATTTTCCACCAGTATACTTTATTATGTGGGCCTTTCTTAATTTATTGTGTGTGTGTAATGTGCAGCTAGGGGGTGCCAGCGATGTGCATGTGGAGAGCAGGGCCTGGCCGGGCGCACTCCCCCTGGCCCCCAGTCCCCTCCCCCTACTCTGCAGCAGAAGGGTCAAGACAGGACCCAGGGCCACCCCCACTGTGCTTCTCCTCCGGGGCCTCTTCCCCCTGGGGTCTCTCATTGGATTCTCTGCCCTGGGGCAGTAGGGTGAGGGGTCGGGAAGACAGAGCTGCACCCACCCCAGTGCTCAGCCATGGCGGGCCCTGCTCTGGCCCCTGGCTAGAGTCCAGGGCGGCCACCACCAGAGGTGACAGCTCCGGGCCACATGGCTCTGACTGCTGCAGCCTGACTCTCCCTCAGCTTCGGGGCTCTGCAGGGCCCCTGGCCTGCCCCTCACCCCACCTTCTCAACCTCCAATTCAGCCAGGTGTTGCCCCCAAATAAGCCTCCTATAGGCCAGGAGCTCCCCTTCCTCTGGCCAGTTCCCTCAGTCTGGGTACCTCTGTCACCTCTTGCAGGAAGCCCTCCTGGATTCCTTGGTGCTCCCACTGAGCTTGCTTTGATCTTGGCAGCTGTCACTACCTTGAGGGTTCATGGCCTCTTGATCTGACCATGACCCTATGGTGGGGGGGTCAGGGCCATGCGCTGTTCACATCTAACTATGCCAAGACTAGCCCTCTAGTCATGACACCTGCCCCATGAATCCACCTCCTCTCAAAAATGAGGTATTCCTGCAGCATTGCGGGGCACCCCCAGGAGCACTGCCCCAAAGTGCCCCCAAAGCTCTCCAGGCCTCTCACCTCAGCCCTTGAGGGCCAACTGGCCAGCAGCCTCACCAGCAGGCCACAAACCTCTGGGGCAGCATATTCTGCCTAGTCCGCTCTGTTCCGGGGGCTCCACAGGGCAGTAGGGCATTTGTGTGAGCCAGACTCAGGTGTCCCCACCAGAAGAGCCAGGCCACAGGTCCCTTGTTGGCCACCCTGCAGGCCCACTCCTCCCCAACCCAGTCCCCAGGCCTGGCCAGCCTGCTGGCCCCACGCACCCAGCCCTTTCCCTCTCTGGTCAAAGGGTGGGCCTGGAAACGGAGGGCAGCAAGTGGCAGAGAAACGTCATCCCATGGAGACATGTCAGGGCACAGTGACCCACTCTGGGGAGGGGTCCCCCCAACCTGTGCCGCTGTCACCATGTCCCCTAACAAAGTGGGACGCCAGCACCCCCAGGCCCATCCACATCTCAGCCCCCACACTCCACCCCCAGGGCCGCTCCCCTCCCTGGTGAGTGTGGGGGTCCGCTGGCATCAAGTACTGAGACCCACCCCAACCCAGCCTGCGCCTCGCCCTCCCCAGATATCCCTCCCTCCAGTCACCCCCACTGGCTCCCTAACCCCCAAGCCCCTACTATTGCCAGTCAGTTCCCGACGCACCTTTCTACCTAGCACACCCAGGCTGCACAGGGCAGGGGTGGGCTGTGAATGTCTGAATCCTACCCAGAATGGAGCCCAAAGCCTGCGATCTCTGTGCCCCCACCCATGGCCAGGGAGAGGGTGCCTCCATGAGCCCAGGTGCTGGCTACTATGTGTGCCACCCACCCCCGGGGCAGAGGGCTGTAGGGCTGCAGGCACAGATGCCTGTGGGGCCCGTCTGCAGTGGCCGCACATTCCTGTTGCAGGATGTCGGGGTGCAAGGGTGCTACCAAGATGCTCCGAGGCCCCTGCTCTGCCCTCCTGCTCTGGGGGCTCCTGGGGACCCTCCATGCCCAGCAGCAGGAGGTCATCGCGCCGGGCACCTCAGAGAGAAACAGCTGCCCAGGTACCGTGGGGCTGGGGCCGGGTGTGGGTGAGCAGGGGCGCCGCCGAGCCCTCGGCCCTGGGCTCACACGCCCCTCGTCCCCCAGAGAAGGCCGACTGCCCCATCAGAGTGTACTTCGTGCTGGACACCTCAGAGAGCGTCGCCATGCAGTCCCCCACGGACATCCTGCTCCACCACATGAAGCAGTTTGTGCCGCAGTTCATCAGCCAGCTGCAGGACGAGCCCTACCTGGACCAGGTGGTCCTGAGCTGGCGCTACGGCGGCCTGCACTTCTCTGACCAGGTGGAGGTGTTCAGTCCTGCGGGCAGCGACCAGGCCTCCTTCAACAAGAGGCTGCAGGGCATCCAGTCCTTCCGCCGGGGCACCTTCACAGACTGCGCGCTGGCCCGCATGACCGAGGAGATCCGGGGGCACAGGGGCAATGGGGGCATCGACTTCGCCATTGTCATCACAGACGGCCACGTGACCGGCAGCCCCTGCGGCGGCATCAAGCTGCAGGCCGAGAAGGCCCGCGAGGAGGGCATCCGGCTCTTCGCCGTGGCCCTCAACCAGAACCTGAACGAGCAGGGCCTGCGGGACATCGCCAGCACGCCACTCGAGCTCTACCGGAACAACTACGCCACCATGCAGCCCGACTCCACCGAGATCGACCAGGGCACCATCGACCGCATCATCAAGGTCATGGTGAGCCACCAGGGCGCCGGGCCTGGGCAGAGCCCCGGGATCCCTCCTCAGGGCCCCTGCCCAGGGCTCCGCCCACTCGCGGCATCAGGGAGGAGGGGGCGCCCAGAGCCCTGGGATCGGCTCACCGCATGGCAGTGGGTGGGGGACCGCCCTGGGGCCTCGGTTTACCCTCTCTGCGTGGCCCGGCAGGGTCCCATCCAACTCTGGGGCCGGGCATTCCACCCACACGCCCAGCTGCCCCGCTCTCCAGCGTCCAGCTAACCAGGGTCCCTCTGTCTTTCTTGCAGAAACATGAAGCCTATGGAGAGGTGAGAGGCGCTCTCTGGCCCTGCCAGCCCTGCCAGCCCTGGCCAGGTGCTGCCCTCTGGGCCCGAGGCGCCAACCCAGAGGGATGACACACTGGCCTCTCCCTGGTGCTCCCCTCCACTCCACTCTGGGTCTGAGGTGCAAGCATGGGCAAAAGGCTCCTGGCTGAACCAGGCTGCTGAAGCCCAGGAGCCAGCATTAGAAGCAACCCCCAAGCACACGCCAGTGGGTGATGGGCGGGGCTCAGGGTCTCCCTCCCAGTGACCTGGCTCTGCCCACCCAAGCCAGGCCAGAGAAGAAGACAGGCAGCTGGCAGGGTGCCCAGCATAGACCTGCAGCTCAGGCCCTGACATTCCCCAGCCCCATGTGTCCCCAGCACCAATTCACGGCCCAGGAAGGGTGCCCCAGACACATGCCCTTTCCAACAGCCATCTACCCTTTCCACTGCCAGTCACTGTCAACCCAGCCTCCATTCCTAAAACTCAGCTGGAGTGCTTGTGTAGACCCAACCCCATGCCCGGTGGGCGCGGAGGCCTCCCAAGTCTGCTCCTCCGTCTCCAGAGGGCCGCAGCCTGGGCAGCCGCTGTCCCCCTCCCAGCCAGGACCTGTTGCGCTGGCCTGACCTGCTGACACCTGCTTCTCCTTTCAGTGCTACAAAGTGAGCTGTCTGGAGATCCCAGGGCCCCCCGGCCCCAAGGGCTACCGCGGGCAGAAGGTAAGATGCCCAGACCACCCCAGTGTCTGTGCCGCCAGGAAGCCCCAGCCTGTCTGGAACTCCAAATTTAGGGCCATCTGCACCTCACACGGTACAGGACTAAATATCTGGTTTTATCTACTTCCTTTTAAGTGGCATTTTGAGGAAAGTAGGGACACTTTTATTAAGATGTGCCACTAAACTGCTCGTGAACAAGCTTACTCAGGAGGTGCACAAAGAGGAAACATGTCACTGCTGGTAACATGACTGCTAACTCCCGCTAGGCAGCCACTCCTGTCATGGGGTCATTAAGGGATCGCATGGGCCCTGCGTTTCCCTAACAACAGAGATGTTTAAATGAAATCCTTTCACATTCACTACCAGAGTATCACCAGCAACAATTCATGCCCAAAGGTGTAGAGAGAGGCAGCAGGGGAAAGAGTCCTGAAAAGATGGGAGAGTCTGAAACACCCCAGGGGAATTCACGACTGAGGGTCCACGCCGCCTGGCAGCTGAGCAGATGGACACACATCACCAGGCCTCTGGCCAAGTGCCCTGAGCACTCCCTGGTCCCTTGGGAGTGACCGAGGAGGAATTCACCACGGGAGGCAGCTCTGGCCGCCCCCAGCAGGGCCTCGCTCAGTCCTCCTGGGTGGGGGTCGCCGGATGCCGCCCCCGGGAGCAGCTGGCTAGCGTCTGCAGGGGGCGAGGGTGGCAGTGCACACAGGACTCCCACGGCGCCCTCTTCTCTCCTCTGCCCGGCCCCCTTCCCCCTTCTCCCTTCCCTCCCCTTGCAGTGAAATCAGTGGTGTATTTACAAATACAAGCACGAACTTAATAAAGTCCTACCTTCTGTAATTGAAACTCCAGCTCCAAGATGTAGCCTTTCCGTGGCTGTCTGGAGCCCCAGGCTGTCTGCACAAGATTTTTCGGTGGCCCCACCCCAGGTCTGGATGAACTGCTGTTGCACCCCAGCTGGGGTGCAGGATCAGAGCTGCTGCCACCGGAAGGGCAGGCGCCCCCACCCCTGGGGCTGCAGGGCAGCTTCTCAGCAAGCTGTTGGTCAGAGCTCAGAAAAGCAGGGTCTATAGGGGTCGAATTTGCCCAAGGCGGGGGCATGACCACCTGGGCCTCCCTATGTGGCGCAGGCATCATCATCCAAGTCGTGACCTTGGCCACACTGGCCATGGGAGGTCACTCTTCCACCTCCCAGGAGCCACGGCAAGAGCCCTGGCGCCCCCCCCCGACCCTTCCTTGCCTCACTGACCCCTCTCTCTGTCGTCTTTCAGGGTGCCAAGGGCAACATGGGCGAGCCCGGAGAGCCAGGACAGAAGGGACGGCAGGTCTGTGCACCCCCCGCCCTCCTGCCAACCCGGTCCCCGGGGCTGGGGCAGGGCACCCCCCGCTCACCGGCTGGGTCCCCGGGGCTGGGGCAGAGCCCACAGCTCGCTGCTTCCTCCACAGGGAGACCCCGGCATCGAAGGCCCAATTGGATTCCCAGGACCTAAGGCGAGTGGCCGCCAGCCCTGACACCAGCTGGGACATGGGCACGAGCGGGCGCTGGTCCGGGCGGGCTGGCTGATGAGGTGGCTCAGCACGCCCTTCTGCCCCGCCCACCCAGGGGTGTCCAGCAGAGCCGCGCCCCGCACCCCGGGCCGCTGGCCCCCACCCACCCTCCCTCCCGTGGGCCAGCGCTCCTGCTCACAGTAACGCTGTTTTCTTCCTTCCAACCTCAGGGTGTTCCTGGTTTCAAAGGAGAGAAGGTGAGATTCCCCCCCTAGCAGCCAGTGCCCCACAGCCACCCCAGGCACAGCTCTGGCCCTCCTTGGGGCCTCTCAGCGAGCCAGCTGTCCTGCTCGCGGCATGAGGCCTGGCTTGGCACAGGCTGGGGGTGGCCCTGTTCTGGGGCCCCTCTGGCCTTACGTCTGCCCCTGAGGTGGGGTGTCCGTGAGCAAGATGCCCCACTAACCGGCCCCGCTTTCCTTCTGCACAGGGTGAATTTGGAGCCGACGGGAGAAAGGTAAGTGGGCCAGGTGGACCCGACAGGCTGGGCGAGGGCCCCCTTCCTGCTGCTCCAAGGGGCTGACAGACCCCTCTCCCTTTCCCTCCAGGGGGCCTCGGGCCTGGCCGGCAAGAATGGAACCGATGGGCAGAAGGTAGTGTTCACCTGGTTGCGCCCGGGCCGGGTGGGCGGCGGCAACCCTGCAGGATGGAGCAGACCTTCCCGAGGCCCTCGAGGCCTCTGGGGGTTGGGCTCTGGGCCCCGGGCCACAGCCGCAAGAACAGGGCAAGGGCAAGGGCAAGACTGCGGCTCCAGAGAACAGTCTGCTTCCTGTGGAGGAAGCAGCGAGCTGCGGGCCCTGCGGTCATTTCCCAGCCAGCTGAAACTCATTATGCAAGTGGCATGGACCACGCCCACCCAGCTTGCCTGGGGCCGGTCCGCAGCACCCCCACACACTGGCCCAGCCCATCTTCTGCTCCCCTCTCCTTCAGGGCAAGCTGGGGCGCATTGGACCTCCTGGCTGCAAGGGAGATCCCGGGAGTCCGGTAAGCCCTTAGCACATCAGACTCCGGCTGCGGGGGGACGCGGGGCCCTAGGCCGGTGGTGGACAGGAGCCAGGACTCACATGGCTGGGTCCTTCCTTCAGCCCCTCTGCTGCCCGACCTTGACCCCGGCTTGGGGTTCAGCCAGGGTTGGGTCACAATGAGGCTGTAAGCTCAGGGCTTTGGGGTCCGTCAGCTGGAGGGTGGCTGCTTCCCAGGGTCCTGACAGTGGGTTCCAGCAGCTGAGACCCCGCTGAGTGCTGGTCACCCCATGTCAGCTGGCTCTCAGCTCTTGGGGCACCTGACACTACTCTCCGCAGGAGCCTGGGACAGGCTGTCAGCTCTCTCCCCACCTCTCTCTGGCAGGGCCCCGAAGGCTACACCGGGGAAGCCGGCAACCCTGGGGAGCAAGGAGACCGAGGCCCCAAGGTAGGCAGGCTGGTGGGGGGGCCAGGGTCACGTCCTCCTGGCGGCTTGCCCTCCACCTCAGGTGCTGGGCCTCCGGGGCAGGCAGCCCAGGCTCCGAAACCCAACAGAAAGGGCCTGTCCCTACAAACTGGCAGTCAGCAGCCGGAAGCCTAGGGGTGCCCTGCCCAGAGGTGGAGGGTGCCCTCCCCGGGCTCACTCACCTGTGTCTGACTCATGACTGTGTGTCCCAGCTCAGGCAGCAACACGCCCACCCTCCAAAGGCCTCTGTGGAAGGCTCTTAGGTGCCCATGGGGGCTGTGTGTCCACTTCCATCGGTGCCCAGGACAAGGGAGGGTAGGAAGAGAGCCTGCCCCTGAGAAGCCAGCACCATCAGATTGATGTCCCTGGGCGGCTGTACAGCGGCGCTGGCCCCAAGAGCATGCCCCAGGGACATGGGAGGGGAGGTGCACGTCCCAGCCACCAGCATCTGTGGGATGTGAGGCTGACTTCTCCAAACTCTTCCAGGGGGATGCTGGCCGCCCAGGTCGCAGAGGGCCCCCTGGAGATGATGGGGCCACAGGAAGTAAGGCAAGTGTTCCCTGATGCCCCCTTGCTCCCCACCCACACCAACGGTGCCCCCCGACATGGGGCAGGAAGCACAGGGGGTGCCTAGCCTGCCAGGGTGCCCTGCACCCCAAGGCAGACACATCCCCCTTGAAGACAATGGCCCAAGCCCACAGGCATACAGCCGGGCTCCAGGGCGTGGGTGCTCAGCCAGGCCCTTCCCCGCCCTGGTCCACCCCTCTCCTCCACCCAGGGGTACCAAGGCAGCAACGGATCCCCTGGAAGTCCCGGCGTGAAAGGAGCCAGGGGCGGGCCTGGGCCCCGAGGACCCAAAGGAGAGCCTGTGAGTATCCCTGAGCCCCACGCACAGCAGAGGCCTGCCAGGGTGCCATCCTCTCTGGGCCCCGCTGCCCGCCTGGCCCATCCTGCAGGGCCATGTCGGTACGTGCCCGCCCCGGGTCTCTCTGTGCCCAGCAGCCTCTCGCTGCTGCGAATGTGCCTCCCCGTCCCCCACCGCAGCAGACATGAGGAAGGGCCGCCCATGAGCATCATGTGGGGCTGGGCAGGACCCCCGTGGCCCCGCTGGACAACCAGCGCCTGTGGAGCAGCCTGTGTCCCCACCCTACCCACCCAGGGCACCCCTAAGGGTTGACATAGACCCAGGTACACATCCCCTGGAATGCCCTCAACTGGGACGTCCCACCCACAGTTCCCCAAATGCTGGGCTGCAGAGGCTGAGGGTCAAGGCTGAGCCTCTGGAGGGCCGCCAGACCCCAAAGGCAGAGTCCCCATGTGGCCCTCATCTTAGCCCCCCACCCATTTCCTGCAGGGGCGCAGAGGAGACCCCGGAACCAAGGGCAGCCCGGGCAGCGACGGCCCCAAGGGCGAGAAGGTGAGTGCCCACGGGGGGAGCCCAGAGGGCATCAGCGGGTGGCCAGGGCAACAGCGCCCCCTCAGCGGAGCACCAGGGGGAGAGCACCCTGGGCCTCGCCATCAGGGCACTCCCTGTAGGGCTTGGGCGGGTGGGCCAGCGACTGGCACAGGGTGTCTCGTCCTGTCCTGCGGTGAGTCCGAGGGTGTCACCTCCTCCCCGGGAGTCAAATGCCTGCCCCGGACTGACCGGGCCTGTCTTCTCACAGGGGGACCCTGGCCCTGAGGGGCCCCGGGGCCTGGCCGGAGAGGTCGGCAGCAAAGGGGCCAAGGTGAGTGGGTGGTGGCAAGCACCCAGCTCCCCACCCCTGTTTCGCCCATCCCCTGGAAGACCCTGCCTGAGGGCCCAGGACCTCCTGGAGGGCAGCGGACCCCCAACTGGCTGCCGCCCGTCTCCAGGGCAGGGTCTCTGAGGCACCCTCCCCCTTCTCTCCAGGGAGACCGCGGCCCGCCAGGACCCAGAGGTCCCCAGGGGGCTCCTGGGGAGCTGGGGAAGCAGGTCAGTGGCAGCGTGCCTCGCAGGCCCCTTGACCTCCTCAGGGTGCCGACTAGGCCCTCCTGCCCCCTAGCAGGACACTGCCCCACAGCAAGCTTGGGCAATGGGATGGACATGTGTGTCACTGCCCTGGGGGCCCATATTTAGCAGGGGGGGCTGGCGAGGAGGTGGCAGGGTGTGGGGCCTGGGAGCCAAGACAGATACATGGCCGGGAGGGGCTAGCAATGTTGCCTGGTGCCCGAGCTGGGAGGGGTCCCCCCCACCGGTGCCAACTCCCCGGGGTCCCCCCCACCAGTGCCAACTCCCCTCTTCTCCCGGCCCCCAGGGATCGCGGGGGGACGCTGGCGACGCTGGTCCCAGAGGGGACTCTGGACCTCCTGGCCCCAAGGTACCCCGCCTCCCCACCCAGGACGGGCCCCGAGGGCCCGAGCCCACTCTCCACTCTCCCTCGGTGTGGGGGGCAGCAGGAGGCCGGCTGGTGCTCCCCAAGGCCCAGCCGCCCTGCACACACGGCTGCTCCCCACAGACCAGCAGGCTGGCCGCCCACCCTCAGTCCCTGCCCGCCGACTCCACCCCTCCCTTTCCCACTGGGTTTTCCCTGACCGGCTCCCCCATCCCTCAGGGAGACCCTGGCAGGCCTGGATTCAGCTACCCTGGCCCCCGAGGAGCTCCTGTAAGTCCTGGGGCAGGGCAGGGGCTCCCAGGGCAGGGTGGGCATTGTCGGGAGGACCCTGAAGGGCAGGGTGAGGAGTGGGGGGTCACTCACTGGGCACAGAGGCAGGCCCCTGGAACCTCCCCGACACACCGTGTGTGGCTTCACACATGTGCTGACCGTGACCACTGTGATGGAAGGGAGGGGCTGCAGAAGATCTCCGAGTCCCCAGGAGAGGCAGCCTCCCGTCCTGGGGTCGGCACGCAGTCAGGACGTGTCAGCCCTCTGGGTTCTGTGCCGTCACCCCAACCTGTGGTTGCTTCCCAGGGAGACAAAGGCGAGCCAGGCCCGCGTGGACCTGAGGTACGTATGGGGCCGCTCCACACCCTCAGTGGGGCGGTCCACACGCCCTGCTACCGTGGCCAGACACCACATCCGGGGCTGAGCGCTGCCTGGTGGAAGGGGCTGCACACGGGTCTCTTTCAAACCGAAAACCGCGGCTGGCCTGGAATGCCAGGGGGCGCCACTGTCTGACGGACCCGATGGCCAGGCACGCGTCCTTCCTGACAAGAGCGCGTCCATGTCCCGCTCCCTCACCTGAGGCCATGGGGGGTGGGGGCAGGGCAGGCTTTCCCAAGGCGGCCCCTCCTTGGAGCTGACGGGTGTCTGTGCCTCAGGGGGGTAGAGGCGACTTCGGCAAGAAGGGAGATCCCGGGAGGAAAGGCCAGAAGGGCGAGCCTGTGAGTACCGGGGCGGCTGGGTGGCAGCGGGGGTCCCGGGCCACGAGCCGGAGCCCACCTGCCCGTTCTCTTCTCAGGCGGATCCTGGCCCCGCTGGTGAGCCGGGCCCTCGGGGCCCGAGAGGACCCCCAGGACCTGAGGTAGGTCGGCTGCCCTGCCCCAGCCCTTGGCCCCAGCCCACTGGGCCACCACCTGCCTGAGCCGAGGGGTCAGGGTGCTGGGGACGCGCTCTCAAGCGGCTGTCTGAGAACAGCAGGGGCCGCCCAGCCTCGGCACTGACGGGGTCCCCCTGACTACAGTCCTTCTCCTCCAGGGAGAGCCCGGCCCGCCCGGAGACCCTGGCCTCACGGTAGGTGTCAGCTGGGGATGGAATCAGCACCCTCTCCCCTCCTAGACCTGGAAAGCGAGGGAAGCAGGGGCAAGGTCAGAGGGCAAGGTTTGAGGACTTCCTGCAGAAGCACCTTCTCGGCTGGGCTGACCCCCTGTGTTGCAGGAGTGTGACGTCATGACCTACGTGAGGGAGACCTGTGGGTGCTGCGGTGAGTCTCGGCCCCAGGCCCCACCCAGCAGTGACGCTGGGCTGCTACGGGCAGGGGCACTGTGTCCAGGCCTCAGGGTCGCCCGTCTGTGTCCCACCCCCACCTCTGGGTCACTGTTTCCCACCGTGCACCTGACTGGGCCCCTGCAGGTGTAAGCGGGGGCCCAGGGGTCTGTGCACGTGGCCACCAGTCCCGCTCACCCCGCGCTTGGCCCGCAGACTGTGAGAAGCGGTGTGGCGCCCTGGACGTGGTGTTCGTCATTGACAGCTCTGAGAGCATCGGCTATACCAACTTCTCCCTAGAGAAGAACTTCGTCATCAACGTGGTCAACAGGCTGGGGGCCATCGCCAAGGACCCCAAGTCGGAGACAGGTCAGCTGCATCTGCGGTGGGCGGGTGGGGGTCTGGCGTGGCCGGGAGTCATGGGGCCTGTTCACGAGCAGCAGCCAGGCTGGAGGCATCACGAGGGACAGCAGACAGACAGGAATCCAAGGAAGCTTTGCTGCGAGTCCCCGGATCCCCTGGAGGGCAGGCGTGGGGCAGGGTGGTGACCCTGGGCCACAGGCCAGCCCCTCACACCCACACCTGCCTGCAGGAACCCGTGTGGGGGTCGTGCAGTACAGCCACGAGGGCACCTTCGAGGCGATCCAGCTGGACGACGAGCGCATCGACTCGCTGTCCAGCTTCAAGGAGGCCGTCAAGAAACTGGAGTGGATTGCTGGGGGCACCTGGACCCCCTCGGCCCTCAGGTTCGCCTACGACCAGCTCATCAAGGAGAGCCGGCGCCAGAAGACCCGTGTGTTCGCGGTGGTCATCACGGACGGCCGCCACGACCCCCGGGACGACGACCTCTACCTGCAGGTGCTGTGCGACCACGATGTCACGGTGACGGCCATCGGCATCGGCGACATGTTCCACGAGAAACATGAGAGTGAGAACCTCAACTCCATCGCCTGCAACAAGCCGCAGCAGGTGCGGAACATGACGCTTTTCTCTGACCTGGTGGCCGAGAAGTTCATCGACGACATGGAGGACGTGCTGTGCCCGGGTGAGCCTCTGCCCCCATGCTCCCCGCACCTGCCCCCACACAGGCACTGGATGGATGGCGGTGCCAGGGGGCACAGCTGGGGGTGTCCGTGCACAGGGGAGCTGGCTGCCACCCTGGTTGGCAGAGGCTCACCAGGACCCCCGCCTCTCTCCTGACTCCTAGACCCCCAGATCGTGTGCCCAGACCTTCCCTGCCAAACAGGTAAGATGAGTGCTGCTGAGTGCCCACCCCAGACCAGCCAGCAGCTCAGGCCAGCGAGAAGGGGCTGTGGGGGGACCCCAGGGTGGTGCTGTGGGGCCTCTCCCAGCGAGAAACCCATGGGCTCTTGGCCCCAGGACCCTGCAAGTCTGGGGAGGGGCTGAGTTTGGCGCCTCGGGCTCTTGGGCTGTGCCCATCTGCCTGGCACACGCGGGGCAGGTGCTGGCAGCCTGGGCTGCGTTGGCTTGCAGGCTGCTGGTGGTGAACGTGATGCACAGCCTCGTGGGCCGGGGTGCTCTGGCCTGTGGTCGGGACAGGCACTCCAGGCCATCCCAGCTCCCACAGGCGGAAGCCTCAGATCCAGTGAAATAGCAGCTGATTTAAAATTGCCAGGGAGGTGGCCACGTCGAGAGGCCCATGCCTGCCCTGAGCAGGGCCAGCTGCCCTTCCTCCAGGAGTGGAACCAGCTCAGCTCAGAGGCCATGCCCCCCGCCCAACACAGCTGCCCTTGGCTGGAGCTGGAGGCTGGGGGTCTGTGAGCTCCCTGGGGGATGGAGAGTGGGTCGGCATCGCCCATGCTCTGCTGAGCACCAGGCTACTGTCTGCACTGCCCTGCTGCCTAGAGACTTGGGCCGTTGAGCCACGGAGGTGCCCCAGGGTGCCACGAGCTGACACTCCCATGGCAAGTCCTGCCCCTGCCAGCAGCAGACTCTCTGGCTGGGACATGGGCACTGGGCCTGACCCTCCGCAGAACCCACTCTGGGAGGTGGGGACCACCAGGGACCACAGTAGAGGCAGCCAGCTGAGCTGTGTTGACAAGTCACACAGAGGACACAGGTAGGACACCCTGGGGCCTGTGACCACATCCATGTCTGCCATGTGCTGTCAGCATTTCTGGGCTTCTGTTCCAGCTTCTCCCGGGGCATCAGATGGGTCAGTCGGGCAGGTTCGCAGGCCCCGAGGCTGCCTGAGGAGAGCCAGCAGGCTGTGGAGTCACCCCAGAGCCTGGGTCCGGGGTCCTCCGAGATGCTGGCCAAGGGGGCCTGCGAGGGGGAATGTCTGCACTGAGCCACCAACCCATGTCTGTTTCCACCCCACAGGGCCCCTGAGCCGTCCTGGGCTGGGGTCCCAAGGTCTGCTTGGCCCCTTGCAGAAGCCAGCCCCCAGCCCCTGGTCTTAGTGGGGGAGCCTCAAGCTCCTCACCACCAAGCAGGAAACTGGCTGAGGTTCTCTGGGGGTGCTCTGTGGTGCAGGGAAGTTCCCCTCCATTCCTGGTTTCTGAGGATCTTTATCACAAACGAGTGTGGGAGTCTGTCTATTGCTCTCTGCACCTGTGGGCGTGACTGTGTGATTCTCGCCTTTAGCCAGTTGGTAATGGGTTCCACTGGCTTATTTTCAGCGGCGGGCCAGCCTTGCAGACCTGGGGTAAATCCCACTTGGTCACGCTGTATAAATTTTTCCATACATTGTTGGATTCAGCTTGCTGATGTTCTGTTGAGGACTTTTACACCTCTGCTCACAAGAGACCTTGGGCCTCAGTGCCCTTCCTTGCGATGTCTTCGCCCAGTTTTGGTGTTAGAGCAACACTGGCCCCTGGTCTCTGGTCTTGCATCCCCTGAGGCGCTGGGAGCTGACACTGACCAGGACAGGCACCTTGAAGACCCCTCCCTGCCTTCTCTTGCTACCTGCTCTGCTAGCTCACAAGCTCACCCAGTACAGTGATCAGAGATCTCCAAGTAAACTAGACATTGTTTCCAGAGATGAAGAAAGCAGATGTGCCTATAGAATACGCTTCCCAGATGCCCCGCCGGTATGGGCCTGGCACACCAAAGCACTTTGGGGCTGCACGCAGGCACTGCTGGCCCTGGCACGGCCCCGACCTGGGCCGGATGGGTCCATCCAACAGAGGCCCAGCCACGCTCAGGCTTGGACCAGGCCAAGGGGCGGCTCAAACCCATGAGAGCATCAAAGAGAAGCAAAGCCAGACCCCAGCTAATGGCAGCAGGGATGAGCTATCCCGCGGCAGCAGCTGAGTCAGGGTGGCCGGAGCTGGACCCTGAGCAAAGGCAGGAGGCTCTGAGGGCAAGTGCTGGGGTGCAGGCAGAGGGCCGGGTGCGTAACCAGGCCACCTGGGCCACCAGAGGGAAGAGAGGCTTCTCGTGCCTTTAGGATGGCAGGTGGGGTGCCAGGCATGAGGCCCTGGGCTCTGCGGGGCTGGGAGAGCGACTCCCTGAGCTTGGTCAGCCCACCCCGGCCAGGCCAGCTCTGGGTGGAGACCGCGTCTCAAAGGGCAGAGGGGGCTTGTCCTTGCCCGCTTCCTGAGCAGCCGTTCTGAGGAGGGAGGGACCAGGGGCCCACCTGCCATCACTAGGTTTCGGCTGCAACAAGCAGTGAACTCTCCTGGCAGCCAGGCACTCTCAGGAGGCATTTTAGGAGGGCTGGGGTCACCCCAGGGGCAGGGCCCTGAGCACCGCAAGCCACCCTAGAGGTGGACGCAGGCACCTCCACTCGTCTCCTCGGCAGCTTGCTTTGCTGCCGGCTCCCCAAGGCCCCTCCCTCTGGAGCTCTGGCACCCGTGTGCCCCAGTGGGGTCTCTGCGGCCTCCCTGTCTCCTGTCCGACCCCTTGATGAGCCTAATCCCTTTCCTTGCTGCTGCCCTAACTCGTCTCCGAGGAGAGGGCTGCCTTCACTCCCAACCAAGAAAGGCAGCCGGTGGCCAACCTCACCTGAGTCCCTGAGCACCTTCTCTGGATGCCCCTGCAGATGGACCGCAGCCTGGCAGCGCACCCCCGGTCGCCTTCCTCCGCACGGAAGAGGGCCCGGATACCTCCTTCCCCAGGACCATCCCCCTGATCCAACAGTTGCTAAACACCACGGAGCTCACTCAGGAGCCGGCCGCCTACTCCAGGCTGGTGGCCGTGATGGTCTACACCGCAGAGCGGGCCAAGTTTGCCACCGGAGGCGAGCGGCAGGAATGGATGGAGCTGTTCATTGACACCTTTAAGCTGGTGCACAGGGACATTGTGGGGGACCCAGAGATGGCACTGGCACTCTGCTGAAGTCACGGGGCTGCCCCTGTGCAGAGACAGCCTGAGCTGCCCTCCCACACCAGCCCCCCACAGGCTGCCCACCACCCGCAGAGTGGCTTGGGACGATAGGAACCTCCTCTCTTGGTCCGGAGGGCAGATGTCTGACATCAAGGGGTGGCAGGGTGCACCCCTGCAGGCTCCAAGGGAGGGTCCTTCCCACCTCTCCAGCTCCGGCCCCTGCCTTTGATGTCACATGGCCCCTCCTCTCTGTGGCCTAATCTCTCTGCCTCCCTTTTATCAGGTGGTGGCATTTAGGGTCCACCAGATAATCCAGGATGGTCTCCCCATCTCGTGGTGATTTAATCTGATCTGCAAAATCCCTTTTTACTACATCAGGTCATATTCCCAGGCACCTTCTGGGGAGCCATTAGTCAGCTGAAGAGGGAGAGGGAAGGGCCTTGTGAACAACCCACACTCCCGGCTCACCTGCAGCCTTTGTGCGCATCTCTCGGCACCCCTGCAGGGGCATGGACGGGGAGGCCCCTCTCTGGGACGTGGAAGTCAAGGAGCATGCAAGCACCTGCTAGACATTTTCAGCAAGGTCCAGCCATGTGGGTTCAAAGTGGAAGCTGCTCCCCAGGTGCACAGCCACCAAAATAAGCTTTGCCATTAATAAGCTCCCCAGAAAACAGTTCCGTCTGCCAGAAGTGCCAGCTCCGTCTGCCGGCAGCCCTGCACCCATGAAGACACCACAGGGAGTGTCCTTCCCAGGCTGTGGGCACATCTTCAGAGTCTATAAATGCTAAAAAACAAAGCGAGTTCTCTGCTGTGGTCCAGTGATGCACTGGGCAGCTTGCTGCTGGCTGGGGCCCAGACCTTCACAGGTGGCTGCTAGACGCCTGCAGGGCCCCCAAAGCTGGCTCCTGGGTGGAGGCCCTCGGCCGTGGGTGCTACAGATGTAGACCTTGTTCCCAATAGGACCCCTGTGCTTTGCACCCCAGGGGTCAACAAACCTGGCCTGTGACCAGAGCCCTTGGGGGCCCACATCTGGGAGGGGCGCTCATGGGGCCAAGGGGCTGGACACAAGCAGGGAGACCTGCCCTCTCCTCGCCCAGCCCCAGCAGCAGTTAGAGCTGAGATCTCCCGCCAGGCCATGGATGGGGGCTGTGTGTCCGTGGCTGGTGCACCGTGTCCCAGCCGTGGCACATGCGTGGTGAACAGGTTTTCAGTCTGTGCCATGGTGTCCATGTCCCCCAAGGCCCAGCCTCAGTCTCAGCTGCAGCCTTGCCCCCATGCTGTCCAGCATGCCCAGGGCTGGTGGCCACCCAGAGGGGGTAAGGATCTCGGGCAGCAGGGAGTCTCTGGGCTGCCACAAAAGTCTGGCCACACCTGTGCCCACTGCCCACCAGGGCCTTGTCCAGAGGGGGCATGGGCTCCTCTCTGATGCTTCCAAGGCCGGAAGCCATGTGGCCCAAGCCAGCACCGGACGACTCTGGAATGGGGGGAGTAAGGGTCATGGCCAGTGGGGGTCCTTGTGTCTTGATGTCTTTTTGCACAATTGCAAACATGATGACAGCCTCCCTGCTCATCCCTCCCACACCCACTGACTGTGGCCCTTTTGGGGGTATCCAAGTCTTGTGCCAAGTGAAAGGGCTTTACTAACCCCTTCCCGCCCAGCAGGGCCTGGAGGCAGTGACTGGGCAGAGACAGTCCTTAGAGGGTGGAAACAGGCCCTTGAGCTATCACATTTATTGGTGGGGCACAGTCAGGAGAGTTGGTGACAGTCAAGGCGACGGGGTGGGACGTGTGGCGGGGACTCCCAAGCCCAGCTGACTGTGGGAGCAGCCCCAGCATCCATATGGCTCCACGGGGCTGAATGCACACACAGACAGACTCAGGGTGCAGGGTGTGGTCAGGGCAAGGGTATGGTCGGGGTGGGCTGGAGTCATGGGAGTCCAGGGCGGGCCTGGTGGCAAGAGCTTGCTGGGCAGCCCCCCCACCACCGCGTTTTGCCCCCAGAGCTGTATGTGGCCCAGTGCACACAGCGGCCAGTGGACATCGTCTTCCTGCTGGACGGCTCCGAGCGGCTGGGCGAGCAGAACTTCCATAAGGTGCGGCGCTTCGTGGAGGAGGTGTCACACCGACTGACGCTGGCGCGCAGGGATGACGACCCGCTCAATGCGCGGGTGGCCCTGCTGCAGTTCGGGGGTCCGGGCGAGCAGCAGGTGGCCTTCCCGCTGACCTCCAATCTGACGGCCATCCACGAGGCCCTGGCGGGCGTGCGCTACCTCAACTCCTTCTCGCACGTGGGCGCGGGCATCGTGCACGCCATCAACCACGTAGTGCGTGGGGCGAGAGCCGGGGCGCGCCGCCACGCCGAGCTGGCCTTCGTGTTCCTCACGGACGGCGTCACGGGCAACGACAGCCTGGAAGAGGCGGTGCACTCCATGCGCAAGCAGAACGTGGTGCCCACCGTGGTGGCCGTGGGCAGCGACGTGGACGCGGACGTGCTCTCCAAAATCAGCCTGGGCGACGCTGCCGCCGTCTTCCGCGAAAAGGACTACGACAACCTGGCTCAGCCCGGCTTCTTCGACAGGTTCATCCGCTGGATCTGCTAGCGCGCCCGCCACCCCCGCGCCCCCACCCCCACCCGCCCACGCCCCAGCCTCACCCTGCGTCCCCGGCCCTGGAGGTGCTGTCCTCTGATCCGCGGTGCTGCTCAGACCCCACCTAGAGGCCCGGCGCGCTGCAGGCTCCATCTCTGCCGGTGTGGGAGTGAAGTCAGGAGCAGAGGATCCCTGCCCACCCCCAGCTCCTCGCGGGGTCCCTCAGCCCTGAGCATCACTGAGTCCACTGTCCCCTCTGATCCACCCATGCCCTGCCCTTTCTGGACCCCAGAGGCCTCCCAGGGCGCCCTCCAGCGGCCAGCAGTCCCGACCTCAGCTGCAGGCCCCTCTCCCTGCCCCTCAGCCCCCCTCAGCCCAGCATCATCCCTTGACTCATCACCCCTCCAGAGCCCTCCAAAGGCTCTCTGCCAGCCCTGCCAGCACTCCTCTCTGGGGATCACCTGCCCCTCGCCAGACTGAGCTGTGGCAGCAGGCCCTACACTTCCCTGTGTGCACACACCTCAGTCCAATAAAGGCTTTGAACCGCCTCCTGCTCCTGCTTGCCGGCTTCCACTGTACCCAACCCGGGAGTTCTCCAGGCAGCCAAGGAGCCGCAGACCATTCACATGCCCACTAGGGTTCATCACACCCCAGAGTGCCCACCACCCAGGTGGTGCCTGACCTGGCCTCCTCTCGAGGCAGGTGCTGCCTCTAGGCACCGGCCACCCGCAGTGCCCCAAATGTACAGACCAACAGCCTCAGCCATGGAATCTGCCTGTCTAGTCGGCTTTGGGCTGAAAACCATGCTTGGTCAGTGAAGTCCCGTCTGTGCCCAGCCCAGGGCCACAGAGCTTTAAGGTGTTTGTGGGTTCACATCGGGAGACGGGGAGGTGGACAGAGAGCTGCTACTTCTCTGTGGCACCTTGGTGACATCTTGTTGAGCCTCCTGAGCCCTCCAGGCACTCCCTCTGGGAAGGGCCACACTGAAACACGGATGCCACAGATGCTCTGCTCACCAGCCCAGTCGGCCAGGGCTGCCCTAGGGAAGTGCACACACTGATCGGCTCTGACAACAGCAACCAACTCTCAGTCTGGAGTCCAGAAGTCGAAGACTGAGGTGCCTCCCACCAAAGGCTCCAGGGTGAGGTCTTCCCACCCTAGCACCTCCTCCTTCTCATGGTGCCCTCTCTGTGCACATCTGTGTCCACATGTGCCCTTTTTACAACGACACTGGTCATTGGGTGGCTGGGGTCCTTTGAGGGTCCCAGCCAGCTCCGAGACCCAGTGCTCACCATACCACCATCCACAGAGGGCCCAGCCTTCCCAGGAGGCAAGGCACCAGCCCCTTGCAGCTGCTGTCTGAGCCCCAGGCCTGAGCCCCAGCACACAGGGTGCCCTTGGACCCCCCCACATGGCCCTGGCTGGCAGGACCCCTGCTCTGCCTGCTCATCCCCCTCCCCCCCCGCCACCAGGCCCACTTGGATCTGTGTCTTGTCCCCTGAGAGCCGCAGACATGAGTTAAGGAGACTTGGCAAAGATCGGCCCGGTGGCCTGGCTCAGCAGCCTCTCAGAGGAAACTGGGGTACCAGGCACACAGCAGGGGTCAAAGAACCACTGGGCAATGCATGGCACCCACATGAGGCTTAGCCAGGGAGCAGGGCCTGTGGGTGGGGGTCCCAGGGCCCTGTGACTCCTGGGCCAGGGAAGTACACAAGCCAGGGTCCCCTCACCAGTGCCCCCTCGCCAGCATCTCCTCACCAATGTCCCCTCACCAGTATTCCCTCATCAGGGTCCTCACCGATCCTCTTACCAGCACCCCTCACCAGTGTCCCCTCACCTATGTCACCACAGCAGCCCCCCAGTACCGTCCTGTCCCCCTTCAGTGTCCCTCGGTAATGTCCCAGATGTCCTGGGGCCAGGCTGTAACCTCCTGACCCACACCACTCTGTGCATCTCAGGGGCGGAGCTGGGACACTGGGAAAAGCCTTCTTCAAGGGCCAGGCTAGGGACCAACCAGTGTCCAGTCGCCACGCACCCCACACTCCCAGGCCCAGCCCCACTGCCCGCCCATGACTGGCAGGGGAGGCAGGATGCCAGGGCAGCCCCTCTGTGCTCCCCCACATAAGGGCCCCCCAGCACCCCACCCCACCTCCGTGTGGTGGGGAGGGCCCCATGCTCACAGTGCTGGGGAGCTAGAGGCCAGGTTCTGCCACCAGGGCCTCGCACCATTGGGTAGGGGCCCAGGGGGGTGTCCCTACTGGGTGGGGACAGTGAGGGGAAGGCCCCAGTGGCATTCCTAGTGACAAAAAGAAAGCAAAACTTTTAATTAGGGCCCTCTCCCTCTTCCCTGCAGGTGTGATAAGCATACATATAAATTTGAGTGACTCTAACCAAAATGTTGATATAAACAAAATAGAAAACAGATGGGGGAGCTTATCAGAGAACACGGCAGCCAAGAGTCATGTCTGTGCTGTGAGGAATCCACAGATCTGCAAGAAAAGCGGCTCCGATGAAATGGATGAAGAGCTTCAGCAGGCAGTTCTCAGAAAACGAAGCATAAATAGCCCATGAGCACGTTTTTTAGCAGGATGGACTCGTTGATCACCAATCAGCCGCTAGAGGACGTGCGAAGCACCTTCAGAGCTGCATCTGGCTGCACTGACCATTCGCCCGAGGCCAGGGGACACCTGGGACCAGACGGCCTCAGCCTGGAAGGGACACCCACACCCACACGCACCCCCATCACCAGGCAGAGCCTCCCCCAGGTCAGAGTTCCTCTGTGTCAGAGTTCCCCCCAGGTCAGGGTCCCCCCAGGTGAGCCCCCCAAGCTCAGGGTTCCCCCCACCCCAATCTGCAAGGCAGAGCCTCCCCAGGTCAGGGTCCCCCCTGGTCAAGGTCCCCTGTGTCTTGGGGAGGCCGTGTCCTCTGCAGTCTCGGTGGGGAAAAGGAGACGAGGAGGCCGCCAAGGACGCCCTCAGTACCCAGAGGCTCAGGGCTGGGCAGGACTTCAGCCCCACCAGCGCCCCCACATTGCCTGGACTCTGCCCAGAGCTGGCTCGGCAGGCGAGCTGTGCTCCTGACCCAGAGGAAGCCACCGCCCACTCCCTGTCCAGCAAAGTCCACTGGCTGGCATGCCAGGACCAGTGCTAACCCGCCTGCAGGGAAGTGTCCACAGGTCTCCCTGGCCCTCGGAAAGGGCGCCACATCATCAGCAGTGATGCCAGCCTGTCCTTAAGGCCATAAGCAATGATGGGCGGGGGCCCAGTGTTGGGCCCACCTGTCACAGGGAGGGCACGGATGTGGCTCAAGGTGGCCTGCGCTTGCAGGGGGCCCCAAAGGCACCGAGACAAGAGGAAGGAGGTGGAGACACCAGCCAGACTCCTGGGGAGCTGGCAAGCAAACACCGGGAACCTGTGCCAACTATGTTTGTTCATCCGATCTCTGCCCTGGTGCCACCCAAGCCTCAGCCTCCAGCTCTGGAAACCCAGGTGCAGGGCAGCAGGCAGGGGGCTGAGGCAGGGGCCATGGAGAGCCGGAGCGTGGCACACACCCTGGAGCAGGGACCCCCCTGATCAGGGCGAACCCCCCAGCAAGGGCAAGCGGCAAAGTGTGTAGATTCCTCCTTTCCTGATGCCCCAGCTCCGAGGCAGATCCGCACAGACCTCACTGCAAGGGCAGGGGAGCCCCAGTGGTGCTCCATGTGGTGCTTACACGTGTGGGCTGCATGGAGCCAGACCTCAGGGGAAGGCACAGCTGAGATAAGAGCTGCCCCTGTGCCTCCCAAACCAGCCCTCCTAGGATGTAGCTATGCTGGGGACCTTCCCTTGCATTTGCACACATCCACACACATGTGCTCACACACACACACACATACACAAACCATATGGGTGCACTCACACGCCAACTTCTTCCTGGTGCCCTGCCCTGTTCAGTTTGATTTATAGGAGCTTGTTATGTTGGTCAATAGTAACTCTCTGCCTGTTACAAAAGTTGGATTTTTTTTCCTTCCGATAGGATTCTTGTCATTTACCCTAGGATACGATGTTTTTCACCAGAAACAAGTTCTTAAATTTTCAAATAGTAAATTTTTCCTATAAGGCATGTGGGTTCTCTGTCCTGCTTAAGAAGAATGTACTTCCTAAGTTATTTTCCTTTAATATCCTGCATTATTATCTAATAAGTACACTTTTTTATGACATGTGAATTCGAAGGAAGGAATTTGGGGCATAGTGACTTTTTAGGTTATTTCTAATGGGAACATCCTGGGGGCAGAAGATTGCCACAGCAGGCCCCTCGTCCCCAGGGAGACATCCCCAGGAAGGGGCAGGATGCTGGTGGGTGTTTAGGACCTGACAGCCGAGTTCCCAACAGGGAAACAGGTCATGCACCCAAGCAGAACACAGAAGAGAAACATGGGCGAGCGATTTCAGACTAACAAAGACAGTGAAACCACACTGATGCCCTCTGCCACCTTCTGGGGCAAAAGCCCTGATGTTTTACAGCACATTCTGTTGGGAAGGGCATCAGTCCTACAGCTCAGTAACCACCAGCCGGAAAGCCACGGGCAGGACCATGAGCATTTACTGCACTCGAGGATCAGCGGCCAGGGGCACCTCACCCTCAGGGACTGGCTCAGGTCCCACCCATACCAGGGCTGTGCGCAGTGGGGACGCTCATGCCCTGGGTTCCTTCTGGGGCTCCAGCCTATGTCAGCAGCGGTTCAGGGAAAGCTGTTCTCAGGTGGAGGTCAGAAGCCACCCAAGGGACGAGTGCAAATGAGAGCCTCCTCCGGCCCAGGGTAGGCACTGTGCCAACCCTCCTGCCCACATTCCCTTGGCCACAGCACAGTGTGGCTGGGCCCGGTGTCTGCAAGCAGGGACACACTCCACTGCAGTGAGGGGACAGGGGCCTGGACGCACTCTGCCGTGGGGGACATGGGGCCACGTGGCAGTGCAGCCCTCAGGAAGGTGACACCCCACCACTCAGTGGCTCCGCCTGCCGTGGGAGCCTTGTGCAGGACATCGCGTGCCAGAGACAGACACAAGCCCCGTGCACACAGGCACGTGGTAAACAAAGGGCTTTTCCCTGAGGAGTGTGACTGCCCAGCACCCAGTAGGTGGGACTCACACATACCACACTGAGCAGCAGCTGCCCCGGGGGTGGGTGGCACACAGATCACACCGACTGAAAGTTCAGCAAGCAGGGTAAACTGAACCATCGTGTCCCGGAGCGTGCCTGTGCCAGATGGGTCTACAGGAAAACAGGGCACAGGCGCCACGGAGCAGGGTGAGGGGCCAAGGGCCAGGTAAGGAGGATGCCGTGGTGGGGAGATGGCCACCCAGGACACACTGTCACAAATCGCTGAGCTACTAGCCATGTTTGGGGCCCCTTTCTCAATCATCTTGTTTCACAAGGAAATGGTTAAGAAAAAACACAGGAAATGGGAAGAGAATAAAGCACATTTCATGTTGGAGTCTTTCTAAACACTGAGGATATGAAAGATTTTCTGGCCATCTTGTTAAGTAGAAACAAATTCAGCATATAATCTGCTATGCCATGAAGGGAGAATTAGGAATAGAAATTCCCATGCACTTGCGTTTGTGCAAATAAACACTAAATAAGCCCGACACACAGAACACAAGGGCTCCTGCAGGAGGTGTGGAGGGGTGGGGCCAGGCAGACAGGCTTCTCCAGGGAGTCCCTGCGTCCTTTTGGCTTTTGAGCTACTCAACACACTGCTCACTTAAAATGATTAAATCGGGAGAATCTCAGCCTGCAGCCAGCGGCGAGGCCCTCCTCCTGCAAAGCGGACCACACTCACATGCAGCTCCCAGCCTCTGGGGAGCGCAGACCCCCACTGGGGCCTCTCCGGATAACCCCCCAGCAGGGCGGGTCCACTGCAGCCCCACGCCCTCTGCCACCCCCTGGAGTCCAGTCCACGGCAGCACAGTGCTGCCCTCTTCAGCTCTGTCGTGCTGGGCAGGTGGTGCTTGAACCTGGGCTGCTGATGGGGCTGGGTCTCGCGCCATTGCCCCCAGCCAGGGGCCCTGGAGAAGCCCTGGGGCTCCCCGCCACACCCCCTCCCTGTCCTGAGCCACTTAGGCCCTGCAGGTGGACAGGCAGGAGGCAGAGGGGCCCTGGGCTGGAGGCTGGGGCAGCCGCCCTCCTGGGACCCCCTCACCCACCCTGGCCCCTGAGCTCCCACTCAAGTGAGAAACCAGTGCCCACCCCTCCCAGGACCCCACCAGGACATGGGGACCCAGGCAGATTGCCGTCACCCGCAGGCACTCCTGCACACGGGTCCCTCCTAGTGCCTGGGCCAAGGGGCAGCCACCCCCACCAGGCCACGCAGCCAGGGATGAGCCCCGTGGGGCCCCGGCGCTCTGAGTGGCCCTGGCCAGCCCAGACCCCACTAGCAGTCACACACGTCTGTGGGACCCTGGAGCCTGTGTGCCACTTCGTGCTGTGCCCTGCTTCCTCCGACTCTGTCTCCCCACGCTTGCTCGTCTCAGGGTCCCCCGACCCACCTGCTGTACCGGGCCCGGCCCCAGCCCTCACACGCCACAGGCACAGGTGTATCATGCTTTACTAGGGGTCACAGTGACAGGGGTGACACAACCAACAGCCCACCCCCTGGGCTCCACAGGGACCGTGTCTGGAGGCCGCCCTCCGCTGCCGGGCTGAGCAGGCCCCTACCGGAAGGGGCCACGAAGGGCACAGGGGCCTCCGCGGACCTCACTCCTGCCGGGCCCCCAGGCAGTCCAGCACCAGTGCCGCCTGCACCTTGGCTTCCTGGAGGAGACTGGAGATGCGCTGGAGGGTCTGATGGACACAGGGCTGGGTCACCACCTGCGCCTGCCGCATGCCCATGGGCCCATCCCTTGCCGCCTCCTGCGCCCTCTCTGCCGCCTCCCAGGCCTGCCCACTCTGGGTGCTCCTGGGCCCTGACGTGGGGCTCCAAGCCTCTCGAGGGTCTCAGTAGGCACAGGGGGAGCCCGTGTCTGCTCCAAGCTGTGGGGACAGGCATGCCAACCCCCACCCTGGTCTTCTGGCTGTAGTCTGCCGAGGGCATGGCTGTGGCCCTGTGGCCCAGGGGTGCTCAGTGGCCCATTTAACTCGATGCCCGTGTGGGCTCCACGTGGGCACTGACTTCCCTCGGCAGCCAAGCTCAGCCTGGCTGGAGCCAGCAGGCGGGACCACAACACGAGCTCATCATAACCACTGGAGCTGGAACAGCTGGTGGGTGGCCGTTGCTCTTCGAGGCCCTCTGGCCCGGCCCCCGGGGACTCCAGCCCTAAGCGCTCCCCCAAGGCCAACTCAGGGTGGCCGGGTCACA
Source organism: Manis pentadactyla (assembly GCF_030020395.1). NCBI lineage: Eukaryota > Metazoa > Chordata > Mammalia > Pholidota > Manidae > Manis > Manis pentadactyla. The sequence continues at coordinate 197,275,417 of NC_080019.1, forward strand.
CACAACTCCATCAGGCCACCCTCTGAATCCACCTGGGTCCAGCCCCCAGCCCGGCCAGAGGCCCACAGGAGGGTGGGGGCCGGTGTGCTCCCGAGCCGCCCAGCTCCACAGAAACCCCGAGACGACAAGGGCTGGACCCCAGTCTGCGGACAGCCAGCCAGGCCTCAGCCCCGCAGGCGGCGTCCCATCAGGCCGACACTTCCCTCGAGGATGGCTGGTCAGGGCCCCACTCCCCAGACCCCTCAGTGGGCCAGGAGTCTCCTGCTCACCTGCTCCTTAAACTCATCGTCCGCAATGTCAGTCAGGTTGACAAGCACGTTGAAATACGCACCAAACACGCCCATCTCCAGGGCTTTGGCCGCCACCTGCAACAGCCACAGGGGCAGGGCCGACCAGCATGATGGTGTGGACCGCGCCAGCCATGGGGCCCACCCGCCATGCCCAGGCACAGGCCACAGCCCAGGGCCCTCATGCCCCCTTGGCAAAGACGGCAAATGGAGGCCCCAGGTCCCCACTGCTTGAGGCCCCGGCCTTGGCCCACAGTGAGGGGTCCGGCCCAGCCAGCCATGGGCAGAGAGCACAGCCCCAGCCCAATTCTTCCAGCTTGAAAAGAGAGCCTGTTGTCTGAGCAGGGCACAGCCTCCTAATGCCCAGCGTCAGGCAGGCCGCGGCTGGTGCACCTAGCCTGGCTGTGCAGGCAAGGGACAGATCCCAGCCACTCCCCGCCTCCGGGGCAGGAAGTTGACTGGGCACCAAGCAAGCGTGGCAGCTGGTCCCTCGGACAGGGTGAGCGTCCACACCACTGACTGGAGTGGCAGCTCTGTCCTGGGCGGGAGCCTGGCCCTCCCTGGGGTTTTCCCACATCCCATGGAAATGAGCGTCCAGAACCCACCTTCAGCAGAGCTAGAGTCCCTGGTCCACATCTCACTGGCCTTGGCACCCCCGACACCACCCACTGAACACTGCCTTGTACACGGCCCTGGCTGGAGCTGGGATCCTAACAAGGGCCCAGCCTGTTGGTCAGGGACAGGCCTGAGCATGGGCCGGGGCCCAGGAGGAGCCTGGAACAAAAGAACTTCAGCCTTTGTGCCCAGGCAGCTTCCAGAGTGTTCTCAACAGCACACACGCATCACCCACCCAGGGAAGGAAAGGGCACTGTAAACAGTCCTTGTGAAGACCCCAAAGGCCGTGGGCCAGGACGGGCTGCAGAAATCGCAGGGCCTGCCCTGATGTTCCTGGTGCCCGAGCCTCCGCTCACAGGCTGTGGACAGGCTACGTGTGTGCGTCTGTGCACTGCCCCACGTGTCCTGGACAAGGCAGTGGTGAGGAGGGAGGGAGGAGAGAGAGAGCACGGAGCGGCAGGGAGGGGTCTCCAGGAGGGTCTGTGGGGCGGCGGGGGTCACTCTGGACATACCCTGGAGCCCTGCCTCTCTGCTGGGCAGCCCTGAGCAAGATCCTTAATTCCCCAACTTCAAACAGAATAGACAAGTGGTCCCAGTGGCCGAGGGGGGCAGAAACGGCCCCACGACGTGCTCATGTCCAGGCCCTGCTAGCAAACTTGCCCAGAATACCACCCCTCCTGCTGCGCCCCCACTGCAGGAGGCCAGCTCCTCTGCGTACCTGCAGGTCCGACCGGCAGGCGGGGTTCCCACACAGGGCCAGTTCCTGCAGCACCGGCCACAGGGAGGCCACCGTCTCCGCCAGCTGCATGGGCACGGCCACAGCCCGCCTCAGCCCCTCCTGCAGGGCAGCCGTGCGCCTGGAACCAAGGACTCAAAGGTCAGAGCCCAAGGCAGTGAGGACTGCCCAGACCCCACGCGGCCGGCGGGCGGGAGGGGGGCACTCATCGATCACGGACACTCCCCAGTGCGGAGCGAACAGCACCGAGGTCCCTTCAAGGAGCCTGCACACCCGGTCCCTGGGCTCACCTGTCCCTTTCCTCAGCCGTGTTCTTGGGCAGCTTCATTGCATCCTATCAGAGCACAACGGAAATGCACAGGCTGAGCAGCAGCGTGTCCCAGGGCCACGTGGGGGAGTCACACAGAGGAGCCACGTGGTGGGCCATGCAGAGAGCCTCCAAGGGGCAAGGGGTGCCTCCAAGCATGGCTCGCCTGCGTCCCCATGCCGGGCTGGCACTGCCACCAGGCACAGACAGCTTTGAGAGCAGAGCTCTGTCAGGCTCCACGGCCTGTGGCGCTGGGCCTTCAGCAAAGAGATGACCCGCACTGGACACTAAGGGATTCGAGAGGAGGGCAGCCCCTCGGGGCCAGGGCTCCTCTGGGCCCCCCCTCCCACGGCACTGACACAGCGACAGCTCAGCCCCCAGAGTTTAAGCATCCAAGACCCAGACCGTGTCCCCAGCACAAAGGCACTGCAGGGCCAGCAGCCTCCGAGGGGCGGTCACCCTGGACCCGGCACTGCATACATGGGCTCTGAGCGAGGCCTCTCCCTGCAGCGCCCCCCTCTGGAGCGAGGTCCGGCTCCGGCCCACCTGCTGCCGTCGCACTGCTGGAGCTGACCAGACCCTGCCCGCGGCCCTCTGCCGGGATGTGGCCGAGACACCTCGGGCCTCTCCCCGGGACCGTTCGGCACCAGCTTCTCTTTGTAAGCTTTCTCTTGCCCTGCCTTGTGGGTGGGGGCTCTTCTTTGGGGCCTTGCCTTCCCTGCCCCCGTGGGGCTCAGAGGGCAGCTGGGGCAGGGCTAAGCCGAGGGAGCTCCCCTCCCTCCCCACCCCTGCCAAGCCCCCAACACCCCCCTCCTTGACTCAGCCTTCCAGCGGCTGCTCCCTCCCCACGGCGGCCTCGCGCCTGCCCCTGCACCCCGGCGGCTGCCCCTCCCCGGGCCCCGGGCCCTTCCCGCCGACCCCTGTCCGCCGTCCCCGCGCCCCCGGCCCGCGCTCACCAGGTAGCCCTCGAAGGCCCGCGTGTCCGCGTCCACCAGCGCGCTCAGCGCCGCCGAGGCCGCGTGCAGGGGTGGCACCAGGCGCCGCACGGCCGCGTCCAGGGCCTCGAACTGCCGCCGCCCGTAGGTCATCAGGCCCACCATGCAGGCCAGCGCCGCGCCCTGGGCACAGACAGGTGGGGGCTGCCGGGGGACCCGCCTCGAGCACCGCGCCCGCCCGACCCGCCGGCCCGTCTGCGTCCTCGACCCCGCTCCGCGCACACTTACCAGGGCTGCGCAGGCCGCCGCCACCGAGCCGCCCCCCGGGGCTGCGGAGCGGGCTCCCACCTCGCGGATGAAGGTGCGCAGGGGCTTGTCCACCAGGCTCTGCTCCGGCCCGCCAGGGACTAGGTACCTGCGGAGGGGAAGGCTGGGGAGGCCCGGTGGGCTTTGGGCTTGCGGGGAGGGGGTTCGTCTTGGGTGTTGTGCGGCGGGGGGAAGGGGTGGGGTCCTGGGGAGGGGCCTCATCCTGGGGGGACGGGGTCCTGGGGAGGGGCCTCGTTCTAGGTGGGGGGCGGGGTCCTGGGAAGGAACCTGGTCCGTAGGTGGGGGTGCGGGGTCCTGGGGAGGGGCATCGCGTCCTAGTTGGGGGTGGGGCCTGGTCCCTAGGTGGGGGGCGGGTCCAGGTCCCGGCTGTGAGGGTGGGGCTGGTTCTGAGGTGGCCCCAGAATCCAGGTCCACCCCTCCCTAAGCCCTGACTTCACCAGCTAAGGGAAGGGGACAGGTTCCCTGGCAGAGCGGCCGTCACCACCCAGGAGGCCCCACAGGGTCTGGCAGAGCCTTGGGGCCTCACTGCACACCCCCAGCCAGCCCCCAGTCCCACGCCGGGCACAGGCACCCTGGCGTTCACTGATGAGTAAGTGACCAGGAGGATGGCTTTGGAAGGGCTGAGGTCTCCGCGGGCCGGGGTGCTGCTCACTCGATGACCCGCTCCTTGGGGTTGAAGGGGGATAGGGAGTCCAGGCCCAGCCGGCTCACCACCTGGAAAAGGGGGCTGGTGAGGCAAGCCCAGCAGGAGGCAGGCTCGCAAGTAGGCTCACCCCTGCCCTGTCCGCCTCTGCACTGGGAGCCTGGCATAGCGAGCCTCACGCCCCCCTCCAGAGCCTTGCCGGCCGACCACTGGCTTCTGGGCCAAGCTGAGCCCCACCCAGGAAAGCCCAGTCAGGAGCGGGCATCCTGGTCAACGACTCCACAGAGCCACCCTCCAGTGCCTCCCCGCAGGGAAGCTGAGGCCCAGAGAAAAGCGGCCCTCACAGACCACAGGGTCCTCGCGTGTCTTCCACGAAGACACCGTGCATGAGTCTGTTGCTGAAACTGAATGGCCTATTTGGATGAGATTTCAATTCCTTGGGTGCCGGGACTCGGTGCCTACAATCAGGAGCTACCTGTTTCCCTGAATAGAACAGTTATGTAAGGAAAAGTGGATTTTCCCTAAATTCAAAATAAAGTTGGAACAATCCCTATTTGAAGTCAGAATTTTTTCTGCTGGAAAACATTCAAAACGCTGGTATTCTATGCTAGAGACACAGTCCCAGCCCATTCGGAGCCACATGGGCTGACACTTCTTTCTACAAAACATCGAAGTAAGAGGTGTGGCTGGAGAGGAACCATCAGGGCCATCATGAGCCTCCCAAAGCGGTGGAAACGGGTGGAGAGGGTGTCCTGAGCACCAGCCTGCAGGGTCGGCAAGTGGGCAAAGCCCACCTGGTTCAGAAAACCTCAGAAAGACAGACAGAATCTTTTACTGGATCTAAGTGCCTGGCTAAGCTGGCAGAAAGTAAGGCGAATCATTCAAGGCCAGAACTGACCAGGGAGGTGAACCAGAAAGGCCTTCCCGCCCTGAAGCTGGGCCTCCCAGGACCTCGGCGCACCTCTGCAGCCCCTTAGGAGCAGGGGGGGTGTCGAGCCCTCAAGAGAGGGGTCAGACTGGAGAGCCCTGAAAGCCAACATCTCCAAGGGTGAATCAGGAAAAGCCCCCCATTGAAGGATATTATTGGAATACTCCCAAACTTCCACCTTCCCTTTGGTGAAGCAGGAAAAATCTTTCTGGAAATTCTGACCACACCACCCTCATGGGGATGTGGTCCACGGTCCACACAGGATTCTCTGCCTGTGTAGTTCCAAAGCTCCAAGCAGAAGACTAAGTGGAAGGTGGCCCTGTGTGGTAGGGTCCCCAAGCACCTGACAGAGGTGACACAAACTTTAAACCCAGGTGTCCAAGAATGACCACAGATAAAGTCACAAAGAACATGCTCTCATAATTAAAAATCACAACACACATGAAGAAACAAGTCACCACGGGAGTCAGCAGACACAGCTTGCAAAATCAGATCTTCAAAGACCGCAGATGTCAGAACTTTCAGATGCAGAATATTAAATGATATGTTTTTAAAAAAGAGTAGAGCAGAAAGATGGCGGTGCAAGAGGTGAGACAGAGGCTTCCTCCTAAAACCACATATAATACAAAAATATAATTAATACAACAAATCCTGAAAAAGCTACAGAAAAGAGGGCTGCACCAGACAGTAAAACAGTTAATTACTAAGCAAATGCAAAATTAAATAAACTACCCACAAAGTCAATCAAGGGATAGAGAAAGAGTACAGAATATGATACCTAATATATAAAGAATGGAGGAGGAAGAAAAAGGAGGAGAAAAGAAGAACCTTTAGATTGTGTTTGTAATAGCATACTAAGTGAGTTAAGTTAGACTCTTAGATAGTTAGGAAGTTAACCCTGAACCTTTGGTAACCATGAATCTAAAGCCTGAAATGGCAATAAGTACACACTTATTGATAATCACCCTAAATGTAAATGGTCTGAATGCACCAATCAAAAGACATAGAATCACTGAATTGATTTAAAAAAAAACAAGACCCATCTATATGCTGCCTACAAGAGACTCACTTTAAACCCAAAGACATACACAGACTAAAAGTGAGGGGATGGAAAAAGATATTTCATGTAACTAATAGGGAGAAAAATCGGGAACAAGACAAGGATGCCCACTGTCTCCACTTTTATTCAACATAGTTCTGGAGGTCCTCACCACAGCAATTAGACAACACAAAGAAATAAAGGGCATCCAGACTGGTAAGGAAGAAGTCAAACTGTCACTGTTTGCAGATGACATGATAGTAGTGTACATAAAATCCGCTCCAAAATTACTAGATCTAATATCTGAATTCAGCAAAGTTGCAGGATACAAAATTAATACACAGAAATCTGTTGCATTCCTATACACAAATGATGAACTAGCAGAAAGAGAAATCAGAAAAACAATTCCATTCACAATTGCATCAAAAAGAATAAAATACCTAGGAATAAACCTAACCAAGGAAGTGAAAGACCTATACTATGAAAACTACAAGACACTCAGAGAAATTAAAGAAGACACCAATAAATGGAAACATATCCCATGCTCACAGATAGGAAGAATTAATATTGGTAAAGACATATGCACCCCTATGTTTATCACAGCACTATTTACAATAACCAAGATATGAAAGCAACCTAAGTGTCCATCAGTAGATGAATGGATAAAGAAGAGGTGGTACATATACACAATGGAATATTATTCAGCCATAGGAAAGAAACAAATCCTACCACTTGCAACAACATGGATGGAGTTAGAGGGTATTATGCTCTGTGAAATAAGCCAGGTGGAGAAAGACAAGTACCAAATGATTTCCCTCATTTGTGGAGTATAACAATGAAGCAAAACTGAAGGAACAAAACAGCAGCAGACTCGGAGATTCCAAGAAGGAACTAGTGGTTACCAGAGGGCAGGGGTGGGGAGACAGGGTGGGGAGGGAGGGAGAAGGGGACTGAGGGGTATTATGTTTAGTACACATGGTGTGGGGGATCACGCGGAGAACAGTGCAGCACAGAGAAGGCACATAGTGGATCTGTGGCATCTTGCTGCACTGATGGACAGTGGCTGCATTGGGGTATGGGTGGGAACTTGATTATGGGTAAATGTAGGAACCACATTGTTTTTTCATGTGAAACCTTCATAAGAGTGTATATCAATAATACCTTAATAAAGATAAATAAATAAATAAGGCATGGTAGTAAAAAAATAAAATAGAATAGAGTAGAGCATTGAACACATAGGAATACATAAACTTGGGAGAAGTGAAAGTTTTTTCTTACATAAAAAGGATGAAGTTAGAAAACTGTCACTGGCTGCAGACATGGCTATAATTTCTAGAGGAAGAGGGTATTTACACATTCTTAAAGTACCTTCCCACAGAGTGGTCATCACAAAAGGAAATACAGGAACATTTCAGTGGACAGTCCTGGGTGGGGGACACTGCCTTGTCCAAAGGACCCAAGACAGCACGCTAAGATAGGTGGCCCTGGGGGTCCCCTGCTGCCATGCCCCCAGGAGGACTCGCCTCTGTGCTGCTCCTGCCCGAAGGCACAACCACATCAAGTCAGGAGCAATGGAGACCCGCACCCAGCGTGAGACGCCAGACGGTACCCAGCCTCTCCATCACAGTCAGTGAAGGGCAAGGCGGACTGAGCAAATGTTCCATGAGAGGCCCTGGGAAATGGACAGCCACACGCACTGCTCCTGACTGCGTCCCAGCTGGGGCAGAGAGAGCTTTAATGAGGATTACTGGGACACTGATGCAGTTTGCTTATGGACTGTAGCTTAGAAACTAGGATGGTATTACTGTGGAATTTCCTGATTTTGATACTTATACTATGGTTGTGTAAGAGAATGTCCTTGTTCTTAAGAAATACACCCTGAGTAAATTAGGGGCAAAGGGGCACAATGTCTTCAACCTGCTCTCAAGTGGTCCAGAAAAAAATAATAATGTGATTATGTGTGAATACAGAGAAAGAAAGATACAGCAAATGGGGCAAGACGTAAGCAACTGTGAGTCTGGAGAATGCAGGGGCTCCTTGGACTATTCCTGCACTTTTTCTGTGAGTAGAAAATCACACCAAAATGAAAAGTCACATAAATTTTTGTAACACTAGGAAAAGAATAGAGCTGGCCATACACTGTCAGTGACTTAAAAGCTGCATTTGAGGAAATCACTGCAAATAAAAGGAGAAGAAATGGAAAGAAAGCAGAGAAAAGATAGAATATGTAGAAGACAGGAAATGCTACTGCAATATATTTGGTGTCCCTAAAATGAAGGAACCCAATAACTGGATCAAAAATACAACTGAAGAAAATATTCCTGAAACTACACAAGAATCTGCAAACCACAGGTGCACTGCTCCAGAGAAGAGCGACGTAAAGGGGCTGGTGTGGCAGCATGGAGATTCACGCCGACCTGACCTACCTACAGAGCTGAGACTAAACATCTGGGATATTCAGTATAGTCAATACACAGGGTTATGGTTACAGAAGGTGAATGTTATAAATTCAACAATGTAGAAATAACAGCACAATGATTTAAATCCACAGCAGATGACCACTCACCCTAGCACTCTTATTTTCCTGTGCTTCACGAAGAGTGAACAGACATTGTCCAAACTGATAGAGAAAGAGCTACATAGAGGACTAAGTGAGCTACTTAAACCAAGAAGCGCCACCCCCTAGAGCTGATACACAGATTCAGCTAGGGAGCAGGGTACAAAGCGAACACACAGTTGCATTTCTGAACACTGACGCTGACAACCTGAAAAGAAATTACAAAAACAGCTCCATTCATAATAGCATCAAGAAGAATAAAATGAGGAGTTAGTTAGCTTAGCCAAGGAGGTGAAAGACTTGTACAATGACACGACAAAACATTGCTGAAATTAAAGAAGACGTAAATAAATGGAAACACAGCCCATTTACAGATCAAAAAACTCATTATTGTCTTTTGCTAAGATGTCAGTAGTGCCCAAAGCCATGTACAGAATCAGTGCAAAGCCCTATCAAAACCCTAATGACATTTTTTTTGCAAAAACAGATTTTTTTGCAGAAAGAGAAACACACACCCTGGATGATGGTGGTGGCTGCACATACAGATATGTTTAATACCACTGAGCTGTACACTGAAAAATTACTGAGATGGCAAAATTTATGTTATGTGTATTTTACTACAATAAAAAATTTGAAAAAAAGATTAATCACCAAAAGATTTAACCACCCCTCCTAAAAAACACTATAAAAAATCAGGAAATAGAGAAGTAAGAAAAGATAGCAGTAGATGCTAAGTGGATTTATTTTCTCATTTTCATAGCAGGCAGTCAGTGTACTGATAAAAATTGATACAAATTGCCATATTTGAAAACTTGGACACAATTTAAAACTGACGTATCAAATAATAGAGTAAGTACACTAAGTTACAAAGATGATCAGCCAAATACCTAAAAAACAGACTGACTATATAACCAGAAGGAGACTTCACCCTCACCCCCCACATGCCTGAAAATCAGACAAAAGTCAGTCCAGCCACACCTGCTAAATCAGTTAACGCAGAGGCATACACCAACCAGCACAGCACCCTGGCAGGGAAGGCCACTGTGCTCACTGGGAAGAAATGAGCAGAAACCAAGCGCCTCAGACACCAGAGCCCAGGATGGCAACGGCGGCCCCAGGCAGGCCCTATGGCCCGAGGAGCTCCAGGGCCAGGGGTCACGTCCACAAAGGAAATGTTCTCGGCACAGGGTGGAGTGCAATGGATTTGCACAGCCACCCAGAGGTGCCGGAGCTCCAGGGAGGTGGCTAAGGACCGACACCAGGGGGAAAGGGAGGAAGGTGGGGTACCACCCTCTCTGCAGAACTTTTGCATTGACGTCTGACTTTAGTCACAGGGCGCTCTGTGGAGTTCCCAAATAAAAACAGTATGATCTCACTTCTCAGCGCAGGCAACAAAACAAAGCTGGAGGGGGAGGCCAGGCCCACACGCGGCCCCAGGCCCGCGGGGCCACCTCTGGCTCCGCCCTGCTCCTCCGGCTCCCCTTCCCACCCCGGCCAGCCCCTCCCGCGGCAGCCCAGCCCACCAGCCGGATGCGCTGCTCCTCCTCCAGGATGAAGAGGTTCTCCTTCTCGCAGTAGAACGCGGCCACGTCCAGCAGAGCCTTCAGAGGCACCAGGCCTACCAGCTGGGAGCCCACCACTGGGAGGCTCAGCTCCTGCAGAGGCCAGGCGGCATCAGCATCAGGGCATTGGGCTGGGCACTGCCGCACGGTGGTGGGAACACCTGCCCGCCCTCCTGGAGGATCCCTCAGCCAGCAGGGGGCGCCTGCCTGCTCACCTGGGCTTCTCTGCAGGTCTCCTCATAGACAGTGTGCAGCCCTGTGACCTCAAAGTCCAGGAGGTTCGTGGACACCTGAGCCAGGCTCTTCTCATCCAGGTACCAGCCAATGCCCTGGACCTTTTTCAGGCGTCCTGGCTGCAAAGGAAAAGCCCTTCCTAGAGGCGGGCTCTGAAGCCACTTGCAGCTGTGTCCCCAGCTGGCCTGGAGTCTCCCTTCTCCCCAATGTCTGAACGCTTGTGGCCCACCTCCTCACCCTCCCGGCTCCCTCGTCTAAGCCAACCAGGAGGGTCCTGCCCACCAGCCGGAAACTGAGGCCCCAAAGGGTCAGACACCAGATGCCACTCCCGTGGGCACCTTGTTCAGACCAGGTCCTACCCGCCAGCCAGCACTCCACCCGTGTGCCTGTCCTGGAGGCAGCCAGGGTCTGCCCTACTGCTGCAGACTCGTGCTCACCCCCTCCCACCCCACCCCACCCTAGAGGCCATGCTGGGCCCCTCACTCATGGCTTGGCCCCAAGGAGGACCTCTGGTCTCTGACTTCAGCAGGAGCTGAGGGGTTTGGTTTGCCACGCTTTTACTCTGTGCTCACACCCTAGTGAAACTGGGCTCCCGGGCCTCGGCCGCCTGACAGGACCCAGGTCTCTGCGGGGGGTGGAACAGTACCTGGGGGCCCCTGGAGGCATGTGGGGGCACATGAGGTGAACCGGGGGCCCCTGGAGGCATGTGGGGGCACGTGAGGTGATCTGGGGCTGCCTGGAGGTCCCCAGGAATTCAGAGGCCCTAGAGTTCACAGGCAGCTGCCTTCCTATCAGTACGGAAATGCCACAGTGTTTTCACAATAGGCATAGACCTACCTGCTTCCATGGAAAATGTCCTTTGAAGCAGGTTCTCCCCAACTACAGATGTGAAGCCCGCACTGCCCGGCCCCATGCCGTGTGGACACTGAGGCTGGGCTGGGCCAGCAGGTTCCATGGGGCAGCAGGGAGCCTGGCGCCCTCACCTGGCCCTCCCCGCGGCCCTGCTCCCGCAGGTTGAGGGCGATGCGGTGTGCCTGCTCCTTGGTGCTGAGAAGGTTGATGTTGAATGCGATGAGGAAATTCCGGGCCCCTGTGACAGTGGCACCCCAGCTGGGGACGAAGTTGCTGGGGCCAAAGTCGGGTGCCCACTCGGCCTGCTTGAGCTGTGGGGAGACACCCCCAGAGGGGTACCCGCTGGGTCGGGGCAAGAGGAGGAGGGGACACCCACCCCTGCAGGTCCACCCCATGCCCACCCCGCCCACAGGGGAAACAGAGCACCTTCTCAGGGAGGGCCTCATACTCCCCGGCCCGGATGGCCGGCAGGGTCCGGCGACTGGCTGTCTGCGCCGCCTCACCGTAGAGGTACACTGCGAGCCGAGCCTGGCGGTCAGGCCTTGGCCGGAGGGTGGCCCACTGCCCCGTTCCCAAGGAGGAGCAGGCAGGCCACTCCACTCGCCCAGCCTGGGGCCACACCTCCCTCAGCTCGCACCTCGTGGGAGGGCGCCTTCCTCTGTGGCTTAGAGGAGGGGTGTGGGTGGCCACTGCTGGGCACACATGGGCCAGGGCGCCTCCTCCACCCACCCAGGGACAAGGCAAGCCCCACCCCTGCTGCTCACCCCACACGTGCCCCAGAAAAGCCATCACCAAGATTGCAAAGAGTTAGAGGTGGGTGTGGATGGATGATCTCATGCTTCTTTGTAAAATGTATTTTCATTGTACAATAAATATGACCACAAATTAAGGAACACATGAAAGAAAACAAACCTCAGCACAAACCCCCAACATCTACACGGCCACTGGGACACCCGTGTGTTTATCCTCCAACCTGGCCTGTATGGGCATGGGCTGCGTTTGGGGCCCTGCACTCCGGTGTCCCATACCCATCCCCCTGTCCCCCTGAGGGCATCCCAGGGCATGCATTCTGTAGGCTCCCCTGCTGGCCATGCACTTTTTTCCAGGTCCTTTTCTCGATTTGGTTAAACCTCCAAAGTGAAACTATTTTGTCAGGAGACAAGGACTTACTCGGGCTCTTACCCATTTGCCACGTTACTTCAGGAAGCAGCTAAGAGGTCTCTGCCACCAGGCAGTGCGGGAGAGCCCCCCGCCCCCCGGAGGCCAGGCATGCCACACGGGGTGGCTTCTGTCTGCATTTATCTCATCACGGAAGAAACGGGCATTTCCCTGCATCCATTTGCTTCGGAACAATCGGGCTTTCAGGGAGTCCAGAGCAGGGCCCCCGAGGTGTGTGTGCTCTGCTGCCCACGGGCCTGGAGTGCAGTGAGGAGGGCTTGGAGCTCAGGTTCGGGGTGCTCACCTGGCACGCCCAGCTCCTCTGCCAGCTGCTGGCCAAAGGCCTGGGCGCAGAGCACACACTCGTCCATGGTGACCCCCCTCACGGGGATGAAGGGGCAGACGTCCAGGGCGCCCATCCGAGGATGCTCCCCTACAGGGACAGGGAGAGGCTGCGGACCCTGAGGCGTGGGCGTGGCCCAGGGCCGCCTTTCCAGCCCAACCTGCCCCCCCACACCCGGCTGTCCATGCTGTGTACAGGGCCCAGCGTCCTGGCAGTAAATGCCCCCACCCAGCAGGCTGCAGAGATGACCTCCGCCCCCACCCCCAGGTGGCTGCCAGGTACGTGGGTCGATGGGTCCGTGGGTCCGTGCCGTGATAGAGTGCCCTGCTCTTTGCCCGAGTGGACAGCGGTGGGCCAGACTGAGCCACGGGGTCCCCGGTGTCCAGAGGGTGAGCCCCGCCCCCCGACCCCTTCCTCTCCTTTGGGATCAGCGTACTGGGAATCCCTCATGAATTCCCTCCATGAGGGCCTGGCCTCCCCCACTGAGAAGCCAGAGACCCGCCCTGTTCACCAGCTCCCTGTGCAGCCACCAACCTTTGACCCCTTCTGCCCCAGGGAATGTTTGGTTTTCTGGCCAGTGACAGGCCTGCAGGCCATGCCCCACCTGCCCCTGGGCTCCCAGAGTGAGTCTCTGCCAGTCGCTCTGGGAGCCCCTGCACAGTGGGTTCCTCTGGAAACACGGGGTCCCCCCAGGAGATGCTGCGGGTCCCTCGGGCCCCTTGCCCAGTGCTGCATGAGGCCTGTGGTCAGGGGCAGCCAGCCCAGTGCCCCCACCCACCTTTGTGCCTGCGCATGTCAATGAGCTGGGAGGCGGCCCGGGCGGCATTGAGGGCCCCCTCCACCACATCCTGGGGCCGCCCCACAAATGTGTACACAGTACGGTTGGTGGAGGGGCCTGTGTCCACATCCAGGAGCACACAGCCTGGGGTCTGTGTCACAGCCTGGGAGATGGCGTCAATCACCTGGGGACGAGAGCCAAGCCCTGTGCCTCGGTGCCCCTTCTTGGAACAGGAGCTTTGGAGGTGGCCGTCCCTCTCCTGCCCCACACCCCCACCCAAACATGGCCCAAGCAGCTGGTGCTGAGCATTTGGGAGTTCCCCAAACAGCGCGGCTCCAGGGACCCTTCGGCCGCCGTGGCCACCAAGGAAGCAGCAGCCGGCAGCACCTCCCAGAAGCTGAGGCCAGGAGCGGATGCCCCAGGAAGGGGACCTGCAGGCCAAGGTCACAGAGGGGCAGGGCCCAGCCCCATCAAGCAGCCTCCAGGGGTATGGTCTGCACAGGGGAAGGGCGTGAAGGGCCCAGAACCTTCTGAGGCAGGACACCCCATGGCTGGGAGCAGGGCTCAGGGCCCGAACCGCTCTGTGGCCCTCAGTGCCTGCCCCTACCCCTGCACCTGCTTCCTCACAGGGGATAGCAGGGAAACAGCACTGCTCGATGAGGTTGGGGAGGACGCAGGAGATAAGGGCCACAGTAGGGACCTCAGCCCCGTGGCCCAGACCTTGGCCAGGAACGCTGCCTGACTGCACCCTCCGTCCCCTCCCTCACCCCTGGTCCCCCAGGCTCATGGGGCACGTCCCTGTGGGCTGACAGGAGGTGATCCTCCTGAGAAGACGGACCCCCACGACCAGCAGGTGCCTTCTCCCAGGCCCCAGCCCCAGGTGCTAACCCGCCGGCCCCCAGGCACTCACCTCCTGGTTGCTCCCCTCTGAAAAGTTGGGGACACATTCCACCAGCTGGGACATGGTCTGAGCCTTGTCCATGAGATGCTCCTCTCACAGACAGGGTACGAGGGGCTGCTGCTCTCCAGCACCTGGGAAATCTTTACGTGCCTGGGCAGCCCCCCTCAGCAGCCAGGTTGCTTATTAACCAGCGGGGTGGGACAGGCCATGGTCCTTGTGCAAACACAGAGCAGAATGGGGTGGGGGCAGGGCCAGGACCCAGTGGATGACAGCAGAGGAGTAGCTGGGTGAGGCCTCCCCAAGGAAGCCCCTGTGAGTTGGACCCTCCCCGGGCCGTGGCCTAAGTCAGTCCAGGCTCCAATCCCAGCTTGGCCCAGGGCCACCTGGTGGCCATCTGGGAGACTCCCCATGAGACCCTCAAGTGGCCCTCAGAGTGACCCTCTAGCCTCTGTTTCATCCTGTGAATGCTGGAGCCTCAGGGCTTCACTGGGGGCCAGTCATGTGAGAGGCCCCCCGCATAGGACGTGGCTCCTGGCAGAGCAGAGGTTGGGATGCACGTTCCTGGGTGCTGCTGTGGGGTGGGCAGGCAGGCCCTGCTCTCCCCAGCTGCTGGCTGCCACTCCCACAAGGGGCAGCACACCCCAGAGCAGCAGCAGGGGCCCGGGGGTCAGGGCCTGGCTAGCTCAACGCTCTCTGAAGTCCCTAAAGATCTTTGAACTGGGCGGGCATTTCCATTCTGCAAAGACCCAACTATTGCATGGCCACCCTGGCAGCACATGGACCCCCCAGAACTGGAGTCACTCTATACCACCTCTAGGGGGCCCTCCAAAGGCAGGCTGCTCCCCCGCTGTTGCCCTTCTGCGTGCAGGCACCCCCCCAACTTTTGGGGCAACTAGCATCTGAGGCGACTTGACCCCATGGCAGTGAGAGGCAGCCACAGGCCCAGGCAGCAGATGCCCAGATCTCTTCCATCCCTGGTGGCATGGGCCTTGGGACCCCACCCCTCCATTAACCACCCGTGCAGTGGCCAGACAAGCCCAGAGACCCTGAGAGGCTGTGGGAGGGAGGCCCTCTCCCCGGATGAGGGGGCAAACGTTGTCATATCACCTCTGGTACCTTGAGGGGGACACAGGGGCCTCAGCGACACCTGGCAGGCAGCAAAGGCCCAGAAAGGCAGCTCTCCAAACCCTGAGCCCAGTGTGGAGTGGCACCGAGAGCCTACAGTCCCAGGGTCATCCAGAAGTGCCGCCAAGCCCTGTTCAGACAGGCAGTCCTTCAGAGGCCCCAGGCTTATGGGGAGGCCCTAAGCCAGGGGCTGGTGCCCAGCAGCTGGGAGGAGCAGACGGAGGCAGCTGTGAGCTGAACTGTGCCCCTCCAAAATCACCTGCTGAAGCTCCCCCAGGACCGCACAGCGTGGCAGTGCTTGGACACAGGTCTGTGGAGCAGTGATGACAGCAAAACGAGGCCACTAGGCTGGGTCTTGATCCCATCAGACTTGACGTTCTTCTATGGGGAGGCTGGGACCACGTAAGGACACAGAAAGGCAGCGTCTGCACCCCTAGGAGAGGCCTCGGGCGGGGAGGCCAGCCCTGCCCACACCTGGACCCCAACTCCCAGCCCCCAGGACTGAACCTCCCACCTGAGGCTTTTGTTATGGCTGCTAAGACAGGGTTCTAGGGTGCCGAGGAGTCCAGGACACACAGGCTATGAGGACTGAGGGATCGTTTGCCCCGCGTTGGGGTCGGCTCCCAAACCCCAACACCTGCACCAGCACACCCACAGCAGAGGCGTCACAGGGAGCCTCCACTCAAATCTGAGCCCTAGAAAGTGCCAAACGGGCCCAGGTCCTACCTGCCAGGTCCAGGAGGCCACCCATCCTCTAGACCTCAGGAAAGCTCCAGCAGGATGTGGGGGTTCATTGAATCACCTTCTGACTCGCTCAGGGCCACCCATACAGTCATCCCAACCTGCTCCCGGGTTAATGGGTTAATGCTCTGCTGTCATTATCTCGAAATTCCTAAGTTTTACAAGGGGCTGAGTTCCCACTCTGCACGGGTCCTGTAGATTCTGCAGGAATCCTGCCCACGTCTGAACCCTTGCCTCAGGCTCTGCATTTGGGGAACCCCAAACTGAGACAGGTCCTGCTGGCCCTTTCAAGGGAAAGTCCTGAGACCTCAGAGGGTGATGGGAAAGGTCCTGGGGATCAGAGAGTCTGGGGGCGCTGCCTGAGCTGGAGCCCTTCCCATCCAGGCTCTGTCCAGGCTCCTGTCCACAAACACAGGGATGCCTCCTGTGGTGGAGTGGTGACCCGGTGCTCTCCTGCAACCTCAAAGAGCCACAGCGAAAGACAAACAAGTAAACATGATTTTAATAAAGTGCGGCAGTACCACAGCTGTGTGCAGCAGTGGGGGCGCCTGGGGATGTGGCAGGTCTGGAGAGGCACCTGCGCCAGGCGCTGGCGGGCGCGCAGACCTTCCCCGTGGGCAGGATTCAGGCGCATGCGGCCCTGGGTTGGGAACAAAATGTTTATTGCAGGGGCAGGCGCGGGGCTCAGCAGGCGGAGAGCAGCCGCAGCGAGTCGCCCAGGACCTTGGGTGGCACTACTCCGATGACCAGCTCGCACAGCGCGGCGGGGCCACCGCTGGAGGGTACCGGAGGTGTTGATGAGGGGCTCCCCGAACACCGGGTGCAAGTCACAGTTGTAGCCCCGCTTCTCCAGGCGCGCCGCAGCTGCTTCTCATCCACGGAGCCGTCCAGGGACTTGATGGACGTCTTGGGGCGGGCGGGAAACTGAGGCCGGAGCCACGCTCCCTCCCAGCCTCCCCTCCCGCGCAGCCCTGGGGACACAGGGACAAGAGGCGCAGGGCGCCGCATCCCTGGCACGGGGGAGGTAGCCGGCACCCGCAGCGCGCCTCACGGTGCTCGGTGGCCCAGCTACTCCTGAGACTGCGCAGGCCACATGCAGTGTGCGCGGAGAGGCTGGTCACCAGGACACAAGTGCCTCGGATGCCCCTCAGCCCGCCCAGGCCTGCAGCATGACAGGGCGTTGAGGACACCTTCCCCGGAGCAGCGAGGGGGCTCCTGGGGCAGGGAGGGCACCCCAGGCAGGGAGACACACCTGCCTGATCTTCTCGGGGATGTTGGAGATGGTGAGGCCATACAGCTGGGTTACCCCCAGGAAGACGTAGGCCAGGATGTGCCGGTCCAGCTGGAAGGCAATCTCCCCCACGGCACCCGTCCTTCTCGGCACTGGTGAAGCTCTGGATCTCTGGAGCAGGGCGCTCAGTGAGACAGCCAGGTCCTGGGGCTCAGCAGACCGGGCCCCCCGCCATCCTCCCACCCTGCTGCTGGACCCGCCCCAGGGAAAGCACCAACCTGACCATAACCACTGTGGCGTTGGGGTGAAGCCTCTGGGCCCCCGAGACCCTGGTGAGAATTGTGGTGTGGGGGCACCTTTCTCTGCACCCCCTACTGTGACGGTAAATACAAATTTAAAAGAAAACTGGACTTTCTGCTGCCAAAAGGGAAAGAGACCTATCCTGTCCTGCCTTTTCTTAGAGTCTCCTGGGAACCTGTGACCCAGGTCTTTTCTGTCCCTTCAGGGTGCATCAAATTTTTCCAGCCCAGGATTGTTTTTCTTGTCTACATGTCACCAGGGGAGTCTGCCCAGGCGTCTGGTAACTACCTGGCCAGGTGGAGTCTGGATGGGCTAGGCACATCCCCTCACCCCTTCGCCTGCGGGCGGGGACCAGTTGAGGACACTTATGTATGTGTGTAACATGAGTAGCCAGCCCAGTCTGCCTGTCCAGGCAGCCTCTGTGCATCATGGATGGTTTAATGTTCATTTGATAGTTAAACTTTCCTGCATTTGTAGAGAGGGTTGCTGGGTTGGCAAAAGATTCTATTTGTACCTATTTCCCTGATGTTCCCAGGTACATCAACCGCCCTGCCCTCAAAAACCTGATTCCAGATGTGCCCTCTGCATGCAGCTCAGCGTGGCACTCCCTGGGGAACACCCTGCCAGTCACTATTGCCAGATGCAGCTGAAATCGGGAGATGGCCGAGGAGACAGCCTGCCTGCAGGGCAGGTGGAGACCCGCACCCAGATGCCCGCGCCCGCCCCTGCCTGGCTGTGGGCTTCCTGCTACTCCCGTCCTGCTCCTTGCCCCACGGGGCACCTCGCAACCTGCCTGTGTAGCTCTCCCACAACCCCCACGACTCAAACCCTCCAAGGCTTGTCTGCCTTGGTCCTGTTACCAGACACCTGTGCCCACCACAGCCTTGAGCCCCCAGCTCAGAACACCCTGCAACGAGTGGAGAGAGCAATGACTCTCCACCCTCACTGGCGGTGCTCCGCCTTAGGGAATCGCCCCAGCCCAGCCCAGGGCAGCTTCCTGCCTGCTGCCCTCACATGTGAATGCTGGGCTCCGGGAACCCCTCTGCCTGTGACTTTGGGCAGCTGCTCACCCTCCCCGGGGCCCCTCCTGTGGCCATCCATGCAACCGCTCCTCCCGGAAGGCTGCCTGGTCACTCATGCAGGGACACAACAGCCCCTACCCGCACATGATGTGGTCAGCACACACTCCCCAAGCCCCAAGGTCAGCAGCCTGCTCCTCCCCAGAGCTGCTGCTGAAAGGCTGAGGGGTGGGCCTGGGCATGGCCTAGGGCACCAGCTTCCACTCCCTCCGCCACACATGCGGGGTGTGGCCCCGGACCTCAGAGTGAAACCCAGTGGGTGGCCCTTGGTAAGATTCAGCCCCAGGAGCTGTGTGAGGAGCCCTTTGAAGGCACCCCGAAGGCAGCCAGTGCCTGCACTGTCGAAGCCGGCTGTCTCCCCCTTCCAGGAGCGTTCTCCAGCGGTGCCCTCAGATGACCCTTCAAGGGGGCCTCCGACCCATTTACAGACAAAGGAATGGAGGCTTAGGGGCACACTGCTTCCCCAATCACTTTTAAATTTTCTTATTGAGGTATAACTCACGCTTTAAAATTCACTCCTTGAAAGCATGCAATTCAGCAGTTCTTATTCACAGTTGGACAACTGTTAGCCAGAAAAATAGACATGAGTGGGTGGAATGAGAGTAAAGCCAGTAAAGTGCCCTAAAAGGGACTCAAAGAGTTAACAGGTAGGCACAGAGGGCCGGGAAAGACTCACAGAGTTAATGAGTTAATTAGTTGTAGTTTCAAAGGCTAGGAGTTACCTGGAATGTCCAGATACTCCCCAGATAAAGACAAGTATCTGAGTGGGGCCCATGTCTTCATTGCACGATTAGGTCAGGCCATTGTAAAACCCGCTTAGCCTGCGAAAAAGGCCCAGCTTATTCTTTAACTTAACCTATATGCTATTTTTTCCTCTTCTTTCAGCACCATAATCGGCTAACTTTGTAACAGGGCCAGGAGACAGACCTCCAGAAGTGTAGATGAACCCATGTGGACAAAGAATGCTGAGACCCGGACCAACACAGTCCCCTAAATGACCCTGTTCTTAAGATGAAATTTCAAAGGGATGACGAATCGCCTGTATACGTCACGCCTTCTGCTGACCCTTACCCAAAAAGCCCTATAAAACCCCAGACCCCAAACCCTCAAGTGCGCCTCCTCTCTGAGGTTGCCCACACTCCCCTTTCTTCGAGTGTGTCACTCTCTCTGTTTTACTCTAGACAAGCAGGGAGAGGCCACTGAGGTCTCTGACTTGGGCTGGCAAGTTCCCGTCTCCTGGGAGACCAGACAGGACTGCAGCCAAACGATCACGCTCTTTAGCAGCCTGCCCGAAATCTCCTGTCTTTGCCCTTGGGAAGCCCTCAGCGTGTAACGTCACTCCACCTGGTGCTCTGCCACTCCCTGGGGTTCCCAGGCTGGTGGGGCTTAGTTCCCGCGCTGTGCAGGTTCAATCGGGCGCTGGATGCCAAGTGCCACTGGCTTTGGGAGTTGGCAGGGGTGCACCCTGTGCTGAGCAGGAGTTCACTGACCTTCCCTGTCTTCCTCCTGTTTTCCCTTCCTCTGCTTCACTCAAATAAACCTGCCTTTGTCCACCCTGACTCTGGCCCATTGCTCCCTTAGAGTGGATTCAAATAAAACTTTAACTCCGCTTCACTGCTGTGTCTCTGCCTTTCAGCTCTTTTTTGAGGTGGGGACAAGAACCAGGAGAACAAACTCAGCCCCCACCAAAGTCAGATCCCCAACCATTTTCACCACCAAAAACCAAGACTCTGCATCCATTAGCAGCCGCTTGAAATTCTCTGCCCTGCTGCTGCCCTGGCATACACTGATCTATGTTCGGTCCCTAAGGATCTATGTATTCTGGACACTTTGTGTAAGCTTAATCACACAGTGTGTGGTCTTTTGTGTCTGGTTTCACTCAGGATAATGTTCTCAGGGTCCATCTGTGCATGTGCCAGAACTTCACCCCTATTTACGGCTGTGTAACCTCCCATTGTGTGGCTACCCCACATTGTGTTTATCCGCTCACCATCTGACAGGCCTTTGGGCCATCTCCACCTTTTGGCTATTATGAATAATGCTGCTGTGAACATCCATATAAAAAGTTTTGTGTGGACAAATGTTTTCAGTTCTTTTGGACATATACCTGGGTATGTATTGCTGGGAAATATTGTAAATATTGTCATCTTTGGGGAACTGCCAGTTTTCACAGTGGCGATGTATGTGGGTTCCAGTTTCCCCAACTTCTCTCCGGCACTTGTCACTGTCCATCTTTTTTATTCTAGCCATTCTAGTGGGTGTGACATGGTATCTCATTTGGATTTTGCTGATGACTGAAGATAAGATCTTTTTCTGTGCTTACTGGTCATTTATGTCTTCTCTGGGGAAAAGTCTATTAATTCTTTGCCATTTTTAGTTGGTTGTTTTCCTTTTTACCGTTGAGTTGTAAAACTTCTTATATATTTTGGATACTGTTCCCTTATCAAATGCATGATTTACAAATATTTTCTCTCATTCTATGGGTTGACTTTTCACTTTCTTGAAATGTGCTCCATTGAAACACAAAAGATTTTCCTTTTATAAAGTCCAGTGTATGCTTTTTCTACTGTTGCTCATGCTTTTGTCTCACATCTAAGAATCTATTGCCAAATCCAAGGTCATAAGATTTGTTTGTTTTCTTCTGAGAGTTTCATGGTTTTAGCTCTTTCAGATCTTCTAAGTCTTTGATCCATTCTGAGTTAATTTACATATGTGGTATGAAGCCCAACTTGATTCCGCTGCATGTGGCTGTCTGCTTGTCCCAGGACCAGTTGTTGCAAAGACTGCTTTCTCCCTGAATGTCTTGGTGCCTTGCTGCCCATGAAACCTGCAAGTGTGTGGGTTTATTTTTAGATTCTCAGTCCCATCTCACCAATGTGTATGTCTGTCCTCATGACTACTACACTGCCTTAATTATTGTCACTTTATAGTAAGTTTCAAAATTGGGAAGTGTGAGCCCTCGAATTTTGTTCTCCTTTTTCAAGATTGTTTTGCCTATTCTGGATCCCTGGCATATGCATTTTAGAATCAGCTGGTCAATTTCCACAAAGAAGCCAGCTGAAATTTTGAAAGGGACTGCATGGAAATTTGTAGGACGTTTTGGGGAGTTTTGCCATATCAACATACGAAGTCTTCAAATTAACAAACACAAGATGCTTTTCCATATGGTCTGGCCTTCCCTCATCCATTCCCACATTCCGCGGTTTCCATCATGCTCCTTCCCTAGGGACCTTGCAAGGCTGCAGGCGCCACCCAGGAATTAAAACTGAGAGCCAAGCAGCACACAGCAACGTGCTCAGGCAGATGGCGGGCAGGGTGCAAACTCCCTTCCACATTAAGACATTAGAGAGCAATCGGTCTCCCTCCCTGCCCACCTCTGTCTTTAAAGCACAAATTGGGTGAAAGAAACAAGCTATGCCTGAGATGTCCTAGAAATTGTTTCTAGTCCAACTTGGGCCTTCCAAGATCCAGTCAAAAATCTATTCTTCAAAGAAAAAAAGTCAGTAAAATTGATAAACCTCTAGCAGCCCTAATAGGGAAAAAGAGCAAGAAGACAAACATTACCACTCTCAGAAATTACAGACGGCATCACCACAGTTCCTAAAGACATTAAAAGGATAATAACAGATTCTTAGGAACAGCTTTGCGCTAATAAATTTGACAACTTAGATGAAATGTACCAACTCCTTAAAAGACACAGAAGCTCACTTTTGTGTGTGAACTACCAAAGCTCACTCAACAAGAAACAGATCATTTAAATAGCCTCATACCAGCTGAGGAAACTGAATCTGTGTGTGGAGGGGCGACATTCCTACAAAGAAAATTCAAGGCTAAGTTGGTTTCAGTGGGGAATTTTCTCAAACATCTAAGGAATAAACAATGCCGAGTCTATGCAAACGCTTCTAGATGATTGCAGATGGGACACTTTCTGTCTCATTCACAGAGGTCACTGACCTGATACCAGAACAGGAAAATGACACTGCAAGAAAACTATAGACCAGTATCTCTCACAGACAGCAAACATGTTTAACAAAAATTTAGCAAATAAAATCTAACAGTCCAAAAAAGGATGTACCATCATGACCAACTGGGGTTTCTCTCAGGAATTCAAGTTTGGTTTACAATTCAAAAATCAGTCAACGTAATTTGCCATGTCAAAAGAAACAGAGTACAAATGAAAGCTATATGCTCATCTCAATAGATGCAGGAAAAACATTTGACAAACTCCCACATGTATTCATGATAACTCTAAGCAGACTGGGCATTAAAGGAAACTCCCTCAACCTGATGATGGACATTGGCAAAACCCTAATGATACTCTTGGAAGTCAATTGTAGGAAGATAAGCAACTTTTTTTTTAATGGGCAAGACTTGAACCAGCACAGCCCCAGATCATGGACTCCCTCTGCTGGGAGAACAAGGCGCTGGGCCCGCTGCCCCCAGTACCCCTCCCCGCTGCAGACCACCACCCCCCGTGCCAGCCCGCACCTGCCCCTTGCCATTCCTACCATTCAGGTAGTAGCTGCTCCTGATCCTGTCCCCAGTGCGCAGGCTGCTCTCCGAGAAGCACACCTCCTTGGGTCGGACCATCTCCCTGGGCTCCAGCAGGGTCTTGTCCATCAGCGAGTCCTGCCAGGGGCTCAGCTATGGGAAGAGCCTCCTGTCGGGGCTGTGGGGCACATGCAGCTCAGGGTTGCTGAGGAAAACCTTGAAGTGCACCTGGGAGGCTTCATCCTCCCTGGAGAGGGGTGCGTGTGAGCACAGCAGGTCCTCCAGGGAGGACGGCGGCAGCTGGGAGGATGCCTCAGGGATGCTGGCGAGCCCCGCAAAGTTCGGAACTGGGGAAGGAAAGGGAGAAGTCAGGTCCATGATCCTGCTGCCTCCCGAGAAGGTGGAGAGCACTAGACCGCCGGCCAGCCAGGTCCCCTCCGGAGGGGCTGCACGGGGGCAAAGCCGCTGCAGGGCACCCCCACCAAGGCCACCTGCCCTGCGCATGGGCTCGGTGGGAGTGCGCCTCCACACATGGTAGACGGGCTTTCACACACTCTGTAAATCTTACATAGAGACCTACACACATTTTTTTCTGTGACATACCTTTCTGCAACAGCATTATCTTTTTTGACATTTACCCACATTGATAAATCTCAGCGACTTTTTTATCCATCGCGCTGTTGGCAGGCATGGGGCTATTGCCAGGTTGCCTTGAAAAAGCAGAGCTTTGACCAGCACGCCTGGATGTGCCCTTTGCTCAGGGGCACCCTCTGCAGTCCACACCAGGGCTCAGGTGTGTGCCTGTTTAACTGTCCTTGCTTTCCACAGCCCTGGTCCCCCAGGGCTTCTTGTCCTTGGGATGCACAGCGATGCCAATGGCGTCACAGGGCTTTGCCCCAATTGCCAGTGACGCTGACGTCTTCCCGTGTGTCCACCACCCTCTGCAGTTTCCCTTCCTCACCCGTTCTCTCTGCTGCAGCCGTCTTTCACCGTCACTTGCAGTAGGTCCTCATGTATTCTGCATGTTAATTCCTTGTTCATGAAATGCATTGCAAACTGCTTGCGTTTTGAACTTTTTTATGGTGACTCTTGTCATGCAAAATTTTATAAACTTTAACATAATCAAATTTCACTTATCAATCTTTTGGATTTATACAATCTTTTTCTGCCCCCTTGTCATGAATTTGTTCTTTTAGCAATAAAGCAAATATATATTTGAGAAATAGTGTTGTGCTATATTGAAAAATTGTATTCTAAAATGTGCCTCCTTAGGAAACAACCAACCTCCCCAGCAATGTCTTCCAGAAAAAAATGTGCAAAAGAAACAGCGTCATCAGTACACGTCCTGCTTCTGTCTGCCCGACAGCCAACGGCCAGTCCTGGAAGTCCCACCCTGGGCCTCACAGCCTCAAGCCAGCTGTCCATTCGGCCCAGAATCTCTCAACAGAGCACCCTCCGAGGGCTCACCAAGCAGAGGCATCCCCTCCCCAGGTTCCTCCTGTGCTGGGGACATAGGCACACAGAGGCAGAGGTGTCCCAGTGGGGGGTGGGGCCGGATCACCCACCTGGGAGCCCAGGAGCAGAGCGACACCTGTCACGAGGTGTAAAGGGATCTACATGGTCAGGAGGCGTGGGCTTTGTTCTGCTTCTATTCAGTGAATCGTAATTCTCTTCCTTTACTCCCAAACCTACACCCAGTTGTGTTAAACATTAAAAAGAGTTGTTTTAATCCTCAGTCGAGTAGGTATATTTTCAGGCCACATTATAATAAAACCACAAATGAATAAACAAGAGTCAATAGAAAATTCCCATTTCCTCATAATTAAAACATTCATTTAAGTAATGATTAGATCAAGGAAGAAGCAAAAACAGGAAAAAGTGATAATTGAGAAATAATGAAAATCAGAACAAGGATCTTTGGACATCAGTACATTTAAGACTGTATTTAGAATGAAAATTGTAACTTCAATATTTTCATTACACTTTAAAAATTACTGAAATACTGAACATTCAAATCAAAATACGGGGAGGAACACTTAGGAAAAGCAAACATTAGTAAATAATGAAAATGACAGAAAAAATAAACTAGAAACAGTTGTATGGGAAATGTAGTAAGATTGCAAACTGCAGAAAGGTGCTTCTGAGAAATAGAAAACAAAAGAAAAAACCGGGGACTCGGAACAAACATAAGAATGGACAGGAAGATAGAAAAGTTTGATTCACCAAAGACTATCATACACAATGCTGATTTCCCAGAAAGTTCAGTGAAAGGACAGGTCCTCTGGGAAATTATTTTTAAATGACGCAATAAGCCAAAAATCTAAGGGGAACAATAAGCCCAGAGGGCAGTCATAGCAGCTCTGAAGCGGTCCTGCTCCTGAGGGCGGCAGCTCCGGGTTCGTGGGCGACGCTTTCCCGCTCCCCATAGAGGGTCCCTGTGTCACACAGAGGCTGGAACTCTGGGGTAATTAAAGGGTGCTGAATTAAGGTTACAAGTTTGTCACAACTCTGGTATCAATTTTCTGCAAAGGTAACCCCCAGAAAGAAAATGGCAGCCAGCTCAGACCCACGTGGGCACAGAGGTCAGGGTTCTCAGGGCAGCCCCCCAGATGCAGACTGCGTGAGGCAGGAACAAGAGCCTGGGGGAGCAGCGTGACAGCCACCCACCACCACCGCTGCCCCCAGGCCAGCCATGGGTGCACTGAGGGCACCCCCAGTGATGCCAAAACAAGCTCAGAAAGACTGAACAGAAGGAGCTGTTTCTCAATTTTATTTGTTCTTTAAAAAGGAGTAGAAGGGCTCTCTGCAGATCCCACCCAGCTCTGCCATGGCCATCTGTAAATCGTGCACCACAGACTCAGCAGGCAGAACGCACTGAGAAACTGAGTGGACTGCAGCTTGTCAAGCGGTTATGCACAGGATGGATACTACAAACCGGCAGCTTTCCAAAATGCACCAGCACCAATGACTGGAGATGCAGTGGGGAAGCAGATCTCATCGTCATGGCAACAAATAATGAAGTGGTCGGGGAATAAACCGAGCAGCAAATGTGAGAGGTCTGCAAGTGAGACCTGGCAAAGGAGCATCCGGGCCCATGCGGCCACCATGGCTGAGATGGCCTCTGTAGGGTGGAAGAGGGACAGGTACGAGCACCGCAGGACACGCGGGAAGGCGAGGAGGCGGGGTGGTCGGTGGTGCCCAGACCACCCTGTTATCGCCTGGCACTGCGCCCGGAACGAGGAGCGGTGAGCACTCAGGCAGGGATGGCCCGGGCTTGGCGCTGCGTCCCAGCCCTCTCCAGGACCAGAGCTGCCCGGAGGACACGCAGCAGCGCCAGCCGGGAAGGAACCGAGGCGGCCGACTGCCGCTCCCTCTGGGCCACTTCAAAGTGCTGAGAGCAGCCTGAGAAACAGCCCCACAGTGACAGGCACTTCGCAGGACCCACTGGACTGTCCCAGCCTGGTGGGACAATGTGGGTGGCCACCATCTCCAAGGGACGCCGAGCTTCTGTGGCCGCAGGGTTCCCAGGCAACCCTAGGTGGGGCTCCATCCACTGACCACCCCTGAACCACTCAAAGACCACGGCCACACCCAACAACTGTGCCCTGAATCAGACTTTCTTCACGAAAATGTTTAAAATAGAATGAACTACTTTGGCAGAAAGTGACCAAAGCCTGCTTCTTTTGTAGAAAGCCATAGCTTTGGACTGGATCCTACATAGTGGGCAGGATCACGGCTCCACACCCACTTCCTCCAGGGGCCCCACCGCCCCGCCTCTGCAGGGGCCTCCTGCCCTGGGCTTGACCACCAGCTGGCTTGGTGGACGGCATGGGAGGTTCAGCAGAGGCCCAAATTGAGTGTGGTTGGCACATGTGTGGCCACTGGGAGCCAAAAATGTTGGGCACAGCCCGTGGCCCCCAGAGGAGGAGGCCTGCAGCCCTGCCCGCCTGCCCAGCTGGCCTCTGAGGGTGCGTGGTCCCCTTCCATGGCCACTGCTGAGCCCCCATCCCCAGGTGCGGGCTGGTGCAGGCCTTCCCCGAGGACATGGCTTGGGCCATACGGCAGCCAGCCGGCGCGGGGCTCACCTGTGCTCCCGAGGTAGCGGTCCTCAGGGTGGGCAGGCGCCCTGGGGAGGAGGTGGCTGTGGTCCTGGCAGGTCTCCCTGACTGAGCAGGCACTTCAGCATCTGGTTCTCCTTCATGAGGCACAGACATGAGCACTGGCCGTCTGGGACACTGGCCATTACTGGACCTAAGGGAAGACCTCTGGCCAGGGCACAAGGGCTGTGTGGACCAATCACGCACACACACAGGTGGTTCATGGAGTCCCACCAGCCTCCATGAGTTGCTTTCTGTGGACATGGAGCCTGAAGTTGCAGTTTCCCCTTTCAGGCTTCCAGGCTGCGGTTGCAGTCTTCGGCTTGCATTGCTCCCCATGAGGAGTCAGCTGCCACTGTATCTTTGTTCCCCTGCATTGCCTGTTTTTGCCAACTTGACTTCATGTGCCTCAGAGTGGCTGTTGGCCGTGTCTGTGGCTGTTGTGTGGGCTCAAACATCTCACGGCTGGAAAAATTTTGGCCATTACTTGAGATATTTTTCTGCCTCCCTCCCGCTTTTCAGACTGATTATACATTTGTTAGACTACTCGATACTGGTCAACAGGCCACTTAAGTTCTGGGGGAGGTTTATTTTGAGAGAGCGAGCTAGTTTTCTGGCCACCCAGAGGCTGTTCCAGCACTCGCCTTGTCCTGGGTGGTCCAAGGGCAGGCCCTGCTGCTCCACCCCAAGAACCAAGGTGGGGCATCAGGGGACCTAGGGCCTCAGGTTGTCTCATACCTGTAAGGCCTGGCTGTGGAGCAAGTGTCTGGGGCTGCCTAAACCGTTCAAACTAGCTGTTCACTTACCTCAAGCTGGGGTCTCAGATACCCCTGGGGCACCGCTGTCTACTGAGGAAGTCTGGAAACAGTAGTTGTCATGTAGACACCAGTGGCTGGAGTATTCTCACAAAAGAGAACTAGTATCTGAAGTTACCCTCCCCACAGGCAGGTGAGGTGGCACCAGATATCCCAAGTTAAAGGCCAGGCACAGAGCCACAGCCCTGAGAACTGCTGCCCAGCACTCCTGGCATGTGTGCACAGCTGGCCAGCGCTGCACCTGCAGCCTCCTGCCCCCAGGCACGGTGCTGCTCCTGAGGGACTCAGCTGGACCTGGACACCCTGCAGGAGACACTGTGAGGAGCAGCCCAGATGCCCCCGTGCTGAGACCCAACCCCACCACCAGTGTAACACGTGTTTCCTCAGCGGCAGGGGTCTCGTCTTACTGAGTTTGCTCTCCAGCCGCCTCCTGCAGGGTGAGCGCAGCAGCTGGAGGCCAGCGGGAACAGACCAGTCAGACCCCTGCACCCCACACACATCTAGGGGGCTCCCATACCATTCACAGCTGACTTCTCACCCTTATTCCCCTTCCCCTCATGTTTCTAACCTTACAAAGGAGAACTCACAGAGAGATGGAAACTGAAGTTGACCAATTAACCTGTAATTATATTTGCTGAGATGAGGGGAGAGAAAGCAATAGGGGCATTAGGTTTTAAAATATCTTTATTGTCTAATTAAGACTTAAACCTGTGAAGCAGTGTTGATTATGTTCAGTAAGGAAAGGTATTTTTTTTTTAGAGTTTTCCCTGTGACTTCAGCATTCCCAGCTAGATTCACAAGAGGAAGGCTCTGCCATTTCCAGACGGTCACACGGGAGCCCCAGGAGAACGGCCAGCACAGCCTGCGGCACTCGGGATCCAGGACTCCCCAGCAATTCACTTGACTTCCAGTCCAGCCGAGACCAATCACTTCCCCCCCCAGGAGGTGCATGCTGCCCATCTGCAAGCAGCTCCTCTGGTTCCCTGAACTGAAGGGGGGCTGCCCCGGCGTCCAACGTGGTGCACAGTGGCTGCATCAGAGAACCCCAGATGCGGCTGCCCCCGGGATGACCAAACGCAACAGGGGCTGCTTTGGCCCACAGGAACCACGTCTGCTATAGTGGTGGGTCATCTCAGTGAAACGACTTAACATTTCCAGCATATAGATGGGTTTTCATCCCTCCTGGTTTGTTTCTGGACTTAAACTGGGAGCCTGACTGGGGCAGCGGCCACTGCAAGGAGCAGGCTGTGGAAAATCACTGTGCTGTGGCCCAAGCTGGTTGAGAATCAGGGCTAAGAAAAGAAGGGTGAGAGCAAACCGCATAGGCTTCACAAGGACCCCAGCACAGTTCCCTCAGCCCAAACAGGCCCATTTAAAAGGTCTGGGAGAAGTGTGGTGTCGGTGCTCAGGTACCCGCCGAGCAGCCACTGCACTTCTTGCTGGCTCAGAGTTGGGGGAGCACCACCCTGGGGCAGGTCCGCAAAGGGGCAGCACAGGCAAGGCCCCGAAGCAGGTGAGCCCCAGGCGGAGTTGGGCAGTGAGCAGGGGCCACAGGAGCTGCAGGGGCAAAGCAACAGCCAGGGCCCTGAGGGGTGTCGGGCAGTGGGCATCCAGACGTCTCTTGGCTGTCTGAGGGAGTGTGGGGAGGTCACCAAGGGAGGGCGCAGAGCAAGAGCAGGCAGAGGCGCCCAGTGGCAATGCCAGGCCTGGGTTGTCCTCTCCTCAGAGCTCCCAGGGGCCCCTCACAACCACACTCCCAGGGAAGCTTGGGCACGTGGGTACTCGTCTTCGTGGTTAAACCCAGGACCCGGCTTTTCCACCTTGAGCTCCAAATCCATGCTCGCCAAACCAGACAGGGTTGGAAACCAGAGGGGAATTCAGAGGTCTGCCCCTCAAGAGGCATTGCCCTGGAAATCTGGCCAGGCTTCGGCTCAGGGCACAACCTAGGGTGTGAGGGCTGGGCGCAGCTGGAAGGATGCCCCGGGGCATCCCGCCTGACTCGCTGGAGTGGGTGGGGAGTAGCAGGCTGGGCGCACAGCTGTCCCCACACAGCAGTGCCCCATGATGTGGACCACTGAGCCACTGACGACCCCTGCCCCTTGTTAGGTTTGCCACCCACAAGAACAGGGGACGCCAGCACCCCACCTACTGGGTGAACCACAAGACCGCTTGGGTGGGGTCGAGACCTGGGGTGGGGACAGCGTGCCATGTCTGGCTCCCCTCTGTGTGGCCACAGGACACTTCCCAGTCTGGTTCCCACTGCTGGCAGAGCCCTGGTGGCCAGTGATAAGGCAGCCAGCCTCTCCCTGTCAGGCATGGGGAGGCCCACGAGTCCCCAGCTGAGCTGACGCGACTGCACCAGGTGGAAACGCGCGAGGCCACTGCACCCCTCCCAACAACTGTCTGCAGGTGGAGGAAGCCCTCCCAGCCCTACAGCAGGTACACACCATGCCCTGCACTACAGACCCCACAGAACACACTGTGCTTCCCCAAGCACCTTCCCCACCCATACTGGACAAGTTAGTCTCAGAACTAAGCCTACCCTGAAGGTCTGCTGTCTGCAAGTGGGCGGCCTGGCCTGGCATGGCACACACATGGCAGCCCCATACTGGCCAGGCGCCCACACGTGCTCTCAGGGGCAGCCAGCGAGGGCGCTCTCAGGGTGCAGGCAGGAGAAGCGGCCGAGGGTCCAGATGGGGAAGATGTTCCTGTAGTTGTCGTAGTTGATTGCACAAGACTTGTTGAAGACCCCGCTGTTGCTGTGCTGTAGGGACGGGGGACAAATACAAGCGCCATCAGCAAGGGGCTCCCTGAACAGAGACTCTGGCCAAGGGCTGGCCGACTTGCAGGGGGTCAACACGAGATCCTCAACAGGCGGCCACCACCCCAGCTCCGGGACCTGGCCCTGCAGCAAACTGTAGCCAGTCACCAGCCCCTTAGTGTGTCAACCCCGGAGGAGGCTCACCAAGGGGAGGGGGCCAACCTCATGCAACCTCGTGACCCCCACCTGCAGGGATGAGGGATGGGTGGAGGCTGCCTCCTGCGCTTGGGCAGTGCCAGGGGCGTCCCGGACGTGGGGTCCTCCCTAGCAACCCACTCCCAGCACCTCAACCTGGCCTCTGAGCCAGCACTCCCTTTGTGAACGTCAAAATCCCCAGGTCTGTGTCCAACAAGGCCCCTCGCCAGTGGTGTCCACAAAGCCCTGCCCATGAGGGACACGCAGGGTGGGGAGCGACAAGGCCGATGCTGGGCTGCACCTCATGGTCGCCACAGCCTACCTGGGGCCATTCGCCATTGGGGAGCTGTTTGTCCAGCAGACATCTGACTCCTCTCTCCAGGGCCGCCAGGCCAGGGTGCCTGGGGAGAGGGGTGTGGGGCCCCCCATCACCATCCCGCATGAGACTGCCAGCGCGCAGCCACACATAAGGCAAAGGTGAGGCTGCGCGTGACAGCAAGCAACCTGGGCCAGCACCCGGAGAAGTGATGGCAACATATGGGGTGACAGGCCAGGTGGCCTGCCCTGCGGACAGGTCACATGGTGTGCCCACCGCTTCTTCAGGGCCCTCTGAGGGCCATAGTGGCCTGGATGCTCCTCCGGGCAAAGGGGCGGGACGCCAGAAGGGGCCGGTTCAGCCATGGGAGGCAGACCAAGGCTGGTGTCCAGATGCTACTGCTCCTGGACTGGCTTTGAGGGGCTTTAGGAGGCTGCCCACAGAGCTGCACACCCAGGGCACAGTGTGGACACAGCCCCTGGAGAGCAGCTGCAGATGCTGCCGCACAGCCTGGCTGCCCTGTCCACACGGGCCGCCCTCTTCTGTGTGGGAGCCCCTGGTGGGAGCCTGCTTCTCTGGACGGACCTCCCGCCGCACCCCAGAACCTGCCAGTCAGCCCCCCAGGCCTGGCACCCCAGCCCTGCCCTCAGAGCACAGCCGCCCAGACACTGCTCCAAGCCCTGTGGGAAGGAAGGCCTATCGCCCCCACCTGACAGCCATCAGCCCCATGAGGGCCCAGCAGGTGCTGTGGATCTCGGACTGGGTGCTCTGCACATAGCGCCGCTGCTTGCAGGACTCAAAGTCCTCCCCCCAGCCTCCATCCACCATCTGCCGGGACAGCAAGAAGCCACAGGCCCGGGAGACCTCCACACAGGCGGCCCTGCGGAGACCAGCGAGGCACATCGTGGGGGCAGGCCCAGGCCCAGACTGCTCACCCCAGCCGGGCCTCCTCAGGGTCATGGGGTGGGCACGTGGGGGCAGCCTGCTCCTGCCACCACAGGAGGTGGGGGGACGGAGGCACCCACTCCCAGGCCTTTGGGATAATGGCGATGCTTTGTAGCCACAGGTGCTGCACTGCCCTGAGCCATCAACACCACCCAGCAAGGCAGAGCTGATCTGCAAGGGAGGAGACAGCCCAGCAGAGCGCCCCACTGCCAGGACCCCCCCGCCAGAGGGCAAATGCCACACTCACCCTTCTCGGTAAGTGTGCCCCATGCAGGCGAGAGCTTCCAGCCCAAACCAGGTGCCGTAGGTGAAGCAAACCCCCCAAGATCTGGAGGAAGACAAGGGGACCCAGCCCCTCAGGCCTTGTATGGAACAGGCGTGTAAACTGCAGGCAGCCACCTGGCTCATGGGAACACACCCCGCATGGAGTGAGGGGTGACACTCTGGTTATTTTCAAGAAACACATGACGTGGCCTCTTTAGCAAAGCCACACCGAGTCCAGGCCTCAGGCTTTAAGGCCAGTCCTGCCCACCTGTCCCTCAGGGCGGCTCACTCTTGGAACACCAAGACAGCCCAGAGTCAGTTCAAGCCCAGAGGTAGGAGGTGAATCACCAGGTTCAGCAAACAAGGCACAAGGCACCAGGCCATGAGCGCCGCCCCTCGGCCCAGAGCTCTGCTGCCGGCGGCTATTTCCCAGACTTCTGGGTTGCACAGGACACTGAGCATCCTATGAGCCGAGCGAGAGCACAGTCGGTTGCACGTGTCCACACCGCCGAGGTCACTCACCCTTCCCAGGAGCCATCAGCCCTCTGCTTCTGCCGACAGAAGTCCAGGCCCTCCTCGAGGGTCTCCCTGGAACACAGGACAACCAAATCAGCGTCCTGGCAAAACAGCAATTTACCAATCATGTCTCCACCTGTCCTGCGTCTCCAGAGAATGTGTGTGGTCCCCCTTAGGAAGACCTGGGAGAGGGACCAGCTCTGCGGCTGCTGCAGGGTGCAGCAGCGGGCACATTGGCTGCCAGGAAGGAGGGAGGCGGGTGCAGGCTGGCAGGCACGCACCAGAGCAGCTGCACACAGGACAGTGCCATCACCAACACTGGTAGGACACAGACTTCAGTAAGTCATGAAGATGTAAAGGGGAAGTAGAAAACAAGAGAGAAAGCGGTAGCTTCCAGGACAAGAAGATTGGACATGAGTCTGTGTGGCTGCGGCCGCCACCTGGCACTCCTCAGCCACGTCTCCATCCCCTTGGGTGTGGAAGGGCAGCATCTACCAGCAGACAGCTGCCGGGCACACAGGACCCCTCTCTCCGCTTCTCTCCCTTGCTGGCCTTTGTGTAGCCACCATGTAGAGGGGCCTGCATGGCAAGAAGCTAAGGTGGCCTCCAGCCAGTCAGCGAGGAAATGGGCGCCGAGGCTGAGATCCCACGAGGAGGGGAGACCCGCCAGCAGCCCACAGGCCTGGAGCAGGCCTTTCCACAGTGGTGCTCAGGAGAGACCCCGGTCCTGCAGCACCTTGACTGCAGCCCAGTGAAGTCCTAGAGCAGAGGGTCTGGCTAAGCTGTGCTGGGACTCCTGACCCACATGAAATGTGAGCTGATAAATGCATGTTGCTTTGAGCCACCAGATTCTGTAGTAATGGTGTTATTCAGCAACAGGTGACTAATACAGAGGATGAAGCTACGATGTCAGCAAGAGAAAGCATGATGTGACCACAGGTACAGTGAAAATCAAAAAGTTAAGAGAAAAACAAGAAAACTTTATATAGTGAACTTGAAAACAAAATGTACAAATTCCTAGGAAAACTAATTTATTAAAACTGCCTCATAAAGAAGGAGAAAACCTGGATAGTTAAATAAAGAGGCTGAATAGTCCTATAACTTCTGAAGATATAAGTCAAATATGTAAACTTTACCCAGAAAAAGAACTCCAGGGACTAGAAGTTTTATAAGTGAATTCTACTAATTGCCAAGACAATCCTTCTGATAGTACACAAACTCTTCTAGGGACTAGAAAGAGGAAAAAACACTCCCTAGTCCACTGTAGGGACCCAGCATAAGCTTTCCAACAAGCCAGACAAGAGTGACAAGGTAAAGCGAAATTTTCAGGCTATTCATTTATGGACACAAAATCTTAGACTGAATACAGGGCAACTGAATACAGTAGAAATATCCCAATACTAAGTTAGAAAAACAACTTAGCAAATTGGGAAAAGATTAGACCTGGTTAACCTGAAAAGGGTAATTACCAAAACCCAGAGCAAAGGTCATTCTTCATGGAGAATATGAGAAGTAATCTCACCGGAAAATAAGGAAATACAACAAAGATGCCACAAAACACTTCCGCTGAGCAAAACACTGGAGGCCTTCACCTGGGCAGGAAGACAAGAGAAACAGGCCTACAGACTGACAGGAAAAAAATGTTATTTGCAAGTGGTAGGACTGTCTACAAAGAAAACCCAAAAGAATCTACAATTAATTAGAATACAAAGAGTTGGATTCATTGGTGAATTCCACCAAACCTTTCAGGAAGAAATTATACCAAATCTCTACACAGTCTCTTGCAGAGACTAGAAACAGAGGAACACACTGCCAACCCCCATCTATGAGGACAGCATCACCTGAATACTGAAAGCATATAATTACCAGAAAGGAGATTTACAGACCAGTATCTCTCAGATGCACAGATACAGAAATGCTCAACAAGACATTACCAAATTGAATCAAACAATGGATAAAAGAACTATATGCTACAAACAAGTGAGATTTATCTGAGGTATGCAAGGCTGGTTCAACATTCAACAATCAATAGTACATTCTATTAAATCAACAGAAAAATCACATGATCACATCAAAAGTTGCAGAAGTATTTGACAAAATCCAGCACCTACTCATGATAAAAAGTTTCAACAAACAAGGAATAGAAGGGAAGTTCCTCAACTGATAAAGCTTAGCTACAAAAAACCCACAGCTAAAATCACACTTAATGGTGGGAAATTGGATCCTTTCCAGCTAAAGTCAGGAACAATGATGTTCCCTCTAACCACTCCTATTCAGTATTATACTGGAAGTCCTAGCTAACGTAGTAGGACAAAAAGAAAATAAAAGGTATACAGACTGGGGAGAAAGAAATAAAACTTTCTTTGTTCACAGATGACATGATTATCTATGTAGAAAATCCCAAAGAATCAATCAAAAAATCTCCTGGAACTATTAATGCGATCATAGCACAGTTGCAGGACACAGGATTAATATTCAAGACAACTGTTTTCCTACCAGCAATGAACAAGTAGTTTCTGAAATTAAATCACAATACCAATTAAGTTAGCATCAGAAAAAAGTAAAAACTTAGATACAAATCAAACAAAATATGTGAAAGATTTACAAGAAACCACAAAATTATGAAAGAAATAAAAGTTCTTCCCAATTTGATCTATTGATTCACTGCAATCCCCATTAGAATCTCAGCAAGTTATTTTGTAGATATGGTTTCCAGGGTGTATACAAAAGGCACAAGGCCCAGGACGGCCAGCAGAGTACTGAAGGAGGGCAGACCAGAGGCTCACACTGCCCGACTCCCAGACTTCCTGTAACATCCACAGCAATCAGGACAGTGTGGTGACGCTGAGAGAACACAGGCTGACAAACTAGGAGCCCAGACACTGACCCATCAAGCGATTGTTGACAAAGGAGCAGACGCAGTGCCATGGAGAAGGGACAGGCTCAACAGCTGGGACAGCTGGACAGCCACATGCAAGAAAAACAAATGTAGACACAGACCTACACTATTCACAAAAATTAACTCAAAATGAATTACAGACCACCATGTAAAACACAGAACTCTAAGACTGCTAGTACATACGAGAAAATCCAGGTGATCTGGGGTGTGTTGTTGACTTTTTAGGTGCAATACCAGAGACACAATCCATGAAAGAAACACTATGACGCTAGACTTCATTAAAATGAAAACCTTTAGCACTGCAAAAGACACTGCTAACAGAATGAAAAGACAAGCCACAGACTGGGAGAAAATCTTTGCAAAATACATATCTGACAAAGGATTACTATTCAAAATATACAAGACCTCCTAGAACTTAACAGTAAGACAACAACCCAATTTAAAAATGTGCAAAAGATCTGAACACACATCACCAAAAAAGATACACAGATGACAAACAGGTATATGAAAAATGTTCAGCATTACATACCATTAGAGGATTGTAATTAAACAATGAGATACGACTACATACCTATTAGAACAGCTAACATCCAAAACACTGACACCACCAAAGGCTGACAAGGACGTAGAGCAACAGGAGCTGGCGAGGGTGCAAAATGGTGCAGCCACTCTGGAAGATGGTTTGGTTGCTTTTTACAAAATTTATATATTCTTATCACATGAACTGACCATCTTACTTTTTAGTATTCACCCAAATGAGTTAAAAGCACATCCACACAAAAACATAATTAAGAATTATAGCAGGTCTATTCATAACTGGTAAAACTTGGAAGCAACCATGAGGTCCTTCAGTAGTAGGTAAATGAATAAACTGCAGTACATCCTTATAATGGACTGTTTTTCAGCACTGAAAAAAGAAATGGACTATCAAGCCATGGAGGATCTTAGGTGAATATTACTAAGTGGAAGAAGCCAATCTGAAATGCTGCTCCAATTATAGACATTCTGGAAAAGGCAGAACTGCGTTGGCTCCCAGAGGTTGGGAGAAGTGGAGGCGGACAGGCAAGGCACAGAGGGTTTTCAGAGCAGTGACACCGTTCTGTATGACAGCCTAATGAAGGATGTGGGTCATTACACACACATGTCAAAGCCCATGGAATGTGCAACAGAGTGAAACTGAATGTCAACTATGGACTTTGGATTATAAGAATGTTATCAATATTGGCCATCAATTGTAGGAGAAAAAGTGCCAAATTAATGCAAGATGTAAGTAACAGAGAAAATGGGGTAGAGGGAGTAAGTAAAAGGAACCTTCTGTTCAATTTTTCTGTGGACTTAAAACTGCTCGTAAGATGAAGAGCATTAATTTTTTTAAGTTAGCACATGTCTTCCATCAGAACCGATTGCAGAGGATTCTGGGAAGGTGGTGGAGCAGGAAGCTCCAGGCTTCCTTCTCCCCACCTGGACAACAGCTGAACCGGCAGAATCTTGTCTGGTGCAACTACTCTGGAATTCGAGTCTGTTGAAGGCTCGCAGCTTCACGGGATGGCCTGCAGGGTGAACCGCGGTCCCTCTGGCTCTTAGCACAGTGACACCTACCCACCCCCACCCCCTGGCAGGCAGCTGTGCACCTGCTCCTGGAGCCACGATGGGCAAAAAGGACCCTGCCCTCCACACTGAGGACCTGTGTTCTGAGTGCTGATTCTGCTCACAGCAGGGCAGATGAGGCAGAGGCCTCGGTTGCAGCGCCTCCTCTCACTGAAGGGCTCCTGCTCTGCTGAAGTGACTGCCAGGGGATTTAAATGCTGTTCACAGAAGCATTATTCACAATGGTAAAAAGTGGAAGCAATCCAAGTGTCTACAGATGAATGGACGATCAGAACAGGTCTATATGTACAGTGGAATATTGTTCAGCCTTAAAGAGGAAGGAAAATCCGATATGTGCACACAACATGGGTGGACCTTGAGGACATGACTGTGAATGAAGTAAGTGGGTCACAAAGGGACTGATACCGTGGAATCCACTGACATGAGGCACTTAGAATTGTCAAAATCATAAAGACAAAAAATGGAACGGTAGGCACCATGGGCTGGAGCACTGAGGGGGAGCTGCCATTTAACAAGCGTTGAGCACCAATTTTACAAGACAAAGAGTTAAGGGGATGGATGGTGGTGACAGCTACCTAACAGTGGGAGTGTACTTAATACCCCTGAACCGGACACTTAACGATGGTTAAGATGGTAAATTTTATATGTATGCTAACACAGTAAAAAAAAGAAAAAAAAGAATAACATGACTCCTTGAGTCCACACTCATAAGCAGGGGCAAAGGAAAGGCTTTAAGGGCACTGCAAACACAACAGACACACCTGGGAGCAGTGACAGCCATGCAGCTGCCACGGATGACTGACTCAGGCGTGAATCGCCACCAGACGCTCAGCTACTGGGGAGGAGTCTGCTGGTCCCCACGGTGGCCCCGCACCTGTCACTAGACTCACAGCCCCTTCCCCTCCTCCTGACAGAAATCCAGCTCGGAATGCTTAAAGGGTAAGGCAGTCTGGGTCACGTGACCCTAGCAGGACCCTCCGGGGCAGCAGCGTTAGCAGCCCTGGTCCTTATTCCTCTCAGCCATGCCATCAGGCCTCACTGTCTGCCCCTTCATGGCCCGGCCGGATGTCCTGGCTGACGTGGCCGCTCCCCTGCCCCTGCTCTGCGTGAGAACAGAATGAAAGATGTCCCCAAACAAAAGGGCTCTGAATGCCCATGGGTTGCTGTCGGGGGAGCCATGACCCTCAGTGAGCACGGGATAAACTTTTCTTCAACACAACGGTCAAGTTGACTTCAGTGACATGACCTAAAACTTTCTTCCCACAAGGTAAAAACAGCAGCTTTACAGTGGAGAAAACAGGCAGTCATCACCTGAACCCAGGGGTCAAAGTTGGCGTGTGCTTCCTGATCTGATGCCCTGAGAAGGCCAACCACTTGTGATTTTCCCCAAAAAATGCTAATTTCACATCTTGAACCTAAGCATGAGGAAACACCAGAAAAACACACATTGAGGGTATTGTATAGAATAATTTGTATGCTTCAAAAATGTCAGCCATCACTTGGGGTGGATTAATGATTGTGCATTGAGTATTGACCCCCCTATACAGAATTTTATTGTTGTTAACAACTATTTGATCAATAAATATGAGAGATGCCCTCACACACAAAATAAACACACTTCCAATTATAAAATAAATAAGTAACCGGGATGTAATGTATAGCATAAGGAATATAGTCAAAATATTGTAACAACTTGGTATGGTGATAGCTGGTACCTAGAATTATCATGTATATAAATGTTGAATCACTGTGTTGTACACCTGAAACTAATGTAATGTAATACTGTGTGTCAACTACCCTTCAATTAAAAAAAAAAAAAAATGTCAGCCATCAAACACTCAAGAATCATTCCAGGTCAAAAGAGACTGGCATATGACAGCTATGTGCAATGGGCTCAGCTTAGATCTTGACGAAAAATTTTGCTGGAAAAGATAACAGGACAATTTAGGTAAATAAGATTAAATAATAGTATTGTATCAATTAATATTATACAGTGTTAGCATCGTTTCTCAAGGATTCACGAGAGGACGTTCTTGTAAGAATTACTAAAGTACTTAGGGATTGAATCCTTCTCATCTGCAACTTACTTACATGGTTCCAGAAAAAACATATATGGGAGGGCATAGAACGAAACAAATGCAGTGAATGTTGACCTGAGGATCTCAGGAAAGGCAAACAGGAGTGTTTCACTACTGCTCGACGTCCCAGCAAGTCTGGAATGGAGACTCTTTGAGGTCAGTGTGATAAATGGAATATTCCATAGTCACAGTGTTAGAGCAATCAGCTGCCCCAAACTGTATCTCCAAACTCAACCAGATAAATTAAAAACTTTAACAAATCAGCATGTTTGTTTAAAAATTAAAGGCTGACATTCAAATTCTCTAACTGAGATAAAAAGAACAAAGC
Source organism: Manis pentadactyla (assembly GCF_030020395.1). Classification (NCBI taxonomy): domain Eukaryota; kingdom Metazoa; phylum Chordata; class Mammalia; order Pholidota; family Manidae; genus Manis; species Manis pentadactyla. Next base: position 197,315,408 of record NC_080019.1, read on the forward strand.
AATGGGGAAAGATCTCTGTAAGCTGACAGGAACTAATTATTGTGTTTAAACATGTAAGTCAAGAAGAAAAACATCCCGGTAACATAATTAGAAAAGGTATGAATGCCAATTCACATGTGAAAGAAAAAAGGAAAAGACCGATGCATACTTGGAAAGAATGCTCTAGATCAGTGTCGAAAGAACTGCAAATGAAGTCCCCAGGAAAACACCACTACTCACCTCCCCAGCATGACCTCAGCCACCCTGTGCTCCCCCAGTCACCTTCCCAGAGCTGTCCCTCCTGCCCCGTCCTCCTCTATCCTGCAGTCCTCTGTCCTCTTCCCCCTTCCATCTTCCCCTTGGGCAGGGGCCCAACAGAGAGGCAGTGACAAGGGGGAGTCAGGGGCCCCCACAGGCTGCCAAGCCCACATGGCTCCAGGGAAGAATAATGGTCCCGAACAAAGATTTAACAAGGGTACTGGTTAAAGTCAGATGGAGAAAGCTGGGTAATAACCATGGGGATGTAGAATAGCCCAGACGCTACAGGGCAGCCTGGCAGCTCTGCAGAACAACAGGTGACAGGTCAGAGGTCACCCCCTGCTTCAGAAACCTCGTCAGCACTAAGTTGCCAGTAGAAGACACAACACTTAGCAGCAAGGCACACAAAGGCAATGTGGGTCCCTCGTGGGGTGGAGAGGGACAGTTGCCTCTCTTCTTTGCACTTTTCTGCATTTTCAAAGAGTGTGCTTTACTTTGATGATAATTCTCAAAAAGATGACTTATTAAGAAGAAAGGTCAGTTGAGTAAGGGCGTCACTGCAGACAAGTGGTGCCCAGAGGAGAGACCACAGGTCACACAGTGCAGCTTGCAGCAGCCAGGACCTTCGAGGCCTGCGTGACCAGAGACCCCCGGGCCCCAACCACCTGCCAGAACAGAAAGACACCAGCAAAGATGGACAGAAAACCAACTCCTCTGATTTCTCCAGAAATAAAATAACATATTCCTAAATAACTCATGGGCCAGAGAAGAACCCACAGGAGAAACAGAAAATAATTCTAATTGAATGATATGCCCAAACTGATTACAGACTAAAGTGCATATTGAAAAAGGCCTAAAAATCATTCATATTATTATCCATTCAAGTTAGAAAAAGACAAAGAGAAAAAATTGATGAAATCAAAAACAAACACAAGAAGTAAATAGATGTACATGAGACAGACTCAGAAATGCAAGATGGTTTCATTGAAAAGGCTGGTAAGACTGACAAGCTACTAGTGGGGAGCAGACCCAGGCCAGAGACATGCGGAGGAAGAACGGATGTCCATGCTGTAGACATGGGCCTGGGCCGCCCACATGCGACAGACAGCACTGTGCCGGTCACCGTCACACTGACACGGAGGAGAGAGAAGAACACCTGCATGGTCCCCTGACGTAATGAAACTGAAGTCCTAATCAAAAATTAAAACCTTCTCAAGAAACACTCTAGGCCCAGATGGATTCTCCGAACACGATCTCACAAACTCTTCCAGAGAACATAAAAAGAAAACACTTTCCAACTCGTGAGTCCGACATCACCCCACGGGGGACCCAGACAGGATGTCATAAGAGGGAAAATCACAGGCTAACCTCCCTTACAACCAGTCATAAGAATCCCGGACAAAATGCTTTCCAGACTGAATCCACCAACACATAAAAAGGGAAAGCATATCCTGACAGTGCTGTGCCCACTCCAGGACCCAAGAGACACGCAACCCTGGGGCCCTGCCGCAGGGAGGGCTCCGTGCCTGCTGAGCTTGAGCTGTAACATGGTAGGTCCACTCCTAAGGACAAGCCCCAAGGAGTAGGCCCCTAGCGTCCTGACATGAAAACTAGAGCTCGGATTCACAAGGACCCACTGAGGGCCCCAGGACTCCAGGATAAGCATGAGGGGGTGGCGCATGTGCTAACAGGTGACAGCAAAGCCACTGCTCTGCGAGCGCCTGACTCAGCCCCACACCCACCAGCCCTATTCCACTGATGCAGGATCCAAGCAGCCAAGACCAGGAGGGCCCTTCTGGCCACGTCTGCCAGGCGTGGTCACCCAGGAGTGCCTGCTTTATGTGAATGAGTGCCATATATGGGATGTACACCCTTCTCTGTGCGAGGGCCAGACGTCAACAGAAAAGGTTTATTTAAAACCATGTACCTGGATGCACGTGGAGTAGGAGGTCTGTCTTTTCCACATTAAGATGTGAAAACCACTCGTGTGTTACAGTGAGCCTCTCTGAGCCCCCAGAGCGTGTATCTGATACACTCCAGGGCACATGACCAGAGTCAGGACATCTGAAAGCCTCTTTTTAAACAGGCTTCAATTCAGAGCCCCTCCCTGCAACACCCAGCGCCTAAGGCAAAGAACTCTCAGAGTCAAGGCTGGCAGCGCCTGGGTTCATGGCCCTGAGCCATGGCCCACGGCTGAGTGACTGCGTGCCCCTGTGCCACGGCTGCCATACCTGATCTCTGCAACCCGATGGTCCGGGAAACGGTGGTGGAAGAGCTTCAGCGCCTGCATCACGGCCGAGGTGCACTCCACATATGTGTAGTCAATCATGATGCTCCCTGGGGAGGGCAGAGGGGCTGAGGCCTGAGAGCATCTCCCCAGCTGCCCCGGGTGGCAGTTCAGGCCAAGTCATAAAGGAGCGTGCGGGCACCCTCATGGGGCCCAGGACGCACCAGCCCTCACCATCTCCAGGGCAATGAGGACAGTGTCACTGGGGACTGGCCCGGGTGACACAGCCACCAGGCAGAGGGTGGGTGCCGGCTCCATCTGTGCCGTCAGACAGCTAGGCTGGCAGGAGGGGGAGGAGAGGGGCGCCCCCTCTGGAAGCCCTCCATGGGACCACAACTAATGCCAGAGGAGTGAGATGAAGGGGGACCCACGAGGAAGGGCACAGGGCATGCACAGGCAGACCAGGGTAGGGCCCACGCTGCATATAGGACCACGACACAGAGGACACCCCCTCCCTGTGAGGTGCCACGGGGGGTCCATTCACAGCAGCCACCAGGAGAGGGAGCCAGCTAGCCACAGACCGGAGGGCCAGGAATCGTAAGTCTTCAGCCTCTGGGAGTGGGCACCCAGCCTTTCCATGCACACCCAGCTCTTCGGGCCCCGAGGAGGTCAGAGCAGAGCGCTCCTATGCTCCTCACAGGGCCCGCCACCGCCTGCAAGCACGGCCCGGCCAGGGGAAGTACGCAGGCCCGGGGTGTGTCCTGCAGACACGGACAACTCACCGAACACCTCCGAGGGGTTCAGCAGCTCCAACAAGTGGCCCCCACGCATGGTTTCGTAGGTGGCAAACCCTCCATCGGGATTTCTCATGTTCAGCAACTACACCGGAGAGAGGGTGTCCTGAGAGCTTGCCATGAGCGAGGGGGCTCAGGAGCCCACAGCTGCGAGGAGCTTTCTAGACAGGGGTGGGCAGGGATGGATCCAGGGACCGGTTCTCATATTAGACCAAGACTCTAGATGCCCAGAACAGGGGACTACAGTTTTTACCCACCAGGTACCCCACAAATAACCATTCCCAACATGAGAGCCCCTCCATCCACATGAACCACACGTGCACTGCCAGACCACCTGATTAAATGTGCATGGAAAGCACACGTGCTGAGGGTTTTGCACCAAAACAAACAGAAGTTCTCATCTTCGTGAGGTACCCAGTGCCAGCCCTCCCAAAGGAAGCCCACGGGAACTGTCAGGTCTTAGGACCTCCAGAACGGACAGAAACCTGGGGGCCACAGCAGCCTCTACCCACACCTGTGGCCGGCCTAGGACATGGGGCGCATACCACTCAGACAGTGCACACACCCAGCCACGGCCACCTGCCGGGGTCACGGTTTCCAACACGGATGCCAGGAGAGAACATGCCTCTTGGGCATGGGCAGCACTGGGGAGACCCCCAGGCTCAACGAGGGGTGGGGGGACACCTAGCCCCCTCATCCCTACACCTTGGCCATACCACGTCAACAGCATCAAACAGCCGCTCCCTTGGGATGTGCTTGGTGATGGAGGAGCACTTCTCTTGCAGCAGAAGTACAGACTTCAAGGCCTCAGCGGTGCAGTCGGCCACTACCCAGCCACAGTCCAGCGTGCTGAAGGAGAAGCCGCCCTGCAGAGCATGGGGCATGCTGAGGGCAGAGGTGGCCACAGCCCCACACCCACAGGCAGACAGGCCTGGTGCCGCCTTCAGGTCCCACTGCAGGTGGGCACGAGCGATGCCGCAGGCACCCTCCTCCGTGGCCCCTCAGCGGGCACTCTGATTCCAACAGCAAACACCTGTGTGTTGCTGTCTGAAAGCCTCTCTAAGGCCCGTGTGCAAAACAGGGTTTGGTGGTGTGGGAGGCCCATGGCTCTGCCTCCTCATGGGGCACAATTTCTTGGCCAGGGGTCTCCAGGGGCACCAGAGGACCCCACTCCGTTTGTCTGTCATGTCAGAGTGGGAAGCCTCAGGACGCTGCAGGAAGGGCCCCCAGACAAGGCCTGGCTAACAGGGCAGCCTCTCCCAGGAGGGGGGTGGGGTGGCCACAGTACCTTGCTCATCTGGCGATAGTACTTCTGGTAATCAGGGAAGTTGGCTGGGATCTGGGCAGAGCCGAGGAGCACATGTGGGAAGCAGAGAAGGGGGCCCATCACCACTGCATGCAGACGCTGGAGCAGGGAGGGGCTGGCGGGGGACGTGTGGGAGGGCCACTGTACCACAGGGACTCCAGGGGGGCAGCCCCACCCCTACTTGGGGAACACATGGAGGTACACCTGGGGCTGGGGTGGGTGATGGAGCAGAGGGAGGAGGGTGTGCCCCTGCCTGCAGAAGGGCCCCTCCCCTGTGAGATCTGGAGGGACCCCAGGCCTCACCTGTGAGAGCTGCAGGAACCTGTGCGCCGCCTGCAGGCAGGACGAGAACTCGGGCCTGTGGTGCGCCCCCGCCTGGAAGAGACAGCAGGGGCTGAACCACTCCAGCGAGAGACTGAACGGGCAGGCTGGCTCGGCACGACCCTGGGAATCAGGGCAAACCCACCAAGTCTCAGGCCTTGGGTTCCTAACAAGTCAGAGGACATGCTGGAGAGATGGGGTGGGCAGAGGACACAGTCCACCCCACCCCTGCGGGCCCCCGTAGACCTCCCAGGAACCTGAAAATCTCCGCCAACCTCACCCCACCAGCACAGACAAGGATACAGAAGTATCCAGAACCACCAATTTGAGCTCCAAGAAGAGTTGGAGCCACAGCGCATCACCTAGTCTGACGGTGCAGTTCCACATCTGGCGGGGCCATGCCAGAGGCCTCAGAACTCAGGGGAGCAAAGTCAGGCCAGCAGGAACCACGCCTGTGTTAGGTGCACATCCCATGGAGGTCAACAAGGAGCCAGCACATACCTCCAGCAGAGCCTGGACAGCAAACGCGGTGTCCCAGATCTGTGAGCCGTTGGTGCCCTACACGGAGGACCAGCGTTAAGGCAGTGAGCTGGCCCCACCCACCCCTCCCAGGGTGTCACAGGCCCCGGAGCACCAAGCAGGAGTCTACAAGGAGGTAGGAGCCCAGCTGACTCCTGAGTCAAGGCTCTGGGCTCTGTGCACTCCTCGAAGCCCACAAGGGCCTGAGAGGGGCCACCAGCCAGGACAGGACTCTCGGGGCACATCTAGGATTTGGACGACCCCCACCTGCAGCTTCCACTGCCTACCCCAGCCAATGACAGCCTCTTGCCCTAGTCATTGATGAGCAGAAACATCCCCCACTTCTGAATATGCCAGGAGGCAGTGAGGCCTGGTGAGGCCTCAGCAGGCAGAGAAGACCACCTTCAGGGCCTCCCCTGCCAGCACCCTGGTCCCACCAGCAAGGCAGTCCCAGACCCCATGGGATGGAGGTGGCCAGAGATGTACACGCAGATGATGCGTGTCAGTGGGTAACATTGGATCCCAGGCCACTGGCAGCGCTGAGGGGCACTGAGCACACAGAGCGATGTGGGCAGAACAAGTACCACCAGAACAGCCGCCTGGCCAAACAGACCCAACCAGCATCAAGTCTCCGTTTCAACCCACAACAGTCAGATCCAGAAGGTAGACAATCGAGCAACAGAGCAGGGGGCCCCTAAGTTACGTGTGGAAGCAGTGCGGCAGGGAGCCCACGAAGGCTCGTCACCCCCATCCACCCCAGGTGTTTGGAAAATCCTCTTAAAAAAGATCACTGGTATGTGCATCAAGAGCTGGCAGGGGGCTCAGTGCAAACCTGGGGAGCCCTGGGTAGCTTCCACTGGCAGTGGCAGGCCCGTGTGCAGCCATCCCAAAGGGCCCAGGGCCTGTGTGGCTGAGGACACGTGCAGGAGCTGGGGGTTGGCACTTGTGAGGAGGGACTGTGAACCACCCAAGTGGCAGGAGGCACTGACCTGCATCTTCATGCCGTCCGGGCCTAGCCTGTGAGGGTGACAGAAGCCCAGGTCAGGGAGTAAGGAGCAAGAGCTGGAGGGCAGGCAGCTCCAGAGTGCATGTCTGGGACTCACCTGCAGAGCTAGTCCCACACTCAGCCGGGGACTCACGAGGAAGGCTCCTGAGCCATGTGGAGTGGCGCCTTCCCGAACCACAGCTCCCACCTGGCCTGTGCTCCCCCAAAGGCCCAAGGCTGCTCCCCTGGCCAGCAAGGCTGACATTCACCACCCCTGCCCCCATGCACCCACAGGCCTCTGAGGTCTACCTCCAGAAACCACCCAAAGCTTCTGCTACCTGGGAAACCTTTCAGCTCAAAGACAACCCTCACCCATTTCCATGAACCCCAAAACTCCTGGTCCCAAGGCTTAACTCCAGACACTGCAGAACCCTCCCCAGGATGCTGAGACAGGATAACGAGCTGCTGCACAGGGGAGGCGCCCATGCACACCCACACTAGGAGCAAGCATGCTGTGCTCACCAGAGGTAGTCAGGAATCCTGGAGACATGTTCCTGGAAGGCGGCGGAGGCGGGCCCATCCACATACCAGCGCACAAGCATGTTGATGGTTTTCGAGATCTGCAAGAGACAGTCCTGTCAGGGCTCTGCTCAGCGGCACCTGGGTGTGAGGACCGCAGCCTGACCCCCACGGAGGCCCCGGCACAGTCTCACTCCAGGCCAGCCTGGGAACAAGGGACCAAGCACAGCTGTGCTCCAGGAGACACAGGACAGGGGGGCAGGGGCATGGGCACTGCAGCAGGCAGGAGCCAGGGCGCCTGCAAGAAGCAACAGAAGCCAGGCCAGCTGGAGAGCAGGCACGACCACCAGAGGGGGGCGGGCCAGGCGGGGTCTCCAGGGGATGAGGGGTGTGCTGTGTCTCAAGCTGCCTCAGATACATAGGGGACAGAGGACAGGCTGAGAGGCGCATAGCAATACACACAAGACCCACTGCTCAGAGCGGTGTCCTAGAGGCCCAGATCTTCCATCTGGGGTCTCCCGAATCAACACATTCCTAACAAGTCAGATGCATTTCACTCCAGGCCAGGCTGGGAACAAGTCAACGCCACAGAGTACCACATTCCCTGCTGGAAGGAAAGCCACCTGCTGCTCTTGGGGAGGTCAGGGTTCACAACCCAAGGGAGTACAAGGCCCAGAAAGCACCTGGCAGCAGGGCATGGAGGCCACAGTCATGTCTACCTGGGGGCCAGCACCACTCTGCTCCCTGCACCTGCCGCCCCACGTTGAGCTGTGCCCCCATGCTGGCCAACATGCATCTGCTGCTGGGGCACAAGGCTTCGCACGCTTGTCCACCTCTGGCCTCTGTCAGGCCCCAAGAGGTAAAGCCAGGTCAGGAGCCCAAGTCTCAGAGGGGTGAGAATTCTGAGCCCCTGGGCTTGGCAGGAAGCAGGAACGAATCCCCAGTGCCCCTGGCCCTCCGAAGCCCATTAAGTGGAGGACAGATGGTGTTATTTGGGGTAGGGAAGGCCAGAGGGTTAAGGGAGGACAGGCACCCTCCAGCTGGCCAGAAAGATAGCCTTGGGAGGTGGCTTCACAGAACAGCAGTCCAGACACACCAGGTGGTGGGGGTGGGAGGGAGGGCCAAGTGTGGGGCACAGAACAGGGATGGGGACCCCAGGGATCAGAGCCACATCCTCATGGGGGTCTGCTGGCCCCTGGCAGAGCCACCACTCCCAGGCTCCCCGAGCCTTCCGCTGAGTCCCTGCCCACCCGAGGCCACACTGACCGGGCCGATGCTGATGCACTTGGAGAAGCGGTCGTCCGCTAAGATGTGCTCGTACAGCTTTTGTGTGGCCCGCTGCCGCAGGCCGGCACTATGGTGGCGCTCGTACAAGTTGAGGATGGCTACAGGGGAAAGTATTGGCACAGGCTCACCCGGCGCTCCCAGCCCATCCATGTTGGGAGCGGTGGGGAGTGCTCTGGAAGGGAGAATTAACCACGGCAGGGACCCAGTGCTTTCCAGAATATGTGAGGGAGGGACTGCAACACTGCCCGGTGCAGAGCCCACAATGGAAGGCGCACACCCTAAGCACCCACACCCTGCCCTCGCCCCACACCCTCCTGCCTAGGAGTCCAGACCCACCCTTGCTCCAAGGATGGAGACTGGGCAGGCCTGTGGACAGGAGGTGCACAGGCAACCTGCCAGTCACCATGGGACCCCAGTGACAGGCAGTGAGGGCCCTCCAGGGCACCCACCATACACCAGGCGGAGCAGCCAGCTGTGAGGCGTGTACACTTCGTCAGGGGCCACGCTGCTCCTGTGCGCCGGCCAGTCGATGCTGGCATAGTCCTCCACGTAGAGCTCCTGCAGGGCGGGGTGCTCAGCTCGGGCTGCCCTGCCTCCTGAGGGTACACCCTAATGGGCGCCTGCACCCCGAGCCCCATCTCAGGGCAGGGATCCTGTCCCACCATATAGCCCCTCCTAGCCGCCATGTAGGGGACAAGGAGGTGGAAGCCCTGCCCTCACGCAGGAAGCTCAGCTCTACGGGGCCACAGGCAAACAGGCACATGCAAGGCGCCTGGAGGGTGACCCTGCCCAGGACCTCGCCTGGGGCTCTCACCTGGCGGAGGCTCCGGATCAGCGGGTCCTCCTCGGCACTCAGCCGGGTGGCATAACAGTAACTCATAGGCAGGTACACCTGCCGGCAATGGCACCAGAGTGTGGAGGGATGTGCCGGCACCCACCTGGGAAACAGCCTGGGGGACAGAGACTCAGCTGGAGGCCCCCAGCCCTGCCATCGCCACCAACAGTCCCAGACCCTTCTGAGTGCAGGCGCCATGTTCTCGGGGGTGCCCAGGGGCACAGGCTGCAGGAGCTGACACTCCTGCCTGGCAGCCAGCCAGGCCATGTGGCTCAGAAACCTTCAGCGCCCACAGCAAATGTGTAGCAATGACGCCAGAAGGTGGTCAAGGCAAACTGCCAAGGCCCAAGGGACTGGTCTTGGCACCTGTGCAACTTCTCTGGAAACTAAAAAGCACTCAGGTAAGAGCTGTCAGAAGGCTTTCAGCCTACGGAACCCTCCCAAGGCTGAGTGTGACAGCCACCTCTGCCCATGTGCTTGCCCTGATACTGGCCCAACTTGGGCACTGCCAGGCCGGCTCCGAGGACTGCGGGTGGTGCCTGGGCACTGTCTCCCCTTCAAGCCTCTTTTAGCCGTGGGGGAGGGCCCCTTCCCTGCTCCCTGGGAGTCTGGCAGGTGCCCCTGGCCTTGGGCTATTTCCCTCTTGCTCGAGGGCCCTCCGCTCACATTAATGGGTGCACTGGGCAGTACTTCCAGCCTTTCTGCAGCTGGAGTGGCTCAGGGTCTGTCTCCTCCAACCTGCAGACCTGACCCTCACCCTCTCACCACCCCTTCCAAACCACTGCTGCACTGATCAGCAGCACCCACTTACTTTGCCATTCAGCAGCGACTGCTGGGCCTCACCTTATGGGGGAACAGACTACAGAAGGCCCAGGCCTTGGACACACACACCCCCTCCCCAGCCTGCCCTTTACACACCATGTGGGCTCACATCCAGCTGACAAGCCCGCCAGTGTGGACTCTGGTATGGCTCCAGAACACTGCCCACCTCTTCCCAGGTGGGCAGTCTTGGGTAACAATGCCCCGCCCCAACTCACCAGCTACCACCTCATTGCTGCAACCCTGTGTGGCTGCAGGGGAGGGGTCTCAGCTTTCATAAGGACTCTGCTGTCATCTGATTGGCCCCTCACCTCGTGCCTCTCCTCCACCAGCCATCTAACACAAGGGCCACCCCTCCCAGACGGCTCCCTGTGGGACCCTGGCCCTGCTGGCAGTGCCCCAGGGGGCTGAGAGGGGCTCTGCCCAAGCTCCACCATGGTTCCAGGGGTCTCAACTCCTGCAGGTAACTCCAGCTTATACGCACATCAACAGCTTTGAGAGGATGGCTAGTTCTCTCTAGATACTCACAAAATGTTAAGAGACACTGGTGATACTAGGTAAGAAGGACTTAGTGTTGTTCTGTTGAGTATTTAAACTACTATGGTTTTGAAAATTCTTCTCTTGCAGAGATGCAGTGCTCATGGGCGAAGTCCAGCATCTGACCAGCAAAGACAGCCAGGGGAGATAAAGCAGCATAGCCCCCAGCATGGAGGCCGGCAAGGGGAGCGCGCCTGCTGCCTTCTTGTCTACTACAGATGCTCCAACCACCCGAAACAGCAAGATGCAGTCACAGCCCAAGCTCTCCCCCCAGCACCTGCAGGCCCCATCCCCTGCCCCACGGCGCCTGCCTCCCTCCCTCCCCCCCTCCCTCCTGCCCAGCTGAACCCCTCTGCCTGTCTGGATGGTTCAGAGCGGGGCCTCCACTAGGAGCCCAATAGCACCCCACCCCACAGTAAGGACCACCCTCCACTGTGTCACAGGGGGAAGGGACCGAGGCCTGCCACCGCACTGGGAAACCACCAAATCGACTGCAGTCAGGTAAGCATACCACAGCTCTGGGAACAGAGTGTTGAGGCCTTCCCAGCTGTAAACGTTCAGGACAGCCAACCAGAACTTGCCCCAAGAGGGGATGACCACAGCGCCACCTGAGGACAGAAACAGCCCACATCACCTGCTCCTAACTGAAGACCGGCCGCAGGAACCACACATGCCTCTTCAGGCAGGAACTGAAGGCAGGCCTCAGCAGGCCTCCACCCACCTGTGAGGAGGCCCCAGAGCGCTCGAGACTGCCGACACCACAGCTGGCAGCTTCCCCAGACCCCATGTGTCCAGCCCGGGGCGTAGCATCTATAGCCCCTACCCGCAAGGAGCCCATGCAGGCGCCACCTGGGACAGGGAGGGACCCCAGTGCACAAGGCACCCCGCATGCATGTGTGCCTGGAGAAGGCGCTAAGGGGGTGTGAGCGCACGCTTGGCTTTCACCGTCTTGGGGCCACACCGAGTTGCCCTTGACCTGTGGACTCCAGACTCCAATGTGACTCTTGGCAACACATGGCTCAGAGCTGGAGCCACCCCCCAGCACCTGTCCCAGCAAAGAAATACTGTGCTGCCCAAACCCAGGTGTGCAGAGTCAAGGCCCACAAAGGTACTAGGGAAGCAAGACCCAAACATACTCCTTCACCAGGCAAAGAGCCAGAAAGCAGCCTTGGTGCCGAGGAGGCCGATGACAAGTCCAACACAAGGCAGTGCATGTGACTGGGGACTCGCTGTGGCCTGGTGAGCCAGGAAGGGCTCTGACAAACCAGCCCCAAGGAGCCAGTCAGGTGCTCCCTGGGCGGGCAGTGGAAGAGGGAGGATGTCCCAGGTGGAAGCCACACACAGAGCCCTGAGGTGGAAAGGAGCTTCCAGGAGGGCGGGAGGCCCCTGTGCGTGGATGCCATGGGCAGGGAGGGCTGGAGGGTGGAGGGGCGTCCACAGCAGGCAGGCAGACTCTGTGCAGCAGCAACAGAAGCCCTGGACCGGGGGCGCAGCGCCTCCCCCAGGCTGTGATCAACTGGGTGGGAGCGAGCCCATGGGTGAGGGCAGCCCCACTGGGCCCCTGTGGGTGGGTGTGAGCAGGGCCCTATACCGGTGTGGGGCCAGTGCCCCCAGAAAGGCTGCTCCAGGTACCTGCCCACAAACAACATGCCAGCCAGTTGTCTGTGAAACAAGCAGGATTATATGCTTACCCTAAGCTGCCTTTCAAAAAGTGACTGGTAAGGCCAGGTGGCTTCAGCCTCTTCCTGCTCTGGTGAGCTCCCTGTGCAGGTGCATCCTTCTGGTTCTCATGTGCAAGAGCCAGTTGGTCCTTTACCCAGCCTGTACTGCGCAGGGCTTACCTTTCTTGTGAAGAAAGTTCCGGGCTTGAACCAGGTCAGGATGATCAGGCCCAACACCCAGAATTCTCAGAGACACATAGTTGAGCGCAGTTCCAAACACCGTAGACTTGTCCTCAGTGTGCCTGTGGGAACAGGAACAGGAATGAGGAAAGGACATCTTTCCTTACTTCTGAGAACAGTGAAATACCTTTTCTCTCACACAGCACGACACAAGAAACACCCAGAAAAGCCATTCTCCAGCAAGAGTTCACACACCTCCCATGACAACCGAGCAGTACCAAAACTGCCCGTGCAGGACACCCCTGCCTCCCTGCTTATGGCCCATGAGTCAGCAAGACCAAGCCCAGGGCAGAGGCCCAGGTGAGGCCCATCTGTCACCACAGCACATGGAACAAACTGTGAGGCAACATGTCCGGGCAGGCCAAGACCCTGGCAAGGACTTGGTGTCTGCCAGGATGTGCTGGGACCCAAAGTCCAGAGAGCTGGCATCATGCTCCAGAGACTGAGGACTCCATGGTGGAGGTAAGCGGAGGCTGAGCTGTTCTCTGGAGATTCTGCACTGAAGGCAGTGGATTTAGCCCACCCAGGAGGGGCCACAGCCTGGCCCTGGTTGTAAGATGAGACACGTCAGAGCCCACGGCCAGACTGGGCAGGCAGATGACCCCCAAAGGGGAGGCCCTGCTCCCAGAGTGAGTTACACCACAGAAAGTCAGGCTGAGACTCAGGCTGGGCTGCCTGGCCCCAGCTCCACCTGCAGCCATGGCAGAGCTGAGAGCTTTTTACCTTGTTGATGACAGCCAGACGGTTTTCTGTGTGTTTGAGGGGAGAGTCTCAACAGGCTCTCACTCAGTCATGACAGCCATTTAAACACAAACTATGAAACCCAAGCCCAGAAGGTACACAACCTTCAATCCTGAGACCCCTGGGGAACCCGGGGGCCAGCCTGCACTCACCCTCCAGCCCACTTCCCTCCTGCCAGGCTCTCTACCCGCACACCCCAGGCACACAGGTGCATCCACTATTTAAGATACATGTTGTGCACACATACACACATCCATGCAGTGACACAAGACTGGGGAGACTCACAGGCCCCAGCCGCCATCAGGGAGCTGCACCGACCACAGGTACTGTGCAATCTCTTCTCTGTATCCAACTGGCAGAGGGATGTGCGCCACATGACACGTGATGAGCAGACCTGTGTAGCAGGCACTCACTGTCATTACGCCAAGGCCTCTTGCCTCCCGAGGACCCTACCCAACAGGGAGCTGTCCCCAAGGGTCTCCTTCCCATGGAAACAAGTCTAGAAACTACCCCTTCCAGCCCTATCAGGTACTTTGGGAACGGGGCCCCAGAGCAGCAGCACCGCTCATGTGACACCCCCTCCATGGGGCATGCACGGCCCACCCAGCTGTGCCAGGGTCCCACAGTACTGTCACACCTGCTGGGAAGAAACACCAAATGAGTCACCCTTAGATGAAGCAACACTTATTTGCTTATATTTTGGTTTCATGAATTGTTTTACTATCACATGTCATTTGCAAACAGGGGAGACAGACAATAAATATCCAGCCAGGCCCTCCTGAGCATGGTGCTCACAGGCTGCACCCCCAAGACTCCTCCCCATACTGGCTCCAGCAGCCACATGCCCAGGGAGCCCAGCGTCGGGAAGGAGGGGTCAGGGCAGGCCCCAGCCACAATGTGCCCCGGTACTGGTGCCTGACTATGACTCAGAGGCACCAGAAGCCCTGGGAGACACACTGGCACACGACATGTCCTGGAGGAAGGGCGGCTCCATGCTGAGACACTGCAGAGGGTCACATCAAAAGTCCTCCCAAAACAGGCCCTTCATAACTGTTATGATGCCGTTAAGACAGGGAAGCAGAGCCAGAGACTTCCCCATTTTACAGGTGAGGAAACTGAGTCACAGCCCATTTGATGGAACTAGGACTAGAGCCCAGGGAGCGGGACCCAAGTGAGCGCTCACCACAGTGATAAATACACACGCACACGTGGCCGAACCTGATTCTCAACCCCACGTCACATGAGGCAGCCGAGGCACGGTGAAGTCCTGTCCCCATGGTCAGAGCAGGCCATGAAGACCCCTGGGGATAGTCTCAACAGGCTCCAGATGAGGCCAAGGAAAGAAAGAGCCCCTTGAGTTGCCCTCAGGGGCAAGCCCATGGGTCCCTGCACAGGAAAATGCAATGCTGTATGTCCAGAAGGCAGCAGGCTTGGGGTCAAAGTTGAGACAGGGCTTGATGGGTTCCCAGTGCTCCTCCCATGAGGAGGAGCCTCCCACTAGTCCCTCCGTGTGGATTCACTGAAAGTAAGTGCCCACATTACAAGGCTCAGTATTTTTCTAGAGAAACGTTCCCCGGATGCAAGTCTTGTCGAGCCAAACCAGTGTGGTACCCAGAAGGCCCAGCTCCAGTCCTCCTACAACTCTGTGGCCTGACCCCGCAGCTACTCACCACCGAGTTCCCTCAGACCCCCAGTCAAGGTGAGTTCACACAGCAAGCTGCTAGGCCTCCCCAGCCTGCCCAGACCTACAGATCCCCACCCACCACCACACCCACCTGCGCAGGCTGGGCTCTCCACGTGGAGGGTCCCCCACCCCGCTCTGCACTGCCACTGGAGAGCCAGCCCTCCCTGCCCCCTAAAGCGCCCCCTGCTTCCCTTGGCGGAGCCCTGGGCTAGCAGAAGCTTCATTCCCATCCCTCTGCACCAACACGGGGACGACCCGGGCACAGGGGAACGTTCCAGGATCTCCTCCAAGTGAGCCCCTGGGTTTCCGCCTGCTTGCTCATTCACACCAAGGGCCTGAGCCAGTCGGGCCAGGCCTCCAAGGTTGCCCCAGGATAGCCTCCCCCACAAGTGGAGGCTGCACCCTCCTACCTGGCAGGAGAAAGAGTGGGCCGCCATAATCACCCGCCCAGTGTCCATCCTCCGCCTGCAGCCCCGCGTAAAACGCCATCCCATTCAGAGCCCCCTCACGGGCCGTGTGGGCTTTGGGCAAGTCCTTAAAGTGACGCCCCTGCAACGGAGAGAGATGGGAGCTGCAGGTCAGGGGCCAGGCCGGCAGGGCCCCTCTCACGTAGGGCTCCGGTCAGAAAAAGGCCCCTGGGCTGCTTTACAAGCTTCAGCCGTTTCAACCAAAAGCCTGGGGCTGACGGTGGCACTAGTATCTCCGCGGAACAAAGGCAGGCTGCCCTTTCTCATGGTTTTGCTTTCCCGCCACAGGTTTGCAGGTTTCTTCACAACGCCTCCAAGACATCGTAACAAACCAACCAGGGGCCCAGCAGCGTGGGCGGGGCACTGACGCCCAGGCTGGGATGCGGCCCTTCTCGGGAAGGGGTACAGCCAGAGGGCCCCCCGACATCGCACAACCTCGGACTACCAATTTCCTCACGTTACATTCACTGGATCAAAATCCTTTCTCGGAATAAAAACAAAACCAGAGCCAGCTCTGGCGCCGCGCGGCCCCGGCCCCCAGGCACACCTCCCCCCGAGCCAGGGGCCGCCCGCCGCGCGCTCACCGTGTCCAGCCCCAGGTAGTGGGCTTCCAGCCCGCTCTGCGCTCGGCCCGGGTCGCGGCCCTCCGGGAAGAACGTCCACGTCTGCCGCCCCTTCTCGTTGCTGAGGCGCCAGCGACTGGGGTCGGTGGCGGGCTCCGTCTGGCCGGAACGCCGTCTCCGGCGCAGACACCTGGGACGGCCCGGTGAGCGGCGCCGGCCACGAGCCCGAACCCGCCGCGCCCGGCCCCTCCCGGGGCGGGACCCACCCGCCGGGCGCCCACCCGTCCGCCCGCCGTCTCCACACGCCAGCGACCCGGTGGCGGCACCCCGCCCCGGTCTCCCCCCGCCGGCCCCTCGCGCCCCTCGGGGGTCGCGGGCGCGGACTCACGTGCCGTCCGTCATGACAGCCGCCGACTCCCCGTGCGCCCGGCCAGCACCGCTGCCCCGCCTCCCGCGCGCGCTTAAAGAGCAGTGTCGCCCCTCGGCCGACGCGCGAAGGGCGGTGGGCCGATACCGTTCAGCCAATCAGAACGGCTCAGGGGCGGGCCCAGGGCGCGCCGGGCGACGGCAGTGGTCCAGAGCTCACCGCCCGAGGACGAAGGGGCGGGCATGGTGAGGCGGGGCATGGGGGCGGGACCCGGTCTGGGCGGGGCTGGAAGCGGAGCCTCCCTGGGGCGGCTGGTTCCCCGCAAGCTCGTGCGGCGAGGCTCCAGGTCCGGGGCCGCAGAGAAGGGTGGCCTGCGGGAGGGCCCCGTCCCGCCCGGGCCGGAAGGTGGGCGGCCTGGAAGAGAGGCTCAGGCGGAGGGGGCAGCGCGTGCAGAGGCTCGGAGGCGGGAAAGAACTCGTACCTTGAGGAGAAGCCCGCGGCGGGGAGGGGCAGGCTGCTCGCAGGAGCAGCCGCGGACGGCTCCGCAGATGCCCGCGGGTGGAGGGTGGTGGGCTGGCGGCGGCGGAGCCCCCAGGCTGGCCGGCGGGGGAGCGGTGGGCGAGGCGGGAGCCGCAAGGCCTAACCGCACGTCCGGCGCCGGAGCCTGCGGTCCCAGGGGAGCTCCAGCTCCAGTCGGGGTGATAAGGAAAGTATTCAACAGCCGTCAGGGTCGGCAAACCGCTTTTTTCCTCCGGTTGGCCAAGCCCTCCCAGCTCCCTCCTCCCCTCCTCCCGGCTCCTCTGTTGCCTGCGTGTGCCGAAATGTCACCTGTCAAAATAATATAAATTGCTGCCCTTGCTTGTGCTCAGGGCGCAGACAACCACGCACAGGGAGCAGCCTCTGGGTTAATCCCCTGAGCTGCCATGGGCTGGGCGGCCCTCGCGATGGCATAGGACACTGACAGGGGTTGCAGATGAGTGGCACATGTTCTGCCATGAGATCAAAGCCCGTTTGTGCCTCCTGGACTCTGCGCCAGTCTCCCCTATCTGTGCTGGTCAAGTGCGTGCAAGGAGAAGCCTCTTTGCTAAGCTGTGTGGTTGCTGTAGGCGGGGCTGCTCCCCAGCTTTTCTGTAGCAATGGTGGGTCAGCTGGTTTGATTGCATTGTCGGCAAGGGGGAAGGAATGGCAGGCTGCTTATCGCCGCGAGAGGCTTCAGAGCTGCGTTGCCACCCACGGGGTTAGGGTGCCTGAAGTGCCTTAAAGTTCCCAGCCTACTGGGCTGATTATGCCAGGATGATTTTGTGCACCTGTTAAACCCTTGTCCCTTTAAGACTTTTAAAGCACCTGGTTTTCTTTTGTCCCAGGGTAGCTGGCTGTGGGAACCTGTTCATAGTCTCAGTCTCAAACCTTGCTTTTCCTCTCCTCCAATATCCAGTGCACTATGCAATGTGTCTGTGCTCCTTGGGGCAGACCACCAGGGCCTGTTATTTAGCAGCCCTGTGCTTCCACTCCTGGGGTGGGGGGAGTGCTCGGGTCACGGCTTTGTATCCTACCCTTTTCCGTGAGATGTTAAGCTCTCACAGATGTAGCCTGGCACGTGTACTCTTATCTTCTGGTTACTGTTTTAGGAATAGTTGTATTCATTGTATTTTCAAAATATGTACGCTTTTGGGAGGAGATTTCCGCCACCCTACTCATGCTGCCATCTTGAGAATCCTCCAACTACGAATCATCTTTTGTGGCATTTTTATTATTTGCTTGCATGTTTTAAAGCCTCCATGGCCAAACCTTAGGCCTCATTTATCATCAGGACACACAGTGCTTTGTGTTTTTTGAAACTCAAACAGAAATGTCTTTAAAATAAGCTTTTTTCTAGAACAAATACACATGTATAAGCAGATTTGAAGCGTGGCTTGGCCCTTGCCTGCCAGTGCTGGCTCCCATGAGCCCTGCACTCTTTGCTGCTAGTTCTGCTGCTGCTCCTCTGTCCGCTGCCTCCCAGCAGGGCTCTGGCTTTGGGGTCTGAGAATGTGTTTCTGAACCCTGACCTCCACGTGCCAGCTGGGTGGGTGCTAACACTGGTGCTCTTCCATGTGGTGGGGGCTGTGCGGCCAGTGGAAACGCTGCCCAGGCGGGATGGGAAGCTCTCACATAGAAGCAGCTCCTGCCATTCATGTGAACCTGTCAAATGTTAGGATACCTCACAATGTGTAAGGGCACCCGTGGGCATTCCAGGTACCCCCATTCCTGATGGGAGTCTAGGTGCCTGATTCGGAGCCAGCCTCCTGCCTGGGTCTGTTTTGGCTGCCAGCACTACCTGGGGCTCTCTTTAATTCATGTCCCTTCATTCACAACAGGAGAGTTTTTCTGGGGTCTTTTGAACACTGTCTGTGGCCTTGTGGACTTTAGTGAGCCATGCTGCCATCCCTTCCTTTCAAGGTCGTCCCTGCGGGTAGGCAGTGTCTGCTGACTCTGGTGTCTGCTGGGAGTGTATGTGTGCACACATCTGTGGTTTCTTGCTGTGGATCCCGTGTCTCCACTTCAGCGTGCAAGCAGGGGTACCTGGCTCTGGCCTCTGAACTCCCCTGGCTTCACGTGGTGCCTTCACTCTTCACATCTCTCCGTTGGGGATGCCCTCGGGCCATTTGTGCAGAGGGATAAGAAGTAGGACAGTTAAGATCCCAGAGGAGGGCAAGGGGTGCTTCCTGTAGGAGATGTGAGTAGGTGGCTCGTGCTGTTATGACTGTGAATTTAGACTATTCATTTGGGATTGTTTTTCCTTCTTAAATATGCCTGAATTGCTATATGCTTTTCTCTTAGAACTACCTTTGCTGCGTCCCACAGAAGTTGGGGCCTCATGCTATTGTTTTCATTTGTCTCCATATATTGCTTGATCTCTGTTTTAATTTGGTCATTGATTCCTTGATTATTTTGGAGCATGTTAAGCCTCCATGTGTTTGTGAGCCTTTTTGTTTTCTTTGTACAGTTTATTTCTAGTTTTATACCTTTGTGATCTGAGAAGTTGGTTGGTACAATTCCAATCTTTTTGAATTTACTGAAGCTCTTTTTTGGGCCAAGTGTGTGGTCTATTCTGGAAAATGTTCCATGTGCACTTGAGAAAAATGTGTATCCTGCTACTTTTGGGTGTAGAGTTCTGCAGATGTCTGTTAGGTCCATCTGTTCTAGTGTATTGTTCAGTGCCTCTGTGTCCTTACTTATTTTCTGTCTGGTTGTTCTGTCCTTTGGAGTGAGTGGTGTGTTGAAGTCTCCTAAAATGAATGCATTGCATTCTGTTTTCTCCTTTAATTCTGTTAGTTTTACATAGGTAGGTGATCCTGTGTTGGGTGCATAGATTTTTTTTTTAATTTTTAAATTTTGATATAATTAATGTACAATTACTTGAACAACATTATGATTACTAGACTCCCCCCACTATCAAGTCCCCCCACATACCCCATTACAGTCAGTGGGTGCAGAGATATTTATAATGGTTCTATCCTCTCTGTGGACTGTCCCCTTTATCATTATGTAATGTCCTTCTTTGTTTTGAAGTCTATTTTGTCTGATACAAGTACTGCAACAGCTGCTTTTTTCTCTCTTTTTTCGTGAAATACCTTTTTCCATCCCTTCACTTTTAGTCTGTGTATGTCTTTGGGTTTGAAGTCAGTCTCTTGTATGCAGCATATAGATGGGTCTTGCTTTTTTATCCATTCTCTTACTCTGTGTCTTTTAATTGGTGCGTTCAGTCCATTTACATTTAGGGTGATTATTGGTAGATATGTACCTATTACCATTGCAGGCTTTGGATTCGTTGTTACCAAATGTTGAAGGGCAGCTTTGTTACTATCTAACCTTTTAACTTAACTCACTTATTACACTATTATAAACACAGTCTGGTGATTCTTTATTTCTCTCCATTCTTTTTCTTCCTCCTCCACTCTTTATATGTTAAGTGTTTTATTCTGTACTGTTTTGTGTTTCCCTTGACTGATTTTATGGATAGCTGATTTTATTTTGCATTTAATTAGTATTTTAGTGCTGAATAGTATTCCTTTGTCTAGATGGACTAAAGTTTGTTTATACATTCATCCACTGAAAGACATCTTGATTGCTTCCAAGTTTTGTTAATTATAAATAAAGCTGTTATAAACATCCATGTGCAGATTTTTGAGTGGATGTAATTTTTGATCCAGTCCAGGTTTTCCAGTATTTTCTGTAACAGGGGCCCCCAGGACAAGCTCAAGGTGAAAGGTCTCGACTGTAGAGGGAAATCAGAGGAAGGTGGAGACAGAGAATGACAATGACAGGGAAAAACACGCCAGGACAGCAGTCTAGTCCAGGCGGCTCCCTGCTGCTGCTCTTCTTAGCAAAGACAACAAAAACTCCCTTAACTTCCGCCCCCTGCACTCCCCGCTCTGCCAGGCACTCACCCCGAAACTGCCTCCCCCTGCCTGCTCGGTTGCTGTGCACATAGGAATGTTACAGATACAGAAGCAGAAAGATATATATTGCTCCCCTTGCCTTTGTTCGGGGCTCAGACCTCGAGAGATGACTCCCCTCTGAGCCCGCCGGTGGAAAATAAAGCCTCAACACTCTAAGACCTCCGAGTGCCGCTTGGTTCTTCTGTCAGTGATCCAGTCCAGGTTTTCCAGTATTTTCCATAACAACAGAACCTGAAGGGGCAGCTGGGGGTGGAGCTGAGGGGACCCCCACCTGCCCTGCAGTAGCCTGACTCAAGTCCCAGCCACCCAGGAAGGGCGCTCCTGCCCAGTGCTTGCAGACCTCCCCACAGCCCCAAGCACCGCTAGGCCTGGGGATGGGGCGGGGGTCTTGCCCAAGGAGGAACTCAGCCCCTTCCCCTTCACAGAATGCCGGGGTTTAAATGGTCAGTAAAGGACACTTGCCTCTTCTTATCCCAGTTCAGAAACTAGTGAAGAAAACAGCAATGAGATGAATAATGTCAAAATACCAGCCTTCCACAGACAAAAAGTTTATATCTGCAATTAAGACTGCTAGCCACTGGGCCTCCCAAACACCAGAAGACATCCTCCGGGCCTCTTGTCAGCTGGACGGCTACAGCCTGCTGGTCACAGGGTGGCCCACCAAGCATCATGCAGCCAGTGTGCCTGCAGGAAGATGCCCTTCAGGCCAGAAAGCACACCAGAGCAGTGTGGGCACACCTGACCCTGTCTGTTCCCCCAAATTCACCAATTCGCATTTCCCTAGGAGTGGAAAGGAACCTCCAATTTTTCTCCAGGGCCCTCCCTCGATGTAGAAACATGAAAAGTGAGCAGAAGGGCTCCAGCCTACGTGGGCATCCAAGACTCTAGTCGCCAGTCAAGGGACAGAAGAGGTCTCAACTGCCGCACAGTTTGAGTTTTGATTCTACAAAATGAACTTTTTTTTTTTTTTAGATAATTATTTTTTATTGAAGGGTAGTTGACGCACAGTATTACATTACATTAGTTTCAAGTGTACAACACAGTGATAAAACATTTATATACATAATTCTAGGTTCCAGCTATCACCCTACCAAGCTGTTACAACATCTTGACTATATTCCTTATGCTATACATTACATCCCGGTTACTTATTTATTTTACCATTGGAAGTCTGTCCTTTTTGTTTTGTTTTGTTTTGTTTTTTGTTTTTTGTGAGGGCATCTCTCATATTTATTGATCAAATGGTTGTTAACGACAATAAAATTCTGTATAGGGGAGTCAATGCTCAATGCACAATCATTAATCTACTCCAAGCCTAATTTTCGTCAGTCTCCAATCTTCTGAGGCATAACAAACAAGTTCTTACATGGAGAACAAATTCTTACATAATGAATAAGTTACATACTGAACAGTACAAGGGCAGTCATCACAGAAACTTTCAGTTTTGCTCATGCATTATGAACTATAAACAGTCCAAATATGAATACTCATTTGGTTTTTATACTTGATTTATATGTGGATACCACATTTCTCTCTTTATTATTATTATTTTTAATAAAATGCTGAAGTGGTAGGTAGATACAAGATAAAGGTAGAAAACATAGTTTAGTGTTGTAGGAGAGTAAATGTAGATGATCAGGTGTGTCCCTGTAGACTATGTGTTAATCCAAGCTAGACAAGGGCAATAAAACATCCACGTATGCAGAAGATTTCTCTCAGAACAGGGGGGGTGAGGTTCTAAGCTTCACCTCTGTTGATCCCCAATTTCTCACCTGATGACCCCCCTGCGACTGTGCCTGACTTAGGTTGTTCCTCCCTTGAGGAATCTTACCCGTCTCTGGCTAATCAGTCATCTTCCGGGGCCATACAGGGAAATGTAAAGTTGGTAAGTGAGAGAGAAGCCTTATTGTTTGAAATGGTTAGCTTTTTATTTCTTTGCATATTTATGCCCTGTAGCTTCTATGCCCAGCATTTGTCTTGAGGTATCTTTACCACTTGGAAGAATTATGATACTCGGTAAATTTGATATGAGGCACGAATTCTATTTAAGGGTTGTAATTAGGAAGGAAGAAGAAAAGCTATAGAAGTAGCAGGCGGAAGAAAACATGGGAAGATTGATTATTTCTTTGACATATCTTCTTGTAGAGTAACTTCAGCATGTATAGGTTTTAAGCTACTACTTAAATTGCGCACACACATTAACATTATAGGAGTATAGTTACATAACCAAAGCATATCTGTAATTACCAGCCATCTCCAGTGAAACCAAGAAAACCAGTTAGGCACCTTAGGCATTTGTGAAAACTTATCTATGATATGGTGGATATTGTCCAACTGAACTTGAACAGTCTGAGAGAAATCAGACAAATTAAAACAACCCATTCCTGGGGAATGTTCACATCCCTTATGTTCTTTTAACAGTAAATAGTCTGTAGTTGTAAGATTTTGGAGCGCTACAATTTGCACTTCTCCTAATTCTTGGTTGAGTTCCAACAGTATAGATCCAGTCAAATTTGTTGTTTTCCTGTATGCACAGGCCAGCTTAGATATCTCCTTCCTCATTCCCGTGGCAAGTCCAGGAGCTGGTGGGATGAGTGCATCTACAGCTGTAGCAGTGCGTGGATCTTTGTTGGGGTTTTTTGATGATCATCTTCTGGCATGAGTCTTCCAGAGAGTGCTGATGTTGGAAGTTCTCTTTCATATCGTATCTTAGTTCATTTTCGGGGTAGCCCAATTAGGCTTTGATCTTCTGTATAAACGCAAACAGACCCTTTGCCTATAGTTTTATATGCCCTTTATACCCTTGTGTAGAACTCATTGGAGGTTACCACACAGGAACTGCCCTTTTTGGTTTTGTTTTGTTTTGTTTTGTTTTTGGTATCACAAATCTACACTTACATGACGAATATTATGTTTACTAGGCTCTCCCCTATACCAGGTCTCCCCTATAAACCCCTTTACAGTCACTGTCCATCAGCATAGCAAAATGTTGTAGAATCACTACTTGCCTTCTCTGTGTTGTACAGCCCTCCCTTTTCTCCTACCCCCCCTTGCATGTTAATCTTAATACCCCCCTACTTCTCCCCCTCCCTTATCCCTCCCTACCCACCCATCCTCCCCAGTCCCTTTCCCTTTGGTACCTGTTAGTCCATTCTTGAGTTCTGTGATTCTGGTGCTGTTTTGTTCCCTCAGTTTTTCCTTTGTTCTTATATTCCACAGATAAGTGAAATCATTTGGTATTTCTCTTTCTCTGCTTGGCTTGTTTCACTGAGCATAATACCCTCCAGCTCCATCCATGTTGCTGCAAATGGTAGGATTTGCCCTTTTCTTATGGCTGAGTAGTATTCCATTGTGTATATGTACCACATCTTCTTTATCCATTCATCTATCGATGGACATTTAGGTTGCTTCCAATTCTTGGCTATTGTAAATAGTGCTGCGATAAACATAGGGGTGCACTGATCTTTCTCATACTTGATTGTTGCATTCTTAGGGTAAATTCCAGGAGTGCAATTCCTGGGTCAAATGGTAAGTCTGTTTTGAGCATTTTGATGTACCTCCATACTGCTTTCCACAATGGTTGAACTAACTTACATTCCCACCAGCAGTGTAGGAGGGTTCCCCTTTCTCCACAGCCTCGCCAACATTTGTTGTTGTTTGTCTTTTGGATGGCAGCCATCCTTACTGGTGTGAGGTGATACCTCATTGTAGTTTTAATTTGCATTTCTCTGATAATTAGCGATGTGGAGCATCTTTTCATGTGTCTGTTGGCCATCTGTATTTCTTTTTTGGAGAACTGTCTGTTCAGTTCCTCTGCCCATTTTTTAATTGGGTTATTTGTTTTTTATTTGTTGAGGCATGTGAGCTCTTTATATATTCTGGACGTCAAGGCTTTATCGGATGTGTCATTTTCAAATATATTCTCCCATACTGTAGGGATCCTTTTTGTTCTATTGATGGTGTCTTTTGCTGTACAGAAGCTTTTCATTTTTGCTGTTGTTTTCCTTGCCCGGGGAGATATGTTCAAGAAGAGGTCACTCATATTTATGTCTAAGAGGTTTTTGCCTATGTTTTCTTCCAAGAGTCTAATGGTTTCATGGCTTACTTTCAGGTCTTTGATCCATTTTGAGTTTACTTTTGTATATGGGGTTAGACAATGGTCCAGTTTCATTCTCCTACATGTAGCTGTCCAGTTTTGCCAGCACCATCTGTTGAAGAGACTGTCATTTCGCCATTGTATGTCCATGGCTCCTTTATCAAATATTAATTGACCATGTATGTCTGGGTTAATGTCTGGATTCTCTAGTCTGTTCCATTGGTCTGTGGCTCAGCTCTTGTGCCAGTACCAAATTGTCTTGATTACTATGGCTTTATAGTAGAGCTTGAAGTTGGGGAGTGAGATCCCCCCTACTTTATTCTTCTTTCTCAGGATTGCTTTGGCTATTCGGGGTCTTTGGTGTTTCCATATGAATTTTTGAATTATTTGTTCCAGTTCATTGAAGAATGTTGCTGGTAGTTTCATAGGGAGTGCATCAAATCTGTATATTGCTTTGGGCAGGATGGCCATTTTGATGATATTAATTCTTCCTAGCCACGAGCATGGGATGAGTCTCCATCTGTTAGTGTCCCCTTTAATTTCTTTTAAGAGTGACTTGTAGTTTTCAGAGTATAAGTCTTTCACTTCCTTGGTTAGGTTTATTCCTAGGTATTTTATTTTTTTTGATGCAATTGTGAATGGAGTTGTTTTCCTGATTTCTCTTTCTGTTGGTTCATTGTTAGTATATAGGAAAGCCACAGATTTCTGTGTGTTGATTTTGTATCCTGCAACTTTGCTGTATTCTGATATCAGTTCTAGTAGTTTTGGGGTGGAGTCTTTAGGGTTTTTTATGTACAGTATCATGTCATCTGCAGATAGTGACAGTTTAACTTCTTCTTTACCAATCTGGATTCCTTGTATTTCTTTGCTTTGTCTGATTGCCGTGGCTAGGACCTCCAGTACTATGTTAAATAACAGTGGAGAGAGTGGGCATCCCTGTCTAGTTCCCAATCTCAGAGGAAATGCTTTCAGCTTCTTGCTGTTCAATATAATGTTGGCTGTGGGTTTATCATAGATGGCCTTTATTATGTTGAGGTACTTGCCCTCTATTCCCATTTTGCTGAGAGTTTTTAACATGAATGGATGTTGAACTTTGTCAAATGCTTTTTCAGCATCTATGGAGATGATCATGTGGTTTTTGTCTTTCTTTTTGTTGATGTGGTGGATGATGTTGATGGACTTTCGAATGTTGTACCATCCTTGCATCCCTGGGATGAATCCCACTTGGTCATGGTGTATGATCCTTTTGATGTATTTTTGAATTCGGTTTGCTAATATTTTGTTGAGTATTTTTGCATCTACGTTCATCAGGGATATTGGTCTGTAGTTTTCTTTTTTGGTGGTGTCTTTGCCTGGTTTTGGTATTAGGGTGATGTTAGCTTCATAGAATGAGTTTGGGAGTATCCCCTCCTCCTCTATTTTTTGGAAAACTTTAAGGAGAATGGGTATTATGTCTTGTCTGTATGTCTGATAAAATTCCGAGGTAAATCCATCTGGCCCGGGGGTTTTGTTCTTTGGTAGTTTTTTGATTACTGCTTCAATTTCGTTGCTTGTAATTGGTCTGTTTAGATTTTCTGTTTCTTCCTGGGTCAATCTTGGAAGGTTGTATTTTTCTAGGAAGTTGTCCATTTCTCCTAGGTTTCCCAGCTTGTTAGCATATAGGTTTTCATAGTAGTCTCTAATAATTCTTTGTATTTCTGCGGGGTCCGTCGTGATTTTTCCTTTATCGTTTCTGATACTGTTGATTTGTGTTGACTCTCTTTTCCTCTTAATAAGTCTGGCTAGAGGCTTATCTATTTTGTTTATTTTCTCGAAGAACCAGCTCTTGGTTTCATTGATTTTTGCTATTGTTTTATTCTTCTCAATTTTATTTATTTCTTCTCTGATCTTTATTATGTCCCTCCTTCTGCTGACCTTAGGCCTCATCTGTTCTTCTTTTTCCAATTTCGATAGTTGTGACATTAGACCGTTCATTTGGGATTGCTCTTCCTTTTTTAAATATGCTTGGATTGCTATATACTTTCCTCTTAAGACTGCTTTTGCTGTGTCCCACAGAAGTTGGGGCTTAGTGTTGTTGTTGTCATTTGTTTCCATATATTGCTGGATCTCCATTTTGATTTGGTCATTGATCCATTGATTATTTAGGAGCGTGTTGTTTAGCCTCCATGTGTTTGTGAGCCTTTTTGCTTTCTTTGAACAGTTTATTTCTAGTTTAATACCTTTGTGGTCTGAAAAGTTGGTTGGTAGGGTTTCAATCTTTTGGAATTTACTGAGGTTCTTTTTGTGTCCTAGTATGTGGTCTATTCTGGAGAATGTTCCATGTGCACTTGAGAAGAATGTGTATCCTGTTGCTTTTGGATGTAGAGTTCTATAGATGTCTATTAGGTCCATCTGCTCTACTGTGTTGTTCAGTGCTTCCATGTCCTTACTTATTTTCTGTCTGGTGGATCTATCCTTTCAGGTGAGTGGTGTGTTGAAGTCTCCTAGAATGAATGCATTGCAGTCTATATCCCCCTTTAGTTCTGTTAGTATTTGTTTCACATATGCTGGTGCTTCTGTGTTGGGTGCATATAAATTTAGAATGGTTATATCCTCTTGTTTGACTGAGCCCTTTATCATTACGTAGTGTCCTTCTTTATCTCTTGTTACTTTCTTTGTTTTGAAGTCTATTTTGTCTGATATTAGTACTGCAACCCCTGCTTTCTTCTCACTGTTGTTTGCTTGAAATATGTTTTTCCATCCCTTGACTTTTAGTCTGTACATGTCTTTGGGTTTGAGGTGAGTTTCTTGTAAGCAGCATATAGATGGGTCTTTCTGTTACTCTGTGTCTTTTGATTTGTGCATTCAACCCATTAACATTTAGGGTGACTATTGAAAGATATGTACTTATTGCCATTGCAGGCTTTAAATTCGTGGTTACCAAAGGTTCAAGGTTAGCCTCTTTAGTATCTTACTGCCTAACTTAGCTTGCTTATTGAGCTGTTATATACACTGTCTGGAGGTTCTTTTCTTCTCTCCCTTCTTGTTCCTCCTCCTCGATTCTTCATATGTTGGGTGTTTTGTGCTGTGCTCTTTCTAGGAGTGCTCCCATCTAGAGCAGTCCCTGTAAGATGTTCTGTAGAGGTGGTTTGTGGAAAGCAAATTCCCTCAGCTTTTGTTTGTCTGGGAATTGTTTAATCCCACCGTCATATTTGAATGATAGTCGTGCTGGATACAGTATCCTTGGTTCAAGGCCCTTCTGTTTCATTGTATTAAATATATCATGCCATTCTCTTCTGGCCTGTAGGGTTTCTGTTGAGAAATCTGATGTTAGCCTGATGGGTTTCCTTTTATAGGTGACCTTTTTCTCTCTAGCTGCCTTTAACACTCTTTCCTTGTCCTTGATCTTTGCCATTTTAATTATTATGTGTCTTGGTGTTTTCCTCTTTGGATCCTTTCTGTTGGGGGTTCTGTGTATTTCTGTGGTCTGTTCGATTATTTCCTCCCCCAGTTTGGGGAAGTTTTCAGCAATTATTTCTTCTAAGATACTTTCCATCTCTTTTCCTCTCTCTTCTTCTG
The DNA here is from genome assembly GCF_030020395.1 of Manis pentadactyla. Taxonomy (NCBI): domain Eukaryota; kingdom Metazoa; phylum Chordata; class Mammalia; order Pholidota; family Manidae; genus Manis; species Manis pentadactyla. Next base: position 197,343,613 of record NC_080019.1, read on the forward strand.
GGACCCCTATAATACGGATATTGTTCCTTTTGGATTGGTCACGCAGTTCTCTTAATATTGTTTCATTCCTGGAGATCCTTTTGTCTCTCTCTATGTCAGCTTCTATGCGTTCCTGTTCTCTGATTTCAATTCCATCAGTGGCCTCTTGCATTCTATCCATTCTGCTTATAAACCCTTCCAGAGTTTGTTTCATTTCTGCAATCTCCTTTCTGGCATCTGTGATCTCCCTCCGAACTTCATCCCATTTCTCTTGTGTATTTCTCTGCATCTCTGTCAGCATGTTTATGATTCTTATTTTGAATTCTTTGTCAGGAAGACTGGTTAGGCCTGTCTCCTCTGGTGTTGTCTCTGTGATCTTTGTCTGCCTGTAGCTTTGCCTTTTCATGGTGATAGGAATAGTTTGCAGAGCTGGGACGAGTGACGGCTGGAAGGACTTCCTTTCTTGTTGGTTCGTGGCCCTCCTCTCCTGGGAGAACAGCGACCTCTAGTGGCTTGTGCTGCGCAGCTGCGTGCAGACAGGGTTTCTGCTTCCTGCCCGGCTGCTATGGAGTTAATCTCCGCTGTTGCTGTGGGCGTGGCCTGGCTCGGGCAGCTACTCCAAAGTGGTGGAGTCGCCTTGGAGCAGGAGCGGCTGGGAGGCTATTTATCTCCGTAAGGGGCCTCCCTGCTCCCTGCAGCCCAGGAGTTAGGGTGCCGAGATCCCCGGATTCCCTACCTCTGGATTAAGTGTCCCACCCTGCCCCTTTAAGACTTCCAAAAAGCACCCGCCAAAACAAACCAACGACCACCAAAAAAAAAAAAAAAAAGAAAAGAAATTTTAAATTAAAAAAAAAAAAAAAGGTGGTCGCTCGTTTTTCTTTATTCTCCAGTGCCAGCCTCAGGCCTCTGCTCACCGGTCTTGCTGCCCTGTTTCCCTAGTATTGGGGTCCCTATCCCTTTAAGACTTCCAAAAAGCGCTCGCCAAAACAAAACAGCAAAAAAGCAAAAAAAAAAAAAAAAATGGTCACGTGCTTTTCTTTTGTCCTCCGACACCCGGCCTCCAGTGCCCGCTCACTGTTCTAGCTGCCCTGTTTTTCTAGTATCGAGGGCCCTGCACTCTGGCCCGGGTGGCTGGGGCTGGGTGTTCGGCAGCCCTGGGCTCCGTCTCCCTCCCGCTCTGCCTGCTCTTCTCCCGCCGGGAGCTGGGGGGATGGGCGCTCGGCTCCCGCGGGGCCGGGGCTTGTATCTTACCCCCTTCGCGAGGCGCTGGGTTCTCTCAGGTGCGGATGTGGTCTGGATATTGTCCTGTGTCCTCTGGTCTTTATTCTAGGAAGGGTTGTCTTTGTTATATTTTCATAGATATATGTTGTTTTGGGAGGAGATTTCCGCTGCTCTACTCACGCCGCCATCTTCCGCCCCTCTCCAAAATGAACTTTTTATGAGCAAAATAATAATCTTTTTTGTAAATATCGAAGAAAGAAAAAAACTAAAATCCATCTGAAAATTCCCAGATGAGAGTTTCCAGGGATGGTCATGAGAAAAAAACTGTCCCACCTGCTTGCCCTCTGCCCCTTCCAGCTCGTTCAATAAGTAGCAGATGAAGGCTTTTGGCGTGGACACTGGCACACGGTGGTGCCATTTACCAGAGTCAGGAGTCTGGTGAAGGTTTCAGCTTAGACTGGTGCTGGCTACGCTATCGTTCAGAAGCAGGAATGTAGCTTAAGGAGGGATGGGGGCCGTGCGTTTCTAGGTAATGTCTGAAGGTAACATGGTGGAGTGAGTGTTCCGGAAAGAATTTCCAGGATGGCCCCTGAGGTACCAATGTTTCTGGTCTGGAGGAGCAGCCCCAGGGCAGTGGGGCTGGGGAGGCCAAGTGAAGGCCCCGTGATCTATGCAGAGGCTTTGAAGGAATTGTAAAGTGAGGCCTGAGAAAGGGTGGCCAGGTGTGGCAGACAGTGACAGGTGACCTCACAGAGCAGGGCCCTCCACCAGCGTGATGACTGTGACTGGCTGACATTGCAGGGGATGGTTAGCATCTTTAACAATAAAGTATTTTTAAATTAAGTTATATATATTGTTTTTTTGCACACTTAATAGACTACAGTATAAACCTTTTGCACATTTAATAGACTACAGTATAAACCAAACTTTTTTATGCACTGGAAAACCAAAAAATGCATGTGATCCACTCTGTAATATCCACTTCATTGCAGTGGTGTGGAACCAGACTCCTACTAACTGAGGTGTGCCTGTCTAAAGGTAGAATGAAGGCATTTTAGACATGCAAGCTCAGAAGGCTGCTAGAAGATGGGGCCCATCAGAATGAGAAAGCAAACCAAGAAAGAGGAAGAAATATGACTCAGAATCCAGGAAAGGTCCAAGCTCTGGCAGGAAGACAGACAGGGGTTTCCTGGAGGGTCATCTCCAAAAGAAAGTGGAGTTAGCACATTACCTGTGCACACGACATGGTTGGAAGGAGCTTTACTCTTGGGGTGGAGAGTTTTGGATGAAGTAGTGATAGGAACACAGGAAACCAAGGAAATGAAAAACAAGGCAACTGACTCTGGCAAAAACTTGTACCTAAAGGAGATGCAGTCATAAACTGGTACAGGGCTCAATAGCAAACTACCTTAATATAGTCATACTGACCTGTGAATGAAGATTTCAACCAGCATTATATCAAACTGCTTTGGAAGACTACTAGGAGAGAACATGTAGACATACATGTGTGGGTGACATAAGCGGCAGAGAGTGTGCGAGCCAACTCCTTCCCTTGTAGGAAATCAACAGATAATGTCTAAAATGAAAGTTAGGAAATAACATTACTTCTTTACTGGTAAGCATAAAATTAATCACTGAAGAAATGCCTTAAAGAGATTAATAAGGTTTGCTCTGCGGAAGCAGGGATCTGCTGATAGATCTGATGGTGGTGGGATGAGGCAGTTCTGTTCTACCGCTTGTTTTCTTGGTGAAGTTCGCCCCCCTGAGAATGCTGGAGGTTTGAGGAGAATGAGAAGATGCGAAGCAGTCTTCCTGGAGCGTCTAGGGGACGTGGGGATATGGCAGGGAGGTGCTGTGCACCAGGTCAAGGCTGGTGGTCGTTCCACTCGGCGTCACCAAGTCTGTCTGCACATGGCTCAACATCATGCCTTCTCCCAGCACCAGTTGGTGAACTCAGGCCCGTGCCCTTCCTCTTCACCTGGATGGCTCAGAAACCCTTTCAAGAGCCCTGCCTTGTCTTGCTAACTTTCCCCATATTACATTTTGAAAAGAAAACGTGACAGAGTGACCTCTCTGCCTAACAGCCTCCAATGGCTGATTCACACAGCACTCCGAATAAGGCAGCAGGCCTGGCCTATCCCCTCACCTGGTAACACTGTGGAACCGGCACCTCCTGGCTTCGTCACACTCTCCCAGGCGCCCTCTCCCCTGATGCACGCTGCTCTCCTCCCCAGGGATTCTGCCCTCCTCCACCCAATCAGCTTGTCTCCCAGCCTCCACTGCAGGCGCATGCCCCGTGCCTGTCCTCAGAGAGCGCCATGGGTCCCAGCTGGCTCCCAGATGTGAACTGGGTAGGCCTGGCGGGCAGGTTCCTGCTCCTTATCTCTCCCTGCGTTGCTGACGTCTGGCACACCAGAAACTGACTTTGCTGCAACAGCGGGTGGCTGGTCACACAGGAATGCAAGCTGCAGAATCCCTCAGAGCACATGCTGGTGTGTGACAGTCTGAGATCATGAAAACAGGTAAGATTATCAAAGATGTTACACAGAAACAGCCTTTGATTCTGAAAACCGGGCAACACTGAATTACACATTAAAATAATTTATTTGCATGATTAATAATCTCATTTCCAACAGTGCATTAAACATTTGAGTGTAGCATTATTTTGAATAAAAGCAGAAAATCTTCTGGAGAGACCCTCCCCCTCTCAGGTCCGGCCACTCAAATGTCCACCATGTCCAGCAGTGTGGAAAGATGGAGCTCAGAGGCAACTTCCTCTTCCCTTGAGCTCTGCAGCAGCCTTTCCAGGTGTCTGAGCCGTTCGGTCAGGGATGTGCCTGTTGCCTTTGACAACTGCCGTTGCTCCCCTGCCCTTTCATTCTATTTGAATAAAAGAGAACCTGAAAATAGTCTGGGGATACCCACAAACCAGGAAATATTTTCTGCAAAGCTTTGTGCCTCGTCTGCCTGCCTTTGTGAGCTAGATTTGACTCATGTTAGAAACCCTGTCTGGGCCTGCTGGGCTCAACAAACGCCCTTGTGGCATCCATCACCCATCCTTCCACCCTGGTCCAGCTTACACATGGGTGGTCCACCTGTACGTGGGATGTTTCTCTTCTGATTCTATTATGAACAACTCCCAGTGTCAGTCACTCGTATGAGCACTGATAAAGGCTATGCATGAACCATTCCATCATGTGTACTGTAACTGCTTGACCAGACTCCCATCTTTGGGTAATTGTTTCCTTTTTTAGGCAGCATGATTAATGCCACAGTGAACAAAAATACATTAATTCTTGTCATATATAGTAATTTCTTTAAGGCAGAATTGCCAAGTCAAAGGGTACAAATGTTTTTAAGGTACCCGACAAACTGATAAGCAGAAAGTGTGTCATCTTAACTTGCTTTCCTCCCCCATTGAAGGGCTCCCTGAAGCCAGTCCAGGAGCCTCATTTTACCTGCCCAGCGTTATATATCTATAATTAAACTGCTTTTGCTTCTTTTACTGCTGAAGGAAGAACGGTGAGATAGAAGGACACTGCGCTTTGGCCCCAGGTCTGCCTTTGAAGAGCAGCCCGCCACCAATGAGCTGAACACTCTGGGGAAAGCACCGACTTCTGTCGAGCTTGACCAACTCGTCCATCACTTTGCTCAGGGATAGTTCATCACAGGGGGCAGGTCCATGCCAAGGCTTGGACAATGTGCTCTATGAGCAGAAGCCCCCGCCATCACCTCTGTTATCCGCCCCCAATACCCTTATAGCATGTCAGCACACAGTTACAGGGTTTGTTCAGTTCTTAAGCATATTTCAATTCTATTCTTCATTTCACATGCAGAACCTCCAAAGTAGCTGGGCCTCTATAATTCTGACAGATTAAAAGAAGATCCAACTGAAGCTATAATGTGCATCATGACGTCATGTGATGAATCAAGATGGCACTTTTTCCCAGCCACTCTGTCTGCAATCCCGGTATGAATGCTCAACGTGTTCCCCTCTCACCTGCACTGTGGTAGCTGTGGAGGTTTGCATTACAGGTCGGATAGTCGGAGGCAGAGACAACAGGGTCTGAGGCAGGTAGAGGGGAAGGGAAGTTGAATCTGTAAATGCCCCTGAGTCTTCAGACAACCACTGCTGAAGCTGATCTTCAAACCTGAAACACGTGAGCATTAGGAAGCAAAAAATTTTATCATTCACATTTCTGTTGTATTTACTTTAAAGTCTTGATTTTGCCTTTACTAAGGGTAGAACTAAATTACACCATCAACTGAGGAGAAGTGTACTCTAAAACATTTCAACACCTTCTCTTTAATTTATAAACCCAATTTATATTTAATGAGAAAGGTGGCATTTATCCAAAAACAACTTTTACATATTAGTAATGTTACTCGTAATTCTCTCATTTGTGTTATTTCCTCTGGATTATTTTGGTTTTATGTGTCTACAGTGAACTGTATACCTTGATGGGTTATCCAAATGTATGGATTACTGCTTATAGTTTAAAATGACTAAAACAACAAACTGCCAACAAACTCTCCATTTGCTTATTGTTTCAAAAAAACAATCTGACCCAAACCGCTTAAATGATAGAGACCTAGAACCTACTCTAGAAATCATGACAGTCACTCTCCCAACACATATTAATCAGGCCCCCACCACATGCTGGGCACCAGTCTGGGTGTGGGGACACAGCACTGACCCACAGCAGACAGAGCCCAGCTGTATACTTAGTGTGGGGAAACAGGGAACACGAGGAAACATGGTCTGATGCCGAGATAGGCAAAGCTTAGGGGAGGGCTGGGGGCTGGGCAAGGACTACCTCCCCGAGTGGACATCTGGGCAGGGACTGGAAGTGGTGCGAGGGGGCCCTGGGGGTAAGGGGCGGTTGTAGGGTCCCAGGCGAAAGGAACAGCAAACGCAAAGGCTTTGCTGTGAGCTGCCTGGCTGCTGGAGGGAAGAGCAGCGGCCAGAAAGGAATGGGAGGCAGATTCTGCCTTTGACTTGGGTGAGAGGAAGACACCGAGGCCAGAGGAGTCCCATGACCTCTGCCTCACACTTGAAGGGCTCGGTCTGAATCTCCGTCTGCCGACACTGGCCACAACCCACTGCAGAAATGCTTTGATCTGACCATGAGTTGAACAGAGCTGACAGGATTTGTGAAGGACCGATGTGGAGGGACCATTCCAAACCACTCGGCCTGGGCAGCCATGAGAATGGAGTGGCCATCAACTGAAAAGGCCACGGAGCAGGCTAGTGGGGGGAGAACGGGGACCTGGGTCGAGACACGTTAGCCTCAGATGATGTCTAAGAAAGACTTAAGGCAGCAGCAGGACATTCAAGTCTGGAGCTCACAGAACTCACAGATGGAAATATAAATTTGAAGTCATCAGAATATTGATGTTATTTAAAAACTCACAACGCTGCATGAAATCTTGGGAGAGTAGGTACAGCACACGGGGGGGAGGGCAGCTGGGGGAGCAACAGTGTGGGGCGCTGCTGGGGACTATGTGCAGATTGTGGCCACCCTGACCAGAGCAGCGTGGGGCCGAGGGCAGCTGAGGATAGTCACTCCGTCCGTGGGCTTCCTGTAAGGGCCATAGACACATGGGGCAGTGACACGAGAGGGGAGGAGCCTGGGAGGAATGCCAGCATGCTTTCCTGTTCCTGCTGACGGAGGGCAGGAGATGAGCTCCCAACCAAGAGGGACAACAGGGAGGCCGGAGGGGCAGCAGAGGCGTGAGGGTGGTCCAGGCCACCCCCCTCCTCCTGGTTCCGTGGTGGTGGGACATGTGGAGGCAGGTCGGCTCCAGCTCCCTGCCCACGGACATGCTGCTCAGGCTTGCCAAAGGGCAGAGAGCCAGTGCCAGGCCCACACTCAGCACCCTATCCACCGACCAGCCAGCCAGCCACATGCACTTCCCATAGGAAACTTAGGACTGACTTCGAAGGATGAATGAATGAAACCGATGTCGGATAATACAACAGTCCGAGACATGCTGCCCAGGGCCCTGCCTCTGCCTTCAGGGAGCTTGCACTCCACGTGTCCGACAGGCCTCCTCCTCCACTAGCCCCGTCACGTGACCCTTGCTAGCCCAGAACAAAGTGGCCGAAAGGACAACCCGAAGGCAGGGTCTTCACCTCTTGCTCTCCCCCTTCTCCAGCAGCAGACCACGGGACAGACACTGGGCCAGGCGCTCCTGGGCAGAGGCTCCGCGTGTCAGATCTTCCGAGCTGGGAGGCCGCCCCTCCCGGCCCCGCTCCACACTCCTCTTCCGTTTTCCGTACACGTGAAGTAACGGAGTGGGAAACTTGGTTGCAGAAGGATGAGAAGACTTTCTCCCCAAACTGTAAGTACAAGTTTTGAAACGCCTGTGGTCAGGACAGAGAGGAAGGAAGGGTTTGCCGGCACCAGGTAGGCTGTGGGTGCCCAGAGCCTCACACCCACCCCTGCCCGCTTCGGCCGTTGGGGCAGGCAGGTGCAGCGCCGGGTCCTCACAGACGCTTCTGCTCTCCGGGCCAGTGGGCCCAGGGGCTTTCCACCCGAGTTCTGCTTCCTGTCACAGGCTTATCCACAAGCCATTTCCCCCTAATACTGCAAGGCTCTCGTTTCCATATTTAGCTCTTAAATCCATCTGGAAGTAATGTCTACAAACAGTAGGACACAGGGGATCGGATGCTTTTTCCAAACCAATGCAGTGTCTGTCCTCTTGCCACTGATCTCACTGGCTTGGCACAGCGCTGTGCCACACACAGTGTTTCCTAGACTTCCTACTCAGCCACTGCGCTGGTATGACGCCACGATGTTTTGGTATCAGGCAGAGCAGAGACCTTCTTTGCTATTTTTTTTTTTTTTTCAGAATTTTCTCACCAATTGCTACACATTGTGTCATTTTGATTAATTTTAGAATTAACTTATCAAGACCAGGAGTAGAAATGTTTTTGGGTCTTGACTGGAAAAGCCTCTCCAGCTTGAGAACTGATGCCTCTGCAGCACTGTCCCCTCTGCCTGCCCCCAACGCTGTCTTTGCCCCTCACAGCGGCTCATTCGTCCATGTATGATGGGCTGGCTGTTGCTGTGAATGAGGAGCTCTGTATGCTGTAAATCTATCTGTCCGATCACCTTGCTCGACTCTGAGTGGGCCTAAAGCATGACTTGAGGATCTTGAACTGACTGGAAATGACGGTTTCTTCTCCCTCTCAGCACTCATGCTGTGTCTGTGTCCCTGCACTGGGCAGGATATCCAGGACAACACTGAACAGCAGGGGCAACTCAGCCTGGTTCTGACTTCAGTGTCTCTAATGTTTTACCAAGAGGCATAGGTTTTCTGGGGGTACTTTTAGGTAAACAGCCTCATCAAGCTAAGACATTTTTTTACCCAAGTTTGATAGAAAAATTAATCAGGAATGGGTATAAATTTACTTGGGGGGGCAAGAATGAGTGTGAGAAAAGCATTTCAACACCTACTGAAATGACTGCTTCTTTCCTGTCACGGCAGCAGGTACATGAATAGATTTCTATTGTCGATGCTGTCTGTCCTGGGGTAAAGCCTGACTGCCTGCCGTGCTAATGTGTGAGTGTTTCTCTGAACCAGGTTTGTGAGTGAGATGTCAGCCTTGCTTTGCAGCCACCTGGTTATGCTAATTTCAGTGGCAGGTTCACCTGATGAATGAGACGAGGCGCTTGCTTCCCTCCCTCTAGAGCGGTATCTACTACAGGGGATGACGCCCCGCTCCCAAGTGTCTGTCCGAGCCTGCCCACGGCGGGCTGGACTCTGCGTGGAGGACTCTGAGGCCTGCCTGTGAGCTCTGCGAGACAACGCACTGCCCTCTCGCTGCAGACACAGCTCTCACCGGCCACGGCTCTGCTGCAGCTCCTTCTGCGTCTGCATCCTGGCTCGTTCCCACGACAAAGGGACATCATACTTGTTCAAATGTTTTTTAAAAAAATACACACATATCTGACCATCTTCACTCAGGGCCTCTGAAAAAACAATACAAAAACAAGAATATTAAAAGATCAACAGGTGACCATGTGACATTTGCTTAAATTCTCTGACTTAAATTAAGAACAAGCCCTCAGAGTAAGTGAAGTCACACAATTACATGACTCCTGTGTTTGAGCCAAATACGCTACACGGGTCCATGGGTCCCTCAAGATCCAGACAGGCTCGTGTCCAGAATGTGGTGTGGCCACACAGGCCTCGCTACCCTACAGCCAGGGGAGGGGAGTCCAGGCCCCCCGGAACCCTCCTGGCTCCTCCCAACTGTTCATATGTCACCTGGAAGTCACTGGCTCAGTGAGGGAGTCCTAAGGAGAGGGAGGGCCAGGACCCACAGGAAAAGAAACATCAAGACAGTATCTTTCTTTGCTGAAATCAGAGCAGGAAAGGCCCCTGAGGAGCCAGCCCCACAGCGCAGAGCACAAACTACCTGACTTGAGCGGAAGCCTGGGGGGAGTCCAGTCCCTCAGCTTGTGGCTAATGCACAGGGCAATGACATCGTCCCACGGGATCTCAGCAACCGAGGGCCCTGCCTCCGGGCCTGGGGAGGAGCTTGAGCTTGTCCACTTGCTGTACGTCCTGCGGAGCAGGCTCTCCACCTGGGACTGGAGGACGGGCTGTGTCTCGTGACAGCTGGGGATCTGGCTGGCGTACTGGGCGACCATGGCACACACGGGAAGCCAGGGAGCTGCGGAGAAGGCACCATGAGGCACGAGGTGTGGCCAGGCGCAGGTGGAAATCCACACGGAATGTTCACTCTGCACTGTCTTAGGAGAAGGCAACCACGCAGGCGAGAAGCCTCCTTCCGGATCCGAACCCAGTAGGGCTGTGGCTATTGAGGGCAGCACCTCCCTCCTCATGCCCCCGTGAGGCATCCAGCCACCCAGGGCGGAATTCACAAGGAAAGGCCCACTCTGTGGACTCTGGCTGTGCAGGCTTGGGGCCACAGCCAGGAATCTGTGTTTGAAAACACACCCATGTGAGTCTGGTACAGACCTGGGCTTTTCCTGTGGACCCTGACCTCACCCTCCATGGTGCAGTTTGCTTCTCTTTGGGTTCCTTCAATGGGCATCTTTCAGGCCTACTTAAGACCACACCCCGAAGGTTTCTGCTGCACACAGCCCAAAGGAGAGTGGCCCTGCCGAGGCCACGCACGGGCCACATGAGCAGTGGGGAGACCCGTTCCCATCAACAGCGTCAGCAAGGGACCGGGAGGCCTGCGAGTCCAGCCAGGGACCCACAGGGGCTGCATCACATCCAAACAGTCTCACTGGGCACAGCCAGTCACGGGACAGAGGCTCCCTGGCAAACAAGGGCCCTGTGCTCAGTGAGCACCGAGCGCCAGAGCCCCAGCAGAGCCCACAGCCTCCGGGCAGAACCGCACAGTCCCCGTGCTCTCGGCCCCCGCACTCTGGGTGGGCAGGATGGGACCCTGGGGCTGGTGATTCTCCTAGGGCTTGGCGGACACCCACAGACTGCTCTGCTGGTGGTGAGGGGCCAGCTTCACAGAACCCAGCTTGTTCCACCTCCTGAACCCACAGGCAGGTGTGCATGGGTGCAGTGGAGGACAGGAGATACACACCACCGCATACTGGTGCCCAATACCAGCCAGGCTGTCACTATAGTGAAAAGGAAACAGGGGCCCAGCTGCCTCACCCTCCTCCCCAGCACTACACGCACCCCCCTCAGGAGGAAGGTCCATCTGCGGCAGCTGGAAGCCAAGCACAGCCTGCTTCAGCCAGGCCAGGTGCTCCGGGGCATTCCAATGGAGGTGAGGCAACAGCAGGCTGCCCCCTGCCTCGGCAAACTCAGTGACAGGCCAGGACAGGTTGCAGAGCTGCTCAGAGGCCACCACAGAGGCCAAGAAGTGCAGCACACTGTTGAACAGCTCAATGATGGCGCCAGGCTCCTGAGAGGCCAGGCCACCCTGCCGCCTCTCTCTTCTGTCGTGGAAAAACCGGCTGCTAAACTCTCGGCCAATCCCATCTTCCACATACTGAATGAGCGTCTGACAGCAAAGGTCAAGGGCACAGGGGCAGCGGGAGACCAGCCACTGCACAGCCTGCAAAACCTGAGAAGCAGTCAGGAGAGACTCAGTTAAACAATTCGTGCTGTTTCTCAGAAGCTTCCTGAAGGAGTCCCTCCCACCAGAGCACCAGCTTCTCAACCATGCTAGGAAAGAAGCTTCCCTTGCAGTTGAGTTCAGCCTTCTAGGATCTGGAGACCCCCATTGGAGCCCCCCGAGAGGGGCTCCAGATCCCAAACCACCCCAATGAGTGTGGTCCACAGAACCCTCAGGAAGGGCTGGGGCCCACGAGAAAGCAATTCCCTTTCACCCCCAGGAAGGGGACCCACATGCTCTGTCCTCAGGACTGTCAGCTTCACTGCACCGGGACAAGTTCACATCCTGCAGCTACTTTTATTTTATACCCAGCACTGCTGTCCCTAAATGCAACTCAGCACAGACTTCCTTTTGGAAGAAAGCTTCTGACAACAATATTCCTTCATATTCTAAGGGCAAACACCCTACAAAAGTAATTTATGTATCTGACCTCCAGATAGGAGACATGAGTGGTTATGTTTTAAATCCATAACAACAAAACCTCTCAAAAAGTTTATATAAACAATTTATTATAAGTAATAACACTATGAGCCAATTTTATCTTTTACTTTGATTTCTTTATAGTTTTAGAAAGTTACCTGTCAAAATATAAAATTAAAAATTCAAGTAGTAACATACACTAATGGAAGACAGAGCAAAAAAGAAGTCAACTTGAAACAAATACATAAGTGCATAGCAACTATACTTCAATAAAAAAAGAAAAACTGAAATATCTTGTTGGGCCTTTAAAAATGACGAAACCATACCTTAGTGGTGCCTTGTAAATCGGTGATGGAATTGGGGATCTCAACAATGGTGTAGTCTGAGATCAGCTCAGCCGAAACCAAGTCCTGCAGCATCAGACCTTTGGGAGAACAGAGGGAGCTGCCTGTCACCCACTGTCAGTCTGCGAACTAGTTATGGCCTCTCACATGCTGATCCCGCCCAGCCTACTCCCGGTCCCTGCTGCCCTGGCGCCCCCTAGGCCATGCTGCCAGCACTCCCTCAGATTGCAGCTTGACCCATTTTTAAACATGCAGTCTGGAAATGAGGCTGCCTTCACAAACCATCTGCCACTCCCTTGTCCGCGCCGTCCACTCCAGGGCTGGGCACAAGCACCACCAGTGGGAGCGCTGGCCAGAAGGGCTTGGCCTGCAGGAGCTGCTTCAGCTGTAGCAGGGCCAAAAGCCATTCCACATCCTCCTCCACCATGGCCTCACTCTTCGCTCGGGGCGGGAGCAGCAGCATGAGCCCACTGGCTCCCAGCAGCTCCTTCTGCGTCTCCGCGGCATCTAGGGCACAGTCACTGAGCGCGCCATGGGCCACCTGGAACAGAATCCAGGCCATCAGCAGGGATGCACCAGGGCAAAGAGCAGGGAGTGTTGGCCCCAGGGCGAGCACAGCAAGCCCACACACTCTGAGCCAGCCTCCTCCAAGTCAACAGGGAGCTCGGTCTGCAGCCAGCATTGTGTCGGCATGTCACTTTGACCCTTAAATAGGCACAGGAACAGGTAAGTCCAGATGACAGAAGAGAAGAGAGACCAGCCAGCAGTGGACAAGGAATTCCAGCCCATATTAGGAAGAGGACACAGAGATGGGAATAGCCTCCGGGTTAAGGAAGCAAGAAAGCCCCACATGAAGGGCTGCAGACACAGGTGCAGAAGGAAACTGAGTAGCTGAGCCCGCCGGAGCCCTGAGAGCCCAGACTCTGAAGCACCAAGAGGTGCAGGGCCCAGAGGGGTCACATGCAGAGCACCTCCAGGTCACCTACCATCTGCAGGTGGCCTTTAAGCCCCTCGGCAGGCAGGCATCCTGCCTTGAAAGGATCTTCACCACAGACACGTCACGCTCAGTGGAGGGGTCTCAGCACTGCTCCCCACCCTGAGAGCACAAGCAGCCGCTCAAGGAGCAGCAAGAGAAATCCCTTCCAGACAGCGAGTGGTCTTGCACCCAGATACCCAGATCCTGACGTCTGGGGATCCCCCAAAGAAGGCTGACTTGCCATTCAGTCACCTCCACCCCACCCCAGACACAGAGCTTACAGCCAGCTTATAAGGCCTCATTCAGGTACAGGCAGTCTCATGTAAAGGTGTCTGACAAAAGACCAGAAAAAGAAATCTCAAAGGACACAAGAAAACTTGGAACTCAAAAATCCTAATTTCCTCTGATGATGCATCCCAAATTTGTCACAAGATATGAAAAACTCAAATAAGGATAAGGAAAAGGAAATTAATATATATGGAAGGGGTGGGATTAAAGATGGTGGCATGACAGGTGAGACAGAGGCCTCCTTCCAAACTGACATATAATACAAAAATATAATTAACACAACTAATCCTCAAAGAGCAACAGGAAAGAAGGCTACGCCAGACTGCACACACCTGGAGAAAAGACTAAACCTCAGGAAACAGGATAACGTACCAAAGCCGTTATCTGGCAGGACCCAAGCTCTTCCCTAACCCCAGCTCACCAGTGGGAGGAAGAGAAACAGAGCAGGGAGGGAGTGGAGTCCTGGGACTGCTGAACACCTAGCCCTGGAGATGTACTCTGGGAGCATGAACCTACATTGCATGGTGCTCTGGTGATTAGTGGGATTGGAAAGTTAAGACAGGCAGAATACCTGGAGAGACTGAGATTCCAGCAACTTGTGGTAACAGGGATCCACATCCGGCTGCTCTGGGACAAGAGAAAGGTGGGCAGTCTGAGAGACTTCCTAAGAGCGAGAGGGCTGCTAAAGGGGCGAGGATTGCACAGAGCTTGCTGCTCAGGAGAAAGGACAGGTAGATAAAATTGTCTGGGCGTACTATGCCCAGCAGGTTGGGAACTTTCAGGAGCTTCAGGGGCTCCATCCCCCTGGCTGGCTAAGCAGCTCCAAGGCCCCCCACCATGATATGCAGCCTGCTGCGCCTTCCTCCCAGCCAGCCCGCACCTGGCTTACAAACCGGTAGCTCCTGCCCTTGCCATCAGGCCAGCCAGAGAAAAGCCCCACCTGTGGCAGCTACAAACACAAAGCATAGAGGCTTACACAGTATTCAGCCCACTGGTTCTGGCAGTAGACAGGTATAGCAGCCAGGAAGCAGGAAACAGCTCTTTCTTCCCCCCAGGCACCAGCACTGTTCTCCTGCGACCCCCAACATTGAGCCAGGGGCTAAGCAGCTATGGAGAGTAGAGCTTCTGGGCACTACAGGGCACCACATACAAATATGAAATGTCAATGGAATCTGGTTCAAACCAAAATCCCACAGCACCAGAAAAAGGGTCAAGTGAAACTGAACTTATCAATCTTCCTGAAAGAGATTTCAAAATAAAAATCATGAACATGCTCATGGAGGTACAGAAAAATATTCATGAACTCAGGAATGAATTCAGGACAAAGATCCAATTATTACCGAATACAACGGAGGGATTTAAAAGCCGATTAGATACGGGGAAGGAGACAATAAATGAAATAGAAATTAGAGGACTACAAAGAAGGTGAGGCACAGGGATAAAAAAGGATCTCTAAGAATGAAAGAATATTGAGAGAACTGTGTGACCAATCCAAGCAGAACAATATTCGCATTATAGAGATACCAGAAAAAGAAGAGAGACAAAGGGAAAGAAAGTGTCTTTGAGGATGTAAGTGCTGAAAACTTCCACAATCTCGGGAAGGAAATAGTCTCTCAGGCCATGGAGTTGCACAGATCTCACAACAAAAGGGACCCAAGGGAAACAACAACAAGAAGAATAATAATTAAAATGGCAAAGGGCAAGAATAAGGACAGAGTATTAAAAGCAGCCAGAGAGAGAGAAAAGATCACATACAAAGGAAAGCCCATCAGGCTAACATCAGACTTCTCAGCAGAAACCTTACAGGCCAGAAGAGAGGGGCATGATATATTTAATGGAATGAAGCAGAAGGGCCTCAAACCAAGAATACTCTACCCGGCATGATTATCATTTAAATCTGGAGGGATTAAACAATTTCCATATGAGCAAAAGCTGAGAGAATTTACCTCCCACAAACCATCTCTACAGTGTATTTGGGAGGGACTGACATAGATGGAAGTGTTCCTAAGGCTAAATAGCTATCACCAGAAATGATAAAACCACAGTAAAGAAAGTAGAACAATTAATTACTAAGCAAATGCAAAATCATATCAACTACCCCCGAAGTCAGTCAAGGGATAAAGAGTACAGAATATGATACCTAATATATAAAGAATGGAGGAGGAAGAAAAAGGAGGAGAAAAAAAAACCCTTTAGATTGTGTTTGTAATAGCATACTAAGTGACTTAAATTAGACTCTTTGAGAGTAAGAAAGTTACCCTTGAACCTTTGGTAACCACAAATCCAAAGCCTGCAATGGCAATAAGTACATACCTATCGATAATCACCCTAAAGTAAATGGTCTGAATGCACCAATCAAATAGTCACTGAATGGATAAAACCCAAGACTTATCTATATGCTGGGTTATATTCTCTTGTTGGACAAACACATGGAGGCTTAACAACACACTCCTAAATAACCAATGGATCAATGACCAAATAAAAACAGAGATCAAGCAATATATGGAGACAAATAACAACAATAATTCAATACTGCAAAATCTGTGGGATGCAGTGAAGGCCATGCTAACAGGGAAGTATACTGCAATACAGGCCTACCTCAGGAAGGAAAAACAATCCTATATGAACAGTCTAAACTCCCAATTAATGAAACTAGAAAAAGAAGAACAAATAAGGCCCAAAGTCAGTAGAAGGAGGGACATACTAAAGATTAGAGCAGAAATAAATAAAATCAAGAAGAATAAAACAAAAGAAAGAATCAATGAAAGCAGGAGCTGGTTCTTTGAGAAAATAAACAAAATACATAAACCCCTAGCCAGACTTACCAAGAAAAAAAGAGAATGAACACACATAAACAGAATCAGAAATGAGTAAGGAAAAATCACTACGGACACCACAGAAATACAAAGAACTATTAGAGAATATTATGAAAATCTATATGCTAACAAGCTGGATAACCTAGAAGAAATGGACAACTTCTAGAAAAATACAACCATCCAAGGCCAACAAAGGAAGAAACAGAAAATATGAACAGACCAATCACCAGCAATGAAATTGGATTGGTATTCAAAAACTACCTAAGAACAAAATACCTGGACCAGATGGCTTCACCACTGAATTTTATCAAACATTTAATGAAGACCTAATACCCATCTTCCTTAAAGTCTTCCAAAAAGTAGAAGAGGAGGGAATACTTCCAAACTCATTCTGAGGCCAGCATCACTCTAAAACCAAACCAGGCAAAGACACCACAAAAAAGAAAATTACAGACCAATATCCCTTATGAACATAGATGCAAAAATACTCAACAAAGTTATTAGCAAAGTGAATTCAAAAATACATCAAAAAGATCATCCATGATGATCAAGTAGGATTTATTCCAGTGATGCAAAGATGGTAGAATATTAGAAAATCCATCAACATCATCCACCACATCAACAAAAAGGACAAAAACCACATGATTATCTCTATAGACACCGAAAAAGCTTTGACAATTTTCAACATCCATTCATGATAAAAACTCTCAACAAAATGGGCATAGAGGGCAGGTACCTCAACATAATAAAGGCCATATATGATAAACCCACAGCCAACATTATACTTAACAGTGAGAAGCTGAAAGCCTTTCCTTTAAGACCAGGAACAAGACAGGGATGCCCACTCTCTCCACTTTTATTCAACATAGTTCTGGAGGTCCTAGCCATGGCAATCAGACAACACAAAGAAATAAAAGGCATCCAGATTGGTAAAGAAGTTAAACTGTCAATGTTTGCAGATGACATGATATTGTACATAAAAAACCCTAAAGAATCCACTCCAAAACTACTAGAATATCTGAATTCAGCAAAGTTGCAGGATACAAAATTGATACACAGAAATCTGTTGCATTCCTATACACTAATGATGAACTACCAGAAAGAGAAATCAGAAAAACAATTCCATTCACAATTGCATCAAAAAGAATAAAATACCTAGGAATAAAAACCTAACCAAGGAAGTGAAAGACCTATACTATGAATACTACAAGACCTCAGGAGAGAAATTAAAGAAGTTTCCAATAAATGGAAACACAACCCGTGCTCATGGATAGGAATAATTAATATTGTCAAAATGGCCATCCTGCCTAAAGCAATCTACAGATTCAATGCAATCCCTATCAAAATACCAACAGCATTCTTCAACGAACTAGAACAAATAGTTCTAAAATTCATATGGAACCACAAAAGACCCCAAATAGCCAAAGCAATCCTGAGAAGGAAGAATAAAGCTGGGGGGATTACAGTCCCCGACTTCAAGCTCTACTACAAAGCCACAGTAATCAAGACAATTTGGTACTGGCACAAGAAGAGAGCCATAGACCAGTGGAACAGAATAGAGAGTCCAGATATTAACCCAAACATATATGGTCAATTAATATACGATAAAGGAGCCATGGACATACAATGGGGAAATGACAGCCTCTTCAACAACTGGTGTTGGCAAAACTGGACAGCTATATGTAAGAGAACAAAACTGGATCACTGTCTAACCGCATACACAAAAGTAAACTCGAAATGGAACAAAGACCTGAATGTAAGTCATGAAACCATAAAAGTCTAAGAAGAAAATAGGCAAAAATCTCTTGAATATAAACATGAGCAACTTTTTCCTGAACACATATCCTTGGGCAAGGGTAACAAAAGCAAAAATGAACAAGTGGGACTATATCAAGCTGAAAAATTTCTGTACAGCAAAGGACACCATCAGCAGAACAAAAATGTATCCTACAGTATGGGAGAATATATTTGTTTTTTGTTTCTTTTATTATATAAATCCATTTATATGATATCCTTGAAAAGACAGAATATAGTGATGGAAACTATAGGTCAGTGGTTGCCAACAATTTTGGGGTGGATGTGATTATAAAAGGACACTCTGAAGGGGTTGTGAGGGGCTTGTGGGTGCGGTCTGTATTCTGATTGTGGAGGTAGTTACACAAATCCATATATATGTTTCAACACATGGACTGTATACAAAAAGAAGAAAAAAGTGTAAAAAAATATTTCACTTTTAGAGACTAACTGGATAAAGAATGAAAAGGAAAAAAATACTACATGATTCATGGAGTTGTACATTAGAAAACAGTAAGGTTTTCTAAGCCTCTTTGGTCCATTTTCTGTTGCAGTCTTGAAATCCATGATTTCTTCCCCAAAGCTTGTTTTATTCTTTTACTTAATGGCACTTTGGTCTGGCTGATAGACAATCACTAGTACTGAATATGTCGTTGCTCCTACACCTTTTATGTAAATGGAGGTAGGAAAGTGTTTTTTTAACATATAAAATACATTTCTTTTTGTGATTAAAATACATCATAAGTTCAAATTGGTGCTGCCAATTTAAATTCTATATAGTATTTCCATAACTCTTGAACTCATATGTATTATTCCTTTTCTCCCAGAGAATCATGGTTCTCAAGGACAAGTCACTTCTTTACCTCTTTGGTCAAAGGTTTTTTCCTTTTATATCCATAATTTACCAGAGTATTTATGAGCATTATGAATAGATTTTTTTCCAGGTATGTGGTTCCTTTGATATAGGTATTCTTTCAATATAGAGTTTCAGATCTTCTTTATTTTTATAAATCTTTCTAAGATTTTAGTTCCAGTCTGATGACTTGCATTGTTTTCCCTCTGGTATTCCTAACATAGGGAAGTCGGATGTACTTTGCTCATCGGTGATATTTTCATTTTTACCTAATTCTTTTCTTCATCTCATTTTCACATATTAAATTTGTGTTTCTGTTTTTCTTCTACTTCTTTTAATGCATAATCTATGTGTGTGTTAATGTTCTCTTGTTTAGACTTTCATCTTCTTATATTGTATATGAACATGGTATCAGATTCCACCCAACTGCTTTTCTGTTGCTCATTTGTATTCAAAACTGTTTTCCCTGAACTTTTAGACAGGAGACATAACAAAAATTTTTTTCTAATTTCATAACTCTTGAGTTTCCTTATCTGTGAAATTTACAATACATGTGGCTTAGTTTTTGAGGTTTTCTGGCTCCATTCCTTCCCCCATTTTATCTGGGTTCTTTTTCCTTCATTGTCCCTGTGGTATTGGGGAGAATATATTTGTAAATGACACACCCAACAAAGGGTTAACATCCAAAATATATATAGAACTTACACACCTCAACAAATAACCCTATTAAAAAGTGGGCAGAGCAACATGGCGGCGTGAGTAGGACAGTGGGAATCTCCTCCCAAAAACATATATACTTTTGAAAATACAACAAACACAACTAGCCCTAAAAGAGAGACCAGAAGACACAGGACAGAGTGGCCAGACTGCAGCTACACCAGCGAGAACCCAGCGACTGGTGAAAGGGGTAAGATACAAGGCCCGGCCCGGCGGGACCCGAGCGCCCCTCCCCCCAGCTCCCGGCGGGAGAAGAATAGGCAGAGCGGGAGGGAGACGGAGCCCAGGACTGCTGAACACCCAGCCCCAGCCATCCGGGCCAGAGCGCAGACACAGTACGTGCCCAGGGGGCCCTGGATACTGGGGGAACAGGGAGTAAGACCTCTGAGCGGGTGCTGAAGCTGATGCCCCTGTGACAAAGAAAAGCGGGGGCTTTTTGAAAGTCTTAAAGGGACAGGGACTTAACAGCTTGACGGAAACAACCCAGGTCACAGTACAGCAGCTGGAAATTACAGGTAAAACCGGGTGCACTAACTCCCTGGGCAACATCTCTGAGACCCCTCACGGAGGCAAACAGTCAAGCAGCTCCCCCATCCATTACCCCACCGGGCGCTGCGAAAGCAGAGAAGCAGCCTGAGACAAACTCCGCCCACAGAAAGGGAAATTTCTCCCTTCCGGCCAGGCAAGACACAAAGACCCACTCTACACGCAATTACCCAACACAAGCCACTAGGGGTCGCAGTTGTCCCAGTAAAGAAAGGCCAGTAGCAAGTGAAAATTTTGGCCCTCCCAGCTGACAGTCAATAGCACCTGTCAACATGAAAAGGCAAAAAAATATGATCCAGACAAGACTAACCCAGACAGCTTCGGCATCTGCTACATCTTCCCCTGAGAAGGAATCTGGGGAGATAGATTTAGCCAGTCTTCCTGAAAAAGAATTCAAAACAAAAGTCATAACCATGCTGATGGACTTGCAGAGAAATATGCAAGAACTAAGGAAGGAGAATTCAGAAATAAAACAAGCTCTGGAAGGACTTCAAAACAGAATGGACGAGATGCAAGAGACCATTAATGGACTAGAAAACAGAGAACAGGAACGCAGAGAAGCTGATGCAGAGAGAGAGAAAAGGATCTCCAGGAATGAAAGAATTTTAAGAGAGCTGAGTGATCAATCAAAAAGGAATAATATAAGAATAATAGGTATTCCAGAAGAAGCAGAGAGAGAAAAGGGGATAGAAAATGTCTTTGAAGAAATAATTGCTGAAAATTTCCCCAAACTAGGGGAAGAAATGGCCTCTCAGACCACAGAGGTACACAGAACTCCCATGACAAGGGATCCAAGGAGGGCAACACCAAGACACATAATAATTAAAATGGCAAAGATCAAAGACAAGGACAAAGTATTACAGGCAGCCAGAGAGAAAAAAAAGGTTACCTACAAAGGAAAACCCATCAGGCTATCATCAGACTTCTCAAGAGAAACCCTACAGGCCAGAAGAGAATGGCATGATATACTTAATGCAATGAAACAGAAGGGCCTCGAACCAAGACTACTGTATCCAGCACGAATATCATTTAAATATGAAGGAGGGATTAAACAATTCCCAGACAAGCAAAAGTTGAGGGAATTTGCCTCCCACAAACCACCTCTACAGGGCATCCTACAGGGATTGCTCTAGATGGGAGCACTCCTAAAAAGAGCACAGAATGAAACACCCAACATATGAAGAAGGGAGGAGGAGGAATAAGAAGGGAGAGAAATAAAGAATCATCAGACTGTGTTTACAATAGCTCAACAAGTGAGTTAAGTTAGACAGTAAGATAGTAAAGAAGCTAACCCTAAACCTTTGGTAACCACAAACTTAAAGCCTGCAATGGCAATAAATTCATACCTTTCAATAATCACCCTAAATGTAAATGGACTGAATGCACCAATCAAAAGACACAGAGTAATAGAATGGATAAAAAAGCAAGATCCATCCATATGCTGCTTACAAGAGACTCACCTCAAACCCAAAGACGCGCACAGACTTAAAGTCAAGGGATGGAAAAAGATATTTCAAGCAAACAACAGAGAGAAGAAAGCAGGTGTTGCAATTCTGGTATCAGACAAAACAGACTTCAAAATAAAGAAAGGAACAAAAGACAAAGAAGGACATTACATAATGATAAAGGGCTCAGTCCATCAAGAGGATATAACCATTATAAATATATATGCACCCAATACAGGAGCACCAACATACCTGAAACAAATATTAATAGAACTAAAGGAGGAAATAGAATGCAATGCATTCATTCTAGGAGACTTCAACACACCACTCACTCCAAAGGACAGATCCACCAGACAGAAAATAAGTAAGTACACAGAAGCACTAAACAACACACTAGAACAGATGGACCTAATAGACATCTACAGAACTCTACATCCAAAAGCAACAGGATACACATTCTTCTCAAGTGCACATGGAACATTCTCCAGAATAGACCACATACTAGGACACAAAAAGAACCTCAGTAAATTCCAAAAGATTGAAACCCTACCAACCAACTTTTCAGACCACAAAGGTATTAAACTAGAAATAAACTGTTCAAAGAAAGCAAAAAGGCTCACAAACACATGGAGGCTAAACAACACGCTCCTAAATAATCAATGGATCAATGACCAAATCAAAATGGAGATCCAGCAATATATGGAAACAAATGACAACAACAACACTAAGCCCCAACTTCTGTGGGACACAGCAAAAGCAGTCTTAAGAGGAAAGTATATAGCAATCCAAGCATATTTAAAAAAGGAAGAGCAATCCCAAATGAACGGTCTAATGTCACAACTATCGAAATTGGAAAAAGAAGAACAAATGAGGCCTAAGGTCAGCAGAAGGAGGGACATAACAAAGATCAGAGAAGAAATAAATAAAATTGAGAAGAATAAAACAATAGCAAAAATCAATGAAACCAAGAGCTGGTTCTTCGAGAAAATAAACAAAATAGATAAGCCTCTAGCCAGACTTATTAAGAGGAAAAGAGAGTCAACACAAATCAACAGTATCAGAAATGAGAAAGGAAAAATCACGACGGACCCCGCAGAAATACAAAGAATTATTAGAGACTACTATGAAAACCTATATGCTAACAAGCTGGGAAACCTAGGAGAAATGGACAACTTCCTAGAAAAATACAACCTTCCAAGACTGACCCAAAAAGAAACAGAAAATCTAAACAGACCAATTACCAGCAACGAAATTGAAGCGGTAATCAAAAAACTACCAAAGAACAAAACCCCCGGGCCAGATGGATTTACCTCGGAATTTTATCAGACATACAGACAAGACATAATACCCATTCTCCTTAAAGTTTTCCAAAAAATAGAGGAGGAGGGGATACTCCCAAACTCATTCTATGAAGCTAACATCACCCTAATACCAAAACCAGGCAAAGACACCACCAAAAAAGAAAACTACAGACCAATATCCCTGATGAACGTAGACGCAAAAATGCTCAACAAAATTTTAGCAAACCAAATTCAAAAATACATCAAAACCATCGTACACCATGAACAAGTGGGATTCATCCCAGGGATGCAAGGATGGCACAACATTCGAAACTCCATCAATATCATCCACCACATCAACAAAAAGAAAGACAAAAACCACATGATCATCTCCATAGATGCTGAAAAAGCATTTGACAAAGTTCAACATCCATTCATGATAAAAACTCTCAGCAAAATGGGAATAGAGGGCAAGTACCTCAACATAATAAAGGCCATCTATGAAAAACCCACAGCCAACATTATATTGAATAGCGAGAAGCTGAAAGCATTTCCGCTGAGATCGGGAACTAGACAGGGATGCCCACTCTCTCCACTGTTATTTAACATAGTACTGGAGGTCCTACCCACGGCAATCAGACAAAACAAAAAAATACAAGGAATCCAGATTGGCAAAGAAGAAGTCAAACTGTCACTATTTGCAGATGACATGATACTGTACATAAAAAGCCCTAAAGACTCCACCCCAGAACTACTAGAACTGATATCGGAATACAGCAAAGTTGCAGGATACAAAATCAACACACAGAAATCTGTGGCTTTCCTATACACTAACAATGAACCAACAGAAAGAGAAATCAGGAAAACAACTCCATTCACAATTGCATCAAAAAAAATAAAATACCTAGGAATAAACCTAACCAAAGAAGTGAAAGACTTATATTCTGAAAACTACAAGTCACTCTTAAAAGAAATTAAAGGGGACACTAACAGATGGAAACGCATCCCGTGCTCATGGCTAGGAAGAATTAATATCCATCCTGCCCAAAGCAATACACAGATTTGATGCAATCCCTATGAAACTACCAGCAACATTCTTCAATGAACTGGAACAAATAATTCAAAAATTCATATGGAACCACCAAAGACCCTGAATAGCCAAAGCAATCCTGAGAAAGAAGAATAAAGTAGGGGGGATCTCACTCCCCAACTTCAAGCTCTATTATAAAGCCATAGTAATCAAGACAATTTGGTACTGGCACAAGAACAGAGCCACAGACCAATGGAACAGACTAGAGAATCCAGACATTAACCCAGACATATATGGTCAATTAATATTTGATAAAGGAGCCATGGACATACAATGGCGAAATGACAGTCTCTTCAACAGATGGTGCTGGCAAAACTGGACAGCTACATGTAGGAGAATGAAACTGGACCATTGTCTAACCCCATATACAAAAGTAAACTCAAAATGGATCAAAGACCTGAATGTAAGTCACGAAACCATTAAACTCTTGGAAGAAAACATAGGCAAAAACCTCTTAGACATAAACATGAGTGACCTCTTCTTGAACATATCTCCCCGGGCAAGGAAAACAACAGCAAAAATGAACAAGTGGGACTATATTAAGCTGAAAAGCTTCTGTACAGCAAAAGACACCATCAATAGAACAAAAAGGAACCCTACAGTATGGGAGAATATCTTTGAAAATGACACATCCGATAAAGGCTTGACGTCCAGAATAGATAAAGAGCTCACACGCCTCAACAAACAAAAAACAAATAACCCAATTAAAAAATGGGCAAAGGAACTGAACAGACGGTTCTCCAAAAAAGAAATACAGATGGCCAACAGACACATGAAAAGATGCTCCACATCGCTAATTATCAGAGAAATGCAAATTAAAACTACAATGAGGTATCACCTCACACCAGTAAGGATGGCTGCCATCCAAAAGACAAACAACAACAAATGTTGGCGAGGCTGTGGAGAAAGGGGAACCCTCCTACACTGCTGGTGGGAATGTAAACTTGTTCAACCATTGTGGAAAGCAGTATGGAGGTACATCAAAATGCTCAAAACAGACCTACCATTTGACCCAGGAATTGCACTCCTAGGAATTTACCCTAAGAATGCAGCAATCAAGTATGAGAAAGACCAATGTACCCCTATGTTTATCGCAGCACTATTTACAATAGCCAAGAATTGGAAGCAACCTAAATGTCCATCGATAGATGAATGGATAAAGAAGAGGTGGTACATATACACAATGGAATACTACTCAGCCATAAGAAAAGGGCAAATCCAACCATTTGCAGCAACATGGATGGAGCTGGAGGGTATTATGCTCAGTGAAACAAGCCAAGCAGAGAAAGAGAAATACCAAATGATTTCACTCATCTGTGGAATATAAGAACAAAGAAAAAACTGAAGGAACAAAACAGCAACAGAATCACAGAACTCAAGAATGGACTAACAGGTACCAAAGGGAAAGGGACTGGGGAGGATGGGTGGGTAGGGAGGGATAAGGGGGGGCAGAAAAAGAGGGGTATTAAGATTAGCATCCATAGCGGGGTGGGAGAAAGGGGAGGGCTGTGCAACACAGAGAAGACAAGTAGTGATTCTACAACAATTTGCTACGCTGATGGACAGTGACTGTAAAGGAGTATATAGGGGGGACCTGGTATAGGGGAGAGCCTAGTAAACAAAGTATTCGTCATGTAAGTGTAGATTAATGATTAAAAAAAAAAAAGCAGTTCCTATGTGGTGATCTCTAATGAGTTCTACACAATGATATAAAGGGCATATAAAAGTGTAGGCAAAGGGTCTGTTTGTGTTTATACAGAGGATCAAAGCCTAATTTGGCTACCCCGAAAATGAACTAAGATACGATATGAAAAAGAACTTCCAACATCAGCACTCTCGGGAAGACTCATGCCAGAAGATGATCAGAAAAAAAAAAAAAAAAAAAAAAAAAAAACTCCAACAAAGATCCACGCACTGTCACAGGTGTAGATGCACTCATCCCACCAGTTCCTGGACTTGCCATGGGAATGATGAAGGAGATATCTAAGCTGGCCTGTGCATACAGTAAAACAAAAATTGGACTGGATCTATACTGTTGGAACTCAACCAAGAATTAGGAGAAGTGCAAATTGTAGCACTCCAAAATCTTACAACCACAGACTATTTATCATTAAAAGAACATACGGGATATGAACAGTCCCCAGGAATGGGTTGTTCTAGTTTATCTGAATTCTCTCAGACTATTTAAGTTCAGTCGGACAATATCCACCATATCATAGATAAGTTTTCACAAATGCCTAAGGTGCCTAACTGGTTTTCTTGGTTTCACTGGAGATGGCTGGTAATTACAGGGGTATGCTTTGGTTAGGTAACTATATTCCTATTATGTTAATGTGTGTGCACAATTTAATTAGTAGTTTAAAACCTATCCATGCTGAAGTTACTCTACAAGAAGATATGTCAAAGAAATAATCAATCTTCCCAGGTTTTCTTCTGCCTGCTACTTCTATAGCTTTTCTTCTTCCTACCTAATCACAACCTTTAATTAGAACTCGTGCCACATGTCGAATTTTCCGAGTATCATAATTCTTCCAAGTGGTAAAGACACCTCAAGACAAATGCTGGGCATAGAAGCCACAGGGCATAAATATGCAAAGAAGTAAAAAGCTAACCTTTTCAAACAATAAGGCTTCTCTCTCACTTACCAACTTAACATTTCCCTGTATGGCCCCGGAAGATGACTGGTTAGCCAGAGATGGGTAAGATTCCTCAAAGGAGGAACAACCTAAGACAGGCACAGTCGCAGGGGGCCATCTGGTGAGAAAATGGGGAGCAGCAGAGGTGAGGCTTAAAACCTCCCCCCTCATGTTCTGAGAGAAATCTTCTGCATACATGGATGTTTATTGCCCTCGTCTAGCTCGGATTAACACATAGTCTACAGGCACACACCTGATCATCTACATTTGCTCTCTTACAACACTAAACTCTGTTTTCTACCTTTATCTTGTATCTACCTACCACTTCAGCATTTTATTAAAAATAATAATAATAAAGAGAGAAATGTGGTATCCACATATAAATCAAGTTTAAAAATCAAATGAATATTCATATTTGAACTGACTGTTTATAGTTCATAATGCATGAGCAAAACCGAAAGCTTCTGTGATGACTGCCCTTACACTGTTCACCATGTAACTTATTCACTATGTAAGAATTTGTACTCCATGTAAGAATTTGTTCGTTATGCATCAGAAGATTGGAGACTGACGAAAATTAGGCTTGGGGTGGATTAATGATTGTGCATTGAGTATTGACCCCCCTATACAGAAATTTATTGTGGTTAACAACTATTTGATCAATAAATATGAGAGATGCCCTCACAAAAAATATATATATATATATATATATACATATATATATTTAAACACACTTCCAATTGTAAAATAAATAAGTAACCGGGATGTAATGTATAGCATAAGGAATATAGTCAAAATATTTTAACAACTTGGTATGGTGATACCTGGTACCTAGAATTATCATGTATATAAATGTTGAATCACTGTGTTGTACACCTGAAACTAATGTAATGCAATACTGTTGTCAACTACCCTTCAATAAAAAAAAAAAAAAAAAAAAAGAAATAAGTCCTGAAGTCATAAAAATAAAAAAACTGAATTGTAAAAAAAAAAAAAAAAAAAAAAGTGGGCAGAGGATATGAACAGATACTTCTCCAAAGAAGAAATTCAGATGGCCAACAGGCACAGGAAAAGATGCTCCACAGCGCTAGTTATCAGGGAAATGCAAATTAAAACCACAATGAGCTATCACCTCACACCAGTTAGGATGGCCAGCATCGAAAAGACTAGGAACAACAAATGCTGGTGAGGATGCGGAGAAAGGGGAAAACTCCTACACTGCTGGTGGGAATGTAAGCTAGTTCAATCACTGTGGAAAGCAATATGGAGGTTCCTCAAAAAACTAACAACAGAAATACGATTTGACCCAGGAATTCCACTCCTAGGAATTTACCCAAAGAAAACAATTTCTCAGATTCAAAAAGACATATGCACCCCTATGTTTATCACAGCACTATTTACAATAGCCAAGATATGGAAGCAACCTAAGTGTCCATCAGTAGATGAATGAATAAAGAAGATGTGGTACATATATACAATGGAATACTATTCAGCCATAAGAAAGAAACAAATCCTACCATTTGCAACAACACAGATGGAGCTAGAGGGTGTTATGTTCAGTGAAATAAGTCAGGCAGAGAAAGACAAATACCAAATGATTTCTCTCATTTGTGGAGTATAACAATGAAGCAAAACTGAAGGAACAAAACAGCAACAGACTCATAGACTCCAAGAAGGGACTAGCGGTTACCAAAGGGGAGAGGTGGGGAGGGTGGGTGGGGAGGGAGGGAGAAGGGGATTGAGTGGTATTATGATTGGCACACATGGTGTGGAGGGGAGATCATGGGGAAGACAGTGTAGCACAGAGAAGACAAGCAGGGACTCTGTGGCATCTTACTACACTGATGGACAGTGACTGCAGTGGGGTATGTGGGGCAGACTCGATAATATGGGTGAATGTAGTAACCACATTGTTTTTCATGTGAAACCTTCATATATCAATAATACCTTAATAAAAAAATATATATATATGGAACAAAAAATTCAATACAACATTTAGAATATAAAAAAAAAGGAAACCTCTCCAAAAATAATATAAAAAACAAGACAGAAAATAGGACAGTAAGGATCAGAGGCTCAGAGGACCAACTTGATGAGATCTAACACCTGATAGGGTTTCGAGGGGGAACAGGACAGAGGAGGAGTACAGGTTTAGCAGGACATGCAACACCCCAGGAGAAGAGCGGGAGTCTCCAGCCCAGACGGACCCACGAAGCCCAGCACAAGAGAGGAAGCTGGCCCCAGGGACACCAAAGTGGGTTTTCAGAACCGCAGGGACAGAGAGCATGGGCTTCCAAAGAGAAACAAAACTGGCCAGAGAGAAGGGAACAGGAGTGGCTCAGATATCTCAACAACACCCCTGTTGCTAGACAACAGTGGGGCAAAACTGGGTGGAAAGTCGCTTGCCCCTGGAACTCCACAGCTAGCTAAACTATGTGCGGTGCAAGGTAGACACATTTTCAGACAGGAAGGACTCAGAAAATTCTCCCACACACGCTTTCTCTGCAAGAAACTGAAAGACAGGTGCCATCAATCAAGAGACTGAATGTTGTGAGCCGCTTGCTTGGGTGAAATGGCAGTGAACAAAAAACACAGACAATAAGACAGACAGGCAATGGCTGCAGCCCCGATGTGGCACAGCTCTTTTATTTTTATACAGCCTTTCTCGGACCCCAGTTAAGTGCTATACTCATCTTTCCCCTCTCAGGACAAACAGGCCAGAACATCTTGTTGATTTTCTTAGAATTTTCCCAGTAAGCAGGGGTGGTGTTTTCACACATCCCCAAGGCCTCCCTGTTTTCAGCATGAGGCGTCTTGGCTCATTTTTGAGGAGGAGATATGCTTTTGTGAGCAGATAACTTCCAAGGACTGCACCTGTTGTTTTCAAGCTGGTGCTTCCCCGTGCTGCATTCAGACAAGGGGGAAGGCAAAGGCCGTCCCCGTCACTAAACCAAGAAAGAACACTGCTGCTGCCAATAGCACTCCACACTTGACCTCGCCTCTCCACAAGGGCTCCTGTGCATGGCACCACCACCTACAAGTTGTAGGGCTGGGGCATTTTAACTTCCCTAAGCCTCAGCAGTAAACAAGGGTCCTAAGAGTACCTGTCCACAGGCAGTGCAGACACACAGGGACCTGGCCCAGGGCCAGGGGGAGCAGCGGGGAAGCAGGACCAGGCTGCTGGCAGTCACCCTCCTGAGACACACGGTCGCCCAGAGAGGGGCAGGAGGACAGCCCCTTTTGGGTGGGGGTGAGGTGAAGGGACAGAGCATTTGGAAAAACCCACTAAGATGGGCAGCGTCCATCTGCAGGCATATTTGGGTAAAAATCAATGAGACACAAAACTACACAGACGGGAAGAGAAAGCAGCCACTACTTCCAGGATAATGAAGGAAGGCTGTCAAGGAGAACTGCTGGCTTGGGGCACAGTGGCCGTGCAGCCGGGCAGATGCGGCCGCTACTCAGGTAACATAAACGAGCACATGGCCACCCTGGGGGCCAGGGAAGGCTGAGTGGGGTGCTCCATGTGGCGTGCAGCACCATAATGCCCCACAACCCACTCCTAGTGCCACACCTATGCACAGTCCCCTGCCCTGAGTGTGGGCTGCCCATAACTCGCCTCCAGGGAGCAGATGTCATTCTAGGATCAGGTTACAAATGGGCTCCCATCTTGGCTGCCATGTGGAGAGCTGCCCATGGAGAGGAGGGGCCCACATGGCAGGGACTGGGGAGGCCCCTGGCCATGGGCCACGGGGAAGTGAACCCTGCCGGCAACCCCCAGGATAAACTTAGAAAGAGGTCCCCCTTGGTCGAGCTTTCGGATGAGACCAGAGCCTTGGCCAACGTCCCCTTGAGAGAAACCCTAGACTGGAGGACCCAGCAAGGCCACACCCAGACTTCTGACCCACAGAAACCATGAGACAACAGACGTTTGTCATTTGAGGCTGCTAAGTCTGCGGCTACTTTGTTAAGCAGAACAGATAACTAATACACCTAATTTAATGGGAAGTCAGCAGAGAACATCTAAAGTGGATAAACTGAGAAATAGAAGTGTAAGCATGGGATTTGGAAACATGATGGAAATGACTGGAAAACATGGGGAAAGGGGTCGGCAGAGGGTGCAGGGGATGCTGCCTCTCATTATAAATCATGTAATGCTCTCTGACTTCTTAACTACATGCAAATAATATCTGGATTAAAAGTTATAAGACTAACAGCAAGAAAAACAACAAACTACGTGTCCAGCAGGTGAGGACTGACTTTCAACCACAGGAAAAAAAGGACGAGGACATCACGACGTGCCTGTCACCTCAGAGTGGTGAGCCTGGGCAGCTCTGTAATTCCTTAGACTCTTATAGGTTTACACACATATTACTTTTACATTTAGAAAGCACAATCAACGACATTAAAATGAAAAACAAAAGAAACAAAAGCCCTGTAAGCACACTAGCATTCGAAAGCATTCCAAAGGCAGAGGGGACAGGACTGTGGCATCAGGGGCCCTGCCACAATGGGAGAGGCCGGGGCATCTAGGCCTTCGCGTCAGGCTCAGTGGGGCGGGCTGACTCTCACTGGGCCCCGCCGAGCATGCAGCCCAGCAGTCGCGGCCATATCACGGACTGTGCCCCAACCAGGGCAGAGAGCTGGTGGAGCACCGGGCCTATGGAATGCTGAAGCCCACACTTGCGGTCCTGCACTGCCATTTTCCAAGTAAATAAAATAACATTGGGTTTTATTTCTGAACAAATAAACTGAAGCCCAAAATTTATTTATACAGGTTTGAACTAATGAGGAAATAGATTCTCATTAAACAAGAATCTCTCAGAGAACCAAAAATTAAGGTCAGTATTGTACAAACGCTTATGAAGAAAAAAATTAGCACTTATCGAAAACTGCATTTAAAACAAAACAACTAACCTGAAATGTATATCCCTGAACTTAGAGTAGCTGGGGTCAAATTCAGCGAAAACAGCAGTGGGCAGAGCCGCTGGTCTTCTGTGAGACCTGCTGTGTC
Organism: Manis pentadactyla; assembly: GCF_030020395.1. Taxonomy (NCBI): domain Eukaryota; kingdom Metazoa; phylum Chordata; class Mammalia; order Pholidota; family Manidae; genus Manis; species Manis pentadactyla. Next base: position 197,375,152 of record NC_080019.1, read on the forward strand.
AAGAGGATGTCAGCAGTAGGCAAAGTGTGAGATGTGATGGTCAGAGCGAGTCTGCGGAAGGCTGTGTCTGACCCTCTCGGGCAACCTGCCCAACGCCCATAAGTCTGGGGCTTCTGAGTCACATGTGCAACAGCACAGGTGCCCCCATGCCTCTTCAGGGGGGCCTGAGTTTGCAGCCATGACATCAGAGATCTGTGCCCTGGAACAGGTGAGGCAGGCTGCACTCTCGCAGTCAGGCCTGTCACCTCACGCCACACAGGTGTCCGTGCGATGCCATCAAGATACGAGCAGATGTGGCACCTGCTCTGAGCATCTCACATTCTTTTAAACCACTTCAGGGCTTTTATATGACTCCAGTGATGTCTGAGACTTGTGTAAATAAGAAAACCACAGAAGTAAATACATAAAGTGATTGTCACTGACCTTTACACACACACTGACAGAAACTGTCCGACCCCCTTGGTTGCCGAGCGTGTTAAACAGTGCGAGCGTCTGAATCCCACGAGTGTCACCATGTGCATCGTCCGCCCAGCCATCATCTCCCATAAACTTGACTTTTAGCCAGTTTGCTAGGAGACTGAAGAAAAGAAAACACAAAGAATCTAATTCTAAATTTGAACTATAAAGATTTTCAGGAAAAGATTTTTAGAAAGAGAAATATCACCCAGATGTGGATTCACAGACACCTCCTCACACAGGCTGTGGGTTAAGTGGGGCAACTATGCTGGGTTCTGGGTCCAGTTAAGAGAGGGCACTCAAGGGACTGGCCCACTCTAATGGGATTTAGGGCTCTGAAGCACTCAGATAAGATTGTAAGCAATAAAAGATGTCCTTAAAGTTTGAAATACATATGTTTTATAGAATCAGATTTCTCATGCCTAAGACCTTAAGAATTCCTGTGATATGTTTCCTAATAAACTTACTGACAAATCAGAAAAACAGCTCTTAAGAAATCAATCATCATTTGAGTACTTATAAAGCATCACAACTCCCTTTTCTGTTCAAGTATCTTATGAGATAATCTTTAAAATCTTTCTTTTTCCTAAGCCTGCATCTGTTCCAATAGGAACTGCCTAACACGTAATGTATTCAGAGAGCTTAACACCCACACGTGTCCTAGTGGGAATGTGAGGCGGTGCTCTGCTGTGGAAAGTTTGCAGTTCTTCAAAGACGTGAATATGTAGTTACCAGACACCTGGTGTGTAACTGAGGGGGCTGCAGACACATGTCTGCACAAGCACCTACACAAGGACGTTTGCGCTGTTCACAGTGACCCACACCACCTGTCAGGCGTGATGAACAGATGAAGAGAGCATGGCACAGCTGCACAAGGGGATATTATTCCTCCACATAAAAGGAGGAAGGACTAACACAGGCAACAGTGTGAGTGAGCCTAGGAAACACTATGTCATAAAAAACAATTCACTGTGTGGTCCCATGTACACAGGATGCAGGAGAGGTAAGTGCAGGGGCAGAGAGCAGACTGGCAGCTGCCAGCGTGGGGGTGGGAGGAATGGAGAGGGGCTGCTAACTGGGCTGGGGCTTCTTTTCAGGTAAAAGGAAAGTTCTGGAATGAGACAGTGATGGTGGTTGTACAACTCTGAATATACTAAAACCAGTGAAATGTACACTTTAAATGGGCAAAATTTGTGGTATGTGTATTACATCTCAATAATGCTGTTAGAGAAGAAAAGTAGCATGTTCTGCAGTTGCTTTAAAAGTATGGTTTCTGGAAGCAATTTGGTTACGAGAAATATTTTGGATTTCTTTTTCAAAATGCCAAGTTTTTTTCCTAAGAAAAAAAAGAACTATAGTAGACAAACTGTAAGCTGTCTTCCCCAAGAGTCTACAACGAAGCGGCTCTATGAATATACCTCAGCATAGCTTTAAACTATCATATCTTAAATGCTTTTGGACTATGGCAGCGATCACAGAACAAAAAGTTTAAGTGTCATCTTCAGGGCACTGAGCAGACTACAAGCCTAAACATCAAACACAAGCCTCCTCAGCAGGGTCCCCATCACAGGGAGGAGCACACACCATCATCCTAGCTGCTCTCTGGCATCAGGGTCTATAGAGGGGACCCTGTACCTGCTGGGGCTCCCTGGAGACTCTCCGTCAGGCAACACCAGCACCAGCTTCCAGAATACACGCTCCTGCCTCCCAGGATGGTGCTCGGCCACGAGGGACACCAGGTCCAGAGGGGACCATGCTGCATTCCTGGAAGGCACAGAGCACAGGGGGTGAGCCGTGCCTGAGCCCCGGGACGGAGCAGCACGCAGCAGGGGCACGACTAACCTCAGCAGCTGCTTATGGAAATGCTGGACCTTCATCTGGTGCACCATCTTGTTCCTGAGCCGCCTTGACCTACGAAGAAAGAACAACACTGTCCAGTGTGAGGCCAGCTCAGCGCCCAGGGAAGGGACTTGGTTGGCACTCACTGATGCTCTGAGCGAAAGTAATTGGTTAGTGGTGTGGCGGGGGACACAGAGGGGGCTCTCCTGACTCAGGTGAAGCGGCCAGGGCTCCAGAAGGGGGCTAGGCCAGCACCGAAGCTGCTGTGGGTCAGAGCCCTCAACACCTGGCCATACAGCATCCGGGCACAATCCCCCACCCCACTTACAGATGCAGGAATGGAATCCCAGGAACCAAGACAACCACACAAAGCGTGTTGGAGCCACATGAAACCTATGGAGGCAGTTTTCAGAGAGAACAGCCCAGGGAGGGTGAAGCATGGCACAAGACCACAGCCCCTCCATGTTGCCTCCCCACCCCAGCCCTGTACTGGAGACCCTTCTCAAGAGGTCATGCAGGCATGGCCAGGTTGGATAATTCAGGCAAGGGCCTGGGGAGGGCCACAGAGCCGGACATGCTGCAGAAGACAGGGTGGCAGTGCAAGCAGGTGATGGCAGAGCAAAGAGTCTGGAAGCAGAAGGGCGCGGGTGGAGTGAGCCACGTGCCCTCTGGCTTCGCAAACAGAAAAGACACAGTGTGTCCTTAAACCTGGGAAACAACAAGTGTTCTCAGGAGAATCTGACCACCAGGACCCAGAACATTTGAGGGGAGAGAGCAAGTGCAATCAAACCGTGAAGATCAAGTCCCCGGAGGGAAAGACGACCTCAAAAACGCAATCCTGGGGTGGTCTCCACTTTCCTGATCCCCCGTCTTCCCCCCAAACATACAGGCTGACCATATTCTCCACAGAGCTGGGGGGCAGGAGTGCTTCGAGGCTGAGTGGCAGGCTGAGTGCTGACCTGGTGCAGGAGATGCCCACTTTCCCCGCATGGCCCAGATCCAGGAGGCCCTTGGCCAGGTTCTCCTCCGCAATGGGGCACTCCGCGCTGGGTGCCAGTGCCCTGAGCTGGTCGTTCCCGTGAAAACAGCAGGGTGCTGCGGGGAAGGCTCGCATCTGGCGCCTCAGTTTCTTCCGGGCTGCCACGGCCTCCCTCCACCTGGAGAGCACAGGGGAAACTCTCAGGGGCGTCTGCAAATCCAACAAACAACAGGCCTCCAGTGGAGACACGAATCAGAATTAAAGCCCAAGCAGAGCAAAAGCCTGGCATCACAGGGACAGTGGGAGCACAGAGGCGAGCAGACCCAGGAGCTGACACTGAGCCACCTGTCGGCCGAGTGGGCAACACAACACGAATACCAGCCGCACCCGACCTCTGACCCAGCAGACGCCTGCACAAGCACGTCACTGCGGCACTCTGTCCTGGCTGGAGAGGCACCGCTGGAAGCCCTACAGCAGAGCAGGCAGGTCGTGGTGGTGCCTGACAACCGCCCAGAGGCCCGCACGCAGCTGGGGCCAGGCACCTGCCTCTGCCCAGCGGCTGGGGAACAGGAGGGCTGGGCAGAGAGGAGGCACGTGCTCCCACGCGGGCTGGCGGCCACAAGGCAGGCTCACAGGCAGTGCCACCGCTGGGGAGGGAGACAAGGACCCCGTGGAGTGAGGCTCACTCCCCACTGTTCCCCTCCTAGGTGGCAGTCACCCCCAAGCACACTGCTGCTCGCTGCTGTGACCCGCCATACAACACACATCACACACCATGCATGCCCGGTTCAAAGACTAACAACAAGTCACTAGCCACATGCTTCCATCCACCAGGAAGCAATGGCCATGACCAGCGCTGGACACCTGTGGGCCTGCTCAGTGACTATACTACTCCGTGAAAATCCAGAACAATCTATCTAGTTTGAATATACACTGTATGTTGTGTACACTTCCCCCAAAATTGTTTTTCTCCACTATAAATCATTTTAGAAATGTCTCCATGTGGGTGCATACAGGTGTCATTTGGCTTGCTCATGGCCAATGCCCTGTGCCTAGTGGGTAAACTACAGAAGACAACCTGTGAGTCTGTGCTGAAATAGAACACTGCCTCCCGGCCTAACTCCTCATTGATTCCCTTAGTTTATACCCTTCGGGAAGGACCGTGTTACACGGATGTACACACTGGCTGCCTCTGAGCGCACAACGCCTGTGGAGGCCCTCCCCTGCACATCAGTGTCACCTGCCAGGACAGGGACTCACCGCTGCAGGTATCTGCAGAAGCACTGAAGCTCCTGGAGGGTCTCCTTTGCAGTCTGGAACACTTCCTCCTCCAGAAACAAGTCCACCAAGTGGACACAGACAGCCTCCGAGCAGCGGGCCACGCGGACCTTCCGGTCGGCCTCCATGGCACTCCTAGGAAAGAGGGCAGTCAGTATGGGGGGGCCACACTCAGAGTGGCCTGGAGGTGCAGGAGTCCAAGTCCTCCACCAGAACATGAGTGCACCTTCATGACAAGGGAAGCTTTAAGATTCTGCCTATTGCTTAATGCAGATTCCTGGGAGGATGGAAACAAGAACGGAAGCACCACCACCTACTGGATCACGGGTCCAGCCGGGCCTTGAAAACAGTCAGGAAATAAACCTTCATTTAATGAAATAGTGAGAAATTTAATTTTTAAATGACCACTAAGGCAACTGCCCCATCTTCCCATCAGCAGTATCCGATGATGAAGCCAAGAGAGTCTCGTGCGACGGCTGGCAGCTGCTGGGGCTGACAGCCCGCGGGCACGCAGCAGTGGCCCCTCAGATGAACCCGTACCTAGAGGAGGTTTCCACGACGGACTCCTATCAAACAAGGGAGCACAGAGGGACTTTGCCCAGTACATTCAGTCACAAAATCCAAGCCGCTCAAGCCAAGCAAGACCCATTTCCTATAGCCACCCTCTGTGGTGGGTGGAAAGGATAGCGTTGAGCTGGAATCCAAATGTGAGCTGTGGAGAGCACAGCCAGTGACCTCGACGTTACTCAACTCCTAACACCCCTTCCTGGGACTGAGGACAGACATATTCCTGTCACCTGTGAGGTCTTTTGCTTAGAGCAAGCAGTGATGTGGACTCCCAACTAACAGATGTGGCTCAAAGAGACATTAATGCGACAATCCATTCATGCCTCCAGGAAGCTATGATCCCAGCACTCGCCGCCCATCCCCTCCCGGGCCATCTCAGGGGAGCTTAAGCCAAGTCAGGCTTCCCTGTGCACCTGGGCCTCCTTCCCTGGAGCCTGACCCTGAAGCTATTAACTTAAGGGAGACACCTCAAAGACAACTTAACATACCCCACAAGGGAAAGGGTCTTCCACATGAGAAAAACCAGCAGAGTGGCCATGTGGAAGACACTGCCTGCCATTCTGCCGACAGACACACCCTGAGGGGCAGGGCCTCTGCAGGAACGCAGCCGCAGGCCTAGGTCTAGCCCCCCAAAGGCATGTCCTTGTCAGAGTGCAGCCGACTGCACAGCCCGCCAGTCATGCGCCTCCCTCCCCAGCAGGAGCCGCCCTGCCTCACCTCAGCTCCCCTGCGCAGGCTTCCCTCACACATTCCGTCAGCACGAGTTCTGTCAGCTCTGTAGCCAGGCCCTGGCTCAGCTGACTCAAGGCCAGTTCTCTCTCCTGTTTCAGCCTAGGGATACAAGAGAGACAGCGCAAGGGTAACACTTGGAGTAAGACCGCATACCCGCGGCCTCCCCACTGGAATCTGAGTTTGCTGCCTGCGTCGGCAGGCCCTGCCCTCCGATCCCGCCAGACAGGCACACAGCCAACCCCACTCTGGCTCCGAGACCACTAGCTCCCCCAGAGCTGGCCGCTGTGTGTGGGGGTGCTGGGGGGTGCTGGGGGCCTGGCGCTGGCCCAGCAGACAACAGCAAGAGGGCCCGGGCCGAGGCAGGGCCCGCCGACCACGCCCTGACGCCCGTGTGGCAGCCCACCTCTGCTCTTCCACCCACTGCCTTGCCGCCTCCTGCCGCTCCATTTCCTCAGTCATTTCTTCAGCAGCAACATGCCTCAGGATGCCCACAGTGGCGGCCGTCAGCAGCTCCTCCACAGCGGCATTGGAAACACTACACAGAACAAAGTGGATGTTGTTCTAAATAAGAACGAAAGAAAAGCCAAACAAACCTTGGAACTAAACTCTAATATAGGCAAGGAAAAAAAACACACCATCTATCAAAACTGAAGAAACAGAAGACCCAAATAGATCTGTAACTAGAAAAGAGACTGACTGAACGTTTAAAAATGTGTACTTCGTTAGATTTTGAAATCATGTTTAAGGTAAATGCTGTTTGTTTACCACCTTAATAACCCTAACACCACTCAAAGAGCACCCCCAGATGACTACACGCAGCGCAGCTGGTCAGAAGCACGAGGAGCCGTACCCCCAGGGAGCAGGACCCACGGGCGAGCCTGTACAGACGGGCGGCCGCAGCGGCCTGCTAGCCCTCAGCAGCTTGAGGAGAGGACACAGGGAGTGACCCGGTGGCCCCGTGAGCGCAGATGCCGCAGGCGGGAGAGAGCCATGCTTACCCAAGTGCGGTGGCTGCAAAGGCTGCCCCGGCAGCGCCCACCTCTTCGCAGTCCCTCTGGAGGGCCTCCTGGATGAGTTCGTCCACCACCTGCACCAGGTCCTAAGGAGAGGCCACACGTCCAGAGCACAGGCATGAGGAACACCACCTCCACCCATCCCGGCTCAGGGCCACGTGGTTTTGCGCTGCAGCCAGAGGGGCTGGACAGAGGTCTCCATGGAACCACCAAGGAGCCCTCCCAGGACGCCCGCCCAGCGTCCAAGTCCCTCCAAGACCCCCTCCCTGGACACTCCCGGGGGATCTCATGGCGCCTCGGGACCCAGGCTGTGTGCTTCCATCCCTCTGACGAACAGAGGGCCTGGGGAGGATGGGCGAGCACACTGGCCGCCCCGGCTCTGCTCTAGTGCTACAGGCCCCTTGCTGCCCAGGGCAGGTGGTGAGGCTGAATCTCACAGCCGTGGGCAGGCCCTGCCTGACCCCAGGGCCCACCCATCAGTGGACACGGGGTGCTGACACATCCACTGGCTCTCTGCAATGACAGGTGCCGAGCGCCACAGAGCACACGAGCTGGGCACTTAAGTGCTGCTCTGATGGCTGTGAGGAAGGCAGGATGGACAGTGAGCCTGAGGGAGGCCCAGCTACCACCTGAGCTGACAACTGTGGGCAGGTCCCTACCCAGCTGCTGCCTCGCCACCTTCCTGTGCCACCAGGCAGTGTGGCCAGCCCTGCAGACAGCCTGTCCAGGAAACCCTTTGGCTCGCTCACTCTCCAAAGTCTCGACAGTGACCCTTTCAAAGGAAGACACAAGCCACAAACCACAGAACTGCGTGTGGTCTTACTTTGGGGCCCCAGAAAGACAGGTTCAAGGGCCAAGATCCCAGGGCCCAGCACGGCAGGCCCTGGGGCGTTCTAGAGTCACACACACAGCCACCTGGTTGGGCTCGATCCACAGACAACAGTCAGGCTGGACGCCACACGCTGCTAGGCGGCCATGCAGCCAGGCGCCTCAGAGCCCCGGTGTGTAAGACCCCTTACCGAGTCAGTGTACACAGGTGCAGGCCTGGGAGTAAGCAGCTCGGACTGCACAGGGGGCTGGAAGAGGCTGGGCACCACACTCAGGGTGGTTGGGAGCTGAGGCGGAGGAGCTGGGGCAGGCGCCAGGGCAGGAGGCGGCTGCAGGAAGGCAGCAGGTGGGGGCACGTTCACTTCGGCATCACACTCTTCCCCTCGCCCCACACCTGGGAGGGAATGGGCATATGAGGGCACTGAGGATGACCCCCAGGCCACCCAAAGTGACCCTCTGAGCTGGCCACCCTCCCAGAGCAGACTGGCCTGGGATGCCTCCAGAGCAATGTCACAGGGCCATGCTCTGTGACACCAGGGAGCCATTCAAGCTGCTCCTGGGGAGCAAGGTCCAAGCCCTGAGCCAACAGCCATGCCCAACCCCAGGACGAGACGGATGCTCTGGCTGCTGAGGGGCTTCCCGGGGGCCACAGCCGGCTCCCTCCCACCACCGCGGCTCACTCACCTGCTGCTTCCAAGCCGGGTCTCTGAGTGCCCACGGGCTCTGCAGCCAGGCTCTCCCCAACGTATTTGTTCTGGGAGTTGAAGCTACACACAGGGGTGTGACGAGGGACAGGGGGCAGTGGCCCTCCATTCACAGTTTCCCCGACAGACACTGCCAGCTTCCTGGTGATAAACACCGACTTCCTGGCCTTGGATAACCCCTCTGGTTCCAGGAACGAGGACCGGTTCAGCTCGACACAGCTACCCAGACAGCAGAGAACCCACAGAGAGGTATACACAAGTGAGAAGCCAGCCTTGGCCGTCCCAGCACCTGCCAGCACTGCTCAAGGCTGGTCCGGCCGAGGAGCCCGCAACACCACACTGCGCCTGGGCTGCATCCTCTGACACAGAGCCGCCTGGCCTGGCCAACAGCCACAGCACAGAGCCGTGCACACCCCATGCTCCTGTCTCATTCCAAAGCCACCACATTTCAGTGAAGACAGGACAGCAGGTAGCAGGCCCATGGAGGCCAGTAGCGAGCAGTTAGGGGAGGGGACAGTTGGGACACAACACATCACATATTATAGTGCCACTTCCTGGGACAGGGTCCCTGAGTTTCATCAGGTTCTCAGAACACTCTGACTCTGAGCAGAGGGGAAGCCCTGGCCTGGCCCACCAATACCTGTCTGGCTATCATAAATGGGCCAGCAGAAGCCGTCTTTAAGGGACAGGATAAGGAAACCTCCCCTTCACTGTTAGGTTCTTCAATAACTGATGAAAAGTACTGTTTCTGGAGTCACAAAGAAGGGGGCCTAAGCCCCAGTCTGTTGACAAGCAGGTCTGACCTGGGGTGCTGCCCACCTTTCTGAGCCTTGTCCTGCTCACCTGAACCACAGGGAGGCAGCGTGTGGAACGTGCTTCCCCAGGCCTGGCACAAGCTGGCAATTCCCAGCCCTTTACTAGAATTAAAGAGCAAGAGGAGAGGCCCTGCAGCTCCTGCCTGCCCTTACCCATCAGAAACGGAGAGACCGTGGTCGTTGAGGAAGTCTGTGGCCTCGTCACAGTCTCTGAAGAGCAGCATGCGCACCACGCCATCCAGGGGAAAGGCAGTGGACCGCTGTGTGCTCACAGTGTAGGCAACGTTCAGTGCCCGGAGCGCGTCCCTGCGGATCTGAGAGAAACCAGACTAAGGGCCAGTCACCCCACGGCCACAGAGACGAGGCAGGGGGGAAACGGCGCTCCACTACAGCCCCCCCGCTCATGGCAACCGGCACCAGGCTTACGACCATCAGGCCATCTTCTGGGCGGAAGATGCCAAAAAATGCACAGGAAGCAATCCATTTCCCACACAGAAAATGTTACACCACGAAGGGTTTTCCATAAGAATTAAAAACCCATCCACAAGCAGGCAGGGAAAGTAAAGGGTGTGCCACCCACTCAACAAAAGGCCGCACAGCTGCTGAGGTCACCACGGAGACAAGGGGGTGCCGTGGGAGACGCATGGCAGCAGGCTAAGCAGCAGGGGACAGGACTGCCTCGCAGCACTGTCACAGGCGCTCGGAGGAGACGAGGAAGACAAAGATGCCGACAAGAGTGGGTGCCGGAACTCTGGGTGACTTGCCTACTGTTCACTCCCCTTCAGTGTCCTCAACTGATTCAGTCAAGTTTCACCAAGTGTTTGCTAAAGCTGGGAGTGCAACAGGGCAAAGTAAGACCTTGTCCCCACAGGCGTGCCCAGGAGAGACGGCACGGAGCAGCAGGATGCAGGTGTGTCAACTGCATGGATGGAGGGGGCGGCAGGGAAACATAGGTGGGGTTGGGTGGACATGAGCGGCCCTGCCGTGGCAGGCAGGGGTGAGTGGGGCTCAGCTCTCCCACTGCGAGAAGGCACAGGGCAAGGGCAGCAGGTCCAAGGCCTGAGCAGGCATGTGCTGGGGTGGAGAGGGCGGCACCGCAGCAAGTGGAGCTCAGCGAGAGGGGCAGGACAGTGGGGCTGTGGGTGCCATGGCTGGTGAAACTCTTGGTTTTTGTAAAGGGAAAGCACTAGATTTCTCTTTTGTTCAAAGTTGTCATGTTAATAACTAGGTATTTGTGCCCATTTTAGGCACTAATGACCAACATTTCTAATAACAGTAAATAATCATTATTTTAAATATTGACTACCACCTTTACTTATCAGCTGTATAGTTTGCTAAGTGGCACGCTGTTAGAAACCTCTTCATGTGTCCCCAAACTCAGTTCTGTCAGCAGCCGTCAGACCTGAGACCAGCAGATGTGCAGACCTGCCGCTTGGGATGTGGTCAAGGACCTTCCATCACCACAGTGGAAAGACAGCCTGGAGCCAGACTCAGCCTCCTCCCAACCAGCCAACCGCCCAGTGCCCAGCAGCAGCTTTATCATCACCCCCAAGTGCCCTCAGGAGGCTGTGGCTAAAGATGTGGCCTAGACATTCTGAGACCAGTCATTCACATGCAGAACCCAGGAGAGGCCGTCCTGCCTCTGTGATAACGTGCACAAGGCACCAACGAGGCATTCACTGAGATGGACTTGCACCAGGCCCTCTCTAACGACTTAGATTAATAATGCTAAGGATTCCTAATGTAGGGATTTTGTGCATGCAATTCTGGGTTTTTGTTTCTTTGTTTCCATGGAAAATAGCAGTGCTAAACTCAGGGGATATTATTCTAAAGGGACTTCTCTTATCTGAACCACAGAGAACGTCTGCCATGGCATAGCTCTTCCCGCAGGCAGCCAACGGTGCCAAGCCCTGTAAAGTCGGGGGCGACCACATGGGTTGTAGAGGGGTCAGCTCAGGACCTGCTGAGATGCTCTTGAAATAAAGCAGCACTTAAATATCGTAAGTAACAACCTGCTTTCTCCCAGATCTGCAAGTACAGGTGTACACTCACCTGATTAAAGTAACAGTGTAGAAGACAGGCGTTCAGATAAGAAGCTGACTGGACCAGTTTGAAAAATCTCACAAAATTATTACTGTTCAACGCGGCAAAAGCCTGAACTGCAAATTTCACCTCAGAGGAATTTCTAACAGCAGGATGAAATTGTTGCACTTCTCTGTTAATTAAAAGAGATTAAAGGGGTTAGAATTTCATTTTTAATTTAACAAAATTTCCATGAAAAGAAATCTGATAAAAAAGAAAACTAGACTCCGACCCCACTGCGAGAGGGTCTCGGCGGCACGGGGGCCTTACATCCATAGTGTGCTGACCTCAGTGCCGCCACTTTTGGGTTGGGCTGGAGGCAGAGGTTTGGTTTAAAAAGATGACGAAGAAAGTAAACAAAGCCACACAAAAGCAAAAAATTAACAACAGCCTATCTAATGCCAACTATGTTTCACCACGATGTCTAAGAAACAAAATTTAACTTTGTTTTGTTTAGAAATAAGCTGACCCAGATGAATACTCAAGATAAGGAGACAAACGCCTATCACACACAAAAAGACTGCACAGCCTTTTTCCATACCTAATTTCTCCCCAAAGCTTAATTTTAAAACTCAAAATTGACCACATCCAGGTATTCTGCAACAAAGTTCTTGGGGAAAACACCAAGCTAAGAGTCTCTGTACAAACGAGGGACTCCAGTGCCATCAGGCCCGTGCGCTAACAGTAAGGTGGAGACACCAGGGCCCTGTCATATTCTTATGCACGTCCACACGGGTCAGACCAGGGCTTGAAGTCCATTCTTTCTTAACATCCCACCCTCAACATTTTTGTTTCACCCAATTTTTCTTCTCCTATCTTTAACAAGGTGCACACGTGTATGAGGAGACACGCCTGGACAGAGCCAATTGCTGACAGTGCCTGCGGGTACCTGGCCTTCCCTGCCCTGGTCCCCCACCTGCTCTGCCCACAGGGTCCAGTCCTTCCTCATCTTCTCTCACTGACAAGGAAAAACTGTCCTGAGAAAGGGTTTGGGGCCACTTCAGAAGTGCTATACCAGCACCCCGATCCTCTGCTCCTGTCAATGGAGTGCAGGGCCCAGCCCGGGTGTCTTACCGTCAGCCCAGCATTCCGCACCAGAGAGAGCACAGAGTCATCTCCCCCACAAACCCCGATTGCTGTCTCCTGTTTAAGCCCTGCCTTTCCAGACAGCCAGGCTCACTCCAAGGTCTGCACACGTACCTCAGGATGTCCCCCTTGTTGAGACTGAGTAGGACGTTGTAGCCCTGGAACTCGGCCTCGCTGGCACAGAGCACGCCCTTGCTTCTCAGGTCCTGGTACATCTCCTTCAGGCTCTGAAGGCACTTGGTCATGTTTTCATTGTTGATCTTAGCGTCGAAGGAGGACAGGGGCTCCTCACACATGAAGTGAGCACAGTGGATATGAAACCGGGTGCACTTCTCAATCAGGGACACCGTCAGGGGGTCGCACAGGTGCTGCTGCGTGACGTCCTGGCCACAAAGGGGCACGTCACACATGCACACACACTTCACACACATTCAAGTGGCCCTGCACACATGCCTCGCACACACAGGAAATCAGCTCTGAGAGACCATGCTATTACACAAATTTCTCCTATCACAATCTGAAGCAAAGCCCACAAAACACATCCAAACAGAGTTTGGAATCATTTTAAATGACAGTGTACTTTCTGTTACAGGGACACACAACTGGGTAAGATGGACAGATCTCTCACTTCCACCCTGGAACTCACACACGTCTGGTTTCCAGGTGGGGTGGCTGGTACCTTTCGGATGCCGCGTGTGCGGTTCCACACGAAGTCGTACCAGTCCCGTGGGCTGCCCTCCCTGTGGTCCATGATCTGGGTCACCAGGTAGTCCATGGTCCGGCAGAGCACAGCCGGGGGCCGCAGCTCGTGTGGCAGGGGCTCCTCCTGGTCGGCCGAGGAGCGGCTGTACTCCTTCACTGCCGCTGCGTGGTCCACCTGAGGACATGAGCCAGGACAGGCAGCTGGGGGGAGGCGAGGGGCCAGCCTCCCAGCAGCTGTGCCTTAAAGGGAGGGGGGAAATCACACACGCTCATGTGAGATCAAGACAACGATTTTTAAATATAAAATGTCTGTTTGAAGGTGACAATCAGAATTCAAAGACACAGTAGAGACACTTGAGGGGGCATATCTGATAAGCAGGGAGGATGAGAGGCTATCACATCAGGAAGCAGAATAGAAGTGAGGACACACCTGCTCAGCTCCAAGCACAGAGGCGGCAGGTAGGGACCCTGAAGCAAGTTCAAAGGTCTCAGCCACACTCACACATCAGACAAATCTATGTAGGCCAGAAAGGAAATGAGACAGCAGCAAGGGCCTACAGCTGAATTCACAGCCAGGGGCAGGGGCACATCCCAGGCCTGGGCCCTGGGCCTCTGCTGGGACAGGCCATGCCCAGTGGGGAGAAGGCAGTTGCAGAGCCCCCAGCCGGGAGGAGGAGGCCCACGGGCAAAACTGACAAAGATTAAGGGGATCTGAAACGGGGGGGGGGGGGGGGCCGTATGGGAACACGCACTGGCACCTGTCCAGGAAAATGAAAAAAGGTCACACCCCAATGTGAGAACTAAATTCCTAGGACCTAACGGGAGGAGATAATCTAAATACCCTAGAAGCACTACACACAATATGCCTGACAGAATTACTAATAAAAGCAAAAAATTAACAACAGCCTATCTAATGACTGCAAAATGGGGCGTTTTGACACAGCCACATAATCAAATAACATGCCATCATTTAAAAATGCTTAAAAGGAGAAGAAAATGTTCATATTTTTAAGTGAAAAAGATTCATACAAAATTGTGTCTAGGGCATAATCTCAAATATGCAAAACATAAACACTGAAAAGAATAGGAATAAAATTGTGGGAAGAAAAAAAAAGAAAAAAATTTTAGTCTATGCAACAAATTAGTACCTACATCTCTCCTTCGGGACACCATGTGCCCGGCTGACTCACACAAGGTGCTTAGTATACATGTCACAACGCAAGTTAGTCTGATTGCTGGCGCACAACCCCCACCCTCTGAGAATGTAAACACCCAAATCAAGTATCAGTATTTTCAGAAACTAGAGAAGAATAAGGCTCCCCGCACACTCCACCTCCACAGCAATGATTAAACACAAACAGTGGCCTAGACAGGAACGGCGGGGGCCCAGGGCTCTCTCTACCTGGTCGGTCCCGGGGACCACTTCAAATATGCTCAGCTGGCTCCGGGTCTCCCGCATGTACCGCTCCTTCTCAGGACACATATCGGGGCACGTCCCAACCAAAGTCCTGGCTCTGTCCAGCTCTGTTCTTTTCACCCGAGCTGCACGACGTCAGTTACCAGGCACCCAGAGAGGCGCATTTCATGGTGATAAAGGGGAAGTGAAAAGAAAAACAAACACACGCATATTACAAAGGAAAAAAGAGAAATGTTTTAAAGCCCTAGGCCTTAGGGCAAGGACAGCATGGCCCATTGCGCCAGGCGGCAGGACCCCTAGGACCAGTCACACCTCCCTGTGCCCCAAGGCCGTGAAGGGAGTGGATGGCTCTTCAAATAGCGTCTGTGATCAATGGTTGTGTGGCAGGGTGTTTACTAAAAGGATTGCTTTGCTGAACGTAATATTCAGTACACACCAGTATTCTAGAACTCTTAGTGCTTCCTCACGCTTCTATCACATGATGGAAGTCTCCTGAGTCCTGAATGGAACAAACCACTATTACCACCCACAGAACAGTTACAGAAGTATCCTTCACATGAAATGGAATGCAACTTCACAATCTGAAGTACAGGCATCTCATTTTATTTTGAATGATACCAGTACCTAAATTTTATTTTGAATATAAGAATCTCTAGGTCAATGACATAATGTATGATGGCAGCTTTTATTACTGCATTAAGAAGGCACTGTAATTATCGCACTTATTCACTGCTTCTTAGAAGAGGAAATTCTTACAGCTAAAATTTAATTTTCAAAAAAATCTGCACCAAAGGAGGAAGGAAGAGGACTTAGCTGAATAGGTCTGTCTCTAGCCTCCACCCTGAGAATTAGAGAAAGTACTGGGGAGCAGGCACGTCCCACCGCCCCTCTCTGCAGCTGCCCGGGGCTCCCCTCGGGCCTGGCTCTTCCCCGAAGAGCTCTCACCCTCCTCTGTCGGAGCTGAAGCTGACACAGCTTGCCACCTTAACCCCAGGAGTCCAACACCCAGTCCTCACTCCCTTTCCCTTTCCTGCCCTGTGAGGAAGCAGGCAGCTCCTCAGTGGATGCCTTCTGTGCCCTGCCCCAAGGGCCATTTCTAGACAGGGTATCCCACACTATAGCCTGTCCACCCTCCTGTCCACAGGGCCTGGTCAGGAGTCAGCAGCTCTGATACAGAGATCTCGCCCCCACCCTCTGGCTCCTGCCTCCCATATCTCCCAGGGGCCACCCGTCCTCCATCCTGCCAGGCGCTGTGCCCACCCTCCTCAACCTGGGTGGTGCCATGAGTCCTCCAACCCAAGGCTCCCCAAACTGACTGTTTCCTGCCCAGAGGAGAGGGGCAGACTGCAAAGGGCCCAAAGCCCTCCCCGTCCTCCTCCCGTCCCCAGCACCAGACCAGCTTTCCCAGGTGAACACCACAGGCCAGCTTGCATCTTCCCTTCATCTACGACCACAGTCATTTCATACCATTATATAAATACAATAAATGAAGACATCTTGGTTTCCATTTTGAAACTTTTTTTAGGCTTGCTCTGGGGGAGTATTTTAATTAAGAACTTTAGAACTTTACAGAGAAGAGCACATGTGCTTTCTCCTTTCATTTTTGGTCACTGCACCAATTTTTTTAATGTTCACAGAATACTTACTTTTTGACTAGGTAATACATTCACATGGTTCAATATCCTAAGATACTAAAAATGTCCAAAATGGACCACCCCACTCACCCTGCTGCCCTCTCCATATGATCCATGGGAGCAGACCCTTCACTCCTCCGTGCCTACTTACGCTCCCAAGCACAGTCACAGGTGAACACAACACGTCCCCCTTTTCTGTGCACAACAACAGCACACTACATGCTTTCCACGCCTTGCTTTCATCCCTCCACAAATCTTGACGAGTTTTCCATAAAGAAACTCAGACTTCTTTCAGGCTGTATAGAACCCCACTCTGTGGACTGGGTCCCAGTCGTTGTCATTACAGACAACCTTATGTGTGAGTCACACGCACGTGGCATGGACTGACTCCCAGGCACAGAGTGCAGGGTGGTCAAAGGCACGAGCTCTCCTGAGTCTGACAGATACGGCCGGCCAGTGCAGCCTGCCCCAGGCACAGCACCAGGCGCAGCAGGGAGATGCCATCTCCATGGTGTGATCTGCACCTCTTGCTGGGTGACGGGGTTTTGAGGTGATTCGTGACACTTCCTTTTCTGTAGACTCACTCTTCTACTGGGCTTGGTCTTTTTCATAGCGACTTCTATAGCACTTTCTGTAATGGGAGATCAGTCCTCTGTCTGTGATATGAATTATAAGGTTTTTCCCCTGGGTTGATATTGCTTCGTTTTATTTTGTCATGACTTCAGTCAAAAAGAAAATCTGATTCTTTTCTGCATGCTTTATGAATGTCTAAAAATTGCCCTTAAAATTGTTTAATTAGCTTGGATCAATAGTTTGCAGATTTTCTTCCAAAAATAAAATTACACAAAAAACGTATCTGCATTATATCCATGTTTGTGTCCCCCCCTTAGGTGAGCAGACCACAGAGCCTGGACATGGCGCACCACAGGCCCCAGCATAGTGGGGCCCCAGGGACAAGGATGGCTCACTCCCTCGTGGCTCCCAAAGACGGCCTCACTGTGGCCTCAGCAGGGCCACTGCCTCTGCCAGAACACACCCACTGTACCTTGCCGCATGACTCTGTCCCTCTGATCAAGCAGGCGGTACTTGTCCTCGGACGTCTCGGCCACGGTGCCGATCAGGCTGCTGAGGGGCGTCACATACTGCCCGAGGCCCTCAACGCCCTCTGAGCCTGAGTCTGGGGGGCCTCCCTCGGGCTGGCGGGCCTTCAGAGGGCCAGGCTTTTTCACTGGGGAGCTGCAGAGAGGACAGCGCGTTAGTCCATGTGACCAGGCATTCATGTCACTCCCATCCCCAGACACCTCCCTGTGCTGAAGACCGTCGGTTCCTCTAAAGCTGATCAACTATGAGCACCGAAATGAGACAGGCTTTGATGATGCTCCTATTACTCACTGTGCTTCTTAACCTTTGAAAAATTTTGCACTTCTAAAAAATGAGATGACCCATTTCAGCAGCTGAAGTATCTATAGATTTCTAGCTCAAAGAAATTAAATTCAGCCTGCAAAAAAAACACTCTAACACCAGGAGGAAGCAGCATGGCTGTGCATTCTCATGCCCGACTTCACTTCGGCAGAAGGGTGTACTGCAGAGGCCAGGGCTTCTCCCCATTCCTAGCTGGCATTCAACATTCCGTGCGCATGAAGAGCGGACACTGGCCAAGTGAGAAGGGAAAGCTAATGTGAATCAGCAGTCGAGTTGTGAAGTGCAAAATGAAGAAAACAAACCTTGGTCAAATGTATGAAGAGGGATGAAACAGAGAAAATAGGCCTGCTGCAGACAGGAAGGGGAGGACAGGGAGCAGGGACAGACCCCAGACAGGCCTGGCAAAGTGCAGCACACCAGCCCCGCCTGAGGGTCGCACAGCAGCTCCCCAGCTAGAACGCAGCAAGGGGGAGACCCCCTCACCGTGACAAGCTGGACCTACAAAGGGGTGTGTGGGAAACTGCCAGACGTGGTTATTCAGAACTCATGGTTACTACAGCCAGTTAAACATTTTAAGGGGAAAAGTTACTGCTCATCCATTGTCCATGGGATGGGGGCCAAGCTAGATGAGCCAGGAGCCCCAGGGCTCTTCCCAAGCTCTTGCCCTCCCCAGGCCTCTCCCCCGTGTTCCCGTGCCCACCTGTCCTCCTGTGGCCCCTATCAGGGGCCAGCATGCTACCCACTTCCCTTTCATGCTGCGGCCTGATGCTGCAAAGTCTCTGCCACTTTGTGGCCTCTAAAGTCAAAATACCACATGCCACGTAGAATAGTCACTAGAAGGAGTCACACCTTTTACTCAGGAGGCTGCCAGCCACGGCCCTCACTGCAGGCTTGCCAAGGGGCGGGTGCTGGAACAACATGTCCTCGGCGCCCCGGCCAGCCTCACCGTCCGGGGCTTTCTTCTCCTTCAGTGGAAAGGGCTTCTTGTTGGGGCCTAAGGACACAAGTCAGAACGGAGTTTATGATGTCACAAGTCACTGGGCACTAGACTTCTTAACTTTCTTTTGAGAAATACTCTCATAGTTGTTACAGGGGATTACAAAGGATCCCAGGAAACACAGTGAGACGCAAGAACCCACTGGCCCTGGGAAAAGGGCTCACATTCGAAGCTCAAGGGGCCTCGCATGCAAGGCATTAGAGCCTGCAAAGTATAGCTGGAAACTCACTTATTTTCTTCTTGTGCCAAAAGAGAACCATGTCTTTATGCAGACCTTTCCCCTTCTTCCTAGCCAGGGCTGCAGATGCCTGGAAAACAGTCCACAACACAAAGTATGAGGCCATCTGGAGACCAAAGGAAATGGGATTAAAACTTCAAATGCAGCGAGCAGAATTCCGTACAGCAGGGTGGCACCTCTGTCTGCTCCGAGTCTGACCACAGTCTGGCTTCCCTTGCCTGTCTGACAAGCATGCATTTGTTCATCTCTGTTTTGAAATTAATGGCTTTACCGTGATACAACCTATGAGCATGTCCTCACTGGCATTTGGTGAGATGATTCTCACCATCAGATTGTACACACATTACACACATTAATGGGAAAACTGCTAGGTCACACTTAAACACAAAAGAAAGCTGCAGAATGATACACATGGGATACAATGTATCACAAAACACACAGACACAAAACCAACTCCCTGTTAGTATGACTATAGCCGCAGCTATGGAAATACCTAGGAAAATATAATTGACACTAGCAACAGCTTGCTCCTGGGTAACAAGAGATGGAGGTGGTCAGGGGCCTCAGCTATGTATGGATCAATGAATTGCTCACAGTGACAATGTATTTATGTATTATACATTTGTTATATAAGCACTTTTTAGGGTTCAGCTGGAAGAATAAGCACATTACAGTAGCCAAAGAATTACTTTTAAAAAATGAGGATTACCATCTGACCCAGCAATTCCACTCCTAAGTATAGACCTAACAGAATGGAAAGCAGGGTCTTTAAGAGATACTTGCACACCATACTCATGGCAGCATTATTCACAGTAGCCAAAAAGTGCAGATGACCCATGTCCATCAACAGTTGAATGGATAAACAAAATGTGGTAGATCCATACAATGGAATACTATTAAGTCATAAAGAGAAATGAAATACAAACCCCACAGACAACCCTTAAAAACATACTGATTTGAAATAAGCCAGACACAAAAGGACACTTTTTTAAGGTATCTAGGGTAAGCAACTGCAGAGACAGAAAGTACATTGGAGGTCCCCGAGGGCTTGGGGAGGGAGGTGTTCGGGAGTTATTGCTTAACAGTTAGAGTTTCTGTTTGCCCTGATGAGAAAGTTCTGGAAATAGGCAATGGTGCTGGTTGCACACCATCATGAATGCAATTAGTGCCAGCAGACTTAGAAAAAAATAGGAAGAATCAAATAGCAAAAGCCCTAACACTCTGCCCAGTATCTTGACACAGAACCTCTACTCACAGGAATTTAAACAAGGGACATAAACTAATCAGAAATATATACAACAGAAAATATTGGCTAAGTAAGTAAGCAAACAGGATAGCATGTCATGTAGCACCTAATCCCATGCTAATCTAAGCCTACTGACTAGGTTCAGAAAACACTGAAGATTGCTACACAAAGGGGCTACCAAACAGGATAGACAGTGTGATCCCATTTGTGTAAAAACAACATGACTATGTGTTTGAAAAGACATTGACCAAAGTACTCATAGTTGTTATCTCAAGAGGATAGAATTTGGGAGATTTTATGCCTCTTCCCATAGGACTTTTTGGTTTTTCCAAGTTGTCAGGCAATAAATACTTCTGTCATTTTTAAAAAGTATGAAAATACGCTTTCTACTTTATAAATTCCCAAAACTTACTTTTTCCCTGCAAGAATATTCAGAAACAATAATAAAGCTATACAGCTACATAACAGGAACAGTCCATGTATGCATACACATGACAACCAACGTGTTATGCATGTATGTGCTACACACACATTTCAAGTCAAGGTATAAGTCAAAGGACTAACAGCAGTTAACTCTGAAGGATGAGACTACAATAGGGTTTTACTTTCTCTGTATTGTTTAAATTGGTTTACAGTGATAATAAACTATGACCAAAAAAACCCAAAATCAAAAACAAAACAAGAAAACTCAAGATGGAAAAAATGCTGTGTGATTAGAGCCACTCAGAGGAATGTGATTGCATGGGAATCGCTCACCCAGCATTTCTAGAACACTGCATTTGTAGGGGCTGTAAGCTTTTCACAAATGACTCCAAGTTATGAAATAAACAGTGCTCCTCCAGCCTCTCCAAGGTAATATGATGAGTACTTACCTAAATTCTAGGAAGCAAACAATGATAGATTCAAATATAGGTTTCAAAATGACAAAGTTCAAGAGAACCTTGCTGGGAGTACTCACATGATCAAAAAAATACACCACTGCAAGCTTCTTGCTGCGCCTGGTATAGACACGCTGCACTTTAGCAATTCTGCCAAAGTGGTTCTCTAGAATGGCTCTGTCATTGAGATAGTCAGGGACGTTCTTGCACTGGATGGCCGTGATCTCAGCAGGAAAGAAGCCCCCAAGACTGTCTATGCTCTCACTTCTTTTACTCTGACGCCCAGGAGCTCCTCTTAGACAATCTAGGGGATCAGAGAACAAGTACAGAAATGTTTTAGATGGAACACTTTCGAACAGTAGGAGGCACCAACGATGTAACAGCAAAAGATGTTCTCATGGATTTAAGACCTGCTCCAAGATCCTGTGGTATGTTAGAATCCCTAATGTTTACATGTGATTTACCAGAAAAAATCAAATACCCAGGAAAACTTACTGAGAACTTTCCAGTAGAATTTGCCATGTGTTGCACATTTTTAGAGCTCACCTTTTTTATCTCTACTTTCAATTTCTTCCTCTTTATTCACACCTGGAAGCCGGGAAGGTGACAGGGCAGACTGACTCCCTCCTGGAACGGCCATGTGGTCATTTTCCCCAGACTCCACACAGCCAGTTTCCTTCTTAGGGTCCTTGCTGCCTAGGCGGCTGACTTCTTTATTGCTCTTGAAGACATCCTGTATTGTCCGACCAAACAAGGTGCCTCCCCGGGCGCGATTCAGGCGGACGGGCCTTTTATCTGGAGGATGATCTACCCTGGGAAGAGGGTCCAAATCTTCTATTGCCTCATGACCATATCTCCTTGGGGAACGATCCTGTTCCTCCTTCCTTTTCAGGCCTTTCATGAGGCTGGGAAGTGGCCCTGTCTGGGAAACAGCTTCTTCACATTCTTGTCTGACACCTGTTTTGCTAACAGCAAAGGGTTCAGCCAAAGCCCCTGAAGAAGACATGGGGAAGCTAGTGAAGCTACTATTAGAATTTCCAAATAGTGATTTAGGGCCTCTCTTCTCTTCCTCCACGTTTTGGTTTGACACAGCAGGGGTAAAGGCAGATGATGAATTGTTACTATCAATTGGTTTTGGAAAGGTAAAATTGGAATTGGTAGCTGAACTACTTGTCACCTGAGAAAAAGAAAATGGGGCCGGTACCCCAGGTCCGCTACTAACCAGATGGGGAAAGGTGAAAAATCCAGAAGTAATTTGGCTCTGAGTTTTCTCTGTCTCAGATTCAGCCCCCAATATTGGTCTGAACACTGAATTTTCCAGAGGTTTAAAGCTAAATTCTGTTTTCCCAAAACCAGAGCTTGCTATTTCTCCAGTTTCTGGTCCAAAAGTGGAAGTACTTGGGAAAGTCCCAAGGTTGGGTGATTTAAAACTAAATCCTGGGTTTCCAGGCACACATGAACTTGAAAGCCCAGAAGTAGCTACAAAGGCCGGAGTGTGTTCAAGTCCAGAAAAGAGTCCAACATTTGAGCTTTGGGAGAATCCTAATGTTTGGGCTGAAGAAGAATGACTTACTCCAGAAGATGTTGGAAAGCTAGCTACCTGTGAAAATCCTGAGCTTTTTGCAGTTAATGTATTGTTTTGTCCAAAGAGGGAAGGCTGACCAAATCGAAATGGCTGCTTAGCCTGAAATGTTCCAATGGAACTACTGGAAGATGATGGAAAAACACTAGGCTGCTGCCCACTGAAAGGATTAACTGGGTTCATCTTCTGATCCAATTAATGTAGAGTAGTAAATAATATGTGTACAAAAATAGTCCTTTTCCTCAAACAGTCTGTTCAGCAAGGGAGCTCCCCTTCATCTTCATGAAAAGCTGAAAGACAAAAATGCACATCATCACAGCTGTGTCCTGCGGGAAGACTAAGCATTATTAATCACATTATTATCACTGACAAATATACAAGGATGAATATTTATTTAAATGTCAGGCAAACAAGGGCTGAGTACTCTTACTTTCTGAGAGCCAGCGTATTCTTCGGTAGTGAGTGATAAGGGTGGTACAAATAAATTACTCTGCTACAGAGATTTAAAACATGATACTTTAAGATTTTTAAAAAAGTATCGAATCATGTTACTGAATTGGTAAATACACGAAAAACCTCCAAGAGTTAAGAAGCAAATGAATGCCGTTAGGCTTTGCTGCTTAAAGAGAGGCCTTTGTCCTGACTAGTAACCTCAGCCAGAGAATTACAATGTAACACTGTTTCAACCCTAGTGTTTCAGTGTTTCCTCTCATCTATTTTTTCTGCCAGAGGCCAGAGCAGTAAATACTCTTTCCAGACAATGAAATAAACTGTTTTTCTACCCAGGCGGCCACCCAGGAACTGGCTCAAAGGACGGGAGTGCCCAGGCGGAGAGGCTGCCCCAGAACCGGGAGCGGCCGCAGCGCGGCCCGAAAACGGCCGGCCCCGGTCTGCGCAGGGCCGCGCCCGCCGGCCCCGCCCGGCTCGCTCCGAGGGCGACAGAGGCCGGGGAGAGGCGCAGGGGAAGGGGCGGCCTCCGCCCGGCCGCGCTCACCGTCCGGCTCGGGGACTCCGAGGCCCGCTGCCGCCGCCGCCGCCACCGCCCGGGGCACCGTAGGCGCCCGACTGGAGGCGCAGGAACCGACCGCAGCCGCCGGAAGCAGCGCGTCCCTGCGCGCGGCGGACGGAAAACGCGGCTCACCAACTGCCCGTCAGTGCCAGGCGGTTCGACCCGGCACGGCCCGGCCGCGCTCGAGTTCCACTTAACGGGCGGCGGCGGCGCGGTTCCGGAGCAGCACGCGCGTCGCAGGGCCTGAGCTGCGAGGCCCCCTCCTCCCCGCGGGCGCCGCGCCCGGCCCGGCCCTCCGTGGGCGCCCCTTCCTCCCCCCCCCCCGGCACTTCCGGCTGGCTGGCTTCCGGCCACCGCGGCTTCCTCGGCACCTCCTCTTGCTTCCGTCCTCCTGGCGGTGAGTGAGTTCCCCGAGGCCTTCAGCGAGTCCGCGGACGGAGGGTCGGGGCTGTGCGCGCGTCCTTAGCTTATCGTCGCCCTCCAGTACTGACCTGTCTCGTGACCTTGACCCGCAGGTTCCTGTCCACGGCTCTGGCCCGGCGTTCCTGAGATGAGTTTGGTGCTTAGAAATCCGCAGCGAGCCGTGCCCCTCAGGCGGGCGCCGCTCCGCAGGGCAGTGGAGCTCGTGAGGGGCGTGTTGGGGGTGCAGAAGTTCGACCTGGCGGTCATCTGTGTCGACAACAAGAATATTCAGCACATTAACAAAACCTACCGGGAGAAAAATGTCCCAACGGATGTGCTTTCTTTTCCTTACCATGAGGTAAAAAGTATTTTCCTCTTCCCATCTAGCCAACTTTATCTCCTGAACTGATCATGCTACAGATATGATTTTTAAGTTTTATCGTGAAAACGTTCAATTGTACGCCCAAGTAGAACGCAGTATGACCACCCGCTTTGACCAGTGCCAGTCAGAGGAGAAACGATGACCAGGCCCCCCTCCCCTTCAAATGCTATTAGCCAATTCAAAGAAAACAAGTGTTCCGATTTTAAAGGCAATTATATAATGAAATGCATGGCTGAAAAAATTTAACACTGAAAATTAAAAAACAGATGGGACAGCGATCTGGTTACTGTCTGTGCTACGTGAGTGCAAAGCCTTACGCGTTGTTAGTGGTAGCACAGACTGGAGCCCCTTTGAGAACGCAGTCTGGCAATACCTCACAAGCATTTAAGATGCACCTGTACTCTTTAATCCATTCCTGTCACATCTATGAAAGTAAATCAAAAGGAAGAAGATAAAATGTCAAGTTTATAATTGAAAAAATGTATTAAAATGTTCACATTTTCTCTCACAAGAAGAAAAAGTAACACCTCAAATATCCAACCATAGGCACTAGCTTGGTGAACAGACTGACGTTTATAGTCCTTGTGTGGGTAAGTGGGAAAGACTGTTTGAGACAAAATAACAAGCAGAAAGAATAGAAATATAAAACTGCCAATGTGGTGGAGAGCTCTGTAGAAGCTGAGTGTCTGTGTGATGTGCCTTGGGAAGAATGGAAGGAAGGGAAGGTAACTGATGCAAACAAGGTGGGGACGTCCTACGTCACCTGTGAGCCGCTGCTCTGCCATCATCCCCACCCCCACCCCAGCCTTGAGATGAGCCAGTAGGGTCTTCCAGCTGGAAATCTCCAGGCCCGTGGTGGGTTACCTTTCCTGAAGTCAGGTTCTCCAAATCTGTATTCCTCATTTGCAGAATCTAAAAGCAGGTGAAATGCCCCAGCCTCATTTTCCAGATGATTATAATTTGGGAGACATTTTCCTAGGAGTGGAGTATATCTTCCAGCAGTGCAAGGAAAATGAAGACTACTACGACCTTCTGACTGTAAGTGGAGTGCAGAGACGATAGACCCTGGCTGGTGAAACAGACCCGATGAGACCTCACACGCACTGTCCCTGTGTAGGGCCAAGCCCGATGCACCCTCTCCCCTCCGGTCTGGAGACTGTGTGCTCGGTGTCAGTCCTGGGTGACAGGAGAGCACGGAAGTTCCCAGAGGTGGCCTTGTGTTAGCTTTGCCTCTGGAGCTCAGCAGGCTTAGCAGACTCGGACCCGCTGAACGGTCTCTGTACAGACTGCCCCAGTCGGGCAGATGCCAGCCTCCAGGGCCCACCAGGTCTGTCTCTCCTCAGCTTGATGCAGATAAAATGGAGGGGGTGCTGAAAGCACAGTGTGTGATTTTTGAATCGAGTTAACTTCCCCATGGATTCAGTTGCAGTATCTTCCTTTGGCAGGACAGCCTTGCCCTGAATCATCTTTGGGGGATCCCAGTGCTTCTCTGTAGTGAAGCAGAGCTTCCCAGAGAGACTGTGTGTGCAGGTGTTGGGGGCCTGCTTCCTCAGCCCGGGAGGAGAGGGTTGTACTCTGAGTGACAGGAGCCCCAGCACTGTGGACTGTGGACTGGCCAGCATGAGATTCAGCTCTGGGGTCTCTATGTCCAGCAGTGGTGCCCCTGGGGGCTCTGGGGACAGTTGTGGACATCTACTTGCACTGCCCCACTACCCATACTGGGAGGCCAGCCCACCACTCAGGACCCTCATCCCCCGCACAGGTGAACCAGGCCTCCCTCCCAGCCGGCTCCAGCTGCATGTCAGCACCTGCCAGCAGAGCCAGGAGCTCTCCACCTGCCTCCTCGTCCGCCATGTCTCCTTCCACCTCCTCCCCCTGCCCTGAAGAGCAGTGTCCCCTCCCACCGCGCAGGGGGTTCCTTGTCTTCACCTCCCTGGACAGGGCCCCAGGCTACCTGCTGCCCCCCGAATCCCGCCCTCTGTCCCGCCTGCTCACATCCTCCTGGTGCTGCTACCTGCTCCCAAGCTCTGCGCAGGCCCAGGGGGGGTCCCAGCCTCCCAGCAGGTGTGGGGAAGCTCTCCCTGCCTCCAGGCTTGGTCATGGTCAGCCCCTCAGGCAGCTTTTTAATTGTTCTGACAGGTGACTGCCACCCATGGGCTCTGTCACCTGCTGGGCTTCACACATGGCACGGAGGCTGAATGGCAGAAGGTAGGGACCTGGTCCTGTGGGCGCGTAGGAGGGAATGCTGGGGTGAGCGTTGTGTCCCCCAGCCAGAGCCATCCCGCCTGCCCCTTGTGGCCAAGTGCCAAAACGAAAATTGGACAACATAGTAAATTAAGGAATCTTCATAAATGCCTGCTTTATAAAGAAAGACTCACAGTGTTTGTCTCATATATCAGGCTCCCCAGATGTTGCTGTTTATTTATCACCGTTGAAGGAAGTTCTGAGCAGAGACTGTATGAATTCTGCAAATTCTGCAAAATTCCAATAGGTTAAGTTTAAAAATCTCTATGAGAGAAATCGTGATAATTATAACCTGGAACCAGGATTCAGCACGCACAGGCATCCAGTCCACAGCCCGGCTGTGTAGGCCCTCTGAGGGTCAGGCACCAAGACGCGTGTGAGGGCCCATGTTAGTACATGCACCAGGCTGTGCTTAGCCAGGTTGTATATGTCATCGGACACGCTAGCCTCTCAAGGGTGTCAGGAAGCTTTCCTCGCTGACACACTAGCCCTTGATGCAGTGCTCGTGCACGGCCAGAGCTGGGCCCCCTGGCTACGCCCTGGCTCTGCCTCCCCCACCAGGTGGTACCCGCTGTGGCCTCACCCCTTCGCATGGCCCGCCCACACCCACAGCCATAGGGCACCTTGGATCAAGCCTGAGACCATCACTTCTAGCTGGGCCAGGGCGGGACTCCAGCCCACCCAGGGTTTCCTCATGCACCTCCCCTGGCTGCCCTTTCCCCTGGGGAGCTGTCCTCATCCCCCCCTGACCCCCACATTGCGTCCCTGCCCAGCTGCCATCCTCCCATCCAGCCTGTTCTGCAACCCCAGGCAAGCTCTGTCTTTCCTTCCTGAGACCACCACTCCCAGCCCCAGCCCCCAGCCCCTCCTGCTAGCTCTGTGGTTCACCGAAAGGCCCGTGTAGACCCTCCCTGTGCATGGGTGCAGGGGCCTAGACCCTCCGTGTGCGTGGGTGCAGGGGCCCATATGCAGTGCCTTACAGCTGAGGCTCCACAGCCGCAGGCCTTGGGAAGGGGCTCCCCGAAGAAGGGACTTGAGCTGAGCTGGACTCCCAAGGGCCCAAAGAGTCTACCCTGATGGGTCCCTACAGCCATTCCTGTCCTTTCTTCCAGATGTACCAGAGGGAGAAGCAGGTGCTCGAGGAGCTGGGCCAGCTCATGGGAACCAGGCTCCAGCCCCTGAGCAGGAACCTCTTCTGATGGGGGGCCACCCCAGACCAGGACTGGAGGCCGTGGGAGTGGAAGGTGCACCTCCCTCCCACTGGGCCCTGCAGGGCTGCAGAAATGCTATCCTGCCTGAGCTAAATTCCACTCCTGGACCCTGATGATTTTCTTCAAGTACAAGGGAACCCCCTCCCCACACCTTCATGTGGGACATGGCAGACTCGCTAGTTTCACTATCAGACAAAACACAGTTCTGACCTCTTACAATGGGGAGACAAGCCTCCTCCAGGGGTCGGCCTCTGGAGCAGGCCTCTCCCTCCTCTGTAGCCGGAAAAAGAACATGCAGCCCGGGTGGGGTGCCCCTCACCTCCTTCCTGCTAGAACCCAACTGGACCCGGGTCTGCACCCAGGAGCACTATGCCTGGGGCCTCTGCTCCAGGGTGGAGAGGGGTAAGGCTGAGCCTTGGGGTGGCTGCCAGGCCGAGGATGAGTCAGCCATGTGGCCCACAGCGTAGACCTGTCATGTCCCGGGATCCGAGCATTTGCCTGGGGACTGCACACACATGGCCGCTGCGTAGGTCCCGAGCCCTGACCACCGCTGAGCTCAATCATGCATCTCCTGGCTCCAGGGTGGCACCGCCAGCCATGCTGTCCTCCCCAAGGAAGCGGTCTCCTGTCTATTTCTTGTTTGTCTTCTAAATATTAAAATAAGAAAGCTCGAAACTTTGTCTGGAGTTGTCCTGGAGCAGGGCGCACAAGGGGAGCATCTGAAGGCCCAGCCAGCCAGGCTTCCATTGCCCCCCAGGTGAAGCCCTCTCAAGAGGTCATGAAAAACAGCTTCTTAGGGACCTTTTCTGGCCCTAAAACCCAGGAAACTATGGTTCTGAGAATTTGGTTTCCCCTATGAATCGAATTTAGAAACAGGAACATTCATTTCCCGCAGATCTGCATTCCCCAGGGAGCCTCTGGGCTCCTGAGCTGTGGGCCGTGCACAGCCTGCTTTGCCCAGTGACACCTGCTCTGCGCCCAGAGGCTGACACAGCCAAGATGACCGTGCAGAGCCCTGGGTTCCATGGTCCCTTTCAGGAGACTGAACGGGTCCTGAGACCTGGTCTCTTGGCAGGTATTTTGAAGGCTCCCCCATCTGCCACCGGCACGATCCCTGTAAACCTCTCGTCACACTGGGGCACAGGCATGATTCATCCAGACGTGGATCTCAGCAGCACTTAAGGCCAGGAGTGGGGGGTCCACAGGTGATGCCTGATGCTTTCAGAGGCTGGGTCTCTCATCTCCCCACAGCCTGCAGCAGTGACCCCAGGGCCAGACTCCAGTCTGGGCACACCCGACCCCTCGTGTGCACCCTTCGACTGCTCTGCATTTTGCTGGTCACCAGTGACCCTCTTCGTTAGCATCCTCCCTGCTGACTGCTTGTGTCTTAATGCTCACTTCCCTACTGGGTTTTCTTGTTTCTTCCTGATTCAGGTGTTTCTCTGTATCAGTGAAAACACTGGAGAATGTGAGCAAGTGTCCTGAGCAAAGCCCATCCTTTGCTCCAGCTGCATCAGAGGGAGAAGCAGGCACCACTGCCCACTGTCCAGGCAGCAGGTGGCCATGGAGCTCCATCTTGGCTGTTAGAGTCCTCTGGCCACTTCTGTGCACCCTTGAGCGGCCCTCACTGCCCGTGTCCTGGGGCTTCTACAAACCCATGTCTGCCAGGGTGGCTTTCCTCCTGCTCTGGGAGTCCTCGTTCCCCACCCTTGCTCTGCCGCGGGTATCCTGGATTCAGTGCCGTGTGCCCCACACAGCCTGAAGTCCTGATGCCCGTTTGATTTCATCTGCAGGCTGGCTGAGGACGCCATCCCTGTGCAGTCTGTCCCTTTGTGAGTCTTGCATGTCTGTCGGATGCAGGCCAGCACCAGGCTCCTTGCCCACAAGGACAGCTGTTCTGGTGTGTGTCAGGGTCCGTCTCTGCAGTCTGGCCGCTGCTGCCCCTTCCACAGCATGCCCAGCCATGACCTCTAATCATGTGCCCTGAGCTCTCCTGGTCAAGCCCCCTCTGTGTTCTCACACAGCGAGCCTGGTAGAGAACTGGTTGGCCTGCCAGCAGTGAATCTGTCCAGGTACAATGTCTTCGCCTGGTGCCTACCTGTCAGAGCTGCCACAGCTGAGCACATATAAGTGGGGAGAGACACATGGACGTGGGACAGGCTTCACCTGCCCCTCAGACCGTGCCACTGTCCCCATCCCTAGTCCTGGGTCTGACCTTGCCCTCCTCCAGCCACAGAAACATCCAGGGGTGGCTGGCACTTCTGTTACCAACTGCCTGGCCTCTGGCTCTGAAAGAGGGTCACCAACTGACCTGGCTTGCTGGGGCTGAGGGCAGGGGCTCCTGGGCCCAGGGTGTGTTTAAGAGCTGATCCGGGGAAGTCAGGGGCAGGCCAGAACAAGCCTGTGACCTGCTTTTAAAAAAAATTGTTTATTGTGGCAAATATATGTGGCCTAAAATTTGCCATCTTCCCCTGTACAAGTGTACAGCCCAGGAGCATTTAGCACATTTGCATGGCTGTGCAGCCATCCCCACCATCACCAGGACGCTCTCATCTTCCCAAACTGAAGCTGTCCCCACTGGACACTCCCCGCCCTCCCCCGCCAGCTGCCCCAGCACCCAGCGCCCATGGCTCACCTGCCTGTCTACCAGCTCGCCTTCCCCAGGCCCCGATGAGTGGAAGGCTGGAGGCTTTGCCCGCTCGTGACTGGCTGTCTTCCCTGAGCACGCTGTCCTGCAGGCTCCCCCACGGTGTAGCGTGCGGCATGATCTCCTTCCCTTTTGAAGGCTGACACTGTGCTCTCCAGTGCCTTCCCAGAAAGAGTAGATCGCAGTCATCACCAAGATGGTGGCTGACCTGCTGCTGATTTTCTTGGGGGCTCACAACACTCCAGTCGGGCCAGGCCGGGCCGCTAAGCACACACTTCCCAGGTCAGGCGGGTCCTCTGTGCACTTGCAGACAGGGAGCCTGGAGGCCCGGCCCTGTCACCCAGCCAGGGAAGCCCCTGCCTTGGCCCAGCTGCTCCCCTGCAGGAACACTCCGGACGGTGGCCACTCCAGCCCCCACAGACCACTGTGAATTTAAACAGGACCCCTGCTTTCCTCCTAAGTCACGAGGAAGAAGGCTACTGGCCCTGAGGTCTATTGGTCCCACTCCCGCTGGACACAGGGTGAGACTGAGACTCAGAGGCTCTGCGCCCCCAGGCCTGGGACTGGGGGCCAGGGAGCTGCCTGGCAGCCACAGAGCAGCCTGTGGGATGGCTTGTCCTGGGAGGTGCCAGAAGCTCAGCGATGTTTCCCCAGCTGCACCAGCCTCGCTGACTGGGGTCATCCACCTCCACAGAGAATTCCTGCAGACTCCCCGCATGGTGTGTTGTTTTCTCGGGATGGTTTGTGCCAGCCCAGGGGTCTGACAGCCCCCTGAGTAAATTGACTGAAATTTAGCAAAGCTTTGGGCACTCTTCTAAAGGCCAAAGGGCAAGTTTTAAAATCTGAGTTCTGAGTTCAGAGCCACAGCGTACTCTCTGTCCTTCCCCAGTGGGGCTTTCTTGTTTCCTGTCCCTTTTTGTAGAGGTGTGAGGGGCACTCTGTCCTTCCCAGGGAGTCATCCACCCCTTGGGGCAAACCCTGGCTCCCATTCTGGGGCCCAGCAGCTTCCAGGGTTTGGTAAAGGCTGGAAGTGATGTGCACACGTTTGCATCCCGTTGGTTTCCTGCCAAAGGCAAGTCCTAGAAGGACAGTCAGCCCAGGGGCCCTGAGAGGACAGGCTGAGTGGGGTCGGGGCTGGGGTGCTGAGCACAGGGCCCACGTGTGTTTCCCCCACCTGCCAGCTCATGTGCTGCCCCGTGGCTCTCTCATGGTGCAGTGGGACAGATGTCCTCGTCCTGACCCCTTGGCCAGTCCCCATTGTCTGGGAGGGGACTTTCAACACTGACATCCTGAATGAGCAGTTCTGGCCCCAGAAAGTCACTGCAGGACTGTGTTTGCCACCAAAAAGTAAGTAGGTGAAGTGACAGGAGGTGGGGGTGACCAGGGACATCGGGTCTGCCCTTGTGTCCTGGCAGAGTGGG
The DNA here is from genome assembly GCF_030020395.1 of Manis pentadactyla. Lineage (NCBI taxonomy): Eukaryota > Metazoa > Chordata > Mammalia > Pholidota > Manidae > Manis > Manis pentadactyla. Next base: position 197,406,963 of record NC_080019.1, read on the forward strand.
GTGGGACTGGGACCCTCCCCCTTTCCCCCTCCCTGTCCTCCTGGGGGTAGATATGAGGGTCCATTCATTCAGGGGTTCTCTGCTGGGCTCCCCAAGTGGACACCACCACACTCCTTCTGAAGAGGCTGTGTGTCACCCAGGAGGGCGGCACAAATCTACCCCGCACCCACCCTGGGGTTCGCAGGCTGGTCTGTGATCCCATCCTGCTGTCCCACTGAGCCAGGAGCAGCCATGAACCCTCCATACAGGATGCAGGGGTCCCTCCACCACCCAGAGGAGCAGCAGGGTGGGAGCCGTTTGCCCCCTTGGGGTAGAAGTGATGCCTGCAGACTGGCCTCCCCTGTGTGCTCAGACATAGGTGAGGGGGCAGCAAGGGGGCAGCCAGGCCACGCAGAGCCCCGGGTCCCACATCCCAGACCCCTGAGCAGGAGCTGAGTGGGAGGCCCCAGGACCTGGGGTCAGGTGACTTCAGGGGAAGGAGTGGGAAAAGGGGGGCAACGGGACAGCAAGTGCACCCAGAATCCCTCCTCCAGGTCCTGGGGATGGGGCTGTGGAGGCCCCGACCAGACCCTCTCTCCCGGGCCAGCACAGGGGAAGCAGCCTCAGTGCCTGCTCGGAAGACTCGGGGTCTCGGGAGGCTCAGCACACTTGCCTGTGTATGGAAGCACTGTCCCCGTGTGTGGGGGACATACCCACGAATCACCAGGGCCTACAGAAACTGTGCAGGGGCTGTGGGAGGCAGGCCAGCCCCTCGAGGTCCCCGATTAGACCATTCCTGCAGGTGGGTGTGGCCCCAAGGTGCCCCACCGAGTAGCCCCGTCCCTCCCTTATGGCTCCTGTTTCTCGGGTGCCTCCTCGGTGCCCCCTGCTGTGTCGCCACCTGCCCCGGGCACGGGGCCCCAGCACAGTCCTGGGGGCTGTTGATCCCACCCACCCCCAGGCTGAAGACAGAACAGGAGCCGCGGTGGCTCCTGTCCCCTCCGCATACACACCTGGGGCAGGTCCCTGCTCCCTGCACCTGCCCGCACCTGCCCCTCCCTCAGGCCTCTCCAACTCAGGAGCAGAGACGCCAAGCCCAGACCCCTGGGGGTCATCTGCCATTTTTCGCAGCCCCATCTCCAAACTGTCCACAAAGGCTGCCAGCTGTCCCTTCCCGGCCATTGGTGACCACCGTCCACCTCTGATGGCCTGGCCTGTAGGAGCAGCCACCCACCGGCCCTGCCTCCCCCGGAGCTGCCGGGGCCCAGTCCCTCAGCAGCCGGACAGATCATGAAGCTGGTCCCGGGTGGGCTCCTGCTGGGTCCCTTGGGGCTCCCCGTGCCACCGTGTCCCTGTGACCTCCATGACCCCCACCTCCTGGCTGTCCTCACTCCCGCTGGAAGACTGACCCCCAAGCTTGGGGCCCCACACTTAGAGTTTGGGGCTCTTCATAGAAAAGCATATGCACTGAGGGGCAACCCTGGGTGTTCCTATCATGAAGGAAGGCGCACACTGCCTCCCACAGCACATGGCAGCCGGCCTGGGTGACTGTTTCCTCCAAACCCCGAGGCTGCTCCTGCCTCCGGGCCTCAGCTGACCCCACAGGGGCCTCCCGTGTGCACAGGGGCCTCCCGTCCGTGTGTGCACCGCTGCCTGCCCACCTCCTCAGGTCTGTGCTCACGCGACCCCTCGTCACAGTGCTTCCCCGGCCACCCGGCCCCCTCTGATCCTGCCTCTAGTGCACCAGCCCGACTCCCCTGCTGCCCTCCGTCTCTCATTTTGTCACTTGGGGAATGTCTATAGATGGAGTCCCTCGGTCTCCGACCCTCCAGATTTGGGTGGAGGACTGTCAGCCCCTGATCCTCGCTGACTAGTCATCCATAATCTGAATGGACCGGGGTTTTCTACCCTCACCTATGGAGGACATTTAGGGTCTTTGCACTGGGGCAAAGCTACCTTAACCTTTCTTGTGCAGGTTTCTGGGTGGACATCAATTTTCAACCCTTGGAAAAATACCGTGGAGCTCAGTGGCTGGATGGTGTGTCAGGAGTGTGCCCAAGAAGCACTTGCTGTCTACTAATCTGAGAGGGACCCTCATCTAGGATAGGTAACTAGCGCCCATGAAGGTAAGAAAGTCAGTCCATGAGAAAAGGATGGGCAAAGACTGGACGAGGCACTTCCCAAAAAGATGCCCAAGTGGGACTAAGCACCTGAATAGGTGCCCCACATCACTGTTCCGAAGGAAGACGAAGTCAGTACCGCCCAGCATCCCAGGACGCACCGCAGTGGGGCAAGTCAGAGCCCCTAGCTGGACCAGTGTATGTGCAGGCGGGGTGGCGAGAGCCCTCTGCATGGCCGGGCGGGCCGGCTATGCGAACGCCGTGGAAGGACTCGCTGAGGACAGACACACACACCCTCTGTGAGCCGACACGCCCTCCGCAAGGGACGCACCTGGCACGCAGCACCCATGTTTGCACGGGGTGTTCAGAGCAGGGCTGCTGCGCCTGTCACCAAACTGGAAGCGACTCTGCATCAGCCATGGGGTGGATAAAGAGCAGATGACATTGTGTGTATACATATGGATATACGTCATTGTTATACGTGCTCGAATAATGTACATGAGTCTACAAGCATAATGAAGGAATCTGACTTGAAAGAAGACATTTGGGGTGGTTCTTTTTAAATAAAGTTCAAAGAGGGGGACGAGAACTCAGCAGTTAGGAGAGTGGCTCCCCTGAGGAGAGGGCGGGCCTGGGACAGGTGTGTCCAGGGACGTGGGCTGCTTCTCGTGGCTGCTGTTCCCGCTGTGCACCTGCATGATGGTGGTGCTGTGCACGTGGGAGTCCCACACCTTCCATGTGTCTGCTCCACCTCACCTTGCAGAGCCTGGACTCGGGCGGGTGATGGGGTTACCGTCAAAAGCAAGCACACATTTGCCAGTTTGGACCCAACGCGGACCCGCCGAAGCCGGTCTGCGAGTCGGGGGAGGTGGGACTGCGGGCCGACTGCGCTGGGGTTGTGATCATGGTGCCTCTTTCTGCTGCCTGATATCCTGCTGCGAATGTGCCCTCGGAAGGACTCGGGCAGAAGTTTCCATGTGGGAAGGGCTGGCTCCGCGCAGCACCGGGGCAGACGGAAGCTCCCGAGGGCCGGGCGCTGCCCCCCAGCTGCGGGACCTCGTGGGAGGCAGGGCCTGGTGGGCGCTCAAGCCTCCCTGGGACAGGAGGCCTGCATCTCAGGAGCCCCTTTCCTCAGGTATCAGAGGCCGGGTGAGCGAAGCTGAGATCTTCAAACGTGCCCGGCACCTGATCTCTATGTCCCAGGAAACCAAACCGGTCAGACAGAGCTACTCAGGGGAATGGGGAGGTGGCCTCACAGGAGACCCTGGGCCCGGGGACCCCACAACAGCCCTCGTCCAGGCAGTTTTGACTCTGGGTCTGCAGTAAAAGGGGTTCGCCCTCTTGCCCCTCCACACACACGACGGTCAGCTGTCCCCGTGCCTCCTCCCCTCAGGATGTGCTCCACAAATCCTCAGCAGCTGAGCAGCAAAGACCAGGCCCCCTGCTGGCTGGTCATCCCGGTGGCGCAGGCCCAGGGCCAGGCAGGTGCAGCATGGGGAGTGCAGAGGGCAGGCAGGACACGGCCCTGTTACCTTCTCCCTGGAGGTGTCTTGGGAAGGTCCGTCCTGCCTTCCCAGCTGCAGGAAGTGGGAGGGCAGGAGGCCCTGGTGGTGGGATGGAGAGGCAGCTGCCTGGCGGGGCTGTGCACAGAAGGCGCTGAGCAGGCAGGGCGAGCAGGCCTCTGGCTCCCACGCCACTCCTGCCTGTGGGCACTCGGCCTCCTCCGGGCTGGCGGTGGGTCCCCTCTGTCCTGGCTCAGCCCAGCCTGTCCTCAGGAAGCCAGCCCTGCCCCTCCTCTATGCGCTCACCTCCCAGGGGAGGGTGCCAGCATCCCAGGTGGGGCTGCAGGTGTCCTGGGGGCCCAGTGGACTATGGCTGCCCCATGTGGGTCTGAAGGGTGGGCCAGAGGCAGCCATGTGCATTCTGAGGTCCCCCAATCTGCCCACCGCAGGATGTGCCCCACAGTCACACTCGGGGTCCTACCCAGGTCCCCAGGAAGGCTGGTGACAAGGGTGGGGGCTGATGATTCCTGCGGGTCCTTCCTGGGCAGACATCAGAGGCTGTCAGGTCAGAGGGAAGCAGAGCGTCCCCCTCGTGCCCTGAGAGCCCCTCCTGTCTGGATAGGTGGAACCCCGAAGTCCCCTTCCTTGCTGGTGGACACGGCGTGCTGTGCAGTCCTGAGGGCCTCCTTGAGGAAGCGCAGCCTTCGAGTCAGCCTGTGGCCGCACCTGGGGTCACACCCCAGGGGGTGGGGCAGGAGCCCTTCGACAGGCCCCCAGGCGGCCCTGTGCCCCTCCCTGTGCAGCTCATGGTCTGGGGCCGGGACATACGCGGGGAGCCCAAGCCCGCGGTCCCAGGTCAGAGGTGGTGCTGAGGGGCTGCGGCCCCTGGGACCAGCCTCACCTGGGCATCCTGAGCAAGTCACTGCCCCTCTGTGGCAAGTGGATCACTGTCACTTCAGACCATTTCCTTAAGTTTTCTTCTATTAAAGTGTCTCGTGTGGATGAGTCCCATTAAAGATGTCATGTCCACACATGACCAAAAGGCATGGGAAGGACATGGAGGGACCTTCTGAAGCACGTCCTGCCCTTCTGCATTTTCCAGGGAGTGGCTGGAATGCCCAGGGCCATTGAGGGTGAGCGGGAGGTGCCCTGGCATACCTGTCTGTGGGGAAGTTGGGGTTCCTATGGGCAGGATCCTCACTGAACTTAAACCACCTGATGATGTAACTGGCCTGTTGCTAGGCTGCCGCTTCCACACCTTTAGGCAATAAGCTGTTATTGCGCTATATAGAGAGCTTGGCCCAGTGCTCTGGGTGGAGGCAGAGACGCTAGTGTTCGACCTACCGATGGGAGAACAAGCCGGGTAATAACCCCTTTCACCCCAAGAATGTTCTACTGCCATTTCTTTGGTCACATTGACTCCATAGTTGACTTGCCCGGGGCTGAAACCCATTGGCAAGACACCGTCCCTCCTCCCAGGGCCCCGGCCCCAAGCCCTCCATCCCCTCTGTGTCAGTGCTGATTGAGCCTCGGGTCCTGATTACCCCTGAGGGCCCCACCAGTGGACCCCCAGCCCCGCTTGCCTGAGTCTGGACATGTCCTGCCACCTCTCTGCCCTGGGACCCCCCAGCACAGCCGTCCCCTCCTGGGGAAGAAAGGGCTGACCACCCAGCCCACAGGGCCAGCTGCCCCTGCCTGGTCCCTGCCCGGGCCATGTTGCAGCTGATGCCGTGGGTCCCAGAGGAGCCCCGGGGCCCCCACCTGGGCTCTCTGCTCCCACAGGGCTGGGCTCGCAGGGCTCTGTGCTCCTTCCCCGAGCCGAATGCAGGGCATTGAAATGAGCGCCTGTCTTGAGCCTGAAGCCCGCAGGTGCTCACACTGAGGCCCCCTGCAGAGCTGGGGGGAGAGTGGAGAGTTGGGGCCCCCTGCTCTTTCCTGTGGGGCAGAGGCTGCAGTGCACACAGCCCCCCGGAGCCCGGGGTGTGCGCACCCTCGTCCCGGCTGCTCCGTCTGGCTCTGGCCCCGGCTGGGACGTCCCGCCTGTGTGCTGCTCTGCCCCTCTGCCTGACCTCAGGCGGCTGCAGAGCCCTCCTCCCGCCTCAGCTATTCCAGGGGTGGCTGCTCTCCCCAGAAGCCCTAGGGGCTGGGCCTGCCTCGCTTGGGAATGCCTCCCGTTTGGACCCCTGTCAGGGAAGCCATGCCTGCAGGCTTGCCGGCCCTGCAGAGCCATCCTCCTGGGAGCCTGTGGGACAGGGGCCGCCCTGGGCACAGCACCTCCAATCTCAGTGTTCTCACAGGGGCCCAGTGCCCCTCGGGGCCCATGGGGTCTCTGCCAGGTCTTGAGCTGGCTGCGTCCTGAGCCTGTGCAGGGCAGCCCTGCCCTCTGGAAGAGGACCTGACCTCCTGCGTTTGGTGAGGCCCACCGCCCCTGCTGCGCAGCCGTGGGAGGTCACCGCGTCGGCCACCCGAGGACCCGGAGGGTGCGTCTGGCGGGGGACGTTTTGAGACGGGCGGGCCGGTCGGCAGTGGCGCAGAGCACTGAGCTCGCTGCAGGAAGCTCCCGGGACCCCCGGCCCCCTGCTTTCTGAAGCAAGGCGCTGATGTCTTTGTTACGATCCGGGCCAGAAAACAAACGTCTCTGGGCACCCGACACCAATTAGAACGCTCTGACTTTCTTATGGCTTCAGCTGAGTGGGAAGGATCGGGAACGTGGGCTTGGCAGGTGGTCTGGGCCACGCTCCTTGACTGGGGGAGAACCGCCCTGCAGACCCGCCGGTCTCTGGGTTGAGGGTGGGTCTGCTTGGAGACCCCAGCTACAGAGGCCGCTGATAGCGCGCTGCTGTGCCCTCAGCGCACCCGAGTCCCCCTGCGGCCGGGTGGGCGCGTCCCGTGGAGCCCCCAGGGCCCCCCCTGCCTGAGGGCTCTCCCCCACCCGGGGTTGCTTCGTCTTCTGCAAACAGGTGTCAGCCTCGGCGCGGGAGCGCGGTGCTCGGGGGATGACCTTCCGCTGGTGGGGACTCAGCCCAGCCGGGTGGGATGTGGGTTCCCGGAGAGGCTGAGCCCCGTGCCCACCCCGGCGCCCACTCCTCAGGGCCCTACACTGACCTTCCTCCTCCAGACGCGCTCTCCCGTGTCTTCCTCGGGGGCCTGGGACCGCCTGCAAGCACACCGCTTGCCCCAGTCACCCCCAGCTCCCCGCCTGCTTTGGGGACCCAAGGTCTGCGGCGGCTCCACACCGCCTGTGACTTTGCACGGATCGTCCGGTCTTGTGGACGCGAGCGTCAGCCCGGGAGGACAGAGACGGAAGAGCTGCCCGTGCTCATCGCAGCCGAGGAAGACGCACACCGCTGCAGAGAAAGGGGCCCGGGGCTGGCGGAGGGAGCCCGAGACCCTGCCAGAGGGCCGGGGCGGAACGCGGCAGCCTGGCGTGGGTCCCCGGGCAGTGCAGGAGGACCGTATGACGAGGAGGAGGACGAGAGGACGCAGCTTCCAAGGAGGAGGGTTTCCGTAGCGGGGATTCCGGAGGCCCTGCGGAAGCCCCGCGGCCCTGGGGTAGGTTTGCCGAGATGCTCCCGCCCATCAGAAAGTGGGTCCCGACAGCCCGTCAGCACCCGGCTCACCCTGTGTTGGTTCTGGGCGTCGGCGTAGGCCTGCGATTAGGACCCACGGCCTATGAGTCACGGGGCGCCCTTCCTCGTCATGGCTTCGAGCTTGTTTCTGAGGCCAAGTGCCGAGTGCGCGCCCTCCGCCGTTCTCGCAGTCCCGGCCCGACAACCAGGGGCTATTCCCGAGGACCCTCCGCCCTCCGCCCTCCGCCCCGTGGACCAGCCCCTTTCCTGTCTCTCAGTGGGCAGGGCGGCGGGTCGGGCTCCAGGACGGAACTCTGAGCACCTCGCCCGGAGAAGTGTTTGCTGAGTGACTGGCTGACGGCGCGGAGCCCCGACCCTGGAGGCGCCCAAGGGGCCCCGTACTTGGGGTGGGGCCGGAGGGTGTCAGAGCACAGGCCCCGGACGGCGGGGAGCGCGTCCCCCTGGCCTTGCGGCGCTGAGCCTCGCCCTGCCTCCCCTCCGGACCCTCCGTCCTCCTGGAATGGCGCTCCTGCTGGGTGTGCTGGGGAGCGGAGCACAGCGGGGGCTCCTGGGCAGGGACGGCCCACCGGCCCCGCAGCGCTGCTGTCACCGGCTGGCCCGTGGCTCCGTGTCCCCCAGGCCCCTGACAGGTCACCTCACGACAGCCCAGCAGGAGGGCCCAGTTATTCGCCCATTTCACAGATGGGGAAACTGGCTCAGAGCCGTCCTGGGCTGCCCGGCGGCAGGAGGGTGAGCGGGGTAGAGGACCCCCGTCCCTGACTCCGGACCACTTCCAGCGCCCGTTCCGTATGCAGCCTCCCGGGGCACAGGTCCCGGCCTCCCTGGCCTCTGTGCCCTCCCAGCCTTCAGCCCCCTCTGAGCTCTGCGGGCAGAGCCACCCCGTCTGCCCGGGGCAGCCAGCCTTGGGCACTGGGGCCCTCTGAGTGCTGGGACCAGCCTCCCCCACCGCCGGGACCAGGACTGTGCGCTGGGGATCCCGGGGCCCCTGCCTGCTGGCGGGGCCCCAGGGCTGGGCGTCCCCAGACTAGAGGCCCTCCAGGGCGTCTCCGCCGTGAGCACCCCCGCGCCCCGCCCCCCCCCCCCCCCCCCCCGCGCTGCCGTCTGCCTGGGATCACCTGCGTTGCTTTGTCCCTTTTTGCAACGTTGACTTTTGAGACCCTGTGGACCACGGGGATGTCATGCCGGGCGCTGGCCTTGGGTCGACAAATGGCTGCTGAGGTCTACGGTCTGTGGTTTGTTTTTCCAGCTTTGTACATTTTTCTGGTTTTGTTTCGGCCACAGAACGGCGGCCGTTTCCCTTCTGGCTTCTGGCTCTGGTGTCACAAGTACACCAGGGTCTCTACCCCACACCGTGCATGTATTTGCTAAGAGGGCTTCACTTAGGCACCTAATCTTTAACTCACCTGGGATACTTCTTTCCAAATAGAAAAGTGCTATTTCAAGTAAAGACAGAAATTAACCAGAGCCCTCGTAAAATATGTGGGCAGAGACAAAAAGCACCTGTCCTTTGATTCCATTGACGGGAAACATCAGAACAGAGGAAGGAGCAGAGAGAGAAAGCGGACTGGGGGCTGTGTGGGCTGGGAGGGGCAGTGGGTAGTGAGGGCCCTGGGACAGGGGTTGCTTTTGGGGAAGAACAACTCTGACCGGGTGGTGATGTTGCACACACTGTGCTGTACATAGTGCCCGGGAGGCATTCAATTTAAAGTGGTAAAAGCACAATTTCTTTAAAACTTATCACAGATAAAACCATTAACTATATAAAACAAACAAAATTCTACCAAAGGCAAACAGAAACATAACGGGAGGGAAGGACTGTTCTGGTAGGGGAGCAGGTGGACCGAGTGGTTGGGGAGCTGGTACTGAGGGTGGGGCTGGAACAGGCTGTCCCTGCAGGAGTGCAGGGTCCTCAGTGGGCCCTGGGTCCCCTGAGGCAGGTGCAGGAGCAGGGGCTCGCTCTCCCTAAGGGGATGTGGGGTCCTGACCCAGTTCTGGGTCCCCTGCAGGGGCGATATAGCAGAGGAAAACTGAATTAAATCCCTGGGTTTAGAATTCAACAGGAAGATTAACTGGAAAATGAACTCAGCCCCCGAAACCTTGTAACGATTGACAAAGGGCAGTTTCTTTCTGTTCTCCCTATTATCTGTTTCAGGTCAGAGGCAGTGCAGTGATTCTGCAGGACCCAAGACGCCCTGACCCGGGGCTCTGAGGAGGGCTGATGCTCGTGAACGCCCGGCCTGCCCCACAATTCCCCTTTAAAACCCTGACTGCTATGCTTCCGGGGGGCAGGGGCTCTTTAAGGCTCTAGCCCACCGCTCCCTCTTTTGCCGGCAAATTAATAAACTGTTCCTTTCCTCTCCTGAAAAGTTTTATGTGGCTGGATCTATTGCTCTGTCCTCTTACGGCGCCAGAGCTGTCTTTTCTGATGACACCCCTCTATTTTCCTGTGACCTTCCGTGTCCTGCACCCAGGGGCCAGGACTGCCAGGCTTCTCCCAGCCTTGTCCCGGGGGAGACAAGGGCCCTGCTGCTTACCTGGGCCCGGTCAGAGGCTCACAGACCCAGGGCCTCTCGGGGCAGCACACCTCCAGGCGCCACCCTAAGGAAGGGCAGGGTGTCCCTGGGTGTAGTCACCGCCTCTGCCTGCTCGCAGCCGCCCACCGCAGGCGATCACCCTGCCAGGGCGAGGGCGAGGGCTCTCACAGCCCTGCTCGCTCCACATCCCCAGGACATGTGCCCTGGGTGGACAGATGAGCCAAGCCACGGAGAGCTTCCCCGGGGAGGCTGGGGTGGGGCCCCACTCAGCCCACAGTCGTCCGGAGCCGGGGCTGCCATGGCCCCACAGACATCCTGCTGGGAGATGGCAGGGCCTTCCCAGGCTCCTTTCCAGATTCCCTGCCACAGCCTAGGGACCCAACAATGACGGACACCCACTGGCTTCTCAGCAAGCAGGAGAAGGGGCAGCCCAGGGCCTGGGATCCTCTTGCCCCCCAGGCCCAGGAAGCTGGACCTGACTTACCCAGAGGGGCCGGGCACGTGGCGCACTGCAGGCAGGAAGCCGGTGGCAGGCGGGAGGGTGGTGGCTGAGACCACGGAGGGCCACATGGAGTAAGCCCCTGAGGGGCCAGGGGCAGGAACGGCCTGCAGGGGAGCTGGGGGTGCGTAGTGGTGGTGGTGGTGCACAGAGGGCGGCTTCTGCCTCTCAGCTCGGAGGACGGCGGGGTTAGCCCACTGTGGGTCCTCAACACAGCACACACCAGCCTGCTTCAGCAGGGACCACAGACCACTTCTGGCCGCCCCTTTCCCTCCACCTGGTTCCCGACTTAGGGTGATGGGCAGCAATGGGGGGCAGTGATGGCAGGGGGCACGGAGGGGATAGGAGGGCCAGGCTCCTGCAGAGCTCATCTGGCTCAAGGAGGAGCTTCTTGGACCCTGAACTGCACAACACCGCTCCTCCTCTGGGGGTGCTGGGGAACTTTTGCAGGTTCGTGGCCAGATCACAAACCTGGAGCCAGAAATGTGCTTTTCAGTTACACAGGTGCGCACATTTCCAGAAAAAAAGCCACCCAGGGCTTCTGGTTTTGATTTGGATGGTCTCTCTCCATGGCCTTATGGCTTTGGTGTCTGTCCCAGAGGAGCCTACCTGTAGAGTGGGGTGCAGGGGGGCAGCCTGTGGTCCCGGGGAAGGCGCGAGCTTGGAGGGGGGCAGGGCTCTGAGCATCAAGCTGTGCATGATGACCTGGTGCAGCTGAGCATTCTGCAAGAGCATCAGCTCTACCACGTCTGCAAGGAGAGGCAGTTGCATTCCACGTCCACAGAGGGCTGGTGGACTGGCGGGTGTCGTGTTTGCAGAAGCCGGTATGGCACATTGGGAGCAGCAGAGAGCCTCCCAGCCCAGGTGTCCCAACCAGCCCCAGGGCCCAGGCGGCTGTTCCCCCTTCCTGCCGCTGCCCTGACCCTTGCTGATTCCTCAAGTGCCCCTGGGCTGCTGGTGGCCATCAAAGGTGTGTTCTCATCCCCAGGACCTCTGAATGTGGCCTTAGGAAAAGGGTGTTTGCAGAAACTAAGAATTTTGAGAAGGTCATCCTGGATTGTCCAAGCGGGCCCCGAATCCCAGGACAAGAGTGTCTGTGAGTAAGGCCGCGGGAGGTCTGAGACTGACCCAGAGGAGAGGCCACGTGGGGACGGAGTGACAAAGGGAAGCACCCAGAGCTGGAGGAGGCAGGAGGGACCCTCCCTGGAGCCTCTGGGTGGAGAGCGGCCCCAACCACTTGATCTGGGGCTTCTGGTCCCCAGAATGAGAGTCCAGTTCTGTTGTTTTAGGACCCTGGTAACCCCAGGAAATGAGAATATTCACCAACATGTGTGTTTTGTCAGTGTGAGAGTAAACATGCTACTTCCACAGCAGTTAGGGCACCGGGGCTCCCAGTCAAGCATGCAGGAGCCTGGGGACCAGGGCTGGGGGTACCCCACAAACACAGCCATGAGCTGGGCATGCTGGCAGACGGCCTTCCTGCTCCGAGTGCAGTTCTTTGCTGGGTCTCCAGCCTGCCAGCCCACCCTGCAGATTTTGGCCTAGGTGAGCCTCCATAATCACTTGGGCTAATTCCTTTCCTACACCTTCGCATGTACACACCCTGTCGGCTGTGTTTCTCTGGAACACCTTGACTGACACACATTTGGCCAGAGGGCCTGGAGCAGAGGGGCGGGGTGGGGGGGTGTTAGAGCCAGATGTGTTCAGCACAGCTGCGGGGACTCCTGTCCCCGCCAGATAACATGGGGTGTGAGCGGCCGCCCAGTCTGGGCAGAGAGCCACACGGGCCTGGCAGGGGCGGTCTGCCACACAGCAGCACCCACTGAGAGGGAAGCTCCCTGGCCAGGCCCAGGGATTCCTGCTGGGCAGCATCAAGCATGAAGGGATCACTGAGAGGAGGGGGCAGAAGCGGGCCTGCGGTTTGCTCTGGGCTGGGGTGAAGGGCGATCCGGCGCAGGGAGGCAGTCCCGATGGATGGTACAGGGCAAAGCATGCCCCATACCCCTACAAAAACACAGCATGACTCACAAATCTATTCCAGATGGGTCGTGAATCTACAGGCGAAAGGCCACGATTCAGAAGCCAATAGAAAGGACCTTTCTCATAAGGACTTCTTAAACAGGACAGTGGCTCTGACCTAAAGGGGAGAGCCTGAGAGCCTGAACCTCTGTGCAGAGAGGGAGGGGCCAGGCCACACAGGGCTTGGTATTTGCTGTACAGAGAACAAAGCAGGGCCCATTTTAGAATATGTGAAGAATCCCTAGAAATCAGTAAGAGAGGCAGACAACCTGTAAGGAAAGTGGGCCACACAGCTGAATGGCTCTCCATAAGAAAGGGTATCCAAATGGCTAATAAACACGTGAAAGACAGAACGCAAGCCAAAGCCGGAATGAGTCACCATGACCAGCGCACCAGAAAGGCAAGATGAGAAATCACAAACACCAAGTGCTGGTGACTTGCTGCAAGCACCAGAAAGTCTCACTCACTCCTGTGGGATGTAACGGGGTCCTGCCATGTTGGAAGACGAGTATTTCCTGACCCTGCCACCTCCTTCCTAGGCATTGACCCGGAGGCAATGCGCGTGACCACCCCTAGGGGACGAGGCCTGCTCGGAGCAGCACTGTCACGGCAGCCCTGGCAGAAGGCCCTGGGCACGCAGCCCCAAAAGAACAGCCCACACTTTATGGGACCATACGACCGAGGGGTGGTGAGCAGGTCATGGCCCCCAGCAGCGCCTGCATCCTGTTCCCCAGAACCGTGAATGTGTCCCGTGCATGGCAGAAGGCACATCAAGATATGTCACAGTAAGGTGCACATGGTTAACACCACGAACACATGGTTAAGATGGTAAATTTTCCCACCACTTTAAAAATTAGTTAATTTTAAAAGATAATCTTGAGGTGGAGAGATTATCCTGGATTATCTGGGTGGGTGCAATGTAATCACAGGAGCCTTAGGCATTGTTGGGAGAAGATAACTATCAAAGTAGATTTGAATATCCAGCAAGACCAGGATTTAAGAACAAGAAGAAAAAAATGGGCAAGAAAGTAAACACCAAGGGGCTTCAATAGCCCATTCTGAGGGGACTTGTAGAGGATATATTTCAAGATGATAGAAAATGATCCCAGAAGGACAGTTCATGTACGATAAGGGTGGTAAAGATGTGAGGTGAACTCAGACGACATTTTCTATATGGATCACACTAGTGTCTGTTTCTGTGACATCGCCTGAAATGTAGGCCTGAAGCAGAGCGCAGCCTGGGGGAGGCGGGGAGGCAGTGGGGGCTGTGGTGTCGCGAGTTCCTTCCAGCCATGGGGGAGGAGCCAGCAGTTCTCCAGAGGGCTTGTAGTCATCTTGACAAATTTTGTGTGTTTGTATTCAAGTGTTCGATCCAGCAGGAATTTGTTTGGGTGGGGAGGAGAGGGTAAGGAACTTGACTTTACTCTGTGTAAATGGCTAGCTGCAAAGTGAGTGTTTCACTTTTTCCCATGGATTTTAAACGCCACTTTTTCATTTTGAAGGCATACAAGCATTTGTACCCACAAGCGTGCACACATGCCAGCGCACGAATGCACACGTGCAGACACGCAAAAGCATATACATGGTTGCTCAGGTTGCCTTGGAACCTGACAGACCACCTGGACCAGGTTAATCCGGAAAAGCTGAGGGGGGGTGGTGGGAGGCTGGCAGAGCGCCTCTGTGGGTCTGCACCCGGGGCCAGGCTGGGCGCACATTATAAGGTGTGATTAGATGAGCTGGTATTAGTCCCCGGGACAGAAGTGAGACACTGATCAGACTCTACACACAATCTGGCCCCAAGACTCCTAACTTTGTCAGGAAGATACAAACTACACAAGTAAACTACCACCCCTCCTGTTAAAATGGCTGAGGTTCAAAAGGCTGTTCGTGCTGAGTGCTGGTGAGGAGGCGGAGTAACTGGAGACCTCATGCCTTGGGGCTGGAAGTGCAGAATGGCGCTGCCACCTGGGGACAGTTGGGCAGTTTCTTTGAAAGTTAAACACACATCTGCCACCTGATTCAGCCCTTCCACTCCTATATATCTACCCAAGACAAATGGAAACGTGTCTACAGGAAGACTCAGAGGAGAATGTCCATGGCAGCTTTTTTGGTGATAACTAAAAACTGGTGTGGATAAAGTGAAGTCTCCTGTGGCCAGGATTCTCACCTGGCCCTGGTCGGCTAGCTCACTACACACGTGTGGGCAATATGTTGCTATTGACGCTATAAAAAGAGCTCCTCCCAGTGCTCTGGGTGTAACATGGTGGCAGGGCTGCAAGGTTGAGGAGAGCAGAGCAGAGGCTGGAGTGGGCAGTGTTGAGGACAGAGGCCCAGAAGACGGCTGTGCAGACAGAGGGGCCCAGAGGCAGAGACCGGCTTGCTGTGTGCAGACTTGCTCTGAGTGAATGGGATTTTAGTGACTGACCTGCCACTGTGGAAATAAAGTTGGTTATAACCCTTTCACCCCAAGAACATTCTACTGCCATTTCTTTGGTCACATTGAATCCATAGTGGACTTGCCTGGGGCTGAAACCCACTGGCCAGACACTGGAAACAACCAGAATGTCCCTCAACAGTGAGAGGGTGGACACATGGCACACCCACACAGTGGACTGTTGCCAGCAGCCACAAGGACCCACGGCTGGTGTGCCCAGCTAGAGTGGTGAGTCTTACACCAATTTTGCTGAAAGAAGCCATACAAAAGGGAGTATGCACTCTGTGACTGTGGCTGTATAAAAACTGAGAAAATACAAAGTAATGTATAGCAGCAGAAGCTGATCTGCAGCTGTTTGTGGGGGACAGAAGGTAGGGGTCAAAAGGAGGAGGAAAACTTTGGGGTGAGGGGTGTGTTTGCAATTTTGACTTAGTGATGGCTTCATGGGTAGTATTTATGTCAAAACTTACCACATCTTATATGCATTCTATTCCATGTCATCTCAACAAGCTGCTTTAAAAATCAAGTATTTAAAAGTTACTTAAAAAGCAATTTAACTAAGGTTTTCACATAGCTAATACTTTGATGAGTTCTTTCAATTCCTAGTCTAGTCTTTCTTTTACCTTGGAGATAGCCATCAAATAAGGATTTCTTA
Source organism: Manis pentadactyla (assembly GCF_030020395.1). Taxonomy (NCBI): domain Eukaryota; kingdom Metazoa; phylum Chordata; class Mammalia; order Pholidota; family Manidae; genus Manis; species Manis pentadactyla. The sequence continues at coordinate 197,422,295 of NC_080019.1, forward strand.
AAGTTATGATTATTTTCATGTTTGTAAATACATAGTTTCAGTTGAGTGGCCAAAAGCTGGCCCTGAATGACTATCCTGCTTACAAAAATATATTTTCTTTCTGTAGAGAATGTTATAAGCCCATAACAATATTAATACGAACACTCACCTTCCTTGATACTTCCGGACCTTTGAGTGGGGAAGGCCTGGGGAGGGGCAACCTGTGCCACGAGTGGCTGCGGAGGCAGCTGCTGGCTGCTGGCGGCAGGAGGACGGGGCGCCTGGGGATAGGGTGACGGTGAGTCACCTGAACGGCCCCTGGGGACAGTGTCCTGTGGCATCTGCCCTCCCGTCGCCCTCCAGGCCCCCCATCCACCCACCCGCACATCTCCAGTCATCCACCATTCCAAGAGGATCTTTAAATTATCTAAATAGACGGCTGAATAGACAGATGTTCAAATTTGTCTGTCAGGACGTGGCATGTCATGGACTGAATGTTTGTGCCCACCCCCAAATCCATATGTTGAAGCTCTCCTCTCCAGTGTGATTATATTTGGAGACAGGGCCTGTGAGGAGGTGACAAAGGTTAAATGAAGTCTTAGGGGCAACTGATCTAATAGAGCTGGCATCCTTACAAAAAAAGATAGAGACACCAGAGAGCTCTCTCTCTGCCACGCAGAAGGCAGCTGTCTGCAAGGCAGGGCGAGAGCCCTGTCCAGTACTGGGTGGGCTGGCACCTTGATCTTCGGCTTCCAGCCTCCAAAAGCCGTGAGAAACACATTCATGCCGCCTACACCGCCCATCTGCAGCCCTGCGTCTCGGCTGCCTGAGCTGTCCGCCACTTGGCAATTCTGATGTTTCCCGGGCTTCCTGTCTGCAGCAGGCTGAGTAACGCCTGGTTTCAGTGATTCTGCCCTCACAGAGGCAGCCAAGGAATCTGTCATGGAAACAGGTTCTGGCTTCCTGGCCATGACCTCTGGCTTCTCTCCTGAGTTAAATGATGAGACTGGTCCTATGAAACTTCAATTACGAACATGACAGGAGGCTGGTATTTCACACCATTTTATGTGTTACGGGTTCATTATTCTTTTGATTTTTTTCCCCCAGACACTTAGAAGTGTAAAACCATTCTTGGCTTGCAAGTTGTACAAAAACAGATGGCAGGTCAGCTTTGGACCCTGGCTGTGGCGGGCCAGCCCCTGCATAGAGGCCCTCGGAGCCCTGTGCCTGTCCCGGCTGAGAGGACCTCTGGGTCCAGATCCCAGGGGACTCTCGGGGTGACACGAGAAAGTGAGGAAAAACTCTTGTTTTTCCGGGATCGCTGGGGCTGGGGCTGAGACACACACGAATGTCTGGGCCCTGGGGAACTGCAGTAAGTGTGGATGTGTTTGGATCTGGGGGACCCCTGGCACTTATGCCCCACCCCTCCACCAATCCTGGAAGGAGGTTCCAGGTTTGGAAGACCAGAAGGCACAGTGGGGATCCCTGGGACCTGGACACAGATGGCCCAGGGCTCCACTAGCACAGAGCCCACTTCTCCCCCGACTCCTGCTGCCAGGTCCTCCCCCCAAGGACAGATGCCCTCCAGGCCACAGATCCTGCCTGCTGGCACCATCAAGCCCTGGCCTGCCAGTGCAGAGCCTTCTCTACATGGCCCTGCCCACCTCTTCGGGCTTCTCTTCCTCCCAGTCACACCGACTTTTCCTGCGCTGTGATGTGCCAGGTCCCAGACTTCTGTGCTGCCTCTGCCCCCAGCTGCCCTCTGATACGTCCCCCGTGCTTAAGAAAGTCAGAGTTGCTTTCCATTGCTTGCAACTCAGAATGCTGGATAAGGTATGAGGCTCAGAGCTGGAAAATTCTTTTACCTTTTTACATTCTGCCCTTGTAGTAGGTCTTAAGCCTCTCCTCATCATGAGTAAGTATTGAAAAAGAGTTGGCAAACCTCTGAGCCCATTAATTGTGCTCCTAGTGCAGAGGTCAGGCCCTGCGGCTGGAGGCAGGAAGGCCAAGTTGGAATCCCAGCCTCTTCTCTGTGACGAGAAGGTAAGACACCCCCTCCCCGAAGCCAGGTCTCAGAGCGTGGCTAAGAGGGGCCACAGAAGCCACCAAACAGGACCTGGGACAAGGCGGTCGCCTGCTGGCTCGGCTCCTAGCCAACTGGCACCGTTCAGAGCACACCGTAATGCTGCTTGTGGACCACAGTGACAGGCATGGTGGGGCCCGAGGCTCTGCTCCCCCCACACTGGTCCGCCATGATGAAGACTTACCCAGTGTCGGATGACCTGGGGTGACTCAGGGGCTGGTGGAGGTGGAGGGATGGGGGAGGTGCCCGGGGTCAGCGTGGGCCCGAGGGCTCCTCTGTGCAGCCCCCTCCAGGTGTGGGCCGGGGAGACTCCATCCAGGAGGTGGTGTTCCTACAAGGCCAGTGCAGAGCCGGCTGGTGTGGCTGGGGGAGGCTGGGTGACAGGCCTGGCAGGCGGTGCACATGTGTGTGGCCCACTGTGCACAGGGCTCGGGCTGACCATCCCGGGTGCCCTTCCCTGGGGGGCACAGCCTCTTGGGATTGGAGCCGGGGCCCTCATGGGACACACATGAGAATAACACTCCTTCTCAATTTAGCAGATGATGGGAACTGGCTCAGGGTGCCCTTTGTCACCAGCCAGGAGAGCGTGTGCTCTTCCCACTGCAGAGCGGTATCTGCCACAACTGCCCACTGGACTCCAGTGACCTGTTTGCATGGTCAGTGTGCTACTGGTAGATTTAGTTTGGATGAAGCCCTGGGGCATCTTAGAATTCCTCTTTCTGTGGGAATGGACTCTTTAACCTGCATTTCTGCCTTGGACAATATGCAGCCACAGCAAGTTTTCTAGCTAATAACAGCTGTTTGAGCCCTGGCTACAGGACGTGTGTGTGCATGTTCTACTTGATCCCTGAAGTCCATGTTCTAGGTGTGAAGTCCCCCCTGCTCACAATTCTATTATCTGCCCCAAGTCACCAGCATCAGAGAGCCAGGGCTGGGCATGGAAGGCCTCCCGAGCCACCGGTCTGGGCCAGTGGCTTCAGCCCCAGAGAGCTGGCCCAGGTCCAGGCGACAGCCAGCACTTACCCGGAGTCTCTGCAGAGCGTCCTTCCTCCTCAGGGCGCTCCTCAGGGCCGCATCTGGCCTGGCCTTGTGTCCTGGAGGAAGCGCACCGAGGAACCTCCAGAACCCCCAACCAGGACCTGGGGTGACCTGTCCCAGAGGAGGGGCCAGAGCCTTGGGGAAGGGTGGGCAGGGGCCACCCCCGACCTGGGGCCTCCAGGAAGCTCAGGCTCATTCCCGGAAAGAGCTGGAAGTCATGTCATGTGGACGGCACCAGGGTGCCCCTGCAGTGCTGAGATAGAAAGCCCCCCAGGCTCCACTGGACTCTGGGGAGAGGAAGGAGGCCCTCACGGGACTCTGAGCCTGGGCTTCGGCTGTCTGGAGCCACCCGGTGGTCATCAAGCATCAGGCAATGCTGTCCACGGCATCCTGGAGTCCACACCTCCCCGAAGGGTCCGCTCAAGAGAAGGCTCTGAAAGGGTCTGTTGGGCCCGGCTGGGGCTCTGGCATCTTTTCCTCTGGGCATGACAGACCCGTCCCCCTAGCTGGGTGCCTGAAGCAGCTTGTCCCCTGTAGGGGCCCAGGAGCCCCAGTTCCCTGGCCCATTGGCATTCCATGGATCTGCTCCTGCCCCTTGGTTAGGTGACCTGGCTTGGGATTTTCTATCTGGATTTGGGCCCTGGGCTCTGCTTGCTGCCCTCGGGAGCTGCCCAGAGCCCCCATAGCCCAAGGGCTACCCTGAGCTTTGAAGAACTGGCAATGTGCCTGTAGGCCTTCCCAGCACCTCACCAGATGTCCCTGATCCCAGACACCATCACCAGGAAGGCTGTACCCGCCACTGGTTCCTGTGGCCTGAGCATCTGACCACAGGCAAGGGTTGGCGGGTGCATGGGGTATGTGGTCTGGGGGCCAGAGGATATGAGACAAAACGTGGACAGACAAGCCCCCCACCCCCCTGAACAAGCTCAGGGCCATGTGGGTCTGATCCCTTGCATCCACTTCTGAACTGGGCAGCCTGGGGCAGATTATCATACCTCTCTAGGCCTCTGCTTTCTCATCAGCAAAATGGGAATGATGAATGTACCCCCTCCTGGGGTTTGATAAGACTTGAGGGTGTGCTTAGCTGGTGTGTGTGTGTGTGTGTGTGTGTGTGTGTACGCACGCATACATTTTAAAGAAGAAAACAGAAGCCTTTCCCCGAATGTAAAGGAAAAGCATTAAGACAGCCTTGCCAGAAACAGGAGGGAAGGGCCTGCTCCAAGTGGCTGGTGCCCTTACCCAGAGTGAGGCGGGGGTCCTCTGAATCCCTTTCCACATTCTCTCTTTCTTGCTCAAGTTTCTGTGAGGAAAAGAGACAGAGACAGGGAATGGCTCCAGTCCCAGGCTTGATGAGGGTGGGGCCTGGCCTGGGCCACCCTGGGCTCCCCAATGACTCAAAGGGCTCTGAGGGGACCAGCACCCCAATGGAGGTGATGGGGCAGGAAGTGCTGTGCGGCTGAGGTGCAGCACAGGCGGCTAGGACCTTCATGCTCTCAGGACGTGCGGGTCACCCTCTCCGCACCTTGCTCCACCTTGAAATGTAATTCTAACGCTCTGACACATCCAGCCCCCTTCAGGCGGCATTCTGAAGAGCTTGACCCAGGCCACCCTGACTGCCCCAGTGAGCCCTGGGCTGAAGAGCCAGTCCAGGCTGTGCGGGGGTGACTTCTGCCAGCCCCTCCAAGGGCCACCTGGATAGAGAGAGGAACGGGGGCATGGCAGCAGAAGAGAACAAAGCGGCAGGGGACCTGACCACACAGCGGTGCCTTGGGGTGGGGACAAGAGCCAAGCACAGGTGCGCCAGACTGGGGCTTGTGCCCAGCAGCCTCTCTGCCTTCCTTAAACATGAAGCCAGGAGGTTCTGCAGGGGGGCTTCGTGGGCCTAGTTGAGTTCTGCCTGTGGGTGAGTGCCTGCCACCTATTGGCAGAAAATGCCAGAAGAACCTACTTGGTTCTGGATAAAACAAAGAAGAAAGGCAAGAAACCACAATACGACCACGAGATGAGAATGGTTGGAAAGGGTTTGCTTTGGGAGCAGCACGCTCATGGGTGCAACAACTTCCTCCCTTTTAAAGCCGCGTGTCTGAACAAGCCCCCCGCCTCACCTTCTCCAAGAGTTTCAGGGTCAGTCGAGTCATTTGATCTGCCACCGAGGAGTCCAGCATCCCTGGAACACAGGAGAGGAGAGGGGACCCTGCGGGTCTGCCTCCCTGCCCAGCTGTGGGCACCTGCAAGAAAGAATTGCTCAGCTCAGAGAAGCAGCCCCACCGGGTGCAGTGAACAGTGCCTGTGCTGTGTGCGGGAGGGTGGCCACATCCCCTGGCCTGTGGGCTCTGGGGCCACTACACCATTGCCATGGCAATTGCTAGGTGACACAGACACAGGGAGGCCCCGGGTTGCCAGGTTTCCACTGAGAGGGCTTTCCAGTACTGCCTGGTCTCCATGCAGGGTTTACCTGTAAACACTGCTGATCCACAGGCGTGGCCAGGCAGGGCTCCTGGGGAAGGCAAAAGCGGGCAGCAGCTGGGGCCAGAGTGGCAGAGAGAGGTGCGGCAGAGAGGACAGCCCCAGTGTGCCACCATGCACCACCTACCCCCAGGACTGAGGCCAGAGGGTGTAGGGTGGGGGAGGTGCGGGGCATCTACCCCACCCCATGCACCACAGGACCTGCTGCTCCCATCCATTTCTGCCTCCAGGAGGCCAGCAAACCCTTGGCCCCTCCTAGATATCCTCAGGCCAGATGGAGCAAAGCCCAGACACCAGGAGAGTGGGGATGGAAGATCTGAAGAAATTCTGGGTGGCAGAAGGGGAAGAATCAGGGAGCTGGCCAACGACCTGCCTAGGGGCTTCCCTGGTGGGGGCTCACAGTGGGCCCACCCCCATAGACAGCCAGCTGGACCTCGCAGGCCCTGGGGCCACTTGGGACACCACCCCTCCAGGCAGGGATGTGACTTGTGTTGGCACTGCCTGGCAGAGACTCCAGCCCAAAGAGGGTGGGGTGGTCCTGGAGGCTGAGAGGTTGAGGCACCTGAGGCCAGAACCCTCAGCCACGCCTACCCACCCGCCAGCTGGAGCGTGTATCTGCAGGGCTGTGGGTGGGGAGGGGTGCACCCAGCAAGGGGAGCCTTCTATAAACGGTGCTGCCCACTGAGGGCACAAAACAGATCAAAGTAACCCTTCACCTGGTGGGCTTACATTCCAAGTTTACAAAAAGTCAGCCTGACTAATGAAGTGGGCGTAACAGGTTTGAGATTGGAACTGGTGATAGCCGACCTGGGCTGGGGCAGGGGCAGGGGCCAGCACACACCCCCTCCTCAACGCAACTGACCCAGAAACTTGCATCCCATGGCCAAAATTGGGCTAAAAGTCCCTCAAATGGCCTATATCCTTCAGTATTTATGGTTTTATAGGTATCATGGCTCTACCACTCAAACAGGAGGTCACGTAAGAATAAGTTCTTATGTGAACAGAACACAAAAGTTGGTTAACTTAGCCGAGCCACTCAAGGCAGCTGGGAGGTGATCCCAGTGGTGTACATAACACATACCAGGGGGTATGAGTTTGTTAGGTGGTTGAACAAAATAACTTCGTGTTTTAAAACAATTTTAGATTTGCAGAAAAATTGAGAAGCTGGAGTTTCCACATTACTAACATCTCATGTTACTGTGATATGTTACAATGAACCTATACTGATACGCTGTCTTGAGCTCAAGTCCACACTTCCTTTGATTTTTTTGCAATCTTGTCGCCCCTTTTGTCCCAGGAACCATCCGGGCACTATGTGATATTCAGCCAACACAGTTTCTTTGGCTCCTTTTGCTTTTGGTCCCCTTGACAGCATTGAGTGCTTGCCATACATTCTGTAGGGTGTCCCTTTACTATTGGGATTTGTATGTTTTCTTTTTTTTTTTTGAGAAGGCATCTCTCATATTTATTGATCAAATGGTTGTTAACAACAATATTCTGTATAGGGGACTCAATGCACAATCATTAATCAACCTCAAGCCTAGCTCTCAACAGTCTCCAATCTTCTGAAGCATAACGAACAAGTTCTTACATGGTGAACAAGTTCTTACATAGTGAATAAGTTCTTACATGAACAGTGCAAGGGCAGTCATATCACAGAAACTTTCGGTTTTGATCACGCACCATGAACTATAAACAATCAAGTCAGAATAAACAATCAGAATAATATGATTATTCATTTGATTTTTATACTTGATTTATATGTGAATCCCACATTTCTCCCTTATTTTTTTTTTAATAAAATGCGGAAGTGGTAGGTAGATGCAAGATAAAGATAGAAAGCATAATTTAGTGCTGTAAGAGGGCAAGTGTAGATGATCAGGTCTGTGCCTATAGACTAAGTATTAATCCAAGCTAGACAAGGGCAACAAAACATCCACGGATGCAGAAGATTTCTCTCAAAACGGGGGGTGAGGTTCTAAGCCTCACCTCTGTTGATCCCCAATTTCTCACCTGATGGCCCCCCTGCGACTGTGCCTGTCTTAGGTTATTCCTCCCTTGAGGAATCTAACCCATCTCTGGCTAATCAGCCGTCTTCTGGGATCATACAGCGAAATGTAAAGTTGGTAAGTGAGAGAGAAGCAATATTCTTTGAAAGGTTAGCTTTTTGGATTTGTATGTTTTCTCATGACTGGACTCAAGGCTCAGGTTGGAAGACTGAGGTGCCCTTCTCGTCCCATCCTGCCCAGGTGCATGTGGCTAGCCTGCTCTTCGCTGTGATGCTGACCTTGGGCCACCCGGCTGAGATGTGTCTGTCAGGTGTCTCCACTCTACAGTTACAGTCTTTCTCTTCCTTCCATACTGTCCTCTGGGAAGAAGCTGCTAGGAGTGTTTCCCTCCTTGAGGCTAAGGGAATTTATTTGGACAGCTTTTCAATTGTTAAAAATGTTAAGACTCGTGGGAAGGGAGGGATAAGGGGGGGGAAGGGGGTATTAGATTAGCATGTATAATTAGCATGTGGGGGGCATGGGGAGGGCTGTGCAACACAGGGAAGAAAAGTAGTGATTCTACGCTGATGGATAGTGACTGTAACGGGGTGTGTGTGGGGGGTACTTGGTGAAGGGGAGAGCCTAGTAAACATAATTTTCTTCATGTAATTGTAGATTAATGATAACAAAATTAAAGAAAAATGTTAAGACTCATAGCCTACACTTACAGAACCTGTCTGGAATGGCCATGGAAATGATCCTGGAGTTCCGAGGAACACAGTCGGAAAAACACTGACCAAACGACACGGGCAAACTGCTCCTGGGCCCCCATGCGGTTTTAAACGTATTGTGAAACACAGATGTTGAGACTCAGGCATAGACCTGGGTTAGGGTTACTGTTCTGGAAGTATGAGAGCAAACTCTGTGGTTTGGTGGCGCTGCCTGGCTGACCCCTGGTTTTATGAGACCCACCTCATATTTTCTTTAACCACACAATTCTTCGCACCATTCTTCACACCAAGGGCTGGGTCTGACTAGGAGGAACACTTTCCAGTGGCTGAGTTTCCAGTTCTCCCTGACATCTCTGTGAGGGTTGCCGAGAATCCACTCTCACTAAGGCTGAAAGATGAGCATGTGTCAGGCGTGACCACAGCACATTCACGGCGGGGCATCATCATCACCTTCATTCAGTCTGAAGTGGAAGGGAGCACACAGCCCTGCTCAGGTAAAGGCTGGGGATGGGTGGGTGAGACAGTAGCCTGTGACATCTGCCTGGCGCTCCCGGCACAAGGCTGTTTATGCCTCTGTCTCTAGTGCAGGCCACCTGCAGTACTGTCATCTTATCCAGCTCTTCAGCTGGCCCGGATCCTCAGTGGGCGAGGTTCACTTCTCACACAGGGACTCCGAGGCACAGCTGTTCAGTGATTTCCCATGTCTCTTCTGGAGTTTTCGACTCCCATCCTGTTCTGGTCATCTGACTGAACTCTGGTTTCCTAGTCCAGCAACTTAAATGTGTTCTGTTTACTCTAACATACCATTGCTTGCATTTTCCTTTTAATGGTTGCCAAGGTGTCACCCACAGTGATGAGATGAGGCACCGAGGGGCCGTGGCATTTAGGTGACGGACTCACTTGCAGAGCATCGCTGCTCCCGGGGGCCACTCCCCAAGCAGCAGTTATACTGCAGGTGAGATGCTTTGGGTTAATGCCAACTAGTTGGGCTTATTAGCTTCCACTGAGCTTGTTTACTGACAGCATTTGATTCATAATCAAAACTGTAGGCCCAGAATAAAACCCTTGCATTGTTTCCTTATCTGGACAAACAGGTTCAAGTAAAGTTTGAAGTTAAGGAACAATGACTTCATGGGACTTCAGATTCCCACACACCATCAATCATAACAAAAGTCACATTCTTCTTTTTAAAATTTTAAGACTTTATTTTTTAGGGTAGTTTTGGATTCACTGCAAAGTGAGCAGGAATTACAGTAAATTCCTTTTTAACAGCTATTTATACTATATTTGGAAACGCTGACCTAAATATTTCAAAGCATTAATCCTTTTCCATTTGAGAAAAGACTGTTTTTTTCCTTTCGCTGGACCAGTTCTCTCCCTCTCCTTATCTGTTTATCATTTAAAACTACATTCTCGTGGAATTCTTTTCCTCAAGGAGACCACAGGCCGCCTGGTGAGTCGGTCAGAGGAGACCCATCCAGTCTGGGGTCCGAGGCTGTCCTGTTAGGAGCGGGTGTGTGTCCCAGGTCTGGGTTTGCCCTTCTCCACAGCTCCCTCCCAGCAAGGGATCCTTCCTAACACTCGTTGGTCCAGGGGGCTGCTTTAAGGCAGCGGTGCCCTAGGGGACCATGACTGTGGGACCACTGGTCAAGTCACACGCTGCACAGCCCAATGGCTGCAAACTTGAGGCTGATGCACTAAACCTGGTTTCTCCATTCCGCAGTGTCCTCAGTAGTGAGAACACATGAGTCTAGCAGCCGCAGCACTCCCACTGGCTTTCTGCCCTTGCAGTTCTGGGCTTTGCGGGCTGGGGCCCGACCCTTCCCCCCGCCGCTCCAGCACGCGAGCACAGGCGCCAGCCGCCCGGAGGCAGAAGCGCATCTCATGGCGAGGACGGGCCGTCCTAGACCGGTCCAAAGCCACGATTGGCTTTGTAAGACATAGACCAGAGGACCGGGTGCGGGGCCGACGGTCCAGGGCGCTCAGGCAGCGACCCACGCTGACGCAGGAAGGAGCCTTACTTTTCCGGCCCGGGAACCCTTGCAGGACAAGGACCAAACCGTGGCCACACAGCCCAGCTGCCCCAGAGGGAAAGCCCAACCCCTTTAAAATTGGCCAACCACAGTGAGATGCTCTGCTTCCGCGCTCCCTCATTGGTCCTTTCTGGAGAGAGGCGGGAGCGCCAGCTCCAATCGGAGGCCGGCGGATGGCAGGCGCGCGTGCGCAAGGGCAGGAACGCGGCTCTCTGATTGGCTGCGGGGACGACAGCGCACGCCCGGAGGCTGGGCCCGGCGGGGAGCGGACCCACGTCTGCGTGACAGTTGTCGCGGGGGGAGGGCAAACCCAGACGACCGGAGGGAGTGTAAATAGAGCGAAGGCTACGCCGCGTCGGTCCCGTCACCTCCCGGGTGGCCCGAGAGGAGCCCGGGAAGGAAATGGAAGATGAGCAGGAACAGCGGCGCAGAAAGGTGGAGGCCGGGAGAGCGAAGGTAAAAGACAGCGCCTCCTCCTCTCTGCCCCGGCGTGGACTCTTAAGGGAAGTCTTGCACTTGCCACTACCCCCTGCCAGGTACAGGCACAGTCAGGGGGCGCTGCCGCTGGTTTTGCCCTTTCCTCTGACTCGGCTGGAAACCGCCTCCTGGCGGCCGCCATCTTGAATCCACCGCCCTTGGCCAGGGCCCGCCCCTTCTGCAGCGCAGCCAATCAGCGGCGGGAAAAGCGCGGCGCTTGGCGGGGAGACCAGGCGCGGAGCACGCCGGGAGTCCCATGGTTGCGCTCGCGCGTGGGGCGGGGCCAGTCTGGGGGCGGGGTCAGCGGGGGTCCCTGCCCCGCCCCGCGGGAATCGCCGCGCATTTCCAGTGTTTGGGAAGCTGGCTCCGCCAGCCGTGTTCGAGACGCTGTGACCGGGCGCCCTAAGGAGGCCTACGGAAGGTCCCGCCCTGTAGAGTGGCGGGCAGGCTGCCAGCAGGTCGCCCACCTGTGCTCACGTGAGCTCACATGACCTTGTTGCACCTATTGGCACTTGTGCTCCACCTCGTCGGAACCCGGGATTCCTGGAGGACTTTTAGGACCTGTAATTTCCTGTTGTGCGGCGGCGGCCGGCTCTAACGGGGGCTCATCGCCGCTTCCGCGCATTTAAAGCTACACGCAGATTTTTATTTTACTTGGAATTATGCGGGTTTTTTAAAATAGAAAAAGCCTCCGAAGGTGTTCTAGGAGCACGTGACTTGTTTACAGTGCTGAATACCTCCCTCTGACCTACTGCCTAATATCCCCCCGGTCCAGGTCTTGCCCGGGTCCCGCTGTTACTCGTGGTGGCCTGGTGAACTCGCTGTGGCCCTGGAGCGATGTATCTCCAGGGACGCTTTCATCGCCCTTCTTCTCCAGTTTTCACTAAACGCCGTCTGGTACTCACTGTCTTGGGTGCATTTTGTGGGAATTATGCCATATGCTGAATAGGCCCAGGCTCTCGAAGCAGAGTGGAACAAGCAGTAGCCACTTTGGCTGGGTCTCCCTGCCTCCCCTGTGCCGCCCTCCACCTCCCCGCCACCGTGGGGGAGTTACTGCTCTCCAGCAATGAATGAGGATCTCTGTAGTGCCAACCAGCATCAGGAGGGCACATGGGCTGCCGTGTTTGGGGTGGAACATGGTCAAACATTGGGAATTTAATATGGATCAGCTGGTAGGAAACTACAGGGCGAGTGCTTAATGAGACCAGAACACATAGTGACTGGTGTGAGGCCATGACTAGTGGCCAAGTGACAGGCAGAGGCCTTGTTCAGTTTTCCTGTGAAGTTGAAACTTCTGGTGGGTTTGAAGAGGGAGGTGTGTGTTTTTTCTCTCTTAGTCTGTGCCTGGCGCTTTCACAGGCCAGAGATGAAGGAGCCGGAGTGTAGTATTTACTGTGCGTTCCCCAAGCTTGCCGTGGCTTGTAAATGTGTGTAGGTGCACGAAGGGCACTGGGGGTGGGGGTGGGAAGATCAGCCTCTTTGCAAGAAGAAACAAGACCGTCTTGTTGGGCAGCCCCAGGCCAGAGACAGGATGGTGCAGGGGCTCACAGGGTCAGATGGTCGAGACAGGCTGGCTTTGGGGGTAGGGTCTGTCCTCAGGAGACTGTTTTTCACACTAAATTGTCTGTATTTTCCTGTGTTCATGAAATTGTGTACTTCTGTTACCATTTGCAAAAACATTAAATGTGCTTAGTTTTCTGACCACAGCTGCCATTTCAAGGGACTGATGTCCCACTGTGCAAAGCTGATGTTAACCTCATACCTCCCAAATAAGGTGTTAGTGGGAGATGGTGTATGAACAGGTCCAAAGACCCTCAGATTTGAAAGACTGAACTAGGTTGTGCCTTCTGATGGGTGACGTTCTCTGGAGGCCCCTGGTGATTTGGAGAGGTGTATCATGAAAATAGAACATCTGATTCCATAAAGGAGAATATTAGATTGACCTGGCTTAATTCATTTTTTGCTATTTCTGTACCTTGTTTCAGAATCTATAGCTAGGAAGTTTTGACTAGGCTATATATTTCTTTGATAGGGGGAAATTGGGGACTGAAAAGAAGACAGCTTTTACAGTTTTAAACCTTAAACATGCTTTGATTAAGATATCAAACTTTTAAATAAAGTTTTAAAATTTTAATTTTTTTGTGAATTGCCAGGCACTAGAAAAGCTGTTCTACCCCTTGGCCCTATTGCTTTCTTTTGTCTCTATACAGGCATAATTAACAGTTCTCATTGTCAGACTCTTCAGATGCAACTCTGAACTTAAATCCTCAGTCACAGACACTGGTGAAGGCAGCGTTTGTGGGGCGAGAGCAGTGGGTTGCTGTGAGCCTGGCCTGGCTGACAGAGTCTGCCCCAGAGCCTTGTGTTCCCCACGAGCTTGGTGGCCGTGTGGCTCTGCTGCTTTTTTCTCATTTACCTTTGCCTCTACTACTTCTCTATGTTTCTGCACAGCTTGCTCACTTCCGACAGAGGAAAACAAAAGGTGACTGTGCGCATTCGAAGAAAAAGCCGGCGAAGAGGCTGGGCCTGACTGTCCATGCGACTGTCCGTGCAGCCGGCCAGGAGGCGAGTCCGGTAGCTGCTGAGGACGGTGGACTTCTGGGGAGAGGGGACATTTGCAGAAGCCTGTCATGCAGCCACACCCCCAGTGAGGCAGGAGCGGCTCAGGTACATTTATTCCTGTTCTAACATTTTCCTTACCATCTACTTAGTGTTAGCATAGTTTACTAAAAGTGATCTTTGGTCTGCTTTTGCCTGTCAAAAGTGGGGAGAGAGGGTTTTATTTTAGTTTACAAAAAGGGAGCCTGTTTTTGTGGTTTTACTCCTAATCAGTGTTTTTTTATCTTTAGTATATGTGGTTGAGAAATTGTGGATTGCCTGCTTCACAACAGGCGTCAGCATTGCGCTTGCTCTGGTGATAGACGTTCCAGAGCCTGCGTTCCTCCACCGGGCTGTGTGTAAGCCTCTCCAACAGGTGCTGCTTTGCACACTTAGACGGCGATGCTCCTTCATCCACTCTCAGATCCGCCTCCTTGTCGTTCTCGCCCTTCATCTTCTTTCTGAAGGAGGGGTGAGGAGGGGAGGGCTGAAGGTGCTGCAGAGATGGAGTCTTGGAGGAGGTGCCGCCATCTGCTGCCCAAGGCCCTGGGAGCTGCAGGGGTCAGGGTGGTGGGTGAGTGGACATGTGCTTTGAGCGTGCTGGGCCTGGTGGCCTCCCTGGGGCTTGCGAGTGCCCGTGGGTGGGCTCCCCTTGGGGCTGTTTCTTGTTCTATAAAGGTGGGCCCTGGTCTGTGAGAGCACCCCTCACTGTGTGCAACAGGGCGGCGCACGTTCAGGTGTTTGCTGGAAGGAGCTGGCACACTGGTGGCTGAGGACAGAAGTCAGCTCAAAAGCAGGATGTACCTGGCCTGCCTTCCTGAGAAAAGGGGCTTCGTTGTCAGCATGTGAAGTTTATGATTTTCTTCTTACTAGTCTGGAATTTTACTCATTTTGAAAAATTGGAAGACTGAGCCCTGGTGTCCCCGTGCTGTCCTGGCGGCATTCCAGCTGACTGGGACTCGGGGGCACCCAGCCTGCGAGGGGCGCACTTCTCAGCAGTGTGTCTCTGTCACAACTGAGAAAATGGCAGCTACTTTGAGGGTCAAGTATTTCTTCCTGGGGTCATTTTTCTGTGTGTTCCTCCTGGGCTCCTTGAAGAGAAAACCCTTATTATATAATTAGCATTCATTAGTCTTCATTTTATTTTCAAGTCAGAGATTTTTTTTTTATTTCAAATTAAAAGTTTTATATGTTATAACTTTTCATTTTGAAATGTCGGATTTATAAAAAATTTGCACAGCATAGCACAGAGTTCTGATGCCGTTCCCCTGGCTTCCCAAAAGTCCTCGCCTTGGGCGGTCACAGTACAGTCGTCCCAGCCGGTCTGTCTCGGTCCAGATGGAAACTGAACTCTTTGGTAAACGTACTCAACCTCCCCATCCCACTGATGCTGCTTTTTCCGGTCCAGCACTTGGTATTGCCTTTTCCTGCCATGGCACCTTGTCTCCTCCATCTGGGCCGGTTGCTCCGTCTTCCTTCCTCTTCTACAAGTTTGGGGCTTGAAGAGTACTGGCTGCTTTGTAACTCCTGTCAGAGTGGGTTTGTTGAACGTTCCCTCCTCGTTAAAATTACGTGGTGTGCTTTGGACGGGAGCGGGGCCCCCACCCAGTGCATGGCCTCAGTGCTCAGGGGGCACACGGGGTGCTCGGGGCTCCGTGCTGGCTCACTGCTGGCACTGCCACATTGATCACTTAGTTATGGGGCCTGTCGGTTCCTCTGGGTAGAAGAGTCACTGCTGTTCCCTAGGCAGTCAGGCACATTGCACCAAGGTGCTTCGAGACCCACAAACGCTGTCACTCATCACCCTCCACTGGGTCCAGCTTCTGCCACCATTCTTGCCTGCAGCAGTTGGCATGGTGGCGTCAGCCAGGTGAGGGCTTGTTTCCTTCACTCCATCTAGTAGATTAACGGGCATGCTTCCCCAGGGAAGAACTGTTGCTTTTCTCCAGTTTATTTGTTCATTTAGTTATATCAGTATGGATGCATGGATATTTATTCTGTGTGTTTTAATCCATCATATCAGCCGTGTCAGTGTTTACTCTGTAACTGAAATACATAGGCCTTTGGGAGTGCTTTGAATTGGTGTCCGAGTCCTTTCAATGTGCCCTCATTTCTGGCACCAGGATGTCCCAGGCTTCTTTTTCCCTTCCCTGACATGCCCTGTCCTGTGGAGAGTGGTAGTTAGAGACCAGGATCTTGTGCCGTGGCTAGTGGGGTGTCTGCTTCTAGGGTGTTCGGACAGAATTAAGACCTACAGGTCTTAATATATGTCTATACACACATCCGTATCTATTTTTTCTCTATTTGTATATATAATAAATACCATTAGTTCACACTAATATTTTGATTCCAATCCAGCACTATAGAATTCTAATTTTTTTTTTTTTACGTTTCAAGTAAGTTTTAATCATTGTATATTTAGTATTTTAAGTTTTTTTAGAATTCTAATTTTTAAATCCTTTTTCCAATAGTGAAGAAACTGGCTTCCTTATCTACAATGTATTTACTGATTTGCTCAAATACATGCAAATTAGTTTCAAAATTGCTAGCCCTCACCCATGACAAACAAATTTACTAACTAGAGTAGAATACTTGTATATGGTTCTTCTTGTTTTTATCATCCCATAGTTTATTGTTTAGTGTTCCAAAATTATTTAGGTTAGTTCCTTTATTTCTTCTTAACTGTGGTTCTTTTTATTCACTTGTAATAGGGTTGGTTTTATTTTGTTTTACTGTTTGTATTCTATTTTGGTTCGTCTCAAATCCTGGTTGATTTTTTTCAGTTATTTTTTGAGTAAATGAAACACTAATTACCAAGGTCCTAAAAATCATAATTGTTATCAGAGGTCATTTCCTCCTTTTGCCTGCCGTTCCATCCAACACCTACCTCGGGTAGGAGAAGAGTTTCTCTGTAGTTCTGGTTTGTCCTCCCTGTATTTCTTTTTGTACAAAGGGGTAAATTTGTGTTTCTCTTCTTATATCCCTTCTTATACAAAAGGTAGTGTAGTGTAGATACTCCGGCTGATTGTAGATTGGCCGTCTGCTGTGGCAGTGCACTGTGAGGTCACTCCTTGCCTTGTTCATTTTTAGGGCCGTGTAGCACACCACTGAAAGGATGGATGCACCGTAGTTTATCCAGCCACTGTCCTATGAGTGAGCATTGAGGTTGTTCCCGTTCGTTTTATAAACAGTGAGCAGCCTTGTCCATATACAGTTTCATATCAGAGGAGGTGTGTTTTCAGGGAAGCTTCCTGGAAGTAGTCATAAGGATGTGACCCATGTGGCTTTGCTGACATTACCTGGCTCCCCTCCATTTGGGACGTGCCAGCTGGATTTATCTTGGTGAAGTATGACTGCCTGTTTCCTGATACCCCTTCCAACACAGTATCTTGTTACTCTTTGAAATTTGGGGCATTTTTTGAAATTTTTGGCATTCAGCGGTTTTACTTCTGGTTAGGATGCAGGAGTGGTGTGGTTCGGTCCTGTGGTTGGTGTGTGTTTATCCTTAAACATCTGCCACAAACTGTTTCCCAGGTGGATGTGCCATTTTGCATTCCCATCAGCAATCAAATTCGGCAGCAAAAATGAAAAAGCATTTAGGGCACACAAAGACACAGAAGAACCTTAAATGCATGTTTCTGAGCTGAAAGATGCCATTCTGAAAGGCTACATCCTGTGTGATTCTGTTTATGTGACATCTGGAAAAGGTGAAACTGTGCAGCTAGTAAACAGAGCAGTGGTTGCCAGACATTGGTGGAGGGGCATTGAGTAGGGGAAGCTCGAGATTTATTAGGGCAATGAAACTATTCTGTATGATGTAAATTTTAAAAATCAAATGAAAAAATATTTGTAAATTACAAAAAATAAAAACAATAATGTAGGAGATTGGGGGATCCCAGGGTGAAAGGCACACTGCATAAAAGACCCTGTAATAACTGTATTAATGTCCAAAGAAGCTGCCTTCAGGTGTTGGGGGAAGGCTGCAGTCACTGTGTTGTGAGTTCATAACTGTATATAGGCACTGTCCTCTAGGTGATGAGTCTGTCTTGGGGGTGAGGGCTAACGATTTTGGTCCTGCTGTGTGTGTGTGGGACTTGGCAGTTAAGGAGCGGATGGTGGGTGTGGGAACTCAGTGTCCCATTGTCTCATGACGTGCTCATGCAGCTGGTCGGTGTTTGGGTTGGGCTGACCTTGAGAGTGTCAAAGGCGAGGGCCCATGGGGTCTGGGCTGCATGGGATGGCTGGTGGGAAGGGAGGGAGAGATTGAGAGGCAGCGTCTCCATCTGCTCAGGCTGCCATCACAGTCCACCATGGGCGGGCGGCTTAGACAGCAGACATCTGTTCCTTGTGGTCCTGGAGGCTGGACGTCCGAGATGGAGGTGCTGTCAGGGTCGGTTTCTGGTGAGGCCTCCCGTCCTAGTGTGCAGATGGCCTCCTGCCGGTGTCCTCCCTCGTGCTGTCTGGTGTCTCTTCCTCATAGAAGGACACCAGTCCCAGGGGATCATGGCCGCCCTGATGACCTCATTTAACCTGATCATCCCCTCCAGGCCACATGACCAGTACCGGCACATGGCAGGGGTTAGGGCTTCCACACAGGAATTCTGGAGACAAGTCAGCCAATAACAGGCAACCATAATAGGAGGGAAGATGCGGTCAGTCTGAAGGTTGGATTTCGAGAAAGGCTACTGCTGTTTGCTTTGGGGGTGGCAGGAAGGAATGGGTGAGCTTTGAATTCTGAAGGGAATGAGGTCATACCCTCTGTCTTTCAAGGGCAGAATGTGTCTGCCTGTGGACCATCTGGAAACGCAGAAGCCCGTTGTGGGGGCGGTACGTGAGCTGGAGGAAAGGGTTCTGAGCAAGCAGGAGGCATTGGCAGACTTGGTTTGAGGTGGAGGAACTTCAGGCCACCTGGCCCGGGTCCTGGCTTTGCCTCCCAGCAGGCTCGCTGTTAACTTGCCTGCATCATTTGGGCAAGTTAACATGAAGTTCTTGTTTAACGTGAAGTCCTGAGGCTGGACTTACCCTCTAAATGGGTCCGTTATGATGACTGAACCATGGTCAGGGAGTGACTCCCTTGCCTGAATTAAAGACTAGCATGAGGCCAGGTGCCTGCGGAGAGGGTAGGGAGCTCTGGGTGGGCTTCCTTGGGCTGTGATGGGAAGACACCCATCACCCCATCACCCGGTGATGCGTCCGGTGCTCCTGTGTGCTGAGAGCATTGGGTCGGGGGCGGTGGCCTGTCGCAGGCTTGGAGTTCCCTGAGCAGCCCTGCCAATGCCAGCCGGGCTCCCAGGGTGACAGTGATGCCACCCTGGCCCTCTGCCTACAGCTTCACTTCATTTTCAGTGGAGACACAATTGCCATGACCTGGTTTCTCAAATTAAGGGAGTTCAGGTAGCTGCCAGTTACCCAAACCATTGGAGTACCTGGGGGAGCGGTGGTGCAGATGTGTTTTCTCTGGGCTTCAGTGTCCCCTAGACTTGGAGGCCTTTCACCTTCCTCGCCGCACTCTTCTCGGTCCTGTACTGAAATGTGGCTGCCTTTTATGACCTTCCAGCTGCAGCGGGATGCAGTCTTGGAGGCTGCTGGCGTTCTACCTACATGTGCCTGGTGGGGAAGTCAGGTCACACGATTGACGGGATGCCCAGTATCTTTAAAGGAAACTATGTGTTGTTTTGCACAGTTTCATGTTATTTTGGTTCTGTTCATAGTCTTACTTGTTAGAATGCCTGGCAGTGTGATTAGGTACTAGATACCCCTCCTTTTTTTTTTTGGGCAGTGAAAAGAAATGGAAGCAATTACATTTTCACTTACAATTATAATGACTGATATTTATTTTTAAATATTTTTTCTTTAAAATATTGTGCCCGACATGATTGTACAAGATGTATCCTATTTGGTCTCAGTGGCTGTTCTCTGACAGGGACTGTGGTTAACCCTTCACAAGGAGGCAGGAGCTGTGGGCCTGCTGCATGCCAGGGTCCCCTCGCCTGTCAGGTCACAGAGCCCACCTCTGCTCTTGGGTTTATGGACTCCCCAGTTTCTGCTGCCCTTGTTTATTATACCTGCAACTTCATTCTTCATTCTGCTTATTCAATTGCATGGACTCTTTAAAGGAAAAATGTGTTGTTTGCATTAATTTTTATAATCGAAATTATAATCCCTTTTATAATAAGTGAACTGTGGGTCGTAGTTTTCATCAGGTTTGGATAATTTTTGGCCATTATTTTTTCAAATACTTTTTCTGTTCCCTCCCATCCCTCTGTGTCAGTTCATGTAGACAAGGTGCTTTGGCCTTTGTGCTTTGCTGCACTTCTCCAAATGTGAGCATCGCGGCAGCCTGCCTCATTTTACGGTGTCTGCACGGCAGCCCTTGTCTGTTGTGTGCTGCTTGGATTCCCATGTCAGGCCAGTGAGAGTGACTTGACTTTGACCCACTGCAGCCTGTTCTGGAAAACATGTTCCAGGCCCACATATGTGTGTCTTGCCCTGGGCCTGGCCCCAG
Source organism: Manis pentadactyla (assembly GCF_030020395.1). NCBI lineage: Eukaryota > Metazoa > Chordata > Mammalia > Pholidota > Manidae > Manis > Manis pentadactyla. The sequence continues at coordinate 197,442,193 of NC_080019.1, forward strand.
CCCGGCTCTGTGAGTCTCAGGGGAAACAACATTTAGAAAGGTGGTCCAGATGGTATGGATTTCGGTAGTACTGGATGAGGCAATGGTCCTAGGTCATTCCAGTGAATAGGATTTTGTTCTTAACAGTTTTTGAGTTAATTCTGATGGGTTTCATAGGAGCAATGTAGGATTACAGAGTTTCTGCCTAAGTTTGAAATTTCTGTCTCAATATTCACATACATGTTCTTTACGTTAACATAATTGCTTTTCTCCCAGCACGGCTCTACAGTCCTGGTGTCAGTGCTGGCTGGGCTATTTCTTTGCATTATTTCTGTTCGTTGGGCACTTCAGGGACAGGCAGGTGACTTTCAAGTCCCTCTCTGTAATCAAGCCATCAACTTAATATATAGCTATGTACATTTGTTTTCTTTTCATGTTTTAGGGCTCACTCCCCTACCCCCCCCCATTTTGACTTAATTTTGTTTTATAACCATAGAACATCACTGTGGTTCCAAGACTAAATCTATAAAGTCAGGTATATCCAGGTAATCTAATAGATGCCTCTCCCCTCTATCCTGTTTCTTCTCTTGCTGTCTAGGTAACCGTTTGGATTTGTCTCTTGTTTATTAGCATATTCGTGAAAGCAGAAGCCAATAAGCACAGATTCCCCACAGTGGTGGGCCCGCGATCCCCCTGCACCTCGCCGTCCCACCTGCTCCGTTTGGGCAGGGACAGCTCAGTGGCGGAGGGGGTCTTCTCTGTTTCATGTGGGAAGCTCAGCAGGAGGAGCCATGCATGTTTCCTGACAACGCTTCTGGCCATGTGCCTTTGTCCATGTGTGTGGAGCCTGCTGGCAGCAGCCACCTCGCTTCCTGCAGCCTCAAGGCCTTCCTGCGGCAGCTCTTCCGGCAGCCCAGGCCTGCCGGTGGATTTGCTCAACTTCGTCTGTGTCTCTGGAAATGACTTGCTTTTATCTTCCTGTGTGCAGAGGTTTCTACTGGCCAGGCTGACGGTTCTGTCCCCTGGCGCTTGCCCATGTCCCCACCTTGTCCCCTGGCTGGCCAAGCTCTGGGGAGAAGTCTGCTTTGTTCTTACTTTCACTCTTCTTCCTTTTGTCTTTGAGGCACTCTTACATTGGCTGTCTCTGGCTTTGGGCTGTGTCCCCGTGCTGTGCCCAGGTGCTCTGCCTTTGCATTGACACCACTGGGAGGTTGGTGGCCTCCATGGGAAGAACTCTGGGTCCTAGTTTTCATTAAGTTTGGATGATTTTTGGCCATTATTTTTTCAGATTCTTTTCCTGTTTCCTCCCACCCTTCTACCTTCAGTGACTTCAGATACATGAACTCAGACTGCCTGCTGTTACCTTGTGCGTCTGCTTATTGATTCAGTAAACATTTTTTCCAGTCTCTGTCTTTATGTGACTCATTTTCGTTGACTTCTATTGCTACGTCTCCAGATGTTTTTCTTCAGTACTGTCTAATCTGTTAATGCAATATGCTGAATTTTTTTGTTAGATATTTTCCATCATTCATTTCATCCCTTATTGTTTTCCTGTTTTCCTTTAAATATTATGGATCAGTATAATAGCTATTTCAATGTCATTGTTTGCTAATTTTTTCTTTTATCTTGGGATATATTTCCATGGACTGCTCTTTTCCTTAGCTGTGGGTCGCATTTTCTACCTTTTGGCATGTTTATTAATTTTTGATTGGATGCCAAGGATTGTCAGTCACATTGTTGAATGTCTGGATTCTGCTGTTTTGGCTTTGTTTTGGTAAGCATTTGACTTCTTTTTCCCATCTTTTCATTGTTGATTTGTAGGGATTCTTAATATATTAAAATACTGAGATCCAAATACTCTTCATATTTGTCATTTGTTAATGTAATGTGAGTATTTTTCCCCACTCTTACTTGCTTAGTTGTTTTCTTAATGGTATCTTCTGATAAGCAGACAGTCTTAGTTTTGATGAAGTTGAATATAAATTCTTCCTATGATTGGTGCTTTTTGTGTTCTGTCCAAAAATATCTGTCCTCTCCCTGAGGTTGTGAAAATATGTGGTCCTGGTTTCTATGCTTAAGTCTGTGATCCATCTCAAGTTACTTTTTCCTGAGTTCTCTGACTTTTAGATAACTTAGTTCTGCTAATTTTTGAACATTTTTATAAATGGGATAATCTAGTATGTATGTCTTGAGTCTGACCCTTTTCATCCAGTGTCTTGTTTACGCAGTTCCCCATGTCAAGAGGTAAAGTTTAGAAAAAGATAATTCATGCAAACAATAGGGAGAAAAAAGCAGGTGCTGCAGTACTTGTATCAGACAAAATAGACTTCAAAACAAAGAAAGTCACAAGAGAAAAAAAAGGACATTACATAATGATAAAGGGGTCAGTCCAACAAGACGATATAACCATGACAAATATCTGTGCATCCAACACAGGAGCACCAACATATGTGAAACAAATACTAACAGAATTAAAGGAGGAAGTAGAATGCAATGCATTCATTTTAGGAGACTTCCACACACCACTCACTCCAAAGGACAGATCAACCAGACAGAGAATAAGTAAGGAAACAGAGGCACTGAACAACACACTAGAACAGATGGACCTAACAACATCTACAGAGCTCTACACCCAAAAGCAGCAGGATACACGTTCTTCTCAAGTGCGCATGGAACGTTCTCCAGAATAGACCACATACTAAGCCACAAAAAGAGCCTCAGTAAATTAAAAAAGATTGAAATTGTACCAACCAACTTCTCAGATCACAAAGGTGGAACTAGAAATAAATTGTACAAAGAAAACAAAAAGATTCACAAACACATGGAGGCTTAACAACATGCTCCTAGATAATCAGCGGATCAATGACCAAATTAAAACAGATATCAAGCAATATATGGAGACAAATGACAGCAACAGCACAAAGCCCCAACTTCTGTGGGACTCAGGGAAGGCAGTTCTAAGAGGAAAGTGTATAGCAATCCAGGCCTATTTAAAGAAGGAAAAACAATCCCAAATGAATAGTCTAAAGTCACAATTATTGAAACTGGAAAAAGAAGAACAAATGAGGCCTAAAGTCAGCAGAAGGAGGGACATAATAAAGATCAGAGAAGAAATAAATAAAATTAAGAAGAATAAAACAGTAGAAAAAAATCTATGAAACCAACAGCTGGTTCTTTGAGAAAGTAAACAAAATGATAAACCCCTAGCCAGACTTATTAAGAGAAAAAGAGAATCTACACACATAAACAGAATCCGAAATGAGAAAGGAAAAATCACGACAGACACCACAGAAATACAAAGAATTATTAGAGAATACTATGAAAATCTATATGCTAACAAGCTGGATAACCTAGAAGAAATGGACAACTTTCTAGAAAAATACAACCTTCCGAGACTGACCAAGGAAGAAAGAGAAAATCTAAACAGACCAATTACCCGCAATGAAATTGAATCAGTAGTGAAAAACTACCCAAGAACAAAAATCTCGGACAAGATCGAGTCACTGCTGAATTTTATCAGACATTTAGAGAAGACATAATGCCCATTCTCCTTAAAGTTTTCCAAAAAATAGATGAGGAAGGAATACTCCCAAACATATTCTATGAAGCCAGTATCACACTAATACCAAAACCAGGCAAAAACCCCACAAAAAAAGAAAATTACAGACCAATATCCCTGATGAACATAGATGCAAAAATACTCAACAAAATATTAGCAAACCAAATTAAATACATCAAGAGGGTCATACATCATGACCAAATGGGATTCACCTCAGGGATGCAAGGATGGTGCAACATTCGAAAATCCATTAACATCATCCACCAAATCAACAAAAAGAAAGACAAAAACCACATGATAATCTCCATAGATGCTGAAAAAGCATTCCACAAGATTCAACATCTATTCATGATAAAAACTCTCAACAAAATGGGTATAGAGGGCAAATACCTCAACATAATAAAGGCCATATATGACAAAACCACGGCCAACATCATACTGAACAGCGAGAAGCTGAAAGCTTTTCCTCTGAGATTGGGGACAAGACTGGGATGCCCACTCTCCCCACTGTTATTCAACATAGTACTGGAGGTCCTAGCCATGGCAATTAGACAAAACAAAGAAATACAAGGAATCCAGATTGGTAAAGAAGAAGTTAAACTGTCACTATTTGCAGATGACATGATATTGTACATAAAAAACCCTAAAGACTCCACTCCAAAACTACTAGAACTAATGTCGGAATTCAGCAAAGTTGCAGGATACAAAATTAACACACAGAAATCTGTGGCTTTCCTGTACACTAACAATGAACTAATAGAAAGAGAAATCAGGAAAACTATTCCATTAACAATAGCATCAAAAAGAATAAAATACCTAGGAATAAACCTGACCAAGCAAGTGAAAGACCTATACCCTGAAAACTGTAAGACACTCTTAAGAGAAATTAAAGAGGACACTAACAAATGGAAACTCCTCCCATGCTCTAGCTAGGAAGAATTAATATCGTCAAAATGGCCATCCTGCCCAAAGCAATATACAGATTCGATGCAATCCCTATCAAATTACCAACAACATTCTTCAACGAACTAGAACAAATAGTTCAAAAATTCATATGGAAACACCAAAGACCCCGAATAGCCAAAGCAATCCTGAGAGGGAAGAATAAAGTGGGGGGGGGATCTTGCTCCCCAACTTCAAGCTCTACTACAAAGCCACAGTAATAAAGACAATTTGGTACTGGCACAAAAACAGAGCCACAGACCAGTGGAACAGAATAGAGACTCCAGACATTAACCCAAACATATATGGTCAATATACGATAAAGGAGCCATGGACATACAATGGGGAAATAACAGCCTCTTCAACAGATGGTGCTGGCAAAACTGAACAGCTGCATGTAAGAGAATGAAACTGGATCACTGTCTAACCCCATATACAAAAGTAAATTAGAAATGGATGAAAGACCTGAATGTAAGTCATGAAACCATAAAACTCTTAGAAAAAAACATAGACAAAAATGTCTTGGACATAAACATGAGCGACTTCTTCATGAACAAATCTCCCCGGGCAGGGGAAAGAAAAGCAAAAATGAACAAGTGGGACTAAATCAAGCTGAATAGCTTCTGTACAGCAAAGGACACCATCAATAGAACAAAAAGGTATCCTACAGTATGGGAGAATATATTCATAAATGACAGATCCAATAAAGGGTTGACATCCAAAATTTATAAAGAGCTCACGCACCTCAACAAACAAAAAGCAAATAGTCCAATTAAAAAATGGGCAGAGGAGCTGAATAGACAGTTCTCTAAAGAAGAAAATCAAATGGCCAACAGACACATGAAAAGATGTTCCACATCGCTAATCATCAGAGAAATGCAAATTAAAACCACAATGAGATATCCCCTCACACCGGTAAGGATTGCCTTACACCGGTAAGGTAAGACATACATACCAAAAGACAAACAACAACAAATGTTGGTGAGGTTGTGGAGAAAGGAGAACCCTCCTACACCGCTGGTGGGAATGTAAATTAGTTCAACCATTGTGGAAAACAGTATGGAGGTTCCTCAAGAAGCTCAAAATAGAAATACCATTTGACCCAGGAATTCCACTTTTAGGAATTTACCCTAAGAATGCAGCACTCCAGTTTGAAAAAGACAGATGCACCCCTATGTTTATCGCGGCACTATTTACAATAGCCAAGAAATGGAAGCAACCTAAGTGTCCATCAGTAGATGAATGGATAAAGAAGATGTGGTACATATACACAATGGAATATTATTCAGCCATAAGAAGAAAACAAATCCTACCATTTGCAACAACATGAATGGAGCTAGAGGGTATTATGCTCAGTGAAATAAGCCAGGCGGAGAAAGACAAATACCAAATGATTTCACTCCTATGTGGAGTATAAGAACAAAGAAAACTGAGGTAACAAAATGGCAGGTGAATCACAGAACCCAAGAATGGACTAACAGTTACCAAAGGGAAAGGGACTGGGGAGGATGAGTGGGAAGGGAGGAATAAGGGCGGGGAAAAAGAAAGGGGGCATTACGATTAGCATGTATAATGTGGGGGGGCATAGGGAGGGCTGTACAACACAGAGAAGACAAGTAGTGATTCTACAGCATCTTACTACACTGATGGACAGTAACTCTAATGGGGTTTGTGGGGGGGAATTGGTGAAGGGGGGAGCCTCGTAAACATAATGTTCTTCATGTAATTGTAAATTAATGATACCGAAAAAAAAAAACCACTGGGGGAGAATTTACTGGAAAACTTTAAACTCATGTTTGAGATGATTTACAAAAAGAAACTAAAAATACCATTTGTGTAAATTATTAAGAAAAAAAGTGTATCTAAAAAGAAAATCTTGAAGATGAAATATTTGAACTTACATAAAATTAAGAGTTTAGAAAAATATGCGTGCATCTGAAAGACTAGAATTTGTTATGAAGCTAAAATTTAGTAATTTAAGTTTCTAATACACAGTGAATGAGTTAAAGAAGCAGGATTCATTAAGAAGAGGGGCAGCAACATCATTTGGGAGATGAGTTGCTGAAGAATGTTTAGAGCTTGAGAATCACTTATGGTGGTGAGTCTGATCTGTTCAGGGCTGTGGGCCGGTGCTGGCGGGAGGCTGTGCCCTGTTGTGACTGCGCTTCCTGCCCCTCTCAGCGGGTGGGCCCTGAGTTCCCCCAGAGGATCTGGTGACTGCGCGGAGCAGCCTGAGGGCGCCACGAAGGTGTGCTGCTGTCAGCGGGTTCTCCCTGTGTGGGAGGAATCCAAGCCTGGGGGACCTCATACTCGGGGGGCCTCTCTCTGTAAAGTGGAGGCCCAGAGCGAGAGAAGCTGGAGGCAAGCCATGTGGCATGAAGGCCTCTCTCCAGACTCTGACAGCCCATGTCTGCCTGCCTCGTGGCCTGCAGTCTTTGCTCCTGGCCATTCGTGCCTTGAGGATGGCTGTTCTGCAGGGCTGGTGGCCCTCACTGTTGCGCATATGTCCTGGGCGCCCACCCGCAACACAGTGGTGTGGGTGGGGGTCTGCAGTGTGTGATTGGGGGCAGTCTCATCCCAGAGCTGTGAGCGGGTACAGGCTTGTGCGTTTGGGCTCAGTCTTAATGCCCCAGTTTATGCCACAGTGCCTGGTAGGAATTCCATATGTGTTGAATCGATTACTTTTATTTAATTGGTTTGGCTTTTAGCATTTGGGAGAAAATTTATCAGATAGTGAATTGACTAATTTCTAAGTGTTGTCATAAAAGTCTGTTAGATGTATGATTTTAGCTAGACATCGTTCTCACGACTTTGGGCTGTGAGCAGCAGTGGTCTTACGTTTGCAAGAGATGCAGGGCACTCCCCCTTCGGACGGCTGGTCTCCACGCAGCTGCCCTCGTACACAGGGATGCTTGATGCTCTGCGCACACTTTCTGCAACAGCACGGAGGGTCTCCCTGTGGCCTGGTCAGTTCTGGGCATCACAGACTCCTGGTGGGTTGAGAGCAGTGGGAGCCTGGGCAGAGTTGCTGGGATGCGGCTTGATGTCGTCACAGAGGCCGGAAGGTGTGGAGGAGCTGGAGGAAGGGTGTACTTGGCTGTTCCTGGGCTGTTGCGCAATGACACCCAGAATTGCATAGGAGGCAGTTTAAAGGAGAGTGTGACAAGATCAGATTTGATCTGGAAGCGTCACCTGGCCTCCAAGCCAACGACAATGCATGTGGCCCAGTGACTGGGGGGGATCATCCACTGTGCTGCACATGGGGTACAGCAGGGCAGGTCCTGATGTGCTGTGGGGAGGCAGGAGCGGGACTGCGGGAGTTTGGGGCGCTGTTAACTGAGGTAGCAAATGTTGGAGGAGCCCCAGTTTGGGCAGGAAAAGTCTGTTCCATGTTGGACACTTTGAGTCTGCGGTGCCATGTAGACGAGCAGGTAGCCGGGAGCCCCAGAAAGAAGACTGGGCTGGCCGTGGGCCTGGTCAGAGCAGGGCTTGCCCATGTCCCAGGGCGTGGGACCGGACGCCGTGTTCAGACAGGCTGGAGCTTCTCTTTCCCGGGCAGGTCATTGATGCTGGAAACGTTCTCAGAGGTGGGGTGTTAACATTGAAACGTTTTCTTGGGCTCTTGGCAGCCATTGGCCAAGTGGCCCCTAAGGAAACAGTAGTACCAGCTTGTTCAGGCATCGACCCTTGATTTGTTTCCCCTTGACCCTGGGGACAGGTAGGGTCCGTATTACTACTGCCAACTCCCGCTGATTCAGTGTCCATAAAATGACCTTTAGATTCACCTCTTGGGTTTGCTGAGCTTCCGCTGGCAGAGGCTCCTGCAGGCACCCATGTCACGTCCTCTTCCATCAGGGTGCTCGCCTGCTGCTCGGCGCCTCATCAGCAGCCGCCCCTGCAGCCTCTGCTGCTTGTGTTTTCAGCTTCACCCTGAGCCACTTAGCAGGTCGGATGCCTTCATGGTTACTGTCTTTATTGAGAAGTGGTTCACACAGTGTAAAATGCAAGCACACCTCGGTGGCCTCAGTGCCCTCCCTGTGGTGTGCCACCATCACACGTCCCATTGCAGGACACGTCATCACCCAAAAGGGAACCGCGAGCCCGTGCACAGTCACTGCTGCACCTCCCTCCACCAGCCCCTGGCCCCGCTAGTCTGTGTCTTTCTGCATTTTACAGTTTTTACCTTCTCGCACACGGGCCTGTGCAGCGCATGTCCACTTACCTGAGTGCCCTCAGAGCTTCCTAGGCCACGTCCTGTGTGTCTGTTCGCTCGTTAACAGGTATCTGGGCTGCTTCTACCTTTTGGCGACTGAGCATCTCTGGCGAGTCTTCTCCGGATGTATCTTTGGCTCCCTCTGTGCATTGCGACTATTCCTAGGCTCTGTTTTCTCTGTTTTATTCCTAGGCTCTGTGTGACTCCTCTGGGGCACATCCTTTGCTTTTCTTCTCTAGGAACATGAACAAGAACGTAAACCCGAAATTGTGGGACTGCTGAGCCGACAGAGAGACGAGACTGGAGGACAGCAGCAGGCGGTGGATGGCCAGCTGCAGACCCAGGTGACCTGGCCTGATGCCTGTCAGTCACAGTGTTTGGGGTCTGGGAGGGTGGCAGGGAGGAGAGATTTGTCACCAAGTGGACCGGTGTCTGCTGCAGCCTTGCTCTCTGCTTTGTTTTCACACCTGTGGGGCCATCAAAAGCACAAGTGGGGGGACACACATGGTCACCTGATGGCAGTGAGTCTGGCCAGGTGCCAGCTGTGAGGGCCCTCATGCTTCCCCGCCTGCTGCATGCCTGGTGGTGACGGGCCCTGTGAAGTGAGGTGCCTGACACGAGGCCATCCTGGAGGCACAGCCCAGGCCCCTGGGTGGCTGGCCTGCTGTGGGCCTCAGGTCAGGCCCCCCTGGAAGTGCAGGGTGCAGTGAGGGAGCCCCAGACCCCTGCTCCTGCCCGTGTCCCCGCCCTGCCTGGGAGCCCCTGTAGGCCTCTTCAGGGACCTGTGTTCTCCTTGTTCCTCTTCTTTGTTTGTCTTTTTATGCTTTTCTGAGTGTCCCTGGAGTGCTGGCTTCTAAGCACATTTTACTGTTATTTGTGTTAGTTGGGAATAAAGTGTCATTCCTGTTGCATTAGAAGTGTTGGGTGCCTGGCCCCCTGGCCTGCCTCTGCCTCCCTGCAGCCCCTCGTGGCTCCTTGTTCCCCCACCTGTCCAGGCAGTGAGGCCAGAGCGTCACCCATGGCCAGCTCTGGGGTGTGGGGCCTGTTGGTGCTGGTAGCTGTCGCTGGCCCCTGTCTGGCCACCTGTCACAGCCTCTTTGGTCCTGACTGTCTGTCCGAGAGCTCCCGGTCATCCCATGTTTCTTCATGGGGGTCTTGAAACATCCCCCAGCCTTGATGGGCCCCTGGGTGTGGGCCCTGCCTGGGAGGAAGGTTGGGGGCCACCCTGTGTGCTCGAGGAGCAATGAAGAGTGGCTTGGGCCCTGTCCTGGAGGAAGAGGATGGGGGGCCGAGGGGCTGGAGGCAGGATCAGGTGAGCTGGTGTGGGTGATCAGGGAGTTGGTGGGCTGAGCCTGGAGGTTGCAGGAAGCATTGGGGTCCTGCGGAGAGCAGGAGGCCATGGGAGCAGCGTGCATGGAGCCGGGGCAGCCACTGGCAGTCACGGGCACCTGGACGCTGGTGCCTGTGGGAACGGTGTCCCACCCCCACAGCCGGTGTCCTCCCTGGAGCTGGAGGCGCTGCGCCTGAGTCTGAGCGACGCACATGCGGCGCAGCTGGAGCTGACACAGGCCAACCTGCAGAGGGAGAAGGAGGCAGCCCTGACAGAGCTGCGGGAGCTGCTGCGTGGCCGGCACGCCCAGGAGCTGGCTCTGCTGCACAGCCGGCAGCGGCGGGAACTAGAGCTCGCCAGGGAGGAGGTGGCACACCGCTGCAACCAGGAGACAGGTGCGTGCATGGCAGGGCAGGCCTCGTGGGAACCGGCCACAGAGCCTGCTCCTGGGTTTGGGGACGTGGGCAACTCCTGGCTGAGGTGCCCACCAGCAAGCAGGCTCCGTGCCACAGGCATCATGGCACATGGTGGGCTTGCTCAGAGTCCCACACATGGACGCTCTGGGGAGCTGTCTGTCCGCAGGTGGGCAGCTGTGCATTCTGCCCTGTGGGGCCCCACGTGCCCTTGTGCTCTGTGCCCCCTGCCTTGTGCAGTGCCCAGTGGTCATGTCAGTCTCTGAAACAATGCTGTCAGAGGTTTGCCCGGTGCTGGAGGTTTTGTCCATGTCTTTGAGAGGACTCTGGCCGTGGCCTGGCTTTGTCGAGACCAACCAAGACGCTCCTGGTCTCAACAAGCCTCCAGGCCCCCAAGCCCCCACTCCTTCTTCTGTGCCCAGTGGGGCCACGGCGCTCTTGGGAGCTGCCCATCTGCCTCTTAATAGGACGATTCTCCAGCCTAGACCGAGCTCTTTATTCATGTCTAAATGGATTTTTATGTTCTCATTTTAGTGCTTTCTTGTACATTTTTGGGCAAAGTAGGTGCTGCTTTTTGTGAATGTGTGTTTTCAAGCGATAGCTCTGTGCGTCTGTGATCCACATCACACAGTGGCCCGATTACCACGAGCTCTCTGGGGGCTTAATGCACTCAGAGTCATGCAGACATCAGTCACCACCCTGAAAAGGAACTGCATGCCGTTTGCCCTGCCGGTGTGAGTGCTTGCGCTCTGCCCGCTGGGTGAGACTGTCTGCAAGCAGTGCGCCCAGCCTCGGAGGTGCCAGGGCTTTCTCTCAGGGCCCCCCAGCCCGAGAGGGAGCTGGTCTTCTTAGGGCCTTGCAGTGCCTTCCTGTGCTTTTTTATGTCAATTCAGGCAAATATGGGTGGACAGTTTTGTGTCTCCCCATTTTTGTGTATTTTTTAAAACTGAAAACACACTTGCCTTAGTCCCCTTTCAATGCTGTTTTCTCCACATGCACCCCTGGAAACAGGTCCACCGAGAGGCCACACCTGCCCTACCTTCTGTGAGGCTCTGCTGAGGGCTGGGCCCCTGTGGCCAGGATGGGACCTGCCCTCAAAAGTGGCATCTGGCCCTTTGCTTGAATTCTGACCTTTCTGAGGCCACCCTCACTGTGTACGTGTAGGGTAGCTGTCACCTGGTATTGCCTCCCCCCAGCTCCACCTTGGCGCCTTCCCAGGCCCCTTCCACCTCTCCCTGGTGCCCAGATTCCCCAGGTGTGAGCCTCAGCTCCTGGAGTCTCTTCCTCCTTGGGGTGGGGAGCTGTGAAGACCTAGAGCATCTCCACATGCCCTGATTCGCCTGTCCTCCAGCCACTGGCCTGGCATCTGGCACAGGCAGGCCGAGGCCCTCATGGCCAGGGGCGATGGGGTTGGGGTCTTTAAGGCCTGTGCTGGCTTTGGCCTTCACGGTGTGCTGGCTGAAAATCTGGCTACCCTGGCTGAGGACAGATCCGATCTGTTACTTGAACTAGACACTTGCTCCCTCACAGACGTGTCCTGTTGTCCATTAAGGTCAGCGCTTGCTCTGGGAGCAGCCAGCAGGTGCTGGGAGGGGAGCCCTCCCTCCTGGGTGGTCAGATGGCGGAAAAGTCTGGAGCTCAGGGATTGTACCACTTTTGATGTCTCTTGTAGCCGAGCTGAAGGAGAAGTTGCGGTCAGAAGTGGAGAAAAACGTGCAGATGGTCGAGGTGTGTGTGGCCAGAGTGCTGCTCTGAGCACCGTTTTCCTTTCCCCTCCACCCCTCCACATCCCACGGCCCCCACAGGAAAGCCTCTCCCCCTGACTCGAAGTCCCACCACAGCTTTCCCTGAGTGTGCTGATGGGGAGGGTGTTGTGTCGCGATCCTTCATTGGTGCAGTTTGTTTGTCAGCATGACAGCGCTCTCCCATCCCGCAAAGTCTGGTTTCTGAGTGAAACCTCAGGACCTCCCTGCGCTTGGCCTCTTGTACAAGCCTCTGCCAGGTGGACAGCCCAGCACAGGGAGGTGGACAATGGCCATTCAGCAAAATGCATGGTGTGCTCCAGGGAAGCAGAGAGGGGCAAGGGGCAGTAGGGTGGAGGGTGTGCCCGCAGGCCCCAGCCAGCCAAGTGTCCATGCAGTGTCTGCCCTGAGGGCTTCCGTCGGCTCCAGTTGTCATGCTGACCACAGCAGCTTGTCCTGTAATTGTCCTGCTGCTCCCACCTCACACTCCCATTTTGGGGGAGTGAGTTCTCTTTTAAGGCATCACAGAACTCGTTCTTTTCTAAGGAGATGTCTCCCTGGCACTTGAGGTCCTCATGACCAGTCCCTTTATCAAGTCTGTGTCTATAGAAGGGCCCTTTGTGGCAGTGACAGCAGAGGAGTGAGTGACGCGAGGGGATGTGGGTGGTGAGGTCAGGGGACATTGTCGGTGTTAGGGTATATGGGCATCAGTGTCCTGGCTGTGTTGGTCAGGCAGCTGGTGGCAGACATCTCATGCCCAACCCCTGCCCCTGTACTCACAGGGGGGGCTCTGGGTGTAGGATGGCATCTGGCCCCAGCAGGGGTCAGGCAGCAGCCTGGGAGGCACCCCCTGCATCTCATGGGGCTGTGTGCCTGTGCCGTGCTGGGCAAGTGGGCCTTGTCCTCTGCTTCTCCCCTCATAGCTCCAGATGTAGGCAGGCTGGGTGGCCGAGCTGGCTCCCTGCATCAGTGTCGTCTGGATGGGGTCAGCTGCCCAGTCTTGGTTTTCAAATGTGCAGTTATATTTTTTAAACACACATTGATAATCAGCTAAGGGCTATAGTCTCCTTTTTCCTTATTTAAATCAGACCTTGAAGCAAGACTGGGAATCAGAGAAAGAGGTTTGCTTAGAAAACCTACGCAAAGAACTGTCGGAAAAGCATCAGTCAGAACTGGAGAATTTACAAAGCCAGTGGAAGAGAGGGCTGGCAGAGCAGAAAGCTGAGTTGGAGAATATTCTTCAAGCCAAAAGTCAGGCTGAGTGTGAGTATCTAATTAAAATGAGCAAGCTTGCAGAAGCTGTTTTTCCTTTCAACACTAGAATGAGTGGTGTGTGATTTCACCAGATTTGTGACTGAACATGAATTTCCGGTGTGTTTAAACTCAGCTGAGTGTGTGACACCCACAGGGGTTGGAGGTGTGGGCCTGTCAGCCTGGGTCTGCCTGTCTATCACAGGCTGTCAGGCGCCCTAAGTCTTCCTGAAACCCTTGCTTCAGCAATGTTTCCCATGCTCCCTTGCTAATTGCTACCAGAAGCACCACAGCTGTTCACTTCTCATCTTGGGCTGCCTGTGACACAGCGATGCCCACTATCAGGAGACTGCTGGCCAGCCCGGCCAAGGAGGGCTGGGTGCCGGTGGAGGGCAGGGGTCCGGGGGTGCTGGGTGCCAGGAGGGCAGGATGCCAGGGGGACTGGGTGATGGGAGAGCTGGGTGCTGGGAGGGCCAGTTGCAGGAAGGCTGGGTGCTGGGAGGGCAGGGTGCCTGGGGGGCTGGGTGCTGGGGCAGCTGGGGGCTGGGGGTGCCAAGTGCCAGAAAGGCAGGGGTCCAGGAGTGTTAGGGGTTGGGTACTGGGTGGTCAGGGGTTAGGTACCAGGAGGGCAGGGGCCTGGGGGTGCTGGGTGCCAGGAGGGCAGGGGGCTGGGTACCGGGAGGGCAGGATGCCAGGGGGGCCAGGGGCTGGGTGCCGGGAGGGCCAGTTGCCAGGAGGGCAGGGTGCCTGTGGGGCTGGGTGCTGGGCAGGGGGTAGGTACCAGGAGGGCAGGAGGCTGGGTGTGCCAGGTGCCGGAGCAGCTGGGCCCGCTCTTGGGAGGTGCTGCTCTGCGGCCCTGTTGCTGTTCGCTGAGCGCGCTGCAGGCGTCCCTTTTGGGGCGACAACCAGTACGGTCTGTGCTGCTCTCAGCTTCCCCGAAGGCGCTAGAGGCCCCACAGGAAGCAGCTGTGTGCAAGTTGCATGAGGACCTACAGACTGAGCATGGCCAGCAAGTGGATGACCTAGAGTTGAAGTTCAGAGAGAAGCAGCTAGAGGTGGGCAAAAGCACATGTGTTTGATGATGGGGTTGGGGGGCCATCTTGGAAGACTTGGGCTGGGTTGTCTTTGCCCCCTGAGACTCTCCTGCTTGGTTGAGTTGGAAATGAAAATGTAAGGCTTTGGAGTCTGTGCGGTTAACAGTTCTGCCCAGTCTTGTGTAGAAACGGTGCTGGGTCCCAGTGTCCCGTCAGGCTTATCCACACATTTTAGGTGTGAGGCCCTATCCCCCAGCCCTACAGCCATAAACAGGCATTTCTGCTGCTTAAGAATTCAGACTCTTTCCAGTGAAACACTGCGTCTCAGGATGTGGGAGAGGTGGCCCCATCTCACTGAGACTTCAGGTGCTTTATCTCTAAACCCAAGAAGCAAGCAGCGCCCACAGGTGGGTTCCAGGTGGAGTTGGCTGTGGTGGTGCCTGGCCCACAGATGTGAGGACAGTGTGTGTGCTGCCTTGCAGCCCTCGGCAGTCCTGGCGGCCAGTTCTCCCCTTCCAGTGAGTGGAAAAGAGATGGTGGAAGGGCGCCTCTGCTCTGGCTGGATGGGAGAGGCTTGAAGGGCCATCCGTTTGGCTGCAGACAGCTGGGGCACTCATCCCCGCCCTTGGCCCCGTGCTTTTACCCCCCAGCTTAGTGACCCCCAGGCTTCGAGCCCCCTGAGTTGGGGAGCTGCTCAGAGTGGCAGGTGCGGGCAGGCCAGAACTGGCCCATGTTTGGTATGCAAGCCCCTTTCACCCCGAAGTAGCTGCTTCCCAAGCCAGTTGACCATAAACAGTGGAGAAAACTGAAACCTACCCCACGAGGGGTGAGGGAGGGCTGTGAACAGAGGTGGACGGAAGGGCCCGTCACCTCCACGTGGAACAGAACCTGAACTCCGCCACAGGACTGACGGGTGCTGGGCGTGAGGGAGGCCTGGCAGGGGCCAGTGGTGTGTTTTGTGAGTCCCCGTCACTGCCCCCACAGTTAGAGGGATGTGTGTTTAGGACAACAGAGGAAGTTCCTGTCCTTGTTTATGAGAAAAAAATAAATGTCTTCCAGGAACAGGCAATGGGCTCGAGCAGGTAGTTTGTAGACACGCAGGGCCCCAAGGACTGCAGCCAGGTAGCAGCTTGTTGGGCAGCACAGGCCTTTCCTCTGGCGCCACCACGGCTGGTTCCCCTGGGTTTGGGGTTCAGGCTTTTTCTCCCTTGTGTTCGCCTCGTGCCCAGCAGAGGCTTGCTGTGCATGGGGGATGTGAGCACTGTCCTTGGGTGCAGGTGCAGTCACGTCTCACCTTGTCGCCTTCCTTTCCCAGTTAGAGAACCTGCAGGCATCATACGAGTTGCTGAAGGCTCAGTCCCAAGGAGAAATCAGGCGCCTGTGGTCCCAGCTCGAGTCCACGAGAACGAGCAGACAAGAGCTGAGTGGTGAGGAATTTCAGGGTGAAAATTCAGACCCTCTGAAGCTAACAACACCCCAAACTAGAGTTTAACAATGGTAGCAAGCACAAAAAAGTGATTTTGGAAATTCCCCTGAAGATTGACATGTAGTTTTGAGATAGAAATGTTTGGTGGTGGAGAGCCTTAGTTCCATCCTTAGGCAAGTTAGTTGAGTAATGGCTGCAGAAACGGACGTCCATCCTCTCGCTGACTGGGGCCCTTTGCAGGTGTCAAGTAAACAAAGCTCACAGCGGTGCTCACATGTGCCGGGAGCTGTGGCTGAGTGCCATGGAAACACGCCCTGCTGGCATTTGGGGACACGGGTGTGTTTTGCCATGACCTCGAAGATCCTGAGAGCTCACCTGGCAGGTGCTGTCAGGCTCCTGTGGCCCAAGCTGTGCTTTGAAGGGTGAGGGGGAGGCCTAAGGCTACAGGCCCTAGCCACGTGGCCACCTGTGGAGAGGGGAGCTTACTTGGGTCCCTCCGACAGGACCCCAGTCAGAGCCTTCTCTGCTTGCAGGCAGCACCGCTGGCTGGCAGACATGTGGTTTCTCCTGCCAGTCTCCAGACAGGGCCTCTGAATGGGTGACTGCCTCCCTGGCAAATGTCATTTGGGTAAAGAGCAGAGCTACAGAGAGGACCAGAAACATGCCCGTATGCTGCATGTCCCCTTCCCTGCCCCCTGCGTGGAGCTCAGCCCTTGTGTTTTCTCGGGCTGTGTGCTAATGGAGGCCGTGTGCAAGCTGGTGGCCTCCCCTGCAGAGGGCCTCACGCATGCACTCAGGCGTGCCAGCTCCTGAGTGTTCCACTAGAGTCCTCGCTCTGGCATTTGAGGACCCTTCCAGGGAACTTTGAAATCTCTGGGATAGTGATCTGTTTATGTCCATGTTACTGGAAAGCTAATTAATCATTAATTTTTGCAGACCAGCTGGCAGCGTTGTCTTGATTAAGATAGTGATGGGGACAAGTTCTTTTATGGTGTGTGTAACTGTTAACAAAATGTCATGGCCTTCGTGGCTTAAAACCACAACGTGTAACAGCTCACAGACATGTGGGTAAAGTCCGAGACGGTGTGGCGGGACTTTCTGGCAGGGCTTGGCTCCTCAGGCAGTGGCAGAATCCAGTCTGTGTGGCTGTAGGACTGGGGCCTGTTTCCTTGTGCCGCCCACACTCCCTGCCCTGCTACCCCCCATCTTCAGGGCTGCCAGCAGCATATGGAGGGCTGCTCATGCTTCCAATCTTCTTAATTCTACCACCAGTCTGAGAAAGCTACCTGCTTTGAAGAGACTTGAGGGGTTTGCTGAGGCCGCCATGGTCATCACCCTGAATAAGGCCCCTGTGCCACATAGCGTGTGCCGCATTGTGTGAGCCACAAGAGGTCTTGCTTCCCCTTCACAGTTTCTGGGGTTAGGGACCGTTTTTAGGGTCCTGCTCCTTTATCACACTTCAGGGTCTTAACTATCTCCTGAGTTTTCCTTAGTGTTCATTTTAAGATGGTTGCATAATTTCATTTTTTAAAGAGTTACATGAGCAGCTCCTGGCTCGAGTGTCTCACGTGGAAGAATTAGAACAGCTAAAGCAAGACTTTGAGCAGCAGCAGCGACGGGAGAAAGCCGAGCACGAGTCCCAGCTGGAGCAGCTGAGACTTTGCTTTGAGGAGAAGTTGAGGGATGCTGAAGAAAATTACCAGGAAGATGTGACTCTCCTACAGCAGCGGCTCTGGGAGATGAAGGAAGACTGTGTCCTGGAACCTGCGGGAAGCTGGTAAAGGAAGCTGTGTCATTTAAATACGGCTCTGAAGTGTGGCACCTCGAGCAGGACTGCAATCGAGTTTCGTTTGTCATTTCATGCCAGGGGAGTCTAATAGCCCTTTGTTTCAGAAACATGTCTTATTTTGGGGCCTCAAAAAAGACATTAAAGCTAGGAGCTGAATCTGATGTGTGCAACAGGCCACAGACGGCAGTGTGTGGGCAGTGGTGGGCATGAGCTATCAGGATCCCACATCACCTTGGTGACCCTGTGGCTGTGACACTCGGCTGAGTTGAGTTGAGTTCAGCACCTGCTCTGCTGTCACAGATGTGGCTCACTTGGCCGCAGGCATCCAAACCTCAGTGCAGGCATGGGAGGGTGGTGGAAAGAGTAGGAAAGTATCCTTTTATGCTGTTGACCCTCAGGGACAGTGGGTCTCTGTGGAAAAAGGCCATGTGTGAAGTTTTAAAACATATCTTCTCTCTTAGTTCATCCCGTGGATTTTTAGAAGAATCATCTGAGAGAGGAAGAACGGGCCACCTGGGTAGACTGAACCTTCTGGAGCAACATGAGGTGTGGGCCAGCTTTCCTAAAATTGAGACGTAAATGACACATGACATTAGATTCAGGTGTATAACATGATGTGACGTGTGTGTTGTGAAATGACCACAGGGAGTCGAGTTAACATCCATCACCATCCATAGTTACGGCTTTCTCCCATGAGGAGGACTTTTAAGATCTCTGTTAACGGCTTTCAAATATGCAGCATTATTCACTGTAGCGACCATGCTGTGCATACATCCTCAGGACTTAGGTCTTTATCACTGGAAGTTTGTACCTTTTGACCCCCTTCGCCCATCTCACCCAGCCTACACGCCCTGCCTCCAGCAACCACCAGCTTACCTGTGAGCTCAGTTCTTTGTAGATTCCACATATGATTGAGGTCATATGGCATTTGTCTTTGTCTGACTTACGGCACTTAGCACAGGGCCCCAGTGCTGCACATCACAAGATTTCATTTCTTTCTTATGCCTGAGTAATAGTCTACTAAATGTGCATATATGATGTATGTGCACCACTGTTTCTTCATCTGTTTGTCCATCCATGGGAGCACTCTTCTAGCTGTAATATACTGCCAGACCACAGTGTGGAGTGTAAAACCATAAAAGACCATAGAACTTATAAAACAGACCAGAGGGTTGCTTCCATATCTGGGCTGTTGTGGTAGTGCTGCAGTGAATGTAGAGGCTCAGTGTATTTTCAAATTAGCATTTCCATTTTCTTCAGAAAAATACCAAGAAGTGGAATTGCTGGATCATAGGGTATTTCTATTTTTAGATTTTTGAGGACCCTCCATGCTATTTTTTTTTTAAGCTTGGAATTTTTTTTTAAATTGAAGTATCATTGATATACACTCTTATGAAGGTTTCACATGCACAACATTGTGGTTTCAACATTTACCCATATTCTCATGTCCTCCTCCCTCCCCGACCATTGCAGTCCCTGTCCATCAGCATAGTAAGACACTATACCGTCACTACTTGTCTTCTCCATGCTGTACTGCCTTCCCCATAACCTACCTATATTGTGTGTGCTAATTATAATGCCCCTTAATCCCCTTCTCCCTACCTCCCCAACCCCTTCCCTTTGGTAACCACTAGTCCCTTCTTGGAGTCTGTGAGCCTCCTGCTGTTTTGTTCCTTCAGTTTTACTTCATTGTTATACTCAACAAACGAGTGAAATCATTTGGTATTTGTCTTTCTCTTCCTGGCTTATTTCACTGAGCATAATAACCTCTAGCTCCATCCATGTTGTTGAAAATGGTAGGATTTGTTTTCTTTTTATGGCTGAATAATATTCCACCGTGTCTGTATACCACGTCTTCTTTATAGATTCATCTACTGATGGACACTTAGGTTGCTTCCATATCTTGGCTATTGTAAATAGTGCTGTGATAAACATAGGGGTGTGTATGTCTTTTTGAATCTGAGATCTTGTCTGTTAGGCTGGAGAAAGGAAAAACAAGGACATGCAAATCGAACAGAGAGATGCCACAGGGGGAGAACAGACCAGACCCCAAGGTCCGTGCCGTATATGGAAAGGGGACAGCTCTCCCTGAATTCCATCCTGATGTGCCAACTAAGACCCGGATGTCAGCCTCCTTCCTCTTGGAAGGAAAAAAAGTTTCTAGTTGACTGTTATGTCACCTTTAGCCAATCATACCTCTCCACACCCCCTAGGATAGCTTGCCCACTCCTCCCCCTCCTAATCCCTTATAAGCCCCCCACCTCCCCAACCGGGTGTGACTTCTCTGGCCTGTGACAAGAAGGCCACAGAACCTCACCCGGGGGTATTTAAATAAATTACCTGGCCCTTTGTTGCCTCTCTTTGCCTGCTTATTTTGGCTAGAATTTATCTTACATATGGTGCCGAAACCCGGGAAGGAGTGTGAGCGCGGGGCCCCAACTGGCCACCGGTGGCCCCGCCCCCTCCTTCCCCGACCCGGGACCTCAGCCTGCTCTCTGCTGCATAGATTATTTTCTGGTGAGTTCCTCAGTTTCCCCCGGTCTGCTTCCTTTCCTAACTCCATTTCACCTGGTCCATCCGAAATCATAGCTACGTCCAGGTCTTAGGTATTCAGCCCATCCATTGCGAGTATCCGGGATACTCGCCCCTGGCCCTGTGGTGGGGGAGACGTCCCTCACCCAGGCTCCCAGGCCGTCTGCCCTGACTTGGTGTGCTTTGACTTGGTGTGCTTGGGACACTGGGCGCTCCTCTCAGTGGGATTTTTTTTTTAGGAAGTAGCGCAGACATAGGGAACCAGCCCATGAAAGCAGAGGCTCAGACCCCACTGCAATCTCATTTCTAATCTGGCTACTCTATATTTGTCCTGGGAAGTTTGCAAATGGAAGTTAGTCTTCCTTTGCTCTGAGGATCGGCGTCAGTATCCCTCGGACAATCAATCTCGCTGGCCCCCTGAGGGAACTTTTGATTTTAGTCTCCTCACCGACTTAACTAATTATTGCCACCGGAGCGGAAAGTATAATGAAATCCCATATGTGCAGGCTTTTTGGACTTTGCACTCCCGTCAAGACCTTTATGTTAAGTGTTATATAACTCAGGTTCTCCTGGCCCAATCTCCAGTTAAAGATTGTCAGCTTCTTACTCCGCTCAGTCCTTCCTTTTCAGATCTGCCAGAAAACCTCAGTCGCCCACCTCCCTCAGCTTGCAATCTCCTCCCCCTCTTTCCACCACCATCTTTAAGTCCTTTGTCTTTACACGTGTCGCCTCCATCTTAAAGTCCTGCATTCTCAACCATGCCGTTGTCTTGCTCTCCTCTTCCAGTGGCTGCACCACCCCCTCCCGCTCTCCTTCCACCTTCACCGCCCTCTTCCCACCCAAGAACACACCCCTCCCGCCCTCTAGTTCCAGAAGCCACAGACAAGAAGCTGAGAAGAGAGAGGGCAATTGGATATCAGTGACTCAAGTCTTTGTATCAGTTTGTCTATCTGTATATGTTTTTATGAAAAAAGTGTTGCTGACAGTAGTCATTGTATCTCAGTATGTACGTTTGTGTGTCTAGGTGTATAGATGAAAAATATTTTATTTAAAAACAAGCGCTTGTGAGGATTGGGCATTCTGGAACTTCCAGAGAATCTAGTAAAAATTGTTAAGCATTAATGCTAATTTGAGTTTAGCTGAGGCAGGCCTGTCCTTGTTATCAGCTTCCTAAGTTTACCTAAGGTCATTTAAGTCAATGTTATCTGCTAAATCTTTTAAGAATAAAATGCTTAAAGGCTTGGCTTTGTCTAACATTCAGTAAAAGCTTTGTAAGTAATCTAGCATAGTTGCTAAAAATAAGTAAACAAGCCTAGCAAATAAATATCTTAATAATAATACTGTATTAATGTATAACAGTATATATATATATATATGCAAACAGCCTGAGAATTTTTGTAGTAACCAAAATTCTTAAAGTTTGCTAAGTTATGTAGACATATTTTGTGCCTAATAAGAAATTGTGCTATAAAGCACATTTCCAAAAATGATAATATACATTCATAAATGTATCAATCTGAAAAATGCTAGTGTAACAGTTTACAGTAGCCTATTTTTCAGTGTTCACTGAAGGTTAAAGTAATAGTTTTAAGTTCTGATCAAAACTACTTAAAGTAGTAAGGAAAACATTTCTGCATGCTAAAAAATATGTCTTTTGATAAAAGAAAGTAACTTTGTTCTAAAGTACAGCTGTTTAGAGAAATCTAAATGTAAAAAGAAAGTTGTAAAAAGTTTGTAGAAGAATTTAATATAGTCATGCTATACAAAATTAAAGCAAATGAGTCTCAGTATCAAGTATACAGCTAGATTAGAATTTTGTTTTCAGTTAAAAAGACAAAGTTTTCTTAACTGTTAGTTTGCTCTTAATATTGAAAGATTGCAGAAAGTTCTTCTAATTGTTTTATCAAAGCAGTTTCTTATGCTTAAAGTCTCAGTGAGTTGTCAGAGTCTTTAGGAAAATGAGATCTTTATATTAAAAAGACTAAAAGCTAAACTTTAATGACAACTATGTAACCTTCTTTATTTGCCTTTGAAGTACTTTGTTGTCATTCTAGTTAATTGGATAAGTATTGCTTCATAGCAACCTATAATCCTATTTAAGCAAGTGCCTTAAAACCTTTAACAACTTCCCAAAATCAAATTCAAAAAAGTGCTTTTACCTCTAGTTAACTCTGATATTTTCCAGAGGGCCCCTGGAACATGTCAGAAAACCTTTTTCTCATTGGAGAAAGTATTTGGCTAATTTAGCTTATTTATCTGATATATAATTACCTCCTTAATTACCTAGAAAGCACTGTCAAAAAGAATAATGCTAAACTTTGTTACTGAATGTTTTGTGTTACAGAAATATCAGAATTTCCTTATGTCAACTGTCTTACAGTAAGCTCTCATCAGATCTTTAACCATTGTCATTTGTAAGTCTTTTGTTATTTATAGTCACTGTTTTATTACTCTTAAGCTAGTAAAAAACTAGATTACAGCAGAACAAGTATTAGTTACATAAGATTAAGTAAACTAAAGAAGATGATTTTGTGGCTTTTTGTTTCAAATGTTGTTGATAAAGTGTTTTAAGCTTTTTCTCTTAAGCTGACAACAGTTTAGTAAATGACTGCCTTTATAAGCAGAATTGAAACTTTATCTCTCTCTACCTGATCCCTCCAGAATTTAAAAACTCAGTAACTATTTTTATATTTCATGGCAGTATATTTATTTGCACAACTTCAATAAGAATCTGCTTTCCTTGTAAGAGAACCAATTAAAATCACTGGTTATATTACCAAGGCTTTGACTGGAACGTCATACCTGAGAGACACGTGTGTAAACTCATATGAACAGACAGCTTTAAGGAACTAAGATTGGCTTTATAAAGCCAACAAAGCCCCTTAAAAGAACTGGGCTAGTACCTTGCTTACAGAGTTCCCAGCAGCCTTACCAAGTGAGTAAAGAAAGTCACTGCCTGGCAGATGCAAGAACCTCAAGAATGTTTTGAGAACCTCAGAGAAGAGAAGAATTCACCCAAATGTACAGGTACTGCAGGTACAACCTGAGGGCAAGTCTTACTTGGCTTTCTGGCCTAGAGAGGCCTTTAAAAGTTCAATCTGAAATTCCTTGCAGAAAGTTCCAGCAAAGCATATTTAAAAGAGCCTGTGTAATCAATTGCTCTTCTTGCTGCACTTATACAAATAATCAAGCCAACTGTTAATTATTTTCTTAATCTAGCTACTTCTAATAAAAATAGGGGTGATTTTAGAGAAAAGTATTGTTTCAATAATGCAGTCTTATCTATACTAAATCCTAATACTTGTCATTGAGATGTAAACTTGATCCAGAATTCCAGTCCCCCATAATAACCTGGCTAATGCCCCTACTGGGCCCCTTAATAACAGTTTGTGGTTTACTCTTAGTTGCCCCTTGTGTCCTCAGGTTCCTCCAACAGCAGCTAACCCAGATGACCCGAGTCGCCACCAACCAGATGTTACTTCACTGTTACGCACCTCTTCCCACTGAACCCCCTCCTTCGGCTTAATACCAGCCTCAAACCCCCACGACGCCCCTTGTCAGCCGGAAGTAGCCAGATTGAGTCGTCGCCCATTATGACCAAAAGGCTGGAATGTTAAGCTGGAGAAAGGAAAAACAAGGACATGCAAACAGAACAGAGAGATGCCATAGGGGGAGAACAGACCAGACCCCAAAGTCCGTGCCATATATGGAAAGGGGACAGCTCTCCCTGAATTCCATCCGGATGTCAGCCTCCTCCCTCTTGGAAGGAAAAAAAGTTTCTAGTTGTCTATTATTTCACCTTTAGCCAATCATACCTCTCCACACCCCCTAAGATAGCTTGCCCACTCCTTCCCCTCCTAATCCCTTATAAGCCCCCCCACCTCCCCAACCGGGTGTGACTTCTCTGGCCTGTGACAAGAAGGCCACAGAACCTCACCCGGGGGTATTTAAATAAATTACCTGGCCTTTTGTTGCCTCTCTTTGCCTGCTTATTTCAGCTAGAATTTATCTTACATTGTCTTCTTTGGGTAAATTCCTAGGAGTGAAATTCCTGGGTCAAATCATATTTCTATTTTTAGTTTACTTTTGTGTATTGAGTTAGACAATAATCTAGTTTCATTCTCTTACATGTAGTTGTCCAGTTTTGCCAACACCAGCTGTTGAAGAGGCTGTCATTTCCCCACTATATATCCATGGCTCCTTTATTGTATATTAATCGACCATATATGCTTGGGTTTATATCTGGGCTCTCTATTCTGTTCTATTGATCTGTGGGTCTGTTCTTGTGCCAGTACCAAGTTGTTTTGATTACTGTGGCTTTGTAGTAGATCTTGAAGTCAGGGAGCATACTCCGTCCAGCTTTATTCTTCTTTCTCAGAATTGCTTTGGCTATTTGGGGTCTTTTGTGGTTCCATATGAATTTTAGAACTATTTGGTCTAGTTTGTTGAAGAACGCTGTTGATATTTTGCTAGTGATTGTATTCAATCTGTAGATTGCTTTAGACAGAATGGCCGTTTTGACAGTATTCTTCCTATCCATGAGCACAGGATGTATTTCCATTTATTGGTATCTTCTTTGATTTATCTCATGAGTGACTTGTAGTTTTCAGGGTATAGGTTGTTCACTTCCTTGGTTAGGTTTATTCCTAAGTATTTTATTCTTTTTGAGGCAACTGTGAATGGAATTGTTTCTCTTTTATGATGTTCAGTAGTTTATTTACTTTCTTCCCTTTTTTGAAAATCAGGAACTTTGCTTATCTTTAACTTTCTGATTCATCTCCCTTTTCACAAGATACCTTTAAAAGTATAAGTGTTGGTTCATCATCCTTTTGCTCAAGTTCCCTGTATATCCTGGGATATAACGTGTGCAGAGGCTTGAACCCGTTGCCCTGTTCGCTACCCTCTCTTGGCTTCTCTTCCCCTTGTGATGATGGCTCTGCTCTCCCTGGGGCAGTTGGCCTTCCCTCGATGGAAGACCTGTAATGTGTCTGATTTCCCCCTATTGCTGCTCTTGGCACAACAAAGAAAGCCCCCCACCCCTGTCTTTGCTCCACTCGTGTATGTGTTCAGTTAATTCCTGTCTAGGCTGCCAACTCCAGAGATAACGGTTGCTGTAGGTGCCAGGATGGATGCATTTCACTTGGGCGAATAGTTCTGCACCTGCTTGTGCTCAGCTCCTTCTGTCCCCATCAGCATGAGAGGTCTCCCACTGCTCCGCTCGGCACGATGCCCCTGTGTCCTGGGAGTTTTCCTGTCTGCCAAGCTGGATTCGAGTCATTGCTGCCAATAATCTGTCCCTTTAATTTCTTCCCTCTTCAATGAATTTGTGTTTTCTCCAGGTAAAACATGATTTAGTTGAAGATCACCAGGAAGAACTGAAGAAAGCTAAGGAGAAGATTCAGCTAATGGAAGAAGAATTCAGGGAAAGAGAAGCAGAGTGGAAAGCTACAAGCGAGGCCTCCAAGAGAGAAGCTGAAGAGAAACTGACCCTGATGCTGCGCGACCTGAGGGAACAGGCTGAGTCTGAGAAAGAGTTAATAATAAACAGGTTCGAGCTTCGAGAAACCGAAATGAGGCAACTTCAGGATCGGCAGGCAGCCCAGATTCTGGACCTGGAGGGGTCCCTGAAGGAGCAGCAGGGCCGCCTGAGGCAGCTAGAGCTCGGGCTGGCTGGGGATGAGTCCCCTCAGTGCAGCCACTGTGGCCAGGAGCCGGGGAGCGGTCTGGCCTCTGCACACCATGACCGGGTGCTCCACCTGAAGGAGGACTGTGCCCTCCAGCTGATGCTGACCCAGAGCAGGTGGGTGACCTTCCTGCAGCGTGTGTTACGTATGGAGGCACCTGCCAGGTTCCTAGGAGAGCCCCCCACTTCAGAGGAGAGAGGCCAGTCCCCTGGGAAGATGTGTGCTGGGTTCTCAGTAGCCTGCCAGGCAGCAGAGCCAAAGGTGATGGACCGTGCTCTGAGCCCTCGGTGTCCATCCCAGAACAGTGACGGCGAAGCGGCATCCCATAGCCAGATATCCTGGTGTAGATGGCATCTGCACCCTCTGGTGGTCATCCCTGTGATGGACACGACTATGAAACATCTTTTTTTTTTCTTTGGTATCATTAATATACACTTACATTAGCAACATTGTGGTTACTAGACTCCCCCCATCATCAAGTCTCCCCACAAACCCCACGACAGTCACTGTCCATCAGTGTAGTAAGATGCTATAGAGTCACTACTTGTCTTCCCTTTGTTGTACAGCCCTCCCCGTGCCCCCCAACACTATACATGCTAATTGTAATGCCCTGTTTTCCCCGTTATCCCTCCCTTCCCACCCATCCTCCCCAGTCCCTTTCCCTTTGGTAACTGTTAGTCCATTCTTGGGTTCTGTGAGTCTGCTGCTGTTTTGTTCCTTCAGTTTTGCTTTGTTCTTATGCTCCACAGATGAGTGAAATCATTTGATACTTGTCTTTCTCCACCTGGATTATTTCACTGAGCATAATACCCTCTAGCCCCATCCATGTTGCAAACGGTAGGATTTGTTTTCTTCTTATGGCTGAATAATATTCCATTGTGTATATGTACCACATCTTCTTTATCCATTCATCTACTGATGGACACTTAGGTTGCTTCCATTTCTTGGCTATTGTAAATAGTGCTGCGATAAACATAGGGGTGCACCTGTCTTTCTTCAAACTGGGCTGCTGCATTCCTAGGGTAAATTCCTAAGAGTGGAATTCCCAGGTCAAATGGTATTTCTAGGTTGAGCTTTTTGAGGAACCTCCGTACTGCTTTCCACAATGGTTGAACTAGTTTATATTCCCACCAGCAGTAAGGAGGGTTCCCCTTTCTATGCATCCTCACCAGCATTTGTAGTTGTTTGTCTTTTGGATGTTGGCCATCCTAACTGGTGTGAGGTGATATCTCATTGGGGTTTTAATTTGCATTTCCCTGATGATTAGCGATGTGGAGCATCTTTTCATGTGTCTGTTGGCCATCTGAATTTCTTCTTTGGAGAAGTGTCTGTTCAGATCCTGTGCCCATTTTTTTTTTGGATTATTTTCTTTTTGTTTGTTGAGGAGCATGAGCTCTTTATATATTTTGGATGACAGCCTTTTATCGGATCTGTCATTTATGAATATATTCTCCCATACTGTAGGATGTCTTTTTGTTCTACTGATGGTATCCTTTGCTGTACAGAAGCTTTTTAGTTTGATATAGTCCCATTTGTTCATTTTTGCTTTTGTTTCCCTTGCCTAGGGAGATATGTTCATGAAGAAATTGCTCATGTTTATGTCCAAGAGATTTTTGCCTATATTTTTTTCTAAGAGTTTTATGGTTTCATGAGTTACATTCAGGTCTTTGATCCATTTTGAGTTTACTTTTGTGTACAGGGTTAGGCAAAAATCCAGTTTCATTCTCTTACATGTAGCTGTCCGGTTTTGCCAACACCATCTGTTTAAGAGGCTGTCATTTCCCCATTGTATATCCTTGGCTCCTTTATCATATATTAATCGACCATGTATGCTTGGGTTAATATCTGGACTCACTAGTCTGTTCCACTGGTCTGTGGCTCTGTTCTTGTGCCGGTACCAAGTTGTCTTGATTACTGTGGCTTTGTAGTAGAGCTTGAAGTCAGGGAACGTAATTCCCCCTGCTTTATTCTTCCTTCTTAGGATTGCTTTGGCTATTTGGGGTCTTCTGTGGTTCCATATGAATTTTAGAACTATTTGTTCTAGTTCATTAAAGAATGCTTTTGGTATTTTGATAGGGATTGCATTGAGTCTGTAGATTGCTTTAGGCAGGATGGCCATTTTGACGATATAAATTCTTCCTAGCCAAGAGCATGGGATGAATTTCCATTTATTAATGTACTCTTTAATTTATTTTAAGAGTGTTCTGTAGTTTTCAGGGTATAGGTCTTTCACTTCCTTGGTTAGGATTATTCTTAGGTATTTTGTTCTTTTTGATGCAGTTGTGAATGGAATTGTTTTCCTGATTTCTCTTTCTGCTAGTTCATCATTAGCGTATAGGAATGCAACAGATTTCTGTGTATTAATTTTGTATCCCACAACTTTGCTGAATTCAGATATTAGATCTAGTAGTTTTGGAGTGGATTCTTTAAGGTTTTTTGTGTACCATATCATGTCATCTGCAAACAGTGACAGTTTATAACTTCTTCGTTACCAGTCTGGATGCCTTTTATTTCTTTGTGTTGTCTGATTGCCGTGGCTAGGACCTCCAGAACTATGTTGAATAAAAGTGGGGAGAGTGGGCATCTTTGCCTTGTTCCTGATCTTAGGGAAAAAGCTTTCAGCTTCTCACTGTTAAGTACGATGTTGGCTGTGGGTTTGTCATATATGGGCTTTTATTATTTTGAGGGTGCTTGCACTGTATATCCATTTTGATGAGAGTTTTTATCATGAACAGATGTTGAATTTTGTCAAATGCTTTTTCAGCATGTATGGAGATGATCATGTGGTTTTTTTTGTCCTTCTTTTTGTTGATGTGGTGGATGATGATGGATTTTCTAATGTTGTACCATCCTTGCATCCCTGGGATGAATCCCAATTGATCATAGTGTATGATCCTCTTGATCTATTTCTGGATTCGTTTGCTAATATTTTGTTGAGTATTTTTGCAGCTATATTCATCAGGGATATTGGTCTGTAGTTTTCTTTTTTGTGGTGTCTTTGCCTGGTTTTGGTATAAGAGTGATGCTAGCTTCATAGAATGAGTTTGGAAGTATTCCCTCCTCTTCTATTTTTTGGAAAACTTTAAGGAGAATGGTATTATGTCTTCTCTAAATGTCTGATAAAATTCAGCAATGTGTCCATCTCTTCCGGGAGTTTTGTTCTTGGGTAGTTTTTTGATTACTAGTTCAGTTTCGTTGCTGGTAATTGGTCTGTTTAAGTTTTCTCTTTCTTCCTTGGTCAGTCTTGGAAGGTTGTATTTTTCTAGAAAGTTGTCCATTTCTTCTAGGTTATCCAGTTTGTTAGCATATAGATTTTCATAGTATTCTCTAATAAAACTTTATATTTCTGTGGTGTCCGTTGTGATTTTTCCTTTCTCATTTCTGATTCTGTTTATGTGTGTAGATTCTCATTTTGTCTTAGTAAGTCTGGCTAGAGGTTTATCTATTTTGTTTATTTCCTCAAAGAACCAGATCTTGGTTTCATTAATTTTTTCTATTTTATTCTTCTCAATTTTATTTATTTCTTCTCTTATATTTATTGTGTCCCTCCTGTTGACTTTGGGCCTCATTTATTCTCCTTTATTCAGTTTCAGAATTGTGAATTTAGACTATTCATTTGGGATTGTTTTTCCTTCTTTAAATATGCCTGAATTGCTATATGCTTTTCTCTTAGAACTACCTTTGCTGCGTCCCACAGAAGTTGGGGCCTCGTGCTATTGTTTTCATTTGTCTCCATATATTGCTTGATCTCTGTTTTAATTTGGTCATTGATTCCTTGATTATTTTGGAGCATGTTAAACCTCCATGTGTTTGTGAGCCTTTTTGTTTTCTTTGTACAGTTTATTTCTAGTTTTATACCTTTGTGATCTGAGAAGTTGGTTGGTACAATTCCAATCTTTTTGAATTTACTGAAGCTCTTTTTTGGGCCAAGTATGTGGTCTATTCTGGAAAATGTTCCATGTGCACTTGAGAAAAATGTGTATCCTGCTACTTTTGGGTGTAGAGTTCTGCAGATGTCTGTTAGGTCCATCAGTTCTAGTGTATTGTTCAGTGCCTCTGTGTCCTTACTTATTTTCTGTCTGGTTGTTCTGTCCTTTGGAGTGAGTGGTATGTTGAAGTCTCCTAAAATGAATGCATTGCATTCTGTTTTCTCCTTTAATTCTGTTAGTATTTGTTTTACATAGGTAGGTGATCCTGTGTTGGGTGCATAGATTTTTTTTTAATTTTTAAATTTTGATATCATTAATGTACAATTACTTGAACAACATTATGATTACTAGACTCCCCCCACTATCAAGTCCCCCCACGTACCCCATTACAGTCACTGGGTGCAGAGATATTTATAATGGTTCTATCCTCTCAGTGGACTGTCCCCTTTATCATTATGTAATGTCCTTCTTTGTTTTGAAGTCTATTTTGTCTGATACAAGTACTGCAACAGCTGCTTTTTTCTCTCTGTTTTTTCGTGAAATACCTTTTTCCATCCCTTCACTTTTAGTCTGTGTATGTCTTTGGGTTTGAAGTCAGTCTCTTGTATGCAGCATATAGATGGGTCTTGCTTTTTTATCCATTCTCTTACTCTGTGTCTTTTAATTGGTGCATTCAGTCCATTTACATTTAGGGTGATTATTGGTAGATATGTACCTATTACCATTGCAGGCTTTGGATTCGTTGTTACCAAATGTTGAAGGGCAGCTTTGTTACTATCTAACCTTCTAACTTAACTCACTTATTACACTATTATAAACACAGTCTGGTGATTCTTTATTTCTCTCCATTCTTTTTCTTCCTCCTCCACTCTTTATATGTTAAGTGTTTTATTCTGTACTGTTTTGTGTTTCCCTTGACTGATTTTATGGATAGCTGATTTTATTTTGCATTTAATTAGTATTTGGTTGGTCTACTTTCTTTGCTGTGATTTTATTTTCTCTGGTGACATCTATTTAGCCTTAGGCTTACTTCCATCTAGAGTAGTCCCTTTAAAATACATTGTAGAGATGGTTTGTGGGAGGTAAATTCCCTCAACTTCTGCTTATCTGGAAATTGTTTAATCCTTCCTTCAAATTTAAGTGATAATCTTGCTGGATACAGTATTCTTGGTTCTAGGCCCTTCTGTTTCACTGCATTAAATATATCATGCCACTCCCTTCTGGTCTGTAAGGTTTCTGCTGAGAAGTCTGAAGATAGCCTGATGTGTTTTCCTTTGTAGGTGATCTTTTTTCTCTCTGGTTGCTTTTAATACCCTGTCCTTGTCTTTGATCTTTGCCATTGTCCTCCTTTGGTCCTTTGTGTTGGGAGATGTGTGGACTTCCATGGTCTGAGAGACTATTTCCTTGCCCAGCTTGGGGAAGTTTTCAGTGATTATTCCTTCAAAGACATTTTCTATCCCTTTTTCTCTCTCTTCTTCTTCTGTTACCCCTATAATGCGAATGTTGTTCCATTTGGATTGGTCACACAGTTCTCTTAATATTCTTTCATTTCTAGAGATCCTTTTATCTCTCTGTGCTTCAGCTTCTCTATTTCTGTTCTCTGATCTCTATTCCATTAACAGTCTCTTGCACCTCATCCAGTCTGCTCTTAAGTCCTTCCATTGTTTGTTTCATTTCTGTAATTTCCCTCCTGAATTCATCCCTTAGCTCTTGAATATTTCTCTGTAGCTACATCAGTATGCTTATGACTTTTATTTTGAATTATTTTTCAGGAAGATTGGTGATTTCAGTCTCACCAAGTCCTCTCTCTGGTGTTTGAGGGATTTTAGACTCAACAAGGTTCTTCTGCCTTTTCATGGCAGTAGGAGTGATTGCCAACAAGTGGCATGTGTGTCAGCTGGGAGAACAAAGTCCCTTCCTGCTTGCTGGTCACCTTGCCTGTCTCTGCTGTCTGTGCCGGTAACCTCACATAGGGAGCAGCCTCTGGGTTAATCTGCTAATCTGCTGTGGGTTGGGTGGCCCCCGGGATGGCCTAGGGCACTGGCGGGGGTCACAGGCCAGCAGTGTGTGTTCTGGCAGAAGAGCAAAGCCCTTTTCACCTCCCGGTCTCCACACCCATCTCTGCTGTCTGTGCCAGTCAACCACGCACAGGGAGCAGCCTCTGGGTTAATCCCCTGAGCTGCCATGGGCTGGGCGGCCCTCGCGATGGCATAGGACACTGACAGGGGTTGCAGATGAGTGGCACATGTTCTGCCATGAGATCAAAGCCCGTTTGTGCCTCCTGGACTCTGCGCCAGTCTCCCCTATCTGTGCTGGTCAAGTGCGTGCAAGGAGAAGCCTCTTTGCTAAGCTGTGTGGTTGCTGTAGGCGGGGCTGCTCCCCAGCTTTTCTGTAGCAATGGTGGGTCAGCTGGTTTGATTGCAATGTCAGCAAGGGGGAAGGAATGGCAGGCTGCTTATCGCCGCAAGAGGCTTCAGAGCTGCGTTGCCACCCACGGGGTTAGGGTGCCTGAAGTGCCTTAAAGTTCCCAGCCTACTGGGCTGATTATGCCAGGATGATTTTGTGCACCTGTTAAACCCTTGTCCCTTTAAGACTTTTAAAGCACCTGGTTTTCTTTTGTCCCAGGGCAGCTGGCTGTGGGAACCTGTTCATAGTCTCAGTCTCAAACCTTGCTTTTCCTCTCCTCCAATATCCAGTGCACTATGCAATGTGTCTGTGCTCCTTGGGGCAGACCACCAGGGCCTGTTATTTAGCAGCCCTGTGCTTCCACTCCCTTCCCACTCTGATTCCCTTCCTCCCTCCAGTGGTCTGGGGTGGGGGGAGTGCTAGGGTTACGACTTTATATCCTACCCTTTTCCGTGAGATGTTAGGCTCTCACAGATGTAGCCTGGCACGTGTACTCTTATCTTCTGGTCACTCTTTTAGGAATAGTTGTATTCATTGTATTTTCAAAATATGTACGCTTTTGGGAGGAGATTTCCGCCACCCTACTCATGCTGCCATCTTGAGAATCCTCCAACTACGAATCATCTTTTGTGGCATTTTTATTATTTGATTGCATGTTTTAAAGCCTCCATGGCCAAACCTTAGGCCTCATTTATCATCAGGACACACAGTGCTTTGTGTTTTTTGAAACTCAAACAGAAATGTCTTTAAAATAAGCTTTTTTCTAGAACAAATACACATGTCTAAGCAGATTTGAAGCGTGGCTTGGCCCTTGCCTGCCAGTGCAGGCTCCCATGAGCCCTGCACTCTTTGCTGCTAGTTCTGCTGCTGCTCGTCTGTCTGCTGCCACCCTGCATCCTGGGGGTGCCCAGGGCTCTGGCTTTGGGGTCTGAGAATGTGTTTCTGAACCCTGACCTCCACGTGCCAGCTGGGTGGGTGCTAACACTGGTGCTCTTCCATGTGGTGGGGGCTGTGCGGCCAGTGGAAACGCTGCCCAGGCGGGATGGGAAGCTCTCACATAGAAGCAGCTCCTGCCATTCATGTGAACCTGTCAAATGTTAGGATACCTCACAATGTGTAAGGGCACCCGTGGGCATTCCAGGTACCCCCATTCCTGATGGGAGTCTAGGTGCCTGATTCGGAGCCAGCCTCCTGCTTGGGTCTGTTTTGGCTACCAGCACTACCTGGGGCTCTCTTTAATTCATGTCCCTTCATTCACAACAGGAGAGTTTTTCTGGGGTCTTTTGAACACTGTCTGTGGCCTTGTAGACTTTAGTGAGCCATGCTGCCATCCCTTCCTTTCAAGGTCGTCCCTGCGGGTAGGCAGTGTCTGCTGACTCTGGTGTCTGCTGGGAGTGTATGTGTGCACACATCTGTGGTTTCTTGCTGTGGATCCCGTGTCTCCACTTCAGCGTGCAAGCAGGGGTACCTGGCTCTGGCCTCTGAACTCCCCTGGCTTCACGTGGTGCCTTCACTCTTCACATCTCTCCGTTGGGGATGCCCTCGGGCCATTTGTGCAGAGGGATAAGAAGTAGGACAGTTAAGATCCCAGAGGAGGGCAAGGGGTGCTTCCTGTAGGAGATGTGAGTAGGTGCATCACCGTGTGGCTCGTGCTGTTATGACTGTGTTTTGCTGTCTGTTCACTTTGCATGTCATCTCAGGTTTTTAGAAGAACGTAAAGAAATCACAGAGAAGTTCACGGCGGAGCAGGATGCCGTCCTGCGGGAGGCCCAGGAGACGCACGCCAGTGAGCTCCGGCTCCTTCAGGGGAGGCACCAGCAGCATGTTCTGTCCTTGACGATGGAGCTCGAGACAAGGCACCAGGCCGAGGTTGAGGCACTGAAGGCTTCATTCGAGAGTGAGCAGCGGGCTCTTTTGGAAGCTCGTGTGGCTGAACTGCAGACAGAACATGCTGCTGAAATCAGTGCTCTGGAAACCAGACATTTGTCACACCTGGACTCTTTGGAGTCTTGTTACCTGTCTGAGATCCAGGGCATACGGGATGAGCACAGGCGGGCCCTGGAGCTGTTGCAGTCAGACCTGGAGAAGCAGCTGCACAGAAAGGGTCCTCCCCATCCAGCAACCCTGACCGGGGAGGTGGAGCACCTCCAGCAGGAGCCTGACAGGGAGCTTCCTCCTGCCAAGCACAGCCTGAGCCTGGAAGTGAGCGCTGAACATGGGGATGGCCGAGAAGCCCGTCAGGTGAGGCCCGCCCTTCAACCACCCATTGGCTGTGCATGTGTGTGTGCAAGTGTGTCTCCCGCACTGCCACTGTGAGTGGTCACTTTCTTCATGAGATGGGTTACAACGGTGGCTTTAGAGGTTTTTTTTGGCCAAACTCCTTGGCAAAGGCTTTGGGTCTCTTAATCCTAGAAAAATGTGGATGTGCCTATGCACCAAATTCTGTGTCAGATGTTGTAAATTTCAGACCCTTGTGGTGAGGCTTGGTTTTGTGGGGCTCCTGTCATGCGCGTGGCACCTTGGATCCCCTTTCTTGGTGCTTCACTACACCGTCTGCCATGCATCAGCACAGGACCTTCCCCTCTGGCAGGGACTTCAAGTTTCAGACAAAAGGGAATTTCTGGGTGCAGCCCTGTTGCTCTGAGCCGGTGCCCTTTCCCCCTGCAGACATGCACTCACCCCGGTGACACATTGGTTCTGCTGGGAGCTCTTGTCATGGAGCCTGATGTTGCTGTAGGGTTTTGTCTTCTTGCAGCAGACAGGGCTGCTCTATCTGGTGGGTGTGCCAGGCTCCTGAGTGGGCGGATGGTGTTGGGCTGCTCTGCCTGTGCAGGGTGGTACGTGTGCCTGGGGTGTTAGGGTGGCAGGGAAATGAGCTAAGGCTGGATATAATTAAGTGTCACCATTCTGGCGAGGTAATACTCTGTCAAATATTTAGGAAGCTGCTATTCCCAGGTACAAAATAGGAAATGTTCGGCCTATATAAACATAGATACCAGGTGGAAGTGTTTGTGCGGATTTGGACACGCTTTTTGAGGAACTGATCCTGGGAGGGCCTGTCTGGCTCTGTGTGAGTCGGCTGCAGTAGTGAGTTTGTGGTCTGCCAACATCCAGCTGTTCAGGGCTGAAGGAACAGGGACCTTACTTTGGTGGGTGTGACGGCTTCACTGTGTTTCAGTTCTGCCTGTTTTGCTAGCCTGACAGTGGGATCTTGAAAGAAGCCCTTGAAAGCAGGGCACAGTCGGGCCCCCTCTGTGGTCACCATCCTCTGGCCTGTCCTTGTGTTCAGGCCTTAGGACAGGTGTTGGTGGTGGTCTGTGGCTCCTCCTTGGGAGGAGATGGAGCAGCTGATCCTTTTGGTGTGAACTTGGAGAGCTGTCTGAAGATGCTGGGAGGTGCCCCCAGGCCAGTCCCTCCTCCACCTGCAGGCCCTCAGCTGTCTGCTTTGGTTCCTCTCCGTGTAGACAGATGCTGTAGAGAACAGTGCTTATTCCCAGCCCATGGGTTTAAATGAGATTTTCTTGGTTTATTTGGTTTGGAAAAAAAAAAGATTTTTTAAAGAATATTCTAGAGGGAGAAACATGTATACATGAAAGTATGTGTTCTAAACCAGGACTTAACTTTATTTAGTGGCAAAATTTGATTGTAGGAAGCATATAGAATGTTTTATCACTTCATAGATATGAGGTGTGTGTTCTTGGTGGGACAGAGGTGTGTGGAGGTGTGTGGGTGGTAGACACAGGCATGTGTGGATACCCTGCACCATCAGAGGTGCCTGCTGGAGGGAGAGGATCACAGTCCTAACCCAGGTGCCTGGAGTTCAGCAAAATGCATGCAGCCAAGATGCAGAAGCACAGAGCAGAAGCAGGCACCGGAGGAGGGGGCCACACAGGTGAGTGGCTCTGAGCTACAGCGTGCCTCCTCCTCAGCAGCAGTGGCTTCAGGAGTGTCCTTGGTGTGGGACTCTGGCCCCGACTGGGTGCCATGATGTTGGTAAAACTACTTTGCTCTGGGGCTCCCTCCTGGATGTTCTCATCAGAGCACCGTGATGCTTGCATGCAGCTGTGACAGCCTTTGTGAAGCCTGCTGGGAATGAGTGCTGTGGACATGTGAAGAGGACACAGGGTCTGTGCTCAGTCGCTCAGCCTCCCCGGGAGAGCATGTCCCAGCACCCCAGTGAGGTGTCCTGCTGCCAGCCTCCCACACGGTCTCTTCTGCACAGCTGTCCCTGCCCTGTGCCCCTAGCTGTGCACCCCCAGTACCTTGGGGCCCACAGCCTGACCCTGGGCACAACTCAACCCAGCCCCAGCTCCAGCTCCCTCCGTCTCCTGTCCTTCCCCTTGTTCTCGTGAGGTCAGCCACCTGATGCCTCACTTTCTAGAACATACTGGGTATGACCTCTGAACTCGTCCTTGTCCCCTGCCTGGAAACTCATGTGCTTGTCCCTTTTCAGTCACAGCACCTCAGTGAGCCCTTCCCCGAAGCCCCATTTAGTACTGTACTGCTTGTCACCCATGGTCTCTGCTCCGTGCACTGGGAGTCCCAGGGCTTGGAGCAGCACAGACCCACCCCTAGGGAGCTGGCCCAAGAGGGTTTTGATGCCAGGCTCAGCCTCTGCTCATCCTGCGCACCTCAGGGGCCCTTTCTGCTGAGGTGCCAGTGGCCCTGTGCTCATGGTGTGCACAGACACAAGCACGTGACTGGGCACACCTCCCTCAGGCTTGTACCCCTGCAGTCCATCTGAGGACACTGGCTGCACCCTCCAGTCCTGCTGCTTTGGCGTTCTTAGATTTCAGATACTGTGTCTCCCACATCCTGTCTTTCTGGGGATGAGGGGGTGAGGATCTGTGTGTGCAGTGATTCAGATAATTGGTGTTTTATGTGAAGCACCATGTACAAGTTTGTTGATCATGAGTTTTTTTAGGTACTTTACTCAGGGGCTTTTCGGACACGCTCACCATAAAGCAAGGCCTGGATTTGCCAGGTGAAGGCAGTGTGGTCCTGAGCTTAGTGTTCAAGCGCTGCTTCATGTGCAAGTTCCCAGAGTGAGAAGGAGAAGGGCACACAAATAAAGGAAAGCCTGAGAGGGAGGTTTGTTCCTAAAGTCTGGGAGTTGGCGTTTTTCTTGAGCTTTGCCCCTTAGGCTGTCCAGTCGCTCTGACTCTGGCCCTTTGGGTTTCCCGTGTTGGAAGGGGCGAGAGGACAAAGGAGAGCACGTGCCCGCAGGCCTAGGCCCCCCAGGCGGCGGGGAGCAGAACCGCGTAGGCCTCCGCTGGATCCGTCCTCTCCTCGCACTGCGCCTCACGTCTCCTGTGTCCCCGCAGGACTTACTAACCTTAAAAATAAAACTCAGTTATTCCACCAGCAAAACAGGCTTATCGCAGGGCAGCAGAGAACTGCAACTCGGGACGTTAGGGCAAAAGAGCAGAGCAGCAGAGGCCCTTTACGGAGGAGGGCGCCCGGGGCTGTTCTAAGCGGAAAGCTGTGCGGTCTGCAGGTGGCCCGGAGGGGTGGGTGCGGAGCGCCCTCTGCAGGCCTCCCGGCGCTACTCAGTGCGGCTTCCCACTCGCGATTTTCGCATCCTTGAGCCCACTCAGCATCCCGCAGTGTCTCCCCAGCCTTCCCAGCTCCCTTGAGATTTCCCTTAGAGCCCCTTCAGTGCCCCCCTCATCCCCCCAGTGAGGACGCTGACCCCCTGGCACCGTGCGCTGCCCTGAGGCCGGCGGATGTGCTGGGGTGCCTGCGCGTTCTCTGCCTCTGAACCATCTGCGCCGGGTGCCCCCCGGAGCTCCCAGCTCCCGGCCTGGGCGCTCCCCCTCCTGCCCTTCTCTTGCCTGTAGGCAGCAAGCCTCACGCCTTTGCCCCCTGGCCCAGCGTGGACGCCCGCATCGGCTGCCATCCGGTACTCCTGGGCAGCAAGTGGCCCGGGCGGGCACCCCTGTACTTTGGTAAGGTTGTGAGGGTTACACACTCCCTCAGGGCATTTTTTTATCTAGCTGATTTCACAGAAAAAGATGGCTGGGCTTGGGCGGGTGGGATAGGTGTCTGTCCCCACTCATTTTAACTTTTTCTTGGAGATAAGCTCAACACACAGTAGGACAGTTGAGTGACAGTACTTGCTTAATGTGTCAGTGCTCTGGCCCGGTCATTTTGGGGGACATCACATCAGCATTTGCATCTGCAGTACCTCCCTGTGTGCCTCTACTGAGTGAGGTCTTCTCTACCCCCGGTTTAACATAACCATAACCCATCCTTACCTAAAGCATGTGCAGTAATCCTTTAATTCAGGGCATATCACACCCAAGTGCCAGGCCCTCCCTGTGGCGTTGGAATCAGGACCCGCACAGGGCCTCATCGCCCTGGATCTGTTCTTCCTGCTTCCAGGGGTGTTGGCTACCACTCCCCTTCCTCCCTGCCACCTGCTGAGCGTCCATGGTCCACAGTCAGTGGCGCTTGCAGGTGGGGCTGTGCCTCCTGGGGCTTCTCCCCAGGCACTGCCCTGAAAACATTTCAGAAGGCCTTGCTGGGTGCTGCCTGGGATGCCAGGGCCATTGTCCCCAAAATAGCAGGGACAAACTGTTCTTGCTTCTAGCAGGTTTTATGTGGGCCACCAACATCCTTCCAACACCTGTCTGAAAAGCAGGGTTGCTTAGCAGAAGCTATTTAACTTGTGAGCTGACTTGAGTCCTGTCCAGGTCACCTCTCTTTGGGGTTTGGCTATGAGAAAAGCTCTCTGGAAATGGAAGCTTGATTTCTTTTTCTTAGAGACAGTCACCCCATGGAGGGGTCACCATTGTGTTGGTAAGCAAGTTCTGCAGTGTGGGAAGCCTTAGTATGACAGTATTGGTTTGCTCGAAGCATTTCATCATTTCAAATATCCAAATCTATTATATGATACTCTTTGAATATATCAGGAGGACCTGTAGTCAGTTTAGATATAGTTTGAGTGTCTTTAATTCATTATCAGTTGAATTTATTGTTGTATTCGTATTCTTTGTGCAAGAATACTTATTTTTTCTTCTCTAGGAATATCCATTGTTTCCTTAATGACTAAAATACATATACACTTTTCCTGTAATTCTCTGGATTTTTAGAAAACCCTGAGAATAACTTTTTTTTAAATTAAGGTGTCATTGATATACAATCTTACAAAGGTTTCACATGAGCAACATTGTGGTTATTACATTCTCTCATATTATCAAGTTCCCTCCCTCCCCACCCCGCCACATTGCAGTCACTGTCCATCAGTGTAGTAAGATGCTGTAGAGTCACTACTTGTCTTCTCTGTGCTGTACCGCCTTCCCTTTGACCCCCTTACATTATGTGTGTGCTAATCATAATGCCTCTTAATCCCCTTCTCCCTCCCTTCCCCCTTCCCTCCTCTTTGGTAACCGCTAGTCCCTTCTTGGAGTCTGTGAGTCTGCTGCTGTTTTGTTCCTTCAGTTTTGCTTTGTTCTTATACTCCACATATGAGTGAAATCATTTGGTACTTGTCTTTTTCCGCCTGGCTTCTTTTTTTTTTTTCCTGTGTAATTTTGCTTTTTAATAACTGAACACTTACTAAATCCCTCCTATACACAAACCTTGTAGTAAGGCCCTGGAACTACACAAACTTAGAATATTGATCATTACAAAGTTTTCATCTACATGCAATTTCTTTTTTTTCTTTTATTTTTTATTTTATTAAGGTATCATTGATATACACTCTTATGAGGATTTCACATGAGAAACAATGTGATTACTACATTCACCCATATTATCAAATCCTTCCCATGCCCCATTGAAGTCACTGTCCATCAGTGTAATAAGATGCCACAGAGTCACTACTTGTCTTCTCTGTGCTACACTGTTTTCCCTGTGATCCCCCACACCATGTGTGCCAATCTTAATACCCCTCAATCCCCTTCTCCCTTCCTCCCACACCCCTCCTCTTTGGTAACCGCTAGTCCCTTCTTGGAGTCTATGAATCTGTTGCTGTTTTGTTCCTTCAGTTTTGC
Source organism: Manis pentadactyla (assembly GCF_030020395.1). Lineage (NCBI taxonomy): Eukaryota > Metazoa > Chordata > Mammalia > Pholidota > Manidae > Manis > Manis pentadactyla. The sequence continues at coordinate 197,482,419 of NC_080019.1, forward strand.
TTCATTGTTATATTCCACAATTGAGGGAAATCATTTGGTACTTGTCTTTCTCCACCTGGCATATTTCACTGAGCATAATACCCTCTAGCTCCATCCATGGTGTTGCAAATGGTAGGATTTGTTTTCTTCTTATGGCTGAATAATATTCCATTGTGTTTATGTACCACATGTTCTTTATCCATTCATCTACTGATGGACACTGTCCTGGGTATTGTAACTAGTGCTGCGATAAACAAAGGGGTGCATATGTCTTTTTTTTTTTTTTTTTTTAGTATTCATAAGGTTTACTAACTTTTAGGGTTCTGTGATATTTTGAAGAAAAGATGATAAAAATACTACCCCCAAACACTCCCTTTGTTCAAAAGTTTCCAGGTGTTTTGGGGGTTCTATGATAAATTGGTTGTGTGGCTTTGACATTTTTCCGGAATGAAAGGAAAGGAATAATACAAATTTGAGTTTATAACTTAAACCTGTATACATTTTAACTCTTTATAGGCAAATATAAAAATGAGTAAGTTCTGGACGCGTGGCCGGTGGAGGAGTGGCCACTTCTTGGGGCGCCAGGTGGGCCGCGGGCTGTACACGCGCTGGAGCTGCAGCCGGAGCCATGGCCGCCACCACGTCCCACCGGACTGGCACCCAAGCAAGTGAAGAAGTTAAAGATACCTTTGCCAGAGCAAGAAATGGAAGATACTGACTTCTGAAGATACCTATTAGAAATGAGAAACTTGTGATTGGGTCATGTAGTCAACCTTCAGATTCCTGGGATAAGGATTATGATTCCTTTGTTTTACCCCTGTTGGAGGACGAACAACCATGCTATATATTATTCAGTTTAGATTCCCAAAATGCCCAAGGATATGAAAGGATATTCATTGCGTGGTCTCCAGATCATAATCATGTTCGTCCAAAAATGTTCTATGCAGCAACAAGAGCCACACTAAAAAAGGGGTTTGGAGGCGGCAGCATTAAAGATGAAGTATTTGGAACAGTAAGGGAAGGTGTATCATTACATGGATATAATAAATACTTGCTATCACAGTCTTCTCCTGCCCCATTGACTGCAGCTGAGGAAGAATTACGACAGATTAAGATTAATGAGGGGCAGACCGATGTGGGTGTGGACACTTAAGCATCAGACACCACAAGGAGTAGCATTTCCAATTTCTCAAGAAGCTTTTCAGGCTTTGGAAAAACTGAGTAACAGACAGCTCAACTATGTGCAATTGGAAATAGATATAAAAAATGAAGTCATAATTTTGGCCAACACAACAAATACAGAACTAAAAGATTTGCCAAAGCATGTCCCCAAGGACTCAGCCCATTACCATTTCTTTCTGTATAAGCACTCCTATGAAGGGGACTATCTGGAGTCCATAGTTTTTATTTATTCAATGCCTGGGTACACGTGCAGCATAAGGGAGTGGATGCTCTACTCCAGCTGCAAGAGCCCGCTGCTGGGGATTGTGGAGAGACAGCTGCAAATGGATGTCACAGACAGTAGGGATGAGCTGACCACCGACTTCCTCTGTGAAGAGGTGCACCCAAGCAGCATGCTCATAAGGTCCTGCAGGAAAAAGAGGAATTTGAAGACTAATTTGGGGTCCAGCTGAAACTGAAGCCAGTACTGATTAAAAGCTACATACTGTGATACTAGTTTTTTAAAAGTCAAGCTATTAGTACAGGAGAACTGAAATCATTCCATGTTGATATATAGTAGAGTAAAAATTGTACTTTTTGAAAAACAGCACTTTTCACTTCTGAGTGTTTTTAAAACTAATGTTATAGAAGACTCGTGATCTTTATTTTTGAGTTAAAGCTACAAAAGGTTTTGAAATAGTGATGCTTAATGTTGTTGCACTATCTTCATAGAGTGATGATTCCACAATTTCACATGATTCTTAAAATTTTATACAGTTGGGCCAATTCCAGAAAGTCTAATGTCTCAAAGTAAGATACACTTCTTATTACTCTTAGTGAGACAGCATATTTTTTTTCTGTAAAGGAGAAAGACCTTAAAATATTCATACTACTTAATCTGTTTAGGACCAGATTAGATTATATTCTAAGATGAAAATTTAGCATGCCTGGGAGGAGGTGAGAGCTTGTAAACTCTGAGGAGCAGTGCCGGCACCCAGACTGTGGGCTCTTTTCTGTAGCTTCCAGAAACCCTGCTTTTATTGCAGCCGTGTTTTCTATTTGACTTTTTGGTTTTCTAAATGGCATTAACATTTCAGATTACCTCACTCTGAAATTTAAGGGTACCAGATATTTTCTCTACTGCATGCAGGATTTCTGACGACATTGAAAGACAGCGTTTAAACATCTTTACTACATTCTCTTCCTAGTGCTTCAAAACATTTCTATTTTAAAAGTAGTTATTTCATTATGAGTAGTGTGGGGCCAAATATTTATGTTCAGATTGAATATTAAGTTAATATTCAAAAGCAAACTAAACAATGTTGAAAAAGTTTTAAGTTACAAGATTGATTTCTCTCCAAAGTCATGTATTTATAGGCCGATTGTGTTCATCACAAATATTCAGATTTAAGAAGACTTTGAACATCTTGGTACTTAATCAACCTAGTACAGATCAAACAATCTGTATCTTTTTCAAAACACTTTTAACTGTATTCTAAAGGCTTGCATTTTCAGTGACAACCCACAGAAGTTTTGGACCTCATTTTTCTTGATTACTTGAAGTAGAGGATGCTGAGCACTTTGTCGTGTTAAGTCTGTTAACCTGCTGCAGGAGCCGTGACTCTGATGAGTTTTCTAAATGAACTGTAGGAATCCAGGATTTAGAATTTCTTTATCTAAACTGTATGCTGTGTAAAACAAATATGAGAAATGCACATTTCATAGTATAAAATATGAAATGCTCATATTTACACCTTACTAGCTAAGGTAATATATGCACCTTTCAGAAATTCAGTGTGTGTTCAAATAAAGCATATTAGTATAATTATGGGTTAATGTTTTTTTTCTAGAATTAAGAGTATTTGTGTGAGGTTTCTCTTGTTTACAAATAATCGGACTATAATATTTAAATATAAAAAACAATTGACAATAATGTTGCACTTGTTTACTGAAGATAGACTTTAAGTTGTTCCTAGGTGCACATGTAGACACACATTACCACACTGAGATCCCTGGACTGCACTGCAGGCCATAGCTGAAGCTGTTACTTTCAGTCAAAAATAATGTTAACCTGAGGGTATAAAATAATTTCACAGTGAATGTTTCTCTGTACCATCAATGTGCAATTATACTTAAATTCTACACTACATGAAAGTAAATGAACATTCCAGAATATAGATGGGATGGTAGAGTCTTTATCATTAAACCAACAATTACTGAACATCGGTAATGCACTTAGTGTAACATTGAGAATGTGTCTTAGGTGGCGTAACAGTGGGAGGTGAATGAAGCATTCCCAGTACATTTATATAGCAGTGGAGAAGTATATACATACCTTCTGTGGACATTTTATAAGTGCATTTTATATCACAATAAAAATTTTTTCTTTAATTAAAAAAGAGTAAGTTCTATAATTTGGCAAATTCAGTATAAATTAATACACTATAGAGCATATAATTTTCTTTCTCTTGTTTCTCATTTCTCTTTGATGCTGTCCCTACAGCCATGGTGTTTTTTCCAATGTTCTCTTAATAACTCTAAATACCTGCCACGTTAGTTTTTGGTACATATTTTCTATATTTAAAAAATATCCAACTGAGGGGGTTGAGTTTTAATTTTGGTTTGCTTGCTTGTTTTCTCCTCTGATTTCTTTTTTTTTTTTTTTTTTGGTATCATTAATATACAATCACATGAGCAACATTGTGGTTGCTAGATTCCCCCCATTATCAAGTCCCCACCATATACCCCATTACAGTAACTGTCCATCAGTGTAGTAAGATGCTATAGAGTCACTACTTGTCTTCTTTATGCTATTCTGCCTTCCCTGTGGCCCCCCCGCCCATGTTATGCATGCTAATTATAATGCCCCTTATTCCCCTTCTCCCTCCCTTCCCACCCGCCCTCCCCTGTCCCTTTCCCTTTGGCAATTGTTAGTCCATTCTTGGGTTCTGTGAGTCTGCTGTTGTTTTGTTCCTTCAGTTTTTGCTTTGTTCTTATGCTCCACAGATGAGTGAAATCATTTGATACTTGTCTTTCTCCACCTGGCTTATTTCACTGAGCATACTACCCTCTAGCTCCATCCATGTTGTTGCAAATGGTAGGATTTGTTTTCTTCTTACGGCTGAATAATACTCCATTGTGTATATGTACCACATCTTCTTTATCCATTCATCTATTGATGGACACTTAGGTTGTTTCCATTTCTTGTCTATCGTAAATAGTGCTGTGATAAACATAGGGGTGCATCTGTCTTTTTGAAACTGGGCTCCTGCATTCTTAGGGTAAATTCCTAAGAGTGGAATTCCTGGATCAAATGGTATTTCTATTTTTAGTTTTTTGAGGAACCTCCATACTGCTTTCCACAATGGATGAACTAGTTTACATTCACACCAGCAGTGTAGGAGGGTTCCCCTTTCTCCACATACTCACCAACATCTGTTGTTCCTAGTCTTTTCCATGTTGGCCATCCTAACTGGTGTGAGGTGATATCTCATTGTGGTTTTAATTTGCATTTCCCTGATAATTAGTGATGTGGAGCATCTTTTCCTGTGCCTGTTGGCCATCCAAATTTATTCTTTGGAGAAGTTGTCTGTTCAGATCCTCTGCCTATTTTTTAATTGGGTTATTTTGTTTGTTCGATGTTGAGGCATGTGAACTCTTTATGTATTTTGGATGTTAACCCTTTATCAGATATGTCATTTATGAATATATTCTCCCATACTGTAGGGTGCCTTTTTGTTCTACTGATGGTGTCTTTTGCTGTACAGAAGCTTTAGTTTGATGTAGTCTCATTTGTTCATTTTTGCTTTTGTTTCCCTTGCCCAAGGAGATAACGTTCAGGAAAAAGTTGCACATGTTTATATTCAAGAGATTTTTGCCCATGTTTTCTTGTAAGTTTTATGGTTTCATGACTTACATTCAGGTCTTTGATCCATTTTGAGTTTACTTTTGTGTATGGGGTTAGACAATGATCCAGTTTCATTCTCTGACATATAGCTGTCCAGTTTTGCCAACACCAGCTGTTGAAGAGGCTGTCATTTCCCCATTGTATGTCCATGGCTCCTTTATCCTATATTAATTGACCACATATGGTTGGGCTTATTTCTGGGCTCTTTAGTCTTTTCCATTGGTCTATGGATCTGTTCTTGTGCCAGTACCAAATTGTCTTGATTACTGTGGCTTTGTAGTAGAGCTTGAAGTTGGGGAGTTTAATCCCCCCATCTTTTTTCTTCCTTCTCAGGATTGCTTTGGCTATTCGGGGTCTTTTGTGGTTCCATATGAATTTTAGAACTATTTGGTCTAGTTTGTTGAAGAATGCTCTTGGTATTTCAGTAGGGATTGTATTGAATGTGTAGATTGCTTTAGGCAGTGTGGCCATTTTGACAATATTAATTCTTCCTATCCATGAGCACAGGATGTGTTTCCATTTAGTGGTGTCTTCTTTAATTTCTCTCCTGAGTGTCTTGTAGTTTTCAGGGTATAGGTCTGTCACTTTCTTGGTTAGGTTTATTCCTAGGTATTTTATTCTTTTTGATGCAATTGTGAGTGGAATTGTTCTCCTGATTTCTCTTTCTGCTAGTTCATCATTATTGTATAGGAATGCAACAGATTTCTATGTATTAATTTTGTATCCTGCAAGTTTGCTGAATTCAGATATTAGATCTAGTAGTTCTGGAGTGGATTCTTTAAGGTTTTTTGTGTACAATATCATGTCATCTGCAAACAGGGATAGTTTAACTTTTTCCTTACCAATCTGGATGTCTTTATTTCTTTGTGTTGTCTGATTGCCGTGGCTGGGACCTCTAGTACTATGTTGAACAAAGTGGGGAGAGTGGGCATCCTTGTCTTGTTCCTGATTTTAGAGGAAAAGCTTTCAGCTTTTCACTGTTAAGTATGATTTGGCTGTGAATTTGTCATATATTGGCTTTATTATGTTGAGGATACTTGCACTGTATATCCATTTTGTTGAGAGTTTTTATCATGAATGGATGTTGAATTATGTCAAATGCTCTTTCAGCATCTATGGACATGATCATGTGGTTTTTGTCCTTCTCTTTGTTGATGTGGTGGATGATGTTGATGGATTTTCAAATATTGTACCACCCTTGCATCCCTGGAATACATCCTACTTGATCATGATGGATGATATTTTTTATGTATTTTTGAATTTGATTTGCTAATATTTTGTTGAGTATTTTTGCATTGATGTTCATCAGGGATATTGGTCTGTAATTTTCTTTTTTTGTGGTGTCTTTGCCTAGTTTTGGTATTAGAGTGATGCTGGCCTCGTAGAATGAGTTTGGAAGTATTCCCTCCTCTTCTAATTTTTGAAAAACTAAGAAGAATGGGTATTAGGTCTTCACTAAATGTTTTCTAAAATTCAGTGGTGAAGCCATCTGGTCCAGGAATTTTGTTCTTCGGTAGTTTTTTGATTACCAATTCCATTTCATTGCTGGTAATTGGTCTGTTCAGATTTTCTGTTTCTTCCTGGGTCAGCCTTAGAAGGTTATATTTTTCTAGAAAGTTGTCCATTTCTTCTAGGTTATCCAGTTTGTTAGCATATAATTTTTCATAGTATTCTCTGATAATTCTTTGTATTTCTGTGGTGTCTGTAGTGATTTTTCCTTTATTATTTCTGATTCTGTTTATGTGTATAGATCTGCCTGGCTTATTTCACTGAGCATAATACCCTCTAGAAAATCCTGAGAATAACTTTTTTAAAATATTTTTTTCTTACATTGTCCTTACCTTCAGAACATGGGAAATTAAATAGACTTTTACTCAAGGTTGGAAATAGAAATGATTGTAAGTAGGTCTTCTGGGTGCAGCAGAGGCATGAGTAACCACTTCTGAACCTGTTCAGTTGGGTTGTGGGGTGGCCTGCTGGGTGTCGCCCATCCCCAGGTGCGTGGCCTTTCGGGGTGGAGGGCTGGGTACTGTCTGTGGTCTTCCCTGAGTGCGAGGTGGCTGCCCTTCTGCACTGGGTCCTGCACCTGCAGCTGCCTGCTCAGCTCTGGCTTCATCACTCTGACACACCTGGCCTTTGCCTCTGTCCTGGTGTATGTCTGCAGGTTCCCTCTTCAGGCCTGGGTGCGCATCGGGCAGGACAGGCCCCCAAAGGTGGGAGGACCGTTCCTGCTGCCCACAGTGCACAGGGGACCAACGCTTGTGTTTGCTGATTTTCTGCCTTCATTTGTCCTTCTTGTTATACTTTGTGTGTGTCTGCAAACTGCCTTAAAACCCTTCCTGAAACAAAGAGGGGTTAAGAAATAGTTATACGCTTAGCTTCCAGCTGCCTTTCACCAAGGGCAGCTCTGTGTTGGGGGACTGTGGGTGCATCTGTAGGGCAGATGAGGAAGGGGGTTTTCATCACTGAGGCTGGTTCTTTGATTGTTCTCCCTCTCAGCCGGGGCTCCATATAGAGTCAGCTTCTGCCCTCTCTGTTCATAAGCAGCGACAATGAGGCCTGGAAGGACCACAAAGCCAGAGAGAGGTGGCAAGAGCCCACTGGGAGTGCTGCTGTGTGTGTATGTGGGGTGGTGCAAGTGCCCAGGACTCGGGAGGAGGTTCATGGACTCCGTGTGCTAGACTTAGTTCACTCAACAAGCATTCAAGAGTCTGTGCTGCACCAAGAACAGTGATCAGCGAGTCTGAGGCTGCTGCCCCCACAGACACACGCTCACACGCACTTGTGGTAGAGTCCAAGGCGTGGTTTTTGATACATTCATAAAGTCGTGTCACTACCTCTGCTGTCTAATACCGGAACATGGGCTCACGCCTTGTGGCCAGGCAGCATCCCCAGGGGATATGAACTTTGAGAAAAACCAGAATCTTTTAAGATGTTTTCATTGTGAAATAATCCTACAAGTGTCTTTAAATGTACATGTTCAGTTAAAATGATGCCATGAAGGAAGGAGTCATATCCTATGACCCGGGTTAAGGACTCACCAAGACACCTCCTGTCTCTGAGTGCACACACTCCCCTTGACCTCCCCTGTACCTCCTTTCCCACCAGAGGTAACCACTCTCCTGATTCTTACAGGTTTTTCACTTACTGATACATCCCTGGACAATGTATTGTTCTGTTTTAGCTGGTTTTGACCCTCAAAGAAGCAACACCTATAATGGCCTCTCATTAGTGTGGACTGTGAGGTTTGCTGATGATGTGTGGGTCTGCAGTCCACTAATCCTCACTTCTAAAGAGCATCCCATTGTGTGGCTCTACCACAGGTTTTTAAAGTTTTTTTATTGAAATACAGTTGACATATTATTTTCAGGCATACTGCATAGTGATTGAGCATATGTATACATTACCAAGTGCTCATCACAGTAAACGAAGTTACCATTTTGTCACCATACAAAGTTACTACAATATTATTGAGTATATTCCCTATGTTGTACATTAAACCTCCATGACTTATTTATTTTATAATTGGAAGTTTGTACCTCTTGATCCCCTTCACCTACCCCCCATCCCTTCCCCTTGGCAACCACCAGTTTATTCTCTGTATTTTTTGAGGAGGTTTTCATTTGTTTGTTTTTTAGATTCCGCATGTAAGTGAAATTACATGGTATTTATCTTTCTCTGACTTATTTCATTTAGCATAACACCCTCTAGGTCCTTGCTAATATTGCAAATGGCAGTATTTCATTCTTTTTTATGGCTGAGCAATATTGCATTGTATATGTGTGTATAAAGCACATCTTCCTCATCTATTCCTCCATCAGTGGACTCTTAGATTACTTCCATATCTTGGCTATTGTAAATAATGCTGCAATAAGCTTAGGTATACATCTTTTCAAATTCCAGATCCAGTCATGGAAGACTGTTTCTAGGAATTTGTCCATTTCTTCTAGGTTGTCCAATTTGTTAGCATATAATTTTTCAAAGTAGTCTCTTATAATCCTTTGTATTTCCATGGTTTCGGTTGTAACTTCTCTTTCATTTTTTATTTCATTTATTTGAGTTCACTCTCCTTTTTTTCTTGATGAGTCTGGCTAAGGGTTTATTTTTTCAAAGAAACAGCTGTTAAGTTTCACTGATTTTCTTATCTGTTGCTTTTTAGTCTCTGTTTCATTTATTTCCACTTTGTTATCACTCTCTTCCTCTTGCTGGCTTTGTCTGTCTAGTCGCTTCACGTGCACCTGAACAGAAGTATGTCCTGCTCTTTTTGAATGCATGTGCTGTATGTATCTGTTAAGTCCAGCTGCTTTGCTGTGTTATTCAAAGCCATTCTTTCCTTACTAATTTTCTGTCTGGAGGATCTATCCATTGATGTAAGTAGGGCATTATAGTCCCCTCCTGTTACTGTATTAAGATCAGTTTCTCCCTTTATATCTATTTATATTTGCTTTACGTATTTAGGAACTCCTATGTTGGGTGCATATATATTTACAATTGTTATATCCTCTTGACAGATTGATCCCTTTATTATTATGTAATGCCCGTCTTGGTCTCTTATTGCATTCTTTGTTTTAAAGTCTATTTTGTCTGGAAAAAGTATTGTTACTTCAGCTTTTTAACTTCCATTGTGAGGAATATGTCTTTCCATCCCTTTGCTTTCAGTCTGTGTGTGTTTTTAGGTGTGAAGTGAGTCTGTTGTAGGCAGTGTATAGATGGGTCTTGTATTTTCTTTTTAATTTTTTATTAAGGTATTATTGATATACACTCTTATGAAGGTTTCACATGAAAAAACAATGTAGTTAACTACATTCACCCATATTATCAAGTGCCCACCCATACCCCAATGGAGTCACTGTCCATCAGTACAGCAAGATGCCACAGATTCACTGTTTTGCCTTCTCTGTGTTACACTGTCTTCTCCATGATCTCCCCCACACCATGTGTACTAAACATAATGCCCCTCAATCCCCATCCCCCTCCTTCCTGACCCGCCCTCCCACAACCCTGCCCTTTGGTAACCACTAGCCCCTTCTTGGAGTCTGTGAGTCTGCTGCTGTTTTGTTCCTTCAGTTTTGCTTTGTTATTATTCTCCACAAATAAGGGAAATCATTTGGCATTTATCTTTCTCTGCCTGTATTGTTTCACTGAGCATGATACCGTCTAGTTCCATCCATGTTGTTGAAAATGGTAGGATTTGTTTCTTTCTTATGGCTGAATAGTATTCCTTTGTGTATATGTACCACATCTTCTTTATCCATTCATCTATGGATGGACACTTAGGTTGCTTCCATATCTTGGCTATTGTAAATAGTGCTGCAATAAACATAGGGGTACATATGTCTCTTTGAGTCTGAGAAGTTGTATTCTTTGGGTAAATTCCAAAGATTGGGATTCCCGGGTCAAATGGTATTTCTATTTTGAGTTTTTTGAGGAACCTCCATATTGCTTTCCCCCAAAAAATAGCTTACATTCCCACCAGCAGGGTAGGAGGGTTCCCCTTTCTCCACATCCTCGCCAATATTTGTTGTTCCTAGTCTTTTTGATGTTGGTCATCCTAACTGGTGTGAGGTGATAGCTCACTGTGGTTTTAATTTGCATTTCCCTGATGAGTCTTGTATTTTTAATCCATTCAGCCACTCTGTGTGTTTTGATTGGAGTGTTTAGTCCATTTACATTTAAAGTAATTATTGATAGGTATGTACTTATTGCTATTTTGTTTATTGTTTTCTGGTTGTTTTTGTAGTTATTCTCTGTTCCTTTCTTCCTCTCTCTCCCCTTGTGATTTGATGACTTTCTTTAGTGTTATGCTTAGATTCCTTTCTCTTTTTTTTTTTTGTGCATCTATTATAGGTTTTTAGTTTGTGGTTACTGTGAGGTTCATATTTAACATCCTGTGTATATATAGCAGTCTGTATTAGGCTGATGGTTACTTAAATTTGAATTTATCCTAAAAACACTACTTTTTATTACTCTTCCCTCCATGTTTTGTGTATATGACACCATATTATACAGCTTTTTATTCCATGTACCCATTGACTAATTTTAGTGTACATAACTGATTTTATGACTTCTGTCTTATAAACTTCATACTGGCTTTGAAAGTGATTGATCTACTACCTTTACTGTGTTTCTTTTACTTGTGATTTTCTTTCTGTCTTGATTTTCTTCTTATTATGACCTTTTCTTTGCCACCTAAAGAGGGCCCTTTAACATTTCTTGTAAGGCTGGTTTAACGGTGGTGAGCTTTAACTTTTGTCTGGAAAACTCTTTATCTCTCCGTAAGTTCTGAATGATAACTTGACCAGGTAGAATACTCTTGGTTATATGACTTTCCCTTTCAGCACTTTGAATATTTCATACCACTTTCTTCTGGCTGCAAAGTTTCTGCTGAAAAATCTGCCGACAGCTTTATGGGATTTATGTACCCTTTGTACATAACTCATTGCTTTTCTCTTGCCGCTTTTAAGATTCTCTCTCTGTCTTTGATCTTGGCCATTTTAATTATTATGTGTCTTGGTGAGAACCTCTTTGGGTTTGTCTTGTTGGGACTGTCTGTGTTTCCTGGACCTAGAATCTGTTTCCCTGGTTTGGGGAAGTTTATGGTCATTATTTCCTCAGGTAAGTTTTCTTCCCATTTCTCCCTTCCCCTTCTGAGACCCTCCTGTGCAAATGTTTTATCTGGAGTTGTTGCAGAGCACTCTTAGCATCTTCTCATTTTCAAATTCTTTTTTCTTTCTGCTGTCCAGCTTGGTGCTGCCCACTGCCCTGCCTTCCTGATGCCGATCCGCTCTCCTGCATCCTGTCTGCCGCGGGCCGCCTGCTGTGCTCTGTCCCGCCGTAGTCCTCACTGTGCCCACCCGCGCTTCTCTCCAGGCCAGTGCGTGTCTTCATGGTCGTCGCTTTGAGCTCTGACCTCCATTTCATTTAGCTCTTTTTCTGGCCCTCGGTCTTGTTCTTTTGTCGGAACGAACGTATATCTCTGCCACCTCATTTCCTCTTTCTCTCTGTTTTCATATATGAGGTGGGTCCACCACCTCCTCTGGTCTTGAAAACAGTCCCGTCTGGAAGATAGCTTGCGGTGTCAGCAGTGCAGCACCTGGGTTCCACAACCAGGTGCTCCTGGGTGGCCCCTCGTGGGCTGTGGCCCTCCCGTGCGGCTGAGCGGTGGCCACTCTGAGTACTGGTGGGTGAGGCTGCAGTGATTGGTGCGGGGGGCTCATGCCCTGTGTGGCTGCTGGCGGTGTGCTGGCGGGCGGCACCAGCCCCTCCTCTCCATGGAGGGGTTGTCGCTCTGCAGGGGTGCTGGTTCCCACGGAGGCTGTCCCCTGGGTGTGCAGTGCAGGAGTCGTACCAGCTGGGCCATGGCAGCCATTGCTATCTTGGTAGGTGGGGTTTCAGCTGGCTCCTGTGAGCGTCTGGCCAGTGCAGCTGAAGGAGGGCAAGCAAAACAGTGCTGCCTACTGGCCGCCGCTTCTCTGGAGAAAGCTTCTGCAGACCTGCGCCCCTCTGGCACACCTCCAAAGTTAGTCTGTAAGTCTCCTCACACGTAACCAAGGTGCTTCTCAAACTGCCGTCTCTCTGCCAGGTCTCGGGACCAGCCACAGCTGATGCATCGGGGGACTCAGCTGCTTCTGGTTTTCTGCTGTCATGAATAAAGCTGCCATGACTCTTATTCTTTCTGTCTCTTATTACAGATGTGCAGGAATTTCTTGAGACAATACACCTAAAGGGGACATTTCTAGGTTGTAGGCTCCTGCACGTGTTCACGTTAGCCCGGTAATGCTAGACAGACTGTTTCCCAGTGGGGTCACACCACCTCACGTCACCAGAAATGCAGGCAAGCTCCTGGGGCCCACGTCCTCACCAGTACCTGGGTGTGCTTGCTTCTTAGTTTTGCCGATTTCGTGGCTTTGACATGTCATTTCTTAGGGGCCTTGGTGTGCGTTTCCTTATTTGATAATAGGATCATATACCTACTCATCTATTTAAGGCCCATTGTGTTTCCCTGTCTGTGAAATGTCTACTTGTATCTTTTGCTGTTTTTCTACTTTCAAAAAGTTGTTTTGTCTTTTACTTACTCACTTAGGAAAACTCTTTATATGTATGCTCTGGGTTTCTTCTAATTTGTGTTTCTCCTTTCTGTCTGTTGCCTTTTGATGCACACAATTCTTGATTGACGAGTTGACTCTATTACCTTTTCTCCTTTAGAGTTTGCGTTTTTTTTTCTGCCTTAAGAAATCCTTTCCTATTTCATGCAGATGTTCTCTAAGATTATTTTATAATTTAACTCTTCAGTCCGCATGGGAGGAGGTGAGGAGAGGAGTTGTTTTCTCCATCCCTGCTGCTCCCATGTGCCCATAGGTGGGCCTCCCTCTCAGGCTTCTCTGCCCATTCTGCCCCTGCCCCTTGCAAATGCCACAGAGTTGTGGCTTCCCTTGGCATGGCGAGCGTCACTCTGTTCCTCGGTAGGATCTTCGCTGTTGCTGCTGCCCCTGCGCTCTTGTATGTGAGCATTAGGATCGCCTGTTCAGTTGGTCAGAAATCCCCTGCTCTTAGTGTGGTTGGAATCGCACTGAATGTGTACATTCCCTTAGGGAGAAGAGAACTCTACAACGCAGAGGCATTCTAAGATTCTTGAATGTCTCTATTTTTATTAGATTTTGTTAATTTCTCTCTCTGAAACTTAGTCATTTTCTCCATGGAGGTATGGCATATCTTGTGTTAAGTTTGTACTTGATACTTGAGATTAGGTACTTTAATTGTGCTTAAATCTGATGGTCACTGACTGGGAGTTGCTGGGGTTAGTGTGCTGACGCTCACGGGGATTCTTTCCACACTTCATTATCAAGAAGTATGTTTGCTATAGGTGTTTGTAGATTATTTTTTTCATATTAAGGAAGTTTCCCTCTGTTCTGAATTTGTGATGGATTTTTATCTTGAATAAGATAGTATATTTGCTTTGTGTTTCTTGATATTTTTCTCATTTAATCTGTTAATGTGCTCAGTTACATTAACGATGTTCTAATATTAAACTGACATCTATGTGATAAAATCAGTTTGGACACAACTTTCAGATATTGCTAGAGTTTATTTTTCTAGTGTTCCTTTCAAGCCTTTGGAATCTGTTTCATTGTGACTGACCTATAATTTCCACTCCTGCAGTCCAGTGACATACATAGAGTGAGTGCTTACCCACCCCACCCTTTCCACTGTGTGGAGGAGTTTGTATAAGTTTGGAATTATCTAAATTCCAACATCACCTAAATGTTTAGTGAACTCGTTCAAGGAGAAAGCTATCTGGGCTTACAGTTTTCTTTGTGGGAAGATACTAAAGTAACAGTTCAATTTTGGGAACACAGTAGGACTATTTGTGTTTTCTTTTATCTTGGTTTTGTTAAGGTGTTTATCTGCACTTCTCTTTCCTGATCAGTGTTGCTAGAGGTTTACTGGTAAGATTTTTTTCACCGATCACCGTGCATGTTTGGCTGGGAGTTGGGAGCAGCACCTGCAGAGGGAATGTCTGCTTCCCCGCAGGCCGAGTGGCTGCCCCAGAAGGCCAGCCTCGAGCGGCCCGTGGTGTCCCCCATGCACCCCACGCCTCCTGCCAGCACTCTGGTCCGTAGCTCTGTGGCCACTCCTTCCTCTCCTGTATCTCTTGTTCATTTCCTGGCCCTTGTTTGCCATCTTCAAACTTGCAGTTCCCTGTTTATTTATTTCATTTTCTTTAGTTTTTCCAGCTACCTATACATTTAAGTCCGATGTAACCAGTGGTTTACAACTCTTTTTTCTAATTTCCCTCCAAACACAACACTAAAACTGTGTTTACATTTTGCTTTTGTTCCCTGCAGTAAATTGGTTTCAGAGCTACACTTTTCTTTTTTCCTCTGGCCTGGTGTCTTTCTGTACTTTTAACTTCACTGCCTGGTCCTGCTGGTGTTCCCTTACCTGTTTTCTCCACTCCACACCCCTGCTCTTGGATGAGGGGACATCATGCTAGCATGGCACTGTCCCAGTGCGTGGCTTCACCACCCGGCTCCTCCCATCTGATCCTGAGCTGGCAGCCGGCAGCTCATTGCTCACCAGCTGATCCTCTGCCCTGTAGCAGCCATGGGCACTGACGTTGTCCTTGGCAGGAGTGTGGGACTGGCGTGCTGTCTGCTTGGCAGTTCTGCTGAGGGCGCGTGGGTCGCCTCTGCTGTGTCCACTGTTCTTTCGTCTTCTGTGGGGAGGATGTCCATGTTCTCATCAATAAACTCAACTAGTCCTGAGAAATAACCACACTGGTGGTTGGCTCAAGTTGCTCTGCTGCCGGAAGAAATGCTTGCCATGTCTCTGAGCTGCATGACCGAACTGCCGTGGCCACAGCCACTGTGTGGGCAGCCCAGGGAGCCCATGGCCCCTGGGGACACTGGCGTGGTTGGTGTACCTATTCACCCAGCCCACTGAGACCCTATGGTCGTTGACTCTGTTTTTAGAAATATATAAGATGGATCTTCACTTGCCTGGCAACTTATTTCCATTCTGAATGAGGAGAAAAATGGATTTGTGAGAATAACATTCTCTCGTGAATTTGCTCCTTCCTGCCTGGTGTCTGGGGCAGGCTGGATGTTTATTCTACTTTTGTAGCTGGTGAATAGAGGTGGAAACCATATTAATAATTCTCACCTTTAATCACTACCTTGTTCATCTTCTAACATATTTTTAAATTAAAATGGATGGTGGAAGTCTCTTACAGAAATTTATTTCTAACTCAAATGTTTTTATTTTTATTTTTATTTTTATTTTTATTTTTTTTTAAATAATTATTTTTTATTGAAGGGTAGTTGACGCACAGTATTACATTACATTAGTTTCAAGTGTACAACACAGTGGTAGAACATTTATATACATAATTCTAGGTTCCAGCTATCACCCTACCAAGCTGTTACAATATCTTGACTATATTCCTTATGCTATACATTACATCCCGGTTATTTATTTATTTTACCATTGGAAGTCTGTCCTTTTTTTTTTTTTTTTTTTTTGTTAGGGCATCTCTCATATTTATTGATCAAATGGTTGTTAACGACAATAAAATTCTGTATAGGGGAGTCAATGCTCAATGCACAATCATTAATCCACCCCAAGCCTAATTTTCATCAGTCTCCAATCTTCTGAGGCATAACAAACAAGTTCTTACATGGAGAACAAATTCTTACATAATGAATAAGTTACATAGTGAACAGTACAAGGGCAGTCATCACAGAAACTGTCGGTTTTGCTCATGCATTATGAACTCTAAACAGTCGGTTCAAATATGAATACTCATTTGGTTTTTATACTTGATTTATATGTGGATACCACATTTCTCTCTTTATTATTATTATTTTTAATAAAATGCTGAAGTGGTAGGTAGATACAAGATAAAGGTAGAAAACATAGTTTAGTGTTGTAAGAGAGCAAATGTAGATGATCAGGTGTGTGCCTGTAGACTATGTGTTAATCCAAGCTAGACAAGGGCAATAAAACATCCACGTATGCAGAAGATTTCTCTCAGAACAAGGGGGGTGAGGTTCTAAGCCTCACCTCTGTTGATCCCCAATTTCTCACCTGATGGCCCCCCTGCGACTGTGCCTGTCTTAGGTTGTTCCTCCCTTGAGGAATCTTACCCGTCTCTGGCTAACCAGTCATCTTCTGGGGCCATACAGGGAAATGTGAAGTTGGTAAGTGAGAGGGAAGCCTTATTGTTTGAAAAAGTTAGCTTTTACTTCTTTGCATATTTATGCCCTGTGGCTTCTATGCCCAGCATTTGTCTTGAGGTATCTTTACCACTTGGAAGAATTATGATACTCGGTAAATTTGATATGAGGCACGAATTCTATTTAAGGGTTGTAATTAGGAAGGAAGAAGAAAAGCTATAGAAGTAGCAGGCGGAAGAAAACATGGGAAGATTGATTATTTCTTTGACATATCTTCTTGTAGAGTAACTTCAGCATGTATAGGTTTTAAGCTACTACTTAAATTGCACACACACGTTAACATAATAGGAGTATAGTTACATAACCAAAGCATATCTGTAATTACCAGCCATCTGCAGTGAAACCAAGAAAACCAGTTAGGCACCTTAGGCATTTGTGAAAACTTATCTATGATATGGTGGATAATGTCCAACTGAACTTGAACAGTCTGAGAGAAATCAGACAAATTAAAACAACCCATTCCTGGGGACTGTTCACATGCCATATGTTCTTTTAACAGTAAATAGTCTGTAGTTGTAAGACTTTGGAGCGCTACAATTTGCACTTCTCCAAATTCTTGGTTGAGTTCCAACAGTATAGATCCAGTCAAATTTGTTGTTTTACTGTATGCACAGGCCAGCTTAGATATCTCCTTCCTCATTCCCATGGCAAGTCCAGGAACTGGTGGGATGAGTGCATCTACAACTGTAGCAGTGCGCGGATCTTTGTTGGGGTTTTTTGATGATCATCTTCTGGCATGAGTCTTCCAGAGAGTGCAGATGTTGGAAGTTCTTTTTCATATCGTATCTTAGTTCATTTTCGGGGTAGCCCAATTAGGCTTTGATCCTCTGTATAAACACAAACAGACCCTTTGCCTACACTTTTATATGCCCTTTATACCCTTGTGTAGAACTCGTTGGAGGTTACCACACAGGAACTGCCCTTCTTTTTTTTCTTTGTTTTTGGTATCACTAATCTACACTTACATGACGAATATTATGTTTACTAGGCTCTCCCCTATACCAGGTCCCCCCTATAAACCCCTTTACAGTCACTGTCCATCAGCATAGCAAAATGTTGTAGAATCACTACTTGCCTTCTCTGTGTTGTACAGCCCTCCCTTTTCTCCTACCCCCCCATGCATGTTAATCTTAATACCCCCCTACTTCTCCCCCCCTTATCACTCCCTACCCACCCATCCTCCCCAGTCCCTTTCCCTTTGGTACCTGTTAGTCCATTCTTGAGTTCTGTGATTCTGGTGCTCTTTTGTTCCTTCAGTTTTTCCTTTGTTCTTATATTCCACAGATAAGTGAAATCATTTGGTATTTCTCTTTCTCCGCTTGGCTTGTTTCACTGAGCATAATACCCTCCAGCTCCATCCATGTTGCTGCAAATGATTGGATTTGCCCTTTTCTTATGGCTGAGTAGTATTCCATTGTGTATATGTACCACATCTTCTTTATCCAGTCATCTATTGATGGACATTTAGGTTGCTTCCAATTCTTGGCTATTGTAAATAGTGCTGCAATAAACATAGGGGTGCATCTATCTTTCTCAAACTTGATTGCTGCGTTCTTAGGGTAAATTCCTAGGAGTGGAATTCCTGGGTCAAATGGTAAGTCTGTTTTGAGCATTTTGATGTACCTCCATACTGCTTTCCACAATGGTTGAACTAACTTACATTCCCACCAGCAGTGTAGGAGGGTTCCCCTTTCTCCACAGCCTCGCCAACATTTGTTGTTGTTTGTCTTTTGGATGGCAGCCATCCTTACTGGTGTGAGGTGATACCTCATTGTAGTTTTAATTTGCATTTCTCTGATAATTAGCGATGTGGAGCATCTTTTCATGTGTCTGTTGGCCATCTGTATTTCTTTTTTGGAGAACTGTCTGTTCAGTTCCTCTGCCCATTTTTTAATTGGGTTATTTGTTTTTTGTTTGTTGAGGCGTGTGAGCTCCTTATATATTCTGGACGTCAAGCCTTTATCGGATGTGTCATTTTCAAATATATTCTCCCATACTGTAGGGATCCTTCTTGTTCTATTGATGGTGTCCTTTGCTGTACAGAAGCTTTTCAGCTTAATATAGTCCCACTTGTTCATTTTTGCTGTTGTATTCCTTGCCCGGGGAGATATGTTCAAGAAGAGGTCACTCATGTTTATGTCTAAGAGGTTTTTGCCTATGTTTTCTTCCAAGAGTTTAATGGTTTCATGGCTTACATTCAGGTCTTTGATCCATTTTGAGTTTACTTTTGTATATGGGGTTAGACAATGGTCCAGTTTCATTCTCCTACATGTAGCTGTCCAGTTTTGCCAGCACCACCTGTTGAAGAGACTGTCATTTCACCATTGTATGTCCATGGCTCCTTTATCAAATATTAATTGACCATATATGTCTGGGTTAATGTCTGGATTCTCTAGTCTGTTCCATTGGTCTGTGGCTCTGCTCTTGTGCCAGTACCAAATTGTCTTGATTACTATGGCTTTATAGTAGAGCTTGAAGTTGGGGAGTGAGATCCCCCCTACTTTATTCTTCTTTCTCAGGATTGCTTTGGCTATTCGGGGTCTTTGGTGTTTCCATATGAATTTTTGAATTATTTGTTCCAGTTCATTGAAGAATGTTGCTGGTAGTTTCATAGGGAGTGCATCAAATCTGTATATTGCTTTGGGCAGGATGGCCATTTTGACGATATTAATTCTTCCTAGCCACGAGCATGGGATGAGTTTCCATCTGTTAGTGTCCCCTTTAATTTCTTTTAAGAGTGACTTGTAGTTTTCAGAGTATAAGTCTTTCACTTCTTTGGTTAGGTTTATTCCTAGGTATTTTATTTTTTTTGATGCAATTGTGAATGGAGTTGTTTTCCTGATTTCTCTTTCTGTTGGTTCATTGTTAGTATATAGGAAAGCCACAGATTTCTGTGTGTTGATTTTGTATCCTGCAACTTTGCTGTATTCCGATATCAGTTCTAGTAGTTTTGGGGTGGAGTCTTTAGGGTTTTTTATGTACAGTATCATGCCATCTGCAAATAGTGACAGTTTAACTTCTTCTTTACCAATCTGGATTCCTTGTATTTCTTTATTTTGTCTGATTGCCGTGGCTAGGACCTCCAGTACTATGTTAAATAACAGTGGGGAGAGTGGGCATCCCTGTCTAGTTCCCGATCTCAGAGGAAATGCTTTCAGCTTCTCGCTATTCAATATAATGTTGGCTGTGGGTTTATCATAGATGGCCTTTATTATGTTGAGGTACTTGCCCTCTATTCCCATTTTGCTGAGAGTTTTTAACATGAATGGATGTTGAACTTTGTCAAATGCTTTTTCAGCATCTATGGAGATGATCATGTGGTTTTTGTCTTTCTTTTTGTTGATGTGGTGGATGATGTTGATGGACTTTCGAATGTTGTACCATCCTTGCATCCCTGGGATGAATCCCACTTGGTCATGGTGTATGATCCTTTTGATGTATTTTTGAATTCGGTTTGCTAATATTTTGTTGAGTATTTTTGCATCTACGTTCATCAGGGATATTGGTCTGTAGTTTTCTTTTTTGGTGGGGTCTTTGCCTGGTTTTGGTATTAGGGTGATGTTAGCTTCATAGAATGAGTTTGGGAGTATCCCCTCCTCCTCTATTTTTTGGAAAACTCTAAGGAGAATGGGTATTATGTCTTGTCTGTATGTCTGATAAAATTCCGAGGTAAATCCATCTGGCCCGGGGGTTTTGTTCTTTGGTAGTTTTTTGATTACCTCTTCAATTTTGTTGCTGGTAATTGGTCTGTTTAGATTTTCTGTTTCTTCCTGGGTCAATCTTGGAAGGTTATATTTTTCTAGGAAGTTGTCCATTTCTCCTAGGTTTCCCAGCTTGTTAGCATATAGGTTTTCATAGTATTCTCCAATAATTCTTTGCATTTCCGTGGGGTCCGTCGTGATTTTTCCTTTCTCGTTTCTGATACTGTTGATTTGTGTTGACTCTCTTTTCTTCTTAATAAGTCTGGCTAGAGGCTTATCTATTTTGTTTATTTTCTCGAAGAACCAGCTCTTGGTTTCATTGATTTTTGCTATTGTTTTATTCTTCTCAATTTTATTTATTTCTTCTCTGATCTTTATTATGTCCCTCCTTCTGCTGACCTTAGGCCTCATCTGTTCTTCTTTTTCCAATTTCAATAATTGTGACATTAGACCATTCATTTGGGATTGCTCTTCCTTTTTTAAATATGCCTGGATTGCTATATACTTTCCTCTTAAGACTGCTTTTGCTGTGTCCCACAGAAGTTGGGGCTTAGTGTTGTTGTTGTCATTTGTTTCCATATATTGCTGGATCTCCATTTGGATTTGGTCATTGATCCATTGATTATTTAGGAGCGTGTTGTTAAGCCTCCATGTGTTTATGAGCCTCTTTGCTCTCTTTGTACAGTTTATTTCTAGTTTTATGCCTTTGTGGTCTGAAAAGTTGGTTGGTAGGATTTCAGTCTTTTGGAATTTTCTGATGCTCTTTTTGTGGCCTAGTATGTGGTCTATTCTGGAGAATGTTCCATGTGTACTTGAGAAAAATGTATATCCCACTGCTTTTGGATGTAGAGTTCTATAGATGTCTATTAGGTCCATCTGCTCTACTGTGTTGTTCAGTGCTTCCGTGTCCTTACTTATTTTCTGCCCAGTGGATCTATCCTTTGGGGTGAGTGGTGTGTTGAAGTCTCCTAGAATGAATGCATTGCAGTCTATATCCCCCTTTAGTTCTGTTAGTATTTGTTTCACATATGCTGGTGCTCCTGTGTTGGGTGCATATATATTTAGAATGGTTATATCCTCTTGTTTGACTGAGCCCTTTATCATTATGTAGTGTCCTTCTTTATCTCTTGTTACTTTCTTTGTTTTGAAGTCTATTTTGTCTGATATTAGTACTGCAACCCCTGCTTTCTTCTCACTGTCGTTTGCTTGAAATATGTTTTTCCATCCCTTGACTTTTAGTCTGTACATGTCTTTGGGTTTGAGGTGAGTTTCTTGTAAGCAGCATATAGATGGGTCTTGCTTTTTTATCCATTCTGTTACTCTGTGTCTTTTGATTGGTGCATTCAACCCATTAACATTTAGGGTGACTATTGAAAGATATGTACTTATTGCCATTGCAGGCTTTAAATTCGTGGTTACCAAAGGTTCAAGGTTAGCCTCTTTAGTATCTTACTGCCTAACTTAGCTCGCTTATTGAGCTGTTATATACACTGTCTGGAGATTCTTTTCTTCTCTCCCTTCTTGTTCCTCCTCCTCGATTCTTCATATGTTGGGTGTTTTGTGCTGTGCTCTTTCTAGGAGTGCTCCCATCTAGAGCAGTCCCTGTAAGATGTTCTGTAGAGGTGGTTTGTGAAAGCAAATTCCCTCAGCTTTTGTTTGTCTGGGAATTGTTTAATCCCACCGTCATATTTGAATGATAGTCGTGCTGGATACAGTATCCTCGGTTCAAGACCCTTCTGTTTCATTGTATTAAATATATCATGCCATTCTCTTCTGGCCTGTAGGGTTTCTGTTGAGAAATCTGACGTTAGCCTGATGGGTTTCCCTTTATAGGTGACCTTTTTCTCTCTAGCTGCCTTTAACACTCTTTCCTTGTCCTTGATCTTTGCCATTTTAATTATTATGTGTCTTGGTGTTGCCCTTCTTGGATCCTTTCTGTTGGGGGTTCTGTGTATTTCCGTGGTCTGTTCGATTACTTCCTCCCCCAGTGTGGGGAAGTTTTCAGCAATTATTTCTTCTAAGATACTTTCCATCTCTTTTCCTCTCTCTTCTTCTTCTGGGACCCCTATAATACGGATATTGTTCCTTTTGGATTGGTCACACAGTTCTCTTAATATTGTTTCATTCCTGGAGATCCTTTTGTCTCTCTCTATGTCAGCTTCTATGCGTTCCTGTTCTCTGATTTCAATTCCATCAATGGCCTCTTGCATTCTATCCATTCTGCTTATAAACCCTTCCAGAGTTTGTTTCATTTCTGTGATCTCCTTTCTGGCATCTGTGATCTCCTTCCGGACTTCATCCCATTTCTCTTGCGTATTTCTCTGAATCTCTGTCAGCATGTTTATGATTCTTATTTTGAATTCTTTTTCAGGAAGACTGGTTAGGTCTGTCTCCTTCTCTGGTGTTGTCTCTGTGATCTTTGTCTGCCTATAGCTTTGCCTTTTCATGGTGATAGGAATAGTCTGCAGAACTGGGACGAGTGACGGCTGGAAGGACTTCCTTTCTTGTTGGTTTGTGGCCCACCTCTCCTGGGAGAACAGCGGCCTCTAGTGGCTTGTGCTGGGCAGCTGCGGGAATACAGGGCTTCTGCTTCCTGCCCGGCTGCTATGGAGTTAATCTCCGCTGTTGCTGTGGGCGTGGCCTGGCTCGGGCAGCTACTCCAAAATGGTGGAGTCGCGTTGGAGCAGGAGCTGCTGGGAGGCTATTTATCTCCGTAAGGGGCCTCCCTGCTCCCAGCAGCCCCGGGGTTAGGGTGCCCAGAGATCCCGGATTCCCTATCTCTGGATTAAGTGACCCGCCCTGCCCCTTTAAGACTTCCAAAAAGCACCCGCCAAAACAAAACAACGACCACCAAAAAAAAAAAAAAAAAAAAAGAAAAAAAGAAAAAAAAAGTTTTTAATTAAAAAAAAGGTGGTCGTTCGTTTTTCTTTATTCTCCGGTGCCAGCCTCAGGCCTCTCCTCACCGGTCTTTCTGCCCTGTTTCCTTAGTATTGGGGTCCCTATCCCTTTAAGACTTCCAAAAAGCGCTCGCCAAAACAAAACAGCAAAAAAGCAAAAAAAAATGGTCGCGCGCTTTTCTTATGTCCTCTGTTGCCCAGCCTCCAGTGCCCGCTCACTGTTCTTGCTGCCCTGTTTTCCTAGTATTGAGCGCCCTGCACTCTGGCCCGGATGGCTGGGGCTGGGTGTTCGGCAGTCCTGGGCTCCGTCTCCCTCCCGCTCTGCCTGCTCTTCTCCCGCCGGGAGCTGGGGGGAGGGGCGCTCGGCTCCCGCGGGGCCGGGGCTTGTATCTTACCGCCTTCGCGAGGCGCTGGGTTCTCTCACGTGCGGATGTGGTCTGGATATTGTCCTGTGTCCTCTGGTCTTTATTCTAGGAAGGGTTGTCTTTGTTATATTTTCATAGATATGTGTTGTTTTGGGAGGAGATTTCCGCTGCTCTACTCACGCCGCCATCTTCCGCCCCTGAGATTCTCTAACTCAAATGTTTTAACTAAATAAAGCTTTAATGATTTTTTCTCCACAGCTGAAAGACCCGATTTTGTCCATCAGCCACGAGCTGGAAGAGCGCCACTCGGAGCTGGAGCAGCCGCAGCAGAGGCACGAGGGGGAGAGCCGGGAAGGCTCACAGCTCCTCTGGCTGCTCCGCGCTGACCTGGACCGGGCTCACCTTGAGAGGTCAGCGGCACACTCCCCCATCTGCCGCACCCTGAAGGTGGTGGGAGGGACCCCTGTGCCACCTCATTCTTCTCATTTAAAAAGGTTTTAACACAGAGCAGAGTGTTGCACGGGGTAGCAGACACCCACACACTTGTCACCCTGCTTTGCAAAATCCTCACATTTTGCCAGATCGTGAACTTTGATGTTCAAATGCAGGCACAGTTAGTGATGTGTCCCTGGCTGGCCGTTTGGGAGTCTTACTTAAGAAATAGTTTCCTGCTCTGATGCTTTCTCAGTTTTACATTTGGGTGGTCTGGGTGCTCTGGGACTTTGAGTTGCTTGTTTACACCTGATGTTGGGGTGCCCTTATCTCGTTGATCTGAGCAGCTGGCTCAGCATCACACTGGACAGTGCAGCTGCGACTGGTCTTCCTTGGGGCCCCTCTGCCCAGCACCGTGTGCTCCTAGAGCTCTAGGCTAAAGCCCCAGCCTGCCTGGTGCCC
Organism: Manis pentadactyla; assembly: GCF_030020395.1. Lineage (NCBI taxonomy): Eukaryota > Metazoa > Chordata > Mammalia > Pholidota > Manidae > Manis > Manis pentadactyla. The sequence goes on from NC_080019.1 coordinate 197,507,058, forward strand.
ACTGCCCCCGGACCCTCACCTTCAGTAGCCCTGCCACGCACTCTCATGGTGGAGAGGCCAGGTCCAGCGGCTAGACCTGGCTCAGCCCTGAGCTTGGTGAGGGCCTGGCATCTTCCTCATGTGGCCAGAATGTCTGCCCAGGATTCTCTGCATAGCTTTGTAATTCTCCATAAGGATCTCACATGCCTTTCCCAGCATCTGTCTGTAGCAGCCTTGTGGCTTGATGCCAACTCCTTGGTCACTCCAAGGTGAGTGTGGCATGGAGCATGGTGTGCTCAGTGGTCACTGGCTCTGCGTGTGGGAAGGACATCAGGAGCAAAGGACCCTGACTTATTTGGGGGTGTGCTCTGCTGAGCGAGCAACAGTTGCAGATACCCTGACGCCCACAGGTGTTTGCCATGTTTGAGGGTCATCATGGACCAGGGTTGGCCTGGCATGGATGGGATGCGAGGAGGTGGGGCCACCTTTGGTGTTTACTCTCAGCAGAGCTGACACCTGCCCCCGACCTGCTGCCTCCATGGTGGGCCTCATGCCTCCCTCACATGCATGTGCCCCCACCCTGCACCATGTGACCTGGGTGGCCTCTGTGGGCCTGGCAGCAGCAGAGAGCTGTCGGGTAGCCCCAGATGTCAGCTCAGTGCAGCCTGCCCCACTTCCCTCTTAGCTCACTTCAGTGTCCCACACCCTATTCTTATCTGTCTCCCACCTGGGATTTAGCTCCACAGGGGCCTCCTCGTGTGTTTGTTTGGGGCATTTTCCTATGTTATGGGCAGGGCCTTTTCTGGGCCTGAGGTAGGGATGTAGGAGTGAATGGACGGGTAGTCTAGCCATCTCCTGCCCCCTGGGCCCTGGCCTCTCATGGCCAGAGGCTCATTAGCCTGTGTAGCGCGCATGTCAGCTGCAGCCCTCTGCCCCAGCTACATCCCTGATGGGGTCACTGTGCCGTGGATGGATGAGCCCAGCTGGAAGGGCTCGTCTGGGAGGAGGACACAGCTCAAAGCAGGGTGCAAGCTGACCAGCCCTGTGAACAACAAAGCACCCCAGGCGCCATGGCCTGTTGCCCCGGGAGGCACAGGGGAACCCTGCCCCCTGGCGTGTGTGAGCTGTAGGGACATGTGGCTTCTGGTTTTTAAACTGATCTCTTGTAAGAGGGCAGAACCCTAAGGGCCATGTTTATACCCAGCTCTTCTCCTGAAGGTCAGAGAGGCTGGGATGGGGGCACATGGGGTTAGTGCAGTCCCTGCCAGGGGAGGGTAGCTGTGTGGAAGGCCCTAGATGACACGGTGTGTGCTGGCTCGGGTTTGCCCCACACCGGTTGGCTGGATGTGGACCTCCATGAGCAGTATGCTTGAGTCAACAATGATGCAGCCCCTTAAAGATGGAGAGCAGCCACAGAAAGGTCTGCTCATGTCGGCAGAGCTGTCCTCAGACGTGCTGCTGTCCGAGGGGGTCACGGCTGGGTCCTGGCTGATGGCTGCGTGCGGGCCCCGTTTCTAGGAGAGCTCTCCAGGAGGCCCTGAGGAGGCTGCTGGACTTGTTTGGAGAGGTGCTGAAGGCTGCTGCTGCCCTGAAGAGCCGCATCGGTGAGCAGGTGGGGCTGTGCCTGGAGGATGAGGCGTCTGCAGGTGAGTACCTGGGAGCCCCCTGCCGGGAGCCCCCTGCCAGCAGCCCCCAGGCAGGGTGCCAAGTGTGGCCAGGGCCAGCCCGCTGGCCACACAGCATGCGCAGCTTTCCGTGTCTTGCTTTCAGTGCCGATGCTTGAGGACACCTGGCCTGGATCTGAGGCGGCCCTGCTAGACCTGGAGAGAACTTTGCCTGAATGTGCTGAGATGTCATCAGTGGCTGAGATCAGCAGTCATGTCTGTGAAAGCTTTCTCATGAACCCGGGAAGCATGCTGGAGTGTGAGCAGACAGTTAGGAGGGCGCACCAGAGCCTTGGCCGGGCAGTGGACCGTCTCCTGGAGATGGTCCTGGCCTCCACCAGGCAGGTGAGGCTGGGGCCCCATGCCCGTGCCGCTGCCGTTCCCCCTCCTCTGCTTAGAGGAGGAGGAAAGGACTGGATAGCTTGATGAGCGCCATGGAGGTGATGCCCCAGCCCCAGCCGGAGGGTGAGAAGGGGCGTCCTCGCTGTCCCACCTAGCCAGCTCCTGTCTGTTCTCCTCTGCTGGGTGTCGAGATGATCCTTGATTCTGGAGTTCACACGCCTGGCCTCATGGCACTTTCTTCCCTCCCTGGGCACTTCTCCTGTGTTCTCTTGCAGCAGGCTTCTTCTGAACTGAAATTCTGTGGAGGGGGGCTTGCTGTGGGTGGAAAAAAAACCCTAGTGTGCAGTGTGGACGAGGCAGTCAGCCCCTTTCTTTTCTGCACTTGGCTTCATACGCCTCTTTAACTGCACTGAAGACATTTATATTTAAAGCTTATAACTGAGAAAGTGAATTTTTTTGTTAACCTTTATAGAACACGTTAGACAGTTAGAAAAGACATTACATAGGAATATATGGAAAGCATATATTCTTTTTTCCAAAGTCAGCCCCATTCAAAAATAAGTATGAGAAGCCTTGCTGTCCATGTTTCAGAATGCTGCCAGGGCCCCCACTCAGTTCAGGAGAGCAGAGTGGCAGTGCCAAGACACAGGGCTTCTTCTTCTGACTTCCTCCTAAGCTGCCTCTTTCCTCCCCATGCACCCTTCTGTCTTCTCAAAAACTGGGCCAATTTGGGCAGCATCTGTCTGATAAGCAATCAGGCGCTTTGTCACCCCCAAGTGTGAATAGGTGGAAAGAGAAGCCCTTGTGAGCATCTCACGGGAGGGCACCACATATGTAGGCCTCGCCTGGCATGAGCAGAACTGCACTGGTCTGTTGCGGGTCCATGCTTGCTCTCAGGGTGTCCTGTTCACTAGAAGTCCTGCCCCCACAGTGTGCCACAGGGAGGCCAGCTCTCCCCACTGTGGGGCAGCACAGGGCATGTGGGAAAGACAGGTCTGGGGAGGGCGCTGAGCAGAGTTGGGCAGGGCAGTGGCTGTGGAGGGTGAGGGGCCCCTGTTCAGGGCAGGGTCGGTGGTGGGGCTGCCTGAGGCCACTGGCTGCAGGAAGGCCTGGGCTGGCCAGTCTGCCGGAGCAGGTGCCCCAGGAAGACAGGGGCTGGGGGAGGTGGATGGTGCTGGAGCATGAGAAGAGACAGCCCTGGGAGCTGTTTTCAAGGTAAAACCAACAGATTTCCTTAGAGGCCACTTCTGGAAAATGCTGGCGCTGTGTTAAATACACAAGGAAGCTTAGGGAGACCCAGCCCAGGGCTGAGTTGTTTTCTGGGCAGCTGGGTGTAGGTGTTTGGATTCAGAGATTAATCTGGGCCCTCTAGCCTCTAGATGGCCTGAGAGCCTCAGACTGGACACACCTGCCAGGGAAACAGGGAGGAAGGGAAGGTTGGGACCTGAGGCTAAGGCAGGAGTGGGGGTCTTGTGCTGGAGGGAGGGCAGGTCTGAGGGCATGGGGGTGCTCAGGTCCCTGCCCAGTGGCGACTGGCCCAAGGAGCCCTTTCCTCCACCCCTTCGGCCTTTTCCGTCCCCTTCTCCACCTGTGGAGTGCCAGGTGGTTTGTCCCGACTGGGTGCCGGGCTCTGGATGGTCAGCTCTTGCCCCGTGTGTCCATAATGGTGTAATCCTGCAGAAACGCAGGCTATCAGGGCATATAACAGATGCATATTCTGCAGTGTTGTATGTGTCTGTGTGTAGAAGTTTTCTTTCTTGAAAATTTGACAAGTTTAATTATTTAGTAACTGGTGCAGTATTGAACACTGGAATTGTTTCTTATGGACCATTTATGATTTCACCAGAATCGTACATGAACGGAATTCTGTGGTTATTAACATAAGCATTGGCTGTTTTTGGCATGCCATTCCAATTTCCAACGTGTTCTGACAGCTGGAGGAAGCCCGGCAGATTCATTGTCATTTTGAGAAAGAGTTCAGCTGTAAGAAGGAGGAGACAGCGCAGGTTGTCAGAAAGCACCAGGAGCTGCTGGAACGCCTGGACGAGGAGAATGAGGCCAAGACACGGCTGACGCTGGAGCTGCACAAGGCAGGGGGTGAGGCCATGCGGCTGGACGTGTACGGGCACAGCCTTGCCCAGGGCAGGATTAGCAGCAGGAATTTTTAAAGCAAACTGTAAAGTGAAATAAAGGAAAAGATGTGAGGCACCAGTGACCTTCCTCAGGGAGAGGCTTCGTGGCTGGGAAGGGCCGTGGCAGTTTGGGGGGTCAGCGTTGCAGCCATTTTTGGGACTGGCAACCTCAAGAGTGTTCTATAGTGTGGGAGATAGGAGGATGGCCCTCACTTGCTGGGCAGAAGGCCGCGGGTGCCCTGAGGAGTTGCATCTGTGCCTGCTGCCAGCCTGGCTCTCACAGGACTGGTGCTCGGTGAGGCCTGTGTGCCGGGTCCTCACCTAGGTGGTGTGCCTGCAGCTGCTCGTGGCTGCACCGGCTTTTCCGGTGGCCCCAGGCCCTCCCTAGGAGAGGGACATGGGCATGCCCACTGGGTGCTCCTTCCTCACAGCTGACATCTCCCTGTGTCTCCAGGCATTGTCGAGGGGCTCAAGGTGGAGAGGGCCAGCCTGCAGGAGGCCCTGGGCCGGAAGGAGATGTCCGAGCAGTGCCTCGTGGCAGAGCTGGAGAGCCTGAAGCAGCAGCTGTGGCAGGCGGCCCAGCAGCAGGCCGTGCTGGGGGCGGAGAACACTGCCCTGCGGAGCCGGGAGGAGGCCTGGGCTGCGGGGGCCGCGCGGGAGGCAGGTGAGACGGGCGAGCCCCACAGCGTGCGGCCTTCCTGGGGAGGGCTCGGCAGGAGATAGGATGGACCCTGCCGCTCGCGCTCGCAGAAACGGCGGCTTGTCCTGGTGGGCACGGCTCCTCAACCCCCACACCGCTGTGAGGTCACAGCCGCCCCTGGAAGGGAGGTTGTACTTAAAACCACAAGGAAAATCTGCCTAACGTTGACCCTACCTCGGAAGACATCTGATGTTAGCAAAAGTAGTTCATTATAGTTTCAGATTCTTTGGTATTTCAGATTTTAAATAAAATCAGTCAAACAAAAACCTGTAAAAACGCCGTTTGTAGGGAGCAGTGTCCTCAGCAGCACAAGTGGAGGGTCTGCCCCTGTGAGTCAGGCGCCCCCGGGGCTATGTCCCGCCCTCGTCCATCAGGATCCCTGGGCCTCGCCCGCTCCTCCCCCTGCCACCAGGACAACTCTAGGAGGCGCCCTGCCTGCCCCGTCCCTTCCCCAAGGCCACCGCTGCCCCTGTCCAGTCCTGTCTGGTCCTTGGCCAGGTCTCTGTCCCGTACCCCAGGCCGCGCCCCCCAGGGGTGGTGCGGATGCCTGCAGGTGCTCCGAAGCCTGGCGCTCTGCCCCTGCCCGGAGGCCGACGCCACCGTTCCTGCGCACGTTGTATGCGCCACCCTGACCAATGCAGAAAACTCGTTTTCTTCCCCCAAACGCTTCATTCTTGTTTTTCTCATTAGTAAACAGCCACCTTTTGGCTTTATTCCTCATGTCTAGTTCCTCTGTCTGTGTTTCACCAATTCTTGCTGGCCTTCACCACTTACGCCCTTGGCTCTGGGAGCACTCCGGGGCAGGTCTGCATCTGCACAGATGGTGGCTGGTGATGCCAAGGCAGGGATGGCAGCGCAGCTCCTGGTGTCTGCCCTGCTCTGCTTGTGACCCTGCGTGGGCTTCATGCTTCTTGGCTTCTTTTGTCAGTACAGGTAACTGGTCCTTTGCCCCCTTTCTGTTCTGTGGTATGTTTCTGATGCTAGAAGACTTGGCCTGGCCTTCTTTCCCCCGTGTACCTGGCCCCATCAGTATCTTGGTCTCTGCACACTTTTCCTTGTGCTGACTGGGATGTCATCGCAGTGAGCTGTGCAGAGCTGGTCAGTGGGTCCTGCGCAGCTCCACCCAGTTCCTGTCTGCAGGCTTCCTGTGGCCCGCTCTTCTCCCCATCTCTCTTTAAGACAGAAGGGGCTTTGCTCTATGACCAGGAAGCTGGGGTCCAGTTCTTCTCCGTCTCTTTGCCCCTTGTTCACGGCAGTGAGAGAGCCTGCTGCGCTCGCCTGTCTCTGCTTGGCCCCCGGCCGCCCTGCTGTCAAGCAGGCTCCATCCCTGTGGTGGGAGTGAGCGTGTGCGCTTAGTGGATCCCGAGTCATCCGTCCAGAGGGCAGTGAGTTGTCTAGATGTTTCTTCCTGACCCTTCAGGGACTGGACAGTCTGAGAAGGGCTCCGTGTGGGGAAGCTTGCCAAGACCTGAGGGCCTGTGAATTTCCTCTCTTCTCCTTCCTGCCTAGATGGTGGTATAGCTGGAGAAAGAGGATTAAGGTTTGAATTCTTCCTTTAATGCCTAGAGGCTGGAACTGTGGCTCCCTCACATCTGGTGTCCCAGCTGCTGCTACACCTCCCCTTGCTTCCCTGCAGGTGTTTCTGGAAGGTTCTTACATGTCCTTGGACAGCAAATCGAGGTGGGCTCCCACACTGAACCTGTCTCAGCCAAAGTCCAGTGGTTCTGGTTAAATCTGGGGGCCTGTCAGCCATTACTTTTTCTTCTGTGCTCACTCTTGTCTGTCCCCATGGAAATCCTCCTCAGCTGCCCTTCCTGGTGGACAGACTTCCTTGGGCAGGGCCCCCGCCCGCTTTGCAATGTCACTGCTCCGCCTGTAGGTCCAAGTGCCTCCAGGCACCTTTATTGGGTGCAGGGCCCATACCCCTTCCTTCAAGACCGTGTCTGTTATCCTAAGACGTGTGCTTCTCCCCATCTCCTCTTCCTGATGTCAGGACCCTGTGGGAGGCGCAGGGCCGTCAGGGTTCCCCCCGCCCAGAGCCTCAGGACAGCCTCTTCCCCAGCTGCCCAGGCCTGCCACACCTGGCCTGGCTCCCATGCGCCTTCCTGAGGACACAGCAGGCCCTCCCTGTCCCATCTCTGGTTTTCCCTGCAGGGAGGCTGGCCCACTTGCATGGTACCTTTTAGCCAGGTGTGTTCTGTGGCCACCTTCAGAGCAATGCCACCTGTCTCGTCATCTTTGTTTCCTTCAAAAGTCAACAGCAAAGCCCCTGGAGCCGGGACCTGCTCTCTGAGGGCAGGCAGTGGCTCTCTGGTCCACCAGGCTGCTGTGACAGTCACACACTGGGTGTGACGGCAGACAGGGAACTCACGGGACTGGAGGTGGAAGCCCAGACTCAGGGTGCCTGCACCGCCAGCTTCTGGTTAGGGCCGGCGTCCTGGGTCCCTGGTGGCGTCCCCTCTCTGTCCTCCCACGGGGAAGGAAGAGGCAGGGAGCTGTCTGGGTCTCACTTAGAAAGGCACCACACCACTCGTGACCCGAGCACCTCCCAGAGGCCCCACCGCTGATGCCACGGACTTGAGGGGTGAAGAGCTGAGTAGGAGTGGTGAACATTCACAGGCTGCAGACGGGCAGCACATTTCAGAGACACTTGTGTTCTCAAGACTGCATGGGGCCAGGAACACTCGCTGAGTCTGGAGCCGGCATGCCTGCTTCTCACTCACACATCCTGGGCTGCATGTTCTTGTTTCCTTCTCTGAAAGGCTGTTTTTACATTCATAGGCACCCCTGGGACTGTGGCACACAGGGATTCAGGTTTGTAAACACAGATGGGTGATTTCTGTGTGATCCGCTCTATGCCTGCCCCAGAATTTGCAGTTTCTCCTAAAGAGGAAAAGTCCCTCAGAGCTTCCCCGGCAGACTCTTGAATGAAGTGGTGACTTTGATGTTCATACCCAGAAGTGGGCTGGCGTTTCCCTGGTGGCTTTCACGGCAGGTCCCAAGCTGCAGGAACCCCATGCCTTGTGTCCCCAGGCTGGGGGCCTGTCCTGGGGGCCCTGAGGGAGGGCCCCTCAGCAGCGGGGCAGCCGCGCAGGCTGCAGGGCACTTACTCAGTGGACGAGTGGGCGGCAGTGACAAGCGAGCCCTCGGTCTGCGTCTGCGCAGCTGCAGTGACATTGCTCTAACTGCATGTTTCTGGCTCACTTTCCATAACTGCTGGCTTACTGGCATGGAAACTAACTGGCAATATTTATTAGTGTTGAGGATAGTTTGTCATAAATGACTGACAGAATCGCATAAACCAAGTTTTGAAAGCTGGTGAAATGTAAATAAAAACCTAGGAATTCAATATTTCCGTTTTTGGGTAGTTTGGACACTTCAACACCCATCAGAGGCCGATGAGTTCTGACAGATGCACATTAGCGTATAGTTTCCACTTGGATCGTGGCCTTTCCCCTCCCCGAGGCAGTTCAGTTTGGCCTTTGACTTACCGGTGGCTGGACCCTTCGCCCCAGATGTCATCGTAGCCACAGGCATGAGTGAGTGCCTTTGCTGCCCACTGATCTGCCGGGGGGCTTCCTCAGAGGGCTCATGTTCCCTCTGATGGAAGTTTTAAGTTACATTTTATTTTCCCATATTGGAGAATATAGGTGAAGGCACAGAAAAGTAGCCAGATGTGTCATTTGGGAAAACCGAGATGTACTCTTAAGGCTTTAACGGTTTTATTTTAGCCGATTTTCATGTAAAAGATGTAACTTCTTTCTTTTGCATAAGTGCTTGACTTTATTTTCAGTGGGTCTCTGGCCCAATCATGGCTGTGCCTGTTAGGGTGAGGCTCGGTGTGCACAGGACACGGGCTCACTCTGGCTGCTAGGGTGCGTGTCTCCTCTCCAGGGGACTCTGGCCTCTGCTGGGTCCCCTCCTGCTGCAGGAAAGGGAACAGCAAGGGAAAGGCCTGGCTTTGTGGGGCAGGGTCTGGAGGCCTCAGAAGACACCATGCTCCCCCCATCGCCTCCTGGCCGGTACTTCTTTTCAGGCTGCAGGGGAGGCCAGGCATGGGGCCTGCTGTTTCCCAGCTGGCCCGGCTGCACAGGGTGTCTGTGGTGGGCATTTGGTGTCACAACTGCACCTCACCCTCAGCTGCTGGGCCTCCCTCCCCCTGTGTCCTTTGCACCTTTAGCGCTTCGGAGGGAAGTGGAATGCCTAACCAAGGAGCACACGGAGACCAGGCAGCAGTCTGAGAAGGACCGCTCAGTGCTGCTGTCCCAGATGAAGGTTCTTGAGGCCGAACTGGAGGAACAGCTGGCTCAACATCAGGCCTGTGCGCGGCAGGCTGAGGAGCTCTGCGCGCTGAGGCAGCAGATGGATTCTCTGGACAAGCACCTGCGGAGCCAGCGGCAGTTCATGGATGTAAGGACTTGGATGGCTTTCGTTCGTGTCACTGGAGGTCACCTTTGTAGCGTGAGCTTCTCCCCATGTCATTAAATAAGCCCCAGGCTGCGATTTTACGATTAAAGGACAGCAGGTCAGGTGGCCGTCCTGGCCCTGCCTCTGAGCGGACATTTGGGGTGCCGCTGTGCAGTGCCGTCTGAGCCGGCCCCGCACACTCCTCTTACGCCTCTGGCGGTGGGACACAGGCTTCCAGAGCTGCCTGTGCTGCAGGTCCCAGGGCGCCCCCACTTCTCCATGTCACACGTGCCTGGGCAGTGCACATGCATGGCAGGTGTAGACCAGGCTCCCCAGGCCGCACCTCCTTGGCTCCCTTCTGGGGAGGTGGGTGTAGCAGAAGTGGTGGGTCCCGGGAATCCTGCAAACAGGCCGATTCCCATGACAGGAACAGGCCGCGGAGCGGGAGCGCGAGCGGGAGGAGTTCCAGCAGGAGATCCAGAGGCTGCAGGGGCGGCCCCAGGGCCCCCACCACGGCCCCGTAAGTCGCTCATGTGCTGCCCCTGCAGGGAGCCTGTCTCTGGGGCGTCTTCAAGCTTTGTCTCATAACACACTTTTGCCTTCCATGTACGCGAAAGCTGCAGCAGGCGCCACTGGATGAAGAGGTAGGTCCCTCTCTGCTCCCTCACAGGTGCTGCCCTGCCCGCGCTGCCCTACTCTAGGGAAGTCTGGGTGCTCAGCTGTCTCCTGCTTGATTTTCTTGTTTCCTTCCGCTTGTGGCCGAATGGTCGGCCTTCTGTCCGAGGTGGCCATAGTCAGGTTGCTTATTCTTTTTTAAAGTTACTTTTATTTTGAGAGAGTTGGGGACTCCCTTGCAGTTGTGAGAAATGAGACACAGAAATCTCCCTTGTCCCTGCACCCAGTGTCCCCCGCAGTGACCCCGCAGAAGCAGGCCAGGGTCGCAGCTAGGACAGACAGGGCCTTCTCCCGCTGCAGCCCTCAGGTGCCCTCCCTCCCTCTGCCCACTGCTGTGTGCCCTTTTTGCACTGTTACGTATCTGGAGGCTGCCACCGCGGCCTGCTCATTGCTGGGTAGCGGGCCCTTCCTGTATCTCACTAATGGTTGTGTATCACAGTATTAGTATTAGTGTTCTTTTTATCTAGAGGATGCAGTCTTGGTGCAGTTTTGTCCCGTCCCCCCATGGGGCTTCCTTGCATACCCTCACTCTAGAAACACAGGATCAGTGTTCTCTCCAGTGTATCATGTGCTTTCTTATTTGGAAGAGAGTTTTTTTTTTATTATTGTATTTCTCAAGCATTTTTTGATGTTTTAGGTTGAAGTGTTACAAGAAAAATTGAGAGAAAAGTCGGAAGGACTTAATGAATTGCTTAGAAAGAATCAATTGGCAGATAGACAAGTGTTGATGCAGGAGGAAGAAATTAAACGTCTTGAGGAGACGAATGCCGACTCCAGAAGACAGGTGGTCCAGCTCCAGGAAGAGCTGGAGAGACAGAGAAGAGCCCTGCAGGAATCTGAGCAGGTGAGCTTGCAGCGCTGGCGGCGTCCTAGGGTCTCGTCAGTGCAGGCGTTGCCCAGGGCCAGGAGGGGCACTGTAGGCAAGGAGCTGGTCTTCCCTTTGCTCCAGCACTGCCGGGTAGGGCCCTTGCTCTGACCCCTCTGCTTTCCACTGGCAGGGGAGAGCGCCCCCTCTTTCTCCTCACCAGTCCCCTGCTGCACCAGCCCCTCACCTCACTTATGACACCCTGTGGCCCAGCTGGTGTCCCACAGCTCTACTCTATCATCCTGTGGACCTGGAGATGGCATCAGACCCCAGGGGGGCCCAAACCACAGGACTGCCCCGTGGAGGTCTAGGGTGTCCCTGTGCTTCTGACGCTCCACTATAGGTCAGGGTCCCGGGGCCCTGCTCGGTTCGGCCAGTTTGCCCACAGAGCTCAGGGTGCCCCCTGGGTCACTGGCCATCACACAGGGCGTGACTCGGAACAGCCAGGGAGACGCCTGGGAGGAGGTGTGGGGAGGGCGGGGCTCCCAGGGTGGGGCTCCCACACCCTCTGCGGGCGCCACTCTCCCCAAACCTTCGCTGGGCACAGCCCTGGAAGCTCTCTGAACGCTGTCCTCTGGGTCTTCGTGGAGGTCCCCTCTCGTGGGCAGGGTGAGGAAATCAGCACCCGGCTGCCCCTGATCCAACCCCTCCCACCTGGCCCTCTACTAACAGGCGGCCTCCCCTGGTGACCAGCCCCCACCCTGAGGGGACCTGGGGCTTCCCAAAGTCACCTCGTCAATGTACCAAAGATGCTTGTGTTGCTCTGGACACTTAGGGAATTCCAAGGGTAAAACCCCCGGAGTCTGTGCTGGGAGCAGGGAGACTAAACACCTGTTTATTATGAGAAATCACAATGTCATGTTTGGTGTGGTAACATTTTACACCAGCTTCTGTGACACTTATTTATCTCTCCAGTACTCTGAGTTTGTCTTCAGAAATTTCATAAGTTAAATGTTCAAGTCTTTAGGCTTAAAAAACCTGCTTCACTAATTACTTAGATCTCCTGATGACCATTTTGATGTTCAAGTTTAGGAATTTGTCAGCTCCTCAGTGGAAATGCTGCAGTGGGGACCCCTTCTCGTGGCCTTGTACTGTCCCTGTGCTGTGCAGATGCCCCGGTCTGGCCTGTTGTAGATGAGGGGGCACTGTGGAGGCCACCCCACGCTGGCGGGGTGAGCCTGGGGAGCACCAGCCTTGGGGCGTGGAGTCCGGGGCGCTGACCTCACCACGTGCGTCTGAGTTGAGAATGCTGATGGGAGCTGTCGGGTGGAGTCATCCCTCGTCGGGGACATGCTCGCTGTCTCAGGGAGGGTGCCCCGCACAGCCCTGTGTTCCTGCCATAGCCACTTCTGTGCTTGCGTGGGGACAGCCCGACTGGGGGCTCCTGCCGCCCACCCCCTCACGTTCCCTGGGTGCTGGGGTATAGGAGATGCTGTTTCCCTCCAGAGCGGGACCGTACATCCAGCTTTGTGTGCCATTTCTTCCCTGCTTCCTATGTTGTGCCTGTGTTACCAAATTAACTGTTCTTAGAAGACTCTTTTAACGGCCTGTCAGCATTCATTGTGCTGGAGTATGGTCAGCCATTGCCCTGTTCTTTGGCAAGTTCTTTACAATTTTTTTAAATTGCTGACAGTCTAGAGACTTCATGTACCTTGTTCAGTAATCACGAGGGAGGACCTCCTCGCAGGGGAGCCCTGGGGCGCACCACAGTGCTCGCCTTGGGACTGCATCTGTCCCAGGCAGCTCTCTGCTCTGAGCACTGCTGCATCTATAGACCACGTGCAGGTACGTGCAGGTGTGTGTCCGTGTCCTCCAGGAAGAGCCAAAGACTGTGTGGCTCTAACACAGCAGTGAGGCCTCTGATTGCAGAAATACTTGCCTGAAACAACCTCCTGTTTTTCTTAAAAGGAGAACGAGGCGTTACAGAAGCAGCAGCTGAGCAAAGTGCCTCTGATTTCCACACTGCAGTCTGAACTGGATGGGGGTCCTGTGGGCGGCCTTCCTGAGCACCCCAACGGAGAGCTGGAGGCTATGCGGGGGGTGCTCCTGCAGCCAGAGGGCGAGGTGGGTGTGGCGGGCCTGCAAGGGGCGCCCTCTGCTCCTGCTCTGCTGCTGGGCCCTCGTGGCCAAGGAAAGGGCAGGCCATCCAGTGAGGGTGGGCTTGTACTGCTGTATATTCTTTGTAATGTAAACCTTCTTATGTGGGATGTACGGTATTAATAACTTGTTTTGGCATATATTTTTTAATGTTTAAAAGTGACTTTAAGTCAGTTAGAATATTGAATCATTTTTAATACTTCTTTTATTTTAATGGAAGATTTTGGACTTAAAAGAACAATTAGAAAAGATGAAAGAAGACTTAGTGAGCAAAAGCCAGGAAGTGGTCCATCTGAACTTGAAACTGGGCCTGCAGAGCAGCTACGAGCTGCAGGAAGAGAACGCCAGACTGACGGTGACGGGGAAGGCCTGGCAGGTGGCCTCAGGAAGGTCCTGACCTCTGAGCCACCGGGGATTGGGAGCAGAAACAGCCGCTTGCAGGGTGGTGCTCACCTGCTCCGCCCGCTCAGGCTCTGCCCCCTGCAGCAGCGCTGATTGCCAGCCTCTGAGGACACCTGCTGGAGTGAAACTGTAGGAGAGGGACTTCCCTAGAGACAGAAACAGAAGAGGAAATAGTTGATGACTTTGGAGTGACACAGCCTGCTTTTGGCCATGACAGGGCATCCCGTTCCAAAGGAGGCGACTTCAGTCATAGTCTCATTGTCATCCCTTCTGCCAGCAGGATGAAAAAAAATCTGTTTTTAAATTGTCTCTTACTGTCTTACTGTAATTGTGCTTCTGAAGCAAAAAAGAAAAGCCTCTGGTAGTGGGGGCGACTTTCCAGCTGTAAAGGGGCCTGGCCCCCCCAGTGGCCTGCAGCGTGTTGAGTGTAGAGTGCCTGCATCTGTCCAGCATGGCATCTGTCCAGCACGGTAGCTGTTTGGTCGGTGAACCAACAGCATCACAGGAAATTCAGGGGTCACAGTCATTCATGCTGATCACACAAAGGTCACAGCGGCATGATTTTTAAATGACTTCAGTAAAAATAGAGTTTAGGCAAGTCCTCGTCACTGGCTGTCCTTTCTGTGGGAACTGTTCCTTAATTAGCAGAGGAGAAGCATCCTTGGTGATTGCTTTTATTGGGGAGAAATTCCGTTCAGAGACACAGGTAAGTCAGTGCAAGGTGAGGAAGGAATTCATTAAAGTGAGAGTAGCAGCAAATGGCAGCTGCCTCGCAGGCAGCAGAGAGTGAGTGAGGAAGAACAGGGGGAGGGAAGGGCAACTCACTGAACTCCCGCTCGGCAGTGGGCGAATCCCTTACCAACTTCTAAAGCCAGGCTCACCTGGCGTCTAGCGTCCACCCGGGTCTGGATGGAGTGAGATTATGTCCTGAGAACTCCCCAAAGGCAAACAAAGGGGGTTTGGGGGCAGGCTGCTTAAGAGCGTGGTGGTGCAGCTGCAGTCCTGTGCAGATCACCCAGGTGATGGGGATCGGCAGCCCGGGTCAGAGCTCCCAGCAGCCCTGCCTACTTATCTGGAGTGGAACAGAGAGAGAGACACACTGGAAGAAAGGGGAGTGTGGGCGATCTCAGAGAGGAGGCGTGCTTGAGGGTTTGGGGTCTGGGGTTTTATGGGGCTTTTTGGGTAAGGGTCAGCAGAAAGCATGTATACAAGTGACTGGTTGTTCCTTTGAAGCTTTCTCCTAAGGACAAGGTCATTTAGGGGATTGTGTTGGTCTGGGTCTCAGCATTCTTTGTTCACATGGGCTCATCTACACTTGGGGGGCCTGTCTCCAGGCCTGGTTACAAAGTTAGCTGATTAAGGGGCTGGAAGAAGGGGGAGAACAGCATATAGAATTAAGTTAAAGAATAAGCTGGGCCTTTTTTGCAGACTAAGTAGATTTTACATGGCATGATCTAATTGGTACAATGAAGGACAAGGACTGTGCTTGGATACTTTTCTTTATCTAGGGCATAATCTGGACATTCCAAGTCACCCTGGCCTTCGAAACTTCAGGTAGTTGACTGACTATGTGAGTCCTTCCTGAGGCTCTCTGGTTGTATCTGGTTGACTCTTTGAGTCCTTTTTAGTGAGCTTTACTGACTTTATTCTCCCTCTACCCCTCTCATGTCTGTCTTTCTGCCTAAAACTTTGAAATAGATACCTGGAGAAGTGCAGTAATGGATTTTCAAAAGACAAACTAATGTTATTTTAAACAGAAAGCACTTTTAACAGAAAAACACTTTGAAATTGAGTGTTACTATTTAAAACTACAGGCTTATGTTATCAGAGTATCTCACCTCTGGGAGATCAGGGGACTGTTTCCCACAGTAATACTTTGTTCTTGTTCTCATTCCACAGGCATTTCTGCAAAACAAAGAAAAGGAGATAATGTGTATGAGAGAGCAGCTGGCTGGGATGGGGAGTGGTGTGCTCAGCGAGGTAGGCCTTCCCTGGCACATGTGTGCCGGACGTCGCTCAGCCTCCTGCCCTTGCACCAAACAGCATCCTGCGTGTCGCACTCTCAGTAGTTCATAGTTGTGACCTGGGGATCAGCAGGGGCCTCTGGGGTGACGCGGCCTATGTCCTTCCGTACAGTTTACAATGGCTACTTCATTAATCTTGGAGGAAAGTGTAAGCATGGCAGGGTGGGGTGCTGTTGGGTAAAAGGAGGGTTTTGTCTGCGGTTCTTGTCTCGTAAGTTTTGCAGTGAAAGAGTCTATTGGGATATTAACAACCTGTGTTGGTAGCTTATATATTTGGCTAAAAATACTCTTTTCTGTTACTTTGAGGAATGCTTTTATAACTAGTGATAATTTTTTAAAGGAGCTTATATCTGATATATGCCCTTAGTACTCTGGAATTGGCCATGCAAGTATAGTTTTACATACTAAAATACCATATATGGTGAAAATGGTGTATGTGGTGGGAAGAATTTTAGTTCCATTAAGAATAGAAAACTGTAAAGACAATCTCAAATATTTTCTTCTGGGGTTTTTCATTTCTGGACATGTGCAAACCTGTACATCTTTTGTTTTTTGTGATTCTGCTTCTCATTTTTTTGTAAAAGTATAGCTGACGTCTGTTTTGATATTAATAAAACTAAAAATATAATCAATAAAACTCAAACTCCATTTGTAGGACCAGCTCTTAGGTTTCTAATTCTTTGAAGGAAACCATTCTTTGATGTGTTTTCTCCACCCTTATTTTATGTCAGTGAAGATTTTCATCTGGAATCATAACATCTTCCAGGTTTGTCAGAAAACCTGTCCTCACCGCTCAGTGTCAAGAGCCCTGCTGATGTGGCTGCCCTTTCTTTTCTGTACTCCCTCCTCCAGCAGCTCCTTGCCATTCTGACACCTTGTTCTCTCCATGAACTGTTCCCATCCTTCACTGCTTATTCTAGCACCTGGATTAGTGTGTTTATCATTTATTTCCCACTTATTCTATAGTTTTAAGTAAAGAGGTCTTAAACATCTTCTGTTAAATGTATACGGTTTGTTGAACTATTGTAAATGGGCTTTAAATTTTTTCCCACTGCCAGTTGTTTGCTGCCAGTATGCATATATATAATTTTTGTATATTAACCTTGTATCCTGTTACCGTGCTAATTCATGTACACCATTAGTGTTTTCATAGATTCCTAGGGCTTTCTGTGCACTAATGTGCAGTCTGCAAATGAAGATGGTTCTGTTTCTTTCTTATCTTTGTTCTTGCAACAATGTCTTGCATTTCCAGCATCAGATGAAACAAGAGAGCGCGGCTGTCCTTTCTTGGCTCCTGATCTAAGAGGAAAGTGCTCAGTGTTTCACTGCTAAGTATGATGTTAGCTGTAGGTTTCCCATAAGTGTCTTTTATCAAATTAAGGAAATTCCTCCTATTTCTAGTTTGCCTCTTCTAATAGATATATTATGTTGCTCTTTTATTCTACTTAATAAGACTACTTATATTGATTTTGAAGGTTAAACCAACCTTGCATTCCTAGGATAAACCATACTTGGTGGTGATTCTACCCTTTTAATATATTATTGGGTTTGATCTGCTGTTTTGTCACTGGTTTCTGCATCTGTGTTCATGAGGGATATCAGACCCTGTTCACCAAGGGGCATGCCCTCAAGACGCCACTCGTGTTTGAGTGAGCCTCCTGTGGCTGCTCTGGGGGCAGGCGACACTCAGGCCTGATCGCCCTCTCACTGCTCCACATCGAAGGGACAGCCCTACTCAGGACAGGGAGCTGCCACACGCATTCGGGGAGGCCCCAGTGTCCATGCTCAGTCCCTGGCCTGTCGTGGTGCCCTCTGCTTCCTATTGCTCTGCACCTCAGAGGTCTTACTTTAGATGTTAGTGTTTTCCATTTTAACGCCACCTTCATGTGCAGGCTTTACTATTGTAAGCATAACATTTGTGTTGGGATTATGGCTGTTTTGCAGCAGATACCTCCCCCCTCTGTGTTTACTGTATCATGTGAGGGAGCACAAGACAAGTGTGGGCAGAATCACCCTGCTCTTAGTCCTGTGCAGGGCCCTTCAGCGCTGTGAGCAGGCAGGTACAGTCTGTGCCACCCAGCAGGCTGGCTGTGAGGCCCGCCCTGTGCGCTGCAATGCCCTCTGGCTAACCGTATACTGTGGCATTCAGATATGGCAACTGTGAGTGCAGTGCACAGCTGATACTCCAACCAAAACCAAAAATTAATCTGTTTTTTAATTTTTGTTTTTACTAGAGGCCAGATTTAACTTGAGTTTAAAGTAATTATTAAGTAGTATTAGTATAACCAAGAATGGTTATGAAACCCAATTTTTAGAAAGCAGAACATCAGATGGTAACAAATTGGTTGAAGAATGTTAACTAGAACACAAATTGGTTAGAAATTTTAAAATTTTGGGTCACTACTAGTGAAGTCATCTTAAAAGAATGGAGTTTAGAGCCATTTCGGAGCCATATTGGTATAGATTTCAAGCCTGATTTTCCATTTACTGTCTTTGGGGTCTTGGCAAGATATTTACTGTCTAATGTCAAATGTCCCATCTTTAAAGTAGGGTTGACGGTGCTCCTCACCCTAAACGTGGTGAGGATTGGGCAGTACAGCACGAGTTGTCTCCAAGGCTGCCGTGGCACCATGCGCGGCAGGGCAAGACTGGCGACCACAGGCCCCCTGTCCATGTGGACCCCTGAGCATTCACACACCCCAGCAGTGCAGGGCCCTGCCTCAGTCTCACCTTTGCTCTTCTTCTGGTGTTAGAATGACCCCTAAAATCTACATGCTGCCTTCAGGGAAAGCCAACAAATCAAAGTTT
The DNA here is from genome assembly GCF_030020395.1 of Manis pentadactyla. Taxonomy (NCBI): domain Eukaryota; kingdom Metazoa; phylum Chordata; class Mammalia; order Pholidota; family Manidae; genus Manis; species Manis pentadactyla. The sequence goes on from NC_080019.1 coordinate 197,525,153, forward strand.
TTCATGTATTAACAAAGTACACATTTAAACAGTGGGGAGAACGTGAGCCTGGAGGTGTCGCTGGCTGGGATGTGACCAGTCGGAGCCTCCTCTGCATTTTGGTGCTTGAGGGGTGGAGCGGTGATGAAATGCAGTCTTGACAGACGTGTCTGAACAGGTGGCCTAGCAGCAGCTGGGGATGTTGCCGTTTGGCCAGTTTGATGCCCTGGAAGTAGGTGCAGTGCAGCACTGTGGGTGTTTTTCTCAAATATTTAATGTCACTTGATGACATTGTTAGTTTGCTCCCACAGCTGTTTTAGTTTTCAAGCTGTGAAGTTTCTCCACTTCTGTAAGAATGAATTCAGGCTGAACTGTACATTGAAAGAGGTAAATTGTGATGTTGAAACATTTCATTTGCCTCTGAACTGTTTTTTCTTCAGGTTATGTATAACAGAAGTTCTGAAGTTGAGGAGCTGAAATCCATTATTGAGAATCTGCAGGAGAACCAAGAACGATTACAGAAGGATAAAGACGAAGAGATCGAACAGCTCCATGAAGTCATTGAGAGGCTGCAGAGAGAGCTGTTCCTCGGGGGCCCCGTAGTGCATGAAGTCAGCGACTGTCAAGTTGAGAACCTCCGGAGCGAGCTGGAGCAGGGGCTGCTGTGCCTCCGGTCGGAGGGAGCCGAGGCCCATGCCGCCCTGGAGGGCGAGCTGCAGGCTGCACTCGTGGCCAAGGAGGCCGTGAGCTGTCTGCTTGCTGAGCAGGAGTGCAGACACAGCCAGGCCCTGGGGGCCCTGCGGGAGCGCCTGCAGGGCGTGGAGGACGCTGCTTCGCGGCAGCTGGCTGAGCTGGGGCACAGTGTGGCCCTCCGGGAGGCTGAGGTTCAGGGCATGGCCTTCCAGATCCAAGAGTTTGAGGCTGCTCTAAAAGCAAAGGAAGCAAAGATTGCAGAAAGGGATTTAGAAATTGACACTATGAAGAAACAGAAGTTGGCCCACTCCACTGAGCTGGGGACCATCCTGTCGTCCTTTGCCCACTTGTGCCGCAACCTGGAACAGCAGCCCCTCGATGAGCCCCCTGAGCTTCAGTGGCTCCAGGTGCAGTGTGTCCACCTCAGCCACCAGCTGCAGGTGCTGAGCCAGCGGTTCCTTGGGTACCAGAAGGAGCTGGACAAGCAGCAGGCGTGCAGGGCCCATGTGGAAGGCAGCAGCCAGGGACAGGTCCCCAGGGGTGAAGAGGCCTCGTGTGATGAAGAGTCAGGACAGGAGGTGGGCATCAGGTGGTTGGCCCTGGGCCTTGTTCCGCCAGCAGCCTCTGCGGAGGGCTAGGCCATGCTGGGGAGGCTGCGGTGCGCTCGGGGAAGCGGGGCACACTGGGGGAGCTGGGCTTCGCACAGCACCTGCAGGCCCTGGCCCACGCAGGTGGCTGAGCACAGGGGCTGGACAGAGGGACGTGGGTGTTCTCTGGAGAGTGGGTTCTCTTACTCTCCTACTCTTTTGCTCTTCAAATTTAACAACTTGCCTTGTCTCTGTGCTGGGTGCTGGGGCACACAGTTCCCACTGAGTGGTCATGACGTGGTGGAGAAATGAGTGAAGCTTGTGCCAGTCTGGGGTGCATCTAGGAGCCCTAGACCCTCAGGTCAGAACATATGCGCACAGTGAAGTTGGACTGGGGCTCACTGTTTTTATACTATGTTACACGTATTACCATTTTAAGTTATTTCAGCTTTTTAAAAGCCCGCTTTCTTTAGTATGGTGGGGGCATCCAGTGACGCGGAGACACTTCAACCATGGCAAACGTCACTTTGTGCCAGATGGTCTTCCTTCGTCCCTTCTGGGTTCTGTTCAGATGCTTTATCTTTAGCTGCTGTTTCATGTGTAAGATGTTTTTAGCTCATTCCATTCTGGAATGTGCTGCAGCTTGTGTTTCAGTAGCTCTGAGGACTCCCCGCCTGCAGCTCCACTCCAGGGCAGCTGTGTTGCTGCGGTCCAGCCTACCTGCTCTGTGGGGTCGCCCCAGCTGGCCCTGTGCCCTTGGGGCCTTCCGCGCGAGCACACCTGAGCTGGTCTCCTGTGGGTTTGGAAGGAGGGGCTTGCTGGTCACGCACTGTAGACATTCCTCTTCCCTCCGCTCCAGAGATCCCAGGTGTCCCAAGCAGCCTGGCGACTGGCCTCACTGCACATGTGCCTTCCTGAGGCGCTTCCTGCATCTTCGTTGAGCACTGGCCCTGTGTTCTCTGCTTGTAGTATCCAGCTGAGGGTCACCTGCAGCCCACCAAAGCCCGGGTGACCCTCCAGGAGCAAGACGGCGTGACATCGGTGCTTGCCATCTGCCAGAGGCGGCTGGAGGCTGAGCTGCTCCTGCTGAAAAACGAGGTTCACTTGAGTGTGGCAGACCTCAGTGAAGTGTTAGGAGTAGTTGACATACTTGGGAACACATGCGGATTGCAGGCACTTGCACTTTTGCTGAGGGGACACTCACCTTACGTAGATGCAGTGACATGCTCTATGAAACTGTCGTTTTCTCCTGGCAGTGCTGTTCAGATCCATTTTGAAATTGCCTATGTGTCTTATTTTAAGTGCTCTCTAGAAACACACGTCTGTTGTCTGTTCAGTGGAAAATGAGCAATCACTTACATCTCCCTTCAAATTGCTACAGGTTGGATTTCCCTGGGCTCCAGGCCTCACCTCTAGGATTTTCTGTTCAGGATAACTCGCCCACACGGTTGCAGTTGCGCTGTGGCTTGTGACCTTCACCCCCAGTGTCTGTCTGTCTTGGAAAAGCTTCTCCAGTTTCTTTCCCTACATGTTTTTACCTGCCTGCTCCCAGCAAAGAGCAGGCAAGTAATTAATGTAGAATTCAAAGTTTTAGAATTCTGATCATCAGGACAGAAGCTACAGGAAAGTTGACTTTTTCTTCCTTAAAAAAAAAAAGGTTTATGTCCTCAGAAAATCACCACAGAAATAGATGATACCAGTTGCCTTGTGTGTGTGTGTGTGTGTGTGTGTGTGTGTGGTAAAATACAGGTTAAGATTGACATCTTAACCTTTTTAAATGTATGACTTAATGGCATAAATGCATTCATAATGTGTGACCACCCACCACCATAGTTCTGTTCATCTTGTAAAACTGAAACTGTCCCGTTTACACGGTAACTCCCAAATCCCCCCTTCCTAGCCCCTAGCAACCACCATTCTGTGATTTGGATTCTTCTAAATATCTCATATAAGTGGATCATACAGTATTTTGCTGTTTGACCAGCTTATGTCACTCAGCATCATGTCTTCAAGGTTCATCCATGTGTGGCATGTGTCAGAATTTCCTTCCTTTTTAAGGCTGAGTAATATTCCATTGTGTGGATAGGCCATGTTTTGCTTACCCATTTATCAGTTGATGGGCACTTGGATTTCTTCCACGTTTTAGCTGTTGTGAGTAATGCTGCTAAGAATGTGGGTGTAGAGATACCTCTTTGAGACCCAGCCTTCAGTTCCTTTGGGCATATACCCAAAAGTGGAATTGCTGGGTGTAGTAATTCTATTCTTGATTTTTTGAGGAACTTCCCTACTGTTTTCCACCATGTCTGTGCTATTTTACATTGCCATCAAAAGTGCACAAGCATTCCAAGTTCTCCGTATCCTTGCCAACATTTGTTACTTTGTCTGTTTGATAATAGTCATCCTGATGGGTGTGAGGTACAGTCTCATTGTGGTTTTGATTTGCATTGACCTAATGATTCGGAATATAGGATATCTTTTCATGTGCTTAAGGGTCATTCATGTACCTTCTTCAGAGAAATGTCTATTCAGATCCCTTGCTCATTTTAAAAACAGGTGGTTTGGGATTTTTTTGTTGAATTTTAAGAGTTCTTTGTATACTCTGGATATTAATCCTTTAGCAGATACATGATTTATAAGTATTTTCTCCTGTCCTGTTGGTTGCACTTTCACTCAGTAAATAGTGTCTTCTGATGCACAGATTCAGACATTTCATGAAGTCCAGTCTGTCTCTTGTTGCCGCTGCCTAAGGAATCGTCACACCTGGCATTGTGGGGCTTTTGTCCAGTTTATTCTCCCCAGAGTTTTTAGTTTTAGTTTTTTTTTTTTTTTTTTAAATAATTATTTTTTATTGAAGGGTAGTTAACGTACAGTATTACATTACATTAGTTTCAAGTGTACAACACAGTGGTAGAACATTTATATACATAATTCTAGGTTCCAGCTATCACCCTACCAAGCTGTTACAATATCTTGACTATATTCCTTATGCTATACATTACATCCCGGTTACTTATTTATTTTACCATTGGAAGTCTGTCCTTTTTTTTTTTTTTTTTTTTTTTTTTTTTGTGAGGGCATCTCTCATATTTATTGATCAAATGGTTGTTAACGACAATAAAATTCTGTATAGGGGAGTCAATGCTCAATGCACACTCATTAATCCACCCCAAGCCTAATTTTCGTCAGTCTCCAATCTTCTGAGGCATAACAAACAAGTTCTTACATGGAGAACAAATTCTTACATAGTGAATAAGTTACATAGTGAACAGTACAAGGGCAGTCATCACAGAAACTTTCGGTTTTGCTCATGCATTATGAACTCTAAACAGTCAGTTCAAATATGAATACTCATTTGGTTTTTATACTTGATTTATATGTGGATACCACATTTCTCTCTTTATTATTATTATTTTTAATAAAATGCTGAAGTGGTAGGTAGATACAAGATAAAGGTAGAAATCATAGTTGAGTGTTTAAGAGAGCAAATGTAAATAGTTTTAGGTCTTATATTCAAATATTTGATGTCTTTTGGATTAATTTTTCTTTGTGGTATGAGGTAAGGTTCCAACTTCATGAATCCCTTTGTATGTGAATATGTACTGTTCACAGCACCATTTGCTGAGAAAACCATTTCTTCTCCCATTGAATGGTCTTGGACCCTTGTTAAAAATCATTTGACCAACATGTGAGAATTTACTCGGGCCCTCTAGTGTAGTCTGTTGGTCTGTATGTCTGTTTTTAGACTAATAACACACTGTTTTGATTACTATAGGTTTGTCATAAATTTTTGAAATCAGGAAGTGGGAATCTTCCTGTTTTGTTCTTTTTTCGAGATTCTTTTGGCTACTGGGGTCCTTCGAGGGTCCATATGAAATTCAAAATTCAGAAAATACAATGGTCATTGCTAGGGGGTAGAAAGGGGGGATTTGGGAGTTACTGTTTAAACAGGACAGTTTCAGTTTTACAAGATGAAAAGAGCTATGGTGGTGGGTGGTCACACATGATAATCATGAGATTTTTTTCCCCTCTGTTTGTTAATATGGTGTATTACACTGATTGATTTTCCTGTGTTGAACTGACTTTGCATTCCAGGAATAAGCATCACCTAATTAAGGTGTATAATCCTTTCATTATATTGTTGAATTCAATTTGCTAGCATTTTATTGAGGATATTTGCATCTGTGTTCATAAAGAAAAATGGCTTATAGTTTTCATTTCTTGCATTGGCAATGTTTAGTACCAAGGCAATGTTGGCCTCATACAATGAGTTAGGAGGCATTCCCTCTGCCTCTGTGAGAGAGTTTGTAGAGAATGAGTATTTCTTCCTTAAATGTTTGGTGGAATTCACCACTGAACCCATCTGGACGTAGTATTCCCTCTCCTTCAGTTTTTTGGAAAAGTTTGAGATGGATCAATACTAATTCTGTTTTAAATGTTTGCTAGAATTCACCAGTGAGGCCATGAGGTCCAGGGATTTGTTTTGTTGGGAGATGTTTGATTACTGGCTCAGCCTCCATCTTTGTCTCTTACAGCCTTTCTTGGTTTAAGTTTATTTCACCTGGTATCAGCACAGCCACCCTTGCTCTCCTTCGGTCGCTCGTCTCATGCGATATCTTTTCCAGCCTTTCACTTTCAACCTGTTTGTGTCTTTGGGTCTGAAGTGAGCTTTTTGTAGACAGTATATAGTTGGACCATATGTTTTTAATACATTCTGCCAGTTTCTGTCTTTGTTTGGAGAACTTAATCCATTTACATTTAAAGTAATTACTGGTAAGGAGGCATATACTTTTGTTATTATGCTTTTTGTTTCTGTGTGTCTTAGAGCTTTTTCTGGTCCCTCATTTCCTACATTACTATCTTCTCTTGCGTTTAGTTGATTTTTTATGGTAAATGTTTAAATTCCTTTTTCATTTATATTTGTGTATATTATTGCTATTTTTTTGTACTTACCTTGGGGATTACATTTAACATCATAACACTGATTTGAATTTGTACCAGCTTAACTTGAGTGACATGTAGAAACTCTGTCCCTTTACAGCTCCATCCCCAACTTTTTCTTTTTTGCGATGTTGCACAAATACATCTTTATACCTGTGTGCCCCAAAATATAAACTAGTAATTCTTTTAAACACATTAATTTCTTAAGTTATATAGAAAATAACATGTGGAGTTACAAAGTAAAGCTATAGTAATATTAACCCTTAACACTACTTTTTTAGAAAATACATCAGTCTTTAAAAAATATATTCGTTTGTTAAATCATGATGAGAACAAAATGAGGAGTTACAAGCTGTTGCTGCAGTAACACCAGCTTTTGTAACTACATGTGTGTGTGTCTTTCCCAAGAGCCTTCTCTCTCCATGTGGCTTCAGGTTGCTGCCTGGCATCCGTTCACCTCACCTGTAGGACTTCCCCAGCAGTTCTTGCATGACGGGTGGTGCCCACAGACTCCCTCAGCTTTTGTTTATCTGGGAATGTCTTGATTTCTTCCTCGCTCTGAAAGGACAGTTTTTATGGGTATTGGATTCCTAGTTGAGTTTTTCTCTTTCGGCACTTTGAATACATTGACCCACCATCCTCTGCTGACCAGAAGTCTACTGATCATTTTACTGAGGATCCCTTGTTTGTGTATGAACATCTCTCTGGCTGCTTTCAAGAGTTTCTCCTTGTCTTGGAAAGTCGGATTGTTCCGTGTCTCGGCGTCAGTCTCTGAGCTCATCTTACTTGGAGTTTGCTGAGTTTCTTGGGTCTCTATATCCGTATCTTCACCGAGCTCGGGAGGTGCGCCGCCACACTGTCCTCCTGGCGCCCTCTCTGCCTCCCCCCACCGCCTCCTCCTGGGACACCCACAGTGTGTGGGGGGGTCTGGTTCCCTTGGGCTCTGCTCACTTTTCTCAATCTTTTTTCTTTTTTTCCCTCAGACTTAATGATTGTGTTGTTCTGTCTTCACATTGACCAGTTGCTTCTTATGCCTCCTCAGATCTGCCTTTGAGTCCTGCAGTGCATTTTTTATTTCCATTATTGTGCTTTTCAGCCCCAGAATTTCTTTTTGGTTTCTTTTTAGGTTTTCTCATCAATATTTCTGGTTTTGTTCATACATCATTTCCTTGACTTTCTCTACATCCTTAATTCTTTGAGCATGTTTAAGACAGTCGTTTTGATTTGTGATCAGGCATTTTTTAGGACAGTCTCAGTTGAATTATTTTTTCCTTTGAATGAACCATATTCCTTTTATGCCTTGTGATTTTTGTTGGTGGTGGTGATGAACTAATACTGTGGTAAATCTGGAAATCAGAACCATCCTCTTCCTCAGGATTTGCTGTTCTGGTTGTTGTGTTTGTTTCTTTGATTACGGTTTGCTGTCTCTGGGCTGAGAATCAGCCTGATGTGTGACCTTCAGGTCTTCTCAGATCTTTTCTGTTTGTACCTTTCCCTAAGGACACACACAATCACTTTCTGCTTTTTTCTGTGTATTCAGTTGCTTTTGAATGTTGTAGGTTTTAATTTTTCTCCAAAAGAAAAATGCAGTGTGGAGTAAAAGGGCACTAGCTCTTTAAATGTCCTGGAAGTCCCTTTAGTCAAAGGGGGAGAGGCTGCAACTGTGGCCTCCGCCTTGTCTGCCCCGCTGTGAGCAGAATCAGCACTCAGAACACAGGTCCTCAGTGTCTGGAGGGCAGGGTCCTTTTTGCCCACCGTGGCTCCAGGAGCAGGTGCACAGCTGCCTGCCAGGGGGTGGGGGTGCGTAGGTGTCACTGTGCTAAGAGCCAGAGGGACTGCGGTTCACCCTGCAGGCCGTCCCGTGAAGCTGCGAGCCTTCAACAGACTCGAATTCCAGAGTAGTTGCACCAGACAAGATTCTGCCGTGTCACGTGTTGTCCAGGTGGGGAGACGGACGCCTGGAGCTTACTGCCCCACCACCTTCCCAGAATCTCACCCTTAATTGCTTAAGACAGCCTTGACGTCAGACAAATGGGACACCATGGACCTCAATTATGTTTACCATGTGCATGTCTTTCTTTTACCTGCAGGGTAAGGAAAAGCTACTAGAAGATTGTCAGCTGCAGAAAGCTGACCTCATAACTCAGGTGAAACAACTTCAAGAAAGACTGGACTGTCTGGTCTACTCTCGGAGCCTTCAGAGCTTTGAGGCAGAGGAATTTAAATGTCAACAGCCATTGGCATTTTGGCGTGTTTTAGAAAATAGTTCAAGTGATAGTTCCAATAATGGTGATGAAGCTGACAATTCACCTCCTGTTGATGCATTAAACATTCATGAAACCCTGTGGGATCCAGTTGATGTTACTGGAAATCAGAACTCAGTGATAAGTGAGGAGCCAGGTGCTCCTGGGGAGGATGAGGTAGATTTGCAGAATGGCTCACTTTGCTTACAGGTGAGCTTGCCCGGTAGCCCCGGCGGCTCATCCCACAATGAGGGGGCAGAGCCCTTGAAGACCACCCTCCGGGCGGTGGACCTGTCCTCCTGGAGCTCCCCTGAGGTCGTGAGGAAGGACTGGACCCTCGAGCCCCCACCCAGCCTGCCCCTGACGCCCTGCTCAGACGCCCTGAGCCAGTGCAGCCTGGATGCCGCCCTGCAAGACAGGACAGATGCCTCACTGCTCCCATCTGACCAGTCCCAGGCACTTTGTTACCCGGGCAGGTCAGCATCCAGAAAGGCACCTGGGTGGGCGGCGTCTCCACTGGCCACAGTCAGGGCTCCCTTTGCTGACCAGCACGTGCAGTGGACAGCTGTGGTAAGTGGTCCCCGGGTGCTGTCCTGGTGGGCATGTGTGGGATGGCCAAGGCTCCGTGCGTTACCCCAGGAATGTGTCCACATGTCACAGCTGCATACTACCATCTCATGTAAAATTTTTTAATCCAAAATACTTGCTAGTGACTTCTTTAAAATACTCCTAGAGAGCTGTGGATGAGTTTGATTAAATTACTAGAAGCATATGACTTCATTATGTCCACAAGCTTCAAACACTTTTATTTCGATTCTGTTTGGAAATGATAAATTCAGGCATGTCCATCTGGCAACTCAACTCCCTGGTATAGTATATTGTTATTTTACAACCACTTAAAAATCTACCCCTACTTGAACAGGAGAAAGACATTGAAGATGCCATCATAACATCTCTTGATTCGTCTCCTGGGCTGGCGGGAAAGCCCGGTGGCAGTGCAGTGCGTGAGTGCACCCCTCCCTGCAAGCCTTCATCCTCGTGGGGGTGGTGTGGACAGCAGGGCCTGTGCCCTCCATGCCCCCTGCATACGCTGGCCGCACTGGTGTGCGGGCTCCCCCGTCTCTGTGTCTATGCTCTGGGTGTTGCATGCAGACCTGAGGGCACTTTGCTCCTGAAATTTCCATGTATTTCAACACATCCAGTTCATGGTGCCCCCTCAACACCAGGGTGGCCGTGTCACATCTACAGACCTGACTCAGGTTTTGCCACCTATCCCGTTAGTGCCCTTTATAGAGAAGAACACCCTGCTGGTGTAGTGCCTCCGACGCCTCTTGCAGGATGGAGAATGGCGAGAAGCAGGCTGGGGCCTGAGCGCACGTTTTGGGCTGGGAGGCCGTGCTGTGCTGACCCCGAGGGGTTGTGGCCCCTGCATTCCAGGCAGCCCCTCCTTCCCTGTGGGTTTATAGCAGGGCCGTCAGCACACAGGCATCTTGGTGTGTCTGGAGTATGCACAGCGATGCTGTGTTCTTCCAGGTGCACCACAGCACGAGGTCTGGGGCACCAGTGTGGACCCCTTGGCCATATGTCCACCAGGTTTTAGTCCCATTCTTCACTTTTTAATTGTCAAGTGTCCTCGGAGAGGGACTTGGGAGCCACAAGATCCTTGCTGGTGGCTGTGGCCTGCGTCGTCACCGAGGGGGCTGTCCTGAGCTGATATCTGAGTCCTCCTTTCCTCTGTAGTTGCTGGCTGTTCATGAGCCGGTCACCGTGAGAGGTTCTGACTTTCTCGGTTCATTCAGCACTTGAGAGAACGAGACCATGTGAGGCACAGCCATTGGCATCTGCAGACCAGGGCCAGCAGCCGGTTCCTTTTAGCTCATGATTGGTCCCAGTGGGAAGCGTGTGGTTTAGGGATTCGAGTGGCGGGTCCCAGGAGCAGCCATGGATTGCCCTTCCCTAGGGACATCACAGCAACTCTCAGAAACTTGCTCTAGGATTTATTTTCAAATCATATTTGCTAGTTAGAGTCACTTGCATGAACTTCCTGGCTACACACTACACAGGCCTCTATCCCGTCTTCCCGGGATGCTCCCTTTGCCTTCCAGATTCTCGCAGGGCCGCTGGGGGGTGCGCATCGTCTCTTGAAAGGCTCTCTTCCTTTCCCTTCGCTGCCTCATGGTCTCCCCATGCTGTACCCGGCCTGTGCCCACCTGCTGGTCAGACCCCTCATCCCTCCTTGATGTATGTTCATTGCTTCAATGACGTAAGTTCCCCAGCAGCTCCCGAAGGAAAGCCTGCTCCATGTGCCTTTTCCCGGGAACTTCCTGCGCCTCCATTTGTCGGCAGTGAGGCTTGGTGCAGATTCCTAGGTGGGGAGCCCTCTACCCCACTAGAGTCCCAGACCCAGCGTCGCCCCCACTCGTCTGTAGCGCCGGCCCTCAGCATGGCCCCTGGGGCGTGTCCTCTGCCCTGGAAGTTCTTCCTGAGGCCTGTGGCCATTTCCCCTGTGGTTCTCTCTCATTTTTCTGTGATTTTCTGTTAACCACATACCAGACCTCCTGGGCCAGTTTTATTTTCTCTCCTTTTCTACATCTTTGTAGGTTAGGACTTTATTTCTCAAGCTGTGTCAAATGCTGTTCATTCTGCTCTGTTTGAATCTCTGAACACACTCCTCCTCCCCAGCTGCCCCTTTTCTCAGTGTCTTTCCTTGTTTTCTGGCTGATACTTCAGTCCTCCTCCTCTAGGAAACGGCGGTCCCCCTGAAGTTCGCTCCTGCTGCTGTCTCCACCCTGCTGCTTCCTCCGCTCTCTCATTCTGTTTCACTCTGTCTTATGTTTGGACGTTCCTGGGCACGTCTGAGGATTCATACTCTTCTCTTATTAACGCTGGAGGCCCTGTGCTCGGGGACCTCACCTCCTCTGTCACCCTGAGCTGCGTGCTGGCGGGAGAAGCAGCCGGAAGGTCTGACCCTGCTTTCCTGCTGGGCGGCTCCCTCCGTTTTCCAGAACCTGTGCTTCCAGGCCTCCTTGGATCAGCCGCGCGCTGCCAGGCTTGGGGACCTGTGCACTTCTGAGAGGTTTGGAATTGTTTTGAGGCCACTTCCCGTCAGACCGAGGTTCCTGGAGTCTCAAATTCTAGACGTTTTTCAGGGTTCCTCAGCCCAGGATGGCTAGTTTCAGGGCTTTTCTCTACCTACCCCCAAATCCAGCGAGCTCGCCTTTCCCGACCAGACGTGTGCCTTGTTCCTGCATCAGCCCCTGCCTGCCGTCTTGTCCTCACGGCTTGGGCCTCCCTTGGTTTGGCGAGCACCGGCCCCGTGCATGTCTGTCTGTGGGGCAGGTTCTCTGTGCGGCCCTGTGGGTTTTGTTCTGTCATTGGGGGATCAGAAAACACACATCCAGGTAAAAATGAGCTCAGATATTCATAAGCTTTATGTTGAAATCATGGATGTTAACATATTAAACATGCAAAGTATACTTTTTCTTAATGTGTGTAGTTCTCATCTTGGGTCTTTATGAAAATACTGGTGGCATCTGGTAGCTCACCAAAGATGTCTTCTGGGATGGGCTCAGCCACTGCTGTCCTGGGCGTTGTGGGGCCTGGCCTCATAGTGCACAGGGAAGCAGGGTCTGACTGCCCCCTGTGCTCTGAGAACATCCCCAGGGAAGCTGCCAGAGAGCCGCAGTTGTTGGCCCTTACTTCGTGGTGTGTTTCTAGGTGATGGCTTGGGGTTTGGAGAGATCCTGAATCAAGGCTCAGGAGGACTCAGAGCTCCCACTGCTGGCCCTGCAGTGCCTCTTCCTGCCTCTGGAAGGTTCCAGCAGCCTCTGGAAACCATGAAGGAGAAGGAAGTCCACCCCCAGCAAGTGAAGGTAAGTCAGGGCGCCATGGTGAGGGGCCTCCCTCTCTGGCCTGCTCTGTGCCTGCCCGGTGGCTCTGCTCAGACATGCTCCAACTCCAGCTCTTTCATGCCTCCGAGAAGTGTTTGCAGAAGCCGAGCCCCTGTTGTGAGGAGCACTAGGGTGGGCGTATCACGTGGGACCCTGGCCCACTGGGCCCGTTAGGGCCATGGTTCCAAGGAGGGTAACCACTCTCCCGAGCTGTCACAGCACAGCACACGCTGGGCCTGCAGGTACAGTTGTGTTAATGAATCACAAGAGACCAAACCAGGTTTGATCTTCCTGAATTTAGTTCAAGAATCAGAACTTTGGACCCTGTTTGGGGAAGTAATTGTGTTTTTCTGTTTGGTTCTGGAGACTGACCTTTCGCCTTCCCTAAGGTGACTTTGGGCTGCCCTGTGCCACTGCAGAGCCCAAGCATGGCACCAGTCCAGGCTCCAGGGTTGCTGCCCTGCCTGGCCGCAGCCTCAGCCCTCCTGATGGGCTGGGCTCATCCCCACCCCCTGCCAAGGGTCCCCACTGTCCCAGCTGCTGCTGCGGTCCTGCTGGCCCTGTAGGGAGGCCCTCCCGGTCAGTGGGCTGGGCTGTGGAGGCGCTGATGGTCACAACACTCCAGGGTCAGAGCTGGGTTCGCCTCAGATGAGGGGGGAGGGTGCCACTCAGCATCCTGGGGTTTAACTTAGAAAGCAGAATTCCTTTTCGATTTTTCCCAGCTTTCACTGATAACATGGCATTTTGTGACAGTGTGACATGTCTCATGTGTGTTGCAAAACCGTTTAACCACGGTACCTTTAGTTTGCACTTTCGTCACCTGGAAGGCAGAGTTTTTGTAGAACTTTCATGGATTTTCTTTTCTCTCCCAACTTTAGCAAATCATTTTATGGCAAAACCATTGATATAAAGTTTGATCAAATAAGTAAATGATAAAATGCCACTATCTTGTCGCATTCCCAAACAAAATAAGTTTGATGTTAATTAAAATGTTCTCTGAAATTGTGTTCAGAATAAAACTTTTTCTTACTCCTTTAACGATTGAAATTGGAGTAATTTTTTTTTAGCTAGTATTTTATTTCCTATTTCCTTTTTTTTGCATTCCTCAATTGCTTATGACATTAAACATTAAAGACATTTCTGTTGCCATTTTCAATCCAAGTATTTAGAGAAGAATTTCTAGTATTAGAGGAATTTCTAATTTTCAAGGAATAAATCTGGTTGTTATGACAATTCTTTATACTTAGGCTTTGATGTTTAACACTTAGTAGTCAGAAAAGAAAACAAGCACAAGACCCAGCAGCAGCCCTGAGCCCTGCCAGGAAGCGGCAGAGGCTGCCTTTGGTGTCTGGCGGTGCCGGCCCGGCCCGGCCGCAGTAGCAGGAGAGTAAGTCAGGAAGTGGTTGCCCTGTCGCTCGCTCTGTCTGCTTCAGTCAGAACCTGTCATTTCAGTATTGCTATGTCCAGTTGAAAATAGCAAAAAGGTATTTTCTGAAAGGTTTTTCATACTATTTCAAGCTTGGTCTTCTGTGTCCTGACCTTCTGTGCCGTGTTTCTGGAGTGTTGAGCTGCAGCGCTCACCGTGGGGGGGTGGCAGCATCAAGAGGATCTGTGTCTTGTTTGAAAGCGTGGTGATGACGTGCTCCCTGACACGTCGGCCACAAACCCCAGCAGTACCTCAGGGCTGGCTCAGGCATGTTGTGTGGCCACGCTCTGGGCGCCCCTGAGCTGGGCACCCTGGAGGAAGGTCCGGCATGCACTGGGGTTGGGGGTTGCTGAGCAGGGGCCATGGGGCAGCCAGGCTCCAGCACCTCCAGGGCTACGCCGCCAGCATGCCTGAGTGGGAGCCCTATGGGCCAGTCCGTGGTGGGAAGTGCCGTGCGTCCACAGGGCCCTGAGCAGCAGGCAGGTGTGCATCGCTGATTGACAGCAGCACATGGAGGTGGTAGCCGTGGGAGAGCAGGTCCCTGGACAGAAGGCCACCGTCCAGAGGGCAGAGGTCCCAGTGATGGTGTCCATGGTCTCAAAGGCTGAGCCACCACAGGTCTGCACCCCCACCAGCCTCAGACCTAGGGTCCTGCTGCTCCCCATTGATTCTTACGGCCGCTGTGGAAAACCCATATCTGCACAGACCTGGGTCCCTGAAGGGTGCAGTGCCCCCAGGAAGCTGAGCTGGTGCGGGCAGACGACCTTGCTCACTGCAGTGATCTTTTTGAGAGATGTTTGTAAAAGTGCATTTCACCTCCGTATAAGATCCAGGAAGGTGTTGAAAGAACAGAGCGCCTGTCACCTGCAGCCAGGACACACCTGCTCTCACCACAGGGCCTTGATTTGCATCAGTTTTACATCAAATAAATTGTTTTGAAATGAAATTGTCTTTAGATTGTTAAGGACAACTCCCTTTAAAGTAAACTTAACATATGATTTGGTCTGTAGCACTTCTGTATTGATATTTCACCTTTTGGGGTCATACTATCAGAATCATAGCAAGAACTATGTCTAGCTGGCTGGCTGTTGTGGGCCTCTTCACTGCTGGCTCTACATCTTGCTGCTTGGCACACTAGTCAGTCTGTTTTCCTGAGCTTTAAGGCTGGTGTGCCACTGTCATGAAGCCTTGCACATGGTGCAGGGACCTCCACAGGCCCTCTGGACTCGACGGTGGTCCTGCCACCAGCCTCTCCGTGGGGACAGCTCTGGGGCAGCCAGCTGCTTCCTCCGTAAGCTCAGACCCCCATGGCGTGGAGGGCCTGTTCCTGCGCACAGACCCCACAGGCAGGGCACAGCACCGGTGTCTCCTGGCTCCCTGCATCTGGGCCCCATGGGGGCCCTGAGGGCCAGGGTGGCTGGTAGCCGGCCCTCTGTCACCCACACGTGCCATCTCAGGAGGGGACCTGCCGGCTGGGATGCGCATACAGGCCCCCCTTGGGGCGTCCTTGCAGCACAGCAGTGTGGCCTTAGGGGAGCCAGAGAAGCCCACGGTGTGTCCATGGCCTGAGGCCCTGTCCTGAGTTCTCCCACGTGTGTGGGGGGCAGCACCCACCAGGAGGGGCAGGTGAATGGCTAAATCATGGCGCCCGCCTTGGAGAGCTTACACAGAAATTCACTCTCAGGGCTGGTCCTGAGTTGTCTCTGAGGGTCATGGTGGAGGGGAGTGTGGAAGCCTCGTGGTCAGAACAGCAGTCTGCTCTTTGGCATGAAGGCCGTGCGAGCACCGTTCCCAGGTGGTGGTGGGCCAGAGTGGAGGAACACGTGCCTGATTTCCTTCTTCCCAAAATGCCTGTCTGCTGTAGGCTTTGCTGCAGATGGTGTGTGATGAGAGCCGCCACATACTGGCCTTGTCCGAATGCCGCACGCCTGCCAGTGCCCCGAGCGAGGACAAGCCGCACATGGTGCTCGAGTGCATCCTGAGGGAGGCCCAGGGCCTGCTGGAGGCTGCACCCCAAAAGGAAGAGAAGGTATGGGGGTGCTTTGTGTGACAGTAGAGGAGTAGCGGGCAGGAATCAAATTTAGGAAATCGCTCGGCCAAGTAAGTGGGAGCCGGGAGTGAGAGGTGGGCCAGCAGCGGTGGGTGACCGGGGCGCAGGGGATGGGGACAGTGACGGTGGCCACTTTTCTGGGAGGCGCAGTGGGGAGGGCGGGGGCACAGGAGCATCCACTGTGCAGCCAAGGAGCCGGTGGCTAATCCAGGGGCAGCGCAGAGTCAAGGGCAGATGCTGAGCCACGTCCACGGGACCAGCTGTCATGGGATGTGGAGGGAGAGGGGCAGCACCCACGGCCGGGCCCAGGAACTGCCGGGGAAGGGGCAGTGGGCTTGAGCACCCCACTCATGGCACCACGATGACCTCGGGCCATCCCGAGACCCTGGCCCGCGCGTCTGCCCACCCCCTTCGCCCTAGTGCCTCCTCGGGGCGCCCTGCCGGCTCTCCTGCCGCTGGGTGGCCGGGGGCACTCGCGGCTCCCCCCCGTCTGTTCAGCAGTTTCTGTTTGGGCCTGCTAGTGCTTTTGTGAGAACACCAAGCCCTGTGTCCCCGTGTTTTAGGAGCCTCCTGACGTGAACCTCACCTGGAGAAGGGACTTCCTGCAGGGGGCCCAGCAGGTGTTTGGAACAGTGCAGGACACGCTGCCAGCCAAGTTGTGGCCCTGGATCTGCAGCTCCAACCCTGGGAACCCCGGCTCCCTGCAGCTGAGGCGGGAGCAGGTGGTGTGGGGGCAGGTGAGTTACTCCCGACAGAGAGGCCAGCCTCCCCACCTGTACGTGTGGCCATGGCTGGAGAGGAAGTTCTGCCCTGTCCAGGGAAGCACTGCGTTTTTATGCGTGAATCCCACAAAAATGGGGAGTAGTGCGCCTGTGTCCCAGACAACGTCCCTCTGTCCATAAATAACTGGCTTTCCTTAAAAGTGAAAGGCCAGTCCCCAGACCAGCCCCAGCTACGAGTGCTGAGCCCAGGGTTGGAGGGTCAGGGCTGGGGGCATCCGCTCTGGGGCCTGGAGGCCTGTTTTCTGTTTCCTCATAAGAGGGCATCAACATCCAGATGCAGAGCTGCAGCAGGTCAGGGCAGCCCCAGGCACAGACCAGGCCCAGAAAGCAGACCAGGGCGCCTGAGGGTTCCATTCCACCTCCGGCACACATGCCCTCCCACCAGCTGTCCTCACCCCCGGGGGGGCCGGGGCACAGGGCCAACGGGTGTGAGCCAGCAGACCGAGCACAGCATGCGGGTGGCAGGGTGCTCCTGCCCTGGCCCGGCTCCCCGTCTATCTGGTGGCGCCTGCCAGTGGCTGTGCATGTGGTTCCTGACTGCCCGCCCTTGGGCAAACATGCAGGAGAAGCCCTCGGAGCACCTGCCTCTGTCAGACAGGAGCAGCTTGCTTGGCGAGATCCAGGCTCTGCGTGCCCAGCTGCGGATGACGCACCTGCAGAACCAGGAGAAGCTGCAGCAGCTGTGTGCAGCCCTGACCAGCACACAGGCCCACAGAAGCCAGAAGGAGCGCCAGCTGCGCAGACAGGGTGGGTACTGCCCTCGCGTCCCCACCCACCTGGCGTCACCCGTTCAGTGAGGCGACGTGCCCGTCAGCAGAACCTCTCTGGCTGCCCAGTGCTGGGTCTGGTGGCAGTGACCTGTTTCTGGTTTCCCCAGGTCCCCGAGTGCAGGGACTGTAGCTCTGGCCTCAGCACCCCGAGAGTAGGGCTCTGAGAGACAGAGCAGGGTGGGGCCCGTGACTCTGTCTGTTCTTCTGGGAGCGTTTGGATCTGGGTTGTGCTGGAGGCCGAAGCTGCCTGCTGCAGGTTTCTGCATTTAATTTAGATTCTGTGGGATTTTTTTATACAGATTGTTGTGTCATCCATGAATAAAAAACATTAAAAATTTTTCTTTCCCAGCCACCTCTTTTCTTGCCGATTGCACCGGGCATGGGGAACGCTCCATCTGTCCCTCAGCCTGGGGGTTCAGCTGTAGTCTAAGGGCAGTGGCCTTGCGTTCAGGCCAGGCCTTGTCATCGCACATTCTCCTTTATACATTTCTTGGCTGGTTTGCTGGCGTTTTGCATCCACACCATGTAGCTTTCTTCTGGTGTCGGTGTGTCGGTGTTGGAGTCTAGCCAGCTTCATGGAGGGTTGGCGCCTGTCCTACTTCCCAGAAGGGCTGGTGTAGAACCCAGGTGATACCATCCGTGAGTTCAGGGAGAGCTCTTCCTTGGAGCTTGTCTCTGTGGGAGGCATGTAGCCTAGGAGTGGTGGCTGTGGTAGCATTTTCAGGTGACATGCTGGTCTTTGAGCACCAGGCAGGGGGGCTTCTGAGTGGCCTCAAACACGAAGGCTCATCTCAGCCCAGCTCCCCCTCTGGCTCCAAGAAGACCCCAGACCGATGCAGCTCCAGAGGCTAGGAGAGTGTGTGCCCCCCTGCCTGTGTGTCCCAGGTTCTCACCAGCCAGCAGTTTGTGATGAATATGTCCCCAAGTGTCCAGGCTCCGTCAGAAGTGAAAGCTTCTAGGTCATGGGAATTTCATTTCCCCCCAGGTTGATACACCCTTGTCCTATTGCTGGTTTGTTTTTAATCTGTTAAGTCATTTGTATGGTTCCCTTTGGACTTGTGAATAACACTATTTTACATTCTTTGATCTCTTTTTTAGTTGAGTTATTGGCATATAAAGTTGAGCAGGAAAAATGTATAGCTAGCAATCTACAGAAGACGCTGGGTGAAGAGCAAGAGAGAGCAAGTGATGCTCAGAAGCTCCTGGTGGTGGAACAGAAGGCAGTCAGGGATTTGAGGTCTGAGCTCTGTGAGTGTAAAGAGGACAATGAAAGGCTGCTGGCATCCCTCCACAGCACACAGAAGGAGGTGCTCCAGCTGAGGTGGGTGCTGCCCCATGGCCCGGTGGACGCAAGCGGATGGTGAGGGTGCGGCTGGTCCTGGCCTGACCTTCCAGGAGCCCCGGGCCACCCATGTCCCTTCCAGAGCGCTCTGTGACACAGAGCCTGGCGGTCTGTCCCCACAGGTCCACACTGGACAGC
The DNA here is from genome assembly GCF_030020395.1 of Manis pentadactyla. NCBI lineage: Eukaryota > Metazoa > Chordata > Mammalia > Pholidota > Manidae > Manis > Manis pentadactyla. The sequence continues at coordinate 197,543,991 of NC_080019.1, forward strand.
AAGGAGAACAGCCTGCAGGCTGCCTTGCAGGAGCTGGAGGGCGGGCGTGGGAAGGAGCGTGCCCTGCAGAGCCGGCTGGAGGAGGAGCAGCTGCAGCGCCTGCAGAGCGAGGCACAGAGCACCAAGGCCCTGGAGGTGAGGGCGGGTGGGCTGCCCGTGCCCCTGTTCTTCTAGGCTCCTGTGTGCGGCGGCACACCCGGGAGGGGGCTGTCCTTCATGATGCAGGGAGTGAGGGACAGCACGGTGCCAGAGCGCCCACACTGTGCTACCTCGGTGTTTGGTTTTTTGCAAGGTGGCCGCAGGCTTAGAAGCCGGGGTCAAAATGAGCCAGTGTAGTGACCCGGCTTCTGCGTGTGATGCCTGCTGCGTGTGTGAACTGGCATTTCATTTGGCAGCTTGATGGCCCCGTGTCCAGCAGGTGTCCTGTAGGTCCTGAACAAGCACACCGTCAGTTCCGGGGTTGGTGAAGCTGTCTTTCAGTGACAGAGACTGGTTCAGAGCAAGCCTGCTGTGTCTTTAGGGTCCAAGTGTTGGTGTCAGGCCGAAGGGAGGCTGAGCCCGAGGCACGTGTGTGCATTCACTGAGCGTTGCTTCCAAAAGTGTACTTTATCCAGGGGTGAGCATCAAAATAACTGAATATGATTGCACTTTCTTCTTTCTCCGCAGGACAGATTTCAAAAGGAGTAATTGCTAGGTTGAAGGATATCAGCAGGAATGTGGGCAAGAAATCGGTTGAGATACTTTTCCTCCTGACAGAATTTTCCTAATCCCTTTCCCAGGAGTTGAGAAAGTCCTTGGAGCAGGAGTGTGCTCAGGGTGAGCAGCTGCGTGTCGCGCTAGAACACGAGCGGACGGCCAGGGACAACCTTCAGAAGGAGCTGCAGATTGAGTCCTCGCGCTGCGAGGCGCTGCTGGCCCAGGAGCGCGGCCGGCTCTCTGAGCTGCAGAGGTCACTGGCAGCTGAGGAGGGCCGGTCGCTGGAGCTGTCCGAGGCTCTGCACCACGAGCGCCTCCTGACGGAACAGCTGAGCCGCAGAACACAGGAGGCACGCACGCTGCACTCTCTGGGGCGGGAGCTGAAGGGCCTGCGGGCCGCACTGGAGGCAGCACAGCAGCAGGAGGCCCAGGCGCAGCAGCGCTGCGAGGAGCTCCGGAGAGAGAAGGAGGTAAGTGCCGTGTGGAAGTCGGCCGTGGAGGCCCCGCAGACCCGGAGTCGGGAGCTGAGGTGTGGTCTGGAGCAAGAGCGGAGAAGCCTGCGTGGCTGCAGGCAGTTAGAGTGGTTACACCCAAGGCTGTCAGAGCCGGAGGACACCAGGGCGCGAGGAGAGGGGACCAGGCAGAGGCATGCAGGCACGGAGAAGTGGCAGAGAGACAAGGAGAGACTGGTGAGCGCCAGCACTGGGTGTCAGCGCTGACCACCGTGGGGGCGGGTAGGAGACATGAGGGTGTCTCCCATGTCTGTCCTAACCGGGACACCTGCGTGACCGCGGCCCTGCAGTGAGCTCTGAAGTCAGGAGGTGCCAGTCCTCCGGCTCGGCTCTCCCAGCACAGTGTGTGTGTTTGTGGCCCTTGCCGTGCCGTGTGCCTTTGATGGTCAGCCTTCCCACTCCCGCAGAAGAAGAGGCTGTCAGGGTTCTGATGGGCCCGCACAGAGTCTGGCTTCTAGTGGGAGAGCCCGGCCCCTGGCCTGCAAGGCAGGAAGGTCTCCGTCTGTCAGCCCTCCGCCTCCGGTGGTTTCAGCCGTGAGCACTGCACTTCTTGTCAGATTTATTCCTAAGGGTTCCTCTCCATTTTGATGCTCTGTTAAGTGGAATGGTCATCTTAAAACTTCATCTCAGACTGTTGGTGGCCAGTGTGTAGTGGTACAGTTCATTTTTGTTTATTGATCTGTGTCCTGTAATGTTGCTGAGCTTACTATCCCCAGTGTTTTCTAATTCATGCTTTGGGATTTCCCATGTATGAGATCGTGTCCTCTGCTCATAGACAGTTTTACTTCCCTTCCACCCGGAAGGCCTTTTCTTTTCTCTTCCCAGCTGACTGCCTGGCTCTGACATGGAACGGGAGGTGGGCATCCTCGCCTTGTCCCCCTGGGAAAGCGCTCAGTCTCACTGTTCAGCATGTTGGTGGCTGAGGGACTTTCGTTGGTGCCCTTTATCAGAGGAAGTTCTTTTCTATTCCTTTTCTGTTTTTTATTTTTAACTTTGAGAGAGTACTAGATTGGGCTTTTTAGTGTCTTTTGAGATCTGTGGGTTTTATCCTGTGTTGATAACGGTGAATTACATTGATTTTCATATGTTGAACCATTCTTGCATTCTTGAGGTGAATCCCATCAGTTTTGGTCTATAGTTCCTTTTTATGTAGTGCTAGACACAGTTTGCCAGCATCTGGTTGAGGATTTTGCCTCTGTGTTCATGAGGGATGCCAGTCTGTAGTCCTGTGGTTTTGATGCCCAGACGAGTTTGGCCTCACAGGATGGTGAAGAGATGTTCTCTTATTTTTGGGGGGGCCTTAATTTTAGATACATTTTATGTCCAAAAGCCTTTCTTTTTTTTTTTTTTTTTTTTAATAATTATTTTTTATTGAAGGGTAGTTGACACACAGTATTACATTACATGAGTTTCAAGTGTACAACACAGTGGTAGAACATTTATATACATAATTCTAGGTTCCAGCTATCACCCTACCAGGCTGTTACAATATCTTGACTATATTCCTTATGCTATACATTACATCCCGGTTACTAATTTATTTTACCATTGGAAGTCTGTCCTTTTTTTTTTTTTTTTTTTTTTTTTTTTGTGAGGGCATCTCTCATATTTATTGATCAAATGGTTGTTAACGACAATAAAATTCTGTATAGGGGAGTCAATGCTCAATGCACAATCATTATTCCACCCCAAGCCTAATTTTTGTCAGTCTCCAATCTTCTGAGGCATAACAAACAAGTTTTTACATGTAGAACAAATTCTTACATAATGAATAAGTTACATAGTGAACAGTACAAGGGCAGTCATCACAGAAACTTTCGGTTTTGCTCATGCATTATGAACTATAAACAGTCAGTTCAAATATGAATACTCATTTGGTTTTTATACTTGATTTATATGTGGATACCACATTTCTCTCTTTATTATTATTATTTTTAATAAAATGCTGAAGTGGTAGGTAGATACAAGATAAAGGTAGAAAACATAGTTTAGTGTTGTAAGAGAGCACATGTAGATGATCAGGTGTGTGCCTGTAGACTATGTGTTAATCCAAGCTAAACCAGGGCAATAAAACATCCACGTATGCAGAAGATTTCTCTCAGAACGGGGGGGTGAGGTTCTAAGCCTCACCTCTGTTGATCCCCAATTTCTCACCTGATGGCCCCCCTGCGACTGTGCCTGTCTTAGGTTGTTCCTCCCTTGAGGAATCTTACCCGTCTCTGGCTAACCAGTCATCTTCCGGGGCCATACAGGGAAATGTGAAGTTGGTAAGTGAGAGAGAAGCCTTATTGTTTGAAAAAGTTAGCTTTTTACTTCTTTGCATATTTATGCCCTGTGGCTTCTATGCCCAGCATTTGTCTTGAGGTATCTTTACCACTTGGAAGAATTATGATACTCGGTAAATTTGATATGAGGCACGAATTCTATTTAAGGGTTGTAATTAGGAAGGAAGAAGAAAAGCTATAGAAGTAGCAGGCGGAAGAAAACATGGGAAGATTGATTATTTCTTTGATATATCTTCTTGTAGAGTAACTTCAGCATGTATAGGTTTTAAGCTACTACTTAAATTGCACACACACATTAACATAATAGGAGTATAGTTACATAACCAAAGCATATCTGTAATTACCAGCCATCTGCAGTGAAACCAAGAAAACCAGTTAGGCACCTTAGGCATTTGTGAAAACTTATCTATGATATGGTGGATATTGTCCAAATGAACTTGAACAGTCTGAGAGAAATCAGACAAATTAAAACAACCCATTCCTGGGGACTGTTCACATGCCATATGTTCTTTTAACAATAAATAGTTTGTAGTTGTAAGACTTTGGAGCGCTACAATTTGCACTTCTCCAAATTCTTGGTTGAGTTCCAACAGTATAGATCCAGTCCAATTTTGTTGTTTTACTGTATGCACAGGCCAGCTTAGATATCTCCTTCCTCATTCCCATGGCAGGTCCAGGAACTGGTGGGATGAGTGCATCTACAGCTGTAGCAGTGCGTGGATCTTTGTTGGGGTTTTTTGATGATCATCTTCTGGCATGAGTCTTCCAGAGGGTGCAGATGTTGGAAGTTCTTTTTCATATCGTATCTTAGTTCATTTTCGGGGTAGCCCAATTAGGCTTTGATCCTCTGTATAAACACAAACAGACCCTTTGCCTACACTTTTATATGCCCTTTATACCCTTGTGTAGAACTCGTTGGAGGTTACCACACAGGAACTGCCCTTTTTTTTTTTTTTTTTTGCTATCACTAATCTACACTTACATGACGAATATTATGTTTACTAGGCTCTCCCCTATACCAGGTCTCCCCTATAAACCCCTTTACAGTCACTGTCCATCAGCATAGCAAAATGTTGTAGAATCACTACTTGCCTTCTCTGTGTTGTACAGCCCTCCCTTTTCTCCTACCCCCCCATGCATGTTAATCTTAATACCCCCCTACTTCTCCCCCCCTTATCCCTCCCTACCCACCCATCCTCCCCAGTCCCTTTACCTTTGGTACCTGTTAGTCCATTCTTGAGTTCTGTGATTCTGCTGCTGTTTTGTTCCTTCAGTTTTTCCTTTGTTCTTATATTCCACAGATAAGTGAAATCATTTGGTATTTCTCTTTCTCCGCTTGGCTTGTTTCACTGAGCATAATACCCTCCAGCTCCATCCATGTTGCTGCAAATGATTGGATTTGCCCTTTTCTTATAGCTGAGTAGTATTCCATTGTGTATATGTACCACATCTTTTTTATCCATTCATCTATTGATGGACATTTAGGTTGCTTCCAATTCTTGGCTATTGTAAATAGTGCTGCAATAAACATAGGGGTGCATCTGTCTTTCTCAAACTTGATTGCTGCATTCTTAGGGTAAATTCCTAGGAGTGGAATTCCTGGGTCAAATGGTAAGTCTGTTTTGAGCATTTTGATGTACCTCCATACTGCTTTCCACAATGGTTGAACTAACTTACATTCCCACCAGCAGTGTAGGAGGGTTCCCCTTTCTCCACAGCCTCGCCAACATTTGTTGTTGTTTGTCTTTTGGATGGCAGCCATCCTTACTGGTGTGAGGTGATACCTCATTGTAGTTTTAATTTGCATTTCTCTGATAATTAGCGATGTGGAGCATCTTTTCATGTGTCTGTTGGCCATCTGTATTTCTTTTTTGGAGAACTGTCTGTTCAGTTCCTCTGCCCATTTTTTAATTGGGTTATTTGTTTTTTGTTTGTTGAGGCGTGAGAGCTCCTTATATATTCTGGACGTCAAGCCTTTATCGGATGTGTCATTTTCAAATATATTCTCCCATACTGTAGGGATCCTTCTTGTTCTATTGATGGTGTCTTTTGCTGTACAGAAGCTTTTCAGCTTAATATAGTCCCACTTACTCATTTTTGCTGTTGTTTTCCTTGCCCGGGGAGATATGTTCAAGAAGAGGTCACTCATGTTTATGTCTAAGAGGTTTTCGCCTATGTTTTCTTCCAGGAGTTTAATGGTTTCATGGCTTACATTCAGGTCTTTGATCCATTTTGAGTTTACTTTTGTATATGGGGTTAGACAATGGTCCAGTTTCATTCTCCTACATGTAGCTGTCCAGTTTTGCCAGCACCACCTGTTGAAGAGACTGTCATTTCGCCATTGTATGTCCATGGCTCCTTTATCAAATATTAATTGACCATATATGTCTGGGTTAATGTCTGGATTCTCTAGTCTGTTCCATTGGTCTGTGGCTCTGCTCTTGTGCCAGTACCAAATTGTCTTGATTACTATGGCTTTATAGTAGAGCTTGAAGTTGGGGAGTGAGATCCCCCCAACTTTATTCTTCTTTCTCAGGATTGCTTTGGCTATTCGGGGTCTTTGGTGTTTCCATATGAATTTTTGAATTATTTGTTCCAGTTCATTGAAGAATGTTGCTGGTAGTTTCATAGGGATTGCATCAAATCTGTATATTGCTTTGGGCAGGATGGCCATTTTAACGATATTAATTCTTCCTAGCCACGAGCATGGGATGAGTTTCCATCTGTTAGTGTCCCCTTTAATTTCTCTTAAGAGTGACTTGTAGTTTTCAGAGTATAAGTCTTTCACTTCTTCGGTTAGGTTTATTCCTAGGTATTTTATTTTTTTTGATGCAATTGTGAATGGAGTTGTTTTCCTGATTTCTCTCTCTGTTGGTTCATTGTTAGTATATAGGAAAGCCACAGATTTCTGTGTGTTGATTTTGTATCCTGCAACTTTGCTGTATTCCGATATCAGTTCTAGTAGTTTTGGGGTGGAGTCTTTAGGGTTTTTTATGTACAGTATCATGTCATCTGCAAATAGTGACAGTTTAACTTCTTCTTTACCAATCTGGATTCCTTGTATTTCTTTATTTTGTCTGATTGCCGTGGCTAGGACCTCCAGTACTATGTTAAATAACAGTGGGGAGAGTGGGCATCCCTGTCTAGTTCCCGATCTCAGAGGAAATGCTTTCAGCTTCTCGCTGTTCAATATAATGTTGGCTGTGGGTTTATCATAGATGGCCTTTATTATGTTGAGGTACTTGCCCTCTATTCCCATTTTGCTGAGAGTTTTTAACATGAATGGATGTTGAACTTTGTCAAATGCTTTTTCAGCATCTATTGAGATGATCATGTGGTTTTTGTCCTTCTTTTTGTTGATGTGGTGGATGATGTTGATGGACTTTCGAATGTTGTACCATCCTTGCATCCCTGGAATGAATCCCACTTGGTCATGGTGTATGATCCTTTTGATGTATTTTTGAATTCGGTTTGCTAATATTTTGTTGAGTATTTTTGCATCTACGTTCATCAGGGATATTGGTCTGTAGTTTTCTTTTTTGGTGGGGTCTTTGCCTGGTTTTGGTATTAGGGTGATGTTAGCTTCATAGAATGAGTTTGGGAGTATCCCCTCCTCTTCTATTTCTTGGAAAACTTTAAGGAGAATGGGTATTATGTCTTCCCTGTATGTCTGATAAAATTCCGAGGTAAATCCATCTGGCCCGGGGGTTTTGTTCTTTGGTAGTTTTTTGATTACCTCTTCAATTTCATTGCTGGTAATTGGTCTGTTTAGATTTTCTGTTTCTTCCTGGGTCAATCTTGGAAGGTTATATTTTTCTAGGAAGTTGTCCATTTCTCCTAGGTTTCCCAGCTTGTTAGCATATAGGTTTTCATAGTATTCTCCAATAATTCTTTGCATTTCCGTGGGGTCCGTCGTGATTTTTCCTTTCTCGTTTCTGATACTGTTGATTTGTGTTGACTCTCTTTTCTTCTTAATAAGTCTGGCTAGAGGCTTATCTATTTTGTTTATTTTCTCGAAGAACCAGCTCTTGGTTTCATTGATTTTTGCTATTGTTTTATTCTTCTCAATTTTATTTATTTCTTCTCTGATCTTTATTATGTCCCTCCTTCTGCTGACCTTAGGCCTCATCTGTTCTTCTTTTTCCAATTTCGATAATTGTGACATTAGACCATTCATTTGGGATTGCTCTTCCTTTTTTAAATATGCTTGGATTGCTATATACTTTCCTCTTAAGACTGCTTTTGCTGTGTCCCAGAGAAGTTGGGGCTTAGTGTTGTTGTTGTCATTTGTTTCCATATATTGCTGGATCTCCATTTTGATTTGGTCATTGATCCATTGATTATTTAGGAGCATGTTGTTAAGCCTCCATGTGTTCGTGAGCCTCTTTGCTTTCTTTGTACAGTTTATTTCTAGTTTTATGCCTTTGTGGTCTGAAAAGTTGGTTGGTAGGATTTCAATCTTTTGGAATTTTCTGAGGCTCTTTTTGTGGCCTAGTATGTGGTCTATTCTGGAGAATGTTCCATGTGCACTTGAGAAGAATGTATATCCCGCTGCTTTTGGATGTAGAGTTCTATAGATGTCTATTAGGTCCATCTGCTCTACTGTGTTGTTCAGTGCTTCCGTGTCCTTACTTATTTTCTGCCCAGTGGATCTATCCTTTGGGGTGAGTGGTGTGTTGAAGTCTCCTAGAATGAATGCATTGCAGTCTATATCCCCCTTTAGTTCTGTTAGTATTTGTTTCACATATGCTGGTGCTCCTGTGTTGGGTGCATATATATTTAGAATGGTTATATCCTCTTGTTTGACTGAGCCCTTTATCATTATGTAGTGTCCTTCTTTATCTCTTGTTACTTTCTTTGTTTTGAAGTCTATTTTGTCTGATATTAGTACTGCAACCCCTGCTTTCTTCTCACTGTTGTTTGCTTGAAATATGTTTTTCCATCCCTTGACTTTTAGTCTGTACATGTCTTTGGGTTTGAGGTGAGTTTCTTGTAAGCAGCATATAGATGGGTCTTGCTTTTTTATCCATTCTGTTACTCTGTGTCTTTTGATTGGTGCATTCAACCCATTAACATTTAGGGTGACTATTGAAAGATATGTACTTATTGCCATTGCAGGCTTTAAATTCGTGGTTACCAAAGGTTCAAGGTTAGCCTCTTTAGTATCTTACTGCCTAACTTAGCTCGCTTATTGAGCTGTTATATACACTGTCTGGAGATTCTTTTCTTCTCTCCCTTCTTGTTCCTCCTCCTCGATTCTTCATATGTTGGGTGTTTTGTGCTGTGCTCCTTCTAGGAGTGCTCCCATCTAGAGCAGTCCCTGTAAGATGTTCTGTAGAGGTGGTTTGTGGAAAGCAAATTCCCTCAGCTTTTGTTTGTCTGGGAATTGTTTAATCCCACCGTCATATTTGAATGATAGTCGTGCTGGATACATTATCCTTGGTTCAAGGCCCTTCTGTTTCATTGTATTAAATATATCATGCCATTCTCTTCTGGCCTGTAGGGTTTCTGTTGAGAAATCTGACGTTAGCCTGATGGGTTTTCCTTTATAGGTGACCTTTTTCTCTCTAGCTGCCTTTAACACTCTTTCCTTGTCCTTGATCTTTGCCATTTTAATTATTATGTGTCTTGGTGTTGCCCTTCTTGGATCCTTTCTGTTGGGGGTTCTGTGTATTTCCGTGGTCTGTTTGATTACTTCCTCCCCCAGTGTGGGGAAGTTTTCAGCAATTATTTCTTCTAAGATACTTTCCATCTCTTTGCCTCTCTCTTCTTCTTCTGGGACCCCTATAATACGGATATTGCTCCTTTTAGATTGGTCACACAGTTCTCTTAATATTGTTTCATTCCTGGAGATCCTTTTGTCTCTCTCTATGTCAGCTTCCATGCGTTCCTGTTCTCTGATTTCAATTCCATCAATGGCCTCTTGCATTCTATCCATTCTGCTTATAAACCCTTCCAGAGTTTGTTTCATTTCTGCGATCTCCTTTCTGGCATCTGTGATCTCTTTCCGGACTTCATCCCATTTTTCTTGCGTATTTCTCTGCATCTCTGTCAGCATGTTTATGATTCTTATTTTGAATTCTTTGTCAGGAAGACTGGTTAGGTCTGTCTCCTTCTCTGGTGTTGTCTCTGTGATCTTTGTCTGCCTGTAGCTTTGCCTTTTCATGGTGATAGGAATAGTCTGCAGAACTGGGACGAGTGACGGCTGGAAGGACTTCCTTTCTTGTTGGTTTGTGGCCCTCCTCTCCTGGGAGAACAGCGGCCTCTAGTGGCTTGTGCTGCGCAGCTGCGCGCAGACAGGGTTTCTGCTTCCTGCCCGGCTGCTATGGAGTTAATCTCCGCTGTTGCTGTGGGCATGGCCTGGCTCGGGCAGCTACTCCAAAATGGTGGAGTCGCGTTGGAGCAGGAGCTGCTGGGAGGCTATTTATCTCCGCAAGGGGCCTCCCTGCTCCCTGCAGCCCAGGGGTTAGGGTGCCCAGAGGTCCCGGATTCCCTACCTCTGAATTAAGTGGCCCGCCCTGCCCCTTTAAGACTTCCAAAAAGCACCCGCCAAAACAAAACAACGACCACAAAAAAAAACAAGAAAAAAAATTTTTTTAATTAAAAAAAAAAAAAAAATTTTATTTAAAAAAAAAAAAAGGTGGTCGTTCGTTTTTCTTTATTCTCCGGTGCCAGCCTCAGGCCTCTGCTCACCGGTCTTTCTGCCCTGTTTCCCTAATATTGGGGTCCCTGTCCCTTTAAGACTTCCAAACAGCGCTCGCCAAAACAAAGCAGCAAAAAAGCAAAAAAAAAAAAATGGTCGCGCGCTTTTCTTATGTCCTCTGTCGCCCAGCCTCCAGTGCCTGCTCACTGTTCTTGCTGCCCTGTTTTCCCAGTATCGAGGGCCCTACACTCTGGCCCGGATGGCTGGGGCTGGGTGTTCGGCAGTCCTGGGCTCCGTCTCCCTCCCGCTCTGCCTGCTCTTCTCCCGCCGGGAGCTGGGGGGAGGGGCGCTCGGCTCCCGCGGGGCCGGGGCTTGTATCTTACCCCCTTCGCGAGGCGCTGGGTTCTCTCAGGTGTGGATGTGGTCTGGATATTGTCCTGTGTCCTCTGGTCTTTATTCTAGGAAGGGTTGTCTTTGTTATATTTTCATAGATATATGTTGTTTTGGGAGGAGATTTCCGCTGCTCTACTCACGCCGCCATCTTCCGCCCCACCCTGTATCCAAAAGCCTTTCTTTCTGAGGAAATTATGTCCTGAATCTTCTCATGGTTTGACATTTATTCTGCCCTTTTTAAAAATATTTTTTAAAAGCTGTAAGAAAATACCTTTACATCTGGTGTTTTTGTGTTTCATGAAAATACAAATAAGTTTTTTAAAACATACAAGGAAAACCAATGGGCTGGCCTTTTTAATGGTTTACTTGAATGAAACAGTTGAGAAATGAGTATTTCTTTCTAAGAACAAAACTAGATTTCTAAATGTTACAAGGATAAATCAGATTCCAAAATGCTACAAAATCAGCTTTGTAAGTTCACATGAGGAATGTGATTGATATTTCTCATCAGCTTTACCCAGGTAAAATTCACATACCATTGAGTTCAATTTAAATTGAACAATTCAGTGGTTTTTAGGGTATTCAGAGTTGTGCCGCACTCACTACTGCCGATTTTAGAACACGGTCATCACCCTGATATGGACCTGTACCCCCAGCGGGCGCCCGTCTCCCCGCCCAGCCCCCAGCGGCCACATGCCTGTTCGTTCCTGTGGAGCTTCCCCACGGTGGGCCTGGATGGATGTGGAACCACATACCCGCTGGCCTTTCACAACATTCTCAGGGTCTGTCCATGTTGTAGCGTGCTGGTGAATAGCCATCAAAGTAGCTGTAGAGTTTCATCAGTGGAAGTCTGGGGAAGCGGACAGGGCGTGGAGGAGTGGCCATGGGTTCCCTTGGCTCTGGGCTCTAAGGTGCTCCCCAGCTTGGCAAGCTTGTCCAAGTGTCCCCAGGCGTGGGGCTCTTGTCCTGCCATCTTCATTGACCCCCCCGAGGGTGGGGGTGATGCTCTTGTGGAGGTGTCTGCTCCTTGGGTCCAGCCTAGAGGCCAAAGGGCCCTGAGCTCAGGCCCCCGGCTCCATGCTATGCGTGTGTGTGTCTCATGCATTTGTGCTCATGCTCACACGGCTCTGTTTATGCTTATCCATGTGTCAGTGTATATGTTTTGTGTAAGTACACATGTGTTTGCATGCGGGTGTGTGTTGGGGAGACTCTAACAGGCCTGTGGAGCGTCCTGTTGTTTTTGAGTCCCAGACCTCCTCTTCCTGGGTTGGGGGTAGGATTACTTACTTAACCTGAGCCTGGTGAGGCCTAATAGTGCACCAACGTGAAAGGTGGGCCTTTACTGTGGAATCTCTGGAGTATGATTCTGTGTCCCTGAGCAGGGGCTGTCCTGACCCCGTGTGGTGGGAGGTGCAGTGTGTAGTGTTGGGGGGTAAAGTCCTGGCTCCCGGTGGAGGGCTGTGTGCAGACAGCCCCCTGAGCCAAGGGCCGGTGCTGGGGAGGGGCCTCTGTGTCTCTGCAAGGTTTCTGGTCTTTGGCTCTTGGAGTGTGACTGTGAGGGACTTCTCTGTTGCTTGCCACCAACACCAGCGAGAACTCGAGTTACAGCGCCAGAGAGATGAGCATAGGATCCGGCAGCTGCAGCGGACGGTGAGGGACCTGCAGGCCAGCGCAGAGGCCCGTGCCTCCCCAGAGTCCGAGCACATCCGAGAGCAGCAGCAGGGCCTGGAGAAGACTCGGCAGCAGCTGCTCTGGGTGGCTGGGCTTCTGACCAGCTTTATCAGCCAGGCTGTAGACAGGCAAGTCCCTCAGAGCACAGGCGCACCCCAGGGCAGTGGACGCTCTCGGGTCTAGTTGTGTCTGGTCAGGTCCCTGCTCTAACAAGACTGCTTCTTCCCCACGGGTTTGCATGGTGGGTGGCAGTGGTGTCCTGTGACAGAAGCCCAAGCTCTTCCTGTGCCTTTATACACGTTACCCTGGGGGTCCAGCCCGATGCCTGCCCCTTCCTGCCCAAGCTTGGGGTGCCCCTGGGTCCTGCGTCTGCCCCCTGAGGGGCCATGACCAGGATGCGTCCGCATGGTCAAGGAGCCGGGACCCTGGCATTTTGTACAACCAGAAAGATTCCTGCTTGCCCTTTTCTGTGAACACAGCAACTCAGAAAATACAGTTCTCCCGTCTGTGGTCAGATCTGTCTTAGCAGCATCGCCTCTGGGCAGTTTCCTCCTGACAGTGCTGAGCAGCAGACTCGGGAGCCCAGTGGGAAGGAGAAGGAGGCCCCCCAAACCTCTGGGCTTCAGGCTGTATCCTCGGGGCTGCACCACCTCACAGCTGTCCCCGTCATCCAAGAGGCTCCCAGCCCCCGCTTATGGACAGAACACAACTTGATGAAGCAGCTCACACGTGTGTTCACCAGCGGTCCACACGTGTGTCCTCCCGGTGCCGCACCAACCCCCTCACTGTCTCTCCAGAGTCCTTGGAGGCTTTGGACGACTGTCGGCATCCATGTGAGTCTTTAAATGTCCATTTATTCTTACAGGACAATCAATGATTGGACATCATCCAACGAGAAAGCAGTGGCATCTTTGCTGAGAACATTAGAGGAACTCAAGTCTGAACTGAGTGCCACAGACTCCTCACAGGTGGGAAGGTGCAGCCTGCACTTGGCTGCCTCCCCCACTTCCTCCCCCCCCTTCTCCCGTGTGCTGGGTGGGTGGAGGATGAAGCCCCCCAGCTGCATGACCGCCAGGCCCTCCCAGGTCAGGGCAGCCATGCCCCTCCCGTGTCCCCCAGCCCTGTGCCAGCCCAGCAGCTCCCCCAGGAATGCCGGGGCTGAACCTGAGCTAGAGGAACACTCTCGGCCCGGCCCCGGGATGCTGAGCTCCCTGTTCAAAGCCCTGGTTTTGTGACCATTAGCAAATAGGACGCTGATCATGACAGCAGCATGCATGTTGGGCAGCAGGAGAGCTGATCTGTGCCCCCGCCCACCCACCGAGCTGGACCAGTTGGGGCTGGTGCCGCCCCTCTTGTCTGTGCTGATCTCACGGCCCCACCCTGACCCAGCCAGAGTGGCACCGATGATGGGATGATGGGCATTTGTGGGCCTTTTCCATTGGCCCCTCCGGAGAACACACAGTGTCCCCTGTTCAAGTGTGTGTGCCCTGTTCGTGGGGCCGTCTGGCTGTTGGTACAGATGTACATCCTTCAGGCAGCCTGGTGTTTTGCAGGTCTGTTTACAGAAGATTGAAGAGAAACGTGATTCGTTAGGTTTTTATTATTTGCTGTCCTAGACGGACGGTCCTACCCAGCCCCACAATCTTCCCACTGAACCCCAAATACGCCTAAAATCATGACCCTGCAGTAACCAACAATAAAGACACAAGCAGCTTGTGTGCCTTTTAACAATAAAATTCTTTCTTGTTTATTTTTGTCTTCTCCTTTTCAAGAAGGAAATGACAGCAGAGCTCCAGGTCCGGCTGGTGGACACGCTGCTACAGGACAATGACTCCCTCAGGAGGAGGCTGGGCGCAGGGAGCCGGGGGAAGGCTGGGCCACGCGGGGCTGCGTCCAGGCCCGAAGAGACCCTGCAGGCAATGCGCGTAGGTGCCCATGCCCTGCGGGCTCCACCTCCCCGGCTGCACCAGGTGTCGGGTGTCTTAACGTTTTAGTGGATTCTCTGCTCTGTTCACACTGGGACATGCTGACCCTCGCCGTGAGGTGAAATGTGATTCTTGTCCGTGAAAGGAAATTTTGACTCAGTTTTTTTTACTTTTACCTAATGATTGATAATTTTCCTGATTCTGTAGTCTGACAGACTTTTTTTGTGGAATGCCTAATTCTTTCTCTTTACACATAGGTTATTTTGTGTCAGTGATTTGCTTTACTTTTTTTACAATGAAAACTTCTTAAAAATCATTTTTTGATTGATATGCAGTAAAATCTGGCACTTGTTGGGGTGACATACCAAGTTTTCATGCTTGTGTAGGCATGTGACCAGCTGTGTGGCCACACCTGACCCCTGCGGGCGGGCAGGCCCCTCCCCCGTCTCTGCTTCTGTTGTATGTTGTCCAAGTAAGAGGAATGTGCAGCGTGTGACCTTTTGAAGGGCCCTTCCCTCCTGTCATGGTGTGTCTGAGTCCTCATGGGCGTCGATGGACCTGAGCAGCCCAAGGATGCTTTTTCCCATTTTTGATTCCTGGGAGTAATTTGTGTGCAGAGCCCTTTACTCAGGTGTAAACACCCAGGAGCGGGGCTGCTGGGTCCCGTGAGGGTTCTGTGGAGATTCTGTGCGCCACATGGCGCAGCCTTGGCACAGTGAGAGGGTAGCTGCTCGTGTCCTTGAGTCCAGGGTTCTCAGCGTTCCTTTAGCATTTGGAGAGGGGTGAGTGATGTGGCATTCATGGGGCTTCTTTGGTGAAGTATTCTCAATCTTTTGCCCATTTTTAGGTTGGTTTGTTTTCTTGTTGAGTTTTGAGAGCTCTTCATATATTTCAAATATAACTCCTGGGTCAGATAGGTGATTTGCAAATATTTTCTCAGCAATGTTCTCTCCTTCTCTGTATGATTTGAAAAGCACCAATTTTTAATTCTGATGAAATCCTTTGTATCAGTTGGTCTGTTTACAGATCACACCAAGAATTTTATAGTTTTCCCTTTTTACACTTAGGTCTAAGATCCATTTTGAGTTAATTTCTGTTCATGGTCTGTGGGTAGGTTGAGGATTATTTTTATTCATGTCGATGCCAGTTATTCTGGCTCACTTTGTTGAAAAGATTGTCCTTTCTCCTTGAACTGTGCACCTGTGTCAAAGCCGGGCACCAGGACTGGTGCACATATGCCTAGACCCTCTCTGTGGCTCCACTTGTCTGTCTGTCCTTGAACAGCTGCCTGATTAATGCAAATTCATGTTATATCGTCATATCAGGTCTTAGGAATGCTATGATTTTTTCTTCTTAAATTATTTGGCTGTTCTAGTTCCTCTTCCTCTGATATAAATTACAGAATTTTGCTGGTTATGTAGACTGGGATTGTGTTAAATCCGTAGATCAATGTAGGAAGAACTGGGGAGATTCTAACAGTCAGGAACTTCCTCCAAGTTAAACATAGAACCACTGTCTTAAGCCAGCAATTCCACTGCTAAGTATTTACCCAGGAGAAGTGAAAATATATGTCCACAAAAACTTGTTCACAAATTTTTCTATCACCCTATTGATCATAGTGAGAAATGGAAATAACCCCAATGTGCATTAATTGATGAATGGAAAAATAAAACATGACATACCTTCAATGGAATATTATTCAGCAATAAAAAAAGAGTAGAGAGGGAGAAGCCGAGATGGCGGCATGAGTAGAGCAGTGGAAATCTCCCAAAACCATATATATTTTTGAAAATACAACAAATACAACTCTCCCTAAAAGAGAGAACAGAAGATACAGGACAACAGCCAGGCTACATCTACACCTGTGAGAACCCAGCACCTTGCAAAGGGGGTAAGATACAAGCCGCGGCCCGGCAGGACCCAAGCTCCCCTCACCCCAGCTCCCAGCGGGAGGAGAGGAGTCAGAACGGGGAGGGAGAGGGAGCCCAGGGCTGCTAAACACCCAGCCCTAGCCATCCACACTGGAGCACAGACACAGTGCGTGGGGTGCTGGACACTAGGGAAACAGGACAGTAAGACCTGTGAGCAGGTCCCCGCAGCTGGCGCACCCGGGACAAAAAAAAGCAAGTGCTTCTTGAAAGTCTTAAAGGGACAGGGACCCCACAGCTGGACAGAAGCGTCCCGGGACACAGCCCAGCTGCTGGGAATCCTGGGGAATTCCAGGTGCCCTAACCTCCTGGGCGGCAGCGCAGCTCGGAGGCCCCTCACGGAGATAAACAGTCTCCTGCCCGTTTCCCCTCCAACGCCACACTGCCATATTGGGAGCAGCAGCCTGAGGCAGGCCGTGCCCACAGCAACCACGGAGCTTACTCCACAGCAACCGGGCAAGAATCAGAGGCAGTGTCTGCGTGCAGCTGCCCAGCACAAGCTACTAGGGGTCACTGTTCTCCCAGGAGAGGAAGGCCACAAACCAGCAAGAAGGGACGTTCTCCCAGCCGACAAACGCGCCAGCTCCCGACAACTGCCTCTATCGCCATGAAAAGGCAGAAGAATTTGATACAAACCAGACTAACCCAGACATCCTCCCCTGAGAAGGAATCTGGGGAGATAGACCTAACCAGTCTCCCTGAAAAAGAATTCAAAATAAAGGTCATAACCATGCTGATGGATCTTCAGAGAAATATGCAAGAGTTAAGGGATGATGTCCGGAGGGAGTTTACATAAAGGAGACAATCTCTGGAATGACTTAAGAGCAGACTGGATGAGGTGCAAGAGGCCGTTAATGAAATAGAAATCAGAGAACAGGAACACAGAGAAGCTGATGCAGAGAGAAATAAAATGATCTCTAGGAATGAAACAATATTAAGAGAACTGTGTGACCAATCAAAAGGAAAAATATCAGTGTTATAGGGGTACCAGAAGAAGAAGAGAGAGGAAAAGGGATGGAAAGTGTATTTGAATAAATAATTGCTGAAAACTACCCCAAACTGGGGGAGGAAATAATCGATCAGACCACGGAAGTACACAGAACTCCCAACAGAAGGGACCCAAGGAGGACAACACCAAGACACATAACAAATAAAATGGCAAAGACCAAGGACAAGGACAGAGTTTTAAAGGCAGCTAGAGAGAGGAAAAAGGTCACCTACAAAGGAAAACCCATCAGGCTATCATCACACTTCTCAACAGAAACCTTACAGGCCGGAAGAGAATGGCATGATATATTTAATGCAATGAAACAGAAGGGCCTTGAACCAAGGATACTGTATCCAGCACGATAATCATTTAAATATGAAGGAGGGATTAAACAATTCCCAGAGAAGCAAAAGTTGAGGGAATTTGCCTCCCACAAACCACACCTACAGGGTATTTTAGAGGGACTGTTCTACATGGGAGCACTCCTAAGACTAAATAGATGTCTCCAGAGAAAATAAAATCACAGCAAAGAAAGCAGACCAACCAAATACTAACTAAAGGCAAAAAATAAAATCAACTACCCACAAAAGCAGTTAAAGGAAACAAAAGAGCACAGAATAAAACAACCAATATATAAAGAATGGAGGAGGAGGATTAAGAAGGGAGAGAAATAAAGAATCACCAGACAGTGTTTACAATAGCTCAATAAGCAACTTAAGTTAGACAGTAAGATACTAAAGAAGCTAACTTTGAACCTTTGGTAACCACAAATCTAAAGCCTGCAATGGCAATAAGTACATATCTTTCAATAATCACCCTAAATGTAAATGGACTGAATGCACCAATCAAAAGACATAGAGTCACTGAATGGATATAAAAACAAGACCCATCTATATGCTGCTTACAAGAGACCCACCTCAAACCCAAAGACATGCACAGACTAAAAGTCAAGGGATGGAAAAAGATATTTCATGCAAACAACAGGGAGAAAAAAGAAGGTGTTGCAGTACTAGAATCAGACAAAATAGACTTCAAAACAAAGAAAGTAACGAGATAAAGAAGGACATTATATAATGATAAAGGGCTCAGGCCAACAAGAGGATATAACCATTATAAATATATATGCACCCAACACAGGAGCACCAGCATATGTGAAACAAATACTAACAGAACTAAAGGAGGAAATAGAATGCAATGCATTCATTCTAGGAGACCTCAACATGCCACTCACTCCAAAGGATAGATCCACCAGACAGAAAATAAGTAAGGACATAGAGGCACTGAACAACACACTATAACAGAAGGACCTAACAGACATCTATAGAACCCTACATTCAAAAGCAACAGGATACACATTCTTCTCAAGTGCACATGGAACATTCTCCAGAACAGACCACATACCTAGCCACAAAAAGAGCCTCAGTAAATTCCAAAAGATTAAAATTCTACCAACCAACCTTTCAGACCCCAAAGGTACAAAACTCTAGTTTTATTTGTAAATTGTACAAAAAAAACAAAAAGTCTCACAAACACATGGAGGCTTAACAACATGCTCCTAAATAATCAATGGATCAACGACCAAATTAAAATAGAGATCAAGGAATATATGGAAACAAATGACAACAACAACACAAAGCCCCAACTTCTGTGGGACACAGCAAAAGCAGTCTTAAGAGGAAAGTAATAGCAATCCAGGCATACAATCCCAAATGAATAGTCTAACGTCGCAATTATTGAAATTGGAAAAAGAAGAACAGATGATGCCTAAAGTCAGCAGAAGGAGGGACATAATAAAGATCAGAGAAGAAATAAATAAAATTGAGAAGAATAAAACAACTAAAAAAATCAATGAAACCAAGAGCTGGTTCTTTGAGAAAATAAAATAGATAAGCCTCTAGCCAAACTTATTAAGAGAAAAATAGAATCAACACACATCAACAGAATCAGAAATGAGAAAGGAAAAATCACAATGGATACCACAGAAATACAAAGAATTATTAGAGAATACTATGAAAACCTATATGCTAACAAGCTGGAAAACACAGAAGAAATGGACAACTTCCTAGAAAAATACAGCCTTCCAAGACTGACCAAGGAAGAAACACAAAATTTAAACAAACCAATTACAAGCAAAGAAACTGAAGCGGTACTCAAAAAACTACCCAAGAACCAAACCCCCAGACCAGACAGATTTACCTCGGAATTTTATCAGACATACAGAGAAGACGTAATACCCATTCTCCTTAAAGTTTTCCAAAAAATAGAAGAGGAGGGAATACTCCCAAACTCATTCTATGAAGCCAACATCACCCTAATACCAAAACCAGGCAAAGACCCCACCAAAAAAGAAAACTACAGACCAATAATCCTGATGAACGTAGATGCAAAAATACTCAACAAAATATTAGCAAACTGCATTCAAAAATACATCAAAAGTATAATACACCATGACCAATTGGGATTCATCCCAGGGATGCAAGGATGGTACGATATTCAAAAATCCATCAACATCATCTACCACATCAACAAAAAGAAGGACAAAAACCACATGATCATCTCCATAGATGCTGAAAAAGCATTCCACAAAATTCAGCATCCATTCATGATAAAAACTCTCAACAAAATGGGTATAGAGAGCAAGTACCTCAACATAATAAAGGCCATCTATGATAAACCCACAGCTAACATCATACTGAACAGCGAGAAGCTGAAAGCTTTTCCTCTGAGATTGGGAACAAGACAGGGATGCCCACTCTCCCCACTGTTATTCAACATAGTACTGGAGGTTCTAGCCACGGCAATCAGACAAAACAATGAAATACAAGGAATCCAGATCGGTAAAGAAGAAGTTAAACTGTCACTATTTGCAGATGACATGATATTGTACCTAAAAAACCTAAAGACTCCACTCCAAAACTACTAGAACTAATGTCGAAATTCAGCAACGTTGCAGGATACAAAATTAACACACAGAAATCTGTGGCTTTCCTATACACTACCAATGAGCCAGTAGAAAGAGAAATCAGGAAAACAATTCCATTCACAATTGCATCAAAAAGAATAAAATACCTAGGAATAAACCTAACCAAAAAAGTGAATGACCTATACCCTGAAAACTTAAATATAAGACACTCTAAAGAGGAATTAAAGAGGACACTAACAAATGGAAACTCCTCCCATGCTCTTGTCTAGGAAGAATTAATATCGTCAAAATGGCCATCCTGCCCAAAGCAATATACAGATTTGATGCAATCCCTATCAAATTACCAACAGCATTCTTCAACAAACTGGAACAAATAGTTCAAAAATTCATGTGGAAACACCAAAGACCCTGAATAGCCAAAGCAATCCTGAGAAGGAAGAATAAAGCAGGGGGGATCTCACTCCCCAACTTCAAGCTCTACTACAAAGCCACAGTAATCAAGACAATTTGGTACTGGCACAAGAACAGAGCCACAGACCAGTGGAACAGAATAGAGACTCCAGACATTAATCCTAACATATATGGTCAATTAATATACGATAAAGGAGCCATGGACATACAATGGGGAAGTGACAGCCTCTTCAACAGATGTTGTTGGCAAAACTGGACAGCTACATGTAAGAGAATGAAACTGGATCACTGTCTAACCCCATACACAAAAGTAAATTCGAAATGGATCAAAGACCTGAATGTAAGTCATGAAACCATAAAACTCTTAGGAAAAAACATAGGCAAAAATCTCATGGACATAAACATGAGTGAACTTCTTCATGAACATATCTCACCAGGCAAGGGAAACAAAAGCAAAAATGAACAAGTGGGACTACATCAAACTGAAAAGCTTCTATACAGCAAAGGACACCATCAATTGAACAAAAAGGCGCCCTACAGTATGGGAGGATATATTCATAAATGACAGATCCAATAAAGGGTTCACATCCAAAATATATAAAGAGCTCACGCACCTCAACAAACAAAAAGCAAATAATCCAATTAAAAAATGGGCAGAGGAGCTGAACAGACAGTTCTCCAAAGAAGAAATTCAGATAGCCAACAGACACATGAAAAGATGCTCCACATCGCTAGTTATCAGAGAAATGCAAATTAAAACCACAATGAGATATCACCTCACACCAGTAAGGATTGCTACCATCCAAAAGACAAACAAAAACAAATGTTGGTGAGGTTGTGGAGAAAGGGAGTGTACACTACACTGCTAGTGGGAGTGTAAATTAGTTCCACCACTTTGGAAAGCAGTATAGAGGTTCCTCAAAAAGCTCAAAATAGAAATACCACTTGACGCAGCAATTCCACTTTTAGGAATTTACCCCAAGAATGCAGCAGCCCAGTTTGAAAAAGACAGATGCACCCCTATGTTTATCACAGCACTATTTACAATAGCCACGAAATGGAAGCAACCTAAGTGTCCATCAGTAGATGAATGGATAAAGAAGATGTGGTACATATACACAATGGAATACTATTCAGCCATAAGAAGAAAACAAATCCTACCATTTTCAACAACATGGATGAAGCTAGAGGATATTATGCTCAGTGAAATAAACCAGGCACAGAAAGACAAGTATCAAATGATTTCACTCATATGTGAAGTATAAGAACAAAAAAACCTGAAGGAACAAAACAGCAGCAGAATCACAGAACCCAAGAATGGACTAACAGTTACCAAAGGGAAAGGGACTGGGGAGGATGGGTGGGAAGGGTGGGGAAAAAGAAAGGGGGCATTATGATTAGCATGTATAATGTGGGGGGCGCATAGGGAGGGCTGTGCAACACAGAGAAAACAAGTAGTGATTCTATAGCATCTTACTACGATGATGGACAGTTACTGTAATGGGGTGTGTGGGGGGGACTTGGTGAAGGGGGGAGCCTAGTAAACATAATGTTCTTCATGTAATTGTAGATTAATGATAAAAAAATAATAATAATAAAGGACCAGTTGCACTGCAGCATGGATGAGCCTTGAAAGTGTGCTAAGTGAAAGATGCCAGGCACAAGGGGCTGTGTACTGTATGATCCCGCTTACGGGAAGCGTCCAGGACGTAGATGACTGGGGGCCGGGGGTGAGCGCTCAAGACGCGGGCTCTGGGGCTCATGAAATTCTCAAGTTAGACATTTTGGTGTTGATGGTTGCACAACCCTGTGAATATGCTAAAAATCACTCGCATTGTGTGCTTTAAAAGGATATATATTATGGTCCATGAATTATATCTTAATAAAGCTATCATAACAATTTAGGTCAAGCATTGACATCTTGACTATAATCATGTTTGAACTTTATTGAATCTTCTTATCTGCATGTATTTAAATCTTTTAACGTGTCTTTATTAGATGTATTGTAGCTGTCAGCATTCAGATATGTAAACACTTTGTTAGATTTATACCCAATTATTTCATTTCCCAGGGGGATGTCGTTTGGCACTTGTCAAACATTCTGTCATAGGTTGAACTTGGCCCTGAGTCGGACTCTCCTCCCTGTCAGCTCCGAGCCCTGTTGTAGGATTTTCCACCTAGACAGTTGTGCCATCTGCATACTTTCTGCCGCTCTGCCATGTGAATGCCTTCTGTCCCTCTTTCTTGCCTGCTGCTCTGGCTGGGACTCCCAGGACGTGTGCACAGGTCTGGTGAGGGCCTGTCCTCGCCTGGCCCCCGTCAGAGTGGGACTTCCGTCTTCCGCATGAAGCCTGTGGGGGCGCTTCATCTGCTTGAGGAAGTTCCCTAGTTTGCTGAGGCCTTTTATCATGAATGGATGTTGACATTTGTCATGCTTCCTCTGCATCTGTTGTTATAAGGATGTGGCTTTCCATTACCATGGGGAGATTATGTTATTTTTGAATGTTGACTGTACCTTGTGTCCTAGGGAAAATCCCACTTCATCATGATGGACTATTGTTAGGTCTGCAGGGTTCTCTTTGCTAGTATATTGTCAACATTTTTCTATCTGGGTCCATGAGGGCTGTCAGCCTGGAGGCTCTTGTATTGTCTGTCTGGTTTTAGCCTCACAGGATAAATTGGGAACTGTTCCTCTCTGTCTTCTGAGAGAGATTATATAGGGCTGGTATTTATTTCTTGCTTGAATATTTGTTGAAGCTCACCAGCCAAACCGTCTGGGGTCCAGGGTTTTCTTCTACAGCAGGTTTTCCATGACGGGGATGATGGTTCTGGTGCTGGGGAGCATGTGTTCCTTCCCCAGGTCAGTGGGTCTCTCTGGTGGCTGATGGTGCTCAGGGCCCATGTGATCTTTGGGGCCATTTCGGTAGAGGAGAGCGTCTGTGTCTGCACAGAACTGATATATCTGCTGTGCCTCCTCTCTGATCTGCGTGGCTCTGCTCTGTCTCCTTTGAAGCTCTGCTGCAGTGGCAGAGAAACGTCTGTGCCCGTGAAGTTGGGTCCGGCTGCGAGCAGACCTACGACCTCTGTCCTCTGATGAGAAGTCAGAGAGGCGCCACCCCTCCTCTCAGGGCGGCTGCCGTCTATGCGTCCCCAGGCCTGCCTGCTGCTCTGGGACCTGCACACAACGTGTGTGGAGGCTCCTGGTGGGGGGTACCTGTTGGGCCTGGGTGGGTTGTAGCCTTTTTTTTTTTAACCACTTTTATCCTCTGTATGAAAGTTAAAGAAACCAGGAAGTGAAATGTTTTCTCACTGAAGGTAATTGACATACGATATCCTGTTAGTTTCAGGTGTGGTCACAGCAGTTGGTTGGTTAGGCATATCACTAAAGGCTCAGCGCGTAAGCATGGCCACTGTCCTGGTACAAGAATGCCGCAGTGTCACCAACTGTGTGCCCCACGCTCTACATCCATGCCTGCTGCTTACTTATTTTGTGATTGGGAGTTTGTCCCCCTTGGTCCTCTTCTCCCCACTGCTCTACACAACCACTGGTTTGTTCTCTGTTATGAGCCGGTTTTTGTTTTTTGTTTTTCATTTATTTTGTTTTTTAGATTCCATATATAAGTGGAATCATACAGTATTTGTCTTTCTCTGACTTAGCTTCACACTCTGTCTTGCCAATGGGTTTCAGCCCCAGGCAAGTTCACTATGGATTCAATGTGACCAAAGAAATTGACAGCAAAACATTCTTGGGGTGAAAGACTTATACCCAACTTTATTTCCAGGTGGCAGGTCAGTCAGTAAAATCCCGTTCAGTCAGAGCAAGTCTGCAGGCGGCAAGCTGATCTCTGCCTCTGGGCCCCTCTGCCTGCACAGCTGCTCCACACAGCCGTCCTCTGGGCCTCTGTCCTCGGCGCTGCCACCACTCCAGCCTCTGCTCTGCTCTCCTGCAGGCTTGAAGCCCTGCCACTGTGTTGTGCCCAGAGCACTGGGCGGAGCTCTTTTTAAAGAGTTAACAGCCATGTATTGCCCACAGGTGTGCAGTGAGCTAGTCAACCAGGGCCAGGTGAGGATCCTGGCCACAGGAATTCTCATTTTATCCACACACCCTTAAAGTTCCATCCATGTTGTCACAAATGGCAAGATTTCATTGTTTTTTTTTCATAGGGGGTATGACTTTATTCAGTTCTCTGTAATCCACAGTCATACGTCAGGAGCCATCTGGCTTTTTTTTTTTTTTTTTGGTATAATTAATCTACAATTACCTGAAGAACATTATGTTAACTAGGCTCCCCCTTCACCAAGGCCCCCCCACATACCCCTTCACAGTCACTGTCCATCTGCGTAGTAAGATGCTGTAAAATCACTACTTGTCTTCTCTGTGTTGCACAGCCCTCCCCATGCCCCTCCACACTATACATGCTAATCGTAAGGCCTCCTTTCTTTTTTCCCACCCTTATCCCTCCCTTCCCACCTCCCCAGTCCCTTTCCCTTTGGTAACTGTTAGTCCATTCTCGGGTTCTGTGATTCTGCTGCTGTTTTGTTCCTTCAGTTTTTCTTTGTTCTTATACTCCACAGATGAGTGAAATCATTTGGTACTTGTCTTTCTCCGCCTGGCTTATTTCACTGAGCATAATACCCTCTAGCTCCATCCCTGTTGTTGCAAATGGTAGGATTTGTTTTCTTCTTATGGCTGAATAGTATTCCATTGTGTATATGTACCACCTCATCTTTATCCATTCATCTACTGATGGACACTTAGGTTGCTTCCATTTGTTGGCTATTGTAAATAGTGCTGCGATAAACATAGTGGTACATCTGTCTTTTTCAAATTGGACTTTTGCATTCTTAGGGTAAATTCCTAGAAGTGGGATTCCTGGGTCAAATGGTATTTCTATTTTGAGCATTTTGAGGAACCTCCATACTACTTTCCACAAGATTTCATTCTTTTTAATTGGCTGAGTAATATTTCACTGTGTGTGTGTGTGTGTGTGTGTGTAAAATGCCTCTTCTTTATTCCATCATCTGTTAATGGGCACTGGGTTTGTTTCCACATCTTGGCTGTTGTAAATAATGCTGCAGTGAATATAGGGGTACAGATATCTTTTTGAATTAGTGTCTCCATTTTCTTCAAATAACTACCCAGAAGTAGAATTACTGGATTGTATGACATTTCTGTTTTTAATTTTTTTGAGGAACCTCTTCCATGTGCTTTCCACAGTGGCTGCCCCAGTTGGAATCCCAGCAGCAGGGCCCGGGGCCCCCTTTTCTCCTCTCTTCACCAGCCCTCCTCTCTAATCATGTTGCTGATAGCCGTTCCGACCGCTGGGGGGATCCCTCCATGTGGCCTGGGTCTGCATCTCCTGGGTGATCAGCCGTGTGGAGCATCTCTTCACGTGCCATTGGCCGTCTGTCTTCTTTGGAGAAATGTCTCTTGAGGTGCTCTGTGCATCAGATTGTTTTTGATACTCAGTTTTATGGGTTCTTTATGTATTTCAGATGCCAACCCCTCCAGAAATAGCCGTTCCCGAATGCCCCCTCTCAGCCCGCCACCTCTGTGGTGGTGGCGGCTCCCTCTCTGGGCAGGGGCCTTTCAGTCACACGTGGTCCCACTTGTTTTTGCTTTGCTTGGAGGGAGTGGAAGCTTTCATGAGCGTGTCAGGGTTGGCTGACAGGGAGCTGGGAGGGCTCTGTCCTCCACGTCAGAGATGACTGCTGCCCCCAGGGCCTTCTTACCAAGCTGCCCCAGGGGCTCGGTCTTCTCCCCCTGCCTTTTGAGGAACTTCGGCCCTCATGCGCCCCCCCTCCTCCCCTTTTCCACTGGCCCTGGAATTGTGGGCAAACTGCTGAGCAGACACCATGAACACGTGGGCCTCGTGAGCGCCTCGGGCCCCCCGCGGCCTCAGCGGCAGGCGATCGTGGGCATCTGCGGGGTGGCGCCTCTGTCCCCTCTGGGACCGCGGGCCTTCCGTGTCCCACACACGGCGCCCGTCTTTGGTGGGCGTAGCTCCCAAGGGGCCTTGGGGAAACTTGGGGCTGTGCGACTGACCAGCTCGCGCTGGCCGGAGCTCTGCGCTCCCATCCGCTAGGAGCCGAGGAAAGGAGGGCACTTAATAGGCTTAAAGCCTTGAATCTGGGGTTGTTTCATGAATACTTAGTTTTTTGTTTTAATGAAAATGTACCTTCCGTGCAGAGCATTAATTATCTGGGTGACAGTGTCATGTGCGGATCTGGCATCCCCGGGCAGGAGCACGGGCTTCCCGGGCTCTGGCCTGATCACAGCCCCGCGGGTCTGGTCTGTTGCAGAGGCCGGACAGGACAGCCCCGCGGAGCCCCCGGCACCCTGAGCCCGGGCGGTCCACACTGGCCGTGAGTGAGGAGGCCAGCACCGGCGGTATCAAGGTGAACCTGGGCGTGGGATGGCTCTGTGCTGAGGGGAGCCTTGCTGGGGCTCCGTTTGTCTCTAAGATTGTCTCCAGAGCACTTTTAGGGTCACAGCAACACTAAGGGGAGGGAACAGGATTTCCCACATGTCCCCCTGCTTGGTGACCCTGTGTGGCCGTGTCTGTCCCACACCGTGGCTCACAGCCAGGCCCCTGGTGTCAGGCGTTCTGTGGGTTCAGACAAGTATATAATGACGTGTAGCCACCGTGTGGTCCGCCCTGAACACCCACTGCTCGTTCCCTCCTCTCCACACCCCCACGAGGCAGTGCTTTTTACAATCCTAGGTTTGCTCACTGATGCAGGCCGAAGGTTCCTCGTGGCCGTGGGCCCCCGGCCTGGGCATGACTGTCAGCACGCGTGTCCAGCGTGGGCTTGTTTACAGTAAGAAGACACCCTGGCTCTGGCGGTCACGCCATTACAAACAAGGGCAGTTTAAGAGTGCAGACTTTGGTCTGGTTGTACCCAAATGCCATGATTCCGTGCTCATAAGGGCTGAAGGGAAGGGTGCGGTGCTCACAGGACAGTCTCTGCAGCCAAGCAAAGCCCCAGACCTGCAATGTGCTGGCCGTCATTTTTGTCGACGAGGTGCAAGCTGTGGGCTGCTCAGGGGTCCCCACAGTGCCCCTGCTGTGATCTTTGGGCCCCGAGGTGAGGCCCCAGCCCCCTCTGGTTACTACCTTGCTTAGCAGTCAGATTCACGAGCCTTCTCCAGGGCCTCTTTGGGCACAGCTGCCTTGGGAGAAGCTGAGTAGAGGTGGGGGTGCCCTGCTTAGGGCTGAGGTAAGTGGACTATGTGTGTATGTGAGGTTGGCCAGCAAGATATCTTTTTTATGATTAAGTGTTACTTCTTTTTTCTTTTAGGTGGAAAAATTGTACCTGCATTATTTGAGAGCAGAGAGCTTTAGAAAAGCTCTGATTTACCAAAAGAAGTACCTTTTACTATTGATTGGTGGATTCCAGGACTCTGAACAAGAAACACTCTCAATGATCGCTCACCTGGGAGTATTTCCTTCCAAAGCAGATAAGAAAACTGCCACATCTCGGCCTCTTACGAAGTTCCGAACTGCTGTTAGGGTGGTGACTGCAACATTAAGGTGACACTCAGCATGCGCTGCTGTCCCGCGAACGGGGGCGCATGGTGGTTTGAGGTGGCTTTCCTCTTTGAGACTCCATAGTGTATTCTCTTATGAGATGAATGTTATGTGGGGCCTTAAAGAAAATACACATGATGCTTGTCTTCAAGAAATCATGTCATGCAAAAACAGAAACATCTAGGGGTGCCTTTTCATCATACGACGACGCCCTGTCCCCTCACAGGTTCTTCCTGAGGGACTGTAGTCGCATCTGATCAAGTTTAAACTGCACTTCATTCTTCTGACTCCAGTTTCCTCTACTCCAGTCAAATTTATGTCTCAAAAAGAGGCCTTTTGTGGTGCAGGCACTTTCCTGCCTACCTGCAGGTGTGGTGGGAGCCCCACTCTCAGGAGGGGGGTGCCTAGCAGCAGGGTACCAGGCAGCCGCCATCCCCACCTCTATTCTGACCTGCCCCCAAATGTCCGTCTGGCCCAGGCCTGCCCATCACCCAATCAGAAGGTACCACAACCGCCCCCAACCCCATCAGCAGCTGTTTAGTGCTGAGCATCATTTCTGGGGGCAGGGATGTAGCTCCCTGGTGTGACTGGGGAGTCTGACCATTCCAAAAGTACTGGTCATGAGGACCCATTATTTTACGATTTTAAAATTGGCTGAATTTCTAAAATGTTTTCCCCACTAAGAATCAGGCGGCTGTGTCTGCTCTGGTGCCCACGGAGGCGCCTCCTCTGGGCCATGCTCATCTCTGCCTGTGGCCACCGGCACAGGGACAGTGCTGCGAAGTGCAGGGGGCGTCCCGCTCCTCTCAGGCCCAGCCTCACGCCAGCTGGGTCGGGCCGAGGCCAACACCTGCGGGGGGCCTCCTGTGGGACTGCGCTGTTGTCCTGAAGCCTCAGTGCCCTGCTCTGGCTTGTTTGGCTATGAACCGTCCACCCACCCATGTGTCTGCTGCTCTGTCCATCTATGTTTCCGAGCTATGGTTCAGAGAGAGTGTGCTGTGCCAGGAAGCATTGTAGATGCTGGGAGAGGCCGTAAACAGATCAAAACCCAGCCTCCAGTCACCCTAGTGATTGTAGGGCAGTCGGAGGGGCCTCGGCTGGAGAATCAGATCCACCCAGCTCGGAGGGGGGTAGTGTGGACATGAGAGGCTGTCCTTGGAGAGGGGTGGGGACCCCTGTGCTGGTCCCAGTCTGAAAAAGTGCGTGTGGGTGGGGGTCTTTATCCTGGCCTCGAACTGGGGTCTCTGACCTGAGCTGGTGGGGGTGGGGGTGGGGGTTCTGGGGGCGCCTGGGCACAGCCATCCAGGTGGTGGGGCTGTGGGCCCAGCTGGGCCTCCACCCATGTGCAGTCACCCACATCTGCCTTCCCATCACTCTTTCACTCTTGTTCTGCTCTGGGTTTCAATGTTTTTTCCCCTTCTTTTCCTTGTAGGTTGCGATTTTTGGTTAAGAAATGGCAAGAAGTGGACCGGAAAGGTGCTCTCGTGCTCAGCCGAGCCTCCCGCCCAGGTGGGACCCGTCCCTCTCAGGCCTGCCCTTCCGAGTGCGGGCTCACCGGGGACGTGGCCATGCGTGGTCAGGGCCCCAGGCCCAGCCAGTGCCACTGCCGGCCCGGCGGGATGGCTCAGGGGATGTGGTTCTTGGGCTAGGAGCAAGCGGTTTGTGCTGTTGGTGTGCAGTAAAGTGGTGCAGAGGGTGGGGCAGGGGCAGCGGGGGTTATAAAGGGTCTTTTTATTCTCAGGTCAAGACAGGTGTGACTGCTGCTGCTCTGGGCTCAGTCACACCTGTCTGAGCGACTGCCCGCACAGATGCGTCCCTGCCCTGAGTGTAAACGTGTGCACAAAACTTTTCCCCCAGCCTAGGATGCAGCCCCAGTCCGTGGGGTGAAGGCCCTGCAGGCAGCCCCCAGCTCTGCCCTGCCATGGGCGTCCCTGTGGTGCCAGGAGGCTTTGGTTGCCACACATTAATCGTTACTTCCTGAGATCAAAGTGCTTTTCAGCCTGCCAGCCTTCAGTTTTCCCCTCCTGGAGTCCCTCGTGGCCCCCGGAGCTGATGCCCGCCCTCCCCCGAGCTGATCCCTGCCGGCTCCTTCAGGGCCCCGAGCAACCCTCCAGGGACACTGCCCACTTGGACACCGGGGGTCTTGCAGGGGTGAAATACAGGTCAAAACTCAGGCTTCTTCTGTAGCTTTTAGAAATGCGATACTTATAACCTGGGCACTTCTTAAATGTTTTGAAGTTGCTGTACAGACTCTTAAAAGCTTATAAATTATAAATTTTAGTGGATAGGCCTTCCTGATAAAATGCGTCCATCTCTTTTCCTAACCCTCTGCTGATTATAGGGGAAGGGTTCCTGATGCCACAGCGGCAGCTGTCTCCACCCAAGACCAGCAAATCCCCGCCGACCCGGGACGTGTCCCCCAGCCATGTCAGGGGCCCCGTGCCGAGAGCCTCCCCACGCAGGCGGGAGAGGTGAGTCACGGAGCTCGGGCGCTCAGCAGGGCCTGGGCTGTAACCCTCTGCATGGAGGTTTGCATGGGTGCCCAGGCCCGCCTGTCACAGGAGAGCCCCACTGCACGCCCATGTGCACACAGCCTCAGATGGCGTGCGGCCCCTCCTTTCTGTGGGACTGGGGCGTTCTGCACGCACTGGGCCTCTTCATGCTGACCGTGCAGCAGACAGAGGAAGTGCCACAGCGGCAATGTTAGACGTAGTGAAGTAAGTTATTTGGGGAAAAACCTTTCCAATTAAAAAGATCATTAAGAGGTCTTGTGGTTTGATTATAGAATGCGATTTTGTTTAAAAATGAAAGTGAACAAGGCTCCCTTGTGGCTGTGGTGGCTTGAGCCATGGTCACGTGCACTGGTCTCCTTGAGGCCCTGTCGGGGCCGAGGTGGCATGTGGCCTCAGAGTGTGTCTGGTGGCCTTGATCCTCTCTGCGTGGTTCACAGCTCTCCCAACCCCAGTGCTTCTCGTGCAGATGCTCATTAGGAAATTCTCCAGGTTGGGTGGTGGAATGATCCCATGCAGGTGCTGGAGTGACGAATTCCAGCTTATGAGTCACTTAACTCTTTCAACTAAGGCCTTACCAATGTTTGGAACATACCCATGAAGTGTATAGAAAGGCTGCATGTGTCTATGGCTATAGACACACACGTGCCTTCCCAGTGTACGACCTGTGCCCCCATCAACTGCATAGCACAGCCTCCGGTTAGTGCCTTCCCAGTGTACGACCTGTGCCCCCGTCAACTGCGTAGCACAGCCTCCGGTTAGTGGGGACGAACCGCGTGTGCCCTTTCGCTCCGGGGCCCCTGGATGAGGCCTCTGCGACCTGCCCTTTAGGAAGTGCTGTGTTGCATGTCACAGCACGTGTCACTGTTCGGCCATGCAAGGCAGCCCAGCACGGATGGGGGCCCGTCTGTGACAGGCTCCAGTCCCCTCTGCTGGTGATGCACCGTAGTGCATGTGTTCTGAAGGTTTTGGCCCAATCCCAGAGCCAGGCGGGGAGCCCACCAGTGAGTCTGTGAGGTCCAGTTGTGTTCAGGCAGGGCAGAGTCCCAGTCTGGAGGCCACGGTGTCCTGCGTCCAGGTTGGTAATACCTGTTCACAGAGGAAATGAGGGGCGAGACCTCCTTTGTGGCTGGCACAGGGTGGGAAAGTCATGTAGGGACACCCTGTGGAAGAGGTGACCAGCGTTGGCTCTGGGGGCAGGGACTGGATGGCGGGCCTGTCCCAAGCAAAGGGCTGGCTGGGGCATCAGGGAGAGGCCACTGGGGAGTGCGGTGCGTGAGCCCGTGGGGCGAAGGTGAGATGACGTGGAATGAATAAATGTGCACTCGCTTGCACCCTGGGACACCACGGAAGCTGGTGTTTGGGACCCTATGGAGCACTTTGCCTCTGTGCTAAAGGATGAACACGAGGAGGCAGCCGGCCACCTGGCTCCCCTTGTCCCCCGGCCGACGGGCGACAGGATCCTCTGCTGTCTCCCGCCTACGCACTCACCACACACACCGCCACACGAGCAGCTCGCTTTTGTTTCTTTCTTGGTC
Source organism: Manis pentadactyla (assembly GCF_030020395.1). Classification (NCBI taxonomy): domain Eukaryota; kingdom Metazoa; phylum Chordata; class Mammalia; order Pholidota; family Manidae; genus Manis; species Manis pentadactyla. The sequence goes on from NC_080019.1 coordinate 197,575,946, forward strand.
TGTTTGTTTGCCTAAAGAGCTGATCCATCCCTGAATTCAAGATCAGAAAGGTCCCTGACTGCTTCTCAAGATCCGGAACGTTCCTTGACAGAGTACATCCAACACTTAGAGATGATCCAGCAGAGGCTCGGGGTGGTCCCGCCAGGTAATGAAGGTCCTTCTCCGACTGTTCTTTGAAGTGACGTAGCTGTGCGCTGGGAGTGTGCCTGACTGCCAACTGTCGGTCCTGGGCGCCATGAGCGTGGTGAGCCTGCCCGGTAAGGAGCTCCAGTGGAGTATTAGGAGGAGGCCGTCCTTGAGGGCTCCTTGGACGTGTGAGCAGCGTGCTTCCTCGTGCTGGGTCTGTTTGACTGGATCGTAGGCTGGGCCTTCAGCGCCTCCGTCTCCCACTCGTAGGGAACAGAAAGATTGTCTTTCAACTAGGATATAATTTGTCTAGTGTTTCTTAACCATCATGATTTAAACCATGGTGTATTTTAATTGTAATTCCTATTTTTACCTAAAATAAGATTATTTCAGTGGTAGTGTTTTGAAATTGTGAAATTCTTCTTAAAAGTCACGGGAGGACTTCTAACCAATTAATTTTTATTTATATTTAGATTCCACTTCAAAGCACTCCTGCCACCAGAAGATTAAACAATGAATAAAATCCTGTGGCTCCTACCTCTGACAATTCTGTTTGAGAAAAAGACTTGTTTTTCCCCTTTTTGCAAGGAGAGCTTGTTTTGTGCATGCATGCTGAGCCGCCCCATAGTGCCAGCCTGCGTGCCGCGCATCAGAGTCCCGCCTCTCTGCATTGCCACAAAGCCAAATGGAGTAGTTCCTTTGTGGCCTCGGTGCACGTCTGCCCCTCTCCGTCACGAGGTGATGTGTGCTTTACATGCCACAGGCCCGGCTCGGTCATGCTGGCAGGGCCACCCTTCCTGCCTCCAAGCCAGGAAAGAGAGTGGCCGTCAGTGCACAGATGGGAACCTGGCTTAAAACAAAAGCACAGAGAGAATAAAGCTAAAGCTGCTCCGTGTGAGTGGCCCTTCTGCTGTAGTCCATTGTTTGGTCAGTGGCAGAAATACACAGAGCTCACGTTCAACTCCTGGGTGGAAGGCTTTTCAATGACACTTGAAGCTCTCATCACCAAGAGGGACAAAAGGCCACCTGCCTGTTGCTTAATCTTGCCCCACCCTGCTGTGTGTTTTATTCCTGAGGTGGCGCCTTGGCCAAGCTGCCCCCGGGGCTGTGACCCCTGCCCTGTGCAGTGATCTGTGCCCACCTGCACGCCAGCCTCTAGCCACACACCCTCTACCCACAGTCCATACAGGTGCACTGAAGAGTATCCCAGCGTTTTCAGGACCTTTCAACCAGACATTTATTCTGCTGGGCTTAGGTTTTAATATAAAACAACTTCTTAAAATCACTGCTTGCTTAGTTTTGTGGCAGAGCTTTCTCTTAGTCCATATAGCGTTGGTACGTGTCCGTGCTCCCTGTGCGTCAGCCTCGGCGACATGGAGGCCACCCATTCGCGGCTGTCCCACCTTCACCCCAGCCCTGCACCCTGCCTCATGTCACTGAAGCTGAAGCCCTAAGCAGCCCCATGGCCCTAACCCAAGAAACGCACCCCTGGTTTCAGCGTCCAGAGGAAGGGTGGCCAACACCAGCCGTTGGTGCTGAGTGGGGGGCATCTGTGCCGCATAAGCTAGCAGGGTGGGCAGGGCCCCCAGGGTGCCATGGCAGTGGCCGTCGCACTGACTCAGCCGCATGCGGCTCATTCTGCCTCATGGAGAGATGGGCAGCCAGCTCCGTGCAGGAACGTTCTCTATAGGAAAGTGCCACCGGCAGGGGCGGCTTCCTGCAGCTGGGGCTGTGCCTTACGCACATTGCCTGGTGCCCATGGCACATGCCGTGCCTGTGAGAAGCCGAGCATGCAGAGGGCATAAGTCCTGAGAGCAAGTGCAAGCAGGTGACCTGCACACCCGCCCCAGGTCACCGAGCATTCGTTCCCACCCTCCACCCGTATTTACCGAAATGGCATTCAGTGCCCTGCCGGCGGCGGGCAGGTGTCTATGAGAAGACGCCCCAGTGCTCCCCACGGCCCACGGGGGGGCACGGTGCTGGGCCGGCCTGCGCTCGGTCCTTGTTCCCTGGGCCTCACAGCCCGCTGGCTGGTGGGGAACTGATGACCTCCCTTCCTAGGGGAGAGGGGGCCTCTGCGGCCTGCTGGTAGAGGACCTCTTTCTGCCATGTCTCACCGTTGGGCCTCGGGTACTGAAGGTGCCCAGCGCAGACGTTGGACCCCAGACAGGGTTTCTCGTCCCTACTGCAGGCCAGCCTCCCGCCTCCCCCTCAGCGGTCGGGCCGTTTGCCGCGCCCGGCACAGGGCCCCCTGCCCACTGTTTCAGGTCACGGTGCCAGTGGCTCATCCAAAGGGCCATCACGCCTGCTGGAGGAAGCCCTCCCTGGGGCCACAGAGCCCCTGCAGGGCCGTACCTGGGCTCCCGGGCTGGGTTCTGGCCCCATAAGTGAGTCAAAGGTTCGGGTGGTAGGAGTTTGTGGTCACAGGGCTAGTGCCACAGCAGCTGTGGGAAGAGTTTCCTGGTCAGAAGCAGTGATGGGTCATTCGGCCAGTCCAAAACGTGTTTTGGGCAGGAAAGAACAGGTGTGTGCAGAGGCATGGGCAGCTTCGCAGGAGAAACATGCCTGGAGCTCAGGCCCCCTGCCCACACAGGTGCCCGCTTGACCTGCCCGTCTGGTCATGTATCATCCCCAGTGCCAGGTAATGTCCTGCAAGGCAGTGCTGTTGTGCATCAGCGCAGACCCCGGGGCTAGGGACCCAGCCGCACAAGACCATCCCCACCTGAGAGAGCAGCCTTAAGGGGGTCCCCAGGCCACCCGCACAAACAGGAAACATGTTACACTGATTGTAAAGGACGTACCTCGGGCACCGGGTGGGAGAGATGCCTGGAGCGTGTGTGGGGTCATGCTTCCCTTCCAGGCATGAATGTGCTCACCAGCCTGGAGGGCCCCCAAACCGTCCAGCAGTCTTGTCTAAGTCTTTGTAATGGAGTTGCATTTGCCATGTGCTCGAACTCAGTCTCCAGGCCCTGCCCTCTGGCAACCAGGCCCCTCCTGAAGCTGTCTAGGGGCCCTCCCATGAGTCACCTCACTAGCAAAGACTCAGGTGTGGTCAGAAAAGGTCCCATAACAGAAGGACGTTCCTGTCAGGAAATTCCAGGCATTTTAGGAGCTGGGAACCAAGAGCAAAGAGAACGTGTGTCCTTTCATTAGGCCTCCCATGAGCGGGACTTCACGTGATGATCACACCTGCCTGGCCTGATGACCGGGCCCCAGTGGGCGGCCTGGGTTGCCTGTTGCCTGGTGTCACTGGGCAGGCCTGTGGTCTCGGCCGAGACCAGGAATCAGTCAGCTGTTTCTCAAACGGAGGGTGTCACCAGCTGGAGAAGGCAAAGTTTTGCCCAGGACCCAGGAGGTTGGCCCTGACACACGTAGGCAGGCGCCTCTGGCTTCCCCAGTCGCAAAGGCACTCAGAGTGTCAAGGAAACAGGCCTCAGGCCCGAGCAGCTGGACGGCTTGCACCAAGAGCTACAAGTTTTCTCTGCTAGGTCTCCATGCAGCTGACAGTCTGTGGCTTCCTCAGCAGGCACCCTGGAGCGGCCCAAATGTGGCTGCACCCACCCACACCTCGAGCAAGCTGCACTGGTGCCTCTCCCAGTTGTGTGCAGCGTCATGTCTCCCCTCAGAAGGGGCACCATGGCATTCACAGATGGCCCGGCCCCGGGAACTTGTGAGCACAGCAGGCCCCGGAGTCTGGGGGAGCTTCCCACCATCCAGCTCATCTCGCCAGGCGCCTGCGGTACCTACAACTTGCCGTTCATAGGACCAGTCGCTACGATGTCTTCAGTAGGTCGAGCAATAGTGTGTCTGGACACCCATGGACCCTGAGGTAAGTGAAGGTGGGTGTTGTCTGCCAGCTGAGCTGGACCATCGGTCTACCTGGTACTGAGGAAGAAACAGCGACCGTCCGAACATAACCTGTCCTGATTGTACCGGGGGCAGTTGCCGTTTTTGGGATCCACATCAAGAGTGATCCCAGCACAGCCCAGAAGTACAAGGTCTGCCAGGGGAGGGGAGCCTACACAGCAGGTCATCAGACTGGTTAGACGGCAGCTCCCGCAGCAGGGGCAGCGCTCTTAGGTGAGGCTCCCATGGCGACGTGCCAGGCGCTGGGCAGCTTACAAACAGCAGACGTGTTTCCCAGAGCGCGGTGGCCTGCTGGTGAGGACCCCATCCCCCCGCAGTGCGGACTCGTCCTTGGGTGCTCACAGGCTGGGGACAGGGACAGGATGCAAGCTCACGGCTCCTGAGGGCACTGGTCCCGACTTGGGGTCCCCCACGGCCTCATCTCCCCCAGTCCCTGCCCAGTGCTCCCACCTTCTAACAACACCACGTTGGGGAGTGAGCTTTAAACAACAGGATCTGGGGACACGTTCAGTCCATGACAAGTACATACAGAATGGCCTGGGCAGATGCCAAGGGCTAAAGGAAGGGTCCCAAGTGAGTGTCAGACGGGTGGCGCTGAGTTTTCTCCTCCGTGCATTCCCATGGCCTTGGGAATTCCCTGTGACCAGTGGGCAGGACAGGAAGAGCACGGGTGTGCCCTGCAGCTGGGTCTGCTCAGTGTGCCAGCCTCGGAAGTCCATGGGCCGCACCACTGCCCAGCAGAGCTTTGGGTGGTACATCTCATATGGAGAGAGCGCTGGCCCGAATGCCATCTGTACACATCGTGTCCCCAGCTGGTCGGTAACCTGCAGAGACTGGCACCAAGGAAGAGACTTAAACAGACTCCTGCCCAGCCAGGACGTCCATGCCCTGATGGGACGCATCTGGTGGACAGGACAACCCATCTGTGGGCAGCACTCAGCCTTAGCCACCACGTGCCTGCTGAGTGAACTTGCAGGAAGGAGACTTCCTTCCCCAGGGCTTCCACCGCCCCTGAGAGCCTGTGTTGCCGACAGCAGAGGTGCTAAGACCTTGTGATGACCAGTTCCCTCCACTTTAAAGGGGGCAGTGATTTGTCCTCCTAGGAGCACAGCTTCCAGGTGCGAATCACGCTTCCTTGCATGCCGTGGTCCACTCACGTTCCCCGTTAGCAGCCAGCACATCTGGAAGCAGTGCAGGTTCAGGAATGGGATTCACTTGTCTGGCCGTGTGTTGCAGGAGGTTGTGACGTCCTGTCGGCCTGGGAGCTGGACCTGGGCAACTGTAGTCTCCTCCTGCCTCCCGTCCCTCTTATCCCCACACTGGAACTGTGCCAAGGACACACCTTGGGAGAGAAGGTGGTGTCGAGACCGTTGGACAGTATGTGTGACTGAAACCCGGTAAGGCCCCTTTATAAACTTTCAAGATTCTGGTGGGTGGGTGCAGAGATCTGGTCTTGCATCCACACAAGACTAGCCTCCTAAGTTAATTTCCTTGCTTATTAAACCTGCCCTCTACCTGCCTCTTCTCTGCAGTGTCTCCCTCCCTCCGTGTGTGGTGCTGGTCTGCAAACTGACACCAAATATCCCTAGAAGCGGCCGCCTTGACCAGCCAGAGCTGCCAGCACCAGTGGGAAAGCACATCTCACATGTTCAGGGTCAGGTTGGGGTATGTCCCTCACAGCCAGGCTGCAGGGGTCTGGGATCCAAGGGGCAGACCCTTCACTGCATGTGCAGCTTGGATTCCCTAGTTCCTCAATCCCAGCTGAGCAAAGGTACAGAGATGCATCCACATGGGTCACTGGGTCCTGCTTCCCACCACCTACTCCCACCTGCTGCCTCCTCCGTGCAAGGACCCCAGCATCCCCAGATGTCATCTGTAGTTCGCAATCCCGTAGAACACCTGGTGCATCTCCTGGTGGGTGTCCTTTTGGGGACCAGGACCTCTGACCCTGTATAGCGTAAGCCTGGGAGGTAGGAAGCACGCATGTCCCCGGGGACATGGGGAGTGAAGGCAAGTCGCTCCTGTTTCCACCCCTTGGGGCTCAGACTGTGTCCTTCCCGTTGGCAACACAGTGCCACATAAAGTCTTGTCTTCACAGAATATTGCCTCCCATGTGGCACCAGCTGGCTTTGTGCTGTCAGGCACTCTGCTGATGTGCTTCGCTGTAAATGAGTCTCCTGTTTGATAGAGTGCCACACGGGATGCTGTGCCAGCAGGACAGACACTCCTTAGGCCCTTGCAAACATCTGAAACATGAATCTATTCCTGTGAAAGTGAACGGAGGGTGGGCGCATTCCGGCTGGCTGGGCCTTGGGGGAAGCCTGTTGGGGAGCTCAGCATCGGTCTTTTGCTAGCGGGTCAGACCCTCAGGGGCAGCAGGTGGCTGGATCGGCTCGGTCGGAGGACCTGTGCCGCTGGGCCCACACGTGGCCTGCAGCCCCATCGCCTCAGCCACCATGTCCTTGTGCTCACCGTGCCCACTCTAGGGTTTCTGCGGAGAGGTGCTGTCCCGGGTCACCTGGCCAGGCCATTCTGTCTGTTGCTTAATCTTTCACAGATGTTGTCTGATGGACACTGATGTTTCAAACAAAGATCATCCCACTCGGTGCCTATTCCAGTACAGCTACCCGTGTGCACAGACCTCCTATCCCCACTTCGGTTGTTTTCCTTCAGGCCCTTAGCCAGTCACCTGGATCACCCACCACTGCCTGTAAGTCCATTCGTGTTCTTGCCTTGGGCCGCTTCTCACACAGATCATAGACACCTGGGAGCTCTGCCTGTCGGGAGGACATGCCCTTAGCACCGTCCTTCAGGGCTGCCCCTGAGTGAGGCTGTGATGTCACTGCTGTCCATCTCCGTTTTGGACACATACCGAGCCAGCCCACGTATGCAACAAGCCCACAATTTTTTCCTCCTTTTCCAACTGGCCAAAAAGGCTCTCCCTGTGGTCATAGGTGTGAAGTGACAGAGGCTCTGATACAACAGCAGTGACCAGTGTGGGCCTAGGTGCCCGTTCTGCCCTCACTTGTGGCCTCTGTGCTAGATTGTGAATGTCCTGCTTCCACCTCAGGGGGGGCCTCACGGCTCGGTGAGTTTGCTGGAACCCCCCTCAGGGCGCGCATTTCAGCTGCATAGTCACTGTGTCCATCGTCATCGAGAGTATAGAGCACACTAACCTATTTTTGTCCCAAAAGGCATATAGTCCCCCGCCTCAAGCGGCACGGCAGGACCTCAGTGTCTCACATGCTGACTCTGCTCCGCGATGTGCAGAGACTCCACGTGCCTCGTCCCACCACCGGCACCACCCTCCCAACTGCGGCCCAGGCAGAAGGGCTGCTGCGTTACTGCCTTGACCTGTTACAGGGACTTTTCCTGTCCTGGACTCTTCTGAAAGTTGACAGGCTTCCAAGTCACCCCGTATTTGTGCCAGAGCTGTGCTCCTGGGTAGGGAACGTGCTGCTTCCAGGAGCTGAAGAGGCCCAACAGAGTCTTGCTTAGGAGGGTGCAATGACTGCCGTTTACTTTGGTGAGATGCCCCAGGGCACCCCTGACCCCTGGACACCTAAAATGTGATGGACGTAGACGTTCCTGAATCTTCACAGCTTTATCACCTCCTCCTCTTTGGAGCCCTTGTATCTCACCAGGGTGTCCGGCATCTTCTCTATCTCTTGCTCATTTGGCCAGTGGACGTGATGCCACTGGAGTGATGAAATGATGTGTTGTGCTCCACATGTCCATGTGCTCCTGACCTCTTTGTGGGTTTTTTTGTTTTTTTGTTTTTTTGTTTTTATGGAGTTATTATTGATATACACTCTTATGAAGGTTTCACATGAAAACAATGTTACTACATTCACTCGTATTGCCAAAGAGTCACTACTTGCCTTCTCTGTGCTACACTGTCTTCCCCATGATCCCCCCACACCATGTGTGCCAATCATAATAGCCCTCAATCCTCTTCTCCCCTCCTCCCCACCCACAACCACTGGTTCATTCTTGGAGTCTCTGAGTCTGCTGCTATTTTGTTCCTTCAGTTTTGCTTCGTTGTTATACTCCACAAATGAGGGAAATCGTTTGGTACTTGTCTTTCTCTGCCTGGCTTATTTCACTGAGCATAATATCCTCCAGCTCCATCCATGTTGTTGCAAATGGTAGGATTTGTTTCTTTCTTATGGCTGAATAATATTCCATTGTGCATATGCACCACATCTTCTTTATCCATTCATCTACTGATGGACACTTAGGTTGCTTCCATTTCTTGGCTATTATAAATAGTGCTGCAATAAACATAGGGGTGCATATGTCTTTTTGAATCTGAGAAATTATGTTCTTTAGGTAAATTCCTGGGAGTGGAATTCCCGGGTCAAATGGTATTTCTATTTTTAGTTTTTTGAGGAACCTCCATACTGCTTTCCACAATGGTTGAACTAGCTTATGTTCCCACCAGCAGTGTAGGAGGGTTCCCCTTTCTCTGCATCCTCGCCATCATTTGTTCCTAGTATTTTGATGTTGCATTTCCCTGATAATTAGCAATGTGGAGTATCTTTTCATGTGCCTGTTGGCCATCTGAATTTCTTCTTAGGAGATTTGTCTGTTCATATCCTCTGCCCTTTTAATTGGGTTACTTGCTTTTTGGGTATTGAGGTATGTGAGTTCTTTATATATTTTGGACGTGAACCCCTTGTCGGATATGTTGTTTACAGATATATTCTCCCATACTGTAAGATGCCTTTTTGTTCTGCTGATGGTGTCCTTTGCTGCACAAAAGCTTTCATTTTTGCTTTTGTTACCCTTGCCCGAGGAGATGCATTCAAGAAGAAGTTGGTCATGTTTATATTCAAGAGATTTTTGCCTATGTTTTCTTCTAAGAGTTTTTTGGTTTCGTGACTTACATTCATGCCTTTGATCCATTTCAGGTTTACTTTTGTGTATGGGGTTAGACAATGATCCAGTTTCATTCTCTTACATGTAGCTGTCCAGTTTTGCCAACACCAGCTATTGAAGAGGCTGTCATTTCCCCACTGTATGTCCATGGCTCCTTTATCATATGTTAATTGACCATATATGCTCATATATGCTTGGGTTTATATCTGGGCTCTCTAGTCTGTTCCATTGGTCTTTGGGTCTGTTTTTGTGCCAGTACCAAACTGTCTTGATTACTGTGGCTTTGTAGTAGAGCTTGAAGTTGGGGAGCATAATCACCCCCTGCTTTATTCTTCCTTCTTGGGATTGCTTTGGCTATTCAGGGTCTTTTGTGGTTCCATATGAATTTTAGAACTATTTGCTGTGGTTTGTTGAAGAATGCTGTTGGTATTTTGATAGGGATTGCATTGTATCTGTAGATTGCTTTAGGCAGGATGGCCATTTTGACAATATTAATTCTTCCTAGCCAAGAGCACGGGATGTATTTCTGTTTGTTGGTATCTTCTTTAATTTCGTCCTGACCTCTTTGAACTATGACAGAGGACAAGAGAGGTAACATAGCTTTTAGGCAAAACTGTATCTCTGTTCCACATGAATGTGAAATGTTTCTGATGCTCTTCTCTGATAGAGACAGAAAGAACATGCTCACCAAATCAACAGCCACCGAGCAGACTGGCCCAGAGGCTGCTGTCAAGGCTGCTGCTCGGGTGTTTGTGGTGGTGAACTGCTGTCCTCAGGACCCTTCTGGTTTCTGCAAGGGCCATGCTGGTGAATTAAAGGCCTTGGGGACCACTGCTCTGCATCCCTTAGATCCTTAGAAGTGGCACTGATCCCGCCATCCTCACCCCTGGCATGATGCTGCTTTATGATCTTGGTGGGGATGGGGCGGTTTCAGAAGTCCCTACGTGGCCTTTCCAACTGTGGTGGCTCAACCGTGCAGGTCAGGGACCAACAGGAGGGTATCGTTAACCACCAGTGTGTCAGTGTCGGTCATTCAGTTAGGAACTGGGAAATGACCAACAAGCAGGCCCGCAGACTCAGAGGGCCACTGTAACCTGGCCCGTGGGTGTCCTGGCCACCCCGTTACCTGGCTTTCTTACACAGCCCCTCTGACAGGGTGGCCATGATGATCCGGGTGTCTAGGTATCAAAGTCAGTTCAGACCCTGTGTCCATCAGTCTTCAAAGTGTTTGGCTACCCACTTTTCTCCAGGGTGTAGTTATCAAAAGAAATGACTACTGGGCCTTTGGAAAAGCACTTAAGAAGGACCTAGGGATTCATTTCTGTATTTATTGTGGGGTTCTTGGTATTGTGAGAATCGATAAAGGGAAGCCGCACTGAGTGGCACTGGGAGGCCTGCAGAGGGCACTCCACACCCACCCCTCCGGATCACCTGCTGACCGCACAGCTTTCTGCCTAGAACAGCCCCGGGCCCCCTCCGTAAAGGGCCTCTGCCGCTCTGCTGTTTTGCCCTAACATCCCGAGTTGCGGTTCTCTACTGCCCTGCAGTAAGCCCGTTTTGCTGGTAAAATAACTGAGTTTTATTTTTAAGGTTAACAGTATTCAGCCACCTCTTCAGTAACTGTTGCCATGTCTGAGACTGGCTTGGGCCCAGTGTGGGGTCCTGATCGGAGGGGTCACCAGCTTGATTTCCTGGTCATTCATCCTTGCCTTCATTCGGTGGCGCCCTCAGCTGCCCTTCCTTTTGCCGTTCCAGGTGCCACACTCTGTCGGCCAGTTCTGCTGCGCGCTGCAGGTCGGCGCCCTTTGCTGGCACTCAGGCCTTGCCGGCCATTAGCCGAGTCCTATCGGCTGGGTGCCGCCTCCTGGCCTCCGCAGTTCAGGGTCCTGGCATCCCCGGTGCTACCACCCAGCCAGGCTCCGGAGCAGCCTTGCCTACTGTGAGCTCTTGCCTGCAGGAGGGCCCCCCTGAGCATTTCTGTGCCCCTTTGATCAGCCTGTTTCTTTGAACTTTCTAAATGTGTTTTATGTGCCTTTATTTGGAATATAATCACCTGATGGCCTTCATATTAAACACGGAATATGTAACTTCCAGCACACCCACACCCCTGAGCCTCTTACCCTCATCCACCAGGCTGCCACAGCAGCTTTGCTCATTGTGGGCCATAGTTTTTTCTATGTGTGGTCTTTTAAAAATGTGTTTGCAAATTTTTTGATACTCCTTCCTTCAGAAGATTCAGAGTCTAATTCCGCTCTTTTTGAAGACAGGTGAGATTTAGACAGGTGGTGGCAGCCGTGAAAACACGCGACTCCTGAGGCTAGTTCACATGAAGGCTAAGCTTTCCTCGTCTCCAGACACTGGTCTTGGAAGCCCGCATCATAGTGTGAGGAGGCCTAGGGGAGTGGCCGTGTGTGAGTGTGTTGACCGACGTCCCCAGTCTGGGCTCCAGCATCAACTGTCAAGACGTGAGCAAGTGAACCTGCAGAAGACTTGAACTGCCAGCCCTCAAGCCGCTCCAGCTGGGGCTCCAGATGCTGCAGAACAGAGATGAGCCATCCCCACCATGCCCTGCCCCACAGTGACCTAGAGAGAGAATAAATGACTCTTGTTTTAAGCCACTAAGTGTACAGTAATTCGTTATGTAGCAATAAATACACCATCATTCTAGGAGCCATCTTTTCAGCAATTTGCACCCAGTCTGCCTGGGTGTTAAATTCCATATCTTTGAAGATTATTCAAAAGTCAGTAAGCTCTTCTACCCAATTTTACATTCCAGCTCCCTTCTAATTTCTGCAGGGGTCACGCTGGTGAATTAAAGATGTTTGGTCACACCACTCATCAAACATACTCAAGATTCAGCTCCACACACTTTCCTAGCTCCTGGCAGCCCATGTTGGCCGGGTCTCACAGCTGGTTATGGGTTGACTTGTGTCCCTGGCAAAGATTTAAGTCCTCACCCCCAGTACCTCGAAATGTGATCTTATTTGGAAATATGACCTTTGCAGGTGATCAAGTTCAGATGAATGCATTAGGGTGGATCCTAATTCAGCATGATTGGTGTCTTTATAAACAGAAAATCTGGATACAGAAATGAACACACATATAGGAACATGAAGGCAGAGACTGGCATGATACATCTACAAGGCAGAGAACACCAAAGATTGCCATAAAACCACCAGAAGCTAGAAGACAGGCATGAAACAGATCCTTCCCTCACAGCCCGCGGAAGGAACCAGACCTGCCATCACCTCGTTCTGACTTCTGGCCTCCAGAATTGAGACAACACATTTCTGATATGCTACACAATATTTGGTACTTCGTTACTGCAGCCCTGTAAACTAGTACACAGTTCAAGGGGGTGGGAGCTGTGGACTCTTTTCTATCTCATCATATTTCCAGTTGAATTATGCTATGAAATAACCATAATTATATTCCTAGTGTCCAGTAGGTGGGGGGAAGGAGTGCTAGGCTCCTAGGCTCATGGGGAAAGGTGGGCCCTTGGGCAGGCTCCAAGGTTCAGGGCATTCAGTGAGTCAAAACCTTTGAGGGCATCTACCCAGATATCAGATATCCCCAACCGGGTGTCATGGGCCCAGCTTTTCCCAACCTGGGTCCCAAACAGCGTAACAGAATGGATTTGGTTGGGCGTTTACCGTCTTTGAGATATTAATTCCTGGGCTCAATGTAGGAGATGAGTTTCTATATATGCAACCGAAGAGATCTCATGCTTTTCAGTTGCCTATTGCTAGCCATCAGCTGTCCATTATTTTTCTTAAGAGTGTCAGTGCTGCTAAGGAATTGCTATCCAATTCAATTATCCTTCTTCATAGCTACTAAAGGTATACCTAATTTTATTGCAACTTGCAGATGTTGCATTTTTTTTTGTGGGTCTGTGGCAGACCTTTTCAAGCAAGTCTATCAGCGCCACTTTTCCAGCAGCATCTGCTCACCTCATGACTCAGTGCCACATTTCAGTTAATTCCCACACTATTTCAAACTTTTGTGTTATTACTCTTTTATGGTGATCTGTGATCAGTGACTATGCCTCTGAAGGTTCAGTTAATGGCTAGTATTTTTTAGCACTTTATTGCTAAATTAAGGTATATACACTGTTTTTCTAGGCATATGCTATTGCACACTTAGCATGCAGTATATGGAACAGACTACAGTATAAACATAACTTTTACATACACTGGAAAACCAAAACAGTCATCTGGCTCACTTTTTTGCAATATTCACTTTATTGCCATGGTCTGAAACTGGACTGGCAACATCTCTGAGGTGTGCCTGAAGGTCTAATACCTCACTAACTAGTGTATTCCGTTTCATATCACTGGTTCAATCCTCCTACTTCAACACTGGAGAAGAGTTAGAAAATAGATAGCCATTTGGGGCCAGGGGTCATGAGGGCTCCACCCTCTGTAAGTAGTGGGTGATTCAGCTTCAAAATCTCTTACCATCTGCTTTCTCAGACTACACTGGGTACCAACGGTTGCTGGCTAGTTTCTCTACCAGCAAATGGTGAAATGCTGTTTGGAGCACAAGGTATCAGCAGCTGTGATGGTAAAGGGAAGGAAGAAGTACATGGAGGCCCAGCAAAGAAAGCTTCAGTTCGTCTGGTGTGTCCTGTGTTGGGCCCAGATGGCCAGATCTTTACACTCCTGCATCCCTCAGTCACCAGA